>NC_064576.1:28535184-29800368 GCF_937001465.1 Orcinus orca
TCATTTTGTGCAACGTATGTGGAAACTTATGTACTGACTGTGACAGATTCCTTCATCTTCATCGGCGAACCAAAACTCATCAAAGACAGGTGAAAATTTCTGCATTTACATGCAGAATAGTATCTGTAACATAAAATACATTCAGTAAGAAATAAATGTGGGAAGGAGACTTGGCGTAATGGGAGAAAAATGAACCTTGGAATCAAAGACCCTGGTGGAGTTCCCAGCTGTCTCATTTACCAGCTGTGTAAATCAAGCATGTTGTTTAACCTCTGAGACTTGGTTTCCACATTTATAAAAATGGGGCTGTTGTGAAGATTAAAGAGAAGACTAGAAATATCTGGAATTTCTTAGACTGCTTAATAAATAAAAGCCGTTTTCATTATTGAATAATTAAAATGTATACTTCTTTCAGAGTGATATATTTTCCCCTTTTCTTTAATGATACAATAGGTCTTCAAAGAAGAAGAAGAAGCTATAAAGGTTGACCTTCATGAAGGTTGTGGTAGAACCAAATTGTTTTGGTTGATGGCACTAGCAGATTCTAAAACCATGAAGGCAATGGTGGAATTCCGAGAACACACAGGTAAAAGGATTTAAGAGTGAACCGTGCCTGACAAATAGATTGAACCATCCCTACTGATTACGATTAAACTAGATGTTTAATTTAATTATTTAATGTGAATAATTTTGAGTGTTTTCTATTAAGTGATGATGAGATCATTGATCACTGTATTTTTATATTCACTAGACAGTGTTCAGTGTTCTATTGTAGAACATTAGATTAAAAGTCGGGAAAGTTGGTTTGCCATGAACTCGCTGTGTGACCTTGGGCAAGTCATTTTATCTCCAAAATATGCATTTTTCATTTTGATTTTTTTCTAAAGTCTGGTGTATTCCCAGCTTAAAGGTGCACTGAATCTTACAGATTCTCAATTTTCAGCACCTCTGTAGTCTGCCGTTTATCTGACACAAATTTCTGATTTTGGTGTTAGATGTAAATCTGACAAATTTAAATATGAATAACTTTTCATGCTGCAAGAGCATGGTCTTTTCTCACAGCTGATTTTTTTTTCTCCTATTTTCCCTCCATACCATATTACATTAATGAATGTTCTAGTGTTTGAACCATCATTGTATTTATGACCTAACTATCCTTTTTAAAAAACATTTCCTGTAAATATAGCTAAGTTCACTTATCATATTTAGAATTTTGTACCTGTGTTTTAAAATGAGCTTGGTCTGTGTTTTTCAAATCTTGTTCTTTTTCCTTTTGTTCTTTGTTTTATTGATTCCATTCCTCCTTTAACTATTTCAAACATATTTAAATTCCTTTTCAAATGTTTCTATTATCTTTAGTTCCCTGGGTGGGAATTCTTCTGTTATTCACGTTTCATATTCTCTGCTGATAGGTTTTCTCCTATACCTTGTAATGTTGTCATTGGGAAAGGTACCTAATGATTTCCCTTTCTTCTATGTATCTTTATTTAATTTTTGTTGTTATATTTTGTCTGGCATTGTGCTTTTGTAATGAGGGGGCTTACCATAGCTGCTCGACCTGCTGTCTTGACTAGAAGCCTAGTCGGTTTCTGTGTACTGAAGAAGTATAAATAAATCAGTTAATAATTTATTTGGCTTCAGGCAGCTCTTTAGTCTCTTATCCTTTTTTGTGTGTGATTATTTACTTTCTAATTAGGGCAGCTTACAACCCTTCAGCTGCAAGACTGCCGGGCTGATTTCTCAGTGATAGCACCTGGTACATATCCCTGCTTGCTTGATTTGTTTTCTTCCGTTAGTTATATTAAAATATGTAGAAAGCATATACTTAAGGAGGACTTTCCTTTTCTGCCTGAACCTAGGTAAACCCACCACAAGTAGCTCGGAAGCATGCCGTTTCTGTGGTTCCAGGAGTGGAACAGAGTTGTCTGCTGTTGGCAGTGTTTGTTCTGATGCAGATTGCCAGGTGCGTGTATAGTTAGGCCATCATGTAAGGAGTAGCACGTGTTCCCTCATGACACCTTCACTTCATATAAATAGGACTCTGAGCTCAGCATCACTTTTGTTTTCTAAATTAGTGTATTACCCATGTCAAGAGTTAAATGCTTTATCAAAGCTGGAGAATGGATCAGTTAAAGCTCTCAAACCCAAATCAGTCTCTTGTGTGTGTTTCCCAACTACCACCATCATATATATTTAACATTTACTTCTGTGCTAGAAGCAGATAAAAATCTGTGGGCTGCCTTTCCTTTGCTTGTTACACATTTTTTATTCACTTGTTTCCTTAAAGTTGTTTATGCATGAACATCTGTACACATTCCACGCTATCCAAATATTTTTGATTCCTCAATTTAGTTAACAAGAATTTGGATAGTGTCCAGATAGTGAGGGATACCTGTATTTTTTTAATCCCCATTTTGGTGAGAGGTAGGTGGTGATTGGATGATTATATGTCAGGAATTTTTTTTGCTTCATGGCTATGCAGGATAACAAATAGATTAAAATTGCAGCTCACTTTTTAATCAGCATTCCCTTTAATGTGGAGTGAAATTTTTTTAAATCACATTAGACTTTGTTAATAATCCTAAGTTATATGCAAACAAAGAATAAAAATAACTACTTTATGGTTACTTAGCCTTATATCTATTTCCCGGGGGAAAGTACCTTGGAAAATTAATATAATGGATGTAATTACCAGGATGTGTGCCTTTTTTGATATTTTCTGTGCCGTTGTAATTCATCTTTAACAGGAATATGCTAAGATAGCCTGTAGCAAGACGCATCCTTGTGGCCATCCATGCGGAGGTGTTAAAAACGAAGAGCGCTGTCTGCCCTGTCTACACGGCTGTGATAAAAATGCCGTAACCCTGAAGCAGGACGCTGACGACATGTGCATGATCTGTTTCACAGAAGCGCTCTCCGCAGCACCGGCCATTCAGGTTGTCTCCGCTTTTAACGTGTTAAGTGTGCCTAGATTTTTCAATAGGAAATATAAATATACATGTCAAATAAACAAACGACTGAATCTTTCTTATACCATTGGGAGAAAATATCCCACTAATATCCCCCAGTTTATTACAGAGCAAATGCTGTCTCTTTATGTTCTGTCTCCATTTTGTGCAGTGAGCTTTAATCTGTGATTTGTGTAAGCCTGTATAATCAATTGAAAGTATAAAATGTTCATAAGGGAGAAAAAAAATAATTAGATTATCCAGTAGCTTCTCTCTTCTTAATTTCCAGAATCCAGCATGGCCTTTTATAGCATTATGTAATTAATCTATGCATGATACATACCTCTATATATAATATATATACATATATCTATAATGTTAGTAATATTATAGAAGTTACAATTTGCTAAATAAGTTTTTTTTAACATTTACTGGCTGTTTGTTTATATTTCCAGTTCTTGTGATTCCAAGACAATAAATATTCTCAAAAATAAATTTTAAATCTTTAAATCAGTAGTTTCCTCTTCTTCCTGTGAGATACAAAATTGAATAATTTCACATTTCTCCCTAGCCCAGCTTACTCTCTATAAGGTGGCGTTAATACATGAATGGTAAAAATTGGGAGAAGCTGAAGATCTCGTTCATAATGTCACGTGAATAATAGAGAAGTGCCGAAGTTTCAGTGTACTGAATTTCTAGATTTTTCTCTTACCTGCCCTAAGTAGCACCTTACATTGACTAATCTGCCAGTTACTCGTGTTTATTGTTATTACATTTGCTTATATCCTTCTCTTTTCTTTATTTAAGCTGGATTGTAGTCACATATTCCACTTACAGTGCTGTCGACGAGTTTTGGAAAACAGATGGCTTGGTCCAAGGATAACATTTGGATTTATATCTTGTCCCATTTGCAAGGTATGGAAAGAATCGGAAATTATCTGCTTTCTATTAATTTTCATCTTTGTCTTCATCTTTCATCTTTCAAAATAAACATGGCAGCATCTCTCAGTGTCCTTCTTAGTCTACTTTTTACCACCAGCCCCCATCAGTTTCTGCTCTCTTCACCCAGGTAGTACCTGAGAATAAGATCTTTCTATTATACTACATTTCAAGACATTAATTGTCCATTAAAAGCTGATTAAATTAAACTGTTGCATCAGAAAATTCATTTAGATATCATCGTGCATTGAAGGGCACGCATCACTGCTTTCAGACCCGCTGAGAGTTCAGTCCATGTGACTTGTCAGTGGGTGACTACCAAAAAGAAGAATGAGCCTGTGGTGCTTGTAGGTACTGATACCTGCCGTGAAAGAGTGAAACCTGAACTTTTTAAAGTGCTATTAGGACAGATTCTTTAGAGCTCAGGTAAAATAAGGAGAAAATTCTTGACATTTTGACACGTCCCTGCAAAGATAGGAACCAAAGCAGCAGGTTATTTTGGCAAGCTAATGATGTTTAACAAAAAACTTTTGTTTAAGAATGTACTGCCAGACTGGTGTTTAGGGTATAACATGGACTTAGCACAGTCATTGCTTAGACTGAGCAATATCCAAAAAGATGATAGGATTTTCTCTCCCTTCTCATTTGTTGCCACAAAGAAAAGTCACATTCAGGAAATGATGGATGAGAGTGATATAGAAAATACTACTTGTTCATTTCTATTATCTAACATTCTGCCCCACCCCCAAGGAACCAAAAACACACACAGAGGGATATTTGTGGCAGCAGGGTAACCCTTTATTCCCAGAACAGCTAAGGCAGCAGGAGATATATGTCATACTCAGGAATATGAAGCTAATCAAATGGAATTTTCGTGTTCTGTGCCCCACTTGCCGCCACTTTCCCTGCTCTTGGGAAACTATAGGCTTGTGAGGACTTTACAGGATTATTTTTAAATGGCATTTTATTTAGGAAATGTTTGGTTATCTCCTGTCCTAGCGCAGTGCTTGGCACTTAGGTGAATACTAAGTGTTTGTTGAATTAATAAATAAATGATTCTGTTAAAGAATGTTCGTTTTTCAAAATTGCAGAACAAAATAAATCATATTGTGTTAAAAGACCTGCTTGATCCTATAAAAGAGCTCTATGAGGATGTCAGAAGAAAAGCCCTAATGAGATTGGAATATGAAGGTCTGCATAAGAGCGAAGCTATCACAACCTCTGGTGTGAGATTTTATAATGACCCCGCTGGCTATGCCATGAATAGATATGCATATTATGTCTGCTACAAATGCAGAAAGGTATGCTGTTAATCATACTACGAATTATTAAGATTACCTGTGTGATTAAGAAGTTGAATAGTATAGTGATGTCTAATTATTTCTTACGTTTTAAGTCTAAAGTTAAAAATGAGAAAGTCTGGTGCTGTGCTTCAAGTAGAATTTATTTCCTTAGTTTGTTTGGAGGCGCTTTTTTTTTTTAACATATACAGACTATTTCCAAAACAAACATGAGGTGTTTCACTACACAAGCTGTTTCCCATCAGCAATCCCCTCTTGTTTTCCAAATCCAGTTGGCTCTGAAATAAACTTCTTTTGCTTAACTCTTTTGACCATTCCCTTCTTAAAATTCTTACCTCCTTGGCTCCCAGGACAAGACTCTCTTTGGTATCTTCCTTCCTTTCTGGTCACTTTCTTTACCCCCCTCACAGAGTTCCTTTTTATTCATCTACTCCTTACATATTTGTTTCCCCAGCCCTCCATTCTTGCCTGATCATACCTCCTCACCTTTGGTGACCTGTATACCCATGCCTTTGCCTACCACCTGTACTGTTCCGACCCTCCAAAATTTTTGAGATTTGGATACAAATACCGAACTGTCTACCAGACATTTAGATTTCTCACAGATACTTCTGACTCTCTCAATCTCCAGTCTGTATTAACAAATGAACAAAGTCAATTCTACCTCCAGATCTCTCTTGAGTTCTTTTTTCTTTCTATTATTATATCTTTAGCAACCCTAATCGTTTTCTTTGGTAATTATTAGTAGCCTTCTTACTGGGCTTCTTGTGTGGAGCCCCTAACCGCTCCATTCCGTGCTTTACACTTACAATTCCACTAGCAGATGAACATTTCTAGATCCCAGATCTGATCGTGTCACTGTTCAGCTTCTAATCCTGTGGCCCCTCCACCTCTCTAGTCTCATCTCCCAGCATGCCACCACTTGTGCCCCGTGCAACGGAACACGGAACAACTTGCAGTGCCCCAAACTGGGCCGTGTTGCCTCACTCACCCACACCTCCACGCCGTCGCCCGGGCTCTTCTGTCCATGGAATGCTCTTCTCTGCCTCCTACTCTGCATCTTACTCTCACTTGCCACCCACGCACACGCACACGCTCACGCTCACGCTCATGCTCATAGGCACGGCCAGATCTGTGCAATCACACTTCCGGTTTCGGCTCCGGTTTCGCCTCCTCTGCAGCGTGCCCCGACCTCCCCACCACCGCCACGCCATTTTGACATCTCGCATACGTCCATCTAAGCGCTCATTATTCTGCATTAACGGTGACTGGTTCACGTGTCTCTGTCCCCCTTGATAAGTTCCATGAGGACGGAGACTATGTTTCTTAAGTTCTCTATCTCTAGTACTTGGCACTTATTAGACACTAAGTTAATTGGAGAATGAATAAATGAAGGAATCAATATATGAAAGATGCATAGTCTCCCGAAGTAACAGAAAGAAAATACAGATAATGAATGGAAGGCTAAGTAGATAGATGGTAGCCAGAAAGGCAGACGAATACACACACCCAAGGAAAGACCAATGGTGTACATTTGTGAAACTTGAATTGTTACAAATAATAAAATACTATTTCTTCTGTGTGTTTAATGTACTGAACCTCATAAATGAATACTGCGCTACCACACAGATGACAGTCAGATGTCCAGGAAGCCACGCAGGGAATCTAGAAAAGTAAAACAGTTGGAATAGGCCCCCAGGACAAATGAAATACTTCTGAGGCCTGATTTAGCTGGTGGATGACCATTTATAGCCTCTTTATCAATGAAGCCTGTCTTTCATCTTGTTTTTCCAGTACAAATAATAGATTTCTATTGACTCATCTTATTTATACCCAATTATGGATATAGTTTTTTTGCCTATGAGACATGTTATATATGCAGAATGCCCCAGTTATAATTGGTCTAATTTATTTTGTGCCCAGAGCAAATAGAGAGGAATTACCCATGATGATAACTTCATATATTCAAGTATCTGTATTAGATACTGTTGAGTTCCTACATGTAGTGCAGCTCTATAAGTATGAGCAATGTCCTGAACAGAATATCCAAATTTGCCTTTCCTTTTTAAACATTTTTATATGATCAAAATTGATTTTTTTTTCTTTCCCATTAGCCTCAGGATTATAATTTTATACTAATATTTATTTTAGGCATTTATTTAGAATAGTAGAAGGGAATATGATATTTCAAAAAGAGAAAAACTATTATTTAGAATAGTAGAAGGGAATATGTTATTTCATATTTCAAAAAGAGAAAAACTATTCAAACTTGGCCCTGGAAAATCATAGCTTCTCTTTACTACTTAATATCCTATTCTTGATATTTATTTGGAATATTATACATTCTTTTGTTATTTTGCTTTGACAGTACAATGTCTGAACTTTCTACTGTAAGTATGAATGCATTCCAGAACTGAAGTAGCTTTATTTCATACCCTGATCTATTTCTTACAGGCAGCAATATGGGTATCCACTTGGCATTACAAGGGAATGTCAATAGACAATAGTATTTCCTGAGACCTCGCGATCTCACTTCCATTGCACCCACACTGAACCTCCCATGGCAGAGTTTTCTGTTTCCTGCTGTGATCTGAATGCATTCCCTCCTTAGGCATATTTCGGTGGTGAAGCTCGTTGCGATGCTGAGGCTGGACAGGGAGATGATTATGATCCCAGAGAGCTCATTTGCGGTGCCTGTTCTGATGTGTCCAGGGCTCAGGTGGGCAGAACATTTTATTAGAAAGGACAGTTTAGAAATGTTAAGCTTCTATGTTTTTAAAATAATAATATAACGAATATGATGGGGATAGTATAGTACGTTTTTTTTCCCCAGTGCTTTCTGATGTTTGTAGGGCAGTGTATAATTTTCCAGATCATTTTGTATATATTATTTCTTTTGGATGGTATTTGCATTTTATAATTTTGTCTCCCATAAGATAATCACCATATTTCAACAAGTACTAAATTTACTTACTTCATTTTCTTAAACCTGCAGTCACACTTTTAGGTTTTCCCGTCTTCAGTGAAATCTTAATAATACATCTATGAGATTGAGAGATAGAAGAAATATTATTAATTTTTCAATTTGGCTGACCAAGAAACATTCACAAGGAAATTAAATGGCTAGCTTATTAAATAATATTGGCTATTATGGAGCTGGGATTTAAATTTGGGGCTTCGTCCAAACCTTTTGGGCCAAGCCACACATTTATTCAATATTTTAATGTGTGTATCATCAGTTTTTCAGTCAGTTTTGAGAGCTGTGTGTACTCTCAAAATATGAATCACTGAGTTAAGTGTATGGTTTTCTTAGGTATCGTTGAAATAGACTTGCCATAATCTTGTATTTATTTTCTTTTGCTGTAGATGTGTCCGAAACATGGCACAGACTTTTTGGAATATAAATGTCGCTACTGCTGTTCAGTGGCAGTCTTTTTCTGTTTTGGAACAACACATTTTTGTAATGCTTGTCATGATGATTTTCAGAGAATGACTAGCATTCCTAAGGAAGAACTACCACACTGTCCTGCAGGTATGCTTTTAATATTCATAAATATGGTTATAATGTATATGGTATCTCGTTTTGTTCAATGATCACATGACAACACTTTGTTTCAAGTGGCAGAAACCCAGTTCAAACTATCCTAAAGAAACAAAGGGAATTCCTCGGCCCTTGTAAGCGTCTGACTTTCTGAGTGGAGCAAAAAGTAAGATGACCATCATGAATGAGGGGCTCAGAGCTGTAAGAAGCAATTGTGTGGGGACTGAGAAGGAAGTCAGCTAAGGATTAGTAGAAGGATAGCTGCTCAGCACTAAAGGGCCCTGAGAAGTTTGAAATTATAAATTGATAATAGAACCATTTAAAAGGATTTCGTGATTTTTTTTTTTTTTTTTTGGTCACACATCTGCCTTTATTGTGAGCAGCTATGATATTTTCTAAGAAGCCTGGAACCAGCACCATAAAATGGACAAGTGATTTGATCTAGAATGGCTGGGAATGGGCAGCATAGTGAGCATCAGAAAGCCAAGGGAATTAAAGAAGCCACTGAGAATACAGGAGAGATGATTGTCTATGGAGGTCAGGCTGAGAAAAAGTGAATATGAAACCAAAAAGAGACAGAAAATTGGAAGAGGACAGGAGGCTGGTGATCACGGTGGGGTGGCATACCAGGCTTAACAGAAGTGAGGAGAGTGGAAGGAGAGGTAAATGTGACCACAGAAGAGACAGATCTGAAACGAGTGGAAATACATGCAAGAGCACATACACCACAGTGTACAACGTTGTTAAAGCTGGGAAACACACAGTCTCATCCACTGCTTACCAGAGTGCAAATGGCAGAACCCTGTGGTGCCTCTCAAAATTGCCAATATACCTACCCTTCAACAATCCCACTTCCGGGGATATACCCACATATGTGAGAAAAATAAAAAAGAGCAGATATGAAGGTTATTCATTGCATCATTGTTTATAATAATACAAGTTTGTAAACAATGCAAGTATCCAGTAAGAGGTTGGTTAAACACTCAGTACTACACACTATTAAAAAGGAAGGTGACTGAGGATGGAGTTTCTGTGGACTAATATGGAAAGATCTATAGCAGATACTGTTAAAGGAAAAATCAAGTTACTGAACAGTGTGTGTAGTATGCCACCTTTTGTAAGAAAGGGGGAAATGAGAATATATACTCATATGCATTTTAAAAAGCCACTGGGGAGATTGACAAGAAACTAATAAAACTGATTAACTATTGGGGAAAACAGGGAAAAATGGGATACAAATGGGGGGAAGGTGACTTCTTTTTGTATGTAATTTTTTTTAACATTTTGATTTTTAAACCGTGTAAAGTATATTATCTATTCAAAAACAAGGATACTAAGATACATAGGTTTTTTTTTTAAGTACGGCTACTCTTTTCTATTTGCTCATCTCAAGTAAAATTTGTTATACTATTCTTCCTCCACTTCCTTTACAGTAGAAGTACTTTAGGACTTTTCAAGAAGCTTTAAAGAAGCAAGATGAGAATAACGTGAGGCTAGAGTGTTTAGGAAGATGGCCAGAATAGAGGCGTGAGCCAGGACGAGCAGGAGGAGGGTGGTGAGCTGGAGGCCAGCGAAGGAAGGGAGCGAAAAGGGGGCAGTGTTGTATGGATGAGGACAAGAGTCCAGATTAAGAAGCTGAAGGAGATAATCCTTCTGGCCCGGGATAGGGACCCTATCCCTTCCTGCTGCATGTATGTGGTACGTTGAATTTTTTATAGTGAATGTTTTTGTTTTTGTGGTTAGAAGAAAATAATTTTTTAATTTTATATTTGCATAACTATAGTCACATTATTTCTCTAAGTAACTTACAGGTGATTAATATTTACATTAGGTTTGTATGTGTGTGTGTGTTTTAATTATATTTTTTTGCCTCCTTCAAAATTTATACAGGTCCCAAAGGCAAACAATTAGAAGGAACTGAATGTCCTCTCCATGTTGTGCATCCACCCACTGGAGAAGAGTTTGCCCTGGGTTGTGGAGTATGCAGAAATGCTCACACTTTTTAGAACACTCAGATTCCTTTGTCTACAGAGAGAAAAGTTACCTTCATCCCCCCAGGCAGATGTGGTGAAGTTTAAACTCTGCTCAGCATAAAGACGGGACCATTTTTACATCCATGAAAATGAACCATTCACAGTGCAAGAAGGATGCCAAATACCATGTACATAATTCTTGCTATGGAAAGTTTCCCTATTATTTCAGTTTATCTTCTTTTGAACCAAGACATCAAACTTGTGAGGTGTTTGCATGTGGCCATTATCGTCATTGGCCTGTGAAGCATTGGACATTTATAGATAATTGATATCAAAGAATTGCCATGCCCATGGACTAAGAATGATGCTGGCTTTCAAGCAAAAGAGAAAAATTATCATTGTTTATTGTATACTGCCTTTTTGTAATCCTGTACAATTGCATCATGGGTGGGGATAAAAAGAGGAATATTCTGGTTTATTTCCTAGACTGTTATTTAAAAACAAAAAAAATGTGTTAGGACGGCATATAAATGTAATAAGTATCACACTGTATATAAAGATATCAATGTTTGTCCTGTATAAGAATTACTAAATTACAAATGCAGTTTCATTTAAACTTCTAGGTTAAGTTTGAGCCTGAAATTTTAATGAAGTGCAATACTGAGTGTGCCTCATTATCTTGCAGCTGTAAACATATTGGAATGTACATGTCAATAAACCACTGTACATTTTTATACAGTGATAAAGTCTAACAAGTGTGTAAGGTGTTGGCTTGAGAAACAAAATTTAAATACCTAAGGTCTAAAACTCCATCCAATTTTCCTTGGAAAGAAATTTACTAACATAGCACAATCATAACCTTCAAAACTGTTTGTTAGGGAAAATAAGAGTAGTAATGAAGTACAATGTTGGAATCTTAACACTGGAGAGATGGAGAGATAGATATTCATAAACAGACATATGCGAAAGATAGAAGAAAGTATTTAGGAAATTCAACAACCTCCACCTTATTAACCAGCTCCTTTTTCAACGTGTATAACAATCGACAGAATCACTAGTCTTTTCTTTATCTATTATAGACTGTGTGTTTTAGTAGATGTTTTTTACAGTTAACTCATGAAATTGACGCACTGTTGACTTACGATGAGTCATAAATCAGATTATATTTATTTCATGAGGCAGACTGATCAAAAGTTCTGATCAGTTTTGTTCTAAATTCCCACTGTTGAAAATAGATCATTTGTCAATAACCATTATTTATTTATTTATTTTTTTCGGTACGCGGGCCTCTCACTGTTGTGGCCTCTCCCGTTGCGGAGCACAGGCTCCAGACGTGCAGGCTCAGCAGCCATGGCTCAGAAGCCCAGCCGCTCCATGGCATGTGGGATCTTCCCGGACCAGGGCACGAACCCGTGTCCCCTGCATCGGCAGGCGGACTCTCAACCACTGCGCCACCAGGGAAGTCCCAATAACCATTATTTTAATGACTTTGTTAAGCATTTGTGAGAAATTTAAAATAATCTTTGCCTTGAAGGAACTTAAAATATAAAGAAAAGATCTAGCCTGAGTACAGGTAACTATTTAGAGAACCTTCTAATAAATTGCATAAAAATGTCCACACCAAATGCTTCAGGGTTTAGGAAAGATGGTTATTAGTGGTTTTTTTGTTTTTGTTATTGTTGTTGGGAGGGGGGCGGTTAGCTAAGAGGCCCCTTAAGCTTCCCCTTGAAAAATAAGTAGCATTTCAAGCGTGGAGATGTAGAGAAAGGCAGGAGGAAAAAGGTATGTGTGTAGAAAATTCTAGAATGTGATAGAACAGTGTGAATAGTCCAACTTTCCTTGTGTTGGACAGCTGACTGCAAAAAAACAAAAGAATCTGAAGATCACAAAGACTGATCTCTTCATGATATAATTTGTGGATCCACTGTATGTACAGGCGCGGGGCCTTCCTGAGCAAGAAAGGACTTTGAAACAGTACAGAGGTCCCTCTTCATCTAAATAAGATACATCTGAACGATCACTGAAAAAGTAATGATAACACTTTTCTTTTAAAATCTCTCAGGAGAAGGACATTATGCAAACTTCCTTCGTTATTAGTGACAATGCCCCAGAATTACAAGCAATTTTTAACTGCCCAATGGGTTCAAAAGCCAGGAGAGTCATTTGTTGTTACTGAGGGCACTTCTGGGTGGTCCCAAGTCAAGCTGAAAGGGTTGCAGGCAGGGCTAGTTCAATTTCAACCTCCAGAATACTTTGGATTTATGATTCGGGAAGAAACAGAAAAGGGTCCTAAAGGCACTCGTGTGTTTATATCCCCCCCCCCGCCCCCCGAACACACACACATTTTCTGACAATGGGATTCTCTACCCATGTTCAAAAGAGGTTCCAGAACCTTCAGGGCAACACAGTTGTTTTCTTCAAAACGATCATTCTACCATGAGGATGTTGGGCAACAGGCATCAGGAAGGGATGGTGACACTGCTCCCAGACAACCCCTCAGCCCCAGCTTCTACCTCTCAGCACCTGCTCGCAAAGCTCTGCCTTTCACAGTAATCTCATAATCTCGTTTCATGCCCAAGCCTGTGGGAGAACACTGAGGGCACAGATTCAGGATTGGCTTTCAGTGTTTCCCAAAAACACAAAGTAGGTCAGAGACAGAAGCAGTTCATAGGTTTACCCCAGAAAACCAGATGTGATGAGGCCATTGTGAACATATCTGACTTAAATTCATCGGCCACAGTAATGAAACTAACCTTGAGAATGCCATGCAGATCGGAGGCGTCATGGACACTTGAGAAATGTAAGCTGCAGTGTGTAAATGGGAAGGAAAAAGAAAGGGAAACTATGGAGATCGCTTGACAGCCATGAGCCGTCTCAAATTAATACGCTGGTAATAGGGATAAAAACAAAGTCCTAAAACATTCTCACAATGACTGCAGCTTATCTTCGTTTATGAGGAAGCTATTTTTAGTCATATTCCAAGCATCTCAAAACCAGAAAAGCATTTTATGGATAAATACGTTCTGACAAAGCTCAGAAGGCAGATGGCTTTGGCATACTTTTGGCTCAAGCATACTGTGCACAAAGGTTTCAAATGCTGTGCAGGATACCAGGCAGGAAACAGAAAGCAAAATCATGAGAGCAGGTGTCGGAGAATCTGGAAACAAACTCTTTTCCTGTTATATTTTCAGGCCTGGAAAAAGCCATTTTTCTTAAGCAGTTTTCTGGACAGTGTGTTTAGGTCTAAAACCTCCTTACTCCATCAGTAAGCATATTTGAAAAATATACACAGTTCACTGTTAACTTCTCATATATAACAATTACTTATTCACCTTCTTTTTCATATTTTTCAGCCCAACATTTCTCCCTGGCCACTCTGTCACTGAATTCCACCAGTACCTAGCCACACATGTTTCTGACAGATGGAACACCGCCTCTTGTTTTCCTGAAAACTGCCAACAGTACATAAATGGTGCTGAAACAGAAGCCTGGGGACTTGGGTTCAAGCCCTGATTCTGCCTCGGTTTTGGCTGTGTGACCTTGAGTCAGCCACTAATTCCTTTCGGTCACAACTTCTTGGAAATAATAATACCTAATCTAAATCAGTTGAGGAAGCATTTACAAAAGTGCTTTATCTCACGTAAAGCATTATTTGAAAGTGAAGAGTAAAGAAGAAAAGAACACTTATTCAACGCCTCCTCAACAGCTGCCACTGAATTATAAGCATTTTATTTAATCCTCCCAGCAACTCTGTTGCTTCCCCCAAAAGAGCTGCTAGGCAGACAACTCAGTAGGTAAAACAGTTATTAATCTCATTTCAGCAGATGACTTTAATCTCATTTCAGCTGCTTAAAGAAGTTAAAGAACTTGCATTAGATGCCAGCTGATCTAATACAGATTTGGCTGGAAAAAACCTGCGATGTGAATCCAGATCTTTCTGTGTCTCAAACCCAAGTTCTTCCTACCCCATCATGCTATTACTATTACATTACCAACTGGTCCTATGAAAAGAAGTAACTCATGAAATGGAAACTGGACACCAGTAATATGGGCAAGATTGCCAAGGGAACAAGACAGGCTTTGCCTCAAGGACTGTGCAGGGTAGATCCAGAGGGACCCGGCGCCCAGCTTCTTCATGGCGGGTGTGGGCAAGGGGTCAGCTGCCAGCCTGCACCTGCCCCACCTAGGGGATCCGCCACGGCACTTGATCCAAAGCCACACTCTTCCCCTGCAGCCCTGGCCAGTGACAGAGCATGGCAGGGTACCAGGGCCTGGCCATGTCTGCCCAAAGCAGCGCTCCTTTGTGGGCCATCTGTACACCAGGACGCGGGCTAGCCCAGCCGAGAGAGGTTCCTTGGAGCTGTGCTGCAGTCAGAGCCTTTTCCTGCCCAGCACTCCTTCCCCCTGTCCTGGGGTAGATGCCAAACCTGCGTGGCAGTCTGAACGCTCCCTCGCCCACTCCTGCCCCCTCACACCTGGCTCTTTCAGAGGCACCACTCCCAACAGATTTCTTGCACTTCTAACTTTATCTTGGCATAGAGGACTTGGCTGAGTGAAACAGGATAATAAGTTTTAAATGACTGACTTAACGGCTGCTTCATTTCACAAGCGACATAAGGGAGCTAAGAAAAAAAATGCATAGGCTATAAAAGTACTGGAGGGAGTTACAGTGAAGAAAAATTATGAAACAAAATCAAAGCCGAGGTTGGAGGAGAGCGTCCAGTAAGTGACTGTATAAACTATGGTTACACAGTCTTACATAGTCTCTAGAGAGAAGGCCATCAACTTCACAATATGTTAGTTAACAAAGCAGGACAAGAAACATGTTCGGTTAGGACTTACAATGTCCATTTCCCCAAAAAGAACAAAGCTGGTATTTCAGCCCAGTCTTGCAGGACGGATAAGTTTTGAGAGGCACAAGTGAAAAAGGCATTCCAGGGAGAGAGTGTGGTGAAAACTAAGGTGTTGGTGTGTTCCTCCAAAGTGGAAGTAAGCTGTTTTGCTTCATCAATTCATTTAATAAATAGTTGAGCACCTGTTCTATTTCCACTTGACAGTACATGCTCACAAGGATGGGAACTGTGTTCCCACTTGCTTAGTAACCATGAGTTACACACAGAAGTTGCCTGATAAGTGAACTGTACAAGTTAGTAAATACATGCAGCACTGGGCCAGGTGCTACGGATGAGACGGCCACAGAACACAAATACGGAACCATGTAAGTAACACAATGTTATTAAGAACTATAATCAAAGTTTTCTAAAAATAAGAGAGAGCATTTGTTGAGGGCTTACAGTGGCCGATCTCTGTGTAATGCCTGGGTATGGTAGGCAGAATAACAGCCCCCCAAATATGGCCACATCCTAATCCCCAGCGGGTGTAATTATGTCACCTTATATGGTGAAAGGGACTTTGCAGATGTAATTAAGGGTACAGACTTTGAGATGGGGAGATTTTCCTGGATTAACCTGGTGGGCCCGATGGGATCACAAGAGTCCTAACATGGGAAACAGGAGGCAAGAAGGTCAAAGTCACGGAAGGAGATGTGGTGACAGAAGCAGAGCTCAGAGATAGAGACTTGAAGACCCTACACTGTTGGCTTTGAAGACGGAGGAAGGGGCCAGCAACCAGGGAATGCAGGCAGCCTCTAGAAGCTGGAAAAGACAAGGAAACATTTTCACGCAGAGCCTCCAGAAGGAATGCAGCTCTGCCATCACCTTGACTGGAGCCCATTTGGACTTCTGACCCCCTGAACTGTGCAATAATAAAGTTGTGTTATTTCAAGCCACTAAGTCTGAGGTAATAAGAAACAAACACAATGGGCTTCACATGCATTATGACATTTTCATCTTCCCACAAACCTATTAACTCTTATTTTCCCTTTGCAGATGGGGCAATTCCAGTCTCACAGAGGTTAAATAACTAGCCCAAGGCTTTGTAAAAACTTGGTATCAAAAGACAAAGTATTTAAGATATCTCAGTAATTTTTTAAATTGCTTACATATTGAACTGGTGATATTTTGGATATACTGAGTTAAATGAAATATTTAATATTAAAATTAATTTCACCTATTCCTTTTTAGCTTTTTTAAAATGTGGAGTCTAGAAATTTTAAGTTATATGTATACGGCTTGCATATATTTCTAAATGAACTATCCTGGCCTAGAATCTCCTTCTCAACTGTTTGGATTTTATCACGCATCTTTGGATTTTTTTGAGAAAGAGACAGGGGCTTTAGGAAGGTAACGCAAGAAGCAGGTTAGGTGGTCTGAAAGACACTGCCCTTGGAGAAGTCTCAGGAAGAGTTGATAAAGGTTCTTGTCACAGGTTCTTAAAACAGACTTCTTTCCTTTGAGGAGTCTACAGTCTAGTCCTAGATAGAGTTAAAATTCCAAGGGACAGCCTAAAATGAAGTAGTTTCATTGGGCTAATATGCCTGAGAGGGAGAGGTATGCTGGCGTAACTCAGAGGAGAGAAGTGGGGTTGCTGAGGTAAGACGCCACAGAGGCGTGAGTGTCCTCATATGCGGAGTTGGAGTGGTCACAATAAGAGCAACGTAGCTAACACTCACTGGGCGTTGACTATGCGCCTGCGACTGACGTACGTGCTTCACGTACCGTTAACTCATTCAATTCTAATGGCAACTCTGTGGTAGATATAAAATAATAACATTATTATTATTATTATTCCATTTTACAGATGAGGAAACTGAAGCACAAAGAAATTCAGTAACTTGTCCATGCTTGCATATCCAGTAAAGGCAGAACAAGGATCAAAACCCAAGCCCCCGACCCAGGTGCCAGACCTTCTCCATCCCACTCTGGAGCAGCTTCGACTGAGCAGTGGAGACTTACAGCTCTCAAGTTTGCAGGACCCAGAAAGGCCTGAGGAGATGCGAGTTCCTCCTCTTGTGGGGAAATGCCAAACTGGGGGACCTGAAAGGAAAGAGCTTCAGAGAAAGGAGAGGAATTGGGGAAAGAGAAAAAGAGGTCAAAGAGTGGGAAAGAACCTGTGAGCATCCTCCTTATAAAATCATACATCTACAAGGCCCTTCCCTTGTGTGATTCAAAGGGATGACGACGTTAACGCTAAAGGTTCTGTCCCTCCCCAACTCAACTGCTCCTCGGAGAGCTACCTGACCTCAGAAGAGAACTCCATGCATCTTTCTCATACAAGATCTGTGGCTGAGCTGCCCACATGGAAGGCAGGACATCCTGCAAAAAGAGGCAGTCGTCAGGCCCACTTATTTTCCTAGAACTCCATCCGAGAGGAGTGTATCCCCAGCCGCCACCCCTGTGTTACTCGGCAGACTCATGCTTGGTTAACGGCAGCTATGGAGAGATGCCACCCCTAGCCCCACTCCCAGACACAGGACACAGCGGGAACAAATTCCATGATCGCCCTTCAGTTAAAAGGAAACATTGAAGAACTAAGGAGGAGCCTTTCCAGGTCAAGTTTGCACTGGTAAGGAGTTTCGGTTGCAAGCAAAAGAAAGCAAATGCAGAGTAACTTCAGCAAGCCAGAAAAAAAGGCAATCGCTGGGATACCGCCGGGTCTTGAGAACAGGGTAGGACCAGCGCTCGGGCTGTGGTTTCGTCTCTCCTCTAGGTCCTCTCTCTGCATCCATCTTGCTCTCCTTCCTTCTCACTGCAGACCATGCCTCTCTGCTTTCCAGACCATGTGGTAGAAAGTGACCACCTATAACCCCTGTGTCTGTATGTTCCCAGTCCAAACACCCAAGGAAGGGAATACTCTCTTTCCTTCCGTATTAATTCCAAATTCCCAGCGGGGAGGACTGTCTTAACTTGAATGACATGTCCATTTCTGGACCAATCAACTGTGGACGGGGCCTAGGTTCCCGTGCTACAGGAAACCACTACTAAAACCAAGCAGATGGGGAGGGGCTTCTCCCCAAAAGAGCTACTAGGCGACAACTAAGTGTTCACTACAGATTTCAGTCTTGGGCAGTAGTTGAACACAATGACCTTCTAATTATGATTCTATAATCTTACCAAATCCTGGCCTTGTGCTTCCCTTGCCAGTTGGATAGACTGCCTGCCTCTCTTCTCTTTAATTCCATTGTTTTCTTCGAGATTCGATTCAAAACTGACCTTGATCAACGAATGAGCTCTGCCCACCTATCCCTATTCTACTCTGCATCTCGTGCCCTCAGCACTCTTGTATACTACCTTATTAGGAACTTATTAATACATCACTGTACAAGTGTTTTCTGTTTCATTGGTAGATGTTATCCCTTTAGACAGCTATAGAAGGACACAGACCTTGTCCCTTTCCTCCTCTGTTACACCAAGCACCTTGTAGACAGTGGAGGAGGAATGAGGACCATGACAGTTAGAGTTTCTTTCTCCTGTTCTATTAACAGATTTCCTGTTTTCTGTGAGGGGGCTCCCCGTTCCTTGTGGGACTTGTGATACTGGTGAATCACAAAAGCACAGGGTTCCTTGTACGATTTGGAGCCTCTGGTCCATAATCAAACTTGCTTATCCCCATTTACCTTTTAGGATTCTCCCTCTCCCGCAACATCTATCTGCCCATGTACTCCCCACGACGGATTTATTTTAGTTGCAACGTGGCTCAAATCCGGGACACTACACCATGTAATACAAACAGAAGCCCCATCCTGTCATGTTCTTTCACTCTTCAGAGAAACACTCACCGAGCCAGGAACTGTTCCGGGAGCCTAGGATCTGCAAACAAACCAAACTAAGACTCAGGTTTTCATGGTGCTTATTATATCCGAGTTGGGACATTACATAACAGACGTACAATATGTAATATGCTAGGAGGTGATAACGTGCTGTGATAAAGGAAAAAGAGGTCAAGGGGGCTCCGGAGTGTCATTGTCACTGTTTTGTCCTGGGTTGGTTTATTTTTTGGTTTTGGTAGTGCATTGTTGAATTTGATTACCTAATATTTGATTACCTAATATTTGATTACCTAATATTTCTTTTTGAATTTTTGCACCCATTTTCATAAGAGAAATGGGGCTTCGGTTTTCCTTTCTTTTCCATATTTGGTTTGGGAGCGATGATTCTACTAGCTTCATAAAATGACCTGGGCAGCTTTTCTTCTTCAACCATTTTCCCAATCAACTTGTAGAAGAAAGGATTAACTCTTACTTGGGAGTCTGGTAGGGCTCACTTATAATTCCCTCCGGGTCTAGGGTTATTTGGGAGGAAAGGGCTTTGCCAATTACATCAATGTTTATTGATCTATTCAAATTCTCTACTTCTTCCTGCCAATTTTGGCATTTTATATTTTTCTAGGACTTCCTTGTTTTATCTAGGCTTTCAATTTTATTAGCTAATAATTATTTACAACATACTTTTATTGTTTTAAATACCTATGGTGGCTATATTTGTTCCCCCTTCAAAAAATTTTGTATTTTGTTAATTTGCAACTTTTTCCTAATCAATCTGACTAGAGTTGTGTCTACTTTATTCACTTTTATTTGAACCAGCTTTTGTTTTTGATACTCTTCGCTATTATTTTTCTCCTATTTTGTTGATTCCTGTCCTTGTCTTTATTATTTAATTCTCTTCCAGTTATCTATGACTGCATGACAAACCACTTAATGCCTTACTGGACTGAAACGGGTATTTATCATTGTCTCTTGGAGTTCACTGAGCATTGCACTGTGCTGCTTCGTTTTCTTCTGGTATGGTGACTGGTTCTTCTGGCACACTGTCTGAAGAGTAAGCATCCCAAGAGACCCAAATCAAAGCTGTAAGGTTTCTTAAGACTTAGCCTCAGAAGTTTTAAAATGTCACTTCTGCCTCATGCTACTGGTGAAACAAATCACCAGGGCAAGCCCAGGTTCAAGGGCAAGGGAACTGGACTTCATCTCTCCTTTTTTTTTTTTTTTGGCCGTGCCATGTGGCTTGCAGGATCTTAGTTCCCCAACCAGGGATCGAACCCACACCCTCTGCAGTGTAAGCGCAGAGTCCTAACCACCGGACCGCCAGGGAATTCCCTGGACTTCATCTCTTAATGTGAGAAGCAGCATTTGACCATACGCAAGGGAAGAACAGGTGGTAGCCATGTTGTAAACAACATTATACTATCCTTGATGCTTTGGATTTTTTCTGTTGCTTTTTCTTGTGATTTATTGAGTTAAATATTTGGCTTTTGTTGAATTGTACTTGTTTCTGAGTAACTATATTTAAAATTATGAATTTCACTCTAAGAGTTAGCATAGATGTTTTTCACAAATACTGATATATATGGTATTTTCACTATCATACAAGAAAAATTTTCTTAATCTCTGCACTGGCAATTCTGGCAACCCTGTCCAACAGGGTTGGTAACAAAATATTCTTCGCTGTTGGACCACACTACTCCACCGCCACCCTCTCCCTTCCCTCCAGACTGATATTGACTAACACAACGGGAAAACTTAAATAGGTATTGAATGATTTTAAAATAAGCACAAGTTTCTTTTTTCAAAAATGTGAAATAAAATCTTTCAATAACAAAAACAGAAAAGAAAAGGAAGCGTTAGATAGGCAAGGTGTGCCAAGATCCCATGCTTGCCTTCTTTAGGGAGAGGATAGACTGTAATGAGGAATTAAAAGGGGACTACAATTAGAGTGTGAAAATTTTAATGTGATGTAATATATACTAGTTATGTTTGCTGATTTGGTTTAATGTGTTTTGCTGATCATTTATTGTTAACCTAGCTTTCAATAAATGGGCTTGGGACATTACATAACAGACATACAATATGTAATATGCTAGGAGGTGATAACGTGCTGTGATAAAGGAAAAAGAGGTCAAGGGGGCTCTTGCTCTTCAGCAAGGTCCTCTCTTATAATTATCTTCTTCCTCTTATAATTATCACAGGCTGTCTTCCTATTGTCCTTCAGCAGCCAGTCACGGAGGAACCTAAAAAATGTTGCAGTGCAGGTACATATTATTATGTTGCTAGAGACTTTGTTCCTTGTGACCTGATGATCAGAGAGCCAGGCCCTAACGAAGAACAGTGGCATCTTCCCGCGTTGAATCTTGCTATCATCTTACACATGGCTTCCTAGCTCAGTTTTGTGGAGGGCTGCCTGGGCTTCACTGCCTTCTAGTCTCTTACACATGGGTCAGATCCTTGAAAAGACATCTATGTTTGGATGAAAAATTACTTTCTTTTTATTTTTGAGGGAGGGAAGGTGCATGATTCAAGTTATGATTTTGCACCTAAGGACAGTTCTAACTTTAAGAAAACCCAGTATCCCCAAAATCCAAACTTTTAAAACAAGCTAACCAGGTAGCAGTTAAAAAGATGCCTCCACTTACAAAAGGCTTCACCAGAGTTTTCTTTTAAATAGCCATCTACTCCCTTACACTTTCCTCATTGTGTTTCAGAAAGCAACTTACAAATTTCAGGAGTCTACTTTATAAAGGCGATTTTTAAAAAATCACCTGTAATCCCAGAGTTAACACTGTCACCATTCGGCTTTAATTCCCCGCAGTTTTAAAAGACACCTTATGCATACATGATGAATATTATTATGCTATACCTGTCATGGTCTATATGGTGTGTATTATTACAAGCTGTATTCTACCCCCTCGGGTTACGCGGCGCAGGTGTGGCCATCGGAGTTCCCGCCTCGCGCGCGGAGGTGTGTCCGCTGCAGCAGCTACCGTTTATCCTTCGGCCCGAGCCAGCTGCTGGGTTACAGCCGGTTCCAGAGACTCGCCCTTCTTTCTTCTCGCTGCTCCACCTCCCTAAACTTACAGTTTCCACCGCAGAGAGTCTCTTAGGCATCTAGCTGGCTCCAGCCCTCCCACCGTCGGTTTCAAGACGAAAAACCCCGAAAAGCCGCAGTCACGTATCCGGGAGGAAAGCGGCAGACACTCCAGCCTGAACCAGGTGACTGAGACCCGCGGCCGCGCGGGGCGGGGCGCGCTCCCGAATGGGCGCGGCCTCCTCCCGCCCCCCGCCTCGCCCTCCGCGGACGCGCCGCGGCGGAGACGCGCCCGCCCCCCTCAGCGGAGACGCGCCAGGGGAAGCGGGCGGCCGCGAATGCGGGCGCCATTTTGGACTCAGTGTCTGGCCCGCGGCGCAGAGGACCTACACGGTGATGGTGGCTGCGGCTCGCTGAAGGCGTCTCTCGCGCGGCGACGAGAGACCTGGGAGAAGGACGCGGACGGCGCGGGACTGAGAAGGGCGGCTTCTCCCTGGGCAGCCAGAGCCGCAAAGGCGGAGCCGCGTTGGCGCCCGCCCCGGGACCAGCGCTTCGGATGCGGGTGGAGCGCGGGGCGCCGCGGCAGCGGGAGCGCAAGGCGCGGGGCCTCATGTGAGAGTCGCGAGCCAAGCCGCCCGCGGAGCGCGGGGTGGAGTGTGGGGGAAGCCGCCCCCGGCAGCAGGTAACTGCCGAGGGCCCGAGCCCCGGGGCGTGGGCGGGGCCGGGGAGGGTCGCCGACGTGGGCGGGCGGCTGGGCGGGCCGGGGGGCGCGGGGCCCCGGGTGCGCTCGCGCGGCTCCTCGGGAGCGCGGGGCGGGGCGCGGCGCAGCGGCCGGACAGCGGACCCTGCCCCGGGGCATTTCCCCGCAGAGCCTGCTTCAAAACAAGTCAACAAGGCGTGGTGCGTGCGCGGCGGCGGCCTGCAGCAGTCTCCCCGCGACACCTCCGAGCCTGTCGCCCGGCTTTGTTAACCCTCGGCGGGGGCTGGTGACCGACACGGTTGAGCTTGCGCTCTGTCCGGCTCTTCCCGGTGTCGGCTAAGGCCGTGCTTGTAGCTTGAGAAATGAGGGGCATTAAGATGTCAAAACAGACTGCCCGGGGTAGGGCGCAGCAGAAATGTCAGGGAAAGCCAATCCGTGGAGGTGGCGCGGGAGGAGGGGACGCCCGGGCCGCTCGTAGCCACGAGGAAAAGTTGGTCAACTTGTGATTAGCAGCTTCGCGCCTGCTTTGAGCAAGAGCACCCCTTTCAGATGGGGTTGCGTGCAGGGATCGGGAAAACAGCCTGTTAAATGATTGGCCTGTATCTCCAGGCTAAGAGATGAGCTATTTTGTTGCTGATCATGTCCAATGGAACGGCCCAGATCTTTTAATGAGTCGTCTTCCTTCTACTCCTGAAATCTTTATAAACACGCCATCAACTTCTAGTATCTACAAATGATCGCACCACCACACACTCTGATACCATCTAGTCCTGAGTTAAGCTCTTTGCGCTGTTTTAGTCTTGTGTTCCAGCCAAAGAATGCATATTAATTGTGATATTAGTCAAAGAAGAACATAAATGGAAAGGAATTGTGTTGCCCAAAACAGGCTTTTTAGAGCTAACTACAAATGGGCTTTTAAAATTACTACCAGTGCAATGTACTAAAAATACAACGAGGGGCACGCGGCTAAGTGTTTTCCTCTGCTGCTCTTCAACTGATGTTCAAGTGGACTGCTTCTTTCAGAGTGTATGGAAATGTGAAGAGTAAATTGCATAATTCCCTGTGCTGCTCAACGAGGCTGGAGTCTTTCCTCATTAGTTTGCTTTTTGATGCTTCGTAGCAGTATAAGTCCCTCACCAGATGCTTTTAGGGGCCTAAGTTGCATCGATTATTTGGGGCCTGGAAAAGTTACAGTTTGAACTGAACTGCCGGAGGCATGAAGAGGCCTAGTTCGGGTGCTCTGCAAAATCTAAGAGATGTTGATCATCCAGCTTCTCCTCTGCACTCCTGTTCAAGTGTGAGAGGTATTTTCACTTTGACTAAAAGTAGGAGATAAGATAATCTATTGAAGTAAATTCTTTGCAGACTGGTGGATGCTCAAAATTGTTTAACTTTCTGTATAACAGCTTCATGTGTAAATAGATTTAATAAAATACTTTTGAAAGCAATGTAAATTTTTGCATGAATAAATGAGATCATCGTGGAAAAAATTAGACATTAAAATTTTTTCTTAGGTGCCCACTATGAGCTCACATTTTTATGCATACATGAGGATAATACAGAGACATTTATATTGGCATTTGGTCTTACATTTTTTCTATTGCTTAGTATACTGTAATTCTGACATATTACAGTCATATATTGATAATTTACAGACTAGTCATAGACTAGTAAGTGCTTAAAATATACTTTGGTGATCATATAGTGTTATATATCTAGACCAAGAGATACTTTTCCTCAATGTTGCATACTTTTTTTTGATATGTCAACTTTTTTCTCCCCTCAATTTGGAAAGGTATTGAAATATACTTTATTTAAAAACAAGACTGCAACAGACAAAAGAAGGTATTTGTTAGGATCAGCAAAGATAACTGTAAAAAAGGCTGTCATTTTTGTTTATATGGCCATATACTTTAAAGTAAAATGAATCATTCTGTCTTTTTTTTTTTTGCGGTACACGGGCCTCTCACTGTTGTGATCTCTCCCATTGCGGAGCACAGGCTCCGGATGCGCAGACTCAGCGGCCATGGCTCAAGGGCCCAGCCGCTCTGCGGCATGTGGGATCCTCCTGGACCTGGGCACGAACCCGTGTCCATGCATCGGCAGGCAGACTCTCAACCACTGCGCCACTAGGGAAGCCCGAATCATTCTGTCTTTAAGTTGAATAGTTCTGGTTTTAGAAGACTTTTCTCCAGAAATAGATCAGCATTCTTTAATAAGGAGTAGAAATTATAAAGATAACTTCATTATGTTTTTAATCTGTTTCTCAAAATTCTGAGTAGTTTTAGGTAGTCAGAAGAGAAATTATAAGCCCTGAGTAGCAAACTCTTTGTTCTTTGACCCAGATTTTATATGCTAAAACTAAAGTAAGCCTTCAGGATAAGTTAAAGCAGAAAAATGGGTCATAATGACACTGTTATCTCAACCTCTAGTGAGAATTATTCCTAGGAGAGACCTTTTTTAATATTAAATATGACATTGTAGATTATACTGCCTTGTCTCTCAACACATTTTAAAAATGTATTCTTAGATTCAGATGTAAGTTTTAGTCTTCTATAAAACTACCCTCTTGCTATCACCTCTGTCATTCTGTTTTCTCCCTTCCTCTCCCCCTGCACAATATTATATACATAATTTAATTTACTTAACTTAGAGTTGGAAGTAGGAGTAATGAGGAATAGGTGGTTTACTGCACATGTACTAAGACCTCCTGGGCTGATTTTAATGGCATGAAAGTCAGGGTCCTCTGCCATTTTCCTCCAGGCCCTAATCCTCCTTCACAATTTTAGCTAGCTACTAGAGAGAGAGTCTGCAGAGACATATTTGGTTAAGAGCCATGCTTGTGTACATTTGTCCCACACAGGAGTCAGAATTCTTACATACTGATGTGCCAGACGAAGGGAGCTAGAGCTACAAGCCATCCTTTGTGAAAAAGTTGTGACTCTAAATCCAAACCATACCCTGCCAGAACTGCTCTCTAGAGACAAAAGTATTGCAGGCTCTAAACTAAATAGGGATACCAGTGAGTGGTCTGCAGTTACCCCCATTTAGTTAGAGCCTGCAATATTTATTTTTCCAAATAAATCAAAACGAGACCTTTTATCTGATTACAGTTTAATTCACTGACATTAAAACAAACGTGTAAAATATAGGGAAGCATACTGGCAAAAGAAAAAATCACCTGTAATCTCACCACTATTATTGTCCCACTATTATTATATAATCCCACTATTATAGTTACTATATTAATGTGGTAATCTACTTCCAGTGTATCTTTCTCATACATAAGCTTGCGTTCTCATTCTCTCTCATACACACTTCATTTTAAAACAAATCTAGGATCATTCTTTGCCCTCTGGTTGGTAACCTCTGTTTCTTGTGTTGCACTTTAATGTCCTTAATACTAGACTGCTTTCCTATACCTGAGTTCAGCAATCATCGATATCTCCTTTCAAAAGCCCTAATAGCTGTTTAATTCCTAACAAGAACCCTGCGTATTTCTGTTATTCCCATTTCACAAACTGAAGCACAGGCAAGTCAAGTAATTTGTTCAAGGCCACATAACCAGTGAGAGGCAGAGCCAGGAATTAAACCAGGGAGCTTGATTCCAGAACCCATTCTCTTTAACCGTACTACTGTTTTACACAACAACAACAAAACTACTTTCAAAAAATCAAATGGAATGCAGGTCATACAAACAGATAGAATAAACACTTAACTCTCATTCAAAAATACAACTTGGATAAAACATTGCAACAGCAAGTGATGTGTTGGAAGAAGCAGCCACATTCCAGACCAAATACGCACAGTGGGGATGAGTTTGCTCATTTTAAGCAGAGATTGGGTCTGGCAGTAACACATATCACAGGCTACCCAGTGTGGAGAGATCTGTTGATTACTTAATTCAGGTCTTCTCTGGAGGTTCCTGGGACTCTGCCATGAATTCAGGAATTCAAATATAGTAGCTACCCTTAGATGACTTTTAAGAAATCTTGAGAAAGTGTCACTGTAGGTTCTCTTTTATATTCCTTCTAGTTGACTGCAACTTTTGAAATATAAATTCTTGGTTTAGCTTCAAAATTATGATCAACTTCTCCCCCCAGGTAGTACAGTACAAATGTTTAAAAGCACCTACCAAAGACATAAGTTTGTAAAACGACAGTTGGTCTCTGCTGGCGTTTTTCATTATATTTTGTTTTGACATTCTTCTCCTTGAATTCCTGATCCACTTCTTCCTGCATGTTTCTGTTGGTATTTGTAAGCACATGTACACACATCTCAGTGACAGAAGAATGAATTTTGGATTTATTTCTATTGAAAAGTATAAAAAAAAATGATGCATTTTTTCTGAATAGGATGAAACGAGGAGGAGGAAGAGATAGTGACCATAATTCATCAGAAGAAGGTACTGCAGAGAAATCCAAGAAACTGAGGACTACAAATGAGCGTTCTCAGACTTGCGATTGGGGTAATCTCCTTCAGGACATTATTCTCCAAGTGTTTAAGTATCTGCCTCTTCTTGACCGGGCTCATGCTTCACAAGTTTGCCGCAACTGGAACCAGGTATTTCACATGCCTGACCTGTGGAGATGTTTTGAATTTGAACTGAATCAGCCAGCTACATCTTATTTGAAAGCAACACATCCAGAGCTGATCAAACAGATTATTAAAAGACATTCAAACCATCTACAATATGTCAGCTTCAAGGTAATACTTTAAATCCTTCTTTTAAAAATAAAGCATATTTAGTGGCTTTTGTGTCCTAAACCAATACATCTTCTCATGTCTTTAAACTATTGCCTTTTTAGGGAAAGTGCTGAAAGATTTAGAGTAATCGTGTACCTTAGAGGCTATCATAAATAACTATATTGAGCTAAATTATTCCATTTTATTATAAATGTTACTAATTTCTTAAAAGAGTGGAAGCAACCATTAAATAAACATATACCAAAGCTGTCACATTGAATTATTGTGAACAAATTTGAACCAAAAGAAATAATACAGTAAAATAAATAAAAGATGTGGAAATTTTCACTAAAACTTAATTGTTATTTTTATTTAATAGGACTGAGTTTTGCTTATTGATGGCTTTGTGATATGGAGTTTTTAAAGAAAAAAGAGATACAGAAACTCTCTGTAAAAGGTTTGGATGAGTATATTTTAGAGAGAAATAGACAAAGGTACATGGAAGAATGCCAGACAGAACTGTTTGTTTCTTTTCATTGCCAGCAGGGACGTACTGGAAATTCGGTAGTGATGAGATAAATGAAGAGGGGTGGCTTTTTGAGATGTCCAGAATAGTTTAAGGAATCATAGTGGTTTGTATGAGTACAGAGGCTTGTAGTGTTTTGTTTTGGGGTTGAGTAATGAAATGTGGGTACGTTCACTAAATCCTTAATACACCTGATAATTATTGTTGAAAAGTAACACATGAATACCTGATTTGCCATATGCAGCTGTTGTTAAACAGGTCACTTTAACCCATATATAGCAATGGTTCTTAACCCAGAGATCCCTTGCCAAAACTAAAGTCTTATCTGCTTCCAAGACTGTCATTCCTTTTTTTTTTTTTTTTTTTCCTGTGGTACGCGGGCCTCTCACTGCTGTGGCCTCTCCCGTTGCAGAGCACAGGCTCCAGACGCGCAGGCTCAGCGGCCGTGGCTCACGGGCCCAGCCGCTCCGCGGCATGTGGGATCCTCCCGGACCGGGGCACGAACCCGTGTCCCCTGCATCGGCAGGCGGACTCTAAACCACTGCGCCACCAGTGAAGCCCTGTCATTCCTTTTAAAATGGGGATTACCTGTTTATTCTCCCATATGTGTCACAAGAGGAGAGAGACCTGGTGTTGGGAATGGTTGGGTGTATTACAGCTGTCTTTCCAGAAAAATGCACAAAGGCACTTAGGCCACCAAGTGTAGGATTGCTAGATTTAGCAAATAAAAATAGGGGATGCCTAGTTAAATTTGAATTTCAGATAATCAGCGGATAATTTTTAGTGTAAGTATCCCTGGCATTATTTGGGACATACTTAATACTTATTTAATTGGATGTCCTGGATGTTATGTTGCATCCTAACTGAGGACAAGGGTGGGGGAATAGTGGGAGGATAGAACAAACAAAAATCCAGGAACTCCTTATGTGTTGTCCCTCTCCGCCTGCCCATGAGGAAACCTGAAGAGCCTTCCCCTCGGTTTCAGTCATCTTTGAGTTGTCTAAAAGTGTTATAATGGTAAATCCTATAAAAAGATGAGTATAATACATTAATCTCCTAGGTCTAAAGACCAGTGCCATCCAGTGGATTGGCTGGGTCAGTGTTAACCTGTGACACAATTCAGCTGTATCCAACATGTGTAACCTTCACAAAACCATTTGTCCTATAAGCTTAAACATTTTTATTAGGGATTGTTTATTTTTCTGAGGAAATTTCTGATTTGTAGAAAGAGCCACATCCCAGGATTCTTCTGAGCTCTCCTGATAATATTTGTGTTTAATTCTTCACTGACCATAGGCCAGAGTCTTATAGTCAGAGTTATTAATGTAGAACAGTGGTTCTCAGATTCTATGTGCATCGGAAATGCCTGGAGTGCTTACTGAGACAAAGATTGCTGGGTTCCAGCGCTCCATTACTGATTCGGATAGTCTGTATTGGGCGTGAGAATGTGCATTTCTAGCAAGTCCCCAGCTGCTGCTGCTGGTCCAGAACCAGAGCAGTTCTCAAAAGAACCGCTGGTGTAGAGAAACGTAGCCAAAGGGTGGGATTGAAAATAGTTCTGAAACTGTGTAATGTAAATTGGTATATCAGTTTTACAACGAGCTCTTCAGGACATTTTTGGGTTAAGGTAATTTACGTCAATCTGGAAATTAAAGGAATATTACTTTTAACTACTCTAAGATGCTTTTTAGCCCAGGGAACAGCTTCCTTTTTGATAGACGAGCTCCTTCTTATATCCTTAAGGAGTTTTTTGGCCATATTTTCCTTCCCCCAGGAAATGTCTATGCAAAAGAGTGCATGGGAGCAGCCACTTCTTGTTTGGTTCAGATTTTCATGCTTGACTAGTTGGACACCCTCATTTTACTTCACATTCATCTTTCAATTAATAACATTAATGGTAAATCCCAGGTTGTGATTCACTGGAACCTTCTGAGTAAATACTCATTCAGTTTGTTTTGAAGCATTTGTACCATAGCCACTGTATTTACATGTATGATCTGATCCACTGCCAAATATATAATTATTTTTCAAAGATTGTAAGTTCATATTTCCATTAGGTTATATAGTCTGTTTGTAATAAGTCAACTTAAAAGCCAGGTCTTTTTAACATTAAATAGATATCTTATCATAGTGAAAGTTAAGCCTTGACAGTTGCCCTTACAGTTTTTCAGGGAGATTCAGAGAAGCTTGACATAGTATGTGAGGGTAGATGATTGAAAGGATAAATATTAATTCTTTAAATTATAATGCAATAAACTAATAACTGTATTTCTTGCTTTTGTAAAGTTAAAATATGCACGGAGAAATGCGACCATATTCATGTGTAAAGGATGTTTTCTTTTCCCAGGTGGACAGCAGCAAAGAATCAGCTGAAGCAGCTTGTGATATATTATCACAACTTGTGAATTGCTCTTTAAAAACACTTGGACTTATTTCAACTGCTCGGCCAAGCTTTATGGATTTACCAAAGGTATCTGCTGGTTTTGTTTTATTAGCTTTTACTGAGAAATCCAGTGAAATCCTACCCATTTCTTGTACTGATAATGAGAATGTAAGAAAAGTGGTATGTAAAATGGAAAACCAGTTACTATTTAGAATGTTAAGTATTAAGATTTTTTTTTAGAGCACTTTTCCTTTTTTAAAAACTTTGTGTTTCCTTATGGGTAATATTAAAGAGTGAGTGAATTTGCAGAGTATTCTATAGGAAGCACTGAAAGAGACTAAGTAAAACTGAGAAATAAGCATATTAGAAAAAAAGAGACATACAGATGCTCCCTTTTGGACTTTCAGAGCAGATTGGTGAGATTATAATCAAAGAAAAGTAGACAGTGCCAGTATTAAGAGCAGGTAGAGCTCGCCTAGGAAGTCTTCTGGTAAGTGTGTAAAGATTTGTTCTTGAGCAGAGTTAGTATAAGTACAGCTTAGATTAATTTACAGACTTTACTTAAAGAAAACTTTTTTTTGGTGAAATTTATATAAATTTTATATTCATATATATGTTCTGACATGGTCCTGCATGTAATTCGAGATAGTCTCTTTCTCTAATAACTATTCTCTTAAAATAGAAAAATAAGTGTGCATTTTTAGAAAGGCAACTGATAAAATCCCTGTGTAAGTTAGCTCATGTTCAGTTAGGTTAGTATCCAGCAGTAATCTGTAAGATTTTATCAGAATACGCCACAAACTAAAATATAGACACCCCTTTAAACACCTAATCGTTTAATTTACTAGGATGATTCAGAAAGAAATATGCCTCCTTTTATTGCACTTCACTTTATTGCAGCACTTCACAAATAATTCATTTTTAACAAATTGAAGGTTTGTGGCGTGCAGGCAAGTCACTTGGCACCATTTTTCCAACAGCATTTGCTCACTTCATGTCTATGTCACATTTTGGTAATTCTTGCAGTATTTCAGACTTTTTCATTATTGTTTTACTGGTTATAGTGATCTGTGATCAGTGATCTTTGACGTTACTATTGCAAAAAGATGACAGCTTGCTGAAGCCTCAGGTGATGATTAGCATATTTTAGCAATAAAGTATTTTTTAATGTATATACATTGTGTTTTTAAATATAATGCTATTGCATACTTAATAGACTACTGTGTAGTGTAAACATTACTTTTATATGAACTGGGAAACTAGAAAACTTGTGTGACTAGCTTTATTGTAACAGTCACTTTATTGTGGTAGTCTGGAACCAATTCCTGCACTATCTCCGAGGTACGTCTGTATTACTAAATTGAATTTATATTATAACCCAGGCTGTTCAATGGAATATCAGTAACAAATGTATCACCAGTTGATTTCAAAGTCTTAATTAATTTTTTAAAAGGTTCATTGAATATGTACATTTGAGATAAATTGTTTTCCTCATGTGTAACATGAGGGAAATCAGCAAGAGTCTGTTCATGTCAACATTTTAAGGTTCTAAGTATAGGAGTTCAATCACTGTGGTTCTCAAACTTAATATGCATAACAATCATCTGAGGAACTTCTAAGTTTTGGGTATCCTTCCAAATTTCCTTTTCCTAAGAGCAGTCCAGGTGGTTCTGATTAAGATGGTTCATGGCCCTCTAAGAAGCACTGAGTTATGTGGTATAGTAATGCCTTGTTCAAGCTTCATATGGGAAATGAATTATTTTGAATTGATTTTTCTGTGTACATATTGTAGTTAAAATATAAGTACACATACAGTATGTAAAAGATACCATAGTAAAAGGTATGTTGAACATAATTTCCTTCTTTTTTTATTACTCAGGATGATCATTATGCATATCTAGTACTAGTATTATACTTACATGCAGTCATTTTGGTTTTGGGAACTATGGGTGCATCTGGGACTCTTCCTTCCTTATTAAATGGGCCTAGGATGTTTATGCTGTTTTTCTTTCTTTTCTTATTATGGCTTTCGTAGAATATTGAAAGCCTATATTGCTATATCTTGGAAATCCTGGGAGAACTGAAGAGAACGTGAAACAACTGTATTTGACCAGAGCTAACTCTGAGGGAAATGGGAAAAAGAAGTCAGTGATGGAGTCATGCATATACTAATACATATATAGTTGAATTTAATATGGAAATATTAGGAGAAAGATGTTAACATTTAAGTTGTTAAACAGATACTTAATCAAAATTTAAGTAGTTATTTAATCACAGTAGGAAAAAAGTAATTTAGGGAATGTGACCAAGAAGATGTTTCGTTGTACTTTCTTGGCTACTACTTGTACTACTTGGCCCTCATCCCTCCCTTTCACTGCTGTAGTGAGTCCATTGGTTATGGCTTATTAGCTCTGATCCAGAGTCCCATACTTTGTGCTTTAATTCCTATTTCCTACAATGGTTAGGAAATGGTTTCCTACAGTGGTCTTTAGGTCAGATTCTGTGTCCAACAGAATATTACATATATAGATAATTGTAGATAATTTAGCAAATTTAAAGGAGTTTTTTTTTTTTTTAATATTTATTTATTTGGGTGCTCCAGCCCTTAGCTGCAGCACACAGGATCTTTAGTTGCGACATGCAAACTCTTAGTTGTGGCATGTGGGCTCTAGTTCCCTGACCCGGGATCAAACCTGGGCCCCCTGCGTTGGGAGCACATAGTCTTAGCCACTGGACCACCAGGGAAGTCCCTAAAGGAGTTTTAAGTTTGGAATTTTATTTAGTTATGATTTTTATTATTTTAGAATCAAATTTTGTATGAGCTTCCATATTCCAAATAAGTCTTTCATAGCTTCTAAGTTGATTGACTGTTGTTTTAATTTTTGATGATTTTGCTAATAGTTATTAACTATTTTAGTGGTCATTACTATCACCAAAAAAGAATGCAGTTCAGTGTTAATACACTGGAGTAGGATTTCCAGATAAGGTGATGTGAAGTGTCTGAGAGGTATTCTCATTCTGGGTTCCAGAGTTCCTCTTTTTACTTACCAGTGACTGTTGTGATTCAGAGACACCCATCCTGAGGTTTGAAATCTTTTTTCCCCCACGTAAAAAGGTCGTTCTCAAAGATGGTGGGAAGTCACCTCTCTTTTTTACCATATTCCCACAACAGAGTGAGGGGCTGCTACCCCAAAACAGTTGTGAAATACATTAGGGTTCAGATGAACTATGTGTGTATTATATGAAAACCCCTCAATTCTCATTTGTAAAAATTGAAACAGTGTTTCAATTTTTTTGTTTTTCAGTCTCACTTTATCTCTGCACTGACGGTTGTGTTTGTAAACTCCAAGTCTTTGTCCTCCCTTAAGATAGATGACACCCCAGTAGATGATCCCTCCCTCAAAGTACTAGTGGCCAACAACAGTGATACACTCAAGTTGCTAAAAATGAGCAGCTGTCCTCACGTCTCTCCAGCAGGTATGTGTGGCTTTTGCCAGATAATATTTTAGTAAAATGTATTGATGTGTTTATCAAATTAAGGAGAATTATGATCATTAACCTTGAAGGTGAGTTCATATGATTATTTCCTCTCTATTGAATAAAAATATTTTTATTGTTATAATACAGTAGCATAAATTCTGTAGCATTCCTAGTGTAGCCACTTACTTTCAACTTATTTTCTAATCTTTTTATTTGGCAATTTGTGTCCAACCTGTGCTAGAAAATGGATAAATTAAAAAAATAAAAGGAAAGGACACTGCGAGGTCAGCCTGAGATGGCCCTTTAGGTAAAGTAGAATTTTCTCTAATTGTGGTTGAGCTAACAGGGTACGTTTTGAGTCATAGAAATCTCACAGTTGCTTTTTGTCTCACTATGTGGAGGGAGAGGAGTTGTGCTGAAGTTATCACCTTACATTTTGCAAAATAGTCCTTTTCCTAAGTTGAGTTTTAGAGCCGAGTGCATCAAATGGAGGAGCAGCATTATTAATGCTCTTCCCAGCTTTTCTTGTATAGACTAAGCATTACTAGATTATTCACTTTGAGAGCATTTAAATTCCAAATGGTTTGTATTATAAAGCAGTTATAAACCTACACTTTGTGTTAGTCTGATGCTTCATTCCTGACTCACCCTCCAACTGTTGACATCTCTCCCAACCATTTTGCTGTGTTACTTTGGAAAACCTGTTTTGATCTCTTTACAGAACACCTCCCACCTTTTTGCCATAACTAAAGCCTGGCCTTCCCCCAAGAAAATGATTCCCTCTTGGATGGAGATTACTTTCTATCCTCCCATGTCTCCCACACGGAGGGTGTGGTGATGGGAATGGTGAGGTCTATTGCAGTGTTTTCCTATCTTTTTCTGCCGCTTCTAGATTATCATTGAAGGTGATAATCTAAATAAAATAGAAGTTAAGAAGATCGGGCATTGGCAGCTCCTTATGTGACCATGGTCACATTTTACTGTCTACCGTATATAGGTTCCTGTGAGAGTACAGTCCATACTTCATAGTGTACAAAGATCTTTGTATCCTGACCCCCACCTCTCTCTTTAATCTTGTTTGCTTTTTACTCATGTGTAGCTTTTATTTGAGCCCTATGTAACAACAGTTCTTTGTATGTGTGTGTGGCCAGTACACTGTACCTTGGAGAATGCCTCTATAAAAAAATTTTTTTTTACTTCTTCACCTGGCTAACTCCAGTCCAGCCTTCAAAATTTAGTTCAGCTGTTCCAGTTTCTTCCTCCTCCCGTCTGGTTTAGAAGCCCCACTTGCTGTTTCCATAGCACTCTCAACATAGCTTGTAGCACTTACCACACTGTACGAGAACCTTTGGGTCTCTGGTTTCTCTGTGAAACTGAGCTCATTATTCTCTTTATCCTGGTACATCTCATGCTCATTTATTTTTATTAAATATACAGATCAGTGCTCATAATATAGTATAAGCTTGCTTGGTCTTACTGAGCTTTAATGGCATTTGGATTAGTTGTTGGGAAGGGGAGAGAAAGAGCACCTGTAATACTTTAAGAGTATAAACACAGGATTTAATATAAAATTTAACACTTATGTATTTTTTTTCTATCCATATTTTGTATATTTAGATAGTTTCTTTCTCTAAGTTGTAATTAAGGGCAATTTTCTATGCCTTTTTCTTCACTGAACAGTTTTTCAGTTCAATTTTTATCAAAAAATGTTTCCCATTTCATATAGTCCTTATAATTGTCTATTACTGGACCTCTAAGCACCATTTGACACTAGTGACTTGATTTTCCTCCTTCCTCTCTGATAGTTCCTACTGTGTTTCCTTTGCTAGTTTCTCTTTTCATTCCTTAAATTTTGGTGTTTCACTGTGTTCCGTACTGGGCCCTTTATTGTTTTATTCTGTAAACTCTGGGCTGTGTCAGCTTCATCAGTGGCTTCAGTTATGTTCTATATGTTAACACCTCCTACTTTTAGTGTTTCTGGAACTCCAGAGCTATGTGTTGAGCTGCTGATGGCCTAGTGCCTCTAGAATGTCTCACTGGTACGTCAGATTAATGAACTTCCTTTTCCCCCTATTGAAATCTCTTGCTTCTCCCTTTTTACTGTCTCAGTGAATGGTACTGCTTGTTTGGTTGTCAGGGACCGAACAGATATCCTTGATTTCTTCTACCCTTACTTTCTACATCCCTTTAGTCACTGAGGTCTAGTGACTCCATCACTGATATATGCTTTGAATCTCTATGCTATTTACTGAATGTTTGTGGTGTTCTCCTCCACCCCTCACTCACTGCCCCAGTTCACATGTTGAAGCCCTACTCCCCAGTGTTTGAAAGTGGGTTGGGAGGTATTTAGGTCATAAGGAAGAAATCCTCATAAATGGGATTAGTGCCCTTCTAAGAAGGGATAGGAAAGATGATCTGATCTCTCTTTCTGCCATGTGAAGACACAGCAAGAAGCCAGAAAGAGTTCTGGCCTCACCAGAACCCAACCTCGCTGGCACCCGATCTTGGACCTCCAGCCTCCAGAACTGTGAGAAATAAATGTTTATTGTTTAAGCCACCCAGTCTGTGGTGTTCTGTTAAGCAGCTGAAACTAATACACTCTACCTTTCTTCATGTCCACTCTAATCTAGCCCTGTAAGCTTTGTGAGTAACCTCTTAACTGATTTCCTAACTTGCAGTCTTGCTCTTCTCTAATTTGATTTCCATGGTATAGCCAGAGTAATCTTTCTAACATATACATCTGATTTTTTTCCCTCCAGTTTCCTTCAAAACTTCTCACTATACTTTAGGTGAGTTCCAAACTCCTTACTGAGGCTGACAAGGTCCCATATGATCTGGTCCTTGCCTGTCTATTGGATTTCGGCCTTTAAGAGATTCTCTTACTTACATACTGTATGTTGAGCTCCCTTCATTTCTTACAGTGCTTGTGTTTTCGTCCATGTCTGAGTATTCGCACAGAAATGCTATTCTCTTTCCTTCTTTACTCGCCTTTTGCCCTAGCTTGATCCTTCTAAATTCTGTAGGTCTGTGTTAGTTCCGGAAATTCTTCCCTGATTTCCTTGCTGTGACTCCCAGAGCATTCTTGTTTAATTATCTGCTGGCTTCTGTTAGGATAAGGATGTCTTGTTTCTGTTGACTCTTTACCATCCTAGCACCAGTTGTTAACATATAAGACACTCATTAATTATCAGCTGAACTAATGAACATTTAGCTACTTAGTTTTCTGTCTTGTTGATAGGCCAACATTTGCCTCATAGTTCTTTTACAGTTGATCACTTAACTTGTTTCTGCTATTTGCTGTGATTTAAAAAATGAACTGTTTTAGCATATAGTCTGCTTCTGTTAATTTCTTCTTTTGGACAAATTATTTAGAAGTGGAAGACCTAGGTCAAAGGGTTTAGATTTTTTTAATGCTTCTTGCTGTGTTTTTTTCCAACATGAGTTGTATAAGTTTATACACCACCACCAATGGATTTCTGTACCAGTTTTATAACAGCTTTATTGAGATATAATTCATATATCGTACAGTTTACAATGTATTGACTTTTAGTGTATTGACAGAGTAGTGCATCCATCACTACAGTGAATTTTAAAAAACTTTTACTATCCCCAAAAGTACCTCTTAGCTGTCACTCCCCAAAACCCTCATTCCACCCAGCCCTACGCAATCACTAATCTACTTTCTGTCTCTGTAGATGTACCTATTTTGGACATTTCATGTACATGGAACCGTATGTGGTCCTTTGTGACTGGCTTCTTTCACTTAGTGTGATGTTTTCAAGGTTCATCCATGTTGTAGCATGTATCAGTATTTCTCTCCTTATTGCCAAATAATATTGCATTTATGGATAATACCACATTTTTCTGTTGATCAGTTGATGGATATTTGGGTTGTTTCTACCTTTTGGCTATTATGAATAATGCTGTGAAAATGTATATGCAAGTTTTTGTGTGGACACTTTAATTTCTCTTGGGTGTATAACAAGAATTAGAATTGCTGTATCATGTAGTAACTCTGTTTAACCATTTGAGGAACTGCTAGACTGTTTTCCAAAGCAGCTGCATCATTTTACATTTCCACTAGCAGTGTACGAGGGCTCCAACTTTTTCACATCCTCATCAACACTTATTTGTCTTTTTGAGTATAGCCATCCTAGTGAATGTAAACTGGTATCTTGTGGTTTTGATTTGTATTTTCTTGATGACTCAGATGTCTTTTCATGTGCTTATTGATCACGTGTATATCTTCCTTGGAGAGATGTCTATTCAGATCCTTTGCCTATGTTTCAGTTAGGTTACTTGTCTTTGTATTATTGAGTTGTAATAGTTTACCAGTTTTATCTTTGTCACTATTTCGTGTTAAGTATTTAAGCACTTGTAACTGTGTGTTTTCTATTGCTGCATAACCAACAGCTGCAAATATAGCAGCTTTAAGCATCACCCATTTATTAGCATCCCAGTTCTGTAGGTCAGAGCTAGAGGCATGGCTCAGCAGGCTTCTCTGTTTAGCTAGAGAAGCTCTGAATCTGACTTCCTCTTCTGCAACCAGCCAGAGAAAACTGTTTATAGGGCTCATGTGATTAGATTAGGATCGCCTGGCTAATCTTACTTTAAAGCTAACTGTGCTGTCTATAGCATAACAAAAATCATGGGAGTGATCATCTTACCACATTCACAGGTTCTGGAGGTTAGGGCATGGAATCTTGAGGACAACTTTTAGAATTATGCCTGCCACAAATGTTTTAGTAGTCATTAAATGATACCTCAAAGTTTCTTTTATTTGCGTCTTTGGTTACCATTTCCCATGTGTTTATTTCTTTTTATATCAGGCTTTATGAGATTGCGGAGAACAGAGATGTGTCCAGGTTACCTTGGATGATCAGGGTTTATTTCAAAGTATATCCATACCTTGTGGAGAACAGAAGTTTTGCAGTGGCTGAATAGTGAAGCACAGATGTCTTTTACTCCCTCTTCTGGTGACTCTCTTATACTGGTGGTTCAGTTTATCACGTCATTGACTCTGTTGCCTGTATTCTCCTCCCACAGCTGTATAAAGCTTTGGCTTATTGGTGACCTCCGTCTTGTTGCTTCTTAGGCAGGAGGTGAACACATGCACTTAAGAGTCGCTCAGTCTGTGTTTGAATTCCAGCTTTGCTATCTTTAGCTAGCTGACTCAACTTCAAACTAAAAAAGACACTTATTTTTCTAGATTTTTTTTGAGTATTTGTGGGATAACATATCTAGAACCTAACATATCATACTTGTACAATAAATAGTAGATAATATGTTGTCTGTTTTGTTGTTCCTATCCTTGTTTCTAAACACAGAAAAGAAATCGTTTGAGTGGGTCATTTATCAAGTAGTATCAGGGTGTGTCTCTTTGCGGCAGGGTTCTTACACTAGACCACTTCAGAGATCAGATACTGACCTTTGGTAAAACCTGCTCCTGTGCTAGGGGTTTTGGGCAGTTTTTGAAGCATAGTGCCCGAAGTATAAGGAGCCATATAAGGAGTTGCTTTCTGAGAACGTTAGAGCTTTAAAAGTCATGATGTATATTTCCATTAATGTGAATTGAGCAGTTATCTTTTGATTCATCTATCTAGTTGATATCTTGGTATTTTTTTCTTAGAAATTTGACAGGCTTGTTACGTTACTATTAGCAGTTAAACTTTTTGTTCATTTGATGGAAGTCTTTTTTTAAAATTTTTCAAATGTCTTATTTAGTTACATAAATCTCATTTTATCTGGTTTTACCTTATTTTTTTCATTAAGATTAGATTTTGAATTTCAAAAAAATGTCTTTTAGCCTGTCACAATGATCATGTGATTTTTCTTGCTTAACCTATAAACTTAGTGTTAGTCATCAGTTTTTAAAAAAAATATGACACTGTGCATTACTGGGATAAGTCTTATTTAGTCATGGTATATTTTTAAATGATAGTGAATAATTTAAGATTTTTCTGAGTTGGTAAGTGAGCTTCATTTCTTTTAAGGTATCAGATTTAGAATTGGTCTCATTTTCTTACGGACAGAATTGGTAATAGATTTTTAAGTATGTGTGACTTCCTGCTGGTTCAGTCAGTACAACTAGATTGTAAATTGTATAGCTCTGTGGTAACGAAACGTGGTAAAACTTTATTGTAGGCCATGTACTTGATCAAATTCTTGGAGATGGTGGACTTGTAGAAAACTTTATAAGTAATTGGGTCTTCTTTCTTCCAAGGTGTCCTTTGTGTGGCAGATCGGTGTCATGGCTTACGTGAACTGGCCCTGAATTACCACTTGCTAAGCGATGAGTTGCTGCTTGCTCTATCTTCTGAAAAACACGTTCGATTAGAACATTTGCGCATTGACGTGGTCAGTGAGAATCCTGGACAGACACACTTCCATGCTATTCAGAAGAGCAGCTGGGATGCTTTCATCAGACATTCACCCAAAGTGAACTTAGTAATGTATTTTTTTTTATATGAAGAGGAATTTGATCCGTTCTTTCGGTATGAAATACCTGCCACCCATCTTTACTTTGGGAGATCAGTAAGCAAAGATGTGCTTGGCCGTGTCGGAATGACATGTCCTAGACTAGTTGAGCTAGTAGTGTGTGCTAATGGATTACGGCCACTTGATGAAGAGTTAATTCGCATTGCAGAACGTTGCAAAAATCTGTCGGCTATTGGACTAGGGGAATGCGAAGTCTCATGCAGTGCCTTTGTTGAGTTTGTGAAGATGTGTGGTGGCCGCCTGTCTCAATTATCCATTATGGAAGAAGTATTAATTCCTGACCAAAAGTATAGTTTGGAGCAGATTCACTGGGAAGTGTCTAAGCATCTTGGTAGAGTGTGGTTTCCAGACATGATGCCCACTTGGTAAAGACCAGATGACATAGGGCATGATGAATAATAGCACCTTAATTTTAAGCATATTGTATTATAATAAAAGTTTATTTCCTGTAGGTCTGATACAATTCTACTATTTTGTGGCACAGAAATTTGATATCTTCATTGCGTATATAAGGATTGTTTTTTGGAAGACTCATGGACCAGTTTTGGTCAGAAAACTTCATCTATTTCTTTAGCCTAATAGCAGTTAAATCTCAAAAAATTAGAAAAGTGATTCAGATCTGAAAGTAGTAAAGGTTAAACATTTTACAGTCTGAAGGAAACAAAACATATATATTGTAATATCTAATAAGTGAGTACTAATAGGTTTTCCAAAATGTTATGTTCTCTATGCATTTTTTAAAAATGTAAACTTGACATTTTAGGGTCTTCAGTTATACATACACCTGTTATAAGGTGTTTAATATAGCTCAGGAAAGTGAGCATTTTGTGAGAAAAATGTAGGATATATTGTATCTAATGAAAAAGTTTGGTTGAATGTTCTAAAATGTTACAAAGCTGTTGAAAGAAGTATATACAATTAATTGGAACACTTAGAAAAACTGATAAATGTCACACAGTGGTTACTGTAGAAAGATAATAATAAATAGAGCCAAGATCAAATTAAAAGAAAATGAGTGGAATAAAAGGGAGGCAGTGTTTAGCTTTGTATAAACTTTTAGGATTGCTCTGTAATCTGCTAAACTATATAAATTCTTTTCTGTGATACATTACTATGTATGTGGCACTTGGGGCATCATATGTAAAGTAAGGAATGCTTTTACTAGTTCTTCTTGGGTTTATCTTTGTTTAAACTTAGTTTTGAAGTATTACACAATAATTGAAATGAGAAGTTTATTTTAAAAAGCCAAATTGAAATAATTAAAGGTAGAACTTTAAAATGTTTATAAATTGTTTCCATGAAAGAATATTCGTCTCCAGTGAATTTTAGTGATGGCTTGTTTTTACATTTTGGAATTATATAGTTATGTAAGTAGAATTTTCAAAAATCATAAAAGCACCAATGTACAGTTCAGCATAAACAGTAAATTTAAAAGAGCATATATTTAAGTTCATAATCATATTTTTGAGTAAATATTGCTCAGTGGACTGGAAAATTTTAATAGAAAAATGTCTGCAGTTTTGTGATAGTTAATTTGGTTAAACTGATATTTTATATTATTTAAGTTAGGCAGCATTTTTATTACTTTCATATGAATAAAGGTAATCCATACATTGTAGAAACTGTAAAAATATTGTTTGGGGCTATATTTAGTTTTTTTTAGATATTACATAAACTTGATTCTGAGCACTAGTGCTAGTAGATATTACCCTCCTAAGGGAAATTAGAAGTGATTTACCCCCAGTGGGATGTATTAGTGCTTGAAACTTAGAAGGCATCTTGGTAGATATGGAAGCTAACAGTCTTACGGATCTATTTTTAAAATAGATTACCTTCCTAAGAATCAAGTAAAAAGGTGATTTTCTGCATAATTTATGCTTCCAAAAGTGATGGTATTCTGAGCGCATATAAATGAGAAGAAAAAAGGCTGGTCCAGACATGGAAATCAAAAGCAATTATTGTAATATTCCTCCCTCTTACTAAACAGTGAAAAACTTTGTACAAGAAATACCTGTGTTAGTGGATGAAACTTTTTTCTTTGAACAGCTTTGGAAAATGGATTTGACAGTATGTAATCAGTTCTACTAACCAAAGCTTTATTTGGAAATTTACTTTCTGTACAAATTGAATTATATAATGCTTGAAAAACTTTAAGTCACTTCTTAAGCAAAATGCATAGCACTTGTTTATACTGTAAAGTATATGTTAAATGCTTTTATCAATTTTAGAATAAAGATAGTTATTAATGCTGTTGTATTATTTTTTAAAACTACCCTAACAAATGTACTTATTTGATTTTAAAACAAGTTAAGCTTACAGATTTATAGTTTTAGTTTCAAATCCATATCTGATGGATGTAATGTTTAATATTAAATATTTATGGTAGAGTGGCTTTTTTGAGATACAAGATTAGGCATTTAGAATAAGAATTTAAAAAACAGATTGTTCAGGAATAGAAATCTTAGTCAGGATCCTTGAAACCAGCTAGCATTTTTAGAGAGAAACACCTTTATATAAATCCATACAATCAGAATAGTTTTTAAACTATTGAAATTATTTTCATCTCCAGCTTCCATAAAATAACTTCGGTTTACCTTGGTAATCTTAATCTGGGCTATTTTATTAACAATATTATCAGTAAAAAGGCATGACTAAAGATAAGTCAATTTACTGCAATCAAAGGAGAATTCTTTATATTTATGGAAAAGCTTAGGATAGAAGGCAAGGGTTGGTATGAAGAAGGCTCAGGCCTGAACTAGGTCCTTTAATAAGCTGTAAAGTAAACTCTACCCCATACACAGCTGGGCACAATCTTTGCACAGATTCCAGCTCAGTTTATCTGTGGGGCTGGTTTTTAAATGTTACCAAGCAGCCAGAAAAATTTTACCTACTTGCTGATACCCAATTTTCCTTTAAAAAAAAGGACATATCATATGATATATAAAAAAGAACACAAAGCCTTTTACTCCAAAGTGAATTAAGAGCTTATCCTTAGAATAATCAGTCCAGTAAAAGAATATATGATTACCATGCTGTTTTGTTTTAAATAGGGGAAAGAAAATGTAGAAGGTTTAAGAAGCAGGATGCTATTTGGACAACAAAGGGTAAATACGAGGAAGATGCTGGAAACAAACTTTGGCCAACTCATTTGCTGTGAGGGGAAAAGCGTGTGTGGGGTTTGGGAACGTTGCTGTTTTTTTAACATACCAATAATTTCTTTTAAAAAAAAAAAGTCATCTTAAAGGAAATACAGTCCTAGGGAATTTGTTAAGTGCCACCAGAGCAGATTATAAAACTGGATGAGATGTCTTAAGATTTTTTATTTTATTTTTCTGATTTCTAATAAGGAGCCAATATTGAGTGAGGGTTCCAAATATTTACAGTTTATTTTCACCTTTTGCCTATTTTCCTGTACCTACAACTGATGACACACTGTGGGTAGGGTATACTTACCTAATATGGAGCCAGAATTAATAAGTTATTAATAAGATTATTCTAAAGCCCTAATATAACTTAAGACTTCAACTAATGGTTTCTTGTAGAGGAAATTTTATACATTTACAACTTAACGAGAAAAACAGAAATCACATTTAAGTTAGTTATACAGAAGTTCAAAGGACAGCAAAATTTAATTGGCAGATTCCTGCCTGGCTTGTGTCTTGGTTTTCCAGCTACCATTTTAAAAGCTTTTTCCTGAATCATGTCTGCTTCAAAGCCCTACTTCAACTTGTAAGTATAGCTGATAGGCTTGATAAGTTCTTAAGAAGTACTTACTTATATGAATGCTACACACTCTGTTATAGTATCCGGAGTCTGTATGTCAAATTCTCAGTAGAATTTCTTCACATCAGTATTCTTAGGAACAGTGGAAAATCATGAACGCTTTTTAATGTAACTAGTAGATTCTTGCTTTAATATTCAAGTTCCATGTACGGATGTCCTCATTTGTTGTTGCCATGGAACCAAGTTCTGTGATTTACAGTTAATACAAACTTGGCATAGGAGTTTCTGCTTGTTACCCCAATGTAGGTCTGGAAATCCAAACACTTTTTCCAGAGCAATTTTCCTGAATCCGTAGAGGCTGACATTGCCCGATTTTAGCCGCTAGATGGTGCCAGTGCAAAGATCCAAGTTTTCTTGTGACATATTCTGAAGACAACTAGCAGGTTAAAGAGGTTAAAGTAATCAGGAATGTTTGGCGCTATTAACATGAGTAGACAAGGCTAAACTGTAGGCAGTGAAAGCCACTTCTCCCTGTGCTTGAGGGTGAGACATCCTCTGTGCAGCAGGCATCATAATGATGCAGTGCTTCTTATGCTATCTGTGCTGAAGGACTGGGTTTTTATTTTTAGACTGAGTTTTAGTGCCTATAGTTTTGAAGACAGTGATAAATTCCTAGACGAAATAAAAGCAAAGTACAAGCCCCCGTTTTTTTTTTTTTTTTAATTGGATTCAACAGAAACAAAATTAGTCCAACAAGTTGCTTTAAGAGTTCCTCCTCACAGACCAGAACATATGGTGTTAGTAACTTATGGTCCAGGCACTGGTCTGAGGACCACACTTTGAGCAGCGCCGAAAAACCTGCTTGCTGGTGCATCCCATTCAGTCAGCAGAACCTGGTTCAAAATGAGGCTCCATTACCACTAGGTGGGTAGCTGTGGAAAGGTCACGTAACCTTTCTAAGTCTCAATTTCCTCATTTGAGTCACGTGAAGAGTACCTACGCTTAGGCTTTTTATGAGAACTCAATGTACTAACCTCTTAGGAAGCACTCAAATGTGGGCAGAAACTGAATAGAATTGGTACATTTACATATTAAATACAGACTGTTTTCTCTGATCTCTGCCTCATCATTTTCCTGACTGGTAGGTATTTTTTCCATGAATAGAAACAAGGTGTTCAGTTATCAGACACTTAAAGGACCTTGAAACCTTCTTTGATGGCCCTAATGGAAGCACGGCTACTTGGCGATCCTTGACAAAAACCTGCCCTCTCTCTGGGAAGTGTACCTTCTTCCACTGCTGGCAGCTTTAGTGGGCGGCGGAGGGACTGTGTGAAGCAGTGAAGGAGTTAGTTAAAGGGTGCCCGTTCACCCAGATGTACCTGCAGTCAGATACTTCCATGTTCCGTATGTGTGAAGAACCAACCGCAGAAGCACTATGCTGCCCGCTCAGAGTCTGGGTGATTATTACAAAGCCAGGAAAGGCTGGCCTGTAAACCACATTAGGCAAGATCAATGATGGCAGTTTGTTCTCTGATTAATCGTCATAGTTACCACTTACTGTGACCTTACTAGGCCAAACTATACATGGCTTCAGTCTTTACAACAATCGTGACAGATGAATCATTTTTGAGATAAGGAAACTAAGGTTTGGAAATGATAAGTTGCTTAAATCACAAAATACCAGTTACTGGCTAGTTCTAAAATGCTAGCCAGAAACTTATGCTCTTTATCACTGATTTTACCACATCTGGAAGCATGACCACTCCAGCTGTGGTGTCCCAATTACTCTTTAAGGTTAAGTGAATAGAACAAAATCAAACTACTAGGACTGGCTCTAGAAGTTACAAAGGCTGTAAAGTCAGTCAAAACTACCAGAAAGTACCTAAATGAGAAAGTGTAATTACCATATCTGCAAAAAGTAGCTCCCACCATGACAATGTCACTGACAGTATTTTTAGTTTTGGCACACCATATCCACAATTTCACATTCTGAGTCCAAAGATCCTGTATATCTGATGACATGATATAATTCTCCATATTAACAAAGCCTTGGAGATTGAAATCAAGATCACCTAATGGGTTCACTTTGGCCAACACAATAAGAGTTTTCAGCTTCTTTCCAAAAAAATTCCCGAGATATTATTATGCAGCAATTCTGCCCATGTGTATTTTACCTTTCTGTCCCAAGGAAGAAAGGCCTAAGAAATCCACACATGTAAAACCACTCCCTGAAAAACTGATGAGCTAGTAGAAAAAAAAAGCAGTAGAATTAAGGTTTTATAAACCAGAGTGTTCTGTTTCTGTTAGGTAAAGGGATTTCTTCATATGTTATTTTAATAAAAGGGAATTTCATAGGTAAAAACCAATATTCAAAATTATAAAACAAATAGAACTGTCTGTGTATAATCACAGCATCAAAAATTTGCAAGAGACTCAAAAGAAACTCTTTAGTTGACAAATGTGGTTTGAAAGGACAATAAAATCTTTTTATGGCTAAAGCAAGAGTCTTATCTCCTGTTGGCCCAAAAACAGATGTTTCATTTCCCAAGTAAGTAGGTTCTCCACTGTAAAGAAATATTCTTGTATAGTTGGTTTCTATCTTCTTGAAGTCTGCTCCAAGTTCAGCCAACTTCTTATATGTCCTTAACACAAATTTGGAACAGTCGTAGGATTCAAACCATGTCTCTGCCCCTTTTTCTGGGCTGGCTTGGACAGTCCATGTCTCATAATAAATCCCCGTTTCATTGTCCTGTTTTACCCACTTTGCCATTTTGTTAAATATGTCTCCTAGTTAAAAACAAACAAAAAAACACAACACTATGTGAACATCAAAGCTAATCATGTTAGTTTTAAGTAAAATGCTCTAACCAGATCAAGGCCATGACTACATGATTAAACAACAGTTTTTGAATTTCCAAACCTGCATCTCACAAAAGGAATCCAAGCTCAGCCAATTACTGTTCCATTTTTCAAGGCACAAGGTATTTCTGAACTAAACATTAGATACAATAGGTGTATAAAGAGGAGTCTTACATACAAATTCTGTAATCATTTAAGCTACAGTCAAAAGCTAAATTGTACATGTGCCAAAGCCCTCTTTCTCTACTCCACTCAACAAATCTTGGATTCAGAGGCAAAAGAGAAAAAAGAAGCAAGGGAAAAATTGTGGAAGAGGAAAAAGTGAATGAGGCAAAGACAGTGTAAGAAGAACTGAGGAAGGTGAAACATGAAGCTTTTCTGTGCAAAGCAAGGTATGAATGGCTGCCTGAGGAACAGCTACTTGACTTGAGAAGGAAGCACCGTGCCCCATTCACCTTCAATATCTGGTATCTCCCTTTGCTCCCTGTACTTGTGGGTACTGCTTACAACCTTTCTACCCACTACACAAATTCTTCCAGTGAATCAACTAAACTGGAAATGTTTTTGACCAAGTTCATGGATTATACAGACTCCAGGATGGCTAACACTCTCTCTTACCACCTTGTACCAGACCAGAGGAATCTCTCCAAATGTTAACAAAATACTCTGCATGGCTGCAACCACATCTGGGCCTAAAACAGCATGGCCCCAACATTTCACTTTGTCACTGTGTGTGAATCTTTCTTAGGTTACTCCAGCTTGAGTCCATAAAATCAATATTTAAAGCCCTACAGAATGAACAGAGTAGCTGCTTTTATCAATTTTATGGTATTAAAATGGTGAAATAATATAAATCCTGTTTTCTTAGAGCTGGGGATACTGTTCATAGTGTTCAACTTTGAAAAGCCACTGCTTGTAATGAAGAGATATGAATGCTTCAAAACCCTATTCTGTAATGTGAAAAAAGGTCAATGAACAGGATTAATCACAAGGTAGATGGATAACTTAAAAGATTTAAGTACCAGCATATTGCAAACTCTTCTACAGAAAATAGTGATCACTTGTTCATATGATCATACTTTGATGTCAGAAGGAAGATTTTGTAGATAAGATTTTGTAGATTTTGAAAAGCCACTGCTTGTAATGAAGAGAAATGAATGCTTCAAAACCCTATTCTGTAATGTGAAAAAAGGTCAATGAACAGGATTAATCACAAGGCAGATGGATAACTTAAAAGATTTAAGTACCAGCATATTGCAAACTCTTCTACAGAAAATAGTGATCACTTGTTCATATGATCATACTTTGATGTCAGAAGGAAGATTTTGTAGATAATGAGGTAGGTGGAAATGGAGAAAAGAGAGATGTGAACTGGCCTGGAATGAAAGAAGAATAGCTATTTACCACAATGAGCATTGCTAAAAGAGAAATGGACTTTTATATTGTTGGATGGTTTGGGGCACATCAATTAGAAAATAGGAAGAAATATAGAAAACAGCATGATAAATAGTTAAAAGATTCCCAGATTACATTTAAAAGATACCAATTCTGCAAATCAAAACCCCAATGAGATATTACCTCACACCTGTCAGAATGGCCATCATCAAAAAGACACCAAATAACAAGTGTTGGTGAGGGTGTGGAGAAAAGGGAACCCTCGTGCACTATTGATGGGAATGTAAATTGGTGCAGCCACTATGGAGAACAGTATGGAGGTTCCTCAAAAAATTAAACATAGAACTACCATATGATCCAGCAATTCCACTCCTGGGCATTTATCCAAAGGAAGAGAAAACACTAACTTGAAAAGATATAAGCACCCCTAAGTTTCCTGCAGCATTATTTACAATAGCCAAGACATGGAAATGACCCAAGTTTCCATCGAGGGATGAATGAATAAGGAAAATGTGGCATGTACATACAATGGAATATTATTCAGCCGTAAAAAAGAATGAAATCTTGCCATTTGTGACAACATGGATGGACCTACAGGATATTATGTTTAGTAAGTCAGACAGAGAAAGGCAAATTACCATATGATTTCATATGGTATGTAGAATCTAAAAAATAAAACAAATGAACAAACAAAAGAAAACAGAAACAGACCCACAGATACAGAGAACAAACTGGTGGTCACCTCTAAAATAGAGATTTACCTCTATTATTTTATTTAGAAAGTCCAATTTAATTGTACAGCTTTATATCATTTATTTTTATTATGAAAATAGAAAAGATAATCTGTAAATAAGGTGAAGTTTTGCATGAGTAATAGTTTGGATCAAAGGTTAGTGATTCCAGAAGTGTATTTTATAAGTTGATCTCTGAAGAGCAGACCGTTACTGAGAGGCCTCAATGAAAGTAATTTCTGTCATTTTTGGATATTGATGCAATCATCAAATGCTGCCATAGTTTTGAAACTTACCTGATATGGTTGCTACTAGAACTAACGTCCCATTTTCCTTCCAGTGAATATCATCAATTCCTTCAAAAAAGCAGGCAGCTCCTTGATTACACCAGAAAGGGGCATTCATTTCAGGTCGGAGATGGGGAAATGTGCAGTTTCCAAGCTGGAAAAGTTCATACCATTCCATTGTGTAGTTCTTTTCAGTTAAAGTACTCCTGAATCCAATGGCGTCGTGCATAATTTTCTGTGTAAAGATCATACATGTATCAAAGCATCTGTGAAGTAACCGCTGGTTCAGGAGCCAGATGGGAGAAAGTGCGATACCGCAGCTGCATATAGAGTAGACCAGTTATTCCCCTTCCCTGTTGCTATTCTCACGTTGAGCAGCCTCCATGCCCCAGACACAGGAAGGAAGTCTGTGTACCTCTCAGGTGATGAGAGGCTCAAATGGTGAGCTAACCTAGGAAAAGTGTGCACAATAGGAACTGGATGTGAAGAAGTGATTCCCACCTGCCTTGCCCCTTGCTCGGGGCCTCCTCCTTTCTTTCTTTCCAGGATCTGGGTACAGGAATTGCATTTGGATCCATAATATTAAAATGGATTAAAGCAATTGCATTGATTATTGTCAGGATCATAAAACCTGATTATTTTTTTGGACTACTTATTTAAAATGTGCTAAGAGGAACACCAATAAACATAATCTAAAACTAGTGACTGAATAGAGATTATTCCCTCAAATCCACTTAATCAAATCACTTAATTAACCAGGCACAAGATCAAGATGCAGCCTTACCAAGTGTCCCAGGAGGTCTCCATATTTAAATTCCCACACTGGGGCTTGTAAACGAAAGACTTCAATGACATCATCATCCTTCATCACTGGGACAGGGGAGCCAGTGGGACAGAAAGTGTATTTAGCTTGACAGTAAGGATCTGGTTCCGGACGGAAGGAAAAGCGTCTAACAAAAAAAAATCATCAACTTAGATTCTAATAGGAATTTGGTTCTCGCACATCGTAGAATCCAGATTTTAATTTCACTGTCAATCACATTTTTAGAAAAAACACCCAAAGCTCAGCCATAGTGTATACATATACATTTTATATGTTATCCTGTGAACAAACTCCAATGATGTCTTTAATAGCAAATGATACATTGAAAGCAACTGATAATTGCATGCTTCCTGGTTCCCCGCTCCCATTGTGAGAATGCTGAAGACGGACCACACGTGAAAATGTTTATAGCTCCACACCTTATTTAGTAGAGATATTTACTGAATAAAGGAATAGCTTTCAAATGATATTGAACTTCCCAAACAATCCATATGTTAAGATTATTCAAAGATAATCATAATTAAATAGAACACATTTTCTATTTTCTTGAGGATTAGCCGACATCCCCTTCAACCAATATTATCGAGGATCTACAACTATACTAGAAAGGAGGGAAACAAAAGTTAAAATGCTGTTCCTCCCCTCAAGGAGCTCTGGGTGAGGGCTGGTAAGACATTAAACAAGTGATGAAGCGCAGCACGGTGAGTGCTTACAAAGAAATACCCAAAGGCCTGAGGGTGCAAAAGAGGGAGAAATCATTTTTACCTGCTGCGGGATGCCTGGGGGTAAGGAGGCAAAGGAAGAGATGAAGGCCTAGCCTAGGTTTTTAAAATACTTTAGAAAGTCAGTACGGAAAAGGAAACAAAACACTAAATACTCTAAGACAAGCATGACACGCTGGAAGAGTCTCAAGTGGGTAAGGAAGACTGGAGTTCAGGCTTCAAGGCAGCAGCGGTGAGAGGAGAGGGAGGCAGGGACTGTCACTTCGCCCTAATTCAGGTGCACCTCGGAGACAGCGTGGGTCGCTTCCAGACCACCACATATGTCGGATGACGCTGTAAAGGGAAGGGAGTCATCCGAGCTTTTTAGTTTCCCAGTGCATATAAAAGTTATGTTTAAATCATACCGTGGTCTATTCAGCGTGCAATAGTATTATGTCTTAAAAACCCCAACATATTGTATGTGCCTCAATTAAAAAATACTTTACTGCTAAAAAATGCTAACTACCATCTGACCACACAAGGTTGCCACAAATCTTCAGTTGGTAAAAAATGCGGTATCTGAGAAGTGCAATAAAATGAGAGGTATGTCTGGACAATGTGAAGGGCACCCTCTCGAGTGCCACAGCTGGGGAGGGCTGAGCCCGGGAGGGAGATCAGTTAAAGGATCTGAAGTAGCAGATGTGATATAACTGAATTTGCTCTAAATAAGCCTCATTTTATGAATTAGAAAAGGGTGGGGAGAAAGGCCAAATTAAGGCTGAGAGGGCAGTGAGGAGGTCACAGCAATAATACAACAAGCAAGGAAGCAGCCTGAGAAGGCCACGGCAGTAGGACTGGGGAGGAGGGACTGTGGTGATTTCAAATCAGCAGACACTCACTACACACCTTTCACTGGAGAGAAAGATGAAAGAGAAAGTAGCAGCCTCTATCCTCTAAGAATCCTAGATTCCCTCAGGTTCTAGCCCAATCTATTGTTTTACAATCCTAACACATCAACAAAAATGTCTATTCTAATTTAAAGAGTTAAAATCTTGATTTAGGGAGTTCCCTGGTGGTCTAGTGGTTAGGATTCGGTTCTTGCACTGCCTTGGCCTGGGTTCAATCCCTGGTCAGGGAACTAAGTTCCCGCAAGCCCTGCGGTACAGCCAAAAAAAAAACACCTTTATTTAGACGAAAATATTGACAACCCCTCCTAAAAGCTTACGAGTCTTGGATATACTTAACTGTTTTATAGGTGCTTACCTGGTTTAAGCAAATGGGCAACTACATATAGGCTTCACTTACCCACAGCAAAATCTATTTTAGGTCAAAGGTAATTTCAAAAGTATGATTTAAGTGTGAACTTAATAAAGTTAAAATTTTATGATGGGGATTAGATGAAGGCATGTACTTAACACTTCAAACTTTTAAAGAAACATAAGAAGTCATAGTCAATATCTTGTCCTTAAATCAAGTAGTTTTGGATTTCCAATCTCTTCCTTGTTTTATTGAATATTAAATTTTTACTTCTTTTGAACATTTTATTAACACTTTCAAGAAAACCAGCTTCAAACTCAAATTTCTCTTTTCATGTATATCAAGCAAAACAAGGAAGTACTGCGAGCCATTTAGTGAGCAGAATACACCAATACTGTATTCAGGTTTGAAAATAGCTGGCTAGCATTTACTAGATTTAATCCCCCCAACAAACCTGAAGTAACTACTGTTCCTACTTTTTGACTCAGGACATGTGGACACTGAGATACTGAGCAACTTTCCCAAGATCACACAGCTACTGACGGTGGAGCCTGACTTGATCCGCAGTGGTCGGAGCCCAGAACTCACTCGCGACCTCTAGGTTATCCTGTCTCCCAACTCACCATTTCGTCATCCAGAATAGTTGTGCATTTCCAAAAGCTGCTGGCCCTTCCCCTGCCTGATGTTGACACCATGTTTTCTTTCTTTCTCTCTGCTTAGCCATCTCTGACAATTAGGCCATGTAAATACTCTTCTAGTTCAAAGGCTCAAATATGCTTCGCGTATCTGTAGTCTCCGTGTCCTCAGCTTATGACCAGCGTCCTACCTCCAGGCTGAAGACAGTGGACAAACGAGGTCGCCAACCGAGGGGCCGAGCGGATTCCCGGGTCGCCGGACTTCTAGTGCTAAAAACGGGAAGTCCCAGGCAAACCCAGGCAAGCTGGGTAAACTGGACACTTGACGTGCAAATGTTATGCACTCAAGATAACTAAATGACAGGGCATGGGACGGTAATAAATGCGATATTAAAGGTCTCCCCAAACTATTCAAAGTGTCAGTGACTTGTATCCGACAGTCACGCGACGAAATAACATTACTCCCTTTTCATCCACGATTCGGGGCAGCCCTGAGTCTAGGTCACCTCGTAACTGGCTCAAGGGTCCCGGGAGGAGGTGACCCCAGGGCGGCGCGCAGCAAACAGCCGCGACTCAACAGCTCTCTTACTTCATTCAACGCCGCGCCCTCAGGGTCGCCGAGCGCCGCCCCCGCACAACTGCGCGACCCGGACACAATCCCCTCCCCGCCCCCCCGCCTTTGACCCGCGAACTTCGGCCGCGCGCGCGAGCGCCCGCCCCGCCGCGCCAGCGCACTCACTTGTAAGGCACCGGCCACTGGCGCCGGGAGGGGCCGCTCGCCGCCGCCGCTGCCGCCGCCGCCAGCCAGAGCAGCGCGGAGGCCCAGCGCCAAGGCGCGCAGACCGGAGCCACATCCCCGCCCACGCACCGCCGCCCCCAGGCCTCCGGACCAACTCTCCCCGCCTGCGCCATGAGGCGGTTCCCGCTGCTCGCAGCGCCTCCCGCGCCCCGCGACGGCGGAGGGCCGGCGAGCAGAGCATACGCAGAGCCACGCCCTCGACGGCGGCTCCGCCCCCTGTCCGGCGCGTCCGGCGCGTCCGGCGCGTCTGGCGCGCCCGTCCCGAGCGCGGGCGGCTTCTGGACTAAGCCGACCCGGAAGGCGCTTTGGTCCAGTTCCCCCGAGCAGCCCAAACAGGCCGTGGGCTTTCTTTTTCTCTGATTCTTAATGACGAGTTCTTTCGGCCTCACGTCTCAGTTTAAAGGTCACCACTTCTTTGGAGCTTCTGCTGACGTTCCCCCAGCTACAGTCACCACAAGCAAGCAAACAGAAAGTCCAGCTTTGGTCTCGTTTGGATTCTCTAGCACCGAACTCTTACCTCATCCCTCAGGGCCCAGACTAGGAGACAACAGACATTTGAGTGAAGGAGAATATATGGGGGAGGTGAGTGCACTGAGGAAGACAATGATGGGGGAGTGACTGGCCCTCACCTGACTAAGCCGGTGATGACGGTGGCCACACTAACAAGTAGCTCACATCCACCCACCTACCCCCCTCAATGTTCATCCTTGTTGGATCTACCGCTTCAGTTGCGAAGGAGATTCTGCATTACTCTGTCTTCTTTGACACTTCAGCCACCTGAAGAAAACAATGGGATCAGCTGCCCTGCTTCTGATGAGGCATTCATGGCCTGCCCTGCTCTCATAGACAGAGGTTGACGTATGTCTATAAATAGTGCATTATGGACTTCCCTGGTGGCGCAGCAGTTAAGAATCCGCCTGCCAATGCAGGGGACAAGGGTTCGAGCCCTGGTCCGGGAAGATCCCACATGCTGCAGAGCAGGTAAGCCCGTGGGCCACAACTACTGAGCCTGCACTCTAGAACCCGCGAGCCACAACTACTGAGCCCGCGTGTCACAACTACTGAAGCCCACACGCCTAGAGCCCGTGCTCCACAACAAGAGAAGCCACTGCAATGAGAAGCCCGAGCACTGCAAGGAAGAGGAGCCCCCGCTCACAGCAACTAGAGAAAGCCCGCGCACAGCAACGAAAACCCAATGCGGCCAAAAATAAATAAATAAATAGTGTATTAAAGACACATAATCATTTATAGTCACTTATGGTCACTTACAGTCACTCGTTTCACAAGAGGGCGGCCTGCAGGACTCAGACCAGGGCTTTCCAACGCTTTCACGTCACCCACAACATGAGTGAACCAGCATAGTATTTGTAAGTATGTTGGAATGAGCAGGGTGACTGCAGTGGCCAGAGGGGACTGTTGTGACCCGGTGGGCGGGGGGTCGGGGGTGAGGGCACGGTGAGAGGTGGGAGCGTCATTGGCTTCCCCACGCCTGCCAGGCCTTCTGAGGGTCGATGGGAATTGTTCCCCTCTACGCACACACGCCTTTGCCCACTTGCTACAGCAGGTTGGGGATTCTGGGGAGGTTCAGGCAGGGCTTCATTTTAACCCTCACTTACCTAAGCATTTAGATGGCTCCAACCCTAGCCCTCCTCCGTATACCACCACCCAGTTCAAAATCACCAAACCTAAGCTGGCTTCTCCAAAGACCCACCCAAGATGAGAGGGAAACTCATCCTAGCGGTGACAGCAGACGGGTACTGCTTGATCTGAAGGGCACCTGTAGGATTCTGAGTGGGCCCGCACTTAAGCATGGCTTAAAGCTAAAAGAAGCAGCTCTCAGAAGAAACATTATAGATTTTACAAATAAAGAGACCAGACGCTAGAGGGCCACAGTGGAACTTTCTATCCTGCTCAGGATTTCCCAGAGCTACAAAACCAAGCTTCAGATCGACCTTGGTTAGTGGTGGGGATCTCCCCTCTTGGGTGTGCAGTCTCTCCACTCTGTGTGCAAGGAGCTCTCATGGTTAACAAAGCGTTTCCTCATATTAGCCCTGACTCAGTCTCTCGGTAGCTCCCATCTGCTCTGCTCTGGTCTGCCTTCTGTTCTTCTTGGTTATGACCCTAGCACCCCGGGCTAAGAATGCTTCCAGACTTTTGTTGCCTGATCCCTCATCATACTTGCTACTTCTCTCTAGTCCGACGTTTTTAAACTTTGAGGACCCAACAAATAGACTGAATTTTAATCTAATTGGTTTATTTTGCAGGCTTTTCCAATTAGCCTAAGACCACAATAGTGGAACAATACTGTAGTCTAGTAAAATCAGGTTTATTAACCATGGCATCGTGGGAGGTTGCGCACAGAGGAACTGCGTGGCATCTCCCCAAGCAAAGGAAAATATAGAGTTATAGGATTCTGAGGTAGGGTGGAGTTTAAGTGAAATTTAAGTGAGCAGTATTTTGGTAGGCTCAAAGCAAGGCTGTGTGTCAACACACAGAGTCAATGTGCAGCTTAGATGACAAAGTGGACCTGGGGTCCTATTTCCTTGGATACTATGAAGTTTAAATAGAGATGGAATTTTTGTGTCTAGAAACCCCTTATTGCGAGCTCTGCACCTGGGTTGTAAAGGTTGTAAATTGAAGCTGCTTATCTGTGTCAAGGGGCTGAGAATCTCCAGGTAAAGGTGAGATATTTCATTCTTACTGATGTAATTTCCAACAGCAAAAACTCTCTAAGCCTTTAACTTTAGAGAACAAATTTTCTCAGTGAGTCAGAAAGCAGGAGGTGGTTATGACACTTTACAGCTCTGTTTGGGGAGAAATATTGTTTTATGTTAATTTTGCAACTGATTTTATCAGCCTTTTATTCCAGGCTCCTGGATGGCAGGCAGATTTTTACAGTCCAAGCTAATTTTACTTTCTCACTTATGATGAAATAAAAATTCATATTTTAAGGCAAGACAAGAAAATTTTAAATGTAAATATTTTCTCTCTCCATCTGGGCTTCCTCGCTCCCCTCTAGTGTGCACTGTGCATCTGCATTATGTGTTAACGAGACCTCTCCAGTGGCAGAAATACCTGCTCAACATAAAGATCAATTTTTCTCCTTCTGGCACCAGCCATGTTGTAACTCCTTAGAAGATATCATTCATTTCTCAGTCCTGTAAGAGGTCATGATGACTCACCACTGGCCTTGTATGGGCAGACATCTTTAATGAACTTTATGTACAATGCCAATATATCATTTCCCTTAAAGATAGGGATTGGTGCAGAACAGACTGGTCAGAGGACCTGGGGAGATCCTGGGCCGCACCTAATGGAAGTTCTTAGCTTAAATACTTACGTATGACCTATTAATGTTACTGGCTATGTTAGTAAATATTCTGCCTCTTTTACAAGATTATTGTTTCTTGCATTACCAAATGTGTGATGAGCCTCAGATAAAGTTAATGATGATTATGCGACTTGAAATGATTGGCCAAATATACAGTTCTGTAAGATCAATGATTGTAATAGTGTAACTGTAGATATGGGAAGAAGCAACAAGAGGGGACCATGTCCTGGACCATAACAGACTAATAAAACAGGTGGTACAGAAGCTTTCGCCTATGTTAACAGAGCCTAGTTTAGTGACAACGCACTGAGTGGCCTACCAAGGAAATCCTTGCCTAACCTGAGAATGCACATTCCTAGCACCTTGGGACAAACTGGTCATGAAATGCCTCCCAGACCTTGGCTGAAATTAAGACTGTAAGGGAAGGGATTGGAAAACAAAGAATGTTGCCCACCATCCAGTTCTACAAGAATCATTTCATTAGCCACTGCAGTCCCTGACCTACAATACACCCTAAAAGGAATTAAGGGTGAAGATAGGATAAGGCACTCTGTGCTCTGGGAAAACTGACAGAACTGGCCTTCAGAGAGTTAGATATGTTCAGAAGAAAAAATTTTATGAACCTGGATTCTTACATCTTCCCATACTTAGAAAAACATTAAAAAAAAAAACCATTAACTAAGATATCTGTTCCTCGTGACTAGCAACAAACTTCTGCCAAGCTGTGTGCTTGACTGCACACACCGGCTTCCCCAGAATCACATATATACTGACCTCCCCTCTTCACTCTTTGGAACAGTTCTCAGAGCTCTCTGAGAGACTGTCTCCTGGGTTATAATCCTCAGTTTGACTTGAATGAGATTTTCCATTTCTTTCTTAGACTGTTGATTAGTTTCTTCATTGACACTTATAATGCACTGTCAATATTATAAATCCAGTGTTAATATTATTTTACTTACTAAAAAACATTAGTCTGAGAAGGGGTTTAACCAGGCTGCCAAAGAGATCCATGGAACATGAAGAAAGGTTAAGAGCCCTTGCCCTAGGCACACTAATTTCCTATACTAATTTTAATGCAAGAGGTTAATAGTATCTTGATGTTAATCAATTCATTAACAGCCCCCCTCCCCCAAAAGCTATGAAACTTGGGTACACGTACCTGTTTTACAGGTGCTTAACTGGCTTAAACAAATACAATCAACTATATAGCAATATATAGGCCCTATTTTCAGATTTTTATTGGCATTTCACTTACCTACAGCATAACTTATTTTAGGTCAAAGATAAGTTAACAGTATAATTTAGTGTGAATTTAATAAAGTTACACATTATATCCACATGAAGGAATTAGTGTCACATACTTAATATGTGATACTTTAAAACAAACGACTGTGGAGCTATAGTTAACCCTCTACCCTAATCCTAAATCAAGTAATTCTGGATTTATACTCTTTTACTTGTTACATTAAATCTTTTAAACAATTCTTTACAATCTTCTAGTTATTTATTGCATATATTTTTACTTTTGTTGTGAACAGTTTACTAATATTGTCAAGAAAGCCAGCTTCAGAACAAAAATATCTCTTTGCTTTCATGTATATCAAGCAAAAGGAAGCAGTGCCTACCATTCAGTGAGCAGAAATACATGATTATTAAGGTTTTTTGTTTTTTTTCTTTTTCTTTGTAATTTTTTTTTTTTTTTGGCAGTACGCGGGCCTCTCACTGTTGTGGTCTCTCCCGTTGCGGAGCACAGGCTCCGGACGCGCAGGCTTAGCGGCCATGGCTCACGGGCCCAGCCGCCGCGGCATGTGGGATCTTCCCGGACCAGAGCACGAACCCGTGTCCCCTGCATCGGCAGGCGGACTCTCAACCACTGCGCCACCAGGGAAGCCCGTTGTTAAGGTTTTGACACACTTGACATTTACTATGTTTAATCCTCCCAACAGCCCTGTGAAAAAGGTGCTACTTCCCTCTTGCAGATTGCGGAAGTGTTGACACAGAGATATTAGTAACTTTCGCAACATCACTCAAGGTAGATCCCCAACAGGCAGACATGGAACTTGCTCCGGCCACCAGGTTATCCTGCTTCTCGAGTTGACTAATATCTTCTCCTCCTTCTTCTCCTGTTCCTCCGTATCCTCAGTGATGTGGGCGGATGCCTATGCGTTTTCATAGGCAGCTGCTCTTTCCCCTGCCTGATGTCGGTACCATGTACACTTCTTCTTTCTAAATTTAGGCATCACTGACAGTCTTAGGCTATGAAAATGTCCTTCTGGGTCAAGAGTTAGAATCAGCCTCATGGGTTTGCAATCTTCCATCTATGACTTATGACCAGCATCTATCTCCAGGCCAAGAAAGGTAGGTTTCTTCTTGAAAGTAGATGTAGTCCTTTATTTATAACACCGCACATAACAAGGGCTTAGTAAATTTTTGTTGGAGGAAGATAGGGTTAGTAATTTAAAGATCTAACAGGGGAAGTAGAGATGTAATTGATGGAGATTGTAGATTTCACCCTTTAATAATACAAGACTAAATTTCTTTCAGATATCTGGTCAATATATGAGGTCATACAAAAGAAACTCGGGGGGCATACTAGCTAAACAAGGTAAACACATTCTTCGCTGTTTCTTTCCTGTGATCGTAGAAGAAAACTAGGTTACAGATATGGTTACTGGACTTTCTAAATGCTTGCTACATTTGTGAAACGCAAAATATCACGAGGAGCACTGCATCCTAGCCAAGACTGCCTCCTTTCACCGCTCTCAGTTACAGTCCACACTGTATCTGGTCATCAACCTTTCCATTTTAAGTGACCTAAGAAATTATTTGTCCTTCAGCTCTGATGCAGATGAAAGGATGCAGTCGCACTTCTTGTTCAGTTTTTTTCTGTCAAAAACACCACTTCAACTTCTGCCTTTGGAGCTGAGCAGTTAAAAAATCTATTGAACACGATGAAAAAAATTGTTTCAATTGAAATATAGTTGATTTACAATATTGTATTAGTTTCAGGTGTAGAGCAAAGTGATTCAGTTATACATATATATATATATATATGTATTTCAGATTATTTTCCACTATAGGTTATTACAAGATGTTGCATATAGTTCCCTGTGCTATGCAGTAAAACCTTGTTGCTTATCTATTTTATGTATAGTACTTTGTGTCTGTTAAGCCCATACTCGTAATTTATCCCTCTCCCCCGTTTTCCACTTTGGTAACCGTAAGTTTGTTTTCTATGCCTGTGAGTCTATTTCTGTTTTGTATATAGATTCATTTGTATTATTGAAATTTTTTTAATTAAACAATTATCGTATATAAATATTGATGTTCTCTTTTGGAATAAATTGCATGGAAGTTACTTTAGTCCAGGTAAAGGTAGATTACGTATTTTTTTCCCTCTTAAATTTAATTTTGAAATGAAACATTCTGGTTAATAAAATCTGGGTTACGGCTGCCTGGCACACCTTTTCTTCCTTGCCAGCACAAAGGACAATAGCTGCAGCTTCCCCTAGTCCGGATGTGCAGTTTCATCAGGCGCGCTCTCTCTCCCGCCTGACTGGTGACCCCTGGCCAACACCCTCTCCATCAGGCTGTGCGTGAGGCCAATCCGCCGCCAGGCAGCGATCGAGTGCAGCCCGCTGCAGTCCCATCACGCAGCAAGGCTCAGCTGTCTCACCTTCATCCTGGCGGATGTGGCGTTTCTATGGCAGCCCTGGCAGCCCATTTCTATGGCAACCCATCAAACTTTGGCGAGGCTGGTGCACCTGAGACACCAGGGCAAGGTCAGGACAGCCCGAGGGCAGGAGGAGGGCGCGCTTTCCCTCTGAGGAGTTGCGGGGCAGACGCATCCGAGGACTTTTTCCTTTCGTGCGGTTTACTTCTTTCTAATTTTGAACTGTATTCAACTCTCCCCCTTTGTCCCCTCCACTCGGTCGCCAGCTACTGAACTGCGCTTTAGACAAAGAAAAGCGGGCCCCCTGGGAATGTTAACCATCCTAGTGTGAAGGCAGGGCTTCGGCCTAAGAGGCCTATCGTTCATCTGCAGCAGCCTGACAGGCACCTCCACGTGGTTGCCCATGGCCAACAGCGTGTTTCTGGTTTGGTTTGGGTTTTCTTGCAGTAAAAAATACATAACAAATTTTATCATCTTAAGCTTTTTTTTTTTTTTTTTTTTTTTTTGGCAGTATGCGGGCCTCTCACTGTTGTGGCCTCTCCCGTTGCGGAGCACAGGCTCCGGACGCGCAGGCTCAGCGGCCGTGGCTCACGGGCCCAGCCGCTCCGCGGCATGTGGGATCTTCCCGGACCGGGGCAAGAACCCGTGTCCCCTGCATCGGCAGGTGGACTCAACCTCTGCGCCACCAGGGAAGCCCCATCTTAAGCATTTTTAAGTGTGCAATTCAGTGCCATTAAGTACATCCACAATGCTGTACCACCATACCACTATCCATTTCCAGAACATTTTCATCATGGCAAACTGAAACTCTGTACCCGTTTTTGATATTGTGGTTTTTTATAAATATACATATGGTCATCCTCCGGTTTCTGGCTCAAAGCACCTAAAACCCAAGGAAATTCCTAAGTGAAGTGAACTTTAAAGTTGTCTTTTGTTATGTTTATAAGGTGACTTTTGGATGCACCTAAGGGGACTGGTTGCCAGGGGAACGAACCAGATGATTAGAGGATTGGAACTTCCTGTCCCACATCCCCTGATGTCCACGTTAGAGGAGAAGGGCTGGAAGTTGACTCAATTGTCAACGACCAGTGATTTAATCAATCATGCCTATAAATGACGCCTCCTTAAATACCCAGAAGGACAGAGTTGGGAGAGCTTCTGGGTTGGTGAACACGTGGCAATTTGGGAAGACTGGAAGGTTCAGAGAGTGCTTGGAAAGTCTACACCCTTTCCCATACCTTGCCCTACGCTTCTCTTCTGTCTGGCTGTTCCTGAGTTATATCTTTTTATAATAAACTGGTCATCTAGGAAGTAAAATGTTTCTCCGAGTTCTGTGAGCTGCTCTAGCACATTAATCAAATCCGGGGGTGGGGGGCGGTCATTGGAGTCTCTGATCTATAGCTGGTTGGTCAGAAGCACAGGTGACAACCTGGACTTGAGACTAGTGTCTGAAGTTGGGTCAGTGTTGTAGGGTGAGTCCTTACCCTGTGGGATCTGAAGCTATCTCCAGGTAGATAGTGTCAGAATTGAGTTGAATTGTAGGACACCCAGCAGGTGTTATGAAAATTGCTTGTCAGTTCAGGTGGAGAAAACCTGGACAGGCTGGAGTTGGGTGCGGAATCTTACCATTGAACAATAATTCCCCATTACCCCCTCTCCCAGCCTCTGCTAACCTCTACTCTACTTTCTGTCTCCATGGATTTGACTACTCTAGGTACCTCATGTAAATGGAATCATACAATATTCGTCCTTTTGTGGCTGGCTTATTTCACTTAGCATAATGTCTTCAAGGCTCATCCAGGTTGTAGTGTGTATCAGAATTTCATTCCTTTTTAATGATGAATAATATTCCACTGTATGCATATATCACATTAATTGATCTGTTCACCTGTCCAAGACATTTGGGTTGTTTTTATCTTTTGGCTACAGTGAATAATGCTGCTATGAACATTGGTGTACAAGTATCTGCTGAGTACCTTCTTTTAATTCTTTTGGGTACATACCTATATGTGGAATCATTGGATCATATGGTAATCCTATGTTTAACTTTTTGAGGAACCACCATACTGATTTCCACAGTGGCTACACAATTCTTTTAAATAATAGTTTAAGATATGCTACCCGTTCATTTTTTTGACTGCAAGACTTGAAGTTTGAAGTCAGAGAACATGTCTATTCATGAGGAACTCACTGAGTTTCCCCAGGAGGAAAAATGACTTGCTTAAAGTCATTACTAGGTAGTGACAAAGCTCCTCCTTTTAGAAAACAGGTCTCTTGCTTCTAAAACTTAGGAAAAGAAACCATTTAAACCTAGCACCTATTTACCTTGAAGGGTATTAAAATTTATGTGGCTGTTATTCATTCATTTGTTCAACAGGGTGTTATTGACTTCCTAGAGGGTGGAGGGCAACGTCCTACCAGCTCTGGGTTGTTGCTGTTGTTTAATGAAGCCAGGTGTCTGTCCTTGAGGTGAAGTTCCTCAGAAGTAGAGGGACTTGTTTACTCGTTTTTTATTGAAGTATAGTTGATTTACAGTGTTGTGTTAATTTTTGCTGTACAGCAAAGTGATTCTGTTATACATATATATACATTCTTTTTAAAAAATATTCTTTTCCATTATGGTTTATCATAGGATATTTCATACAGTTCTCTGTGCTATACAGTAGGACCTTGTTGTTTATCCATCCTATATATAAAAGCTCACATCTGCTAACCCCAAACTCCCACTCCATCCCTTCCCCAAGCCTCCCCCCTTGGCAACCACCAGTCTGTTTTCTATGTCCATGATTCTGTTTCTGCTTCATAGACAGGTTCATTTGTGTCATTTTAGATTCCACATATAAGTGATATCATATGGAATTTGTCTTTTTCTTTATGACTTCACTTAGTATGATAATCTCTAGTTGCACCCATGTTGCCACAAATGGCATTATTTTGTTCTTTTTTGTAGCTGAGTAGTATTCCATTGCATGTGTGTACCACATCTTCTTTATCCATTCAACTATTGATGGACATTTAGGTTGTTTCCATGGTTTGGCTATTGTGAATAGTGCTGCTATAAACATAGGGGTGCATATACCTTTTTGAATTATAGTTTTGTGCAGATATATGACCAGGAGTGGGTTGCTGGATCATATGGTAATTCTATTTTTAGTTTTCTGAGGAAGCTTCGTACTGTTTTCCACAGTAGCTGTACCAACTTACATTCTCACCACCAGTGTAGGAGGGTTCCTTTTCTCTACACCCTCTCTAGCATGTTGTTTGTAGGCTTTTTTTTTTTTTTAACATCTTTATTGGAGTATAATCGCTTTACAATGGTGTGTTAGTTTCTGCTGTATAACAAAGTGAATCAGCTATGTGTATACATATATCCCCATATCCCTTCCCTTTTGTGTCTCCCTCCCACCCTCCTTATCCCACCCCTCTAGGTGGACACAAAGCACAGAGTTGATCTCCCTGTGCTATGTGGCTGCTTCCCAGTAGCTGTCTTTTTTATATTTGGTAGTGTATGTATGTCCATGCCATTCTCTCACTTCATCCCAGCTTCCCCTTCCCCTTCCCCATGTCCTCAAGTCCATTTTCTACGTCTGCGTCTTTATTCCTGTCCTGCCCCTATGTTCTTCAGAACCTTTTTTTTTTTTTTTTAGATTCCATATATATGTGTTAGTACACGGTATTTGTTTTTCTTTTTCTGACTTACTTCACTCTGTATGACAGTCTCTAGTTCCATCCACCTCAATACAAATAACTCAGCTTCGTTTCTTTTTATGGCTGAGTTAATTCCATTGTATATATGTGCCACATCTTCTTTATCATTCATCTGTCAATGGACACTTAGGTTGCTTCCATGTCCTGGCTATTGTAAATAGAGCTGCAATGAACATTTTGGTACATGACTCTTTTTGAATTATGGTTTTCTCAGGGTATATGCCCAGTAGTGGGATTGCTGGGTCATATGGCAGTTCTATTTTTAGTTTTCTAAGGAACCTCCATACTGTTCTCCATAGTGGCTCTATCAATTTACATTCCCACCAAGAGTTCAAGAGTGTTCCCTCTTCTCTACACCCTCTCCAGCATTTATTGTTTGTAGATTTTTAGATGATGGCCATTCTGACTGGTGTGAGGTGATACCTCATTGTAGTTTTGATTTGCATTTATCTAGTAATTAGTGATGTTGAGCATCCTTTCATGTGTTTGTTGGCAATCTGAATATCTTCTTTGGAGAAATGTCTATTTAGGTCTGCCCATTTTGGATTGGGCTGTTTGTTTTTTTGATATTGAGCTGCATGCGCTGCTTGTATATATTGGAGATTAATCCTTTGTCAGTTGCTTCATTTGCAAATATTTTCTCCCATCCTGAGTTTGTTTTTTCATCCTGTTTATGGTTTCCTTTGCTGTGCAAAAGCTTCTAAGTTGCATTAGGTCCCATTTGTTGCTTTTTGTTTTTATTTCTATTTCTCTAGGAGGTGGGTCAAAAAGGATCTTGCTGTGATTTATGTCATAGAGTGTTCTGCCTATATTTTCCTCTAAGAGTTTTATGGTGTCTGGTCTTACATTTAGGTCTTTAATCCATTTCGAGTTTATTTTTGTGTATGGAGTTAGGGAGTGTTCTAATTTCATTCTTTTACATGTAGCTCTCCAGTTTTCCCAGCACCACTTATTGAAGAGACTGTCTTTTCTCCATTGTATATTCTTGCCTCCTTTATCAAAAATACGGTGACCATATGTGTGTGGGTTTATCTCTGGGCTTTCTATCCTGTTCCATTGATGTATATTTCTGTTTTTGTCCAGTACCATACTGTCTTGATTACTGTAGCTTTGTAGTAGAATCTGAAGTCAGGGAGCCTGATTCCGCCAGCTCCGTTTTTTTTTCTCACAATTGCTTTGGCTATTTGGGTTCTTTTGTGTTTCCATACACATTGTGAAAATTTTTGTTCTAGTTCTGTGAAAATGCCATTGGTAGTTTGATAGGGATTGCATTGAATCTGTGGATTGCTTTGGGTAAGTATAGTCATTTTCACAATGTTGATTCTTCCAATCCAAGAACATGGTATATCTCTCCATCTGTTTGTATCATCTTTAATTTCTTTCATCAGTGTCTTATAGTTTTCTGCATACAGGTCTTTTGTCTCCTTTGGTAGGTTTAATCCTAGGTATTTTATTTTTTTTGTTGCAGAGGTAAATGGGAGTGTTTCCTTAATTTCTCTTTCAGATTTTTCATCATTAGTGTATAGGAATGCAAGAGATTTGTGTGCATTAACTTTGTATCCTGCTACTTTACCAAATTCAGAGCTCTAGCAGTTTCCTGGTAGTATCTTTGGAATTCTTTATGTATAGTATCATGTCATCTGGAAACAGTGACAGTTTTACTTCTTCTTTTCCTATTTGGATACCTTTTATTTCTTTTTCTTCTCTGATTGCTGTGGCTAAAACTTCCAAAACTCTGTTGAATAATAGTAGTGAGAGTGGGCAACCTTGTCTTGTTCCTGATCTTAGAGGAAATGGTTTCAGTTTTTCACCATTGAGAATGATGTTGGCTGTGGGTTTGTCATATATGGCCTTTATTATGTTGAGGTAAGTTCCCTCTATGCCTATTTTCTGGAGAGTTTTTATCATAAATGGGTGTTGAATTTTGTCAAAAGCTTTTTCTGCATCTATTGAGATTATCATATGGTAATCTCTCATGATCTTTTGTATTTCTCCAGTGTCAGTTGTTACTTCTACTTTTTCATATCTAATTCTATTGATTTGAGTCTTCTCCCTTTTCTTCCTGATGAGTCTGGCTAGTGGTTTACCAAATCTGTTTATCTTCTCAAAGAACCAGCTTTTAGTTTTTTTGATTTTAGCTCTCATTTCCTTCCTTTCTTTTTCATTTATTTCTGATCTGATCTTTATGATTTCTTTCTTTCTGCTAACTTTGGGTTTTTTTTGTTCTTCTTTCTCTAATTGCTTTAGGTGTAAGGTTAGGTTGTTTATTTAAGATGTTTCTTGTTTCTTGAGGTAGGATTGTATTGCTATAAACTTCCCTCTTAGAACTGCTTTTGCTGCATCCCACAGGTTTTGAGTCACCCTGTTTTCATTATTTGTTTCTAGGTATTTTTTGATTTCCTCCTTGATTTCTTCAGTGATCTCTTGGTTATTTAGTAGTGTATTGTTTAGCCTCCATGTGTTTGTATTTTTTACAGATTTTCCTATAATTGATATCTAGTCTCATAGTGTTGTGGTCGGAAAAGATACTTGATACAATTTCAATGTTCTTAAATTTACCAAGGCTTGATTTGTGACCCAAGATATGATCTATCCTGGAGAATGTTCCATGAGCACTTGACAACAAGGTGTATTCTGTTGTTTTTGGATTGTATGTCCTATAAATATCAATTAAGTCCATCTGTTTAATGTATCATTTAAAGCTTGTGTTTCCTTATTTATTTTCATTTTGGATGATCTTTCCATTGGTGAAAGTGGGGTGTTAAAGTCCCCTACTATGATTGTGTTACTGTCAATTTCCCCTTTTATGGCTGTTAGCATTTGCCTTAAGTACTGAGGTGCTTCTATGTTGGGTGCGTAAATATTTGCAATTGTTATATCTTCTTCTTGGATTGATCCCTTGATCATTATGTAGTGTCCTTCTTTGTGTCTTGTAATAGTCTTTATTTTAAAGTCTATTTTGTCTGATATGAAAATTGCTACTCCAGCTTTCTTTTGATTTCCATTTGCATGGAATATCTATTTCCATCCCCTCACTTTCAGTCTGTATGTGTCCCTAGGTCTGAAGTGGGTCTCTTGTAGACAGCATATATATGGGTCTTCCTTTTGTATCCATTCAGCCAGTCTATGCCTTTTGGTTAGAGCATTTAATCCATTTACATATAAGGTGGTTATCGATATGTGTGTTCCTATTACCATTTTCTTAATTTCTTAGTTTTGCGTTTGTTATTGTAGGTCTTTTCTTTCTCCTGTGTTTCCTGCCTAGAGATGTTCCTTTAGTATTTGTTGTAAAGCTGGTTTGGTGGTGCTGAATTCTCTTAGGTTTTGGTTGTCTGTAAAGGTTTTAAGTTCTCCATCAAATATGAATGAGATTCTTACTGGTTAGAGTAATCTTGGTTGTAGGTTTTTCTTTCTCATCACTTTAAATATGTCCTGCCACTCCCTTCTGGCTTGCAGTTTCTGCTGAAAGATCAGCTGTTAACCTTATGGAGATTCCCTTGTATGTTTTTTGTTGCTTTTCCCTTGCTGCTTTTAATTTTTTTTCTCTGTATTTAATTTTTGATAGTTTGATTAATATGTGTTTTGGTGTGTTTTTCCTTGGATTTATCCTGTATGGGACTCTCTGTGCTTCCTGGACTTGATTGACAATTTCCTTTCCCATATTAGGGAAGTTTTCAACTATAATCTCTTCAAATATTTTCTCAGACCCTTTCTTTTTCTCTTCTTCTTCTGGGACCCCTATAATTCAAATGTTGGTGCGTTTAATGTTGTCCCAGAGGTCTCTTAGACTGTCCTCAATTCTTTTCATTCTTTTTTCTTTATTCTGCTCTGTAGTAGTCATTTCCACTATTTTATTTTCCAGGTCACTTATCCGTTCCTCTGCCTCAGTTATTCTGCTATTGATTCCTTCTAGAGAATGTTTTTTTTTTTTTTATGGTATGTGGGCCTCTCACTGTTGTGGCCTCTCCCGTTGTGGAGCACAGGCTCAGCGGCCATGGTTCATGGGCCTAGCCGCTCCACAGCATGTGGGATCCTCCCGGACCGGGTCACGAACCCATGTCCCCTGCATCGGCAGGCGGACTCTTAACCACTGCGCCACCAGGGAAGCCCTAGAGAATTTTTAATTTCATTTATTGTGTTGTTCATCATTGTTTGTTTGCTCTTTAGTTCTTCTAGGTCCTTGTTAAACATTTCTTGTATTTTCTCCATTCTATTTCCAAGATGTTGGATCATCTTTACTATCATTACTCTGAATTCTTTTTCAGGTAGACCCACTGTTTCCTCTTCATTTATTTGGTCTGGTGGGTTTTTACCATGCTCCTTCGTCTGCTGTGTACTTCTCTGTCTTCTCATTTTGTTAAACTGACTGTGTTTGGAGTCTCCTTTCTGCAGGTTGCAGGTTCATAGTTGCCGTTGTTTTTGGTATCTGCCCCCAGTGGGTAAGGTTGGTTCAGTGGGTTGTGTAGGCTTCCTGATGGAGGGGACTGGTGCCTGTGTTCTGCTGGATGAGGCTGAATCTTGTCTTTTTGGTGGGCAGTACCGTGTCTAGTGCTGTGGTTTTGGGTGTCTGTGAACTTATTATTGTCTTAGGCAGCGTCTCTGCTAATGGGTGGGGTTGTGTTCCTGTCTTGCTGGTTGTTTGCCATAGGGTGTCCAGCACTGTAGCTTGCTGGTTGTTGAGTGGAGCTGGGTCTTAGTGTTGATATGGAGATCTCTGGGAGAGCTTTCGCCATTTGATATTATGTGGAGCCGGGAGGTCTCTGGTGGACCAATGTCCTGAACTCGGCTCTCCCACCTCAGAGGCTCAGGCCTGACGCCCAGCTGGAGCACCAAGGCTGTGTCAGCCACATGGCTCAGAAGAAAAGGGAGGAAAAAGAAAGAAAGAAAGAAAAAAATAATAATTAAAAAAAATAAGAAAATAATTAATAATAAGAAAGTAATAAGAAATAAAGGAAGGACAGCAACCAAACCAAAACAAATCCACCAATGATAAAAAGTGCTAAGAATTATACTAAAAACAAACAAAAAACACGGACAGACAGAACCCTAGGACAAATGGTAAAAGCAAAGCTATACACACAAAATCACACAAGGAAGCATACACATACACACGCACAAAGGGAGAAAAAGAAAAAAATATATACGTATTAAAAAAAAAGGAAGCGAGCAACCAAATCAATAAACAAATCTACCAGTGTGAATAAGCTCTAACTACTATACTAAGATAAACATAAAACCAGGAAAACATTAGAGGCAGAAAGCAAACCCCATGTCTACAGTTGCTCCCAAAGTCCACCGCCTCAATTTTGGGATGATTTGTTGTCTACTCAGGTATTCCACAGATGCAGGTACATCAAGTTGATTGTGGAGCTTTAATCCGCTGCACCTGAGGCTGCTGGGAGAGATTTCCCTTTCTCTTCTTTGTTCTCACAGCTCCTGGGGTTCAGCTTTGTATTTGACCCTGCGTCTGTTTGTAGGTCGCCTGAGGGCGTCTGTTTTTCACGCAGACAGGACGGGGTTAAAGGAGCAGCTGCTTCGGGGGCTCTGGCTCACTCAGGCTGGGGGGAGGGAGGGGTATGGAATGCGGGGCGAGCCTGTAGCTGCAGAGGCCGGCATGACGTCGCACCAGCCTGAGGCGTGCCGTGTGTTCTCCCGGGAAGTTGTTCCTGGATCATGGGACCCTGGCAGTGGCGGGCTGCACATGCTCCCGGGAGGGGAGGTGTGGATAGTGACCTGTGTTTCACACAGGCTTCTTGGTGGCTGCAGCAGCAGCCTTAGCATCTCATGCCCGTCTCTGTTGTCTGCGCTGATAGCCATGGCTCGCGGCGGTGCTCTGAATCCCCTCTCTTTGCACACTCCAAAACAATGGTCTCTTGCCTCTTAGGCAGTTCCAGACTTTTTCCTGGACTCCCTCCCGGCTAGCTGTGGCGTACTAGCCCCCTTCAGGCTGTGTTCATGCCGCCAGTCCTCTCCCTGGGATCTGACCTCCGAAGCCCGAGCCTCAGCTCCCAGCACCGCCCCCCCCCCCCCCAAGCCCGGCCCCGCGGGTGAGCAAACAAGCCTCTCGGGCTGGTGAGTGCTGGTCGGCACCGATCTTCTGTGCGGGAATCTCTGTGCTTTGCCCTCTACACCCCTATTGTTGTGCTGTCCTCTGTGGCTCCGAAGCTTCCCCCTCCGCCACCCGCAGTCTCCGCCCGCGAAGGGGCTTCTAGTGTGTGGAAACCTTTCCTCCTTCACAGCTCCCTCCCACTGGTGCAGGTCCCGTCCCTATTCTTTTGTCTCTGTTTTTCCTTTTTTCTTTTGCCCTACGCAGGTACGTGAGGGAGTTTCTTGCCTTTTGGGAGGTCTGAGGTCTTCTGCCAGCATTCAGTAGGTGTTCTGTAGGAGCTGTTCCACATTTAGATGTATTTTTGATGTAGCTCTGGGGAGGAAGGTGGTCTCCACGTCGTACTCCTCCATTTTGAAGCTTTCTCCGTAGACTTTTTAATGATGGCCATTCTGACTGGTGTGAGGTGATACCCCATTGTAGTTTTGATTTGCATTTCTCTAATAGTTAGTGATGTCAAACATCTTTCCATGTGCCATTTGGCCATCTGCATGTCTGCTTTGGAGAAATGTCTACTTAGGTCTTCTTCCCATTTTTGGATTGGGTTGTTTGGTTTGGGGGACTTGTTTACTCTTGATTACAATGCAACACGTTGTTAAAGGGTCCAAGGGACACCCTAGTGGTAGAAGTATGTTTGACCTTCACCTCCACCTTGGGCTGGTGGATCCAATTAATTCCATGAAGCAACTGCGGGCCAATCTGTTTCCAGATTATTGGTTTAAAAACCACTTCATGTTTGTTTGCATCTGTCTTTCCCTTCAGAATGTTCTAAGTCTTTTCACAAATAATGGGATATGTATGTGTTTAGAATCTCTCTCACATATATCAAAGGTAGGAGATATTACTCAATTTTGTAAAAACAAAACTATGGAGCAGAGAGCATGTTTAGAATATTAATATAAATTTTAATCAAATACAAAGTTTAGTAACAGAAGGCTGAGACTCATGACCTTATGCTTTCTAGCCCTAGTGATGCCTTCTCAGAGTCAAGGGACATTTGACTCAGACCAGCCCTGTCCACCTCCAGAAGAACTGGACCTCAAGCTTGAGAGTAGAGAAGAAGGCAGTGAAGAAGGTATGACTCAAAGGCTGTCCCCCAGTATACAGATGCCTGCCCTGAACCTCCAAATTCTCATGTCTCCCCACATCAGTGCCCCTGCAGGACTTAAGGGTTGGGGGCAAGGGAACTGCAGTGATTCCCTCCCCGTCCAAGCGTTTCTGATGGCAGGCCAGGGTGGGTGTTAATCCAGAGTTTGGTGAGCCTAGATGGATAGAAGTGGGGCAAGTGAGAACTTCCAAATCTGCTTTGGGCTCTTGGTATTAAAAGCCCTGGGATTTTAACTCAGAGCCCTGAGGTTGTGAGTTTTATATCTCACTTGCTTTAGATCCTGGATTGCCAACCTGGCAAATGATGGAATCACCTGGGGAGGTTTAAGACATACCATTGCCCAGGCTAGTGCTTTACTCCCAAAGATTCCCATGTAAATAGTCTATTTGGCCTCAAACACCCCAGGGGATTCTAATATGCAACCAGGGTTTAGAATCACTGCTTTGGAAATATTTCAAGGGCTGATTTAATCAATTCTCCCATGATTTGCAGCCCTATATGTTCCTGTCTGTCAAATTGGATATTTTCATCCATCTGTTTAAAAAACGTAGGGCTTCCCTGGTGGCGCAGTGGTTGAGAGTCTGCCTGCCAATGCAGGGGACACGGGTTCAAGCCCTGGTCTGGGAAGATCCCACATGCCGCGGAGCAACTAAGCCCGTGAGCCACAACTACTGAGCCTGCGTGTCTGGAGCCTGCGCTCCACAAAGGGAGAGGCCGTGACAGTGAGAGGCCCGCGCACCGTGATAAAGAGTGGCCTCTGCTCGCCGCAACTGGAGAAAGCCCTCGCACAGAAACGAAGACCCAACACAGCCAAAAATAAATGAATTAATTTTTAAAAAAAGCATATATATATGCTTTAACTACACACACACACTCACACACAATACAGGCAACCAACCTCTTTCTGTTCGGCTTCCTTTCTGGAAGCTAATTTATAGCTCTATTTTTTTTTTCCTCTAGAAATCCCCTGCAATTTCTCCCTTGCAGTTGGCCTGTAATATTTGCAGTTGGTGTTGGCCGTGAAGACACACAGAATTACTTAGTAGTTTTCTGACTTTCCTTTCTGGTTTAGGATCTGAGATTGATTTGCTTGATTGTTTTCATAGAGGTAATGACATCATTTGTTTTTATTTCTATTTTTGAAGGTGAAGATATTTGCTCCTAATGTTGAGCAGATGCACATTATTAATCACTTGAAAGAGAGCCCAACAGAAGAGCAGAGAAATATGCCGGAGGAAAGTGCCAGGAGGGCCCATGGGGATGTACAAGACTTGGCAGACCTGAACTTCAGCAAGCTTGATGCAGTCAGGATACCTGGTGAGTGAGCTGAAAACTGTGAGGCCAACTGTTCATTTTTATTAATGCTCCCTGACTTCCAAACCGTCTTCCTGAAAGAGTGGTGCACGTTCAGCTACCATTTTGAACCTCTGTTCCAGGCTCTGGGTCTGCAGCACATGAGAAACACTTGGAGAATTTTTAAAACCTCCCAATGCCCAGGTAACACCTGAGACCAGTTACATAGGACTCTGAGGGTAGAAACAGACATTAGTGGTTTTTGATGCTCCCCAGGTGATTCTACTATGTGGCTGAGTTTGAGAACCAGTGCTCTCCCTAGAGGGGCCAGTGGTTCTCAGGCATGGCTGCACCTGAACTTACCTGGTGGGCTTCAAAACCATCAAGGCCTGTGGCCTTAGGGCCTGGATTTTGGAATTAAGATTCCTGGATGATTTTTATATGCAAGCAAGTTTGGGAGCCACCAATCTAGACCTAATGAGTATACGAATCACCTGGAGATCCTGGTACACTGCAATTCTGATTCAGCTCCTAGGTGACAGGTGGCACGAGGAGTACGGCTGACAGTTGGGCTCTGGGAATCACAGTGGAGGACTGTCTGTTTCTGGACCTTTTCTGTGCAGGAATCATTTATAAATAGGTGACTCCGTCTTTTAAAATAAAAGATTGATTTACAACTATAACTGTCTTAGATATTTTTGATTTCTTTTAATTGAGTCCCCTTCATAAGGAGCTATATGTTATATACTTCTTTTTCAAACTCAACAGCTAAAATCAGTTTTAAGATTTTTTTTTTTTTTTTTTTTTTTTGCGGTACGCGGGCCTCTTACTGTTGTGGCCTCTCTCGTTGCGGAGCACAGGCTCCGGACGCGCAGGCTCAGCGGCCATGGCTCACGGGCCCAGCCGCTCCGCGGCATGTGGGATCTTCCCGGACCGGGGCACGAACCCGCGTCCCCTGCATCGGCAGGCAGACTCTCAACCACTGCGCCACCAGGGAAGCCCCTAAGATTATTTTAAACGTTCACAATATTCTTGATATTTTGGGAGGCAATTTGGAGATGTCCCACAGTGAGAACTGGGGGTCATTGTTTTAGATTAGGAGTGTGTTGCTCCTAACCCTAATATGTGGATACTTATCTATCTAAATTGGTTGCTTACTGCTCCTTTACATATACAGTATTCCAGATATCTATTGCTGTGTAAAAAGCAGCACCAAAATTGAGTGGCTTAAACGGTAATTTATCATCTTTCCTGTTTCTGTAGGTTGACTGGGCTTAGCTGGGTTTGCTTAAGATCTCTCACGCAGTTGCAGTCGGGTAGTAGCTGGGGCTGCAAAACACCACGATGGTGTCTTCACTCCCATGTCTGGTGCCTGAGCTGGGATTGGCTGGCGTGTGGCCACGTGGCAGTCTTGGGCTTCCTTATAACCCATAGACCTCAGGTACTTAAGTTGCTCATGTGAGAGCTGGCATCGCTCAGAACAAACGTTCCAAGAGAACCAGGCTTTCCTTTTACTATCTAACCACAGGAGTTCCTCAGCATCATTTCTGCTACATTCTATTGATTAAAAGTGAGACCAGATTCAAGGAGGGGAGACTATAAAAGGGCATGAACATTGGGAGGCATGGATACTGGGACGCCATCTTTGGAGACTTGCTACACATTATGTGTACACCAAGTTTATTATGTATAAACAAATTTAAATATCTATTTACAAAACCCCAGGGAGGGTGAGGGAAATTATCGTATTTGAGATGCTGGTGTTTTGACAATTTATTCTTTTCTTCCATTGCAAATAGGTTTGCCCTAAGACAACTTTATAAAGATTACTGCCTGGCAGGTCTGATGCTAAAATTAGTGTGTTCACATCTAAGACAGTATTACTTGTAAATCAATAAAAAAAATTACTGCTATTTTTAAAAAACTCTTTTATTCTAGCACATAAAAAGAGGTTTTTGTTTTTAGGAGAAATGAAATTATCTCAAATGCTTTAAAAATATATATAGTTCTACTTTGTACCAAACTTGAAATATTTAGCAAAAATTAGCATCATGATGGGTATTCCAGCTTGCGATTCAGAATTTCATACTGTTGATGCAAAATGTTTATTATTTTTATTATTATTAGGTTAATATAAACCCTTTATGTCTGTCTATAAAGTCCACTTGCTACAAGGGCTACACTGAAGCCATAATGATTAGGTCTGTGTTCTAGCATTTTGCACCAAATTTTACAAAAACATCTCTGAGCCACTTTGACAAATATAGATTGCTATCCTGACTTTAAAACCAAGTTAATGAGGGACCCCCCTGGTGGTCCAGTGGCTAAGACTCTGGGCTCCCAATGCAGGTGGCCTGGCTTCGATCCCTGGTCAGGGAACTAGATCCCACATGCCACAACTAAGAGTTTGCATGCTGCAACGAAGATCCTGCATGCCGCAACTGAGACCCAGTGCAGCCAAATAAATACATAAATAAATATTTTTTTAAAAACTAAGTTAATGAATTAATCAAAGTCATTACCAACTCCAGAAGACTTTAAGGAAATGCTCTTCTGCCATTTGATTCACGTGTTATTGCTCTTATATGCCTTAATTCTTTGCTTAAAAATTAATTGATCATAGGTTCTGCCTCAAATAATCCCAGGCCCCCTGTCTTTGCAGGTGGTTTTGGGGTGACCCAGAGCTGCACTGTCAACAGTTCTGTAAAGGACATTTCAACCCTTCTGCTGCGCTAAGAAGCCCATGAGCTGGTGCTGCCTTTCCCTGTGCTGGCAGATGAAACCTTCCTGCTTGTGAAGTCACAGTGGGTCAGGATAATATTGTGGATAGAGAAGAAAAGGATGAAAAGCTTCCTGTCAGGTAAGCACTCTCCTGTTTCCCTCCTTCCAGATGAATATGTGTGACTGCTTTTCTAATAGCTTAACAAAGTATCTTTCATGATGGGGCTGCAGTATTTGGTGATTGGCCTTAAGGTTGGGGCGGCCATGGCAAGGGGCTGTGGTTTAAAGTGATAAGACCAGGTGGCATTGAACCATCGAGAAGATGTATTCTTACAAAATACTCTGGCTTAGTCTGTAAGGAAACAGTTTCAATGTAGCAGTTCTCTTGTATGATGTCATTCAGCTACATGGATCCAATTGTGCTTACTTGAATTATTTCCTCTTGACCCTAGTCCATATAGCCTTCCTTTCTCTTACTAACTGGGTATTTCAATGAAGCCTCATGTTGGAACAGATTTCTTATGTGCACAGTGCTTGTGAGCTTTTGTTCCAAATATTGTAGTGTTTGAGAGGCTGGTGTGAGCTGATAATTTTAACTCTCTTCACAGTCATGCTGTCAGGTGCCTAAGAAACATTTTCTCCCCCTCAGTTAGAGCTCCTCTTCTGATAGGTTTGCTGATGCAGACCCAGCCACTGCCACCCAGAAGCCTAGATGCAAACACAGCTATGGGGATGTAAGGGAATCCTGCCAGGATACTACCAATGAGATGGTGCAGACATGTGCCTTCGTGGCATGGCCCCTCGCGTGAAAATCGTGATGGAATGGGGAAAATGATGTGGGGAGTGCTTTATAATGTATTTGAAAAGTGATACTTCACAGTCTTTGGAAGAAATTGTTCAAGTAAAAATAGTTGAGCTCCAACCAATTGAATTACACATTTTACCACTTGATGATAGGTGCTTTCAATGGGATCGTGACTCAATGATGAAATAACTGTCATTGAATTATCCAGATATCCGTGGTTTCTAGACAAGCACCTTGTCATTTTTATTTTTCATTTGTTAAAGTCGGAAGCAATACTTTCATGCTGTGTTTTAAACAGTTGGGCATTGGGCCATCGCAAAGGCTTTTTACTGAACCTCCAGGTTGGCTTCTATATGGGCACCAGCCGTAACTGGAGTGGGTTGACTTGTTTTTAGAATTAACTACAACAAAGAGCAGGGAGAATTTTTTAAGTGAGACAACGATATCTGAGTGTAGATATCTGCATTAGCAACTGAACTTGGCGACTAGACAAATTTTCATTATTTCTGTGAAGGTATTTATTCTGTTCTGTCTGATTCAGATAAAGCCATGACACTTGAAGCATCATACATTCTTTTAATGTGCTGTGCAGCTGTCAACTGCTGGGCAGGGTTTCATCAGTAGCCAGAGTAGTGGCTTCTGAAACACCTGCTTTGGATGCCTTCTGAATGGTCACTTTCTGTGAACTATCACTAAGCTACTTTTTAAAATGTAGGGTAGGAGAAGAGAGGAATAATAGGGCAATTTCACTAGTGCATAATAAAAACTGCAGTGCTGCAGATAGATTTCAGTGGTGGGAAGAGACCCCACACCATGGTGGGTGCCCGCACACACGTGTGCAGCTCTCCTGGAAGGAAAACAGTGCATCTGGTCATGATGTTTCCTCCTTCCTTCAGTTCCCTGTAGCTTTGCTCCATGCAGGGCAGTCGTGCCAGAATTGACAAGGAAGATACACCCCTACAGTTCCTTTGTTGTCACAGACTATATTCTCCCAGGAAGAACTGGGGCTATTCACTCACATGCATTGGGCTCCCTGGTCCCTGAACCCAACTCAGGCTCCAGAAACTCACATTCCCACCAGGGGAGGAACGAAGGAAGCACAGCTGGCCCAGAAGAGGTACAGAGCACTTTCTTTGTCCTGTTGCTTGTCTCTGTACTCACTCTAGGTTGTAAGCTCACGGTTGTAAGGGGTTTTTGCCTATTTTGTTCACTGCTCTAATCACCTGCGCCAAGAACATCCTCTGGCACATATTAAGCCTTCAGTACACATTTGTTGAATTGAATGGACACCCACCATTTACTTCACATCCCCAAAGAGGTTCCCCTACATAAACTATCACAGACCTTAAGGCGGGCCCAGTTTTCGTACGGGACTTATCTGTCTGTCTGAGATATTTTTTAGATAGGACTTCAAAGTAAATTTGTTATAACATATAAAAATTCCCTTTAAACTCACATTCTCATTTTAAATGCCTGGGTTAAAATGATTACAGCCTTTGGTCTGTGGCAGCTCTAAGCCTACTGGAGATATCAGTTTTAGTTAATGCAATGATAAAACACACCGTTTATAGACCTCAAGTGCTACAGGGCAGAGACAGTTCTTCAAGTGGAGGTAATGTCCAGTTTTTCTGTATCATTATTCTACCCTACAAAGCCACACGAACAGGAATGGAAGGCATTCAGGATGGGACAAGTTGTGCAGACAAGAGAGAACATAGCAGGCTGGAGGCTACTATCTTAATTGGGACCGCTTTACAGGGTTGGTACTTGGCTGGCATCTGGGAACTTGGCACTTGACCCACTCCCTAACTGATAAAAATGATCCACTTTGCCTAGACGGTGCAAACAATGTGAATTATGCTGAACACCTGCTTTCCTTCTTGAAGTTTGGAATTATCATTGTTGCTGGGCAGAGGGTGCCTTCCTGACCAGCTGCTTATAAAAACCTTGGGTGGTAAGTCTCTTCCCAGGGCAGGAACATTGAACACTTTTTTTTTTTTCTTTTTACATCTTCATTGGAGTATAATTGCTTTACAATGGTGTGTTAGTTTCTGCTTTATAACAAAGTGAATCAGTTATACACATACATATGTTCCCATATCTCTTCCCTCTTGCGTCTCTCTCCCTCCCACCCTCCCTATCCTACCCCTTTAGGTGGTCACAAAGCACTGAGCTGATCTCCCTGTGCTATGCAGCTGCTTCCCACTAGCTATCTATTTTACGTTTGGTAGTGTATATATGTCCATGCCACTCTCTCACTTTGTCACAGCTTACCCTTCCCCCTCCCCATATCCTCAAGTCCATCCTCTAGTAAGTCTGTGCCTTTATTCCTGTCCTACCCCTAGGTTCTTCATGACATTTTTTCTTTTTTACTTAAATTCCATATATATTTGTTAGCATACGGTATTTGTCTTTCTCTTTCTGACTTACTTCACTCTGTATGACAGACTCTAGGTCCATCCACCTCACTACAAATAGCTCAATTTCGTTTCTTTTTATGGCTGAGTAATATTCCATTGTATATATGTGCCACATCTTCTTTATCCATTCATCCGATGATGGACACTTAGGTGGTTTCCATCTCCTGGCTATTGTAAATAGAGCTGCAATGAAAATTTTGGTACATGACTCTTTTTGAATTATGGTTTTCTCAGGGTATATGCCCAGTAGTGGGATTGCTGGGTCATATGGTAGTTCTATTTGTAGTTTTTTAAGGAACCTCCATACTGTTCTCCATAGTGGCTGTATCAATTCACATTCCCACCAGCAGTGCAAGAGTGTTCCCTTTTCTCCACACCCTCTCCAGCATTTATTGTTTCTAGATTTTTTGTTGATGGCCATTCTGACTGGTGTGAGATGATATCTCATTGTAGTTTTGATTTGCATTTCTCTAATGATTTATGATGTTGAGCATTCTCTCATGTGTTTGCATTGAACACATTTTACTGAACTTTTCTCTCCTGGAGAAAGGAACACATTCACCTCCCTCCTCAACCTGGAGCGAGGGAGCGTTGAAAGCCTATGCAGGGGTTTCTCCAGACTCTGCCTGTATCTTATTCTCTTGTGGATCCTGTATCCTTTCACTATAGTAAATCTTAACCATGAGCACAGCTATATGCAGAGCCCCATGAGTTCTTTTGGCATGCACCCGAATATGTGCCTGGTCTTGGGGATCCCTCAGATATATGCTAGAGCACCAGGGGTCCCCAGAGTGGGCAAAGGTATGCCTGGGGACTGAGGCACTTTGGCTCAAGGTCATGAGTATGTGCTGAGGATGCAGAAATACAGAGAGGGAGCTGGAATAAACCTCTCTCTATGAGCTAGAGCCTTTGTCTCAGTCTCATGGTGGATTTTCTCCTTGGCCGTCTGGCCTGATCCATGTGGAGGACTCATTTGCCTACACACAGGGCCTATCACACTAACAGTGGGCTGAGCTGCATCCTTCATTGTTGTACCCAAGGGAAAGGAAGGGAAGAAACAAGCATTTGCCACAATGCCTAGACATCAGATCAGAGCTGCCGGAGTCCCATCTTGGGCTTTCTCAGGATAGAATAGCTCACAAGCTGTCCTTGCTCCCCAGCCTCGTGGAAGGCAGAGATGCTAGCACAGCTTTAACTCTCTCATTCCAACCAAAGTCTCCACCAGCACTGTGGCCCTAGCTTTTTGAAAGGAATCATCTAGAAAAGAACGTGGGGAGCCAATCTCTCTCTTTCTCTCTCTCCTCTATCATTTGTATGTGGTAAGATGGGGGTGGGTGGTGTGCAGGGTTGTCAGTGAAGAGGACCCGTGAGCTCTCTCTACAGACCCATAGCCCCCCATATTTTCTCCTGCCTTCAGTTAACTCAGTGGGCATAATAGCCAATATCAAGGTCACCTTGAGTGCTGTTGTCCGCCTCAGGAGAGACTGTCTTCCCCAACACCTGCTGTTGGTCCGAAGCAAGCTTTGGGGGTGTTACAAGTTAAACTGAGTCATATTAAGGTTTTTTTTTAAAGAGTTTAGTTGAGCACAAATCGATTTGAATCATGCAGTACCCAATCTAGCAGGTAGAAAGGGGATCTAAAGAGCTGTGCAAAATGAAAGACTTTTATAGGCAGAAGGGAGTGGAAACAAGGAAGTTACACTAGGCAAAACAAAGAAACAAACAAACAACAAATTGGTTATTGCAAGGTTCCTTTCCTTAGGGGATGGCAGGGGTCTATCAGGCAGATTACCTAACTAGTGCTGATCAGAGATTCCTGATTTGCTTGTTCAAGATTCCATTTTTGGAAGAGCCAAAAGTGTAATTCAGTTAGTCTCGATTTGGTGGATATGGGCTTAGCATAACTCCATTTGGGGTTTGTTGTCTTGTTTATAACAGGGGTTATCTGAGGATATTATTAATGGCCCTCAGATCTTGACCCTAGAAACTTCTGAGATGTATCAAGATAGGATAATTAAATTTAATCTCAAGGTCACGGTAGAAACCACCTCTTCTATCTCCTCTTTTATCAACCTTGTTCAAATTTATAAGTGTTACCATGATGTGTCCTATGGAACAATATAATCCATGTAATACAGAGCCAGCAGTAAAAAATTCTACCCATTTCTAAGTAGTGCTTCTGCTACATTCTATATATTTTGATATGTGGTATTTTTGTTATTGGTTAGTTCTAAATGTTTTATAATTTTCTCTGTAATTTCTTTTGTGACCCAAGAGTTATTTAGAGGAATGTTTATTACTAAACACTTCAGGCTTTTCTAATTGTCTTTTTAATTTTGATTTTTAACTTGATTACATTGTGATTAGAGAAAATGATCTGGATGATCCAGTGCTTTGAAAAGTCGAGACTTGCTTTATGCCTAAGTATATGGTCAATTTTTGTAAATGTTCTGTGAGATTTTTAAATATTGTGAATTCTCTAGTTTTTGAGTACAGAGTCCTCTATATGTCCATTAGATAAGACATGTTGATTGTGTTTAAATCTTATATAGTCTATTTATTTTTGGTTTCCTTGAAATATAAATTACTAAGAGAGAAATGTTTAAATTCTCTCAGTATAGTGTTGGATTTATCTGTTTCTCCTTGCAGTTTAATAGTATTTAGATGCATGGAAGTTTAGAATTATTTTAGTTACCTAGTGACTTGAATTTATCATTATTATCTCTTTTCTAATAATTCTTTTTTGTTTAATATTAACATTTATTTATTCTAGCTTTCTTTTGTTACTATTCCATCCATATTTCCCCTATATTTTTTACTTTCAACTTTTCTACATCCTTGTGTGTCTTGAATAAAGTATATAACTGGATTTTAAAAATGCCTTCTAAGGACTTCCCTGGCTGTCCAGTGGTTAAATCTCCAATCTTCCAATACAGCAGGTGTGGGTTCAATCCCTGGTTGGGAGACTAATATCCCACATGCTGCATGGCACGACCAAAAAAAAAAAAAAAAAAAAATCCTTCTAATAACACCAGAAATAGGAACAAAAATTTTTTTAAAAAAATAGCAAAATGGACTTAAACAAAATTTAAAACTTCTGTTCTTCAAAAGAGACCATTAGGGCTTCCCTGGTGGTGCAGTGGTTGAGTCCACCTGCCGAGGCAGGGGACACAGGTTTGTGCCCCGGTCCGGGAAGATCCCACATGCCGCGGAGCAGCTGGGCCCGTGAGCCATGGCCGCTGAGCCTGTGCGTCCGGAGCCTGTGCTCCGCAACAGGAGAGGCCACGACAGTGAGAGGCCCGCGTACTGCAAAAAAAAAAAAAAAAAAAGAGAGAGAGAGAGACCATTAAAATCACAGTAAGACAAGCCACAGACTAGGAGAAAATATTTGCAAAAGAGATATCTGTTCAAGAACTTATGGCCAGAATATAAAATGAACTCATACAACTCAATAAGAAGACAACCTAATCATAATAATAGGCAAAAATGGGCAAGAGTTAGTCATTAGGGAAATGCAAATTAAAACCAAAATGAGATACCATTATACACACACTTGACTGGCTAAAATTATAAAGACTGATAATTCCAAAGGTTGGTGAGGATAAGAAGAAACTGGAACCATTGTACATTGCTGGTGGAAATGTAACATGATAGAACTACTTTATAGAAAACAGGTTTTACTAAAGTTAAACATGTACTTACCAAATGACTCAGCATTCCCATTCCTAGGAATCAACCCGAGAGAAATGGAAAGATACGTCCATGGAAAGACATGTTTGTGTGTGTTCATAGAAGCATTATTCATAATAGCCCCAAACTGGAAACAATCCAGCCGCTCTTTAACTAATTAATGGGTAAACAAATGTGGTATATCCATACAATGGAATGCTACTTGGCAATGAAAGGGAATAAAGTACTGATACCTATGTGGAAAAATCTTAAAACTATTATGCTAAGTGAAAGAGCCAGACACATAAGGCTATATATTGTATGATTCCATTTATATGAAATGTTGGAAAAGACAAAACTATAGAGATAGAAAGCAGATCATTGGCTGCTGAGGGCTGGAGATTGGGAATTGATTGCAAACAGGCCTGAGGAATGTTTGGAAGTGATAGAAGTATTCTAAAACTGGATTTCAGTGATATTTGCACAACTCTATACATTTACTAAAACTCATAAAATGTAAAATGGATGAATTAATGATATGTACAGTAGGTGTTAATAAAACAAACATTTTAAAATGTGTTCATAGTCTTTGTATTTTTTAACTGGAGCATTTAGTTCATTTACTCTCTTCATAATTATATATATATATATTTGGATTTTTCCTATCATTTTTAAAATTTATTTACTTTTAAATAAATTTATTTAATTAATTTATTATTTTTTGGCTGTGTTTGGTCTTTGCTGCTGTGTGCGGGCTCCCTCTAGTTGAGGCAGGTGGGGCCCACTCTTCATTGCAGTGCACAGGCTTCTCATTGCAGTGGCTTCTCTTGTGGAGCATGGGCTCTAGGCGCGTGGGCCTCAGTAGTTGTGACACATAGGCTCAGTAGTCGTGGCTCGCAGGCTCTAGAGCACAGGCTCAGCAGCCGCGGTGCATGGGCTTAGTTGTTCTGCGGCATGTGGGATATTCCCGGACCAGGGATCGAACCCATGTCCCCTGCATTGGCAGGTGGATTCTTAACCACTGAGCAACCAGGGAAGTCCCTCCTATCATTTTATATTGTGCTTTCTGTCCTGCCTTTTCTATATTTCTTTTCCCCCTCCTTTCTTACCTTTCTTTGGATTATTTTTTTTCCTAATTCCGTATTTCTCTCTCTATTAACCTGAAGTGATACGTTCCACTGCTGTTTTATAAGTCACCCTAGAAATGTCAACATACATACTTACAAATCAAAGTCTAGAGTTAATAGTGTTGCCCTTTTCTTGAACAACGTGAGGAATTTAGAATACATTAACTATAATAACTCCCTGCTTATATATATATATATATAAAATATGTATTTAATGCTAATGTTGCAGTTTTTAACCCCACAAGACATTTTTATTACTTTATACAGTTTAATATATATCTGACTACCCACATATGTACTATGTTTTGGCTGTCATTCTTTATTACATCTCAGACTCTACATCCATGATATTTGTCTCAAAAATTTTTTTGTAATGAAAGGTGATATATTGTAGTGATTAAGAGCATGACTTCTAGAGCCAAACTGCTTTATTTTTTAGACTGTTTTTAATTTATGCTTTAAAAATAGAGAAACTTAAGTAGAGGGTTATCCAGAACCATGGCCAGGGTCACATCTAGTCAATGGCAGAGGCAGGATTTGAACCCATGAAGACCTTATTTTAAACCCAGTGGCATCCCCTCCATTGTGAAGGGCTTCTGATAAGCCATAGTGTAAGAAGTCCATTGGTGGCACAACAGACCAGAGCCCTTCTTCTGTCAGCAAGTTGTATGCAGAAGTTCAAATCCCTCTCAAGCCTTGAGGCTCTTGAAGTTCATAAATAACTCCTCTGAAAAGATTAAGCAAATCACAGGTGACCTGAATTTCAGCCTTATGAATGCTTATAAAATAAATTTCTCTGTGTTTCTTGCACCATTATCTTGCTATAGGTAACTGGAACTGTCTTGCAAAATTTACAGGACAAGACTTCTTCCATGTATATCCAGTTCTGTGTCTGGACTCTCTTCAGCATGCTGCATTTATTCCCAGGCAGACCAAGAACAGACCCTTGCTCTGTAAAGCAAAGCATTGAATTTTCCCCAATATAAAGTCATTTAGATGTTGTTAAGCCTCAGGAGAGGTTGCATGATGGAACTGTTAAATGCTAGAGAGATTTTGAAACTATCTCTGGTAGAGAGGGTTCTTTCAGAAGTGCGGTTAACACAGAGCAGTCTTCCAGGTCTTCTAGGTTTTCTACTATCTCTATAAGCCTTTCTACAGTGTGGCAGGACAGCATCCTGCAGGCATTGGCTCTGAACTTTTCCTGTAGGTCTTTCTGGCTCAGAGGCTTCCTCCAGTGACCGTAGAAGGTATCAGAGCGCTCTGTGAAGATGGCTCCATCCTTGAGGGCAACACTTACCTCGCAGTAGAGGGTGTTGAAATTTGGTAGGTTGTCCTGAGGGTGCTCCAGCTCTACCTTACCGAGCAGCTCTCTTACCCGTGGCCTGTTGACCTGGTGTTTGTGGAATGATGAGGCAGTGATGGCACCATCCAGCAGCATGGCGCAGGCCACGTACTGGAAGGAGTGTCGGGCCTCAGGCTCCGAGTCTGGGAAGGGCCTGTTCACATACTGGACATCTGGAATTCTAAGCACAATTCTCTCCATATGGTCAGTGGGAAGCAGGGCTCTGTCTCTTACAAGCTGTTTTCTCACAGATGCAGCTGCGTCTGCCACCCAGTGCGTGGCCAGATGGGCAGGGAAAAGCTTGAAGGCCACATCCTGCTGGTCCAGCAGCCAAGTGTGTGAATCTACGTCTGGAAGGATTTTGGGAGCATAGTTGGCATAGAAGGCCCCAAACCCTGACTCCATGTCCAAGACCTGTTTGTTTCCCTGGAGACCCAGCATTGCCAGAAAAGCAGCTTCTAGCCCATGCCTGGCGGCATTGCCGACGTGAAGAGGCTTGGTCTGAGTGGCGGCATTCGCCATGGGTGCCCCAGCATGAGAAACAGCAATAGCCAGGGCCTCTTGGCACTCTTTCATGCTGAGCCCCAAAAACTTAGATGCTGCAGCAGCACTACCCAAAGTTCCCACCACTGAGGGGGGATGGAATCTGAAAAACAAAAAACACAAGAGTTGGAGACTTACAAACCTCAGCCCCCAGGGGGCAGTATAGCACAGTGGTCAGGAGCTTAGCTAATGGAGCAGCCCTAATGCCTAGGTTCAAATCTCAGCTCTTCCTCTTATTAGCTGTGTGAGTTTTGGAAAAGTTATTCGACTTCTCTGTATCTGTTTTCTCTTAGATAAAATGGTCATAATAATAGTATCTACTTCATAGGGTTTTGTGAGTTTTGAACGAATTCACATGATTACAACAGTGCCCGACATAGTAAATTATTTATAAATGGTACTCCTGCAATTATTGCCAAAAGGCAAAAGTTGTTGAGTGCTGAAAGCCTGTGTAAATAACTGGAACAATTGAGGGCCTTGTAGAAACCGTGAAAGTTCACTCAGTATTCCGATTTATTCCTCCCCCAGCAGGCTGGACCACGGGGCAAAATAAATATTCGATTGAACCATATGATACAGTCAGCGTTTGACCATTTTTGATCTGTGGATTGAGCAGTCGGGTTTAGGATATTCTGAATGTTCCCATTAGTCTGAAGGACCCTAGCAAATACCAAAGTAGACTCCGCTTTGAGATGAGATGAGGGATATTCAGAGTAACCACAGAGGCCAGAATGACATGATCATCCTGGGGTGAGAGGCTCCAATTTAGTGCATGGTCCTCGTTGCTTGATAGGCTCTCTAAACCCAGAAGAGACTTTTCACTAGTACTTCTGAGGTCACACCTTTGTATATGGATGTACAGTTTGATATGTGACTGGTTGAGTTGACTTATCTGCCAGCACTAACGTCAACATCTTCAACTGAGCCAACCTCTATGTCAGAAAGAGCTACAGAGATAACGACTAACAGATGAAGGGGAATGTGGCTGCCTCACGATGGGGCACAGTTTCTCCATACCTCTTTGGTATGTCCTTGGCTTCCTTGGAGAAATGCATTAATCGGCCTTGCACTTCAATACCAACGTTGAAAGCCAGCAGCAGGTCAAGGCCAGAACACTTTGGACTTGGAGGCAGGGCTTCTGACAAAGCCATGAGGACAGGAAGGACAGCTCCAGAAGGGTGGGTGGCAGGGTACCACGTGTCATCAAAATCCATTGAGTGAACCTATGTGAACAGACACATAAACAACCAAAACCTAAATGTATTTCCCCGAATGCAATGACTTTTGGACCAGTCAGGGTTTAGTTCAATAATAACCTTGTTTGATGTGAGATTTTTAGATCTGATTCTCTGAAAATTAAACCTATGAACTGGCTGCGATTCTTTTTTTTTTTTTTTTTTTTTTTTTTTTTTGCGGTACGCGGGCCTCTCACTGTTGTGGCCTCTCCCGTTGCGGAGCACAGGCTCCGGACGCGCAGGCTCAGTGACCACGGCTCACGGGCCCAGCCGCTCCGCGGCATGTGGGATCCTCCCGGACCGGGGCACAAACCCGCGTCCCCTGCATTGGCAGGCGGACTCCCAACCACTGTGCCACCAGGGAAGCCCTGGCTGCGATTCTTAATCACATGACTTGGCACTAGACAGGCTGTCCTCTGTCCAGATCAGGTGCGACCTTGGGAGCAGCTAGTGAACCGCAGGGAGCTTGGCTCTTACTCAGGTGCCACAGCCCTTGGAAAGATCTTTATCTACCTTACAAACAAAGCTGTAGAATTAGGTGGCTGTTCCTCCCTCCCTCCCTCTTCCACCTTTCAAACAAGTCACATGAAAAGTTTAATGTCATTTATTCCACATCAGGCCATATTTTTTGAACCCTTTTATTATAAATAATTTCAAACTTATGGAGAAGTTGCAAGAACTCTTGAACCCAGTTTAACTATTAAGCTATATTTTAAAATCATTTGGTTTTTCCTTATACAAAATAGTAATAACCAGAAGTTCATTTAAAGATAGATTTTTGTCTACTAGTTGTGGCTGGTGCCTTTCCCACCGCTTACTTACTGGATGCTTACTTCGGGATGCACCATTAGGTTTGACTTTCAATATTCTGAACTACTGTCCCATAAACCATAAAAATATCTCAGAAATCCCAACAGATTCATGTCCAAATTATATCTTTTAGACTGCCCGTGACACACAGAAAAAGCATAAAAATTGTCAGATGAGAAGTGCTGATTTTCGGTTCAGAAAATGTAGACACCTTATGGCCATTGTTTCTTTCTCAATAAGTATCTGTTGAATGAATGAATGAATGAAAGGCTGGTTACTGGATAGAAGCTGATACTGCCCACCACAGAAAGAACTGACAAGGAACTGAGTCTGGATATTTAGTTTAGAGTTGAGATACCTTAGGGGCATTTTTATCTAAATACGTCCATCTTATTTCCTCTACTTCACAATTTGTTTGAAAAGCATCGATTCACTGTAAAAACGTGAAAACTGAAATTACTACAAGGAGACTTCACCTCTCTGAACTTCAGTGATCTCATCAGTAAGATATGGAAACTGGGCAATTTCTGAGATGTTTTCTGGCCCTGAAATTGTTCTGATTGTTGAACAGTTACAAAGACATGGAAATCTCCTTACAGCCACACCGTTAACGAAAGCAGCATATGTTGGTGGTAGCCTGAAGTCTGGCTGGCCCCAAACAGTGCTGGATACGTTGGAGCTATAGATCTGAAACAAAAGAGTGTCAGTCAGTGATACAGAGTGTGAACCCAACATGCCAAGTCACTATTTCAAGAGTTGTTCTTCATGTTTGGAAGCATTACTATAATACTTCTTATTGAGCCCTTTGTGCTAGACTGAAGCCCTAGTCATTGGATTTCTTTCTTCCTTGTAGAAGAATATATAACTTTTTCTGTGGAAGGGAGAGGAGAAGCTGTTGCTCAGTCCCAGACTGTGATCCGTAAGTGCACCAAGGAATGAAGTCTGAATTTACTCTGATTTACTCCTTGAGGATAAATACTAGGAAAGGTGGACTCATCGTCTATAGACCAAGCATATTCTTTGGAGAGTGGATGCTACATCTCTCACGTAATCACCTACTCTCTGCTCAGGGTGCTGGCCCAGGCTTTTCTCCAGAGAATCTTGAAGTCTTTGCATGAACAAATGGGCCGGGGCTATGGCCGCTAAGACTCTCAGGTAAAAATGTGCTTTCAGTCAGACTAGTAATCAACTTTGAGATTTTGCTAGCCTTAAGATTAAGACTGGTCTGAAGATAGTGACTTAGTAAAGGATGTGGGTGAATATTAAGACTCAGGTAATAAAGCATAGAAAAGCATAAAACTATATACAACGATGCTGTATACACCAAGCACTATCTCTAAAATGAAGAGTAGGGCAGTAGAACACAAACGCACGTCCCTGGGCGCGCTTCTGAGTACACCTCACAAAAAGGTGCATGTGCACACTTGGTTTTAGCTCCAAAGTAGACATTGAGCTTCTTACTTTACTGTATTCCCTGGCTTTTTGGAACACTTCTGTACTGGTTCCCAGGAACCCAACACCCAGGGTATCCAGAATCATCCTCTTGCTCCTCTGGATAACACGATCTGTCAGGTGTCCCACTTTCAAGCCGTGGATCACTTTGGCAAAGCTTTCTGTGACAGACTTTAAAGGGAAGAGTGTTAGAACAATGCTTCACTCACTCTGTATTCACACACTTCCTTTCTACATGAGAACTGGAGGTACTTTTAGTCAAAGACTTTATACTCCACTATAGGAAACGCAGTTGGTTAAATTAAGTTCAGTTCCTAAAAAATGATGTGTACTGGGCTTCCCTGGTGGTGCAGTGGTTGAGAATCTGCCTGCTAATGCAGGGGACACGGGTTCGAGCCCTGGTCTGGGAGGATCCCACATGCCGCGGAGCAACTAGGCCCGTGAGCCACAAATACTGAGCCTGCGCGTCTGGAGCCTGTGCTCCGCAACAAGAGAGGCCGCCATAGTGAGAGGCCCGCGCACCGCGATGAGGAGTGGCCCCCCACTCGCCGCAACTAGAGAGAGCCCTCGCACAGAAACGAAGACGCAACACAGCAAAGATAAAAAAATAAATTAATTAAAATTAACTGACCAAGGTCATGCAACAAATAAGTCACAAATCCTTCCCAAAACTTAAAAAAAAAAAAAATGATGTGTACTGAACACATGTGTGAGGCAGAGGGATGTGGAAATGAGCGATAGCCAGTTTCTGTCCTCAGTCCAGTGGAGGACACAGAGTAGCAAGCAGATAATGTGTGCTTGGGTGGTGGGCTCTGCTGGAGGCACGCAGAGGCTCAGAGGGGGAGCAGGGGAGGGATGTCTCGCCCACCATGTGGGCACGCCTGGGCGTGGGGTGCATTCAGACAGGTAGGAGCTGGCACTGGTAGACACGTGCCAGGTGTTGAGTCGAATGTTTTAAATGCAGTGTCTACTTAATACTCACTGGTCTCTAGGTATGTATCGTGAGTTTCTTTCTGCAGGTGAGGAGACCATGACCCAGAAAGGTGAAGTCCCCAAGTCACACAGCTGTAACTTAGTTAGTCTGGACACAAACCCCTGTAGGTCTAACTCCAAAATCGATGCATCTAGCTCTTAAGCCCCCATTTCCTGAGGAACACATACATCAGAAACCTGGATTTCTTGCTGAGAATGAACATTTCTGGTTCTCCATCCCACACCTCCAGAATTAGACCCTTCTCAGAACCAGAACATTTGGAAGCTTAGTACAGGGTTCTAGGTTTCCATTAAGCTCTCTAGGTGATTCCTAAGTGATTCCTAAGATAGCTGTAGTGCTGTCATGTCCAATGCGGTAGCTACTCTCCACATCTGGTGATGGAGCGCTACATGTGACTAGTCCAAACTGAGACGTGTCATCAGAGGAGAATAAACACTGGGTTTTGAAGACTTAGCAGGAAAACAAAGGAATATAAAGCATTTCATTAAAAATTTTAAAATATTAATTACATGCTGAAATTGATAATATTTGGGGGATATTGGTTAAATAAAATATATGATTAAAATTCATTTCATCAGTTTCTTCTTTTTTTTTTTTTGCGGTACGCGGGCCTCTCACTGTTGCAGCCTCTCCCGTTGTGGAGCACAGGCTCCGGACGCACAGGCTCAGCGGCCATGGCTCACGGGCCCAGCCGCTCCGTGGCATGTGGGATCTTCCCTGACCGGGGCACGAACCCGTGTCCCCTGCATCGGCAGGTGGACTCTCAACCACTGCGCCACCAGGGAAGCCCCAGGGAAGCCCCATCAGTTTCTTCTTACTTTTTTACAATATGGCTACTGGAAACTTTAAAATTACACTCGAGAACCACTGCCTGCTCTTTCTGTTGGTGGAGACTTGCTGGAGGAGTAGATACCTGAGCTGCTTATGAAAACTTCTGGGAGTCAGCCAGGCGAAGGTGCTGAGAATGAAGATGGAGGTTAAAGGCAGAGGTAGCAGCATGGGCTGGGCCTTGGGGGTGTTGGTGCGGGGCGGTGCCATGAACTGGGCAAACTCCAGCTGCAGGGCTGCCCGCAAGGGGCAGAGATGACAGGGAGAATGGATTTGCAGGCCAGGGCCGAATGGTGAAAGTGATATTATGCTAAAGACTGTGACGTCATCAGGGAGCCATAGTAGTGCTGTCTTAAGAGAGGAAGAGGCGTGATCAGAACTGTGTTTTGCAAAGATCTCTGTAGGTACTCATGTAGAGAATGGATGGGGAGGGGTAGACAGGGCAGGTAAGAGACCGACGCCACAGGTTCTGGATGGGGAAACGGCAGTGCCATTTGCCGTGAGAGGGAACACAGAAAGAGGAGCAGACTTCTGGGCAACGATGCTGGGCTCATCGTGAACTTGTTGAATGTGAAGTGCGTGTGGTCATCCTAGTCGAGAAGACCTTACGTTTCTACCCACAAACCAGATAAAGAGCATGTCTGTTACATAGTTAAAAACACCCTTTCATGTTTCACTATATGCCTAGCACTTGGTACCACTTAGTAAATGTTAGGTCGCTTCCCTTCCCTGCTCTGATTATTGCGTCATTATACAACTTCTTTGTCTCTGTGAACATCAGATAACTCATTTTAAAACGTGAGCTATAGGATGGGGGTGGGGGCTTGTTGGATAGAGGATCTGGGGTGTCTGGGGCTCTCTGACGCTAAGCTCAGTGCAAGAGCAGAGGTGCAAAGATAGAACCAGTTCCCAGCTGAAAGTCCTTCAACCTGGCCACCGACTTGTGGACTTGTCCTATATTTTCAACCCCTAGGCTGTCAAGCCAGGGAAACCTTGCCATTTGTGAAACAATGGGTTGCTTTTTATGTCTCTGAAGCTTTGCTAGAACAATGAGAGGAGGCTGATGTGGGAGGAAGCAGGAGAGGAGATGGCTGGAACAGAGAAAGGGGTGTGGGATTCAAGTTTCAGGTTAGGGTGGAGAATAACAGTAACTTGGATTTTCATGTGGCTAGAAATCTGGGTAAACATTTTAGGGACAGAGAAGGGAAGGAGGGAAAAGAACTGGCTTGATGATTTGCCAACTAAAACTTAGAGATTCAAGCAGTGGTTGGATCCTTTCTTATAAGCAAAACTACCTGTTTTTGACCTCTCTTCCCATCCCCACAATTCCCACAGTGGAGGCAATTAATGATGGACTGTTCATCTCTTCAGGGTTAGATCTGACCTGGGAGTGCCTTCTGGGGCAACGTGTATGCCTGGGGAGCATGTATTTTCAGGACGCCACCATGGAGCGCGAGAGGTGATTGGGGCATCCATCCACACGATCCCACGGTGCTAGTGACTTCTGAAAGTAGGGCCCCAATGGACCCCCTGACAAGTCCTGAACACCACCCCATGTGCCAAAGAGCAGACAGCCTCCTTCTGGCCCCTGAGGAAGGGAACAGTAGGAAATAAGCCTGCAGCTGCTCAGCTGTCTTTAGCCTTGTGCCCATCTATTTCTAAAATATCTTTTTGGTCTTCTTGATTTTCTCCTGGCATTTACATCTGTTCTTAGTAAAATACTATGATTAATGTATAAATTAAGGTGAAATATGCAGTTATTTAATAAATATTTCAGGAGTTCTTGTTATGTGTCTGCCCTGTGCTAAGCACTCTAAAATACCAAACCAGATGTTATGGCTCCCACCACAAAAGGCTTATCTTCCCCAGGGGACTAAGGACAGTAGACAGATAATTAGAAAAGCAATCTGACAATGCCATAATGGATACATGCCAAACGAGAAGGTTAAAATCCTATGAACTTATAATGATTCATTTTCTTCCTGATTTTATACTAGAGAATTATGTCTATTCTTGGTAAAACATTGATAAAAAACAAGATGCAGTTAATTAGACCACCCAGAGGCTATGAGAAATATTAAAATCACATTTTTAAAGTAGAAGCAGGTAGCTCTTAAAAGGAGAGGGCAACTGAGGAAATCGAGAAGAAAAGGAAAGCTAGAAAAACCAATTTAAATAAGCCACATAAAAAGAAACAATACCTTGAGCATCATGTTGTTCTAAAGAGGAGGTCTGTCTCAGGAGTGAATTGGGGAGAAATTTGGTTGCTGTCTGTCTTTATACTCCTCTCTTCTCTCAAACTCACTCTCTTTCACTTTGTTTTAACTTGAAAATTTCCACCATTTCAACACCTCCCAGCTAAACTTACTTCAACTTCCTCTTCCATGAGTTGTTTAACTTACCAGTAAACTAAATAAATAAACCTAAGAAGCACAGGAGCGATGATCATGTGATTCCTCACAGATATAAGAAATGTACATTGATGGCAAAACTAGGCTTGCATCTTGTGGGCTTCCCTGGTGGCGCAGTGGTTAAGAATCCGCCTGCCAATGCAGGGGACATAGGTTCAAGCCCTGGTCCAGGAAGAGTCCCACATGACGTGGAGCAGCTAAGCTCGAGCGCCACAACTACTGAGCCTGTGCTCTAGAACCCGCGAGCCACAACTACTGAAGGCTGTGCACCTAGAGCCTGTGCTCCACAACAAGAGAAGCCACCCCCATGAGAAGCCCGCACACCGCAACGAAGAGTAGCCCCCGCTCACCGCAGCTAGAGAAAGCCGGCGTGCAGCAACAAAGACCCAACACAGCCAAAAATAAAATAAATAAAATAAATAAATTTAAAAAAACAAAAAAACTAGGCTTGCATCTTGTGCCTAGACGCCATATGTCAAAATCAGAAAAATATTCACACTCTTTTATCTAGGTATTCTACTTCTAAAAATTTATCCTAAGGAAATAGACATGGATTTATGGGGAAAAATTAGCAAATGAAATAAAATAAAATTCATAGACTTACTTACAATATTAAAAATTGGAAAAAATCAAATGCCCCCCCAATAGTGGCTTGGTTAAGTAAAATACGGCATGTACGGTATTTAAGGTACACTCTCATTTTTCCCTTCCATTTCACATCTGCTAGTCACCATTGTCAAGGGACAAAAGTACCAGAAGTTCCTGGTAGCTTGCGATTGAGAACTTAGAAGGGCATTGGGCATTAATCACACTTCTTCTCAGGTGTTCCTTGATTTGTTCCTGAACTGCATTTTTTCAGTATATGCAGATCTGTGGTTGCTGGTCCTCTGCCGGGCTTCTGGGATCTATTGCCTGCCACCCTGCTGTTGCCCAAGTGGGCTTCAACACAGCTTGTCCAAGCCTTTTTGTTTATAATCAGTCACTGTGGGTTGGCTAGTCTGAACGCAGCTCTGGTCCTCTAGCGAACTGTGATTGCCCTTGGGCTGTCTAGTCCTGGCCAACTGGTTTGTACTTACAGTGGGTACCAACAATCAGGTTATTTAAAATTTGAGCTTGTTGTTCCAGGTGTAGTGGCGGAATTCTTCTTTGAGGGGGGATTGTATTTTAATTTGAGAGGAAGTCTCCAGGAGCCTTGTGGCTCTACCCCCATCCTGTTACAGAAGGGAGAGTTTGAGATAAAGAGAAACTAAATGGCTCTGCATAAAAATGCAAAAGGATGTCTTTCTTGTGGTCAGACAGTACCTCTAGGAGAAGAGGTTAGATGGTTTGCTTCTCTTGGTTGGAGCCTGTGAAGAAAGAGTCTGGGGCTCTGGAGACAGGGTCAAGGGTAGGGTCAGTGGGAATCCCCATGGATTGTTGGGGGTGATACCCTGGTTATAAGTCAGAACTACACACAGGTGAGGGATGAGGCTGGAGGTGGGGAGGTGGTCGGTGGGGACCCCCATGTGGAAGGACTTAGGCAGACAGATTTAAGGAGCAGTGGAATCAAGTATCTACTTTGAACTTTTTCTTTACAATATAATAATTGTTTGTCATCCTCAGGAAAGTTTGTTACATACTACAACCTAGTGTCAGCCATGCTTTGGGGAGTGAAGGCAGGGCGGTTGTTTGTGCATAAAGAAGGCTGGGGGTACCAGTCAGAGGGAGAAGTGACCAGCAGCAGACTGGGGGTGGAGGTACTTTTTGGTTATCCTAAGTAGTAGAAAAGTCAAAAGAAGGGGGTCTGATTGTACCTAGTTGAATGATACAAGAAAGAGGGACTTGAAAGCATGACACTGGGGGATGTTTGGATTCTCTTCTTAAGCCAACTGTGGCCTGAGGCGGGCTTCCCAACCATGGTCCAGATTGGGGAAACCCAGAGCCAGGCTCAGTATTGGCACCCACATTGGTTGTGGGCAACAGGGTACCATTTCAGACAATCTGTTTTAGATCAGTGGACTCCAAACCCAGGTTCCAGTGGACGGGTGAATTTCTGTATCCAAAAGTAAAATGACTATTTGGGAATAGGGAGCAAGTTGGGTATTTGGGGCCATTTGGATAGACTCCAGCAAGTAAGAACAATCGTACTATAAGATTTTGTGATTTATTGCTAGATCGTTTACATAAATTGGTGTTAAGAGTAATCTCATTGAGTTGAAAGGAAACAGACATCTAGTTTGAAAAACACTCAAAATAGAACTCTCTAAGAATTATCTCAGTTGGGAGTTCTGGAGTTTTCAGCTTACTTAGATATTTAGAGACTCCTAAGACCACTTCTACATGAAAGTGAAGAATGGGCTATGCTGGCTTCAACCATCTCACCATGGAAAAACTTTATAAAGTGATGATGACCTTCATCAACTCTGATGAGCTTTGATGGAAGTGCTGTCATGTAGCGTCTCTGGGCTCTCACTTTTTGTCACTATTGAATTCGAAGACGCTTTAGTTCAATTATTTGCTTGCTTAATTACTTCGTACTTTTATGGAACTGTGACCAATTTAAAGACTAAAGGCCTCTGTAATTAGAATCACTTTCTAACTATCTAGGGGCTTAAATGATAAATTATAGATTGACCGACACCTCTCTAATCAAAAACAATTGATGGCTTCCAGTTGCCTCCTTGCTCCTAGCTCTAAGTAGAAGCCAGATTATTTTTAAAAGCAAATTTGATCTTCCATCACTGTCTGGAGGGGAAGCAGTGTAGAGAGCAGCCCCATGAAGGCCCACGTGGGGCGGAACTGAAACCTCCTGCTAATGGTGGGTTTGGGTGAGCATCTTTCCATAGCAAGCCCAGTCTTCAGAGACCTGGCTGGCAACTTAACTGCAACCTCCTGAGAGACCCAAAGCTATGCCTCCCAGCTAAGCTGCTCCAGGAATCCTGACCCTCGGAAACTGTTAAGATGATAAAGGTTTGTTCTTTTAAGGGGAAAAGTCTTGAGGGTAATTTGTTACACAGTAATAGACAATACAAACTCCAACCTGTTAATATGCCTTACACGGGACCTTAGGATCGGACCTGAGTTCTCTCTTCATTCTCACATTGGGCCACCCAAGGGGCCAAGATCTTCATGCCTTAGGGACCTTTGTACCAGTGATTCCCTCCTACTTCCTGTGTCTTCTCCCCACATCATACTCCTTTCTTCTCCCCTCACCCCACAACTTTCTTCTCCTCATCTTCCATCTAAGTCAGTGGTTCTTAGCCGGAGATGAGTTGTCCCCCAAGGGACATTTGGCAATGTCTGGAGACATTCACCAAGTCGTGGCATCTAGTGGGTAGGGCCCAGGGATGCTGCTACACATCCTACGATGTGGAGAACAGCCCCCTACAACAACAAATTGATTGGTCCAAAATGTTAATGGTATCGAAGTTGAGAAACCCCAACCTAAGTGTAGAGGTTACATCTAGGAGGCCTCCAAAACATGCCAAGTTTAGGTCAACACGCTCACCTGCATGTACCTGTAGGGCACAAAGTTCCCCTCTTTATATTCCTTATTAGACAGGGAAGTTCTGTTTAGGAAGGGAACTGATATACCCCATTGATCACTACCTCCAGAGTCTCACACATAATAGGTGCTCAATAAATTTTTGTTGAATGAATTAATGGAAACCCGATGCTTTCTATAAGTCAATCATACTAACACATGAATGACATTTAATCCTTCTTTATTCCCAGTGGAAATGTGTCAGGAAGGTATTCTTTTTAATGTCTGTGGTTTTATACTACTGTGGAGTGCTGGTCTGCCAGCAAGAAGAATACAATGAACAGATCTTTCTGTTTCTCTTGACAACAGCAGGTCCACGTATTCGGGATGGCTTGTGAACATGAGCTATCAGAGTAAATCAGGAATATTTGAAACAACAAATGAGAAATGTGAGAATGCAGACAATTTCTAAAAAGGAAAAACCATTTAATACAGTCAACTTTGCCCAGAATAGCTGATTTCGCATATTTGAATTTCGGTTTTCCTTTTTCTGCCCTGCCCTTCCTGTGTAGTCTGATGAGTCAATCTCCAGGCTGTAATTACTAAGTTTCATTTCTGGGGAACGCTTATGTTTTATCAGAGAGCACAGTGGTAGCAACCAGGGTTCCTTCCCCTGATTAGTTCTTTGTTAGTTCCTTTGGGATATTGAAACATGCTTACCATAAGAACGTTTTGTAAAGGAGAAAACTTTGGGGTAAAGTGTATTTAATTTCCTTAAAACAGCAACACAGTGATAACAGCCATCAAAATCTCCAAGCCTTACGCCATTATCTATCTGCCATTGTTCTGGTTCCATTTTCCCCAGGCCCTAGACAATAAGATAAAACCAAATTTTAACGTGAAAACTTCAGTAAGACATCAAGAGAGAATGTTTTAAAGCAATATTTAAGAGAATGCCTCACAGAGTCAATGGTTACCTTGTGTATATGTTCTTTATATGTTCTCTCTCTGTGTGTGTATGGGAACTTTTTACCAACTTATTAAATTTTGGATGGAGTTTTGAAGTGCTCAGGAAGGAATTAGGTTCCTATGAAGTGAGGACTTTAAAATAGCAAAGGAATGTGTGGCTGTAAAATCATCACTTCAATATAATTGACTCAGCATAAGTTTTTGTGAAAACATTTTTCCATTTGTGGAAGCTGAGGGTGGTTATAATTTATCCTCTAAAGCACTCTACCTCAAAGAAAAGTATTGTTCGTAGCTTTTCTCATAAGCACAAAATAGCTTGTTAATATTTCTTAGTTAATTCGTAAATGCTGAATGATTATCCACAGGCTGTATTGCTCTGCATCAGATGTTGGCAAAAAGAAGAATAAAATGGATGGATGCCTTATCTGAAGAAATCCGGCAGACATTTAAAAAATATTCCTTCGGAAATTGTGTATGCACATTTTACCAGGCAGAATAGATTCTAAGTACTTCCTCCACTTTTGAAGCTAGAATTGTTGCGGACCTCAAAAGAAATGTGGTTAAGCATTTCAGCAGCAAAAGTCTAGTTATTTCCTTTTGATATTCCCATTTCACACCGGAGACTCTTTTTCAGACGATCAAGTCTTTCTTCAGCTCCAGGAAATTTTCTTCTGTTGTTTTCTTGACTCAGTTCCCTGTCTATTCTCCTTCTGAATATGTATTAGGTATATATTGTTTCTCTTGCCTTTATCCTACATATCTCCACTTGATTCTTGTAATTGCCATATTTTTACACTTCTGTCTAATGTTCTGATAGGACTGCATGGCCTGGTCTTCCAATCACTAATTTAGTCTTCATTTGTGCCCTTCTGCTATTCAGCTCTTTTAATGAGTTTCTTAGTTTGGCAATAATTTTTTTAAATTTTATTTTATAAGAACTCTTATTGTTCTCTGATTAACATTTTACATAGCATCATTTTCTGGCTCCTGTAAGTTAATCTCCTTGAGAAAATTACTTTAAAATTTAAAAAAATAATCTTTTTTTTCTGTTTCTTCTGGGGTCACTCACAATACTTCTTCATCTGGTACCTCTCTTTCAGGCTGTTGGTTTTCCTCCTGTTTATTCATGATGAGTCCCACATGAGCCAGACAGCTCACCAGTGTTGGGACGTGACTCTTGACTGCAGCATCACTCTGTCTATGGTGGATGCTCTTCCATCCCTTCAGTCCCCCGATCTAGAATGATGACTCCTGGGCTTGGAGACCATGGGGCCTCCCTGGCCAGATCTTAAGGTAGTTCTCAAACTTAGCTAAGGTGAGAGGTACTGGTCAGGATACAAAAATATGAGGGCTGGGCTTCCCTGGTGGCGCAGTGGTTGAGAGTCCGCTTGCCGATGCAGGGGACATGGGTTCGTGCCCCGGTTCGGGAAGATCCCACATGCCGCGGAGCGGCTGGGCCCGTGAGCCATGGCCGCTGAGCCTGCGCGTCCGGAGCCTGTGCTCCGCAACGGGAGAGGCCGCAACAGTGAGAGGCCCGCGTACCGCAAAATAAAAAAAAATATATATGAGGGCTAACATGGTCAGCCATGCTTGCATATTACAGTTTTAACTCACAAAAAGAAAAAAAAATCTGCAGACCACAGAACCTACAGAGAGAACTTCACGTTTACTCAATGCCATCTCACTTTGGTAGAAATTTTGGATCAAACCACCACCAGACCACTGGTAGTCTCTAGATTTCTCTCCCTAGGTCAGTGTCTGCTGCTTGGCCAGTCAGTCATGGCAGGGGTGCTGGGGTCTTGTGGGACCTGTGTGGTCACTTAGTCATCAGAGGGGGACCATGGGTGTGCCGTACATTTGGCTTGTCTTCTCAGGTGTGATGATCTTCTTCCAATAATTGTCATTGTCTACTTTTCATATTCTTTTCTTATCTTACATGTGGCTTTGACTGCCCCCATTCAGCTCAGCGTAGGCCATTAAGCAGGATATTTTGCTGATGTCTCAGTGATTTTATCCCCTTGTCCTCCATTTGCGTATTTTCCTTATGGTTGATAAACTAGAGTTCTAAAACTTGCTTCATGAAATTAGAGCAGGGGGAGAGACAGAGAGAAAGAGAGAGAACAAAGAGACATCACGTGACAGCTGGGGCTGGGCCCCATGGAAACATCAGCTATGGACCCACCTTGGTACGTGAGCACATTCACAGGACTCGTTATCACTTTTGCAGGTCTTTTTTTTATCAGTGCACCCATGACTGACTTGAGTCTTGGGGGCTCACTCACACTAACCCAAATTATTTGAGAACAGAGAGTTAATCAGAATGCCAATTGGTTAATTTACATTGATCAGAATTCCATAGGGTCTTCCATTTAAGCCCTTTTCTGTATCAGGGTCCCCAAGAAGTTAAGTTAGCAATGTTCACTTGGTCAGTAGCAGAGGAGTGGGTGCTAAGAGCTGCCTGTCCAGGCCGTGGAAGAACTGCTGTCCTTGCCCCATGAAATCTCCCACCTCCCTGGTGCCCAGACACATGCGTCCACCAGATTCTCTGCTAGATAAATTTAGCCAGATTCTTACTTTGCTCTCCATAAATTACCTTTATGTTGTTAGCCTTTTAGTCTTTGCTCTGTGAAGACATGGTACTAACTTACGCCCCAAACACATCAGCCTTGTCTGTTGACATGCTGGGTGAGCTCTATACCCTCTTCATTTACTACACAATAAAACACAGTCTCTGGGTAGCAACAGCATGAAAACTAATAGGTAAAACTCACTGTTGTCATGTTTCAATAAGAGAAAAATTCCTGTCAGTTGAAATATCTGTCATGATTCATTCAAAGTATACAGAATTAGCCATGCATTTCAACATCTTAGTATTTCCTCAAAATTTTAGAAAAACACTTAAAATTAATGTGGCGTCTTCTGATTTTTTTTTTTTTATATGACTACTTGGGTTCTGCCTTCTGAAATTTCTACTTAGCCCTGCTCCTTTCCTCCCTCTATAATTCACAGAGAACATTCTTCTTTTTCTGCAGTTTAACAAACATAACAGAATGTAGTTTGCAAAGATTTTTAAAATTTCTGACTGGTTTCATTCCTTGAATCAGTGTTATTCTTTTTTCCAGCAAGTAAAAAAAAAAAAAAATCTGTCTTGGTCTCAGATGTGTGAAAAATGGGAAAAGGAATGGTCAAAATCAACAAGAATCTTCTGTATGTGGGAGAACACTGCGCTAAGGACTGTGGATGTGGAAGTGAGACAGGAGGGAAGGGGGCAGGGCACAACCATTACTGCTGAGGATAAAACAAAAACTGGTCAGAACCGATTTGGCCCAAGATGGCCCAAGATTTGACTTCCAGCAGACCTTGAGCCTCATCATACACTCGTTGTGATACATTAGCATGTGCCACGACAGTACCAAGGCTGAGCATAAAAGGCCAAAAAGTGGGCAGTGGCCCAATTCCTGGAAATCACCAACCCTTCCCCAAAATAGCTGGAATAATCCACCTACTCGTTAGCCTATGAAATTACCCAGCCCATAAAAACTAACCACCCCATGTTTTGGGGCTGCCTCTCTCCTTCTGAGATGGCCCAAACTCTGTCTATGTAGTGTGTATCTACCTGAAGAAACTTGCTTTCACTTTACTATGGCACAAAGCCAAGGACCCTCACTTGGTGGTCCCATCCCAGGGACTCACCCGAGACCTGGGACATGACCATCCTCTCTCATCCCGTTTTCCTGCAACAGAATAATAAGATGGTGGGAAGATGTAATTAAAATCAAAATCTTCTCTCAACCCTGAAATCTGCTCCACAGAGGTAACAGAGAAAGAAAACACTTTAATTATTGAATAAGCATTAAACCAGAATGTGATGCCCATCGCAGGCAATCCCCAAAGAGACTGCAAAGACAGAAAAGAATCTCACCCCCTTCTATAGCCAAGCAGACACTATGCATTGCATACATGTTCTCGAGATAAACAATAACTAGTCCTCAAGTCAGAGGACTTGATAGCACCTTTTGTCATACATACTTCATTCTAAATGTAATTGAGGTGACTGTTGGCTAATTGACTTTATCCAGAGGAAAAACACACTTCTCATCTCTTCATGAAAGGAAGTAGCTTTGCAGTTTGGAGCAAGGCACCCACCAAAGTTAGGCTCCAGTACCTATCAGCAGTCTCTGCGCCATTCTGGGTGCTGTGTGAATGAATGTGTGAGGGAGTGCATACATCTGGACCCTAGGTGAGTATGGTGGTTCCAAGTCCCTACCTTGTTCTGTTTTTTGACCAGCTGAGAAATCGCATTTTAGTGCTGGGAGTGACATTCCACCTGTATATCCCACAATGGACAGTGGGGCTTTCCTGAAAGGCTCTGGAATTGCTCTGCATCCATGGACTTCTGGAATGTCAGGGACCAGTTTCAGTTCGGGAACTCACCTGGGGGAAGGATGAAAGCTGACAGTGGGACCAGTTACCATCAGGGAGTAAAGAGGGAGAGTTTAGAGAGGCAAGCTGGCCACTCCAGCAGGTCCCTCTGGGAAAATATCTCCATGGGGTTACGTGAGTGAGTGGGCTGGATCCAGCCCTGAGTGCTGAGCTCCTCTGGTGAGGGATCTCACCCCTCACAGGAGGCTGAGGCATGGACCAGTAGGCCAGTGTATCATTTTACACTTTGGATGTTCCTTTACATTGCAAGGCTGGATGTATTCACTGTGTAGGGTCCTTCCCTATGGCACTGTGGCTGGGACGTCAGATGAGTAATAGGATGTTGCTTGCTGAGTGTGAAACTGGAGTAAGCAGTGGCAGAAATTTGAGGGACATTTACCAGGACTTTGGAAAATCTAGACATCCCTGTTCCACACGATGGATACTTCTCTTTGGTCTTCACCAAATGTAAGATCTTGCCTTTGTTTGCTTTTTTTACTCTGTTCCTCTTTTGAAATTCCATATTGATCATCTTCCCGTTGCTGCAACACACAGACATGTGACAGCACATTGTTTGGCCACCGTGTAGTTCTAATAAGGAGTTAAAACTGAGTTCTCGTAACTGGGAAATTGGCAGCTTACTTTGGAAAATCATGTGTCCCTGAAGTATCCTCGTGTCCTGAGTTCCTGTCATAACTCTTAGAAATCTCTCCTTTCCTCCCTTCCTTAGCACAGGTCATTTGTGTAGAACTCAGTCATTATATGCAGATTTTGCTAGTGTAACTTCGAGTGGTAATCTGTAGAATCAGTCCCAGTCTGGGGGGCACCTTATATTGCTCCAATGTGCTAATAATAAGGATTAGACCCATGAGTGTATGAGACTAATCATGTCTGAAAGTCTCAAAGTCTTAAGGTAAATAATTAGTGGAAAGTTGGGGTGGAAGAAAGAAAATGATTAGGAATGAGATGACTGAAAAAATAAGTCTAAATGCAAGGTTGCATAAGGACCAATAAGGATAGAGTAAGAGAGTGAGATAAAAAAATAAGAGCTGAGATACAATGCCCCAGGGTACAGTTGTGCAGGTTGTGAACTGTTCAATGATGCCATACATAAGAGGGCTCCATTCACACCATAGGCATTTGTAGTTTTGCATATTTATTATAATTGCAGAAGAGAGGACATAACATTTTTTAATTCTAATAAAATCAGTATATTGTAACAATTTTTCTGACAGTGCAAGTGTGCTGGGAGATAGTTCCTCATGGGTCTCACATGTATCTTCACATTTTGCTAGCAGAGGCAAGGACTGTTTATTCTGGATTGTCTTTTCAAGGATGTATGGAGCAAACAGCCATGGAAAGTAGAAATATTACCTCTGTGGAGTAAAGGGTAAGCAGGCTTACTGGTCATTATAAAAGATTTAGGTTCCCTAAGTTCAGGAGTCTTCTCCTGTAGCAAAACCCACGCATGTGCAGATGTCACCTGGCCCTCTGTGCACTGTTGTGAGAAAAGGAGCTTGGGGAATTGGTGCAAGAAAAAGCAGATACTCTGGCTACAGCTATTTCTGTGAGTAATAAAGTCCTTTGTCTCTGGCCCAGGAGTTTCATGGATGGTCTTCTGCCACCATACATGAAACTGGCTGGCTAACATGTTAGCTTGCATGTAGGTCTGACACCTCAGACCCTTCTCAATTATTAACACAGTGTCTTAAAGAAGGGAAACATTTTTCTGAATCACAAAAGACACTATATAGACTAGCAGCGGCTGGGGAAGGAGGTAAGCCCAGAGCATAACTAGGAAGGAGAGAAGGAGAAGATAAATACACAGGGATTGTGTGTTTCTAGCCATTTTGTTTCTCATTTACCTATGTTTGGGCCCATCGCAACTTCCAGGATCAATGCTGACAAGTGTAAAGGAGTGTAAGATGCTCAACCCTGGCTATTTAATAAACTCACTTAGGGAGATTTCAGAAATCTGATGCCCAGACCAATGAACCAGACTCCTGGGGGGAGCCCCACGCATCAGTAATTTTTAAGGCTCCCAGGTGGTTCTGTTTGCAGCCAAGGTGTGAGCCAGTAGTGGTCCAGCCTAAAGTTCTGGGGCTTACTGCTGCTGTTACCCCCTCATGGGTGGTCAGCACTCACAAATGTCCGGGCTTATACTCCAGGATTTCAGGCTTGTTCTGTTCCTGATACGCGCCTGACTTTGTGCAGAGCCCCACTGTTCCTCTGATTCTACCCTGCTTTTACTGGGTCTTTCCCCAGGACCCACAGAACCCTCCAGATGCTGTCTCTGTCTCCTTGCATTTCTGACTTTTGTCTGATTTCTTACAAGCTGTGTCAGGCTCCACCGGGGAACAAATGAATTCTTTGCAGACCCCAAGCATTGAAAAAAACAATGTAGGGCCCTTCTGCTCTTTCCCCAACTTATAATAAAAATTTAATATTGATGAAGCACTTCCTGTATATCACGCACTATTCTAAAAGTTTTACATATGCTGTATTAAAGTAATGTTTAATTTCCACAAAACATCATTATCCCCATTTTATAGATGAGGCAACTGAGGCAGTGAGAGACAAGTAACCAGCCCAGGACAACACAGCTGGTACACGGTACAGCCAGGACTTTGAGACAGACAGTCTGGCTCCAGAGACTACACTAAGCCACGCCAAACAGTAAAATGAGTTTAAAAGAGGCGAATAATGTGATTTTCCCATTGGGTCTACTTTGATGCTCTTTTTTTGGAAATGTCAAATTCTTTCAAAAAATTTTTTCTCATCCTTTTGGTGTCCCTGCTTAGCAGATACCTTAAGCACATGCCTATTCCTACTGTCAGATGATCCACCGCTGCTCGGTTAACCCATGTCAGGCTTCCCTGATGTGGAAAGCTTGCGTCAGTGCCCCCCACCAACCCCGGATATTTGCATGTAGAGAATGCACCCACTTGATGAGGCTTTGGCCAGTCCCTGGCAGGGCCTGTCTCCCCAAAGCCCACTCGCCAATGTAGGCAGATTCGTTACAAACTCCTTTCCTGCAGCTAACTGAGCACTGGCTTGTCTGTCCTGGTTGTCTCAGCCCCTAGACAGCCTCGGTTCCCTTCCTTACGGGAAACAATGCAATACCTCGTCCCTTTAGGCAAGGAGATTACTTGTTTAGAGCAGTGGTTTTCAAACTTTCTGTGTGTCAGAGTCACCTGGAGGGCTTTCTCAAACCCAGACTTATTCTAGTCTAGGATGGGACCAGAGAATTGGCATTTCTGACAAGTTCCCAGGCGATGCCCATGCTGCTGGTCCCATGACCACACTCTGAGAGCCACTGCCTTAGACCCGGGCTGCTGCTGTGTGGTCCACAGCTCGGCATCACCTGGGAGCTTACTAGAAGCGTAGAATTGCAGGCCATAGCTCAAACCTCTAGACTCAGCATCTGTGTTTAACAAGTTTCTCAAAATGTGCTGTGTATGCACATTACAGTCTGAACGAGGCACTGGTTTAGGTCGCCTGTCTTGATTCCTTCTGGGACTTTTAATGTCAAACAAAGATAAACCTTATTTGGCAGCAATATCCAAAATAGTTACCACATTAAACTATATTCTGGCCACAAAAAAGACCAAATAAGATTATATGGGTGATTTGGGACGAATCTATCACAAGTCGTTCCAAGCTCCAAATGGCTCAGTGTCATGTCTTTCTACCAGAGGCAGGATGATGTGTTCAAAGTGATAGCAATTTAAAAGATTGTTAATATGCACATGCTCAATGCAGCCTAATGCTGGGGGGTGGGGGAAAGAGATTTTTAGCTCCTTTTCTATCAGTAATACAATGGCATAAAATATACACTCCATTTAAAGGTTATTTAGAGTTCGAATACTTTGAAAATCAGTCAGTCAGAAATGAAAACTGCTAATTTTGGGTCACTGAGGTTAAGAAGTGGGGAAAAGGGAAAGCTATTTTCACTGTTTCTTTTATATTTTGGAAAAAAAGATAGGCAGACAAGATAAACATCGAGCTCTTTTTTAAAAAAATAAATTTATTTAATTATTTTTGGCTGCGTTGGGTCTACATTGCTGCACGTGGGCTTTAGCTGTGGCGAGCGGGGGCTACTCTTCGTTGCAGTGCACGGGCTTCTCATTGCAGTGGCCTCTCTTTTTTTTTTTTTTTTTTTTGCAGTGGCCTCTCTTGTTGCGGAGCATGGGCTTTAGGCTCGAGGGCTTCAGTAGTTGTGGCATGAGGGCTCAGTAGTTGTGGCTCGTGGGCTCTAGAGCTCAGGCTCAGTAGTTGTGGTGCACCAGCTTAGTTGCTCTGCGGCATGTGGGATCTTCCCGGACCAGGGCTCAAACCCGTGTCTCCTGCATTGGCAGGAGGATTGTTAACGACTGCGCCACCAGGGAAGTCCAAGTTCTTTAAAACATGAAGAAAATAGTTACTGAGATTACTGTTATTTTCCCTGTCTTGATAAAGATTTTTGGATTTTGGAAGTCAAAGGATGAACAATCAGATAAGTCTCCAACACAGTAAGAGAAAATAACTTGCATCTGTCAATAGATTCTGACAAGCTGGGTGAGAACAATGAAGCAATATCAGCAAAGCTACTGCTTCAAACCAAAAAGTGTGGGAAATGGAAGCATTTGAAATGTTTCTGAAGTATAAAGTCTAAGTGCTACAACAGTCTGAAACTTAATACTCAAAATAGCTGTCTTTCTTGGGTGCTTACTGTGTGCCAGGAGTTAAGCTAAGTGCTTTATCTATATGTTCTACATGATCTCATTAATCCTTGCCAAAACCTTTGGGTTCTACAGTGATTTGTATTTTACAGATGAGGAAACCGAAGCTCAAGGAGGCTTAAGAGTGAGTATGTATGTATGCATGTTAATACATGTACACTGCAGTTACACTCTGCATAACCTACCTCCCGAAGAAATAATTATTAGCTTATGTTGCCTGAATGTTGCTGGTAGGAGGATAAAGAGGAATACCTTCACAGATTTACTTAATTTGCCTTTAATTAGGATGAAGAATGCTTCCTGTGACCAGCTGTCTTGTTTTTTCTTTCCAGTGCTAAAACCAGAAAGTCTCAGGCAAATTGGGACAGTTGATCAGCCTATTGGGATTTCAGGGAAGTGAAGCATTGGAGCCAAGCCTATAAAAGCAGATTGCTTGAACTTTTCTCGAGTTTTAGTTAACAAGCAGTTCTTATGATAAAAGCGAACTAAAAGCACTGAAGGTCTATGCTGAATGGATTAAAGAACGCTGAACCTGCTTGTCACTAGAACTGGCTTTTTTTGGTTTTGCTTTGTTATTCTCAGCAGTAGTGATGGATGGCCAGATGAGAATCATATTCTGAAGTCATAGATACTGTGATTTGTGACCTAAGGGAACACAGGGAAGAACTCAGCTTTGAAGGACCCTCACTCTGGATATGTCTCCAAGACTTTGTGCCCTTGGACTTTTCTAGCTGGCAAGTGAAAAAGCCTACCTTGCTTGCTACACAAGCACTCCCACTCCCACCTGTGTTTTGTAATTTGGGGTTGTGAGCTTATCTTTAGTGAGGCTTAGTCTGTGAACTTCTACAGTGGCCTGAGTTGAGGGTGTGACCCCTCCCCACCCAGAGTGGGTTTGTATTTGCTTGTATTGGGAATCCTGGGGTATCATGGTCTGAACATTTCTTATACTAATTTCTGGCCTGGTAGGTGAGGGTCATGAAGGTAGGATAAAAAGGTGAATCATGGGCTTCCCTGGTGGTGCAGTGGTTGAGAGTCCACCTGCCGATGCAGGGGACACGGGTTCATGCCCCGGTCCGCGAAGATCCCACATGCCGCGGAGCAGCTGGGCCCGTGAGCCATGGCCACTGAGCCTGCGCGTCCAGAGCCTGTGCTCCGCAACAGGAGAGGCCACAACAGTGAGAGGCCTGCGTACCGCAAAAAAAAAAAAAAAAAGTTGAATCATAAATCCACGTAAGGGCAGGCCTATGACTTAATTCTTGGGAGGATACTCTCCCCACTGCCCCCAACTGAGAGCCCATATGGAGATGCACATGTATTCCTGTTGACTTCCTATACTGCTGAGTAATTTTTCTCGTGTACCTAGGGTGACCAGGTGAAATACAGAGCTCCCAGTTAAATCTGAATTTCAGGTAAACAACAAATAATTTTCTAGTATAAGTGTATCACAAATACTGCACAGGACATGCTTGTTTTAAATGTTTAGTTGTTGTTCATCTACAACACCAGTTTAACTGGATGTCTTGTATTTTCTTGCTAAATCTGGCCGCCCTGGGTATACCTTTTATGAAGCTGAGGTCCTTTGGGAAGTCTAGCTTTATACGGGGTCTCAGTGGTAACTCCCCAACATGATGGGGGTGGGTCTCCTGCATCCATGAAGCCTTGGAAACTTCAGCCCTGGGTTGAGTCAACCCACTTGACGGCTGCACTCTTGGTTCTCTGGATTCCTGCTGCAGTTTTCAGTTTCAGTTTCGGCCCCTTGGAGTTGTCTTATTTTCTTCCAAGTCCAGGCATGCCTTGAAGAGAATGTTTGTTACGTTTTGTCCAGGATTTTCAGATGTTTTGAAGTGAAAGGGTTTCAGGTTATCTGGTCTGCCCTATCACAGAAGATGGAAATTAGGACATAGGTTCTGAAACAGTCAACTAAGTTCTCTGATATTATATTGGTGTTGGGAAAGTTAACATGCTGTTAAAAGTCTCCAGGCTTTCTGAGCTATTAATAGGAGGGAGATGTTATGCATGATAAATTATATTTGACCAAAGTATAACCAAGTCAGTGGTATGGTGAGATACTTTGAAGTCAGGTTATTATAAAACAAACAATTTCAAATGTACCAAGGATTAAAGATACATGGGAAGAAGTAATTAAAAGAGCACCTAACTAATTTAAGAACATGTAATTTGTAAGTCCAGGTGACTCAGCTCCTAGGGTAGTGTTATAAACAGATGGTATTACGGGTCACCAAGTATTCGGTTCCCTCCTTGTAGTGCCCCTCCCTGGGAGGGGTACACACCCCACACACCCCCTTCCAGGCCATGTGACTGGGGTTTGGCTAGGGAAGCAGAAGTGCTAGGAAGTGATCTGTGGTTTGTCATATCTCTTTTCTCTCTGCCATGGCAATCTTCTAGCAGATATGAGGTAGACTGGGCTATATATAGCCAACCTCTATGATGGATATATAGCCTGAGCAAGAAAAAGCCCTTTGTTCTTTTAAGCCACTGGGGTTTTCAGGCTGTTTGTTACTGCAGCACAACTTGGTCTATCTTGACTGACACAGATACCATCGGTCCTCAGGCACGAAGCCAGGCACTGAAGATGCAACAGTGAGCTGATTAGGTGTGGTCTTTCCCCTCAGGGAACTTAGGTTCTAAGGGAAGTGACAAAAATTAATCAAACAGAAAACGTAAAAGTGAAAGTTTTGAAGGAAACCAATTCTTGGTAAAATTAACATGCATTTCTTTAAAATGATACCCCACCTATTTCCAGAAAAGCCTGAAGCTGTTTGCAAAATCAAACACAATGTAGAACTTAGACAAGAGACACATTAATATGGCAGAGGAATCAATGTCATAGGGCCGTGAGATAAACCAATTACCGCAGTAGGGCACAATAATTATTTCTACTTTCTGGAGCTAAGGCAAAAAGGGAGATAGTTGGGTAATACAGTTCTTATTGTTTGACAGCAGGACGCAGGCTAGATCTTTGAGGAAATGAACTTTTTCCTGCCCTGAATCAAGAAGCAATTTATCCGGCTTCCCTGGTGGCACAGTAGTTGAGAGTCCGCCTGCCGATGCAGGGGACACGGGTTCGTGCCCCGGTCCGGGAAGATCCCACATGCCGCGGAGCGGCTGGGCCCGTGAGCCGTGGCCGCTGAGCCTGCGCGTCCGGAGCCTGTGCTCCGCAACGGGAGAGGCCACAGCAGCGAGAGGCCCGCGTACCAGTAAAAAAAAAAAAAAAAAAAAAAAGAGAAGCAATTTATCAACTGGGTCTTCATATGAAAGGCATTTCACAACTTAACAGGCAATAACTCTAAATTTGGCCTTGCAGAAGTCACGGGAACATTGTTTAAATGGAGATTCCTGGTGTAAACTATCTATAAAAACTGAAAACAAAAATCTTAATTAAGGGAAGGCATTTCTGCAGGGAGGTAGGTAATATAAGCCAGATTGATTGCTTTGTGCTGTCTAACCCATGGCAGGGGTGGGTGGGGGAGGGAACGGCACTGCTGGAAGAGGGACAAGGAAGCGTATGTCGTTAGATGACCCTTGGAACTCTCATATCAGCGGCCTCACATGAGCCTATGGAAGGGGTTGTTTTCGAAGTGGTGGGTGTTTGGGATTTTTCAACCCAAACCTAACCTTAAATTATGTTCTGTGTTGTTGGCAAGAAGAATCCATCTATCCATTCAATTTAGAGGCCATAAGGAGGCAGAAATGCCAACGTGTTGTAGAAGTTCAAGAGCCTGATTTCTGTCTTCTGTCATCCGTCAGTCCCATGGGACTGTGGGAAGGATCGATATTTTCTTCAAAAAGGAACGTTAAATTTCCTTAAATACTTCATTAGCTATTTAAGAGACCAGCATTTAGCACCATAAAACATATCCTGTAAAAGATTGTGTCTGAACATTTTAAGGGCCTTTGATTATGGACTGCTTCAGCCAGATAAGGACCTGACAGGCCATTCCTGGCTCATTAAATGGAAGGGTGGTGGGCATTTGGTGTAGGTCAGCGCTGGGTTTGGGAAAAGGCCTGCCACATAGTCCTGTCACTTCCTTCATGGAAAGCTGTCACCCTGTGTGGGCCAGGGTGACACCATAGACACTAGCACAGTACTGTGTGATTTCAGCAGGACGTTTGTGAGAGTTTCTCATGATTTCTGGGGCGGGCATGCATCTCCATCCATAAACACAGGTGTTTAAGGAGCGTATCTTCTGTAAAATTTCTATAACTGAATATCTTTTCTCACTGAATCTTTATTCTGCTGAATGTCAGAAGTTAAATCTCAGTTGGTGCCAGGATGTCCCCCTCCCTCATCTTCCTGTACCGTGTGGGGAGGTGGAGTGGCGCTGTCTCAAGGGATTGGGTAGGAGACACCAGGTGTCAGCTGTCAGGGCGGCGTTGTCATCATCTGTCTAAACTGGCTTCAGTGGAGACACCCCTGCTCCTTCTGGCCTGTGGTCTCTGGCCCACCTAAGCCTAGCGATGTGCTGCACAACATCGTGCCTCCAGTTAACAAAACTGTAGTGTGCACTTACAAATTGGTTGAGCAAAGATGTCCTGTCAGATGTTCTTCACACACACATACAAAAGGGTACAAGGAGACTTTTGGAGGTGCTGAATATTTCTGTTACCTTGATCGGGGTGATAGTTTCATGTGTGTATGCATATGTCCAAACTCATCAAATTACATACATAAAATATGTGCAGGTTTTTGTGTGTCAACTGCACCTCAGTTGATATACGACTCTTTTTAAAAAGCTGTTTAAAAAAAGAACATCATATGTGGCAGGTAGTGGTCTAAATGCTTTTTATGTAACTTATTGCACTACCACGATAGACCTTATGAGATGGGTGCCCATCAGTGTGCCCATTTTTACAACTGAGGCAACTGAGACACGGAGAGTGAAAAATAATTTACTCTCTCTCAGCCAATTAGTAAGTGCTGGAGCTGGGACCAGCACGGAGGCAGACTAAAGTCAGAACCTATGCCCTTAATCCCAGCGCTGTGCTCCCTCCTGAAACACCCTTCCTTTGGACCCCATCACACCAGGCTGTCCTGATTCTCCTCCAGCCCCTCTAAGCATGCTTCCCTGTGTCCCCCATGGTTCCTCTTCCTCAGCCAGCCCACTTCACCTGGTGCTGTCTGAGCTCCGCCTTGGCTTCCTTCTTCTCATGCTGAGCTCTCTCGCCAGGGGCTCCCTGTAGGTCTCGTGGGCCCTGACTCCTTGATCTGTCTCCTTGGCTTGTTCTGCCACCCCAAGCTTCAGGCTCAGACGTTCCGCTGTCTCTTAGCTACCTCCACCTGGATGTCCTCAGGCACCTAATGCATCATCTTTCCCCCTTAAGTGACTTCTCCTGTGTGCTCCACATCTCACTGGGCCCATCCACGCTGGAGAAGTAGGAGTCACCTGGGCTTTCCCCCCATCCTCCAGTCTATATAATCACCACGTTTGGGGACTTTCATTTTCCCCTTGACTGTTGCTCTGGTTGGAGCCCTTATCGGTTCTTACTTTGACAGCTGAGAAGGCCTCCTAGGTGGTCTCTCTGCTTCCAGTATCGTCCTCTTCAATGTATCCTCCTTTAAACCCAAAGAGTGTTCTCTCTAAAATACAACTCTTTGTTATTTGTTTGTGGAAATCCCTCAAAGGCTTCCCATCATTTACAGAAGTGTTTCTTAAAAATGTGGTTCTTGGGTAAGATGTATCAGAGCCACGTGAGAGTTTGTTAAAATGGAAGATTTCTGGCCCTTGCCCAGACCTGCTATGTCATCACCTCTGGGGCTGCGTAGGGATGTGTACTTTCATGATGCTACCAGGGTGATTCCTAATTTGCCACCTGGATAAAATCTAAGCACCCTAAAAGGACGTGAATGTTCTGATCTCTATTCCTCTCTCCAACCTTCTCTCCTACCAGTCTCTCAGAGTTTCCCCAAATACCCAGCAGTTTATGTGTTCTACCCAACTCCACGCACACACAACTCACTCACTGGACTTCCCAGTGTCCCCTGTGCCCAGGATGCCTTTTCCTTCCTTCAAGCTGTTGATTGTTCCTCCACTGCCCATATCAGGTACCCTTTCCTCTTGTGAAGTCTCTTGACTTCCCCAAGCATGCCACTGCAGGCTCAATAACTGTGCCCCCTCTGTGTTTCCCTAACGCCACCTCTCCCACTGCTGCAAATCCTGGTCCAGCCTCAGTGTACCATCCTGTAAGTATGCTCCTGTCCCCTGTCTAGTTTGCCAGCTTCTTGACAGGGGACCATTCATCTCTCCATTTCCAGGGATAGATAACAATGTCTGATCCACGCCAGATGCTCAATAAATATTTGTTGAAGAAATAAATGGATGAATATAGGGTGGTAGTGCAGCAACACAGAGGGCATGGATAGAGCGCTGAGGAACCACTGAAGTAGGGATTACAGATTCGGCTTGGAAGACCCAAGCAGGTATCACAGGCAAGGTGATATTTCATTAAGGCCTTAGGGAAAAGGATGAGGAGACACTTGCTAGTAGAGCAAAAGGGAAAAGGGGATTGCTGGCAGAGGGGACTTTCAGGGCAAGGTGGGCACTTTGGCACGGCTGGGCCCAGGGTGACCCAAGGGGAGTGGCAGCGGGTGAGCCGGGAGGAAGCTTGCAGCAGGACCACGGATCACAAGGCCCCCTGGGGAGAGCTCTGGGGCAGCCACGTGACGCTGACTGAGAAACCCGGGGAGGCGGTGCCCCCTATTGTGGCAAATTGCTTTCCCAGCCCCGTGCCTGGGCAGAAGCTAGTAAGTCACTCATTTTCTGGTCGGCACAGCACAAGTTTAAGTTAAAACCTCTCGTAGACTAGAAAAGCCATGTGCATGAAGTATAGAACACATTCACCACGTGATGATAAGCATTATCTTGCTTGTGACATTTTCTGCATTCAGCATTTTAAAAAAGTCCCTGTCTTTCATTATTCTGTGGAACGTATCTCATTTGCTTGTGTGATTTTCCCTTTCCCTTTCTTGATGTTTTCATTCTAAAGCTATGTAAGTATTGGAGGCTTATAATCACTGCTCCTACTTTTAGTAACCTTCTTTCACTGTTGAGATTTTTATTTCCATAAAATAGTGACACGCCAAGAATGATACCACAATTATTGGTAAAGTTAATTGGAATCCAGCTCTTTCAGTATTCCTTGTTTTATCAGTAATGCCCAGAGTTAAAATGGTTACAAGCTGTATTACAAGCTGTATCTGACACAGTTCTAAGCACCTCGTGGGGTGCTTGATAAGCTGCAGTGAGTAGCAAGAAAGCATTGCTTTCAGTCAATTTGATCTTGCGATCTACCAGTGTTTGCATGGTGCTATTTCTATGTAAGGCTACTTTTTCCTCCAAAATTTCAGAGGTCCTTAAAGTCCTTAAAGCTTATTCTGGAGGGAAAAACAGGCAACTGTGAAGCGCAATTCACTGTCTGAGTCTTTCCGCAGATCAGAGGTTCCTGAGGGCATCCCTTCTTTTCTATTTCCATTCATTTGTTAAAATGAGTTGGTTCTAAGAGTTAGACTTCTTTAGATTCCACATATAACTGAGATCATATGGTATTTCTCTGTCTGGCTTATTCACTTAGCACAATGTCCTCCAAATTCATCCGTGTTGTCACAAATACCAGGATTTCCATCTTATTTTAATGACTGAATCATACCCCATTGTATATTATAAACTACTTATAGAAGCAGAGAGTAGAATGGTGGTTGCCAGGGGTGGGGGATTGGGTGGGAGAAATGGGGAGATGCTGATCAAATGATACAAACCTGCAGTTCCAAGATGAATAATTTTTGGAGATCTAATGTACGTCAAGGTGACTGTCGTTAACAACACCATATTGTATACTTGAAATTTGCTAAGAGAGTAGATCTTAAGTGTTCTTACCACACACACACACAAAAATAACTATGTGAGGTGACAGATGTGTTATTAACGTGATTGTGGTAATCATTTCACAGTGTATATTAATGTATATTAAATGCCTAATGGGCACTTAATCTAGTCTCTTCCAGGTCAGCTCAGTCGTGTCAGTGATTTCTCATACACACTGCCTTTAGCAGCTGAAGCTGCCGAGAGCCGCAGTGTGGTGAGAGCAGGATCTTGTCTGTGGCCGTCTTGTGCTGACATGCGTTGATGTGCAGACTCAGCTGCTCTTGGGAATGGCCACCCCTTCAGACTGCACCTGCTGAGCTGTCCCTAATCCACCTGGCCTCTGTGGCATAGGCCACACTGCCGTCTGGGGCTAAATCCCCTTGTCATGTCTATGGGACCCTTTGGAGACCACTAGCTCTCAAGGTCCGATCTACCTCCCTTTCCTTCTGGGCTCACGAGGACTGTGGCACTGCCCAAGCCCATCTCCCATTGTTTCCCACACTTCCATCTCTCCTCTCCCTCTCTGTGGTGGCTTAGAGGTAGATCGCAGGGCAGTGGCTCCTCTACTCTCAGATCCCCAAACTCACATGGAGCCCTCTGTCGTCTTCCCTTGACTGAAGAGGTGGGAGTGGGTGCAGGAAACCTGCTTCCAATGACTAAATATTTTTTCTTTTTTTAAAATATTTTTTCGTAACTCTATGCAGGTAGTAGCAGAAAAAACAAATGCTCCCTCATTATGTCTACCCCCAAATCTTTCTGTCTCACACCATACAGGTCAAAATTGCTCTAAAGTCAAGAATGTGATAATTTTTTTCTTGCATTCCTCCTGGTTCTCCATAGAAGGGTGGGTCAAGCGGTTAAATCCATTTCAGGAAAACCCACATCAGCTAGCAGTTTGAGAACATCCCACACTTATAAGCGTCATGGGAGCAGATCAGGTCACTTGAGGGTGTGATGTAGAGCCTGGCCCCTCTAAATTTAAAGAGCAGCTGCATGACACAGGGAGATCAGCTCGGTGCTTTGTGACCACCTAGAGGGGTGGGATAGGGAGGGTGGGAGGGAGACGCAAGAGGGAGGGGATATGGGGATGTATATATACGTATAGCTGATTCACTTTGTTATTCGGCAGAAACTAACACACCATTGTAAAGCAATTATACTCCAATAAAGATGTTAAAAAAAAAGAATCACCTGGAGGGCTTGTTAAAACATGGATTATGGACCCCAACCCAGAATTTCAATAGGACTGCAAGAGGGGCCAGTATTTTGCATTCAGGATGGCAGGATTTAGCAAATAAAAATACAATATTCCAACTAAATTTGAATTTCAGGTAAATAACAAATTTTTAAAGGATAAGTATATCCCAAATATTGCACGGAACATACTTATCCTGAATTTTTTTATCATAAAATTTATTCATTGCTTATCTGAAATTCCAGTTCGACTGGGTGTCCTGTATTCTATCTGGCAACTAGATTTGCATTTCTAGCAAGGACTCTGGTTGCTGGTCTGGACACGCAGTTTGGACAAGCATGAGTGCAGAGCCGTGGGCAATACCAGCATTTAACCAGGAGAAGAATCTGAGCAGGAATATAAGGAAGGCAGCAGAATTAAGAGTGTTTTGTCAGAACCCAAAGGAGGGAAAAGTTTCAAAGACACGGAGTGATCAACAGAGTCACGTGTCACAGAGAGTTTGCGGGAAGCTGAGGATTGAAAAGAAATTAGATTTGGCAATGAGGAGGCCTCTGGGGATCTTTGTCATTTTCAGCGCATTAATGGGGGCAGGAACAGTGTACAGTGGTGAAGAGAGTGGGAGTGGAAGAGTGGAGATGACAGTTTGCATATGATTGTTTGGTAGGGCTCCATTGTGAAGCGAAATAGAGGGGGATACAGGGGCACTTGAGGGTATCTTTTATGAAAGGAGACAGGGTATATATTTATGGCCAGACAAGAAGTCAGTAGAGAAGGAATGTCGGAGATTACAGAAGACAGAGAATAGCAAATGGGGCACAAGGGCAGGGGATCACCAGCTGGGGTAGCAAGAGAAAGATGGAACGAGGGAGAAAAGCTGGGAGGGTAGTAGCTGGACAGGGTGCAGACTTAGCATCCCAGCCCAGGGCAAACTGTTGGATGTCAATTTTACAATTTGGCCCCTAAAGGAGAAAGAACATCTGCTTAGAAAAATCTCTGCTGACACTGAAGGTTACTATTGCAAAGTAGAAAACCGTGTGTGTGTGTGTGTGTGTGTGTGTGTGTGTGTGTGTGTGTGTGTGTGTAGGGGTGCTGAATAATACATTAAAAAATTCTGTGTGCTTAAAAAAACTTTTTTTGCTGTAATTTATTCTTTGAGTCTCCTTTGCATTTGGTTTTATGAGGCCTTATTCACAATTTTCCAAGATTGGTTTTTCCACCTCAGGGCATTCTTTTTCTCATGGAGTAAGCCTTTTTAATCTGCATTTTGGGGCTTCAGATTCTCATTAGTTTGTACCTCGTGTATTTCCTTTCAGGGCTGCACTTCACTGGAGCCCACAAACATCCCCACCCAACCTCACTGGTTTGTCTCTGATGCTTCTTCTTCTTGCCTTTCCCACTAATTTCTGTGTTAAGTTAAAAAACATTGGTCTTATATATTCAATAACCTAAATCCTACCATTAAAGCATTGTTTTACTCTGTAGTATTAAAACGATCTCAAGCTCAGTTTGTTTAAAAGGTCAGAGTTTCTCAAATTGTAATCTTGGGAGCATCTGTCCCAGAATCATTTACTGACTTAGGCTTTAGGTGGTGTCTGGAAGGGCAAATCTCTTATGAGCCACAGAAGACCATTTTGAGAAATCCTGGAAGGAACAGGAGTTTTGAGGCAGAGCCACCAGGCTCCACCTCCTCTACTTTTGCCCAACTGGCCTGTTCTCTGCCGGAGTCAAGCTGACTGCTGGAAGGAATACTCCTTCTTGTTCTATTTCTTTCCTCCTCTCTAAAGTGCGTTAGGTGAATGTGGTGATTAGAGATCTAGCATGCTTTTTGAACCATGAGGGGAATTTGAGGATGGAAGCTAGTGATAGGGTAGACCAGGAAAAATAGAGGACCTGGGTCCTTGATTGTGTGGACGCACACTAAGGTGACCACCAATGAGTCACACCCTCAGTGAAAGTGTAATGCCCTTTCATTGAGTTAGGATGAAACCCAGGACTTGCTTCTTCTAATCAGTTGAATATGGCAAGGGAGATGGGATATTGCTCCCATGTTTATATTACATTGTATGGCAAGGATGAAGGAATTTTGCACATGTAATTAAGGTCCCTCATCAGTTGTCTTTTAATTTGTCAAAAGGGAGATTATTCCAGGTAGGCCTGACCTAATCATGTGAGCCCTTTAAAAGAAGGCCTATGCCTTCCCTGCATTCAGAGACCACAACCAGCAGAGAGACTTTTCCTTCGTTGCTGGCCTTGAAGAAGTAATGCTCCAGGAATTTTACAGCTACAAGGCAATAAATTCTGCCAAAAACCTAAGGGATTTTTCCCTTGTTTTCAGAAGGGAATGCAGCCAAGCCAACACCTTGATTTCAGTCTTGTGAGAACAGCCCCAACTAAGACATAACCAGACTCCTGACCCATGGAAATTGTGAGATAATCAATGTGTGTTGTTTAAAGCTTTTAAGTTTGGGCTAATTTCTTATGCAGCATAGAACACTAATACATCGATGTCCATGTTGTTACTGTAACAGCCCAGGGATGCCTACCTCCAGGCTTCTTTTACATGAGCAAGAATTAAATTTCTTCCTTCTTTAAGCCATCGTGATTTTAGATTTTCATTAGGCATCTTAACCTAAATTTAACTGATTCATTGAGCAATGAGGAAGGACTTATGGAAGATCAATCATTTGTGGTTGACCTTGAAAAATGAATACAGTTTTAGAAGGTGGAAACTGGGTGGCTGGACATAGAAAATCATTTTCATGGGACAGAATGAATAAAGTAGAGTAGTAGGTATTTTGAAGAAAAAAAGAATAATTCAGTTTCACTAGATTGAGTGAGGTGAGGATAGAAAGGTAGATTAGAGCCAAGTCACAAATCCAAATTGGCTTGGGGATTATTTTTCAAGCACTGGAGAACATGGAGATTCTCTGACCAAGGTAGTAACATGATCAGAGCTATGACTTATTTTCATTTAGTTATTTATTAGTTGTTTATTTATTTATTATTTTAAAAAAAGAAGTATGTTTATTTACAACATTGTGTTAGTTTCAGTTGTACAGCAGAGTGATTCAGTTATACAAATATGTACATATATTCTTTTTCAGATTCTCTTCCGTTATAGATTATTACAAGATAGTGACTATAGTTCCCTGCACTATACAGTAAATCCTTGTTGTTTATTTATTTTATATATAGTAGTGTGTATCTGTTAATCACAAACTCCAAATTTTTCCACCTCCTGCCCTTTCCCCTTTGGTAACTGTAAGTTTATTTTCTATGTCTGTGACTCTGTTTCTGTTTTGTAAATAAGTTCATTTGCATCGTTTTTTTTAGATTCTACATATAAGTGATATCATAGGATATTTATCTTTCTCTGTCTGACTTACTTCACTTAGTATGATAATCTCTAGGCCTATCCATGTTGCTTCAAATGGCAATATTTCATTCTCTTTTATGGCTGAGCAATATGCCATACAATGTAATATAAACATGGGAGCTGAGTAATATTCCACTCTATGTATGTGTATGTATATATGTGTATGTACATATATAATATCTTCTTTATCCATTCAACTGTTTTTCAATTAATTAATTAATTAATTTAAAAATTTTATTGGAGTATAGTTGGTTTACAATGTTGTGTTAGTTTCAGGTGTATAGCAAAGTGATTCAGTTATACATATACATATATTCATCCTTTTTCAGATTCTTTACCCATACACATCATTATAGAATATTGAATAGAGTTCCCTATGCTATACAGTAGGTCCTTGTGTTGGTTATCTATTTTATATATAGCAGTGTATGTATGTTAATCCTAAGCTCCTAATTTATCCTTCCCACCCATGTTTCCCCTTTGATAACCAGAATTTTGTTTCTGAAATCTGTGAGTCTGTTTCTGTTTTGTTAATAAGATCATTTGTATCATTTTTAAAAATTAGATTCCACATATGAGTGATATCATATGATATTTGTCTGTCTTTGTCTGACTTACTTCACTTAGTGTGATAATCTCTAGATCCATCCATGTTGCTACAAATGGCATAATTTTGTTCTTTTTTATGGCTGTGTAATATTCCATTGTATATATTTACCACATCTTCTTTATCCATTCCTCTGTTGATGAACATTTACGTTGCTTCCATGTCCTGGCTATTGTAAATAGTGCTACAATGAACATTGGAGTGCATGTATCTTTTTGAATTAGAGTTTTAGTCCTTTCTGGATATATGCCCAGGAGTGAGATTGCTGGATCATATGGTAGCTCTATATTTTGTTTTTAAAGGAACCTCCATACTGTTCTCCACAGTTATGCCTTATTTTTACAATGCAGTATGAGTCAGTTCTCTTCTTTTTTTTTAACATCTTTATTGGAGTATAATTGCTTTACATTGTTGTGTTAGTTTCTGCTGTATAACAGAGTGAATCAGCTATACATATACATATATCCCCATATCCCCTCCCTCTTGCATCTCCCTCCCACCCTCCGTATCCCACCCTTCTAGGTGGTCACAGAGCACCGAGCTGATCTCCCTGTGGTATGTGGCTGCTTCCCACTAGCTATCTATTTTACGTTTGGTAGTGTATATATGTCAATGCCACTCTCACTTTGTCCCAGCTTACCCTTCCCCCTCCCCTTGTCCTCAAGTCCATTCTCTACGTCTGTGTCTTTATTCCTGTCCTGCCCCTAGGTTCTTCAGAACCTTTTTTTTTTTTTTTTTTTTAGATTCCATATATATGTGTTAGCATACGGTATTTGTTTTTCTCTTTCTGACTTACTTCACTCTGTATGACAGACTCTAGGTCCATCCACCTCACTACAAATAAATCAATTTTGTTTCTTTTCATGGTTGAGTAATATTCCATTGTATATATGTGCCACATCTTCTTTATCCATTCATCTGTTGATGGACACTTAGGTTGCTTCCATGTCCTGACTATTGTAAATAGTGCTGCAATGAACATTGTGGTACATGACTCTTTTTGAATTATGGTTTTCTCAGGGTATATGCCCAATAGTGGGATTGCTGGGTCATATGGTAGTTCTATTTTTAGTTTTTAAGGAACCTCCATACTATTCTCCATAGTGGCTGTATCAATTTACATTCCCACCAACAGTGCCAGAGGCTTCCCTTTTCTCCACACCCTCTCCAGCATTTATTGTTTGTAGATTTTCTGATGATGGCCATTCTGAGCGGTGTGAGGTGATAACTCATTGTAGTTTTGATTTGCATTTCTCTAATGATTAGTGATGTTGAGCATCCTTTCATGTGTTTGTTGGCAATCTGTATACCTTCTCTGGAGAAATGTCTATTTAGGTCTTCTGCCCACTTTTGGATTGCATTGTTTGTTTTTTTAATATTGAGCTGCATGCGCTGCTTGTGTATTTTGGAGATTAATCCTTTGTCAGTTGCTTTGTTTGCAAATATTTTTCTCTCATTCTGAGGCGTGTCTTTTCGTCTTGTTTATGGTTTCCTTTGCTGTGTAAAAGCTTTTAAGTTTAATTAGGTCCCATTTGTTTATTTTTGTTTTTATTTCCATTTCTCTAGGAGGTGGGTCAAAAAGGATCTTGCTGTGATTTATGTCATGGAGTGTTCTGCCTATGTTTTCCTCTAAGAGTTTGATACTGTCTGGCCTTACATTTAGGTCTTTAGTCCATTTTGAGTAAATTTTTGTGTATGGTGTTCAGGAGTGTTTTAATTTCATTCTTTTACATATAGCTGTCCAGTATTCCCCACACCACTTATTGAAGAGGCTGTCTTTTCTCCATTGTATATTCTTGCCCCCTTTATCAAAGATAAGGTGACCATATGTGCGTGGGTTTATCTCTGGGATTTCTATACTGTTCCATTGATCTATATTCCTGTTTTTGTGCCAATACCATACTGTCTTGATTACTGTAGCTTTGTAGTATAGTCTGAAGTCAGGGAGCCTGATTCCTCCAGCTCTGATTTTCTTTCTCAAGATTGCTTTGGCTATTCAGGGTCTTTTGTGTTTCCATACAAATTGTGAAATTTTTTGTTCTGGTTCTGTGAAAAATGCTATTGTAAAAATGCTATTGTAATTTGATAGGGATTGCATTGAATCAGTAGATTGCTTTCTGTAGTACAGTGCTTTTAACAATGTTGATTCTTCCAGTCCAAGAACATGGTACATATGGTACATATCTCTCCATCTGTTTGTATCATGTTTAATTTCTTTCATCAGTGTCTTATAGTTTTCTGCATACAGGTCTTTTGTCTCCTTAGGTAGATTTATTCCCAGGTATTTTATTCTTTTTGTTGCAATGGTAAATGAGAGTGTTTCCTTAATTTCTCTTTCAGATTTTTCATCATTAGTGTATAGGAATGCAAGAGCTTTTTGTGCATTAATTTTTTATCCTGGTACTTTACCAAATTCATTGATTAGTTCTAGCAGTTTTCTGGTAACATCTTTAGGATTCTCTATGTGTAGTATCATGTCGTCTGCAAATAGTGACAATTTTACTTCATCTTTTCCGATTTGGATTCCTTTTATTTCTTTTTCTTCTCTGACTGCTGTGGCTAAAACTTCCAAAACTATGTTGAATAATAATGGTGAGAGTGGGCAACCTTGTCTTGTTCCTAATCTTAGTGGAAATGGTTTCAGTTTTTCACCATTGAGAGTGATGTTGGCTGTGGGTTTGTCATATATGGCCTTTCTTATGTTAAGGTAAGTTCCCTCTATGCCTACATTCATAAATTTTTTTATCATAAATGGGTGTTCAGTTTTGTTGAAAGCTTTTTCTGCATCTGTTGAGATTATCATAAGGTTTTTATCCTTCAGTTTGTTAATATGGTGAATCACATTGACTGATTTGTGTATATTGAAGAATCCTTGCATTCCTGGGATAAACCCCACTTGATCATGGTGTATGATCCTTTTAATGTGCTGCTGGATTCTGTTTGCTAGTATTTTGTTGAGGATTTTTGCATCTATATTCATCAGTGATATTGATCTGTAATTTTCTTTTTTTGTAGTATCTTTATCTGGTTATAGTATCAGGGTGAGGGTGGCCTTGTAGAATGAATTTGGGAGTGTTCCTTCCTCTGCAATTTTTTTGAAGAGTATGAGAAGGATGGGTGTTAGCTCTTCTCTAACTGTTTGATAGAATTCACCTCTGAAGCCATCTGGCCCTGGACTTTTCTTTGTTGGAAGATTTTAACCACAGTTGCAATTTCATTACTTGTGATTGGTCTGTTCATATTTTCTATTTCTTCCTGGTTCAGTCTCGGAAGGTTGTGCTTTTCTAAGAATGTGTCCATTTCTTCCAGGTTGTCCATTTTATTGGAATAGAGTTGCTTGTAGTAGTCTCTTATGATGCTTTGTATTTCTGCGGTGTCCGTTGTAACATCTCCTTTTTCATTTCTAATTTTATTGATTTGAGTCCTCTCCCTCTTTTTCTTGATGAGTCTTGCTAATGGTTTATCAATTTTGTTTATCTTCTCGAAGAACCAGCTTTTAGTTTTATTGATCCTTGCTATCATTTCCTTCATTTCTTTTTCATTTATTTCTGATCTGATCTTTATGTTTTCTTTCCTTCAGCTAACTTTGGGGTTTTTTTCTTTCTTCTTTCTCTAATTGCTTTAGGTATAAGGTTAGGTTGTTTATTTGAGATTTTGTTTATTTTGCTTCTATGTTCTGGCTATTGTAAATAGTGCTACAATGATCACTGGGGTGCATGTATCGTTTTGAATTAGAGTTTTAGTATTTTCTGGATAAATGCCCAGGAGTAGGATTGCTGGACCATATGGTAGCTCTATTTTTAGTTTTGTGTGTGTGTGTGTGTGGTATGCGGGCCTCTTTCTGCCGTGGCCTCTCCTGTTGTGGAGCACAGGCTCCGGACTCGCAGGCTCAGCGGCCATTGCTCACGGGCCCAGCTGCTCCACGGCATGTGGGATCCTCCGGGACCAGGGCATGAAGCCGCGTCCCCTGCATCGGCAGGCGGACTCCCAAGCACTGCGCCACCAGGAAAGCCCCTCTATTTTTAGTTTTTATAGGAGCCTCTATACTCTTTTCAATAGTTATGCCTTATTTTTATTTATTTATTTATTTATTTTTGCGGTACGCGGGCCTCTCACTGCTGTGTTCTCTCCCGTTGCGGAGCACAGGCTCCGGACGCGCAGGCTCAGCGGCTATGGCTCATGGGCCCAGCCGCTCCGCAGCATGTGGGATCTTCCCGGACTGGGGCACGAACCCGTGTCCCCTGCATCGGCAGGCGGACTCTCAACCACTGCGCCACCAGGGAAGCCCTGTGCCTTATTTTTAAAATGCAGTATAAGTCAGTTATCTTTATGTTGCAGAAACTTATTTCAAAGTAAATTTTGTCTCAAAGAGATTTATGGGAAGGGAAACTGGGGGAGAGAAGCAGGAACAGGAAAGAGGAGCCACGGACATCAGCAACCACAAGAGACTCCTGTCCTAGGGGGTCTTTCTCCTCTCATCTCCTCTCTATTTGACTTCATTCTCTGCTTTGCTAAGTTTCTTATGGCTGGAGCATCACCTCTTACAGCTGCCCATTAAAAGGGAAGGAGTGGACCTCTCTGCCTGCTGTGGTTCAAGACATCACTTCTGGAAGCTGCACTTTGATTGGACAATCTTGGAATAACTCCCAAAGGCCAAGGGGTGGGGTATGATGATTGGCCTGGCCTGTGTGTGTGTGCACGCCTGTGTGATGTCTGCTACTAGAAAAAGGAGTTTGGGGAATAAAAACAAAATAGGTGGGACTTCCCAAGTGGCGCAGTGATTAACAATCTGCCTGCCAGTGCAGGGGACACGGGTTCGAGCCCTGGTCCAGCAAGATCCCATGTGCTGCGGAGCAACTAAGCCCATGTGCCACAACTACTGAGCCTGTGTGCTGCAACTACTGAAGCCCACGTGCTCCACAACAAGAGAAGCCACCGCAATGAGACGCCCACACACTGCAGCAAAGAGTAGCCCCCCTTCGCTGCAACTAGAGAAAGCCCGCGGGAGCAAGGAAGACCCAACACGGCCAAAAATAAAAATTAATTAATTAATTTAAAAAAGAAAAGATACAGAGTGAGCATCTTAAAAAAAATAGGTGTGATTTGAATTTCACAATTCTTTGTTTTTATGTCAGGGTCTCAAGGACAGATGACACATTCATATGATTACACTCCCACCAAGGGAATAAAATTTTAGTTGAGTTTCCATTTAATTTAGGAATTGAAGTATGCACAAATGCTTATTCATAATTTTTCCAATTATTTCTCCTTACCACTATCATCGTCAACCAAACTATAAGCTATATAATTAAAACTAGTTTCCACTATATAAGTTTTTAAGTGTTCAATTATTAATTTATTGTGTGTCCAAAGTGTGTGAAATACTGCATTATGTTTACAATATCCATCCCTGGAAGAAAAGAGAATTTCAGAGTAGCTATTTACAGGTACCTCCAAGTTCTCGAAATAATCTCACTGAAATACAACGTCTTGCTTAAGAAAGCAGCACTCTTTCGCTCAAATATGTTAGTAGACTTACATAAGTAATAATTAAATAAACTTTCAGATCATCTAAGAAATATACTATTTTAACCTGTACATTTTACTATATATGCTTTGGGTATCTGTGAAAAGTTTAGGGTCTTTTTCTAAATTCTTGGATATATTGATCATCTATACAGTTTATTTGAAAATATTCAAACACATTAAGTTGACTCAAATCTGTAACTGACATACATGACAAACACCATCTTGGGAATTAAAGATACCAGCATTTAAGATGCCTGAAATGTGTTTTTTTAAAATGTAGCTGAAATACTTCCTGGAAGACTTGCAGTCAGCTCCCCGGTGGGTGCAGCTGATACTTTTTACCACTAGGTGCTACTCTTCCTCCATCACATATGAATCTAGTCTCAAAGAATGTTGTGCACGCAAAAGCAACAAACTTCTCTATCTCCTGGCTACTGTTTGAACCCAAGATACAGCTTTACCTCGAATACTTACTTATCGTCATAACCATTTGAGCACTCAGCACCGTAGACAGTGAAGTTTATTTCTGCTTTCTGTAGTATCATCCCACACCAGGTGTCAGAAAACTAAAGACGATCAGTATCTCTAGTTGCTGTTAATTCTTCTTAATGGAAGGAAGCTACAGGGTTTAAAAAGGTAGTTGACTTACCCATGACTTCTCCCTGAAAAGGTGATATATTGTAGTATCTAAACAATTTTACATGTGAGATGATTAAAAATAGAAAATTCTGAGCTATGAATTATGTATTGTTAATCAACCAAAGGTATTATTATTGATACACTGTACATCCATGAAAGAGGGAAATGTATAGCATCTGTTTATAGTGTCCTGCTAAATATTTTGAGCTAGAAGATAACTCTTTGTTTAACTTTCTTGGGAGCATCTCTCCCACCCTCTGCCTGTGAATGCACAGTGAACATTTTTGAAGATAAAGAGGACATAAACCACCCTCATATTTATGTCTACCAGGCCCTTTCGAGAAAAGGGTCATACATTTTACCAAGGCATCTGATTTTAAATCCACCAATTCTAACTATTGAAATTTTAAAAATTTCTCTCCCCAATGGATAAAAAAGTATGAGGCAGGAAATAATTAGAAGCTAAATACACTGCTAAATACACTGAAATAATTAGAAGCTAAATTAGAACGAGCCAACCCGGCAAATTAGATACTTGGAACATATTTATTCACTTCTTCCCTCAGATTCACCCATCCGGTTTAGTTGTTCATTCACTGTCTCATTCATTTATTTATTCATTGAACAAACTTATAGTGGGCGAGCTCATATATTTCAGGTACAAAAATGAAGTAAAATGGCCTCTATTTTGTGGAGGCTTAAAGATTAGGGTGAAGTGGGGCTGGTAAGGAGGAGAAGGAGTCAGATTTGTAAACAGAAAAGTGGCACAGTGACAGCTCACGAGATCATCTTTTATTTGGGCATAACAACAAAATATGAATATAAGGGCCTTTTGGTGACTCTAACACATCTTGAGACTAAGTGGATGAAAATGTTTCACTGACTGGACAGATGTGTTGCTGGCCCTGCTGGTGGCCTGCTGTCCCATCGCCTGACAGTCCTTCAGGTGCTCCCACCTGCCCACCCCTGTTATGTCACTGCCCTGGATGAGGCCACATGACTAAGTTTTGGCCAAAGAGATTGATGTGAAAGTGTTGGACGGCACCTCTGGGACAGCTGAGCTGCCAGGTGTTGTCTGCCTTCCTCTCCGCCACCACCAGCACGTGCCAAGGTCAGGAGTGGTGAGATCTACTCCCATTGACTGTAATGGGATCAAGTTTTCAGCCAGACAAATAAAGAGAAACAACATAATGATCAAATCTAGCAATTCAACCTCTTTCATACAAGCAAGAGTGCAAGTCACCAACAAAGTTTATATTTGAAGGTCGAAAGAGAATTTAAGTGAAGGAAATATTGATGAATCCAGGAGAAGCTGGAAAGGCTCTGCTCTCACGGACTCGAGCTGCGGGCTTCAGACACGTGATGTGTAAAAAGGAGGCTAAAGAGATAATGAGAGACTGCAAAGGCGAGAGGTGGGGAACCATCTTCCCTTTATCCCCTCTTGGTTGGAAACCCCATTATATGCTCTGGTGGCTCCCTGAACTCCTCCTTTGAGGAGAAAAGAATATTGAAGAGTAATCCCATGTCTTTTAGTGCTATTTTTAGCAGGCCCTACTCGTGACCTCATTTTCCTCCTTGCACAGGTTGGATTCATTCCATCATTTTAATCACTCCCTTGACTACACCTTCAACTCTCTCCCTGGGTAAATCCAACTCTTAGCTTCACCTGAGTAGCTGGAGGAAGAAAACAGATGCCTTTTGATGGTGCTGTACAGGGTGCATTGTTATTGCCTTAACCTGCTGGTAGGGCAGAAAAAAAAAAAAAAAGGAGTTACTCATTACTTCTCGGATTGAGTATCTGAAGGTTTGATCAGAATATTTAAATACCTAACACATATTAGTATATATTTAGCTTTCCTAAAGTGCTCTGACAAAGCATTCAGGGATAATCATTTGGTTGGTTAAAATTGCTGTTTAACTCAGGAAAAATATTAAATAAAAAATACAGCTTATTTGAAACTTATCAAGTAAGTGGTTATTCCAATGTTTTTAAAAGATGTTCAGTTTTAAGGAGGTTGAATATGCATACATTATTTGATTTCTTTTTTTCTTAGTAAACTCTAGGTGGTATAAAGGAAAATTTTAATTAAGTCCAAGTTATTTTCTTCATCAGTTGAGTTCATTCATTCATTCAACCAATATTTATTGAGTGCACGTTATGAATGTAATAAACATAGAGTTGTTTATTTATTGTAAAATCAGTTTGTTCTCTGTCTGAATTCGCTGCTGAGGATAGGAATTCTGCCTGCCTTAGACAGAGCTGTAGACCCAGAACTCAACACAGTGCTTTATGTGTGATAGGCACTCAACAGCTACTTCCACTGCCCAAAACAGCATCCCTGAATACTTAGGTGGCATAGGATGGGTCAGTGTAACTTCTAGTTAGATGGCTAGAAGAGTCAGAAGGGTGATGAAGACTGTTTCAGGAAAAGGGATCAGATAATCCAAATATGTATAAAATTCTTAACCGTGGAAAAACTATCCCACTGTCCTTGGGATATATATTAAGGACACCTGGTTTTATATTAAATTGGGTAAGGTTAAGTTAAAATTCCAGATTATGACAGTGTCACTCATTGGAACTGTTCCTGAGATAAATGAAAGCTGTTTCTTTCTATTTTTAGTATCTCTATGGATGAGATATTTGTAAACAATTATGAATGCAGGGTGGTAGACCCTTTTGGGGCATGGACCAAGGGTAAATAATCAGAGGGCTGATGAACTTTTAACCGATTCATTTAAAAAAATTAATAGACTTTATTTCTTTTTTTTCTGTTGTTCCATAATTTATTTAGCCGTTCTCCTATTGATGTACATTTATGAATTCCCCAACCCCTTGTGGTTTTGCTATTACAAACCAAGCTACAACAACTATCATTGTATGTATATCTTTTGCACATGGGCCAATATTTCTTCAAGCTGGGTTTCTGGAAGTGAAATTGCTGGGGTAAAGGGAATGCATTTTTTAAAATTGAAGTGTAGTTGATTTACAATGTTGTGTTAGTTTCTGGTGGACAGCAAAGTGATTCAGATACACACACACACACACACTCACACATATATTCTTTTTCATATTCTTTTCCATTATGGTTCATTACAGGATATTGAATATAGTTCCCTGTGTTATACAACAGGACCTTGTTGTTTATCTGTTTTATATATAGTAATCTGTATCTGCTAATCCCCCTCAGACATGGAATGCTTCACAAATTTGCGTGTCATCTTTGTTCAGGGGCCACGCTAATCTTCTCTGTATTCTAATTTTTAGTATATGTGCTGCCGAAGTGAGCCCTAGAATTTATTTCTTAGAAAATTTTAAGTGTAAAGAAAAATTGAATAGAAAGTATAGGTCCCTGAAAATGGGAGACAAAGTTAGAAAGAAACAGCACCTGTTGTGCTCTGAAATTGTAGAATCTTAGAAATAGAAAGGAATAGAGATCACTTAGTACAGCTTCTTAACTCAAATCATGAATCCCTTCTCTGTTGCCTGTCTTTGGTGGGTCTATAGCTTAGATCTACGGTAGGAATAGGAAACCAGCTCTTGTTGAAGTGGCCTTTCCCATCAATGGGTGGCACTAGTTGTTCAAAAAGCTTTCCTTAAGCTAAACCTGAACTTTTCCTTTTAAGAACTTCTATCTGTAGGCTCTAGTTTCGCCCTTTCATTTTGTAAAGAATACAGCTGCCATGCTGCCTCTAATAGTACTCCTTCTATGCTATTCTACTATATTCTAGGCTAAAAAAAACCACAAAAAAAACTCTTGACATTTTATATTTGTTATATGGTTTTTAGGTTCCTCACAACCTTGCTTACACTCTATGAAAATACATTCATGGCTATTAAAGTAACTCTTTTTCTTTACTTATTGTTATTATCATTTGCGATAAGAACACTTAACATAAGACCTACTGTTGTAGCAAAATTTTAAGTATACAGTACAGTGTTGTGAACTATAGGCATTATGATGTGCTGTAGTTCTCTAGGACATATTCATCATTTCATCATTCTATCAACTGAAATATTGTGTCATTTTACTAGTACCTCCCTGTTCCTCTCTTCTCCCAGCCCCTGGCAACCACATTCTGCTCTCTGCTTCTATGAGTTTGACTATTTTAGATTCCTCATATAAGTGATACTATGTAGTATTTGTCCTTCTGTGTCTGGCTTATTTCGCTTAGCCTAGTGTCCTCCAGACTCATCCATGTTGTCCCCCAAATGGCATGATTTCCTTCTTTTTTTAAGGCCGAATAATATTCCATTGTATGTATATATACCACCTTTTCTTAATCTATTTATCTGTCGATGAATAGATTTAGGCAATTTATTTAGGCAATAAAAGCAAAAATAGACAAATGGGACTATATCAAAGTAAAAAACTACTGCAGAGCAAAGGAAAAAGTCAACAAAAAGAAAAGGCTACCAACAGAAATGGAGAGCATATTTGCAAACCATATACCTGATAAGAGGTTAATATCCAAAATATATGAGGAACTCCTTTACCTCAAGAGCAAAAAAACAAGTAACCCAACTAAAAAATGGGCAAAGGAATTGAATAGATATTTCTACAAAGACATCCAGATGGACACGAAATATATGAAAAGGTGCTCAACATCACTAATCATTAGTGATGATGCAATCAAGAACACAATAAAGTAACTTTAAAGAGTACGATGTCTACAATAAAACATACATAAATACCAGATGTAGCTTTACTATCACTTGTGTTTTTATTATTGCATGCTCAGCTTTTCTCTGAAACATGGGAGATTTGACTTGAATAATTTCTAAGGTCCTTTCCAACTTTTAAAAGCTATTGTATTTGGGTGTGTGTGCATGTGTGTGTTACAGCCATGCCATCTTATTGGCTTCTTGAACTTGCAGCTGATGCAGATTCCCAGATAATTTTTCACATGAAGTTCTGCTAAGCTATATCTTAAGCAGCTGCATAACTTTACATTTATCCTTATTATATCCTCTCTTGTTTGTTTCTCTTTGTTACTGAAACCCATGTGAATGATTTTGAATGTCAGTTCCCTATTTGTTGGATTGGTTAGCCCACCAAGATCCATGTCATCTATAAATATTTTTTAGCATGATTCCCACATATGCACTTAATTTTTTATTTTGATTCATTTAGTTTTTGTTTGTTTGTTTGTGTTTTGAGGTATGCGGGCCTCTCACTGTTGTGGCCTCTCCCATTGCAGAACACAGGCTCCGGACGCACAGGCTCAGCGGCCATGGCCCATGGGCCCAGCCGCTCCGCGGCATGTGGGATCTTCCCGGACCGGGGCACGAACCCGCGTCCCCTGCATCGGCAGGCGGACTCTCAACCACTGCGCCACCAGGGAAGCCCGATTCATTTAGTTTTGACTAACTTAGTTGTTGATAAATTAGAAGTTCAGTAGAAAAGGGCTAAAACAAAATCTTATTTCTAGCTTTTCTCTTCAGTTTGCCATTGTTCCATTCATCAACAATCTTTGAATAGACCTGTCTTATCAACAATGTGTCCATCTAATTGAAACTATTATCTAGCTTACATTTCTCATTGTCCAAAAAGATATCATGAATGAGCTGGGAAATCCTTGCAAAAATATAATATACTGTGTCTACAGTATTACTACAGTTCATGAGATTAATAATGCTGTCCAAGAAGGGAAAGTATTTTGTTTGACCTGACTTACTCAGGGTGAGCTCATATTGTCTCCAGAAGGCAATTCTCGCTCTCTCTCTTTCTCTCTCTCTCTCTCTCTCTCTCTCTCTCTCTCTCTCTCTCCCTCTCTCTCTCTCTCTCCCTCTCTCTCAAAAGGTCAAAAACAGTCTATTTAATCATCCATTATGGAATTTTTATGGGGAGGAATGTTAGGTTTTCTAGTCTCTATTTTCTGGGAACCATCTTTTCTCTCTTCTTGGAAAGCAGAACATTTGATTGTCTCATTCATGAGTAGGAAAGGTCAACCCTTTGACATGCTGTTCATATAGATGGAAGACATAGAAAGATCTGTAGGGGGTGGGAAAAGTGATTTTCGGAGGGAATTTGGGCATTGTCAGTTTAGTTACAAAATGCTTCCTTCCTCTGTGATCACTTCATGCTTTTTGAATAGAGGCATAATAAATGATACATAATAGATTAATAAATAATAGAGAATATCTTCATCAATGATTGAGCATTTATGTACCTTATGCAGTGTATCCAAAACACCTAGTTTATCTCTACTCATGGTACTATAAATACAGTAGAGGGTCTCCTCCACTCCCAAACTAATAAAGCTGAGAGTGGAACTACTATAGTTCCTCTGGTAAAAACAGCTTAGACTCCACAAGTCTGTCTGAAACTTAATCATAAGTACAGGGGGACTAAGAAGACTAAACCACAGATGCTCTTACACTAAACACGAGTATAGTATCAGTTTTTTATAGCTTATGAAGCTGTGGCTTCTTGCTGATGAATAGGCATCTTTCCTCAAAAGAAGCTCAGTTTCTCTTCCAATAAAACACTGCTTGGAAATCATGATGGTTAATGTTACGTGTCAGCTTAGCTAGATGATGGTGCCCAGCTGTCTGGTCAAACACTAGTCTAGATGTTGCTGCAATGGTATTTTGAAGACACGATTAATACTTACAATTAGTTAGCTTTAAGTAGATTATCCTTGATAATGCAGGTGGGCCTCATCCAGTCAACTGAAGGCCATAAGAACAAAAAACTGATGATTCTCAGAGAAGAAGGAATTCCACGTCAATGTAGCATAGAAATCCTGCCTGAGTTTCCATCTTCCCTGCCTGCCCTACAGATTTTAGACTTAAGACTGCAACTTCAACTCTTGCCTGAATTTGCAGCCAACTGGTTTGCCCTACAGACATAAGACTTACCAGCCTCCACAATTATGTGAGACAATTCTTTAAAATCAATCAACCTCTCTCTCTGTATATCTATCATTTCATAGATATAGATACAACTGTATATACAGACATCTATCCTATTTGTTCTGTTTCTTTTTTTTTTTATTATTATTTTTTTTTTGCGGTACGCGGGCCTCTCACTGTCGTGGCCTCTCCCATTGCGGAGCACAGGCTCCGGACGCACAGGCTCAGCGGCCATGGCTCATGGGCCCAGCCGCTCCGCGGCATGTGGGATCCTCCCGGACCGGGCCACGAACCTGCATCCCCTGCATTGGCAGGCGGACTCCCAACCACTGCACCACCAGGGAGGCCCGGTTCTGCTTCTTTAGAGAATACTGAGTGACAAGGAAGGTAACTTCCCTCCCTATGATCTGCATATGTGACGTGTGGAACTCCTGATGGCTCCTGCCATTACTGGCCACTCACTTTGATATTTCATACTTTCTTATAAATCATGGACCATCCATGACTTCCAGGAAGATCAGGCACATAGCAGCCACTTCATAAATACTTGAAGGGATGTTGAATACAACGTAAGGAGGAGCTAAACATCCCCTGCACTGTTGATATTCCTTCCAGTAATATCTGCTACAGTGATGCAGTCTGCATTTGTGTCTTCTTCCTGTGCCTCATCACAGCCGGGGAGATATGGGGAACCACCACAGTTGCCCTTGGGGATGGCATTCTTGCTGCTCCGCCCTCTTTAGTCTTGGATCTTCATCAGTTCCTGGAGGAAGTCACTCTCTTAGGATTCTGAGGACATCTGGAGTTTTTTAGGCCCCTCCTTACAGCACCTGTGTCCATTTCTACCTAGACTTTCTCTCCCAGGTGTTGCCAATGGCAGGCTGAGTTTTTAGTTAGAGATAAAACTAAGCTATGTTAGTAACTGTCACTTGAGATGCAAAGACTAGGATGAGAAATAAGCTCTGAAATGGAGAGTCCCAAGCTATCTAGATTTTGATTACATCTTCCAACCAAAGAGCAAATTTGTGAGAAATGACTGACTCCTGGGAAGAGTGAGGAACTGCAGATGAAATGCTATTGACCCTGGTCCAGTATAGATACTACTGAAGAGATGTCATCCAAGAAAAAGAAATGAAGCTAGGAGGAGAGCAAGGAAAGCACACTCAACAAGAAACTGTTTGGGTTACAGAAGTCAATGGAAACGGGGGAGTGGGAGGGTAGAGGCAGAAACTTATGTTTATGATGTGTCCGTTATGTGCTGGACAGTGTGAAATGAAATGCTTTATATCATCTCATTTAACTTCACAGGAGTCTGATGAAACAGGTGTTTTTACTCCATTATAAGATAAAGATCTAAAGTTCAGAATATTTAAATAACTTCACCCAGTATCTTAGATTTTAAGGCCAGAAGAAGAACGTAGGTTCATCCAACTCCAATGTGTATGATTTTCTCATCTATACTTTACTGTAGGAAAAGAAACCTATTTTCTAAAAACAAATCCTATTATGTAATATAAATTTAAAGTTTAGCATAGTTTGAGGCCATTTCCCTACTGTGAAATATTATGCATATTTCTGGAAAGCAAACTGGGGAAAGGTGTTTTTCCCCCCCTTAATTATATCAAACAAATGATCTTACAATTACATAAGTAGTTGCCCATTATGTGAAAATGTTTATGTACATAGTTACATACATACACACAGTGAAATATGCAGACTTTCTGGAACCACATATTAAAATCTTTGAAGTTGAATCAGCCTTTCTTCTTTCTGAGTAACCTAAACTCAATGCCATTCAGCTGATTAGGGAATTCCAGGGATGAGATCTTTAAAACCCAATGTCAAAAGGTGATAGTCTAGTCTTTACTGACTGTCTGATAATCATTACTTTAGTTTCACACTCATGAAAACTGGCTTTGTCCTAATTATTCTCAGGCATGTGGGTGTGTCCTGCAGTGTGGTGCCCTGTATTACAGCCTTGTAAAAAGTGATCAACCCAAAATTTGGCATAGGTGTAAATTAATGAAATAATATTCTTGTGTAAACTAGCCCTGAAGAAAATTCCTAAACAGATATGCCGAAAGTGGTGGGTGATTCTGACATCTCTCAAATAAGCCTAGAGTCCCCAAGGTGATTATTCTGAGTGCCAGCCCTCATTGGGGGTATTAATGGAGCAGATTTGATAGGGCTGCTAAGGAGTTTGAAGAGCACTGAACGAGGAGTCAGGAAGCATCCATTTGCATCCCAGCACTGCATCCCAGCTACCCGAAAGGCACCATTTGCATTCTGGTGCTACCTGAGAGGCAATGTCAGTCACTAACCTTTCTGAGATTCTTTCTTCATTTGTGACACTGTTGAATAACATCCTCCAAAGTTGTGATCATCAAGTGAACCTGACAATATGAAAGCCCTCAAAACAGCGAAGCACTAGAATACCATGTGATAACTCATTTATAATTAACCTCTAGGTTTAATATCACAATTTGAAACCAAAACCCTCAGATTCACATGAAACATCAGTGATGTTAATAATTAGCCTCTGTCAGAAATTCCAGAATCACCCATGTGCATGAGGGCCAGTTATTTTTGTGCTCAGTGTGACATCTAATGCCACAGTAGAATACATTTGTTCAATTTTACAAGCTCCAGAAGACGAGTATTGCTTTTGAATACTAGAACCTAGGTCTCAACAGTTTCCATGGACTCACTTTATCCTAGTCCACAGTAAATGAGATCAGAATAAAACTGAGTAAACATACCACAAACCTGGTGCTTTGTAAAGCATCATGGTATTTTAGAGAGCCAGAAGTAAAATCATGTATTAATTGTGTGTAGGACAACAATGTGTCCATTCTGTCTGTGGGCTTAGTATGTCCTTGGAGATTCTTACTTGAGGCAGGATTGTGCCATCGATAGAAGGAGAAATGAGAGCCAAGGATTTAACTCCTTCCTAATCCTAATTCTTTCACAGTAGCTACTTTGAGTTTCTGGTTACCAATCCTGTAGATCAGAAGTCCATGGACGTTAGGACACCATTCTTGTGCTTAGCAGGGCTACATGGCTGCATTATCTTGGTCACATTACCTAACCTCTCTTTGCCTTGGGCTCATCATCTGTAAAGTGGGGAAAATCATAGAACCTATTTCTTTCCTACATATAAAGCATTCATAGAAGTGTTTTTATATACATAGTTACATACACACACACAGTATTTAAAAGCACAAATTTTAAAGTTAGACCGCCTGGGTTCAAATCCCAGCTCCACCACTCATTTGCTCTTCTAAAAATCAGGTAATAACAGTACCAACCCCATGGAGTTATCGTGAAGATTAAACGTGCTAATACTCGTATAGTTCTATTAACTGGGCTGGCACATAGTAAGTGCTATATAAACGCTTGCTATCATATTATTACCTGTTTCCTGGAAAAGCTTCAGATACTGTTTATAAGGATATGGAAATAAAAATTTCCAACATTATTAATTTTTGGTTCTCTTAGGTATAAAAATCATATAATAGTGATGTTGGAATTTACTTTCTAGACCTAGTATTTCGGCAGTGTCCCTCACATAACATTTTCACTCTCTTTTTTAAAGATTAGTTATTGGCATATCTTTTACCAGATCTTCATTAAGATCATTTTACCCCCTGGTTCATTTAAGCTTAATGTTATTTAATCTCTCTGTATCTAATTCTTTTCTCTCCCTGAATGCAAAAAGTCAATGCTTTTTAAAGCCTGCATACAGATAAGATTCACACATATTGGGAGGAAGATGAATGAGCTAAACACTTGTTTGGGACAATTTCTGATTCTGTCTCTTCTCCCCTTTCCTCACAGCATTCATTTTAATGTTTCTGCCATTCATTTATTCATTCAGTATTTACTGAGTAGACTTGTCAAGCATGATAGACAGTAGAAAATACTGATTCTGACACTTGAATGGTGTTTTACAGCTTACAGACCGTTTTCACATACATTAAATTTATTCAGTCCTCAGAGGCACTCACTTCATTTCACCCCAGTTCTTCCTCCCCTTTTAACTTTATATTTCTTGTGGTCTTCCTCATTCTTTTCTTAAATCTTTCGTGTTCAGAATATTTACTACGTGCAGTGGAGGTAGGGTGGGAAGCTGATTGGAAGGCAATAGGTGGGGAAGAGATACAAATCAGATGAGAATGTAGGTCCAGAGATGTTTCCAATACCCTACACTTTAGGATAAAAGGACAGCTGTCTGTTATGGAGGAAAGTACACAGTCACTTGAAAAGAAACAATGACCATCAACGTATCCATCACTAGAAGCTGGATTGAGATGAGACACAGAGCTAGTGGCTTCCCAAATCCTCCCTTATCCTCTGACAATTAAGCATATTTAACCTATTGAAGAAGCTGAAGAGTTATGGCCCCTCCCTTCCTCTATAAACACTCAGGCCTTTAACTCCCAGCATTAAAGTTCCCTATTTTATTTCCTCTTGAATTTCATGACACCAACCAGTAGGCAGGAAATAGAACATACAAATTAACCAGAAAATTATTCCTTCAGTCTCACATCACCTGTTTCATTCATTATTATTCCTCTCATGCACAACTGAGACTTCTGTAAGGAAATCCTGATGGCTTCCTGCAGTAGACCAGCCTATGGAGGATGAAAATGTTAAGTGATGGAGAATGAAGGTAGTGTCTAGGCCTGCAGTATGGCTCACATTTGAGCTTGTGCTGATCTCTTCAAGGGCACTCTGGAGATACAAGCAGATGATACAATAGACAGACTTCTACTGTGAGATGTACCCAAATCATTCCTAACCCAGACTCCTTTCACTTGCTTTGCCCTCTGCCTGGAATGTTCTTCCTCCAGAACTTCTCATGGCTTTCTTGCTTATTATTCAACTCAAATGCCACTTTCGTGGAGAGGCTCCCAGCCAGTCTATATAAACTAGTATCCCTGTACTCAGTCCCTCTATCTCATTTCATAATTTTATTTTCTTCATGGCATTTATCTCTACCTGAAGTAGACTTACTCATCTGTATATTTATTATCTGTCTCCCTCACAAGCCTGGAAGCTCCAAGAAAGCAGAGATTATTTTTTTTTAACATGTTGCCTAGAACATGGTAGTAGACCTTTAATAAATATTGGTGGAATAAACAAGTGGGAAAGAGATGTTTATCCAATGTCTATTATATGACAGTTCTGTTCTAGGCACTGGGGATGTGGTGATGAATCAAGCGAACCCAAATCTATGCTCTCTTGGACTTTCTATTCTAATGCAGGGAAACAAACAGTAAACAACTAAAGCAGGGAAATGGATGCCGCTTGGGCGGAGTTGTGCTATATTAAATAGGGTGATCAAGGGAAGGTCTTGCTGCAGAGGCTGAAGAAGGTGAGAAGGGAGACACCTGAACAAGATGAGGATGATAAGAGGGGGAGGGGAAGTGAGTCTTTCAGCACAGGGAGCAGGGAGTGCAAAGGCCCTAAGCAAACAGTAGGGGGTGGGGGCAATGTGGTTAAAGCATGGAGCTCCTGGGAGAGTGGCAGGGGACGGGTCTAAGAGGTTCTGGTGGGACAGCTCCAATCTTGTAGAGTATTGTAAGCAATGAAAGTACTTTGGTTTTTACTTTTGGTGAGATGGGAAGCCAGAGAGGGGCTTTGGACACAGTGACATGATCTGACTTAGGTTATAATAGGATCTCTCTTTTTGTTCTGGTGATAAAAGACTGTAGGAGGCAAAGGTGGAAGCAGTTAGGAGGCCAGTGCAAGAGGTGATGGGTGGCTTGGTCCTGGGTGATGGCAGGAAGGTGGTGAAACATGTTAATAGCCTGGAAGAATTCTGAAGGCAGAACTGACAGGATTTGCTGATATGATGAACAAAGTAATGATACAAAAATATGTACGGAATTGATATGAAAAAGGCTTTTCTTGGATTTACAAAAAAAGAGACTGGTTTCTTTAGGGCTTTGACACTGATATTACAAGTAGTAGCCCAGCCGCCTAGAAATTCAGCTTTGGAACTTGGAACTTTTGTGTCAGCTATTATTTATACCAAAGAACAAACAAAAAAAGAGTGGTCAAATATATTCAGCATCACAATCTGTACTTGCAGTTAAGTGAGCTGGTCTTACTTGATCTTATTTCAGTACACTGACATGGATAACTGTTCAGCAGACATAAACATTTCAAAGTAAAAATGACACACATCCATGAGGAGACTGTAAAGCTCATCGGGTAGTTAAACAAAAGGTGAAACATTATTATCAAGAACAAAGATCTCGCCTGATTTATACTGATTGACAGTCTGTACTTCAAACCGATCTGATAACTGCTCAGACTTCTGACCCTTGCCTACCAGGCTACACGGAAAGCTCTGTGGAGCCTATTCCGTCTTACATTATTCTTCTACCCGGCGCGGCCGAATGAATAGCTGGTGCACAACAAATAACCATTGACTTGATGATTGCTAAACATTCTTCACTACCCTCTCTTCCGTCCTCATTCTGCAGTGCTCAGGAAGCTATTTACCAAAGTCAGAGATTAGATAATCACTCACAGACGCGTAATGTCAGAATGTGTTGGGCGTTAGGGCACGTGGAAGGGGCCATCCGAAGCCCCACCCACCTGAGAAGTCAGGGAAGCTTTCGCGGCGGAGGAGACCTGGGTGCTGCATTGTGAAGGGCGAATACGAGTGCGAAGGGAGAGGACCGGAAGGGATCTAGAGCGGGCCTTCAAGTGTACAAGGACCCTTAGGCTAGAGGGTACTCGGAAAGGGCTGAACAGAGTGACCCAGGCCCGCGGGTGAGCCTGGACCTTTGGGAGGATAAAGACGCAGGGTTTGAAAGGTAGGTTTTCTAAATTATATTTGATCTTCAAACCCTCCGAGTTCCATAGCGCGATTCACCCGGAGCTGATAGGGCCGCGGACACGTAGCTTTCCCTTAGGCCTCACAGTGCATGCCCCTTCAGCTTGGCCAAAAAGCGGGAGTGGGGGAAGGTCGCGTCCGCCACCGGGAGGGGAACACGCCCCGAAGTCATTCCTTGAACTCACCCAAGTTCCCCTTTTGCCATTTCCTCCAATTTTGAGGCCTCCCAACTAATGAGTTTGCCTTTTTACCCAGAAAATAAACTATGGGAGAGCGTTCTACAGCAGGATACCGAGGTTAGCTTTTTGTTTCTAGGGTTTTTACGAGGCTACTCGTACGCGCGAACAAAATCTAGCTGCCTCCAGGCCGGGGCGGCCCCACCGCCTCTCCAGATTTTTTGGGCTCTCTCTAGAACTTTCAGCAACGAGACGAGCCGCGTGTTTAAAGCGGCTAGTCTCCGGGGGCAGCCAGGCCCTTCCACTCCCCGGGTGGGGGGAGCCCGAAAGTTCACGTGCTCCTTCCACAGTCTCCGGCTGCAGTTAGGAGGAGAGGGGGCGCAGTGACTGCCCCTCCAAAGAAGGTTCGTCTTCCGAAGCGGCCAAGCCCCGGTTCTGTCCGCTTTGGAAGAGGAAGAAAGTTGGGCAGGAGCGGGAAGGGGCTAGAGCACCGGGCGAGGAGGCGGTAGAGAAGTCGGGGTGTCCCGGCGGCGCGCGAGCCGGGGTGGAGCCAGCAGCCGGCCGCGGCGTCAGCGTTTCAGATGCAGATCGATTCCCCGCCCCACCACCCCCTCCCGCCCTGGGAGCGAGGCTCCGCCGCTCCGCAGCCGCCCCCGCCTTCTGCGCGCCGCGGCGCCCGGCTCTACTTAAGCAGCGCGCTGGTCGCCACCCGGCACTCCCCTGAAGCGCGCGGGCGAGGAGGGAGGAGTGCAGCGGCGCTCGCGGGGGCGCACAGAGGCGCGCTCGCATCGTGCGCTCGGCTCCGCGCGGCTCTCGGTGGCAGCGGCGGGCCGGGGCGCAGGGCTGAACGAGCGTCCGAGAAAGGCGGCGGCGGCTGATCCGGCGCGCGGCCCGGCTCTCGGCCACTGCCCTAGCCCGGCCACCTCCTGGCCATGGCTCTGGCGGACAGCACTCGTGGACTACCCAACGGGGGTGGTGGCGGCGGCAGCGGCTCCTCGTCGTCTTCGGCTGAGCCGCCGCTCTTTCCCGACATTGTGGAGCTGAACGTGGGGGGCCAGGTGTATGTGACCCGGCGCTGCACGGTGGTGTCGGTTCCCGACTCGTTGCTCTGGCGCATGTTCACGCAGCAGCAGCCGCAGGAGCTGGCCCGGGACAGCAAAGGCCGCTTCTTTCTAGACCGAGACGGCTTCCTCTTCCGCTACATCTTGGATTACCTGCGGGACTTGCAGCTCGTGCTGCCTGACTACTTCCCCGAGCGCAGCCGGCTGCAGCGCGAGGCCGAGTACTTCGAGCTGCCGGAGCTCGTGCGCCGCCTCGGGGAGCCCCAGCAGCCCGGCCCCGGGCCGCCGCCGCCGCACTCGCGGCGCGGGGTGCAGAAGGAGGGCTCGCTGGGCGACGAGCTGCTGCCGCTCGGCTACGCGGAGCCTGAGCAGCAGGAGGGCGCCTCGGCTGGGGCGCCGTCGCCCACCCTGGAGGTGGCTAGCCGCAGCCCGTCGGGGGGCGCGGCCGGCCCGCTGCTCACGCCGTCCCAGTCGTTGGACGGCAGCCGACGCTCGGGCTACATCACCATCGGCTACCGCGGCTCCTACACCATCGGGCGGGACGCGCAGGCGGACGCCAAGTTCCGGCGAGTGGCGCGCATCACCGTGTGCGGCAAGACATCGCTGGCCAAGGAGGTGTTCGGGGATACCCTGAACGAGAGCCGGGACCCCGACCGGCCTCCGGAGCGCTACACCTCGCGCTATTACCTCAAGTTCAACTTCCTGGAGCAGGCCTTCGACAAGCTGTCCGAGTCGGGCTTCCACATGGTGGCGTGCAGTTCCACGGGCACCTGCGCCTTCGCCAGCAGCACCGATCAGAACGAGGACAAGATCTGGACCAGCTACACCGAGTACGTCTTCTGCAGGGAGTGAACTCCCCACACCCTCTTGCGACTCCAGCGCGCCCATTCCCTCTCCTTCTTGCCGGGGAAAGGGCTATAGATTTCCCCTCCCACCCCACGTTCTCCCATCCCCCTGTTCCCCACCTGCGGTAGACCCACTGACCCCTCACTTTAGTACCTGCAGCCACAGATCCTCTCGGCTTCTTCGTCTTCTCTGGACCCCACTAAAAGAGAGCGCCCAGACGTACCTCTCCACCCCATGCTTCCTCTGCCCCCGGCCTCAAACCACCCCTCCCCCGGATTGTCCTTCAGTCTGGATGTAGTGGGGCAGTGTGGCTACAAAGTCACCTAGTACCTGGGAATGACTGAATTGTTCCGAACCTAACTGGACCCTGTCCAGTATATAGAAGATTCCTTGAAATCTTCTCAAGCCCTGATGACTCATTCGCGGTTTAAGAGAGAGAGTTGGTAGCAGTGTGTGGGAATAGTTTTGAAAGGTCATTTATTGCGTAGTCTTTTGACCCTCTTTAAAGGTGAAGTTTTAGGAGGCTGATTGGAAGACTCCAGAGCTGGAATTAGGATCCCGCGGAGGCCGTTCAGGGACTATAAATGAACAAAGTTTTGAAAAGTTACAGGTAGAAGTAGGAGAAGAATATGGTGATGGCATAATGAAGGAGCGTTTGGTTTCTGTGCAGATTTAAAGGTCTTCGCCTGTGGTTTATACTTGTAGAAAGTTCCCCTCCTGCCTGAAGAGGCACCCTTTCTCCTGGGCTCACCGCCAGAAGCCCTTGGTTCGACTGCTTGACATGGCACCCGTTATGGGCAAGAGGGGGAAAGAGAGAATGACAGCTCAGGTCGCCGAGCATTGCGGGAGGTCACCTGGCTGTGACTGTGAACGGAGCGGGGTAGTAATGCACGTCGTGGGTATTAAGAAAACCTGTATTATTGCAGTGACTGTCAGTAGGACCTTAGCTCTTAAGCCTTGGGGGGTGGGGTGGGGAGGGAGGAAGGAGGGTAGGAGGGGTGGGAAGGGAGGAGCGGATATACTCATTTATTATTTGAAAGTTGGAAGTTTGTACCGTCCGTCTGAGTACATGCACATTAACAAAATAGCACACGAAAACATGCAAAGCATTTTGTAAAGGTGAATCACAGATCTACTCTCACCTGGCAGTTTATTGAACTAACTGTTTTGCTGATACTTATATAACCTAACCAAAGAGTTACCCAGTAGGGTTTTAGTTTTTGAACTTTATTTTCTTGTTGATTATAAGTCCTGATTTTAAAATCTATTTCCTTGAACAAAATATGTTGATTTAGGTTACTTAGACTTAAGTTCTCTTATTAAAAATCCTAACTGTCTGCAAGCCCAGCCAATGTTGACTTCTGGGCAAACCTGAAAAATGCCACTTTGATGCAGGTTGTTTGAAGCTAAGGTGGAATCTTTTCGAATGACAGAGCTGCAGAGAATAGAATCGCCAAGGGCTGCCATCTGTAGACAGCTGTAAAGTGGAATATTTTTAAATGAAGGCAAATAAGTGCTTAAAAGTGAGCTGAGCAATAAAATTGTGTTCCACGTAAATGCAACTGAAACAGAAGGAGACCTGGTTGCCTTATACCTTTACTCTAACATGGAATAAATCCCCACTGTATATCGTATCTACACTGTAAGTGAAGGGAAATGAATCCTTGTCTCTCATGCTGTGAGGCTCCTTTGGATATTCTGTGATGATGGAGAAGCCTGTCCTTTTTCATTTGTTTCAGCATCATTCTCTTGAAGTAGGTTTTTAAAAGATTTTGTAAGAGTCGTTTTCAGTGTTTAAATTAGCGCTATTTTTTCTTCTTTTTAAAAAATGAATCTTGTACTGTATCTTACTATATGTCCATACAGATGTTAAGAATTGGAACAGTTTTATTATTAGACTCACGTGATCCAATCTGTATATACCATATATAAACATTTTACATGAATCACTTAGTTTTTTAATTAATTTACTAATGCTATAAACGTTCCTGTCTTTACCCCCAGTAACTTGCATCAGATGGTGTATATACTAAAGCAACATGTTTCAATGAGTTTCTTATATCCTTGTCTATTGGGAAATTGGGTTAGGAAAAAAATACATAAAGCTGAGTTACTTTTTGCTTGGATATTAGTTGTATACTAATATGTCGATTAATTGTCTACATAAACCACGGTGCCTGTATTTTTAATCCACCAATTCTTTTTTTTTTTTTTTTTTTTAATTGGGGAAGAGAAAGATTTGAGGTCTTTTGTTGGAGGTGCCTGTTTAGAAAAGTAAAGTTAGCTTTACAATTACGAAGACCGTAATTGTAAGGGAAGCAGAAACATTCAGGAAGTCACACTTGCTTATGTGTTGGGTGTATTCTCGGGCTAGGTAACACATCAGAACTTACCCCTGTTTCAAGCCTGAAGTGATTTGGGAATGTCACTCACTGGCCAAAAGTAAGTGTCACAGAGATTTCTGCACCCTATGTGGTATTCTGTTAGATTGTGCAACAAAAAGCACATAATTGAGAACATCTTGGGACAGATCAAAGCCACTGACGTATGGCAAGACTCAGAGATTTCTGATTTGCCTTGTTAAATCTGCTCAGCTCCAGGAGTCACGGGAAATTGCTCAAGTTTTGTCTCTGCCACCCAAGTCTTAAAAGTTTTATCTTGTAAAACTTTGAGTTGAACTGTTTCACAGCTTTGTGCATGCACGTCTCACTCCTCCACACATCCTTGCTGCCCCGCAGTACTCCCTAACCCCTTTCATTATCTCAAGGACTGGGAATTGAATGGTTAGAGATGGTAAACCAACCTTTTTTCTATGATGACTATCCCCTCTAAAGTTGGAAGTTGATACATGACAAATTCTACCTTAGCCCAAAGTAAAGGCTGGGTAGGAAACTCATTTTTACATTGGGTGGATACTATAACTGAGATAAGATGACTTGGCCTCTGCACTTTTGGGTCCCTTATTCACCATGTGTTCTGAGCCACAGAAGGACCCTTAGTGGTCTACAAAGTGGGCTGGAGTGTTGGTTGTCATCTGTGAGCTTGGATGAGATATTGAGCGTCCATTTGAGTAAGCTCTCCAAAGACATTCAGTAACCTGGGAGGGTGTCATAAATTATTCAGAAATTATGACTGCGTTAATCTGACTCAGTGTAGCATGCATTTACATATGTAATGGCTCTAATTACCATTTGGTTCATAAATACAACTGAGTGACATTAGATTTTAATAACAAATTTAACTTTTTAAAAAAGAATGGTTGACAGTGGTGGTTAAAAAACAGGTACCATGTTCAGTGCTTTTGCACCAAGTGTTTGACATATTGTCTGTTTTTTAAAACATGTAGACTATGAACCATGTTCATTTTAGTTTTTCAAATTACGTGTTGTGGAAAATATTCCTTGAATGTGTGGGACTTAAATATTTTCCCTTTCAGTACGATTTTTATTCTTGTGTTTGATTTGGTTTTTGCATTGATAGCAAAGTGATAATTTATAATACTAGACAAAATTGTCTTCTCTTTCAAACCAGATCCATATATATATAAGGAGCCTGTTGCTTTTCTGGGGAAATGCATAATCTGTGAATTCTCAGACAAAATAGGCAACTGGCATGCTCATAACATATTCCAATTTTTATTGGAATTTTCCATGGAATGTTATTATTACATTAAAGCCATGTAAGGTGAGGCTTTGATAATTTTTTACTTTTTAAATTATGGTAAATTCTAATCTAATATTCAAAAACATTTTTGTACTCCACATGAAAAGTGATAAATGATAGTGCAGGCATTTAGAACAGTATTGACTGGAGGCATTGAATTCCTTAAGAATTTCTTTTATAATCTAAATCATAAATACTTTACTCAGTTGACTTAAATTTCAAAATTGTAAACTGAATATTTTTATTGTAAACCTACCAGAGTAAATAAATCCTTTGGAATTTTTTTCTGTTTTTCCTTATTATAACTCATTTAAAAGCTGAATTAGTTTTCTTAGATAACCTAAATCTATCTCTTGAGAAATAAATAAAATAGTCTTGTGTTTCCAGTGGCTATAGTACCTAAAATAGGCTTTCCTAGAGCCAGAAACATGCTATGTTGAAGTTAACTTTTCTTTGTCACAGTTTTGGATGATAAACATCTAAAAGTATTAATGTTTGAAGATTTCTATTCTCTACTGGGGCCCTTGAAACTAAGATGGAAGAAATTCAACCAGAATATTTACATTAGAGTATAAGCTCGTGTGGTAGGAAGCTGAACTAGTTGACCAAGAATTCTTGTCACCTTATACATTTTGTGATTTTTTTCCAAGGTTTTTTTCTTTTTTTAATTCTAAATGTGTTTTGAGGTACGTGAACATTAATTGTAATGTAAACTATTATACAACTGTCTTTCTGACTTTATAGGCTGGTGAATTTTGCTATTAATATTGAATACAAATGATGACAATTCATTTATGACCACTCAAACAGCATTTGTGACATTTAATGACAAAGGTTAAAACATCCATTGTGGATATTAATTTTGAAGATGCAAATTACGCATTATTTAAATTTTTCTGGGCATCTGAAAAACTCTTACCTGAGAAACAATGTAAGATTCCCTCAGAGTTATCTGGGATTATGAAATTGTTGAAAATACTATATGCTCAGTGATACATATCACTGAGCCATTTTCTCAAAATTGAAGGAGAAAGGGAAAAAATCATTATACAATTATCAGGCTTTCTAATGAAACAGAAAGCCAAGAAAAAGAAAAATCCTTTTATATTTTAAGAACTGAGGAAGTTTTTTCAGACATGCCCAAACTTTAAGTGAGAATTTCTTCAACCATCTAAATGCTCTAGAGATTTTGGTTCTCTCTCTGTGTTCACAACCAGTTGTATAACAGAAATCCTCAATATTCCTTTCCTCCCTGCGTGTGAAGTAATGAATCATTGATTATGTGACTTGTGATGTATTCTATTAAACACTAAAGAATAAAACATTCACCCTTTAATTATTCGTCTTGGCTCTTTGGTATGGCTCAAACACTGGTCTAATTTCATTTCAGGGGTTCTCTGAACACTGGGAATGCTTCCTAAATTGTTGTAGGGCTAATGGCATCAGAAGGACTCCTCACTGGGTAATTGGCGAGGAGGGCCAGGAATGAATGGGCCCTTTCCCCAGAGTTTATTGTCAAAAACCCCTGTTGTCAAGGTGGTTTGGTCCTCAATGTGGAGTAAAAGTCCTTCACAAACATTTTCTTTGACCACAGTCTTGGCAACACATGTGAATTACTTTGAACATGGGGGATGTAAGTAGAGATGACCTCTTAAAGTTTGTGGGGAAAAGGAAATAGATGCTGCGAGATGGGCCTTAATAAAAAGTATAATGCATGAAGATAAAATTCTAAAGAATGTGGGGAGAGGCTCTGCATTTCGGATATAGGGGCTCTTTCCTGAACCATCCTCAGTCACTGATGTCCCCCATCTCGAGAGAAAGCATAGTGCCTCCCACGTTGAGAAATCACAGAAGTTGGAGCCCATCACCCCAGCCCCGGGCTGCTGGACTGTGGCCAGGAAGCAGTGAGTTAGGTGGGCAGTGAGGCAGGCTTTGCCCTTCCTCTTTGCTTTTGCCTTTACTTCCTCCAGATAGCTTTTGTTTTAGTTTTTGAAAAGTTTATGGTGAAAAATTTAAGCAATATAAGAGTGTGTATTGTAAAAAGTAAGTAGATCTCCACCCTCCAGTAACCCCTAGTTTTTCCCAGGGATAATCACTAGTGCATTTACAGAGACATTACATATAAATGAATGAATATATGAATGAATGAATACATAACTAATTCCCCTCTTTTTTTGTATTCAGTAGAATTTATGCCTATTCCTTGCCTTGCTTTCTTCTCTTAACCACTTATCCTGGAGCTCCTGCAATGCATGCTCGTACACGTAACAATGATCTATCTACCTCATCTTATTTAATGGCTACCTGATACTGTGCATGAAATGCCATTGTCTAGATGTGCTGTCATTTATTTTACCAGTCTTTCTTTGATGGGCGTTTAAATTTCCAGGTTTTTAAAAAAATTTCTACTTCAAAGAGTGCTGTATTGAATATCTTTTTACATAAATGCAAATATATCTGAGTCTTTTTTGTATGAAGTGATGCCAAGAGAGAAAGCACCTGGAGGTACTTTTTTCTTCTTTAAGAACTATGGAAATAATAGGATTCATTGGAAGCTCTCAAGGGAATGTGGATGATGGTGGTGTGAAATAACTCTAGAATCATTAGGTATACAACTGTGAAGTTCTGCGTAGCTTTCATATTAAGGACAAGCCCCCCTCACACACACACACTAAAAACACACACACTTTTTTTTTTGATTTCTTTTTTAAAATATATATTTTTATATAGCAGATTCTTATTACTTACCTATTTTATACATGTTAGTGTATATATGTCAATCCCAATCTCCCAATTCATCCCCCCCCCCACTGCTTTCCTGCCTTGGTGTCCATACATTTGTTCTCTTCATCTGTGTCTCAATTTCTGCCTTGCAAACTGGTTCATCTGTACCATTTTTCTAGATTCCACATACATGCGTTAATATATGATATTTCTTTTTCCCTTTCTGACTTACTTTGCTCTGTATGACAGTCCCTAGGTCCATCCACGTCTCTGCAAATGACCACTTTCGTTCCTTTTTATGGCTGAGTAATATTCCATTGTATATATGTACCACATCTTCTTTATCCATTCATCTGTCAATGGGCATTTAGGTTGCTTCCATGACCTGGCTATGGTAAATAGTGCTACAATGAACATTGGGGTGCATGTGTCTTTTTGAATTATGGTTTTCTCAGGGTATATGTCCAGTAGTAGGATTGCTGGGTCATATGGTAATTCTATTTTTAGTTTTTTAAGGAAGCTCCATACTGTTCTCCATAGTGGCTGTATTGAACAATCCCACCAACAGGGCAAGACGGTTCCCTTTTCTCCACACCCTCTCCAGCATTTGTTGTTTGTAGATTTTCTAGTGATGCCCATTCTAACCGGCATGAGGTGGTACCTCATTGTACTTTTGATTTCCATTTCTCTAATAACTAGTTAGTGTTGTTGAGCAGCTTTTCATGTGCCTCTTGGCCATCTGTATGTCTTCTTTGGAGAAATGTCTATTTAGGTCTTCTACCCATTTTTTAATTGGGTTGTTTGTTTTTTTAGTATTGAGCTGAATGAGCTGTTTATATATTTGGGAGATTAATCCTCGCCCATTGATTCATTTGCAAATATTTTCTGCCATTCTGTGGGTTGTCTTCTTGTCTTGTTTATAGTTTCCTTTGCTGTGGAAAACCTTTTAAGTTTCATTAGGTCCCATTTGTTTTGTGTTCATTTCCATTACTCTAGGAGGTGGATCAAAAAAGATCTTGCTGTGATTTATGTCAAAGAGTGTTTTTCCTATGATTTCCTCTAAGAGAGTTTTATAGTGTCTGGTCTTACATTTAGGTCTTTAATCCATTTTGAGTTTATTTTCGTGTATAGTGTTAGGGAGTGTTCTAATTTCATTCTTTTACATGCAGCTGTCCAGTTTCCCCAGCACCACTTATTGAAGAGACTGTCTTTTGTCCATTGTATAGCCTTGCCTCCTTTGTCATAGATTAGTTAACCATAGGTGTGTGGGTTTATCTCTGGGCTTTCTATCTGGTTCCATTGATCTATATTTCTGTTTTTGTGCCAGTACCATATTGTCTTGATTACTGTAGCTTTGTAGTATAGTCTGAAGTCAGGGGGTCTGATTGTTCCAGCTCCATTTTTTTCCCTCAAGATTGCTTTGGCTATTCTGGGTCTTTTGTGTCTCCATACAAATTTTAAGATACTTTGTTCTAGTTCTGTAAAAAAATGCCATTGATAATTTGATAGGGATAGCATTGAATCGGTAGATTTCTTTGGGTAGTATAGTCATTTTCACGATATTGATTCTTCCAATCAAAGAATATGGTATATCTCTCCATCTGTTTGTGTCATCTTTGATTTCTTTAATCAGTGTCTTATAATTTTCTGAATATAGGTCTTTTACCTCCTTAGGTAGGTTTATTCCTAGGTATTTTATTCTTTTTGTTGCAGTGGTGAATGGGATTGTTTCCTTAATTTCTCTTTCTGATCTTTCATTGTTAGTGTATAGGACTGCACAAGATTTCTGTGCATTAACTTTGTATCCTTCAACTTTACCAAATGCATTGATTAGCTCTAGTAGTTTTCTGGTGGCATCTTTAGGATTATGTATGTATAGTATCATGTCATCTGCAAACAGTGACAGTTTTACTTCTTCCTTTCCTATTTGTGTTCCTTTTTTTTCTTTTTCTTCTCTGATTGCTGTGGCTAGCACTTCCAAAACCATGTTGAATAATAGTGGCAAGAGTGGACATCCTTGTCTTGTTCCTGATCTTAGAGGAAATGCTATCAGCTTTTCACCATTGAGAATGATGTTTGCTGTGAGTTTGTCATATATGGCCTTTACTATGTTGAGGTACGTTCCCTCTATGCCCATTCTCTGGAGAGTTTTTATCATAAATGGGTGTTGAATTTCGTCAAAAGCTTTTTCTGCATCTATTGAGATTGATCATATGGTTTTTATTCTTCAGTTTGTTACTGTGGTGTATCACATTGATTAATTTGCATATACTGAAGAATCCTTGCAAGCCTGTGATAAATCCCACTTGATTATGGTGTGTGATCCTTTTAATGTGTTGTTGGTTTCTGTTTGCTAGTATTTTGTTGAGTATTTTTGCATCTATATTCATCAGTGATATTGGTCTGTAATTTTCTTTTTTTATAGTATCTTTGTCTGGTTGTGGTATCAGGGTGATGGTGGCCTTGTTGAATGAATTTGGGAGTGTTCCTTCCTCTGAAATTTTTTGGAAGAGTTTGAGAAGGATGGGTGTTAGCTCTTCTCTAAATGTTTGATAGAATTCACCTGTGAAGCCGTCTGGTCCTGAACTTCTCTTTGTTGTAAGATTTTTAATCACAGTTTCAATTTCATTACTTGTGATTGGTCTCTTCATACTTTCTATTTCTTCCTAGTTCAGTCTTGGAAGGTTATACCTTTCTGAGAATTTGTTTCTTCCAGGTTGTCCACTGTACTGTCATAGAGTTGCTTGTAGTAGTCTCTTAGGATGCTTTTTATGTCTGTGGTGTCGTATTTTTTTTTTTCATTTCTAATTTTATTGATCTAAGTCCTCTCCCTCCTGATGAGTCTGGCTAATGGTTTATCAATTTTGTTTACCTTCTCAAAGAACCAGCGTTTAGTTTTATTGATCGATGCTATTGTCTACTTTGTTTCTGTTTCATTATTTTTGCTCTGATCTTTATGATTTCTTTCCTTCTACTAACTTTGGGTTTTGTTTGTTCTTCCTTCTCTAGTTCCTTTAGGTGTAAGGTTAGATTGTTTATTTGAGATGTTTGTTGTTTCTTGAGGTAGGCTTGTATAGCTATAAACTTCCCTATTACAGCTGCTTTTGCTGCATCCCATAGGTTTTGGATCGTCATGTTTCATTCTCATTTGTCTCTAGGTATTTTTTGATTTCCTCTTTGATTTCGTCAGTGATCTCTTGGTTATTTAGTAAGGTATTGTTTAGCCTCCATGTGTTTGTGTTTTTTTCGTTTTTTTCCCTGTAATTGATTTCTAATCTCATAGTGTTGTGGTCAGAAAAGATGCTTGATATGATTTCAATTTTCTTAAGTTTACTGAGGCTTGATTTGTGACCCAAGATGTGATCTATCCTGGAGAATGTTCTGTGCGCACTTGAGAAGAAAGTGTAATCTGCTGTTTTGGGATGGAATGTCCTATAAATATCAGTTAAATCTATCTGCTCTATTGTGTCATTTAAAGCTTGTGTTAAAGCTTGGGTCTAGTGGTGGGTAGAGCTGGCTGTTGCTCTGGTGTGCTGAGCTCAGTAAAACTTTAATCTGCTTGTTTGCTGATGGGTGAGGCTGGGTTCCCTCCCTGTTTGTTGTTTGGCCTGAGGCGAGCCAACACTGGAGCCTACCCGGGCTCTTTGGTAGTCTGCTCTAATGGCAGACTCTGGGCGTGCTCTCTCCAAGGAGTACTTCCCAGAAATTCTGCTGCCAGTGTCCTTGTCCTCACGGTGAGCCCCAGCTTCCCCCTGCCTCTGCAGCAGACCCTCCAACACTAGCAGGTAGGTCTGGTTCAGTCTCCTATGGGGTCACTGCTCCTTCCTCTGGGTCCTGATGCGCACATTATTTTGTGTGTGCCCTCCAGGAGTGGAGTCCCTCTTTCCCCCAGTCCTGTTGAAGTCCTGTAATCAAATCCCGCCCGCCTTCAAAGTCTGATTCTCTAGGAATTCCTCCTCCCATTGCCGGACCCCCAGGTTGGGAAGCCTGACGTGGGGCTCGGAACCTTCACTCCAGTGGGTGGAATTCTGTGGTGTAAGTGTCCTCCAGTTTGTGAGTCACCCACCCAGCAGTTATGGGATTTGACTTTACTGTGATTGTGCCCCTCCTACCATCCCATTGTGGCTTCTCCTTTGTCTTTGGATGTGGGGTATCTTTTTTGGTGAGTTCCAGTGTGTTCCTGTCAATGATTGTTCAGAGGTTAGTTGTGATTCCGGTGCTCTCACAAGAGGGAGTGAGCACACGTCCTTCTACTCCGCCATCTTGAACCAGTCTCCCCCTTTTTTCTATTTCTGAAGGTCCTCCCCTCTCTGTTTTTTTTTTTTTTTTTTGTACATGGGCCTCTCACTGTTGTGGCCTCTCTGGTTGCAGAGCACAGGCTCCAGATGCGCAGGCTCAGCGGCCATGGCTCATGGGCCCAGCCTCTCCACGGCATGTGGGATCTTCCTGGACCGGGGCACGAACCTGTGTCCCCTGCGTTGGCAGGCGGACTCTCAACCACTGTGCCACCAGGGAAGCCCCCCCACTCTGTTTTTATTCTAGTTTTTTTTCGTTAATTATGGCTGATGCTTGGTTTGTAAGAATGTAGTACGGAAGAGGAACTACAACGTATCCCATATTTCTTAACGAGGCACTTCTTGGGGGAGTTGGAAAAGGATGGGAAGCTATAAAGTGAATATGGGACACCTTCCTGGAACATCAGTTTAGCTAATTGAGGTGTGGATATATGAGTTGGGGAATTAAGTCGTTTCACTGGAAATTTACATGAATTTAAAAGACAAAAGTCCTAAACATTAAAGATATACTGAACTTGTAGAATTCCAGGGAGGAGTTCACCTTCATTTGTGGTTAAGAACTTGGTGGTGGAGGGGTGGGGTGGGGGGGTGGGAGGGAAGGGGACGCGGGAGGGAAGAGATGTGGGAGCATGTGTATGTGTATAACTCATTCGCTTTGTTGTAGGCAAGGGGCTAGCACGCCATGGTAGAGCAGTTATACTCCAGTGGAGATGTGAAAAAAAAAAAAATTATATGAGAAAGTAAATAAAAAACAACACGTAAAAAAAAAAACAAAAACTTGGTGATGGGGTTGGTGGTGATGGGGTTGAAAACTGCTGGTATCTGCTGGGCTTGTATTTGATGGATAGTTTAGGGAAATATTAGTCTCTCAAGTTCTCCACTCTGCTCACAAAATAAGTTTCAAGGCCAATGCTCCTTTGGAGCCAGAAATCACCTCTCCTTCTACTCACAGATAAGAGTGGCCTATGGGGCTGAGTAAAAAAGAGGTATCAAGGGCCACTTTAAGCCATTAGCTTTTTTTTTTTTAATTTTTTTAAATTATGCTTTATTATTTGACCTACATGCTATTTATGATTGTATTGATTAATTTTAAATTCTTTTCTTCTTTTTTTTTTTTTTTAAACCCCACATTTGTTTATTTATTTATTTTTCTGGCTGTGTTGGGTCTTCGTTTCTGTGCGAGGGCTGTCTCTAGTTGTGGCAAGCGGGGGCTACTCTTCATCGCGGTGCGCGGGCCTCTCACTATCGCGGCCTCTCTTGTCGCGGAGCACAGGCTCCAGACGTGCAGGCTCAGTAGTTGTGGCTCACGGGCACAGTTGCTCCGCGGCATGTGGGATCTTCCCAGACCAGGGCTCAAACCCGTGTCCCCTGCATTAGCAGGCAGATTCTCAACCACTGCGCCACCAGGGAAGCCCAAGCCATTAGCTTTTAACTTGTCTCCTGCAACATTTCTCCATGTACAACCACTCAGTCACTCATTCATTCAAAATCTCTTGAGTACCTACTATGTGCTGGACTGTGCCAGTCTGATATAGATACACGAATGAGTAAGCACTGAGAATTAGTAAGGGGGCTGAATGAATAATGACAAAATAAGTAGGAAGTGCAGTGCTGGGGTAGTCTGAGAAGTTATAGGAGTGAGAAAGGGGGATATCTAACTCCTGCCATAGACTTGCTAGAGGAGGAGATGCCAGAACTGAGGCTGAAAGGTAAAGAAGAGGAAGTGGAGGTGCCTTCTAAGCAGAGGCCAACTTAATGAGGAAAGACCTGGAGATAGTAAGAACCAGAAACTCATGGGAAAAAAAGCCCCCCGCCCCCCCAAAAAACCCGCAGCCAAAAAAAACCTGAAAAAGCCCACCAACCAAACAAAAAACAGCTGAAGGGGCAATGAGAGCCTCACATACCATGTTGAAGGATTTGGACATTAGTTATTAGGGATGAAGAGTTTTAAGCAAGTGTGGAATAATCAGAGGATTCCTTTTTGCAAAGACCCCTTGAGGCTCTGTGGGGGTGTGTTTGGTGGGCACAGCAAGTTAGAAACTACTTAGGCAGCTGTTTATGGGGTAAGGTTTATGTACATTAAGTCACATGCAGAGCACCTGGCTGCAGGGGTGGGATAAGGTTTTGTTCACCTTTCCTCTCCTTTCAAACCTCTCAGGTCATGCAATTTTACATGAGATTCGGTTGCAATAATATTGGGAACACCGTGTTTGAATGAGAAACTCTTTTTTTCTGCTCATCCCTAGATCTCATCATCAAGAGACATATTAGGGAGTGTTGAGAGAGACATAATAAATTAGTTATTTAGTAGGTAGTTTATCAAGCACCTGCTGTAATGCATCAAGAATGCTGAAATAGCAACTCATCTGTTCAACTTTCAACAATCATTAATTGAGCCCCTAATATATTTGAGACACAGGCATATCCTTTCAGGTGTGTTTTCCTTACCTTCAACAACAGAGAGCAAAATGGTGAACAGGTCAGTTAAAGGGCCTTTACCTCTGGAACTACCAAAAATCACAGAAAACTTAGCCATGTTAGGCCTTACACACTTTGCATGTTTGCACTTCCCCCCTACAATTTAAAAAATATTGATACATTTAATAGCTACTAAGAATGATACCCTGTGCATGTTGCCCCCCCTCTTCCCACCCACCTGGTTTTTCAAAGTAGAAAAGATGAAGCACAGTAATGGTAGATTCTAAAATTTTGGGCTTCTCTTTTGTTATAGTAGCTGACATCAATTTCCCAAATTATTTACAAATTATTCCTCATGAATTCATTCTGTTACTTTCTGAGTGGGTGAGAAAGAATTCAAGGTAAGAGCAAGCCCTCATTTCTGTATATAAAAGGAAAGGGGAGTAGAAGTATTTCCTTATTTAGCCTTTATCTTTCTTCTTTGGAAAGCATTGAATAAAAGTCACAGGTTAGAGTGAGAGGAATGTAAGGGAAATGAAACTAGGATTTTAGATTTCCTGGTGACGTGGGTTGCTTACTTCTACTTTATGGCGTGTTCTTAATATTCACTCACCTTTGACCTCTATCTGCCCATTCGTAGGAGGGGGAAAAAAGCATTTATTTCTTTATTTTTGTTTCAGGGCTCCATGCTGCCTAGCACATAATAGATCTTCAGTAAAAATTTGTTGAATAAATGAATGAATGCTTATGTTAATTTAGGTATTAAGGAGAAAAAGAACTAACTTAAAATTGCCCTTAACTTTTTTGGTAACACTACCAAGAATCAATTATCCCTCTGTGTACCTATATATGTGTTTTTTTTAAGAAATTTCTAACTGTAGTTTTCATAAATAAATACATAAAAATGACTATCCTTCTCTTTGAATTGAAACTCAGAGTTTATGATGAGACCTAAACTGATTTGGGCACTTGTTTCTGAATAGTTATTAGGTGGCAGCTGCTCCAAAGCCCAAAATACTTGACAACATTTCCATTTTATGATGGAAGTTAAGTTCACTGACAGCCATATTATGGGCTTTCCCCTAGGGCTGTTATTTGTCACACAGTTTTGAAAATCTTAACTGCAAAGTTTCAAGAGGTGCCTCTTAAGAGTTGTAGGAAAGAAATTTGACTTCCCTGAAATGCTAGAATATACGGTTCCAAATGTTCAGCTGGTGAGAGTTGTGGGTTTTTTAAATGACAGTTTCAAGGACTTTTAAAAAATAAATGACCTGTACAATGATGCTCTGACCTTACAATAGCAGGTATTTTTTTTTTTCCTCTGCTCAGAACCATGTGTATTCAAAGTATAAATTCTCTCCCTGAGTTTATGTCAGAAACACAGCTGTAAGGTCAAAGTTTTATCCACGGGATCTGAGAGGGTTTCTTTTAAAACGTGAGCAAGAAAAAACAACAGTGCTAAGGACTGAATGTTTATGTCCTCCCAAAATTCGTATGTTGAAATCCCAACCCCCAATGTGATGGTGTTTGATGGTGGGGATTTTGGGAGGTGATTAGTTCATGAGGATGGAGCCGTTATGAATGAGGTTAGTGTCCTTATAAAAGAGACCCCAGAGAAAAGAATTTGGAAAAGAATAGATACATGTATATGTATAACTGAATTGCTTTGCTGTACACCTGAAACTAACACAACATTGTTAATCAACTATACTCCAATATAAAACAAAAAGTTAAAAAAAAGAGACCCCAGAGAGAGACCCCTCGTTTCTCCCACCATGTGAAGACACATGAGAAGACAGGTGTCTAGAACCAGAAAGCAGCCCCTCATCAGACAACAAATCTGCCAGCTCCTTGATCCTGGACTTCTCAGCCTCCAGAACTGTGAGAAGCAAATGTTTGTTGTTTAAGCTAGCCAGTCTATGGTATTTTTGTTACAGCAGCCCAAACTGACTATGACAAAGTTTCACAACAGTGAAACTTCCTTATATTGTTGTTATATTTCTCCCCTGTAATGCATAGTCTTCTTCTACCCAGCATCTTAAAAGAATTCTCAAAAAAGCTTCATGTTTTTATCATCATGTAGTTTCATTCTAGGTTTGAATCAATTTGGGGATAAGTGAGGAAAATCACTACTTTTATTTTAGTTTCTGGATCTAACAGGTGAAAAGAACCTTTGGGGCTTGCACATGTTAAGTCCGTGTAGGCTGTTGACAGGAAGATGGAGGATGGACAGGATTAGTCAGACATTGAGTAGTGAGAATGTTTGAAGTATGATTATGAAAGACAAGAATTCTCTTTTTGTATAAGAAAGTTGAATTTACAAACCTATATAAATGCTGTCCTTCAAAACAACTTTTTGAACTACTGTTTTGGTAGACTTTACATTTATTTCAATAAGAGCTACAGGAAATTAACTTAAAATGACATTTAGCAGATTATTAGTAGACAGAAGGGAGGGAGTATCTCTTAAAAACTGTTGTCGGTATACATAGCTAGTGGGAAGCAGCCGCATAGCACAGGGAGATAAGCTCGGTGCTTTGTGACCACCTAGAGGGGTGGGATAGGGAGGGTGGGAGGGAGATACAAGAGGGAAGAGATATGGGGATATATGTATATGTATAACTGATTCACTTTGTTATAGAGCAGAAACTAACACACCATCGTAAAGCAATTATACTCCAATAAAGATGTTAAAAAAAAAAAACAAAACTGTTGTCGGAGAAGATGAAAAAGTTCTGGAGGTGGATGGTGGTTATGGCTGCACAACAATGAATGCATGTAATGCCACAGAATTGTACACTTAAAATGGTTAATTTTATGTATAGTTTATCACAATAAAAATAATCTGGGTTTAATAAAGATAATATAAAATATAGAAAACTATAAAGCAAATAAAAATTTTTATTTAACCCTACCAAAAAAGTTGACATTAAAATCACCTCCAATTGTGATGAAGAACTATGGAAGGTCACTTCTCTGGCTGTGTTATGCCAGTAATGTAATTCTCAAACATATTAGCAATTCTCCATTTGGATGATTTATGAGTCACACAATAAAACCAGTCTAATAACTTTTAGTAATCTTTTAATTTCTGAAAATTTGAGAATATGTGTTTGTGTCAGTATGTGCTTAAATTTGTATTTCATGGATTTTCTATTTTTGCTGCTTCATTCCTCTCCATTAGCTCAAATAATTAAGATTTCTTACTCAAAATGAATTGAAATGAAATTCCACCCAATCTGGAATTTCAAAGGGCTTTGCAAGAACATTATAATTCCTGTTCCACAAGTCAAAGGGAGGAATGAAGGTAAGTGTGTTCAGAGTCAGGAAGCACCTTAGCATTTCTAATGTTAAGAAAGGGTTTGGTCTATGTTCTGTCTATTAATATTTTCATTGTTATATAAATTAATTTAGTGTTTACAGGGGCTTATAGCATAAGGCCAGTCTTTATGGAACAAAGGTATGTAATGGAGAAGTTACAGTTGTTCCTCTGCAACAGGAGGGTTAAGGATGAGTAACAGATGTGAGAATCTGTTTTAGCTGCTTTGAAGTTGGCATCATTTGGGAAGCTGAATCAAAGCTGAAGGTTGTCAACTCATGTGGAAGTAGATGCTTCAGAGTAATGGATTGTAAACTTGGGTGAAATTGAAACTGGGAAGGAAATACATACCAGATGGCAGAGGAACCAACTCTATTGAAGTAGTTTGGGAGATTAGACATACAGACAGAGCAGTGGTTCTCAATAGGATTTGGGATGGGGGGGCAGTTCTTCCCCCTCCTCAGGGATCATTTGGCAATGTCTTGAGACATTTTTGTTTTACAGGTTGGGGGAAGAGTGCTACTGGCATCTAGTGAGCAGAGAGCGGGGATGCTGCTAAACATTCTGTTAGTATACAGGGCAGCCTCCCACAACAAAGAATGATTTGCCCTTACATGTGATAGTTGTGAAGTTGAGAAGCCCTGTGACAGAAAGGAGAATGGCTAGGTGGACAAGGGACTGGCCAAGGTAAGACGTTTGGTCCACATGTAGAGCAAGGTGTTGAATGTTGCTGGGTTCCAAGAAGAAAAGGTTATGTGGACTGTCAGATTTGAGCTGGGCTTAAGTGAAGGAGGGAAATGGTGGGTGTGTAGTTAGACTCTTGCTAAGGTATTTTTGTAACCTTGGTGGGTGTTCCATTGGGAAGAGCCAGGAGAAGCCAGGACCTGGAAAAGAATTGATCGGAAAAGGAGTGGGTAAATATGGTGGGTCTGGGTAGGTGAGTGTGGAAGAAAGTCTGGGAAGAAGTGGAAGGTAAAAAGGAACAGAAGCTAACGAGGTGGAACAATGGTTCTCAAACCTTTTACACATTAGAGTCACCTAGAGAATTAAGAAAAATGCTGATGCCTTGGCCCCATCTCAGACCAGGGTGGGTTCTGGACTTCAGGTATGTTGACAGACATTTCCCAGATATTTCTAATGAGCAGCTAGGGCTGAGAACTGCTGTCCTAACAGGTCAGTAAAGTCAAGGAGGAGCAAACAGGGTGACTGACTAGAACAATACTCTGAAATAAGCTGCCATCTAAGATTAGGGGCTGCTTGTCCTGTGTTGCGGTGTTTTGCTACCTGTCCTTTGCAGGGGTCTGTGTGGGCTGTCGCTGAGGTGCGTGGGCCAGGAGCTTCAGGCTGGGTTTTGCTTATAATTTGATATAAGGAGTGAGCAGGCAGCAGGGGCTCACTCCTTACTAGTGACTAATGACTGAGCTTTGGGTTTAAACTTGCAGAGTCCCCTAATTACCTTGTGAAGGAAAGAAATCACTTAAAGTAAAAATAATATTATGGGGCTTCCCTGGTGGTGCAGTGGTTGAGAGTCTGCCTGCCGATGCAGGGGACACGGGTTCGTGCCCCGGTCTGGGAAGATCCCACATGCCGCTGAGTGGCTGGGCCCATGAGCCATGGCCGCTGAGCCTGCGTGTCCGGAGCCTGTGCTCCGCAACGGGAGAGGCCACAACAGTGAGAGGCCCGCGTACCGCAAAAAAAAATAAATTAAAAAAAAAGTAATAATAATATTATGTAAGTTACGTGGACAATTAAAAATTACTTCATATTCTACATATAAGAATGATGTTATAAAAAATAAAGATGTAGACTTAAAAAAAAAATGATGTTAGAAGAAATGAAAAGCCATCAAACTATGGATATCTTGGAGAAAGTTCATAATTTTCTCTACCAGTAGCTGATAAAGGCAGCCTGTTTTCTTACCTCGTTGCCCAAGGAAGGATGATGAACTGGCCAGAGGTTACCTCTAAGGGCCTCCTTTTCAGAAGGTTATCCCTTATCAGCCTTTTCCAGATCTGAGAAAACAGTCATTTCTAGTAGAAACGGAATATGAGTGAAAGCATTCTCTGTCTGCAGATTCTGGGGACATTTTCAAAGGGATTGAATAAGTGACCGGTGGTGAGAAGTCTGTTCCGTTTTCATTTGTCTCGAGCAGGGCCTGGTGGCAATTTAATATTCTTTATTATTATTTTACATGCGACTTCCTTCCTAGCTTATGGTTCCTGTCGGGACTGTGTATTATTACCCATTAGTCATTTTTCTTGGGTTGGCCTATGACGCTTCAGAGGAGGGCTGGTGTATTTCAGTCATTTTGCTTGCAATTTGATTTGTGTTCTCTAAAATCCCAATTTAGTTTCATCAGTACATTTCAACATACAACAGCTGGGCCCTGGATGGACTCATTTACATACATTAGCAGCTGAAAGCTAAGCACCAGTGACCCAGAAGCTGGCCTGATATTTTCCCAGAGCCTCACCTGACATTTTGTGAGATAAACTCTTCCTCCCTATTTGTAAACTATCGGTGTCAGTGACAATATCCTGTGAACAGTTTAAAAAAAACTGTTGGTCTCCAGATAACTTTTAAGCTAAAACACTTTGATCAAAAACCTTAAAGGATAATCAGAGAACAGGTTTGGTCCTACTTTAGTATCGGGTAAGAATGTTGCCTTCTCCCATTACAATGATCTCTGTTATTAGACAAATGTTAGAGAAATTGGTTTCTTAATTGGTCAGTGGCTGCCTAAAGACAGATAATCCATTAATCCACAAACATCATTGTGACTGAGGCCTGAACATGACTCTGAACACCTGACATCACACAGTCATGACATAAGGACATGGTGTGAGGCTTATGGACAACTCAGGGTTTTGTTTTGTTTTGTTTTACCATTTTCTTTGTCTAAATTTTGTTTAAATTTTTGAACTGTGGTCTTGGTCTGTGTGATACACTGAAAAATACCACCACCACCCCGAAAACAAGAGATATCTCCTTCCTAATTCCTGGAACATGTAATTGTGAAAAAAGTGTCTTTGCAGATGTTGATAGAGTTAAGGATTTTGAGATCAGGATTTTTGGTTATATGGGTGGTTCTTCAATGCCATCACAAGTGTGTTTATTAGAGAGGCAGAGGAAGATTGGAACATAGACAGAAGAGGAAGAGGTCATGAGACTGTGGAGGCAGAGGTTGGAGTGATGGGGCCGTAAGCCAAGGAATGCTTCAGCCACTAGAAGCTGGAAGAGGCAAGGAAAGGATTCTCCCCCAGAGCCTCTGGAGGGAGTATGGAGCTGCCAACACCGTAATTTCAGCCCAGTGAACCTGATTTTGGACACCTGGCCTCTGGACTATGAGAGAATAAATTTCTGTTGTTTTAAACCACCACATTTGTGGTAATTTGTTACAGCAGTCATAGGAGACTAATATAGTCTATAAGAGTCTATCCCATGGTTTTGGACAGGTAGCTTATTTTTTCTAGTATGTCAATGTCAGTGTATTTTTTCTAGAAATTGTTAATTTTCTTGATATTTTTCATTTGGTATCTTACTTAGGATCCATTCATTCTACTGAGTCCTTTCTATTTGGGCAACCGGAGACAAGCAGGGTAGAGGAGCTGTAGGATTAGTTGATCTGCTAAAGAAATCCCCAAACATGGGGCAAAACATTTGTGAACAAGTAACCCAGAAGATTTGTTATTCCAGGAAAGAGAGACAATATTCTCTGCTATATATTGAATGTTTATCATTTCAGCATTTTACTTTCCTTTCCAGTTTCCATTAGACGGATAGACCCACTGTATTTTATCAGTATAAAGTAGTGTTCTACCTTAGAACTGGAATTATACTCTACGGGATGGTTATTGGTATGAGTTACAGATTGTTATGATTCTGGACTGAAGTGGAGAAAATAGAACCAGGATGTCCTTGTCCTGTTTAGTCAATAGCAGAGTACTGTCAGACTTTGCTTCCTCTGCTGTGATATGACCATGATGCACTGGGGCCGGCTTATGAATTATGGGACACTGTAATACAGGTGTCACTGAAGATAATGTGGGCCCTTGGGGGAGCCTATTCATACATAAGATGTGATGCCCAGTGAAATGTTTCAGAAAAGCTAATGGGTTTTTGGTTTTAGCCAAAGGTCCTGGAGCTATGAATGAAACAAACTGCTGAAGATTTTTAAAATGTTCTTTGTAAAAGCACTTCATGAATTCTCCTATTAAAAAACCAGAGAGACATAATTCTTTTTTAATCATTGACCCCCTTGTGTGACAATAAGCACTTCTTAAAGGGAACAGTCAAAACTTTATAATAGGGTTGGAAAAACTGAAATGGCTATGTTTTGCAAAGAATTTTAATCATGCTATGTGTGCCTATGTGTTTCCCAAAAGATATCAATAAGCAAGCATTTCTTTGAAGACTTAATATTATGACAAAATTGTTAAGTAAATTCTCAGTTAAACGTAAATGATTCTATTTTCCCAAGGACCTTCCTGTTGGAAATGGGCGAACTCTTTTTTTTTTTAATTAACATCTTTATTGGAGTATAATTGCTTTACAATGGTGTGCTAGTTTCTGCTGTATAAAAAAATGAATCAGCTATATATATACATATATCCCCATATCTCCTCCCTCTTGCATCTCTCTCCCACCCTCCCTATCCCATCCCTCTAGGTGTACACAGAGTACCAAGCTGATCTCCCTGTGCTATGTGGCTGCTTCCCACAAGCTATTTATTTTGCAATTGGTAGTGTATATATATACATGCCACTCTCTCACTTTGTCTCAGCTTACCATTCCCCCTTCCTGTGTCCTCAAGTCCATTCTCTACCTCTGCATCTTTATCCTCTCCTGCCCCTAGGTGCTTCAGAACCACTTTTTTTTTTTTTTTTTTTTAGATTACATATGTATGTGTTAGCATACGGTATTTGTTTTTCACTTTCTGACTTACTTCACTCTGTAAAACAGTCTCTAGGTCCATCTACCTCACTACAAAAAACTCAATTTCATTTCTTTTTATGGCTGAGTAATATTCCATGGTATATATGTGCCACATCTTCTTTATCCATTCATCTGTTGATGGACACTTAGGTTGCTTCCATGTCCTGACTATTGTAAATAGTGCTGCAATGAACATTGTGGTACATGACTCTTTTTGAATTATGGTTTTCTCTGGGTATATGCCCAGTAGTGGGATTGCTGGGTCATATGATAGTTCTGTTTTTAGTTTTTAAGGAACCTCCATGCTATTCTCCATAGTGGCTGTATCAATTTACATTCCCACCAACAGTTTAAGAGGGTTCCCTTTTCTCCACACCCTCTCCAGCATTTATTGTTTGTAGGTTTTCTGATGATGGCCATTCTGAGCGGTGTGAGGTGATACCTCATTTTAGTTTTGATTTGCATTTCTTTAATGATTAGTGATGTTGAGCATCCTTTCATGTGTTTGTTGGCAATCTGTATAACTTCTTTGGAGAATGTCGATTCAGGTCTTCTACCCATTTTTGGATTGGGTTGTTTGTTTTTTGCTATTGAGCTGCATGAGCTGCTTGTATATTTGGAGATTAATCCTTTGTCAGCTGCTTCATTTGCAAATATTTTCTCCCATTCTGAGGGTTGTCTTTTCGTCTTGTTTATGGTTTCCTTTGATGTGCAAAAGCTTTTAAATTTCATTGGTCCCATTTGTTTATTTTTATTTCCCTTTCTCTAGGAGGTGGGTCCAAAGGGATCTTGCTGAAATTTATGTCATAGAGTGTTCTGCCTATGTTTTCCTCTAAGAGTTTGATAGTGTCTGGCCTTACATTTAGGTCTTTAATGCATTTTGAGTTTATTTTTGTGTATGGTGTTAGGGAGTGTTCTAATTTCATTCTTTTACATGTAGCTGTCCAGTTTTCCCAGCACCAATTATTGAAGAGGCTGTCATTTTTTCCATTGTATATCCTTGCCTCCTTTTTCAAAGATAAGGTGACTAGGGCTTCCCTGGTGGCGCAGTGGTTGAGAGTCCGCCTGCTGTTGCAGGGGACACGGGATCGTGCCCTGGTCTGGGAAGATCCCACATGCCGCAGAGCAGCTGGACCCGTGAGCCATGGCCACTGAGCCTGCGCGTACAGAGCCTGTGCTCCGCAGCGGGAGAGGCCACAACAGTGAGAGGCCCGTGTAACGAAAAAAAAAAAAAAGATAAGGTGACTATATGTGTGGGTTTATCTCTGGGCTTTCTATCCTGTTCCATTGATCTATATTTCTGTTTTTGTTCCAGTACCATACTGTCTTGATTACTGTAGCTTTGTACTAGATTCTGAAGTCTGGGAGCCTGATTCCTCCAGCTCCGTTGATTCTCCCAATCCAAGAACATGGTATATCTCTCCATCTGTTTGTATCATCTTTAATTTCTTTCATCAGTGTCTTATAGTTTTCTGCATACAGGTCTTTTGTCTTCTTCGGTAGGTTTATTCCTAGGTATTTTTTTCTTTTTGTTGAAATACTAAATGGGAGTGTTTCCTTAATTTCTCTTTCAGATTTTTCATCATCAGTGCATAGGAATGCAAGAGATTTCTGTGCATTAATTTTGTATCCTGTTACTTTACCAAATTCATTGATTACCTGTAATAGTTTTCTGGTAGCATCTTTAAGATTCTTTATGTATGGTACCATGTCATCTGCAAACAGTGACAGTTTTGCTTCTTTTTTTCTGATTTGGATTTCTTTTATTTCTTTTTTATCATTGATTGCTGTGACTAAAACTTCCAAAACTATGTTGAGTAGTAGTGGTGAGAGTGGGCAAACTTTTCTTGTTCCTGATCTTAGTGGAAATGGTTTCAGTTTTTCACCATTGAGAATGATATTGGCTTTGGGTTTGTCATATATGGTGTTTATTAGGTGGAGGTGAGTTCCCTCTATGCCTACTTTCTGGAGGGTTTTTATCATAATTGGGTGTGGAATTTTGGTGAAAGCTTTTTCTGCATCTGTTGAGGTGATCATATGGTTTTTATTCTTCAGCTTGTTAATATGGTTTATCACATTGATTGATTTGCGTATATTGAAGAATCCTTGCCTTCCTTGCATAAACACCACTTGATCATAGTGTATGATCCTTTAGTGTGCTGTTGGACTCTATTTGCTAGTATTTTGTTGAGGATTTTTGCATCTATGTTCATCAGTGATATTGGCCTGTAGTTTTCTTTTTTTGTGAGATCTTTGTCTGATTTTGGTATCAGGGTGATGGTGGCCTCCTAGAATGAGTTTGGGAGTGTTCCTCCTGCTATATTTTGGAAGAGTTTGAGAAGGGTAGATGTTAGCTTTTCTCTAAATGTTTGATAGAATTCACCTGTGAAGCCGTCTGGTCCTGGGCTTTTGTTTGTTGGAAGATTTTTAATCAGAGTTTCAATTTCAGTGCTTGTGAGTGGTCTGTTTATATTTTCTATTTCTTCCTGGTTCAGTCTTAGAATGTGCTTTTCTAAGAATTTGTCCATTTCTTCGAGGTTGTCCATATTATTGGCATAGAGTTGCTTGTAGTAATTGCTCATGATCCTTTGTATTTCAGCAGTGTCAGTTGTTACCTCTCTATTTTCATTTCTAATTCTGTTGATTTGAGTCTTCTCCCTTTTTTTCATGATGAGTCTGGCTAATGGTTTATCAATTTTTGTCTATCTTCTCAAAGAACCAGATTTTAGTTTTATTGATGTTTTTAAGTTTTTCCTTCATGTCTTTTTCATTTATTTCTGATCTGATGTTTATGATTTCTTTCCTTCTGCTAACTTCGGGTTTTTTTTGTTCTTTCTCTAATTGCTTTAAGTGTAAGCTTAGGTTGTTTATTTGAGGTGTTTCTTGTTTCTTGAGGTAGGATTGTATTGCTATAAACGTCCCTCTTAGAACTGCTTTTGCTGCATCCCATAGGTTTTGGGTCATTGTGTTTTCATTGTCATTTGTTTCTAGGTATTTTTTGATTTACTCTTTGATTTCTTCACTGATCTCTTCGTTGTTTAGTAGTGTATTGTTTAGCCTCCATGTGTTTGTATTTTTTACAGATTTTTACTGTAATTGATATCTAGTCTCATAGTGTTGTGGTAGGAAAAGATACTTGATATGATTTCAGTTTTCTTAAATTTACTGAGGCTTGATTTGTGGCCCAAGATATGATCTATCTTGGAGCATGTTCCATGAGCACTTGACAACAAAGTGTATTCTGTTGTTGTTGGATGGAATGTCCTATAAATATCAATTAAGTCCATCTTGTTTAATGTATCATTTAAAGCTTGTATTTCCTTATGTATTTTCATTTTGGCTGATCTGTGCATTGCTGAAAGGGGGTTGTTAAAGCCCCCTAATATGATTGTGTTACTGTCGATTTCCCCTTTTATGGCTGTTAGTATTTGCCTTATGTATTGAGGTTCTCCTGTGTTGGGTACATAAATATTTACAATTGTTATATCTTCTTCTTGGATTGATCCCTTGATCATTATGTAGTGTCCTTCTTTGTCTCTTGTAATAGTCTTTATTTTAAAGTCCATTTTGTCTGATATGAGAATTCCTACCCCTGCTTTCTTTTGATTTCCATTTACATGGAATATCTTTTTCTGTCCCCTCACTTTCAGTCTGTATGTGTTCCTAGGTCTGAAGTGGGTCTCTTATAGACAGCATATATACGGGTCTTGTTTTTCTATCCATTCAGCCAGTCTGTGTCTTTTGGTTGGAGCATTTAATCCATTTACATTTAAGGTAATTATTGATATGTATGTTCCTATTACCATTTTCTTAATTGTTTTGGGTTTGTTTTTGTAGTTCTTTTCCTTCTCTTCTGTTTCTTGCCTAGAGAAGTTTCTTTAGCATTTGTTGTAAAGGTGGTTTGGTGGTGCTGAATTCTCTTAGCTTTTGCTTGTCTGTAAAGGTTTTAAGTTCTCCATCAAATATGAATGAGATTCTTGCTGGTTAGAGTAATCTTGGTTGTAGGTTTTACTTTCTCATCACTTTAAAAATGTCCTGCCACTCCCTTCTGGCTCGCAGAGTTTCTGCTGAAACATCAGTTGTTAACCTTATGGGGATTCCCTGGTTTGTTTTTTGTTGCTTTTCCCTTGCTGCTTTTAATATTTTTTCTTTGTATTTAATTCTTAATAGTTTGATTAATATGTGTCTTGGCGTGTTTCTCCTTGGATTTATCCTGTATGGGACTCTCTGTGCTTCGTGGACTTGATTGATTATTTCCTTTCCCATGTTAGGGAAGTTTTCAACTATAATCTCTTTAAATATTTTCTCAGTCCCTTTTGTTTTCGTCTTCTGGGACCCCTATAATTCAAATGTTGGTGTGTTGAATGTTGTCCCAGAGGTCTTTGTCCTCATTTCTTTTCATTCTTTTTTCTTTATTCTGCTCTGCAGTAGTTATTTCCACTATTTTATCTTCCAGGTCACTTATCCGTTTTTCTGCCTCAGTTATTCTGTTATTGATTACTTCTAGAGAACTTTTAATTTCATTTGGTGTGTTGTTTATCATTGTTTGTTTGCTCTTTATTTCTTCTAGGTCCTTGTTAAACGTTTCTTGTATTTTCTCCATTCTATTTCCAAGATTTTTGATCATATCTACTATCATTACTCTGAATTCTTTTTTAGGTAGACTGCCTGTTTCCTCTTCATTTGTTTGGTCTGGTGGGTTTTTACCTTGCTCCTTCGTCTGCTCTGTATTTCTCTGTCTTCTCATTTTGCTTAACTTACTGTTTTGGGGGTCTCCTTTTCACAGACTGCAGATTCATAGTTCCTGTTGTTTTTGGTGTCTGCCCCAGTGGGTAAGGTTTGTTTGGTGAGTTGTGTAGGCTTCCTGGTGGAGGGTACTGGTGTCTGTGTTCTGTTGGATGAAGCTGGATCTTGTCTTTGTAGTCATCAGGACCACATCTTGTGGTGTGTTTTGGGGTGTCTGAACTTATTATGATTTTAGGCAGCCTTTCTGCTATAGGGTGGGGTTGTTGTCCTGTCTTGCTAGTTGTTTGGCATTAGGGTGTCCAGCACTGTAGCTTGCTGGTCATTGAGTGGAGCTGGGTCTTAGTGTTGAGATGGAGATGTCTTGGAGACCTTTTGCCGTTTGATATTATGTGGGGCTGGGAGGTCTCTGGTGGACCAATGTCCTGAACTCAGCTCTCCCACTGCAGAGGCTCAGGCCTGACACCAGGCTGGAGCACCAAGACCCTGTCAGCCACACAGCTCAGAAGAAAAGGGAAAAAAAATAGAAATCAAAATAAAATAAAGTTATTAAAATAAAGAATAAAAAAATTATTAAAAATAAAAATTAATTAAAAAAAGAAAGAAAGAAGAGAGCAACCAGACTGAAAAACAAATCCACCAATGGTAACAAGCACTAAAAACTATACTGAAAAATACAACAACAACAAAAATGGACAGGCAGAACCATAGGACAAGTGGTAAAAGCAAAGCTATACAGACAAAATCACACAAAGAAACACACACATACACACTCACAAAAAGAGAAAAAGGGAAAAAATATATATATAAAGAGGATAGAAGCCAAATCAGTAAACAAATCTACCAAGGATAATAAGCTCTAAATACTAAACTAATATAAACATAAAGCCAGAAACAAATTAGATGCAGAAAGTAAACCCCAAGTCTACAGTTGCTCCCAAAGTCCACCGCCTCAATTTTGGGATGATTTGCTGTCTATTCAGGTATTTCACAGTCGCAGGGTACATCAAGTTGATTGTGGAGATTTAATCTGCTGCTCCTGAGGCTGCTGGGAGAGATTTCCCTTTCTCTTCCTTGTTCCCACATCTACTGGGGTTTACCTTTGGGTTTGGCTCTGCCTCTGCGTGTAGGTCACCTGAGGGCGTCTGTTCCCTGCCCAGACAGGGTGGGGGTAAAGTAGCAGCTGCTTCGGGGGCTCTGGCTCACTCAGGCCTTGGTGAGGGAGGGGCACGGAATGCAGGGCGAGCCTGTGGCTGCAGAGGCTGGTGTGACGTTGCAACAGCCTGAGGTGCGCCGTGTGTTCTTCTGGGTAAGTTGTCCCTGGATCACGGGACCCTGGCAGTGGTGCGCTGCACAGGCTACCAGGAGGGGAGGTGTGGATAGTGATCTGTGCTCGCACACAGGCTTCTTGGTGGCTGCAGCAGCCGCCTTAGTGTTTCATGCCCGTCTGTGGTGTCTGCACTGATAGCCATGGCTCGCACCCTTCTCTGGAGCTCGTTTAGGCGGTGCTGTGAATCCCCTCTCCTCGCGCACCCTGAAACAATGATCTCTTGCCTCTTAGGCAGTTCCAGACTTTTTCCCAGACTCCCTCCTGGCTAGCTGTGGCGCACTAGCCCCCTTCAGGCTGTGTTCATGCAGCCAACCCCAGTCTTCTCCCTAGGATCCGAGCTCCGAAGCCTGAGCCTCAGCTCCCAGCCCCCACCCACCAGGCGGGTGAGCAGACGAGCTTCTCAGGCTGGTGAGTGCTGGTCGGCACCGATCCTCCATGTGGGAATCTCTCCACTTTGCCCTCTGCACCCCTTTGCTGCACTCTCCTCTGTGGCTCTGAAGCCTACCCACCCCTTCCCCCTTCTCCATCAGTGAAGGGGCTTCCTAGTATATGGAAAGTTTTCCTCCTTCACAGCTCCCTCCCAGAGGGGCAAGTCGCATCCCTATTCTTTTGTCTCTGTGTTTTCTTTTTTCTTCTGCCCTACCCAGGTATATGGGGAGTTTCTTGCCTTTGGGGAGGTCTGAGGTCTTCTGTCAGCATTCAGTAGGTGTTCTGTAAGAGTTGCTCCACATGTAGATGTATTTTTGATGCAGTTGTGGGGAGGAAGGTGATCTCCACGTCTTACTCCTCTGCCATATTGAAGGTTCCCCCACCCCGCACCGAACTCTTCAAAGGTAGATTTCAGTCAATGGTAGAGGAAATCTTTACTTAAAGATTAATTTTGTTTATGGACAAAATCTTGGAGTTTACACTTTTCAGATGCTCTCCCTCCCTTCCATAATTCAGTCCAGGGCACCTCAGTAGATACTGATTGATGTAAATAAGACATTGTTTTTCTTTTAAATGTTTTATCAAAGCTCTCATGAATTTTCACATTCAAAGCATTTGTGAGCCAGGTGGGCCTGAGATCAGATTGAGAGGGGAGAAGCTGTTCACTTTGGAATGGAACTAACAAAGACCAAGAATAAGTTAAATTTCACTCAGTTGGGAGGTGGGTTACGCATGTGTAATTTTTATTTGTAAAATAAACCTTTGATAAGTTAAAAGCTGAAGAACTATGACAGGCTTTGCTCTGTAAGTGTCAATCTGAGGATTGACCAGAGAGATGGCAAATGAATTAAGAATTTTCCTTTCCAGTGAAATCTCTTTTATCACAATTCCTTAGGAAATTTTACATTGTGCATATCGAAAAGAATAATTAATTTAATTGTCCACTTTCTGTTGCTTATTATTTATCTATTTTTTATCTGAAAGAAAACACTGAGTTTTTTTTTTTTGCACAACTAACGATTTTGTTAAGTGAAACTATGGTGAAAGTAGATAGAATGTTTTTGTTATTCAAAATGTTCTAATCTATATAAGGAGTATGTTTTCTTTATCTGAGGCAATACACATTGACTTACCTATCTTAATATACTAAAAATATAAGAAGGTGGGTAGTGAAATGGTATCATCTAAAGTTGAAATTTGCTAAGTGATTAGTTGATTGAGTTGTGTAAGGGGATCAAAAAGATAGAAAAGTAGTTTTTTGACTCTGGAGTAAAATGTCTTTTATGTTTGGATAAGTTTGTGTGGAGGGAAGGGAAGGGGGATTCGGTTTGGGGAGAGTGAGAAATAAAAGTGTTTTAAAACTCAGACTTAAGTGTTTCCTTGCAACCATCCAATGGTCCTGCCTTTGCTACACACTGAGTCCCACTACTCAAGTCTGATTTCACAGTTTTGAGTCCTCAACACGGGCACCTCCCAGCTCCCACACTTTATCAGAAGTCTTGCTGATCTAGGAATCAGGCTGCTGGAGCTGAGATTCTCGCCTGATTGTCAGCTAAAGAAGGTGTGATAGAGTAGAAAACAGGATTTCCACACAGGAGACCTGATTTTGAATCCTGGTTTTGAATCCTAACACTTATTAACTCTGTGACCTTGGTAAGTTATCTCTTTTGTGCTTCAGTTTTCTCACTATAAAATGGAAGTACTGCACAGTTTGTTTCAAGTATTACATAAAATAATGTATGTAAAAACATCTAAACGTGATTTGTACGTGGTAGGGACTCAGTCTTTTTCTTTCTTTCTTTCTATCTTTTTATTTTTTGTAAAGAGCATCTTATTCAGCCAGTCATCGAAACACCTCCTCTGGGTGGTGGTCTAAACTGGTTCCCTGGAGATATTTCACAAATATTTTATTATTTTGAAATAACAAATGAGCGGAAGAATTAAGGACTTTGGATGTGCATACGCCTGCATGTACCTATATATGTATATGTGTGTATATGTGTGTGTGTATATATATATATTATATATTTTTGAGGGGACGTCTTGTCTTTTCCTTCCTTCTTTTTTCTGTATTTCTCAGACTGGACTAGTTCAAATGTGGACATTGGCATAGGGCTGCTAACAGGGCCCTGGACAAAGTTTTGAATTTTGTTTTGGTAGCAACTTTTTGGTATCCCTTCATATGTGAGCCCCACTTTTGCTTCTCACTATTTTCCAATTCTGTCTCTAGGGATGACCAGCGTATCATGCTGCTTGTGGCAGTCAATGCGGCCAAAGATCTCAAAAACCCATTTCTGAAGACCCAGAACATGAATTAAGTTTGCATTTCCCAGGAGAAATTTCTCTGTGTAAAGAGGAGTGGGTTAGCCCATTTGGGAGGATAAGCAGGGCTGGGAAAGGCCTTCTCTACTTGTTCTCTTCCTCCTAAGTGCAGTCTCTTCCAGGATTTGCCAGTGGAAGCAAGGATTTGCAGATGTAGATAACAGACATGATTTATTTGACTTGCATAAAATTTAAAAAATGAATTAGCTGCAAAATTTTCAAATTCAGTAGATTTAGATTCAGGTTTCTCCTAGAAAGATCTGGCAACATCTGAACAGGGTAAGGATCAATGGATGACAAATAGCTGCCTTTGGAAGGGCAAGTGCTCCCCAGATCAGACAGTTCTCCCCTGCCTTGTGTAATTGCCTAAATTAGCTGTTTGGCCCTTGTAGACATTTGGATTTGTGACACCCACTCTACAATTAGCATTGCTTACCCACCTCTACCTGTCTTGCCCACATCTTCCCTCTTCCTGCCCTGGCATCCACCCACCCAGATATGTTTTTCTAACAGAGCCCCTGAGCTCGGTAAAAACAAGAACTGGTTGTCAGAGAAAGAACAGTGTTTACCATGGCAAACCAATGATATTCAAAACCACAAACCATAATTCCAGAAATGCTAGTTCTGTTTCTTTTTTCTTATGAGAAGTGAATAATCTTATTTTGGAAGTTAAAGCTAGCTGTATTAATTTATTTAAAAATAGACTTTTAAGGCAAAAAAGCATCACTAGAGATAAAGATAACATGCTCAGTGCCTTTGAATGATGTAGCAGTATTAAAGTTGTATGCTCCAAACAATACAGTTTCAAATGTATAAAGCAAAATCAACAGAATTGTGAAGAGAAATAACTTTACAATCATAGTGGGATATGTAACAGAAGTAGTTAACAACAGAACTAGGTAACTAAGTAACAGGACTAGTTAACAACAGAATCAATAAGGAGAGAGAAAATTGTGAGCAGCATATTAACAAGTTTGATCTAATGGTCACATATATTAAATCCAAGAAGTGAAGAATACATTTCTTTTTAAGAACAGATGGATCATTTATAAAAATTGATGTATCCTGTGCCATAATGGAAGTCTAAACATATTTAAAATAGTAAAATCATACACAACATGTTTTCTGACCACAAATGCAATTAGGTTAAAAGTCACTAAAAAAAAGATAAGTGGAAAAAAATAAATATATGTTAAAATTAAGAAACAAGGTTCTAAATAACCCATGGGTCAAAGAATAAATCATAATAGAAATTAGAAAATATTTAGAATCACACCTAAAAAAAGATACTATGTATAAAAACTGATGGGGTGCAACCAAAACTGTACAAAGAGGAGAATTTTTAGCCCTAAATTTATATTTCAGAAAACTTTATGCTAATGCATTTGAAAATACAAATGAATTTCTAGAAAAATATAACTTCCAAAAACTGACTCAAGAAGAAATAAAAAGCCATCCTACAGAGAGCATTTAAGGTCCAGATAACTTTACCAGAAGTTTTACAAAATCTTCAAGAAACAACTATACAATACTATACAAACTTAGAGAATAGAAAAAGAGGAGTAATGTTTAGAATAAAAACTGCTTAGAATCAATATAAAAAAGACAGTCCCATAGAAAAAGAGGCAAAAGACTTGAACATCTTCACAAAAAGACCTTTTTTTTTTTGTATTTAAAAAAATTTTTAAACAGCTTTATTGGGATATAATTGATATACAAAAAATAACTGGACATATTTAATGTATACAATTTGCTGATTTTGGAGATATGCATATACCTGTGAAAACATCACCACAATTAAGGCAATAAAATATCCATTACCTCTAAAAGTTTCCTTCTGCTCCCACCCTCCTTTTCTGTGGTAAGAACACTTAGCATGAGATCTATCCTCTTCACAAATTTTTAAGTGTACAATATTGAATTGTTAATGATAGACACAATGTTGTGCAGTAGGTCTCATGAAAAGATCCTCAACCTCAACTTCTCCTCTCCCCTGCCCTCCTCCTTTACCCCCTCCCTCTTGTCCAGGGACCCCAGTGGTCTTATTCATCAGCAAGTTCCCAGATCATAGAAAATGGAACAGGATGTGGCTCATTCTAGTCCTTCAATAATATTTATGTAAACTGCAAATAAATACATGTAGGTGAAATCATCCAAGCAGAGGAGAGAAAGCTCGAAGAGAAAGTAAATGGAATAAGAGAAGTAGGCCAGAGGTGAGACTTTCCAGAACATTAACCTGCAGGAGGTGGTAGAGTTGAGGAGAAGGCCTGTGGAGTAGGCAGAATGTAGGAGGGAGGCCAGGAAAGAAGTATATCAATAGCAACTAGGATCCTTTGCCTGCAAGGGACTGAACATCTAGCTAAGAGTGGCTTAAACAATAGGGGCTTATTATCTCACATAATAATCTGGAGGTAGGTAGTTCCAGGGTTGATTAATTCAGTATTTCTTCAGTGTCCAAGCTTTACATTGGCTGCTGGTGATTCTCCTGGTTTTCCCCTCATGGTCACAAAAAAGGCTGTCACAGGGCCAGTTGGCAAAAACTGAGTTTAAAGACAAGAATTATACATCAGGAGGAACACATCCTCAGGTTCCATTGGCCAGGACCAACTCCTAAACCAATTACAGCAAAGGGGAATGAGATTCCGTTGATTGGTCTAGGCCACCACGGTTCATCTCTTGGGGCTAGGATAGGGGATTACTTCCTCTGAGCATACTGCTGCCCACACCTGAACACAGCTGGCAATGTGCTAGCAAAGAAGTAGGGGTGTGTTCATGGAAACTGGGGTAATGTCTACTGAGGAGACAACCAGCAGGGTATTCTGTCACAGGATTCAAGGAAAGAGATGTTCAAGGAAGGAGTCAGTTGGGTCATTTGTGACTGAGAGGTCATTCATATAAGACAAGGATTGAATGGGACTATTGGATTTCACAACAAGGAGAACATTGATGGTGGTGGTGAGAGCAATCGCTGTGGAGTTGGCAGAGGAAATTAGGTGGAAGAGACCCAGTTATGGTGAGTTAAAAAGTAAGTGGGGGATGAGAGGGAAGAGGTAGGGAGGGAAGGCAAATTGTCCAAGGGTCTTGGTTATGAGGTAGATGAGAGACAATGGAGCTGGCCCGGGTCTCTGTCCTGTTCTCGGCTGGGAATCCTATTCATTATGCTCCCCAGCCAGGACTCTGTTGGCTGTGCCATTCCCCGCCTACGCATTTCAGGAGTTTTTGAATAATTCCCAGATCTGATAATGTTAGTTTATTATCCATTCCTCTGACCATTCTAGTTACTTTTCTTTGACCCTCCTTAGTGCCAACATTTCCTTCGTCAGATGTGGCAATAAGAACTGTGTATATGCTTTTGTTGAATTTAGAAATGACTCTTTTCTCATGGTAAAAATGGTATGTATTCATCATAAAAAAATGAAAAATAAAAAGATGCTGAAGGAAAAGTAAAAAAATATATAACCCTAATCCACAGAGCTCATCAGAGATATTTTGCTGTTTCTCTTTTAGCTCTCCCCATCCACATTTGTATTTATTTTGTATAGTGAAATACTATCTTGCTTTATAACTTGTTTTTTTCCTTAATATTATATGACGAGTTTCTCATCTCATGAAATGCTCTTGATGAATACAATTTTTTGACTGAAAAATATTCTATTGTTTGAATAGGTCATTTAACATTCTTCAGTTAATGAACATTTACATTGTTTCCAACGTTTGTTTGCTACATTGTGCCTGCCTATGACTTATTATCTTGGGATAGGTTTGTAACAGTGGGATGAGCGGTTCAAAAAGTGTAAGATAATTTTAAGGCTTTTGTCAGGGCAGCAATTTGGTTAAATGTAGGTGCTCTGGGTCATGCTTGAGTTTTAACTCAGATTCTGCCATTTTCTAGATATGTGACTTTGGGTAAGTGACTGACCCAAGTCTTAGTTTCCTAATCGTAAAATGAGGATCATAGTATCTACTTCCTGGGGTTTATAATAGGTTAAATAAAATAATTTGTGGAGAGGTTTTAGCACAATGTCTAACAATAAATATGAGCCTTTCTAGAAATGATACATCAATTTACAAGTCTAAACAGAACCTATTTTATTTTTAATCTGCTCTCTATAAAGTTTAGCATATGAGTTTTAAAAGAATCTAAAATGATTTATGGCTGATGTGTTCAAAGACATTTATCTTAATAAATTTGGGGTCAGTAAATCTTCAGCCTTTATGTTTTTCCTTCAGGCCAAATATTTCAAGTTCAGAGGTGACATTGTGTTGGCTACAGAATGTTCTCTAGACACCTTCACTGGGTGTCTCTAGCTAGTGCATTCTGTGCATATTCTCTTACATCTGATGAAAGCATTTGAATTGATGTGAGTGGGCTTAGACTACTTATTCCTCAAAGGGCTTTCCCCACCTCTAACCTATTTTAGTTTCTATTATGTATTATGCCATCAAGACTAAACAAAGCTATACATTGGCTTTGAATAAAAATAATGCTTAGATGGGTAAAAAAGCGCTGATACCAAATGTAACCTTTAGGCCTTCTGGAATCTCTCAGAACAGAGAAAAGACAATCTTAGAACCTTGCTGAATGCCAAAGGATTTTCCATAGCTAGTCAAGTGACCTTAGCTCTAATAGTATCTGACTTTTTCACTTTCTGCCCTGAGGCTCAGTTCCAGCTTGTGGAAGTTTTCTGACCCATGGATTTGCTATAGTGTGGCAGTCATGTAACCTGGAGTTCTAACTCTATAATAATGTTCTGGGGATTTGAGAATAATCTTTGGGAGGATAGAATCAAGTTAGTTTACCTGGCACTTTTATGTCCCAGAAATAGCTCCTACTGAATTTTTAGTTACCAAATGGAAACTTAAGTGTTATTTTTTCATATATAAGCTGATTTCAATCTATTTTTTCAGTGTATGTTTTTCTCCTTTAATGATAACACAAAATTCAGATAATTAGAGTGATTTTTTTTTATGTGATTCCCCACCACCCGACCCCCCCGGAACTTTAATTTCTGTATCTCTACAAAGGGTTTTGCTGTGGTCTTCTGGAGCTGGCTCGTATTGGCTCATCTGGAACAATTATTAAATTTTCACAGATTGGTTGAGGTCATGTTGGTAGCTTGAAGTTGTCTGTGGTGTGGGTGTTTACACCATAGAAATCAGCAATGCTACAAATCAGGACATTCCACATGCTCCCCTCCCTGCCCCCGCCAAACTGGTTGGTAAACATTTACCAGCAGACTACCGCTTTTCAGACAGTTTTAAAGGAACTAGAAATTTTAACCTCTCAGACTAAAGTTCCATATCATATAGTTGAGGTAGAATAAAAAGTTTAGTTATCAGGTATTGCGCCTTCTACCAGTGGATGTTTGTGAAATGCTATCATTTATTAAAAAGATAGTCATTTAAAACATGACAGACAGATTGAATGTGGGAAGAAAGGAAACCACAAATAGAAGGCACACGTTACAGTAAATGTAGAAAAATAGACAACAGAGTTAAGAAACTAGAAAGCCAAAGGAAAAACTTCTTGAAGAGTGAAGGACAGGAAGAAGACTGTGCTAAGCAAAATTGACACTAAAATTGAATTTGAGAAGTACAGGGAGGTTAAAAAAGGCATCAGAATGAAATAGTTTTGAAAATGGTCAGCAATACCAACTTGGTGAAGTAATGTCTTCCACCCAAGGTGACATTTGCTGAAATGGAAAGTGGCACTAAAACCACCAGCCACTGAAAAACAACACATTTTGCCTTTGGCATGTTGGAACACATGTAGAGAATAGCATTATGGGTAAGGAACCATATATTTATTGTCCAAACTAGGACTTCCGTGAGTGAAAGGGGGCTCTGTTAGTAATTACTTCTGAACAACAACATAAACCAGAGCCATAGAAGCAAACCAGGATGTATGAACACACTAATTACAGGCTCTACCACTGGCAACCCAGTTTCCAACCCAACTGGTTAAAAGAACTTGACCGATAAATATTACAATGAAAAGGTTATAATAAATATTCCAAGAGGCTATAGTGATATTAATTGTTTTCCCATTATGAGAGGGTTAAAAAGTAAAAGGAGGTGATTCATAGTAATGTTGAATAAACAACAAAAAATATGTGAGGAACTGTGGAGCCCCATCTCCTTCTGTTGTCTCCTAACCTGGTGGAGGCAGCCCTAGGGTAACTGTTCTTGTTGTACTTGTCAGTGTTGAACACTGTGGGCCCAGACACTCTCCAATTTCCAGTTACTCATTAAGTCCTCTTCTTTATGCTGTTTCCTGTAATATTTCTAGCCTTTTTTCTTTGTTCTGCTTGAATGATTAAGCTACTCAGCACTCCCGACAGCTGGGCCCGAACCATGTGCAAGAATGGCTGCCCTGGAGAGAAGGGTTCATGAAACTCTATTGAGCTCCATGGTTTTCCTTCCTCAAACTTGCCATTGTTCATCATAGCTGTTTGTTTTGGTCAGCTTTCAGGACTCTTTCTCAGAGACTCGTATAGGATTTGTCTTGAAAATCCCCAATTTTCTGATTTTTGTGGCTTCCATAAAGGCTTTGCTGAATTACACACCCAACTTGTGCTCCAATATCTGGGCATACATTTCTCATGATATAATGGGGCTGCATTTGGCACTGCAAAGGTGATTTCATGCTCTGGGGCTTTGGCCGTATTTCACAGTGTATTCACTTTACTTTCCAGGAAATGGGTCGAACTTTAAAAATTCAGTATCAGAGGCAAGGGACTCAAACATTCTTTTTCTTGGAACTCTCTTCACAAGTATCTTCCTAGAAATCTTAAGGTCATTTTTCTGTAAGGAAATCTCTAGTAAGACTGTGTTCCCATTCCTTTCATCCTGAACATCAAGTGAGCATGTCAAATGGCATTGTGTAACAGACCTTTCTGTGATGATGGAAATGTTCTATATCTGGGCTGTCCAATATAATAGCCATTTTCTTTTTTTTCTTTCTTTTTTTTGTGGTACGCGGGCCTCACTGTTGTGGCCTCTCCCGTTGCGGAGCACAGGCTCCGGACGCGCAGGCTCAGTGGCCATGGCTCACGGGCCCAGACGCTCCGCGGTATGTGGGATCTTCCTGGACCAGGGCACGAACCCGCGTCCCCTGCATCGGCAGGCGGACTCTCAACCACTGTGCCACCAGGGAAGCCCTAATAGCCATTTTCTATATGTGGCTATTGAGTATTTGAAATGTGGCTAATATGACTGAAAACTAAATTTAAAATTTAAGTTCATTTAAATGTAAATAGCCACTTAGAGCGAGCGGCTACTGTATTGAGCAGTACAGCTCCATACCAACCCAGTGGCTCTAAGCTCTGTCTATTCAGTGATGCCCTTGTTGCAGTTCAGTTCAGCAATACTTCCCAAGCTTGGAGTGATCTTTAAGGGCCCACATTGATCTGAGATCATTTCAAAGTCTCACTGCAATTTCCCACAATATCAAGGAGTTGAAATCAAGAGCGGGCAGCTAGTCTATGGTGTAGCTGAATATTGCACTGGAATTTGGGCTATTCCTGGTCAAACCCCTTCTCCCTCAAAGATTATAAATATTTCTGAAGGCTCCCCAATCTAATGTAGGAATAAAAGAATAGGGCTCACGGTAGTACTATGAATACTGTGAGTACTGTTTATACTATTCGTAACAACACTATGAATAACGTCATCGTCTCTGACTCAATTTTGTAACCAATGCAACTTCCAAGTCTCCTTTGCCCCTGGCAGTGACTGAGTACAGGTCAGAAGTGGTCTGCGCTGCAGCCGTTGATGGTGCAAATGATCCCTCCACAGGGCTGGGCAGAGATAGCGCCCACCCTAGTCATGATCCCATAGCTGGTCCCTTTTCTGCCGATGCCATTTTCCTTTTTTGTAGACATGTCATCATGTACTCACAGCTCCTTCCTTAACACTTTTTTAAACAACTTTATTAAGATGTAATTTGCATGCTATGCAATTTGCCAATTTATATTGTAAAATTCAATGGATTTTGTTTATTCACAGAGTTGGGCAACCATTACCACAATCAATTTTAGAACATTTTCATCATCCACAAAAGAAACCTTGTACCCATAAGTAGTTAATTCCCATTTCTCCTCATCATATCACTCCCAGTAGTAGGAACCAGTAATCTATTTTCTGTCATGACAGTTCTACCTATTTTGGAGGTTTCACATACGTGGAATCATACAGTATGTGGTCTTTTGTGAGTGACTTCTTTCACTTAGCATAAGTTTTAAGGGTTCATCAGCATTATAGCCTGTGTCAGCACTTCATTCCTTATTATTGCTGGATAATATTCCATTGTGTAGATATGCCACATTGTAGTTTTTCATTCATCAGCTGATGGACATTTGGAGTCTTTCGATTTTTTGGCTATTATGAATAATGTTGCTTTGAACATTCATGTACAGGTTTGATATGGAAAGCTGTTTTAATTCCCTTGGGTGTATATCTAGGAGTGGATTATGGGCTCCTATGGTGACACTATGTTTAACGTTTCAAGGAATAGACAAACTGTTTTCCAAAGCAGTAGAGTCCTAATGAGAACACCAAATCCTAACCACTAGACTACCAGGGAGCATCGAGTCCTAATGATTTAAAAGCCAAATTGTCTACAGAAGAGAAAGCCTATGTGACAATCTCTCAGGACAGCCATCCTACACCTAATACTTCAGCCCATCCAAATGCATCATAATGATTTAGTGTGTTACATCTTTGCCGTTCCTGAAGTTACACGTTCTTCCCCGCCACCCAGTTTTACTGAGAACTAATTGAAATACATCACTGTATACGTTTAAGGCATACAGCATCATGGTTTGATTTACATATATTGTAAAATGATTATCACAATCGGTTGAGTTAATATCCGTCTTCTCATATAGATACAATAAAAAGAAAAGAAAGGAAAAAATATTTTCCTAGCGATGAGGACTCTCAGGATTTTCTCTCATAACAGTTTTCCTGTATATCATACCGCAATGTTAACTACAGTCTTCGTATTGTACATTACATCTCTAGTACTTCCCTTTTTTGTAAGTGGAAGCTTATACGCTTCTTCCACCCGTCCTCCAATTTCCCCTCCCCCGTCCTCTGCCTGTGGTAAACACAAGCGTCTGATCTCTTTTTCTGTGAATTTGACCTTTTTTCTTTTCGATCCCCCAGGTAAGTGAGATCATATGGCATGTGTCTTTCTCTGTCTGACTTCCCTCATTCAGCATAATGCCCTCCAGGTCCGTCCATGTTGTGGCAAATGGCAGGATTTCCTTGTTTTTGTAGCAGAATAATATTCCATTTATTACTTCTTTATCCATCCATCCATTGATGGACACTTTGTTTCCAGGCTTTGGCTATAGTGAATTATGTTGCTGTGAACATGGGGGTGCAGATATCTTCTCAAGTTAGTGTTTTCATTTTCTCTGGGTATGTTCCCGGAAGTGAAATTGCTGGATCATGTGGTAGTTCTATTTTTCTTTAAGGGTCTTCCAAGGGAAATATTTTTATGGGAAGAAACAGTCTCAGGTGGCCATGCTAGGTATCCCATGACTCTGGTCCCCGGTTGTAGTTCATTGTTCCAGAGATGGGTATCTGCCCCAAAGGCAGCTGATTCCCAGGCTAAACAGAGCCCTATACCATCAGCTGGCTCCAAAAGATGAGCTGTGCCGACTCAATTCTCTCTGTCAGGAATGTGATCTGTGAATCGTAATGATAGAGAAGAGGCCAGCCATGGGAGCTGAAAGTAGAAGACTGCTTAGAGAAAAGCGATGGAGTAGCATTGCACCATGAGGATCACGACAAACCAAAGTCATGAGGAAGCAGAAGTGATGAGGAAGATGAAAAGACAGAAACTATGCGTAAGCAGGTAAGGCAGGGAACAGATAAACAGATCAGCATGTGAAGAGTCAATCTCCAGCTACTGGAGAATGATAGACACGGGAAGGAGTAGCAGAGCCACATTGATGGCAAAGCCATAGAATGAGAAGTACAAATTCCAGCTGCTGAGGCCCTCGGTAACTGGGCATCTAAATGGCCCTGGTCCCAGGAGCCTGATTCTGTCTTTCCTTTTCTGTGTGAGACAGGGCTGTTGGCTTCTCTTGGGTTACCTAGTATAGATCTGTATTAGGCAGGGTTTTCTAGAGAAACAGCATACGTATATATATAATATATATATACGTATGCTGTTTCTCTAGAAAACATATTATATATAATATATAAATATTTAATTATTATGTATGTATAATATATAGTAAATAAACATGTATACTTTATATATTGTATGTATATTATATCTATATAGTATATATAGATATACATATAATATGTAATTTATATATATTTATATATGTAAAATATATAATATATATTTATGTATTATTATATTGCATACTATTCTATATCATATATGTGTGTATATATATAGAGAGAGAGAGAATGAGGGAGGGAAGGAGGGAGAGAAAGAAAGAGAGAGAGAGAGAAATAGGTTTATTTTTAGGAATTGGGTCGCGTGATTGTGGGAACTGGAAAATCTGAGATCCGAAATTCAGGTAAGAGTTGATGCTGCAGTCTTGAGTCTGAATGCCTCAGAGCATCAAGTTGGAAACTCAGGCAGGGTTTCTATGTCGCAATTTGGGGGAGAATTTCTTCCTCTTTGAGGAAACTCAGTCTTCTAAGGTCTTCAGCTGATTGGATGAGTCACACCCACACTATGGAGAGTAAACTGCTTTACTCAAAGTCTACTGATTTAATTGTTAATAACATGTAAAAAAATACCTTCACTGCAACATGTAGCCTGGTGTTTGACCAAACAAGTGGGTACCATAGACTAGCTAAGCTGACACATAAAATCAACCCTCCCAAAATCCTTACTAAAAATCTCCTCTTGCTTGAGGCAACTTTAACCTCTGCATGGTTCTCAAGTTTTATCAGCTAGTAAGGATTTGAAGAAGGATTTGAACCCAGAAATCTGACTCAAAACTTGAATTTTTAACCACTAAGAGCTTACATCATTTTGTCTTATATCTATCATTTACTAACTCATTTCTTTATTCAGGAATATTTATTGGAGACCTCTTAAGTGGTTGGCATGGTATACGCTTCTGGGGAGACAGTAAATAATTGAAATCTATAATACTATATTTATTAAATATAATAATGGAATATGATTAAATACAATGTCTTAGTTAATGCCTATGTTAAATATATTTTAAATATAATTAAAATAAAACAATATATTTAAAATATAAAATTAGATCTAATGTGATAATAGATGGGAGAGGAAGGCAAAATCAGAGGGGCAACTACTGTGGTTGGGAGGTAGGTTTAGGGAAAGTTTCTACTGGGCAAAATTGGATGTTGGATGTGAAAGACGAATCAGCATTAACTAGGTAGGGGGAGAGAGTGGAGAAGCACAGAGGCTGAGAGAAAAAAATCACATCACAGAAATGTTAGCTGGAGGTCTCCATTTAGGATTTAAGTGCTTTGAAATAATGATTTGCATGCCTTCCCTCCTTCCTTCTTTCCTTCCTTTCTCTTTCTCTCTCTTTTTCCTTCCTTTTATTTTTTCCTTTCTTTCTCTCTCCCCTAATTTCATCCCCCAGGCATTTAATTGAGGTCTTATATATCCTACACTCTTTATTAAAATTACTGAATGAATAAATGAGTGAATATATGACTAATAAGAAATATACGCTTCATCTTGATAACCAAATTCTTCCACAAGTCTAGTTGCTGCTTTCAGAGACCAAAAAAACTGAGTTCACAGGTCTGAGCTGGTATGATAGTTTTTGTTCTTTCAAATAATTTTCCTTTGATGATGATATTTTAAATTATTGTTACCCCTCCCCCCTTTCTGCATAGATAATCAAGGATTGGTTGTGGCTATGAACTAGGTAGGCAGAGGAAGGGCCTGAAGACTGTGTTGAAACTTAGGCTCAAGCAATGGAATGTTGCAGTTGACTGGGGGGAATAGCTGCCACAAAGGGCTCCTTCTGGAAGCCAGCAATTAGGAAAGAGGAATCTCAGAGTTCAGTTTGAATAGAACCAATGGGCCATCTGGAGGGCCAAAAGGCAAGGCAGTGAATCGTGATGAATATTGCAAGAAACAGTGTGTGTGCATCACACGTGTATGAGCATACATGTAATGTGTTAGGAATGTCTCAGTTCATGAATGCTTTCTATTTAAAGGAGTGTTAATACAGAACAGAGACATGGGGAACTATTATCTTGGCTTAAATGGTTATCAAAATATTTTGATCTTTTAATTATATATTTTAAAATGTAGAAGGAACTGAGTAATTGTATTTAATTCAATGCACAGCTTAAAGGCAATCTGCTTGTAAAAATATTTACCTTTTTTTCCCCATCCCGATAGCCTAGCCCATGTGACATTAAATAGATATGTATGCACTATTGGGTCTGTGCAGAATGATGAAAATAACTAGTCATAACTCCTAACTGTAACATTATAGTAAAGAATAGCCCACAGGTTCGTATGGGATTGAAAATTCTTTTCATATTGATATTCTTTAGGCTCTAGCTTGGCACTACTATTGGCTACTTATGAATAAGTTCTTTAGCTTTTCTGAGCCACAATATCTTCATCAGTAAAATAGGGGACCAGAGTAGTTGATCTTTCTAATTTGTAAAATGTTTTGTTCACCAGAGAGGTTCATATTTTAAAAAGCACTTTGAAAAGTGTAAGATTTCCTACAAAGATTCCTGCAAAGATTAGAAGTAGAGCTAACTTTCATTCATTCATTTATTTAATATATTGAGTGCATTACACTGCTGAAATATGTATAGTCATATATCGTATATGTATAACTATATTATATGCTCGTTCTGTGCTAATTGTTGAGGCCACATTGATGAAAAAGACAGATTTTTTTTTTTCTGTGTGGTCTGTGTGGTCTCTTCGAAGTGGGTGAAGACAATTGGAAGATTCTTGTGAGTTTCTATGTTACCACTTAATGCGTATGTGATTTCCACTTAATAGGTGTGTGATTTCAGGTGTATAATGGATGATTATACAGGACTATATCATAGGATGGCTATGAGAATCAAATGTGGTAATTGTTGTAAAATGTATTAAGTGCTATACAATGTGACCCAACTATGAAATATCAAGTGGAGAGAGACAAGAAATTGGAAGAAGGTTGAACCATGGAAACTTCCCTAACCTGAGGACAGGGATAAGAGAAAACACAAAAGAGAGTAGAGTAGAAAATTGACAAAGAGAGAGGTAGAAAAGTGAGAGGAAGTAATACATGGGAAGTATTAATAAGCCACCTGCACTAAAAAGATTTTTCAGATTTTTACCTAGTTTAATATGTTAAATTCATATGTCTTATTCTAGCAATATTTCCTTCAAAATTTGGGTAAAAAGTGCATTTTTACTTTTAAAAAAAGTTACAGAAAGAAAAACATCTCTCTGATTCTTGTATAGAAATTCTAAATTATTTTCTTTCTAGCTTAAAGAAAGGTCAATTATACAAAATCAGTCTGTATTTGCCCTTTATCCTGAGCCTGTCTTTTCAGCTACTTTGCTCAAAAAGATCTTTGCTTTGGACTTGGAGAAAGGGCAAATGGTGTTGCAGAAGAAAGATTCTATCCAGCTGACCATAAATTTCTGGCGGTGTGTGGGAGCACACGTTCTGGCTAAGATCTGACACCAAAGCTTCAAATTTCTAAAGAACAGTTCTTGCTGGATGGTTTGACTATTTCACTGGTTTTGTTGAAGAAGACAGGCAAGATTAAATGCTTCATTGATGTAAGAACAAAGGTAAGCCAGGGGATCTGGCAAAGGTTGAGCAGTATATTTTTAAAGTGAATATGATAGCAATTTTTATGAGTCTGCTAGTCACACTTTGGTTGAAAATCTAATCTTTTTCAAAGACGAAAAGGATAAATGAATACCCTCTTGACAACATACAAGATGTTTAAAGGCAAAGCTATTTGATTATTTTTATTCTGACATGTTGAGAAACTGTCATTTTAATCAATACAATGAATTAGTATGGCACTGTATTTGAAGCTTTTACAAAGTAAAAAACTTGTTTGTGAGTGGTTTTGCTGATATTATTTATCATTATCTCTCTTCTTTGGTCTCCAGTATTTTGGCTAATGCTTTATAGTCCTTCTCTTGATTTAAACTCTAATCGTTATCTACTTTGAGTCACTCATGAATCTCAAAATATTTTGCTGAATTAGAACCTTTGATATTTAAGGCAAATTTTAATGATCTATCTTCTTCTGAAGTGACTAATTTTAAAGGAAAAAATGCCGAGTTATACTCACCCTTTCCATTCATGCATTATTTTGTGACAGATTTCTTCTGAGCATAAAGAATTTCTTCTTAGAGAAAGAACTTGGAAGAACACAGGCTCCAGGGCCAAAGCATCTACAGGTGGATTGTCTACAAAGGGAAGAGCTTATCTGAAATTTGAGCTGCAATCAAAAATAAAGGTAGATAAAACCTTTGTACATTGTCACCATAGGAAGGAAAAGCACAAATGCATACGTATTGCTTTGTATCTCTTTTTACATATCTTGCGAGAAAAAGATTTTCCTGGTCAAAGCATCTTTGCTAAATTTATCTCCGGAGGGACACTGCTGCTCAATCAGATCTTTGCAAGATTTTACCCTGGCGTTCCAAAAAGAAAAAGTACTCAGTAGGATATGTTTTATTATTTTCTTTTGAATAATTCCAGGTATAGGTCATAAAATACTTTGGTTAGCAAGTGTTCCAGACTTGAGTCTTGGAGATTAAGTTGTCAAATTGAAACAGAGAGGTTACAGAATCCTTGTCTGGTTTAACGGTTATACTGGCATACTCATATGCTACCCAGAAACTGATTGATAGTATCTTTGTCACTTTGTCACTTTAGAAGAATAAAACAAAAAGTTTTTTTGTTTGTTTCTTCCTTTTTTCCCTCATTATTTTGCCTAATTTACTACCTGTAATTTAAAAACAAAAACCGCTTTCAAACGTTAATATCAAAAGTTGACTTACCTGTTAAGGTATATGAGCCCTCAACAATGAAGTTATTAATCTTTAGAGCTTTTGAAGTTTCAATTAAAGGTCTCAGTCTCCATGTACAACATATGTAAGCAGGATGAATAAAAATTCATTCTCAAATGAAAAAGAGTAATAAACCCAACCCAAGTTTAAGAGAGGGAACTGCATAGAAAGACAAATATTAAAATAAATATGTTTAGTTAAAAATTAATTTCCTGTCAAGAATCCTGGTTCTACCAGAACTGTTTTTTTTTTTTACTTAATTTTTATTGGAGTATAGTTGTTTTACAATGTTGTGTTAGTTTCTGCTATACAGCAAAGTAAATCAGTTATACATATACATATATCCCTTCTTTTTTAGATTTCATTCCCATTTAGGTCACCACAGAGCACTGAGTAGAGTTCCCTGTGCTAAACAGTAGGTTCTCATTAGCTATCTATTTTATACATAGTAGTGTATATATGTAAATCCCAATCTCCCAATTCATCCTACCTCCTCTTCCCCACCTTGGTATCTGTAAGTTTGTTCTCTACATCTGTGTCTCTATTTCTGCTTTGCAAATAAGTTCATCTGTACCATTTTTCTAGATTCCACATGTAAGCGATATTATACAATATTTGTTTTTCTCTTTCTGACTTACTTCACTCCCTATGACAGTCTCTAGGTCTATCCACATTTCCGCAAATGGCACTATTTCGTTCCTTTTTATGGCTGCATAATATTCCATTATATATATATATACCACATCTTCTTTATCCATTCCTCCGTTGATGGACATTTAGGTGGTTTCCATGTCCTGGCTATTGTAAATAGTGCTGCAATGAACACTGGGGTGCATGTATCTTTTTTTTTTTTTTTTTTTTTTTTTTTTTTTTGTGGTATGCGGGCCTCTCACTGTTGTGGCGTCTCCCGTTGCGGAGCACAGGCTCCAGACGCACAGGCTTAGTGGCCATGGCTTACGGGCCCAGCTGCTCCGTGGCATGTGGGATCTTCCCGGACAGGGGCACGAACCTGTGTCCCCTGCATCTGCAGGCAGACTCTCAACCACTGCACCACCAGGGAAGCCCTGCATGTATCTCTTTGAATTATGGTTTTCTCCAGGTATATGCCCAGGAGTGGGATTGCTGAGTCATATGGTAGTTCTATTTTTAGTTTTTTAAGGAACCTCCATACTGTTCTCCATAGTGGCTGTACCAATTTACATTCCCACCAACAGTGTAGGAGGGTTCCCTCTTCTCCACATCCTCTCCAGAATTCATTGTTTGTAGATTTTTTGATGATGGCCATTCTGACCAGTGTGAGGTGATACCTCATTGTAGTTTTGATTTGCATTTCTCTAATAATTTGTGATGCTGAGCAGCTTTTCACGTGCCTCTTAACCATCTGTATGTCTTTGGAGAAATGTCTATGTAGGTCTTCCATCCATTTTCCATTGGGTTGTTTGTTTGTTTTTTTATATTGAGCTGCATGAGCTGTTTGTACATTTTGGAGATTAATCCCTTGTCAGTTGCTTCGTTTGCAAATGTTTTCTCCCATTCTGAGGGTTGTTTTTTCGTTTTGTTTATGGTTTACTTTGCTGTGCAAAAGCTTTTAAGTTTAACTAGGTCCCATTTGCTTATTTTTGGTTTTGTTTTCATTACTCTAGGAGGTGGGTCAGAAAAGATCTTGCTGCGATTTATGTCATAGAGTGTTCTGCCTATGTTTTCCTCTAAGAGTTTTATAGTGTCCGGCCTTACATTTAGGTCTTTAATCCATCTTGAGTTTACTTTTGTGTATGGTGTTAGGAAGAGTCCCACTCTCCATGGTAAATTAGTCAGTGGTGACAGTGGTCTGACCTTAGCAGAGGAAGTGGATAATGTCGGTTACTCTTCTCCCATAGTCTCAGTTGGATGTTGCATAAGGTATAGAACTTGAGGATGTCTGGTGGTCTGAGATATCAATGAGCAAGGTGAACAGAATTTCACTTCGTAGAAGAAATAAGAAAACCCAAAAGTCAGTCATAGTTTGCTCAATCTTTTCTTTCCCCAACCTAATAGTTTTCTGAGTTTTTATGAACTTAGTGTATGAGTAATAATCAGAAAAATACTTGGGGATTATTTGTTGAGAAGCTTTTACTTTAACCAGAACTGCAAAGGACTTTTTCCTTAGATCAAGCACTGGGGCCTCTAAGCAATGTCATTTAATATGCCATTTTTAGTAGACTTTCATCTGAACAAGTTGGAAATTTTAAAATGAAATTAGCCCTCCAATTTCATTATTATTTAATTATTTATCTAAGGAATCAGGACCAAGAGAAGTTTACCTTTTGCTTTTACATGACTGAGTTTTTACTTTTGGTTTGATATTAGAACTTCAGTGCTTCAAGTACATCTTCTTTGAACTGATGTACTGAAACGGAACAGCATTCCAAGGAAATTGATGGCTGGTACTAGGGAGGCTACAGGTGATTGGAATTTTCCCATGGCGGTCACTTTTATATAACATTCTACAGTTTTGTTTTAGTTCCTATCCACTGTCCTAGCTAGAATCAGTCTCATTTCCTTTCTTCCACCATTTTCTTTTTGGTTATAGGTATCAAGAATTTTAATGATTTGTAAATAGTTTTCTAAACTAATGAAATAAATATGTGTCAAAGGCATGTTTTTACATTTTATGTTTTAATAATTAATCCCCCTGAGTTCATTTTCTTGCCATGCTAAATGCAGTTCTAGAATGGATTCTATTTCATTAGTGTTGAAATATAGATCTTTGAACTCTCATGCTGTGGTACCATATCACTTGACTGGTACTGTTACTGTCAAGGAACCGTGTTTCATAACTTTTCTTAGTGAAGTTAAATTTGATTTGTGAAATTAACCAGAACATTTAAACCAAGAACTCTTATCTCCCCTTTCTCAATCTTAGAAATGGAAAAGTTAAAGACAAGCCAGGTTCCTGTTTTTTGTCCTGTGTCTAATTTATTGTCAGAAATGAGCCAATGCTCCCACCATTCTAAAGAGGCTCCACTTTGGCACTTGGCTTCAGTCCTTCCATGGATCCTCAGGCTGTCTTGTATCCTGGATGACTTCAACACCCGCCCAAATGACACAGGCTTCTCCGGGCTTTGAGTTACTCATCTCCAATAGCTTCTACCATAGCCCCTCTTCATCATGTCCTTCTGTTTGCATACTCAGCATGTTTTCATCACCAGTGTCTTCAGCACTGAAATTTTATATCCAGACCTTGGTCTCTTGACATAGCCTCTGGCAAGTTTCATTCATCTTTGTCCCATTAGGCTCTCCAGACTCTAGATTCTTGTTTTCTCTGTTACCCACTTTCTATATTTGTTTCCCAAGCCATTTAGATTTATGTTCCATCACTTCTGTCTCTCTTTGACAGTATCAACTCTTTTGCCCCATGTTCTTCTTTCACACCTGCTTAGCAAAATCCCAAGCCTGGCTGAATTCAAACCATCAGCCTTCCACACCTGAGTCATGCTGATTAAAAAATCTCCCCATGGGTAGATTGGTGCTGCCAAAGGTTTGGATTCTTGGTATATCTTGGCCTTGACTCCTTGCCATTCCCAGGAACATGCCATGTATCTTCAGCTATTTGAGATGTCTTTTATTCCTCAGAAAAAGGAGTTGTGACTTTCTTTATGCATGGGTTTGCATATTTCTTCTTCAAGTTTTTCTTTAGTATCAGTAGTTCAAATTGTGGTGTTGAAAGATCCAGGGTAGATTTTGGCTCAGTCTCCAATGTGGTGGGAGATCCATGGACAGTAATACTGACATTGAAAGTCTAATGGGAGGTACATGGTGGTATGTGGAGGTTTTTCTGATTTATGGCTGGATCCCAGGTAATAACTGAATAACAGGGATCTGCAAATGGGCTGGGAAAGTTCTCAGGGCCTCAGTTAAGTGTCCAGGCTTAGGGAAGAGCTTCAACCCCAGTAAGGGGACAGGAAGGCTCAGTCAGAATCTGAGCAGGAAGGCCACGCACAGTGTGCTCAGTGGTTGGGTAGAATTAGCTCAGTTCTGGTTCCCAGGGCTCACTCAGGCACATGAGATACTAGTTATCTTACCACAGGATTGGTTTAAGACCTTACCAACTGCCTCCTTTGTCAGGACTGGTTTTGAGACATGGATGGAGCTGAGAGTACAGGTGAGTGGGCTGGTGAAACTCTAGGGGTGACAGTGTTGGAGTGTCATTAGAGATGAGGCAAGAGAGGTGAACTGGACTCAGCCTGTAGAAGGCTTAGCCTAAGGGCCTTACCTGGTAGAGAACCCTGGAGGACAGTGACCCAATTGTGGAACCAAATTAAGTGGAAACTGAACAAATAGGAGAGGGTCAATTGTAACGTTTTTTTCACAGTATTGTTTCATTCATATAAAAGGCATGGGAGGGAAATTTTAAGCCAAGAATTAACTCTTGGTTTGCCCTTTGAGGACTGTACACTTTTAGGAGATTTTAGACCTGGTCATAGTTTTTGGGTCTGTGGCCTCCCGGCTCTCTCTTCTGCATGCTAATCTTCTGGTTGCAGTACATTGCAGGAAAATAAACTAATTTTAGTATTAGCCTAATCAAAGTACAGGAAGTCAGATCTGCTTTAATAACATAATATGGTAGAATCCAAAGCTTAATATATGTTTCCTGCTGTAGACAGCTATAATATGCTAATAGATAGTTACCAAAAATATCAATTGAAGGATAGTTATTTGCTTTACAAAATTTGATCATAAGATTCCTGTAAAAAAAATGAATTTCCTCTAGAGAATTTAAAATCTGATTTGGTGTACTACTGTGATTCCATTTGCATGCACATTTATCCTGATTAATAATCAAGTGAGACTTAATAGGGATAAATACACATTATTGAGTTTAGGCTTAAAAATGTCATTGTAAGGATGGAGCTGAGTGCTCTGGCTTTTCAGCAGATCAAGAGGCTAGTTTTAAGTATAAGGCAATAGCGTGACACAGATGCCAGAAAACTGGAGCGCCATCTGAGCCTCAGCTAATAGAAATCAAGGTCCAGAATGAGAGTGGCAGATAGGCCGCCACGTGAATCACATCCCGGTACTTCCCGCCCAACTTTCCTGGGGAACCGAACAAACTTGCTGTCTGTAGAGGCCAGTGTCCTAGATGGTGAGGGAGCTGGAGCCCCATCAAAGTCTCAGAGGATGAACAGATAGAAGATGCTTGGCTTGAGGAAGAGAAGGTGATGGTGGTTCCTTAAAAATTGTGATGGTTTGCCATGTGGAAGCAGACTTGGATTTATTTGTTATAGGTTCAGATTTAGAATTCAAGGTGGGAATTACAGGGAGGTATTTTCCAGTTTCCTCTTCCTCAGGTCAGAGTGTGTCAAGGATTGTTTTTGTTTTAATTTTTTATACAATTTTAAAAGGTTACACTCCATTTAAAAATATTGGCTATATTTCTCATGTTGTACAATATGTCCTTGTAGCCTATCTTGCACCCAACAACTTTTATCTCCCACTCCCCCACTCCTATTCTGCCCCTCCCCAGCTCCCTGCTGGTGACCACTAGTTTGTTCTCTATATCTGCAAGTCCACTTCATTTTTGTTATATTCACTAGTTTGTTGTATTTTTTAGATTCCACATATAAATTATATCATACAGTGTCTTTCTCTGTCGGACTTATTTCACTGTGCATAATAGCCTCCAAGTCCATCCATACTGCTGCAAAATGGCAAAATTTCATTCTTTTTTATGGCTAGGTGGTAGTCTATTGTGTATATATACCACATCTTCTTTGTCCATTCATCTGTTAATGGATACTTAGGTTGTTTCCATATCTTGGCAATTGTAAATAATGCTGCTATGAACATTGGGACCCGTGTGTCTTTTTGAATTAGTGTTTTTGTTTTTTTCAGATATATACCCAGGAGCGGAATTGCTGGGTCATGCTTTTGGTTTTGGCTTTGGTTCTTAGAGGATTCTTGCGTGAGAGAAGAGGTTAGACTGGAGGCTTCCATAGCTCTTCCACTGACTGATTAGTTTAAATTTATCCCATCAGGCATCAGGTAAGCTACACAGCTGTTATTATTTGTTATTTATACTTAAGTACCACTTATTATATGTTTGGGAACTGTTCTAAAACTGTAAAAATATCAATTCATTTCACTTATTTTAACAACCCTGCAACGTAGCTATTACCTGCATTTTATAGATGTGGATCCTGAGGCTCAGAGATATTCAGTTACTTGCACAAAGTAACACAGCAAGAGTCAGATCCACACCTAGGCTGTCTGCCTCTTTATTTTAGGAATATGTGTCTTGAGGATTACATTATGCCTGAATTATGTATGCGGTGACTCCATTCTCAGTGTATTATTGAGCTACTGCCTGAAAATGACTTTTATCTTCATTATTATTATGATTTAAAGTTTTTCTGAGTTGGGAAGAGTTTCTGATTCACTTTGCTGCACATATGTTATGTTTTGCTAGAAAAACAAATAGAAATACTGTTTTGTGTTCCCTGTGGTATAAATCATTTTCAAATAGTAATTTGGATGATACTTTATCAGCTCAGGTCTCTCTTATTTGTAAATTATAGTAAATTTTAAAAATGACATCCCTCACAATTGCTTCTCTTCACAACCCATGTGATTTCTTTACAATCACAGGATCTTATATTATACCTCCATGACTTGGAAGAACTGTTTTTTTTTTTTTTCCAAATGTTAACTCCCTGGCAGGGGTTATCTCAGTACTGGAGGGTATATGGTTTATTAAACACAGAATGGTCTTTGCTGTTCCTTTGGCTCACAACCTCCAAAGCCTCATCTGTTAGCAGACAGCTGTAACAGTCTTCCCACTGTTTATGTTTAGCTCATGAAGCAGAAAATATGACAGGTTCTGTGTCTTTCAAAATGTCTCCCCCCAAATGCTAGTTAATCCCCTGGCTTTCAAAGGTCAACAAAAGTTTTGTCTGCTGGCAGCAAGAATATAGGTTTTTTTTTCATTCTTATGTAGATGTATTTATTGACACTATTGTTTATCCAAGATGACTATAATTTTTCATATAATATTAAACAGACAAACCTTTGTTTCCAAATTGTGAACTAAGTTGATGAAGAAGAAAATATCAATCACCAAGTCCAAGTTACAGTTTTTTCTTTGTTGTTGAAATGGTTGAATAATTTTAGAGCTGAAGAAGTACTATCTGAAATAAGTCCATAGACAATTTAAAAATATTTTAATAATGTAATTATTTCAGTGAACAGTTTGATTGTCTAAACAACAATAATACAGTATGACAATTGGAAACACTATTTGCAAGCTGTGTAGCTTTTACCAGTTTTATCGTGTATACAGCTGCAACTAGACTTCGTTAGTGAACCGGAAGGGGCTGAGGAGTGATTGGGCAGGTGGGCTTTTTGAGAACCACTGGGGACAAGAAAAACTGGGCACAATAATAAAACTGATAAGGTGGAGAGAGACAAGTGATGGGAAGATGTCTGCCCCCATTACCAGGTGACACTGAAGATAAAACTTATGAGCTTGGTGTCAAGGAGAATAAGTAGCACCAGTGTAGGGATGCTGGTCACCCAGAGTGTGGCTTCCTGGAGGGCAAGAAATGAAAAGCCTGCAGCATGAGCAGCTGAAGTGGGATCAGCACCTGGGAGCAGAAAGATGGAATGGGGAAGACCTAGAAGGAAGGGCTCCCTGGATCTCCAGGATGCAACTTACACAGGGCAAGTTGGAACACTGAACGCAGAAGCACAAGCACCAGGGACCTAGTTTTACCCTAGGAAAAGAAATCAGGCATCAGTGAGAATGACTGCTGCAGACTGAGATCTCTCGGGTCGTCTCATGAGCAACGTGGAGTCTATAAATGTATCAGTCAGGAATGCTTTTGGCTGCATGCATTAGAAAACCTGAATACGAAGTCTTAATTGTAAAGGGGTTTACTTTTCATATATGATGAAAAATCTGAGGGCGGGTAGCTGTTGGCACTGGTTGAAGGGGGGTCAGCAAGGTTAGCATTGAGGTCTCTGATTCTTTGGGGGCTTCCTTCGTAGGCTGGCGATCATTTCAGTAGGAAGAGGGGAAAATGCTTTTCCTGCTGCACTGTGTCATGTGCACATTGCAAGCTGGAAGAGGACCTAGGGAAGAGACTGGAAATGGGGTTGGGTCATTCAACCAACAATGTCTGCCACAACATATTTTCTGCTAGCTAATCTTTGTAATATCATCTCTTGAGAAGAGTTATTTTTGTTTTCTCTTGTATTTCAAACATCCCAAGAAGTGCTAGAAAAGAAGAGGACATGTGAATGTGAATATACCCTGTGACATTCCATGAAACTATTTCTGAGAATTGAGATTAATGGATTGTGGTACCTTATAATGATGATGATCATGATGATGTTGATGATAATACTAATAATAGCTAGCACATATAACTTCTTATGTGCCAAGCTCTGATTTAAATGCTGTGTATAAATTACTGTTAAAAATCTTATCAACTACATTAGAGATAGGAACTAGCATTATTATTCCCATTTTACATACTAGATAACTGAGACCTCTGAACGATTAAATGACCTATCCAAAGCTAGTATAGTATAGTATACTATATTAGTATAGTATACTATACTATACTAGTATAGTATAAGTGGGGAAACCAAGAACTGCACTCTGCAGTCTGGCCCCAGGGCCCTTCATCCCTGGTCTACTTGATTTTTTAATTTTTATTTTTTTTTAACTATCACACTTACCTCTTTAATATTATTCTAAATTTTATCATCACTGTTATTTTTTCCTGATGATTGCTTACTTCTGTGGTCCTGAAAAGGCTAAAATTGTAAATATGGACATTTGCCCATCGCCAAAAAGTAAAATCACTGCTAGGAAAATAATACCTACACGGGTTAGATGGGAAGATGAAATGCTGAATCCAGATACAGTGAAATTGGCCAAAGATGGCTGAGTTAGTTTAGTTTCATCCATTTTGAGAAGTCTGGCCCAGATTAGGAGCTCTTAGAGGAAGCAGTGTGCAAGGTGCAGTTTGGAGACATGACGTATTTAAAAGGCAGGCAGTTGAATGATTCCAGCTCATATATACCATTGGGTATAATGTATCTAGTCATCTGCCTGAACCAAACAGAATTATCTCCTGCTGGTATTTTTCTTCTGTGTTAATGGTTTTGAACATCCAGAGTAAACAATTTATTTTTTATACTGAGGCAAAATTTCACAAAATGCCAACATTCAAATCAACCAGCGTCTTACCTCTCAAAATTGAGTAAAAATCTGTGTGTGTATGTGTGTATCAATAAGTGTAAAGCAAATAATTGAACTGTTTGGTTGCAAATGAAAAAACTCAGTAAAAAATTTAAATTAAAATACTAAGACTAAAGACATAATAATCGCATACATTTGCCTGACATGGTGAGCTATAATTGGAGAAAAATATAGTTTGCTGGAAAGAGAAGTTAGCTAGAAGTGAGAAGAAGCAGGCTCCCATTCTATGGCCCTTTTAATGCTCCTTTCACTTCACTATCTTAATAAGACTGTGGTATTTGTCCTGCGGTATGGTTTAGTGCCTTCAGAAGGACAGATCCATGTTATAGGTCCATAGTTTTGTTGGCCATTTAAAATCAGAAAATAGAATCTTGGCTGGAAGGGATTTATCTCAGAGGTCTTGTCCTCCAATATCCATCTGCAGAGATGGTTCATGAAATGTTTGAATTAGTATCTAAGTAGCCATGTTGATGAGGATTCTATGGCTTTAATGTAGTTGGTTCATCTAGAATCAAAGCTGTTCTAATTTTGCTTATTAGATCTTGGAAGCTGCATGAAGTCTTTTCAAGCCTAGACATTTTCCATTTGCCTTTTGGATAAAGTCCCAAGTCTTTTGCCTCCAAGCTTATCAACTAGCAAGTGGCCACTGCCTCTGTAGAGAAAACCTCATCATTTCTGGCCTCTTACTATGCAGAGCTTTCTAGGCTCCTTCCATATACCATGTTGTCAGTGTCCTCTTCCCTCTCCTTACATACTTCTCCTTACCTGGAATATCACTCTTCATCTTTCAGTTGGCTAATTCCTTTGTCATCTCTAAGTCTCAACTCAAGTATCACCACCTCCAGAAAGTCCACAATCTTTTTTTTTTTTTTCGCGGTACGCAGGCCTCTCACTGTTGTGGCCTCTCCCGTTGCGGAGCACAGGCTCCGGACACGCAGGCTTATTAGCCACGGCTCACGGGCCTGGCCGCTCCGTGGCATGTGGGATCTTCCCGGACCAGGGCACGAACCCGTGTCCCCTGCATCGGCAGGTGGACTCTCAACCACTGCGCCACCAGGGAAGCCACAGAAAGTCCACAATCTTGATTGCTTCAGGTTGAGTTAGGCAGCCCTTCCTTGTGTTCCCATAATGCCCTGTGTACGTGTACTGTAGTACTGTATGTTCCACATTGTGTTAGAATGATCTGTTTATGCCTCTTCCCACTAGGACTGTGAGCACATTGACAGTAAGGACATGTCTTAGCCATCTTTGTATTTCTATGACCTGCTATAAGACACATTGTTAAATTCTAATAATACTTATGGACTTGATGAAAGGATAGAGAAAAACACCTGCCACGGTGTATGGGGTCATTCTATCCAGGAGTGGAATGGAATGAGTTTTGAGACTGCCTGTATCCTGGTAGACACAATTTTGGTCAGAAGCCCTGTATGCTTTTCTTTGCACATCATAGGCTGGGGTTGGCTGTCATTGTATTTTGGTCCGTGGCAGCTGCTGGTAGCTAAGGGATTTTATTTGTTTAGTTGTCCTTAGCGACAATAATATGAGATGTTTCTACTTACAGTGTTAGTTGATACCTGATATTATGTTGTCTTATTTTTATTTTTGATATTTATTTTCTCCAGTTATTTAAAAATAGTTCAGTATCTGTACAGTACATTATTGTGCAACTTCTGGGTTCAGCATATTGGAAGGTTTAATACCAGCAAAACTTAGAGGTTGTATATTTTTTACTAGGTTTCTAGACTCAGATTTATAGGTTTTTCAGATTATATAGTTTGCCATCAGAGATCCAAGTCAAAGCCAAACACCAAATATTTGTTGAATCTATTATATGCAAAGTCACATGACAGGTGCAAAAACATGTAAGTGATAGACTAGCAGGAGACACAAAGCAGAAGTACTTGGAAAATTAAGGGCAGAATAAGGGTTAAATAACAGAACAAGCACAGCTACGATGCTGGATGAAAGTGTAGCTAGACAGGTTCTGTAAAATTAGAGGCAGGTAAGAGCCCTTGGGCTATGGAGAAGGTTTTGGAGTTGAGAGACTCAACTGGGGCATTGAGAAATACTAGTGCTGCCTTTAGGCAAAAAGAAGGGGAGGGGGCTTTGCAGATGGTGGGGAGGAGGCCTGAGAGGCCTGGAACCTGGGGCAGTGTGGTTTGGCGGAAGCAGAGCATTCATGGGGGGCTAAGACCACAAAGGGAGAGCCCTGAAAGAAACCGCTCTAACAAAAAGGCTGATAAAAGTGGCTTACTGGAGGGTGTGTCTCAAACGTGAATGTAGCTGTGGGTTCTCCTGAGGCTCTAGTTAAAAATGTAGATTTTGATTCAGTTGGTCTGGGGTGGGGGCTGTAGATTCTGCATTTCTACCATTCTGCTACTCCATGGACCTCACAGCAACAGATTGGAGGACTAAGTGAAAAGTTGTGAAGATTTAATTGGAAAAATGGTAAATGATATTCTCATTGTATATTACATAACCCGACTATTTCAGGCTTTTACATAGCACTTTGGAGGCGTGAAAGCGTTATGTCCAAAGGTGCATAATATTCAACCAGGGAGTCACATAGACAAAGTTTACATTCAACAGGTAACACAGTTTTATGGAGCTGTCCTGAAAGAGAAAAAAATTGGTTGGTTTTTATAAAATATCATTATAAAATATGTATTTTACTGAGTGTTAGACAAATGTAAGAATCTAGAGGAATGACTTGTTTAAATTAAATCGGAATAACTTTTTCAGTATTTGTCTCAACCGTCATAATTGAGCAAGAAATTGTGTTTTGCATTTGCAAATGGGCTCGGTACTCTGCTTGTCTTGGGTTTAGACCCTTGATTCAGAACCCTGACTCACCTTTGAACCACCTGCAGAGCTAAAAAAAATACTGCTCTACGCCAGACCAATGAAATCAGAACCTCTGGGGCTGGTGCCTGAGGGTTAGTCATTTTGAAAGGCTTCCAAGAGATTCAAATGTGCATCCAGGATTGAGTTCTACTGGGTTATCTGACCAGATTGTCTAACACTGAATTAAGACGCTGGCACTGCGGGGGTTTGACTAATAGACTGTGGGCCTGGCAGGATTAAAATGGGAGTCAGTGCTGAGAGTCAGTCCGTGCTCCAAGAGGTGGAATCCCTGGGATCCCCCTCTGTAGGGTTCTAGGAGTTCACGGGGAACGCTGTGAACAGACAGGGTGGTGTCAGAGGTGTGCTAGGATGGGGAGCCCTGGTAGCTAGGGAAGCGAGCAAGGTAAGCAGAGGCGTGGGTGTGGGAGCAGTTGCTAGGGACCAAGGCGAAAGCATCCTGCCAGTTGGTGCCTGCTATCTCCAGGGCATGGGACTGCTTTCACCGGGCAAGCTGCAGCACAAAGTCTTCAAACTGCCATCCTGGGTAGGTGGTTCAAAGCACAAAGCCCTTTGATGTGGACGGGCAACGTGAAGATGCAGAACAAAGAGATGCTTCCAAGGGAGTCTACAGAGTGTAAGAGGGTGCAAAACAGAGAGAAGGGGACCACCCGTACAAACCTCACATACTTTCTAAGCCTCCTTAGCGGTGCTGCGGTGAAATGCCCCGCTCAGTGCCCGAGGCTGTGCCAGTACATGGTCATTCATAAAGCACAGATCCTGGTGACCAGATTCTTGACCTGTGTTTGTATCAGATTTGAGCTGATGGTGTAAGGCTCTTGCCCAAAGCTGTTCCTTAGGGTTTTTTTTTTTTACATCTTTATTGGAGTATAATTGCTTTACAAAGGTGTGTTAGTTTCTGCTTTATAACAAAGTGAATCAGTTATACATATACATATGTTCCCATATCTCTTCCGTCTTGCGTCTCCCTCCCTCCCACCCTGAGCTTCCTCTTGGAATATGCCAAGCTCAGTGATTTTGGTACTGAAACAAGTCTTTCAGAACAAGGTGAAACTCAATGGCTTGGCTTAATTCTTTGCTTTTTAGATGTAAAAATCTTATTTCATATAAGAAATAAGTTGTTCTTATTTTTCAAGGATTTATGGTGGCAAACTTTTAACAATATTCACGTCTACCAGCAGCCATACCATGAAGTGAACTCGAGGACCCAGCCCGAATCTCAGGCTGCGTCTGCATGTGCCGTAGTGATGCTGACTCGGGCCCTATTGAAATTAGAGGGTGACAGTTGCTACGGAGCAGATTTGACATCTTGGCTCCCCTCTGGGTTCCCGAGTAGAACAAACAAACAGGCAGAATGGTAAAGAAAAGCACTTTCAAGCTGTGGAGGAGTTAGGCACACGTAAATTATTATCTGTTCTCAGTGTGAGCCCGAAATAGGCACAGGGGAGACTATTCTTATCCTCGGCAAAAGGCTCTGGATTGTAAAATGTGTTTTTCGCAGGAGATTCATCTGAGCACTCCTCATATGAGACCCTAGCTCTGACATCTTGTAGGGCAGGAGGAAAAGATCCCAGATGTTGGTTTGGTGGAAGGATTGTGGCCAGGAGCTGAGCTGCAGCTGTCCCCTCCTTCCTTGCCTTGGACCTTGGATGTGTAGGAGGCCTCACGAGGGCTGGGCAGGATCCCAAGCATGGGCTTGCTGGGAGTGGGGTGTGGGAGTAGGGGGCTGGGGGGATGGGCTGGGAGTGCAACACAGACTTCAGTAGGGGAGGCCAGTTTTGATAAAAAAACATTTTAAGGATGGGAAGAAAAATAGGTGAGGCTTTGTCAAACCATCAGCTTCTAACTTTGCAATTAAACTCAGTAGTTCCTTCGTTGTGAGATCTTGGCTAAATTTTTGTGTTTTTAGGAAAATCTCCCACAGATGGGAAGAACGTAGCCATTTAAAACAGTTATTCAGCAAAATGTTTCAAAGTTAGGATTGATCGCTTTTTTTAGAGACTAGTGCTTCCACCAGGCAGCCCAGACAAAGCCGCCCGCAGAGGACATCTGTCGTCTCTACTCTCCCTCCTGCTTTTTATTCAGGCGTTCCCGATTCTTCTTATTAAAATATGTTACCTGGGAAAAGGTATGAATGACTGATAAGAGTTTAAAATGTTCTCTGTCCGGGAATCACTTTTAACAGGAATCCAAACCTTAGGCCACAGGTTAATTCCAAATCTGACTGAGGGGGACTCTAGCTATGCTGCCTCCCTGTCCCACGAACAGAAAACCTTCTCAAAGGGCAGTTGGGGGTAGTGAGACTTATTCATGCTGTGTGTTTAAATGCCAGAGTCTTTGCAGATTATCGGCCACCTTCCTTTCCATTCTTGTGCTGGTGGTGGTCTCCCTTTTTTCTTCCTTGGCATCTTCAGGCCTTTGGGAGACTGGGATCTCTCATGGAACAAGTCTAGCAGCTCCTCTCTACCTAAGTGAGGTCATGCAGACCTGAGACCCCTTGAGGAAGGAGTCTCTATGGGGCTTCCGAGAGTCTGTAAACCCCTGAAACGGCCCACAAATATGTTCCCTTATTTTTCGAAGAAGAGGATTGATTAGATTCCTTAGATTCTCAAAAGGCTAAGCAATACCCCCATACCTCCTGCTACCTCCGCCAGCATCCCAGATGCTCCAGGATGGCATTTCAGGCAGCAGGTAGCAGGTGGAAGAAACTAGCTGAGGTCTCTGGGGTCTTCCTGGTGCACAGCTCACATGGGTCAGTGGTCAGGTCCTACCGGTACCTACCAACACACAGTCCTCCATTAAACATCCTTACAGGCTTATTATCTGTCGAGTATAGACTTAGCATTAATACAGTGAGCATCTTAATTGAGCCTCCCAGCAGGCCTGGGAGTCCCAAGATTGAGGTCTGAATTATGTAGCACTCTTTCAGTTGCAAGTTAAACAGAGGAGACGATCTATTGGCTCACAAAAATGGGGTATTTGGGGGGAGGAAGTAGATTTTAGGGATGATTCAGCTAATATCGATAGGAATTGCTTTCCCTCTCAAAGATAAAGGTTGCTGCCTAGACTGCCAGCTTTCATTCTGCTAGTTTAGAAGCCACAATGTAGTCTTTAATCCCTCCCTCCCTTCCTTCCGTCCTCCCTTCTTTCCCTCCTTCTTTCCTTCCCTCCCTCTCTCCATCTCTTCCTCTTTTTTTTTCTGATCTGATAGCTCTAGCACAAGTCCTAGAGAACTCTCTCATCAACATTGTGCTATCCCTGATTTCTTTGCTGGGGCAAGGGGAATGAGGTATTGTGACTGGTTAAGTTCGGGTGACGTGCCCACTTCTGGAGTTGAAGGGAGTTGGTCCACTTTGCTTGAATTGCATGGACTAAGAATGGGAAAAAGGTAGTTTCACAAAGGGGAACTAGTGCTGTCACCAAAAGGAAAGGGAAGGGATGCTGGGCAGGCGAAAGCGCTGGCTGTCTACCTTGATGTCCTTCTAATTCAGGTACCTTCAGCGTCTGAGAGATGGATGGGATCTTAGAACATCTTAGAGTTGAGAAATTTATGATTCCCTGAACTTGTATGAATAACAGAGTCTGACACATATATAAATGTGCCTAGTTTCAGGGAGAGGATCCATGGCTTTTACCAGCTTCTCAGATAAGGACCACTGAGTTAAGAACCCGTCACTTTTTTCAGATGAGGAAGTGAGGGCTCAGAAACTCTCGATGTCTTGGCTTTGGAGACACTGTATCCAGCTTTATCCACACCCCGCTGGGTTTTCTAGCAGGACACTGGCCTCTGGATACTGTGTTAAAAACAGGCTTCTCTGGTCAAATACATTTGGGAAACGCTATGCACAGTATCTACCTCTGGAGATTCCCAATACATTGAGGCATATTACAGGCTCTGAGAAATCTTATTCTAAAGAAGTACATTTAACTGTATTTAACCCAGAAACCTATTTGAGTACTTTTTCTTTTCATGAGCCACCAGTAACACACTTAGGGAAACTGTGTTGCAGCACCTTGCCTCTCCTTTAGGCTGGATGCTATGCTGTGGGTCCTGGTTGGGGATCTGGGGTATCTACTTTCCAGTGCCGTGTGCTCCCTGTTAGTCTGGTTCAGTTTCAGAGATTTCAGGACACAGTCACTCTCTAAGGTATGGAGGCTGCTCACCACCGCACCCTCCTGCATTCTATCACCCCTCTCCGGCCACAGCAGGGCCGAGAGGCAAAGGCCTCTGGCTCAACCCTGCAGGAAAAGGAGGACCACAGTTCAGTGCCAGGCCCTCAGCGGGCCCTGGTCAGTGCCATGGGCCTGGGGCGTGGGCAGTGTCCATAGGTTGTTCTGTACACTCTCGGATGGTGAGACAAGCTGGTCTGCTCTATTTCCCTTTCAGCCCACCCTGCACTTCCTCCACCACTTCTTTTACCCTTCCCCTCATTCACATCACCCCATGGGGCCTTCCTGTTCAGAGTTCCTAGATCTTTTTCCTCACCCATTACCTGTGTGTTTAATCAGTCATAATAACAACAACAACAACAATAATAATAATCATGAGCTTACTGTATGTCAGGAAATGTTCTAAGCATTTTAGAGGTATTAATCATTAACTCTTCACAACGACATGATGTGCTAGGTGCTATTCTGTCTCCACTTTATAGAGGCAGATTCAGATTGCATTTTACATCCAGGGATTTGCACGGCTCTGAGGACATAGCAGAGAACAAAACGAACGTATGTCTATGGTTGGACTTATTCCCTTGGGACAGCTGACTAAGGTGACCACCAGGGAATACAACACCCAGTGCTCGTGAAAATCTTAATGGGCACCAAGGACACAGTGTATCCCTCCCGGGAAGTGTTCTGCTTTTATCAAATGTCTTGGGAAGATAAGATGTCTTTAACTTAAGAACGACCCTAATGACGGGAGTTTTAGACCTGAGGGGAGTGTTGGGGAGACGATTTTTCACGGGGAAGTCTTTATTTCCCGCTTGAAGCACACCTGCACGTGGCTGCCTAAGCAGAGCTGCCTCCTCCAGACCATCCAGCTTTTCCCTTTCTACTGGGATTTATAGAGCAGGAGAAGCAGGGGTGCCTATACTGGGACACCCAGTGCGTGGTGCGTACACCAGAGGCAGTGCGTACATGTCAATTTTTGCTAAGACTTTAGGCCTATGACAAAACTTAGGGACCCCGCTCCGTTAGCTGGTTTTCCTTGGCTTGGGCCAGTTCGAGTGTACATTTATGTCTCTGTTCACACACATGTGCACAGTCTATGCTTCTTCCCTTATGGTCTTCTTGTTCCACAGGGGAGCACAGTGTCCTAATATGAACCCTACCCCTGCAATTCATACAAAGGAGTTAGTGGCAAAATGCATTACCCTTCCCTAAAGTTCTTTTTTATTTTCTTTTTAACATCTTTATTGGAGTATAATTGCTTTACAATGGTGTGTTAGTTTCTGCTTTATAAGAAAGTGAATCAGTTATACATATACATATGTCCCCATATCTCTTCCCTCTTGCGTCTCCCTCCCTCCCACCCTCCCTATCCACCCCTCTAGGTGGTCACAAAGCACCGAGCTGATCTCCCTGTGCTATGTGGCTGCTTCCCACTAGCTATCTATTTTACGTCTGGTAGTGGATATATGTCCATGCCACTCTCTCACTTTGTCCCAGCTTACCCTTCCCCCTCCCCGTATCCTCAAGTCCATTCTCTAGTAGGTCTGCGTCTTTATTCCTGTCTTGCCCCTAGGTTCTTCATGACCTTTTTTTTTTTTTTTTTTAAGATTCCATATATATGTGTTAGCATGCGGTATTTGTTTTTCTCTTTCTGACTTACTTCACTCTGTATGACAGACTCTAGGTCCATCCACCTCACTACAAATAACTCAATTTCATTTCTTTTTATGGCTGAGTAATATTCCACTGTATATATGTGCTACATCTTCTTTATCCATTCATCTGTTGATGGACACTTAGGTTGCTTCCATGTCCTAGCTATTGTAAATAGAGCTGCAATGAACAGTTTGGTACATGACTCTTTTTAAATTATGGTTTTCTCAGGGAATATGCTCAGTAGTGGGATTGCTGGGTCATATGGTAGTTCTATTTTTAGTTTTTCAAGGAACCTTCATACTGTTCTCCATAGTGGCTGTATCAATTTACATTCCCATTATTCAACATAGTTTCAGAAGTTTTAACCACAGCAATCAGAGAAGATAAAGAAATAAAAGGAATCCAAATCAGAAAAGAAGAAGTAAAGCTGTCACTGTTTGCAGATGACATGATACTATACATAGAGAATCCTAAAGATGCTACCAGAAAACTACTAGAGCTAATCAATGAATTTGGTAAAGTAGCAGGATACAAAATTAATGCACAGAAATCTCTTGCATTCCTATACACTAATGATGAAAAATCTGAAAGTGAAATTAAGAAAACACTCCCATTTACCATTGCAACAAAAAGAATAAAATACCTAGGAATAAACCTACCTAAGGAGACAAAAGACCTGTATGCAGAAAATTATAAGACACTAATGAAAGAAATTAAACATGATACAAACAGATGGAGAGATATACCATGTTCTTGGATTGGAAGAATCAACATTGTGAAAATGACTCTACTACCCAAAGCAATCTACAGATTCAATGCAATCCCTATGAAACTACCGCTGGCATTTTTCACAGAACTAGAACAAAAAATTTCACAATTTGTATGGAAACACAAAAGACCCCGAATAGCCAAAGCAATCTTGAGAAAGAAAAACGGAGCTGGAGGAATCAGGTTCCCGGACTTCAGACTATTCTACAAAGCTACAGTAATCAAGACAGTATGGTACTGGCACAAAGACAGAAATATAGATCAATGGAACAGGTTAGGAAGCCCAGAGATAAACCCATGCACCTATGGTCACTTCATCTTTGATAAAGGAGCCAAGAATATACAGTGGATAAAAGACAGCCTTTCAATAAGTGGTGCTGGGAAAACTGGACAGCTATATGTAAAAGAATGAAATTAGAACACTCCCTAACACCATACACAAAAATAAACTCAAAATGGATTAAAGACCTAAATGTAAGGCCAGACACTATAAAATCTTAGAGGAAAACATAGGCAGAACACTGTATGACATAAATCACAGCAAGATCCTTTTTGACCCACCTCCTAGAGAAATGGAAATAAAAACAAAAATAAACAAATGGGACCTAATGAAACTTAAAAGCTTTTGCACAGCAAAGGAAGCCATAAACAAGATGAAAAGACAACCCTCAGAATGGGAGAAAATATTTGCAAATGAAGCAACTGACAAATGATTAATCCCTAAAGTTCTTACATTTCAGTTAAGGACTTGGGCTTAGACATGGGACTGTGAAGGGCTTCCCTTTAGGTGAACTAAAATGTCCTTCTTACCTCTGGGCCTTTTTTTTTTTTTTTTTTTTTTTTTGCGATATGCGGGCCTCTCACTGTTGTGGCCTCTCCCGTTGCGGAGCACAGGCTCCGGATGTGCAGGCTCAGCGGCCATGGCTCACGGGCCTAGCTGCTCTGCGGCATGTGGGATCTTCCCGGACCGGGGCACGAACCCATGTCCCCTGCATCGGCAGGTGGACTCTCAACCACTGTGCCACCAGGGAAGCCCCTCTGGGCCATTTTTTATAGATTGCAGCTGTTTAGCAGAGTATACAGATTTTAATACAGCTGATAGGTAGTTATGGGTCTTTGGTTAAGGAATCAGATTAAGAAAGAGGAAAAAGGAAAAGTATCTGGTGAGTTCAGGGCTGGTAATGAGAGGCAGGGCCTGGAGCAGGTAGAGACCAGGAGAGGCTGGAGGGAGCAAGGCTGAGGACAGCCATCGATGCCCAGTGCCCAGAATGAGGGAAGCCGAGAAGAGTTAGGAGTTTTCTAAGTTATGGACTTACTTATGCTTTACCTCGATGGGTGTATTTTGTAAGCCCATATTCCAGAATCTGTGATAAAGCACAAGTTGTACTCTAAAGAGCTAATTGATAATTCACTATGGAGGAAGGGAACTAGGCTGCAACCTCTAAGCAAAAAACTAAAGAGGGGGGCATTCTGCCCCCCTCCCAAAAAAAAGGTATGTAGAAGTCCCAGCCCCCAGTACCTCAGAATGTGACCTTATTTAGAAATAGAGTCTTCAGAGAGTTAATCAGGTTAAAATGAGGTCATTAGTATAGGCCCTAATCCAACATGACAAATATCCTTATAAAAAGGGGAAATTTGGACACAGAGACAGACATGCACAGAGGAAAGACCACGTGAAGTGACACATGGAAAATGTCACATGAAGATGGCGGCAGAGGTTGGAATTATGCTGCCACAAGCCCAGTCCGGGACTACCTGCAACTGGAAAGGGCAGGGAAGGATCCTTCCTCTACGGGTTTCAGAGGAAGCATGGTCAAGCTTCACCTTGATTTTAGACTTCTTGCCTAAAGAAGTGTGAGACAATAAGCTTCTGTTGTTCTAAATTACTACATTTGTGGTATTTTTTTGTGGCTGCCCTAGGAAACTAATATCAGGGGAGAAGGTAATTACATTTGCTAAGGCTTCCTATGTGCCAGGCACTGTGAAAAGGATATCATAGTCAGTGGTCATCTTTATCTTCACGGCAACCTTGGGAGGCAGGCATTGTTATGATATTGAGGTTAGATAATTGCTCAAGGGTATATAATTAGTGCTCAGTAGACCCCAGGGTTTCAAACAAAAGCCAGGTCCTCTCACCACACTGCAGTTCTCAGTTCCCTGGGCAGTGGCAATGGAATTGATGGTTAACCTGGGAAGTTTTCAATTTGCGGCCACACTGGGAATTTGGTCTGAGACTTTACTTCTTAGTCATCACAAAGCTCACTAGTCTCTCCTATATTCATCTGAAATTGTCATCCTCTGCTCTGTTACACTAGTTGGAAAATTTTGATTTGAGGAATACAATGATGAGCTATTATTATCATGGGTCTCTCTACTAGCTTTGTTATTCTTTGTACTAACATCGAAACTTCTAGAGTCCTTATTTCAGTTGTAGGAAAGGCTAACCTGGGACGGAAAGACCTAAGATCATCAACCTCATTATCTTCATCAAAAATAATCGGTCTACTGTATTGAGTCTGCTTCTTTTCTGGGAAAGGTACACAGCAAATTAAATAGACATGCCCCTCATTTGCATACACATTTCAGTGAATTAATAACCTTTAAATTCCACAAACACTTTAAAGTAGACTAAAGAAAGCATACACACAATAAAGTAGTAAAATCTAAATTTAAAAATAATAGAGGGCTTCCCTGGTGGCGCAGTGGTTGAGAGTCCGCCTGCCGATGCAGGCGACACGGGTTCGTGCCCCGGTCCAGGAAGATCCCACATGCCGCGGAGCGGCTGGGCCCGTGAGCCATGGCCGCTGAGCCTGCGCGTCCAGAGCCTGTGCACCGCAACGGGAGAGGCCACAACAGTGAGAGGCCCATGTATCGCAAAAAATATAATAATAATAATAATAAAACCACGGTGTAAAACATTTTTGGGTAGATGTCAGGGTAGGAAGAAAACATAAAATGCGCATGTGCTAAGCCTCTCAGTTTGGAACTGATCAGGAGAGAGAAACACAGTCATTTGAACATGGCAAGTTTAATGTAAAGAATTACTGACTGTAACAGGGAATTGAAGCAACAAAGGAGTTGCCTGGGAGGAAGTCAAGAGAACTCTGTAGAATATGGGAATAGCAGAGATGTGGAGCAGACACTATTCCAAGGGCTGAGATAGAGTGGGAGGAGGACTCCCCTGGGGCTGAGACCCAGTCCCGGTTGGCACGGCTGTGGCTGACTGGTTAGCAGAGCAGTCACTGTGATGCTGTGCTGCAGAATTATCTAGAAATTTGCCCCAGGAACTTGCTGGCAATGTGCCCTCCAGGGTGTTGAAGTAAGCTGTTCACTGGGAGGTGAACACACAGGGAGGCGCCTGACCGGAGAAACTCTGACTCTGCTATAAGTCATCCCAGAGGCATGCTGGGGAAGCTGCTGGCTGCCGGGCGATATTGACCACCGTGCCTTGCAGGAGTCCCTGGGGCCTGGGGAAGCTGCTTCTGCTGCAGGTGCTGGGTGCTGGGGAAGCCATGTGTGCTGTCAGAGGACCCTAGAGAAGCTGTGCACCCTGCAGGAGCCTGGAGAGCAAGCACTAGACCAGGAAACAAAATCCTTTCATCCTGAACTGTCTCTCCAGAGCCCACTGCTGATAAAGGTTAATAGGGCCAGCTGACAAAGGAAAAACATTTAAAGGGCCCATGCCCATTTTCACAGAGCAGACACAAAAAGGATGCATTTAGAGCTGAGAAGCAATAAATTGTTAACTGGCCTACTGAGTCATAAATGGCTTCAATTCTAGTTGTATCTAAAATAGATAAGTATGATTGGCCTGAAATTGGTCCTGAGTTTCCTGGTGGCCAAGGTAAAATGAAAAACATGATCACTTTTCATTGTTTGTAAGACAAATGATTTTGAGGCAAAACTTTTTGTAGAACAAAAGTTTAGAGACATTTTCTCATGTGTACCTGCTTCCAGAAAACACCAGAAGAGGGACGGCACAACATTCCCATAGTAAATGGATTTTCTATAATTTTATATTTTCCCCCAATGAAAGCTGAAAGCATAACATATTATGGAAATCTTACTTTTTATTCGGACACTGATGTTTAGAAGCTTACCATCCTGTGTAGGAAACACTGAGGTAGGAAAAATAAAGTCAACTATATTTCTGATGAGAGAAGAGAGTCAAGCACCTAGCAAGAGATTACCAATAATACTCTCCTTGGATGAACAGAGCGTAATAGAACGAAAAAGAAGAAGGCAAAAAAGGGGTTTTGACTTGGGCCACTAGAAAATGTTAACCTTCCCATTAACTCTTGTTATAAATATTTGAATTAGGATTTGATTTCTAGGATGTAAATACCCATCTATACCACACTCTTAGTATTTTCTTGAAAACTGAGGCTTTTGGAGTTTATTCTCAGACATACCTCAGATAGAATGATTAGCATACCATTAACTTGAAGAGGTGAGGGCAAGTTTGGTTTCTTCATAGACACTTTTGAATGTATGAGATGTTTCTACGTGAATCTCTGTGCCACAAAGAGGCAGATGTTTCTCTCACCTGTTTTATCTGACTTGACTCTTTAGGAAGGGTGAGAGGAAGTTCAGCATGTGCTCTCTGAAGGAGAGATAAATAAATATCTCTCAATATTTATTTATCATATTTATTTATCAAATAAAATTAGAAACAGAGAAATATTGGTAAGGTTTCTTCTGTTGAACCATTCTCCGTGTTAAAACAAACTGTTTTGTGAAATTTTTCTTTAAAATTCTTAGAATATACTCTTTCTGTAGACACCATGATTAAGTTTGCAATATGAAAGAGGGTATCTTGGTCACTGGCCAGTGGTGAAAAGCACTGCCCCTGGAACTGGCTTGTCTGGGTTCCATGCTGGGTCTGTCCCTTACATGCTGTGTGACCCCGGTTGAGTTTTCCACAGGCTCCCCATCTGTAAAATGGAAATAATATCATTTACTTGATGGAGTTGCCATAAGGATTTGTGAGCTCTCAGAATACCTAACACCTAATCAGCACCATTCCGATAAATGTTGGGCCAATGTTTCCAGATTAATGAGAGATGCTGAGGTGTTATCTCTGTTTCTGCCAGCGTGCTTGCTGGGGAAGAGGCCACTGCTGACTTCTTCCGCCCTGTGTTCTACTTAAGAAAATGCACAAGTGTCAGCATGCAGAGCAGGGCCATGCTAAGAAGCAAGGGTAGACATTGTCACTTTGATAAGTAAAAACTCTGTGGAGTAAAGTAAATTTAAAGTCACATCTCTTTATGGACTGCCTGCAATGAAGAAGCCTCATGTGAAATGCTATGGGTGTTCCAAGAAATCTAACAAGAGCTTCTGCCATTAAGGGCTTTAGTGGATGATTGGGGAGATAAGATGTATAAATAAATAAATAAGAAAAGACACAAAGAAGAGTTTGAGACAATGATAGAAGTAACGTCACATGGTACATGATCTACTGACAATGGAGTATGAGGTAATAGTTACCCCTGGAGTTTTTTTAAATTAATTTTTATTGGAGTATAGTGGATTTACAATGTTGTGTTAGCTTCTGCTGTACATCAAAGTGAATCAATTATACATATATCCACTCTTTTTTAGATTCTTTTCCCATATAGGTCATTACAGAGTACTGAGTAGAGTTCCCTGTGCTATACAGTAGGTTCTTATTATTTATCTAGTTTATGTATTAGCAGTGTGTATATGTCAATCCCAATCTCCCAGTTTATCCCTCCCCTTCCTCCCTGGTAACCACAGATTTGTTTTCTACATACCACTGGAGTTTGAGGAGAAGTCCTTCCTATTAGGGAAATTATGGAGGGTGGTGGATGTGGAACCAGAGCTGTGTGTTGAGGGATATACGGTTTGGGTAGGCTGAGCGGATGGTGGCTGGCCCTGTAGGGATATGAAACGAGGTGAAAACACGTGCTGGGTCCCAGGATGGGCGGCAGGAGCCCACCAGTACGGCTGTGGGAGGGTAGAGAATTTTGGAAGGTAAGTGGAGACGCTGGAAAGGCAGACCGGGAGCCTGTTGTGGACGACTTTGAATGGTGGTCTAAGGACTTTGCTCTTTTCCCTGAAGGTTGTGGGTACTTTGGGTACTAGTGAGCATTTTTGAGTCTACACAATTGGCCTTTCTTAATTTCTTAGCAAGGATAGAATCTCATTTTCTAGGTAGCAAAGCTTTATGTGAGACACTGCTGAGGAGTAATAGAAGTAGGAGGGCATTTTGGTGGCCGCAGTGCCCCCAGGCACATGTTCCATTCTTTTTGAGTGCTCAACATTCATAAGTAGGACCTATGAACATTGTGCCCATGAGTGGAGAATTCCCCAATGAAGAGACCTACCAGTCCCCCCGGCCCTTACCCAGCATCCCTCCAGTTAGGGCACAGGCATGTGACATGGGTCCCACCAGTCAGACTTTGAACTGGAAGCCAGTGAAGCCAGGGATGGTGTGAGGTGCACCTTGGCTAGTGTTGTGGGAAGAGCATCCAGTGTCTGGAGACGGTTGCCGCAGCGGGGCGAGGGGAGCCTGGTGTGCCCACGCTGGCAGCGTTGGCTGTGGTCGCCTAGGTCTCTGTAACCACCGGGCTGATTCAATGTGATTTGGGGCATTTTCTGGGCAGCTTAGCCCCCAAGCCTACTGAGGGGCTTTTCTAAATTCTCTGTAAGTGAATTAATCTCTTTTAATCATATTTTTTTCTGCTTAAGCTCTTTAGAACTGGTTTTGGATTACCTAAGAGGAAACTAACACGGCAAGTGGCTCAGGGGGCAGAGGGGGCCGGGCACTCTGAGTATCCTCACCGTAGAGAAGAGCCACACTTTTGCATCCTTTATCTGAACATCCTATGCTCTCTCTGTCCTCTTCCCCTGACCTTCTGAACAATTTATAGACCCAGGTGCCTTGATCTATAAATCCATCTAGGTGATTTATAGGCTTTTTGGCGCCTTGGGTTAGCTGTCTTTGCCACCTTTATAAGCATAATTGATCACACTGATTTCATATTATCTTATTTGACACACTTGATGCACTGCCTTGAACACATAGGATGTGGAGCCCAAACTCTGAACTCAGGCTTCCTGATGACTTGGAACTTCTAGAGTGATAAAATTGATAGAGTGAGTGGACAGATGTGCAGGAAGGAAGATGGAAGTGGAGAGAAGGACAGGGTGTCTGCAGTCATTTAGTGCCTGAAGCAGAGTAGAAAGCGAGAAGAGTGTCATGATCAGGGGTCAGAAGCATGAGCAAAAGAAGAGGGGGAAAGCAGGTACCAAAGGCACACCCAGGCTTGCCTCCTGCCCCCTCCTCCGTTTATCCGGTTTGTTGTTAACACAGAGAACACGTACCCCCCAGGGCCAGCCCCTTGTAGCACCCTCCTGACAAAGACTCAGTTTGCTTCTCACCTGGGTTTTCTTTCTCACTCCATCGTCCTGGCAGAAGTCTTTGAGGGAAAGAGAGGCCATCAAGCTACTTTCACCATAACAAGTTAACTTTTATTTTTACAAAGCAGAAGCTCAGTTAAAGGGGCCAAAGCACAGGGCCAGCGTCTGGGGTTTAAGAAGCTACAGACTCCTGGGCTTTGTGGCCTTTGGTGGGATCAGCTGGCTGGGAATGGCTGCTTGGAGAGGAAGCTCCTGTGTGGAGTCTGAGAAGTTGCCCTAAGCAGACTTTGGGAGGAAAACGATTAGGGAGAGCCTTGGACCCAGCCCACCAGCCACATGGCTGGGCTGGGAGAAGTCAGGAGCTGTACTGACTTCATTAGGGGTCTGGAGGCAGAGAGGTGGACTCAAAGCATGAGACCACATAGTCACGTGGAGTAGCCCTGTTTACCTTTTTCTCCCTGTCACATATATCCTCTGAATAATATATTTTTGGGAATTCCCTGGCAGTCCAGTAGTTAGGACTTTGAGCTTCACTGCTGGGCACACAGGTTCGATCCCTGGTTGGGGAACTAAGATCCCACATGCCATGCGGCGCATTGTGGAAAAATATACACAAGATACGCTTTACCATTGGAACCATTTTTAGCTGTGTGCTTTAGTGGCGTTAAGTATGTTCACATTATTGTGCAGTCATCACCACCATCCATTGCTAGAACTTTTTCTTCTCCCCAGAGTGACACTCTGCACCCATTAAAGCTTATCTCTCCATTTCCCCCTCCTCCCGGCCCCCGGTGAATACCAGTCATTCTACTTTCTGGCTCTGTGAGTTTGACTACTCTGGTTACCTCATATAAGTGGAACTGTAGAGTGTTTGCATTTCGGTGACTGCCTTGTTTCCCTTAGCATAATGCTGTCAAGGTTCATCCATGTTGTACCATGTGTCAGAATTTCTTTACTTTTGAACACCAAATAATATTCCAGTGTATGCATATACCACATTTTGTTTATCCCTTCTTCTGCTGGTGGGCATTTTGGTTGTCTCCACTTTTTGGCTATTGTGAATAGTGCTGCTATGAACTTGAGAATGAAGAGGGCTGGTTGAGTCCCTGCTTTCAGTTCTTTTGGGTATATACCCAGAAATGGAACTGCTAGATTTAATTAATTCTATATTTAATTTTTTGAGGAAACACAATAATGTTTCTAAATAATATTTGTAATGAACTTTCATTTTTTTTTTTTTTTTTTTGGCTGTGCTGCACAGCCTGTGGGATCTCAGTTTCCCTCCCAGGTATTGAACCCGGGCCCCAGCAGTGAAAGTACCAAGTCCTAACCACTGGGCCACCAGGGAATTCCCTGTAATAAACTTCTTTTATTAAGGGAAATTTTAAATACACAAAATAGAAAGAATAGCATAACGAATCCTCATGTACACAACATTTGGTTTTGAAGATTATTTAGGATGATTGTTTGATGTGCAGGTTGGATCACTTTAGGGATTCAGAAAACATGTGTTGAGCAGTTGAGTATCCAATGATGAATCAGGCATGATTCCTATCAGCTGCGGTACCTTTGGGTGCTGGTGATGAAAATGTGCAGCTCCAATGCCCTGCTCTGGGAGCATGGCTAATTGACAGCCCCAGTTGCTGCCACCCACCCTGGATCTACTATCATGTTTGCACTGAGTACACACTTTTGGTGGGCTGCTACCAGCATGGTGAGGGCATTATTTCAGGACTCCTCCAACAGTGTATTTGACTTGAGGACTTTCCACCAACCTGGCTGGATCTTTTGTAGAACTGCTCTGTGATCTGAGGCTCTTTCCACCCAATTTTCCTTCCTGGCCCCTCTTCTTTCACGAGTGTCAGAACTACATCTCTCTCTGAAGTCTCTTCTTACTTTCTCCAGCACCCTCCCCTTACTCTTTCACAGGTGTTTCCCCAGTAAATCTCTTAAATGTCCAATCATGTCTGCTTCTTGGCAGACCTAAGCCAAGACACTTGGGTTTTGGGATTTAAATAATATGGCCTTGAGCCTTTCACTGCACATATGCTGGGAAGCCCAACCTCATGAGCAAGATTTCTGCAAATTCCCGAAGGCATATATTTTCATTTAGGCTCCAAGCTGTAAGCCTCTGAACTCCTACATTCACTTCTATCTCATTTCTGTGGTTCCCCTCTTCCCTCTACTTCATCTCAACTCCTGCCTGGAACTCGGCTTCGTTTCCTTGATTTGGTCCCAAACCACTTAACACAAGCCCTTTGTGGGTGTATCAGGCTTTACCCAAGTGTTAGGTCTTTCTCACGTCTCATAAATACAAACAATTTGAACTTAAAGATGACCCATTCCTGTTTTAAATGTCCTTCAGCTCCTGTCACCAGGAGTCTCTCACTGGCCACCTTTTTCTTGCAAGCTGAAATCTTTTTCATGTTGTTTGACTGCCTTTGCCCCATTTACCCGACTTATTCTTCCCTTCTCACCCTGATGCCCAAATGTATGTGTCCCTCTCATGCACAGGAACTAGATCTCTTTCTTTTTCTCGTTACAGTCAGAGTCTTTGGGACTCATCTTTCCTGCCAAAATTTACCTGTCAAGGTATTTTTCTTAAATGAAGACAATTTCCTATCTAAGTCTGCTTCTGATATCAGCTCTCAAAATATGTGTTTTTCATGAAAAATTCTAGAAGATAATGTAGGAAAAAAGCTCCTTGACATGGGTCTTGGCAATGATTTTTTTTTTTTTTTTTTGGATATGACACCTAAAGTGCTACATCAAACTAAAAAGCTTCTGTACAGATATTTTTCCAAAGAAGATATATGAATGACTAACAGGTACCTGAAAACATGCTCAACATCACTAGTCATTAGGGAAATGCAAATCAGGATCCCAGTGAGATATCACCTCACAACTGTTAGAATGATCCCCCAAAAGACAAGAGATAACAAATGCTGACAAGCGTGTGGAGAAAAAGGAACCCTTGTGCACGGTTGGTGGAATTGTAAATTGGTACAGCCATTATGGAAAACAGTATGGAAGATCCTCAAAAAATTAAAAATAGAACTACCATATGATCCAGCAATCCCACTTCTGGGAACATATCCAAGGGAGATGAAAACACTAACTCGAAAAGATACTTGCACCCCTGTGTTCATTGCAGCTTTATTTATAATAGCTAAGACATGGAAACAACCTAAATGTCTGTTGATTGATGAATAGATAAAGAAGTTGTGATATATATATATATATATACACACACACACACACACACACACACACACACACACACATACATATAATGCAATATTAATGGAATGTATATATATAGGAATATTAATGGAATATGTGTATATATACGTATATATAAACATATATATATAATGGAATATTATTCAGCCATAAAAAATGAGGAAATCCTACCATTTGTGACAACATACAGGGATGGACCTTGAAGGCATTATGCTAAGTGAAATAAGTCAGATAAAGACAAACCCATGTAAGTTCATTTATATTTTGAATCTAAAATAAGAAAGAAAACCCCAAATTCATAGAAAAAAAGATCAGATATGTGTTTACCAGAGATGGGGGATAAGGGGAGGGGGACTTGCAGGAAGAGAGTCAAAGTACTTCCAGTTATAAGATAAATAAGTACTAGGAGTGTAACATACAGCATGATTAATATAATTAACACTGCTGTATGTTATATATGAAAGTTTTTAGGCGAGTAAATCTTAAGATTTCTCATCACAAGGAAAAGGTATTTTTAGTTTTGTTTCTATATGAGATGACAGATGTTCACTAAACCTATTGTGGTAATCATTTCACAGTATAAGTCGAACCTTTATTCTGTACATTTGAAACTCATACCATCACGTATAAAAATTATATCTCAATAAGACTGAAAAAAAAATTTTAAATGTGTTTTTCAGCTCCACTACACATGAATATAGATAGATAAATAAAGTCAAAAGTGCAGTAGGTGCTGTAATAGAAGTGTCTACTGGGTAGAGTGAGCCACAAAGGAGGGGATGTTTGATTTGAACTGGAGGTGGGTGGCGTGGAATATACTAGAAGCAGGAAGCTCAGCTAGGATCCTACTCATTGCAAGTGACCTGGGGAGGGTGGATGTAGGAGCTGGAGAGGAGTAGAAGTGGAGGTTGTAAGGAAGGCACTGATCTGAAGAAAAAGATTCTTATCATCGGAAAAGCTGCTGCTATGTAGCATTTATTAGGTGCCAGACACTGTTCCAAGCGCTTTCCGTATAACTCAAGGAACCCACATAACAGGAGGTGTTACTAGCCCCTCTTTCCACAGGAGAAGAATGAGACAGAGAGTGAATGACTGAGCAACTGGTCAAGGCGATAGCGCTAGTAAGTGGTAGAGTCAGGATCTGGGCTTGGGCTGGCTGCAGACTGTGCACTTTCCCCTGCGGCTCTGAGACCACGTGGCAGGTCTGCTCACTGTTTGCATGTGGGTGTGTGGGTGTCCGAGAGAAGGAAGGCTCAGAGTTCATCATCTTAGCAACTGGCACGCTCATCTTTCCAACTGACCTCAAGTGCAGAGACACTGGTATCATTACTAATGCTTGCTCTAATGTAAAAGACAACATTCAGTATTTCTAGTAAGCCAAGGCCATTTATTTAAGCAAATGCAAAGAATGACATGAGTGTTATTTATCTGTTCCAGTACCATATGCAAGAAATGATGGGTATTTCTGAATTTAATTGTCATGCATCTTTCAGTGCCCCCCATCCCATACAGCTCATAACTCACACAGTCTTTGCCCTTCTGAACTGTAATAAAATGCCTTCACCATGGTGTGTCATCTTTACCTGCAGTTAAAATGGAATAAGGATCTATGAGTTAAAAAACACATTTTAATTCTTTTCCAGTTCTAATCTCCATGAACTGTAGAATAAAATAACAAAACTGACTAGAGATGGTTGAAATATGAATCTGTGGGTTAATTTCTGTGTCCTATTTCTAAAGCCAGAAAGTATTCATATTAAAGATTTGATTTCCAAAAAAAATGTACATCTTCTTAAAAGATTACAAACCATTGACCTATAATTGTTTATATGTCTAAAATTATTTTAAAAGTAAAAAAAGACTTCCAGTTTATAAACTTCCTGTGCTGTTCCTTCAAAGCCTTATTTATTCTCCCTGAAAGCACTCAGCAAACCACGGATGCAATAAAAAGCAAATGTCCTAAATGCAAGATGGAATCAGGGCAATGGCTCTTAGTCTGGGGTGTATGATGTATGGACTCAAGGCATAACATAAGCTATTGTATCCTTTATTTACAGTCACTTAATTGCTTTAGAAGCTAAAGGTAATTTTTGACTGATGTAGAATACCTGGGGGAACAGTTTTGGAGCATTTTAAAAGCTATTCACAGCCAGGGTCTGAGTGTCTTCTTTGGGAGGATGCCCCATCCTGGCTCGAGTGTCCCCACCATTCTTATCCCTATTATTTCTGCTCTCATTTTATACTCAGACCACAGCTATGGCTGTTAACCGTTTGTGGGTGAGGCTTCGTGCTATCACACTGACTCTGCTTCGTGGGCTCGGTCATGGGATGCAGAGCCTTCTGGGAGAAGACCCCAACATGCAGCTGGCTCACCAGGGGGATCGGCTCTCTCCTCCGGCATCCCTCCCGTTGGGTCACGCTCAGCATGTTATCAGGCAAACCAGTAATCCATGCACCAATGTGAAGGTTTGTTGATTTCTTTCTCCAGCCTGTCTGTTTGGCTGTGAGCTTGATGACTCAGACACAGTTGGCTCCCTGTTATGGGAGCAGGTGATGCTTCCGTGTGCTGACAGGCACTCTTCCTGAAGCAGTTGCCTTCCACAGCCTCTGAGCCTCTTCTGCCCCTTCATTCAGTGCCCTGGGAGAGGGGAGACCCTAACCAGTATTTGGTACCACCAGAGAAAACCAGTTCACAGAGACTGTGCTTCCCGTATCCACTGAGTCCCCTACTGCAACTTGTTGGGAAATCTCAAGAGATAATTCTGGTAAAGCACTCTGGATGCTTTTTACAGGCCAGAGCCTCACAGGCCTTTATCCCGTCGTCATCATCATCATCAATCATCATTAATACCGCTATCTCCAGTTAGAGAGCAAACATTTATTAAAGACCTAATTCTAAGTGATTTCCTATTTGATACTGAATCAAAAATTAAACAGTCTAGATTCCTTCTGTCTAGGATTGTAACCTCAGGTAAACCCATCAGTATGGCCACAAATGTATAGGTATTAGAGAAAGATGAAACCAGCCTGCTGGCAGCCAGCATGGGGAGAACACTTACAAAGTAGACCCCTGATTGGCATATCAGAAGAGCTTTTAGGTATCTCAAAGAAAACGAGGTAGTTCGCCTTTCTCCGGTTAGCATTCAGTGGAATGGTGAGAGTGGAGTTGACCTTTGCTGAGTCTTAGTGGCCCAGGAGAGTGTGGGATGGGTGGTGGGTGGGTGTACTGGGGGTTCTATGTGCTCAGCTTTACGGAGCGTAGGATTGAACTGATTGTGAGATGTGGCCAGCTGCACCTGAGGTGGGTGGAAAGAGCCCGGCTTCCAGGTCCAGGCCTGGTTTTGAGTCACCACCCTGTTACCTGTTAGCTGTACGATTCAGGGCAAATCATGCAGCCAGACATTCTCAGCCTCATTTTATTCATCTGTAAAACGGGAATAAGAACATGTACTCTGTCTGATGTATTTGAGGTCCCTGGCATGGACCACAAAGAGTGATTACTGTTATCTCTGTACATAAGAAGGGACAAAACAAGTAATATCATCTGGAGGACCCACATGAAAAATCCTGGAGGCTTGGATTTCAGTATGAATACACGTTTCCTAAAGATGGCATGAGCCCCGGCTTAAAATCTAGCTTTTGTGCTGCATGTCGATCCACAATCTAAAGAAGAAGAAACTGTGCTTTTATTTTTAGACTCTCAAAGCCCCGTTTTACAATGAGTTAATGGGACGGTTTCTGCCACAGGCAGGGGAATTCACGTGCTTTCACACTGGCTTTTGAACAGCGCCCGTGGAGGCAGTAGGGCAAGGGCCTCTGCAGTTGTGGGTTAGCTGAAAGTCCTCCATGCTCCATCTCTGCATTTTGTCTGCTAAGGCTGAACCACAGCTTCCCTTTTCTAGGTTTCCGCATGTTTCCACTGTAGCTGCAGGCTGCCCAGCCTGCAAGAAAGAGGCCTTGGGAGGCAGAGGGCTCTTTCTCTGTGCCTGGGGACAGAGCTGAGTTCTGTTCCCCTGCATCCAGAGCTGGCACCACTCAATAAGGACAGGTCTTTGGAGGAGCCAGTCAGATACCTCGTGAGCACTGTGGGCACAACAGATGAAAACTGCACAACTTCTGATTCAGAAAACCCTTGATGGACGTTCTCAAATTTTTCCACTCCAGCAGGACCTTCTTTTTTTAGATGTTGGGGGTAGGAGTTTATTAATTAATTTATTTTATTTTTGCTGTATTGGGTCTTCGTTTCTGTGCGAGGGCTTTCTCTAGTTGTGGCAAGCGGGGGCCACTCTTCATCGCGGTGCGCGGGCCTCTCACTATCGCGGCTTCTCTTGTTGCAGAGCACAGGCTCCAGACGTGCAGGCTCAGTAGTTGTGGCTCACGGGCCTAGTTGCTCTGCGGCATGTGGGATCCTCCCAGACCAGGGCTTGAACCCGTGTCCCCTGCATTAGCAGGCAGACTCTCGACCACTGCGCCACCAGGGAAGCCCCCAGGACCCTCTTTACCTTCTTTCTCTTCTCATCCCTTGCACCAGGAGACTGAGAGGAGGAATAGATGGAGAGTCATCGGGAGCCTCGAATTCTAGTCCTGGCTCTGCCTTTGTGTAACTGTGGGTTCCCAGTGCCCCACCAAGGTGGTGTTTGCATCAGTAAAGGATGAAGGTGGACAGAGATTCCTTTCTGTTGAAATTGAACCCTAAGGACATTTAGAACCTCCCGCAAATCCCCCCTCTGCTGCCACGGTGGCCCACATTCCTGTTGCACAGAACCAGGGCTCTGCTTGAGTCTCTGCTCCCCTGACCCAGCCCAGAGCCTGGCTGTTTGCCACCCACCTTCTGTGTGGAGCAGAGGGTGCTGAGAGGAGTCAGAGCCTGTTGCAAACCCCTGTTGGTTAGGATGGGGCAGCGGAAAGTTGGCTCTCGTTTCTATTTGCCTGAAGGAAATTTAGCTGGGTCGCTGGGAGCCAGAAACCATCCAATAAGCACGATTTCCGGGACAGGAGTCAGGGGGCTCTACTCCCGGAAAATTCCACTGCTCTGCTTCAGGATTTTTGCATGAAACCTCTCAACACTTGAGTGCTTAGCTAAAGCTTGGCGCTGTTCCTCAGCCGCTGGCCTTCCTGTTGGACTGGCCAGGCTGCCAAAAGTGGTTCATTGTGTTTTGAGGCAGTGAGGTTTGGTTCAACCTATGATCTAATTCTCACACTTTCCTCCTCACGAGTCCACACTTGAACCACAAATCTGGTGCCTGAGATGGGGCTGAAGAGGCCGAAATGAAAGCTGGGTCAACACGTGGGTGATGGAAGAATGGACTAGGAGATGTGTTATAAGAAACATCTCATTAATGTGGCAACTTCATTATCTGGATATTCCAGATGAAACCTCTAGAATGGCTTGCTCCCTTGAATATAGATACAGCTAAAGACACTGAGGACATTTTGTGCCCCATGTTCTCTGCCTGCTGCCTAGCGAAATACTTAACGGAGATAAACATGCAAAGTATGGCCTGTAAAAAACTTTTCTAAATGGTTTCTTAGAAACGGCTGCCATCCACGGCCCTTCCCATGTGAAACGGCAGATGGAGTCGCATATTCCCCGCGGGAGTAAGGACATGTGTAGAGATTTCCTTCTTACTCCAGTGCATTTGTTACCGAGACAGAGGAAGGATCATGGAACTTGATGCCTTTGCTCATTACTGCTCAAGGCTCAGTTCAGCCCAAATTGCTTCTGTTAGAGAAGTGAACTTAGATGGTTCCTTTAACGAGGCAGGAAGGGGAAATTCCATTTTCTGCCTGGGCTCAAGGCAGCCTGCCCGAGGGCTGAGAGGTCCGGATGTGGTGCCCACCACCGACTTGGATTCAAGCGGAACAGAGTCAGCAGACCTGGAAGCTCAACCCTAACTTGGAAACAGATGCCATTAAAGCAGAACAGAATCCACTCTGAACAAGCTGCCACCACAGCTTGCATGGCCACCATCTGCGGTGGTAATGTCCCCGCCATCATATCTCCCTGCTTCTTCTGGTACCCTTCCCATATGAGTAGTGCCGCCTGGTTTGGGAGGCTGTAAGCTATAAATAATGGTGTTAGCGTCTGCGCTCGAGTCTGGAGCAGAATTCTCTACTCTAGGATTGGTCCCAGCAAAGGGAGAAGTAGGTGGTTGTCTTCATCTGCCCTCCCCGTTGTTTCTTTCCTCCCTCTTGTCAGTTCTGTCCTCCCAATTCCCACCCTCTCTCATCATCTGCGGCTTGCTTGCCTTGCCGACTGCACCTAAGAGGCCAGCTTGGAGCAATGAGCTTCTGCGTCCCAATCCAGTGGAGTTTGCACTTTGAAAGAGAGCCCCGGGGAGAGAGCAGTGCTTATTCCTGAAGAATGGACTTTCGAACAGTGGCTTAGCAGGTGCCCCGCTTACTAGCTCCTGGGCCAATGAGATTCTTCTATACAAAGCTGCCTCTAGATGCCTGTCCTTCAGATCAGACCATCTAGGTCATTTGCTGTGCAATCGGGGGTAGGGTTGGCACTGACACTAATTAATTTTAATCCTGCCTTCAGAGTAGCGGCACCCAAGAACGGGAACTCTTGGCATTCAGCTGATTGCCCTGGGGAGAGTTTCTTCAGACATTTCTGTAGTTTAATTCAGCCTCTGTTTTTAGCACAGGGCTCAGACGTTGTACTAACTATAGGGCATTGGGTGTCTTAGCTCAGCTTGCTATAACAAAATACCACAGACTGTGTGACTTAAACAATAGACATTTATTTCTTATCATTCTGGAGGCTGGAAGTCCAAGATCAAGGTGCTGGCTGATTTGGTTCCTCGTAAGGGCTCAATGCCTGTCTTGCAGACAGCTGCCTTCTTGTAGTGTTATGTCCTCACAGGGCAGAGAGAGAAAGAGAGGGAGAGGGAGCAGGTCAGGGGGAGGGGGAGTCTCTTTTTGGTCTCTTCTTATAAGGGCACTAATCCTATCATGAGGATGGGCAGTGATCCCACCCTCATGACCTCATCTAAACCTAATCATCTCCCAAAAGCTCCACCTCCAAAGACCATCACATTGAGGGTTAGAGCTTTGACAAATGAGTTCTGGGGGACACATTCAATCCATAACACTGGGCAAATCACATAACAGCTCTGGACCTCAGTTTCTTTATCTGCGAAACGCAGATAATGATAGGACCTGCTCATAGGGTGGTTTTAGGGACTGAATGAGATGGTGTGTGCAAAACACCTGAAACATGGTAAAGATGTAGTCACTGGTAGCTCTTTTTCTTCCATCTTAGCAATGTTTTCCAGCTCAAGTACCTTAGAATCATAAAAATTTAGAGCAGAAAGAAACCCTGGAAATGATCTCATCTAGCTCTCTCACTTCTTAGATAAGGAACTGAGAATGAAAGTGTGAAAAACAGGCTTCCCAGAGCTTTAGTGGCTGCACAAGGTCAAGAACCCAGGTATTCTGAATCCCAGTCTATTGTTATTTCAACAACTTCCTTGTGCCTCAGGTACCGGTTGTTATTTTAGTTACAAAACCTGCCATTTCAGACTTCCTTTGGCAAGGAATTTGTGCTTATTAAGTAATTTTAATAAAAAGAATATTTGTCTCTTAGAAGAAAGTTGAATACCTGAGGATTTGCAGATGCGACCATCAAATGAATAGCACTTGCATCATAAACAGGCCAAATATATTCTTCTCTAAGGAAACGTAACACTAGTTCTTCTAAGCAGAGGTGACAACTTGAATAAAAACATCACATTGTCAGGCTTCCCTGGTGGTGCAGTGGTTGAGAGTCCGCCTGCTGATGCAGGGCACACAGGTTCGTGCCCTGGTCCGGGAAGATCCCACATGCCGCGGAGCGGCTGGGCCCGTGAGCCATGGCCGCTGAGCCTGCGCGTCCGGAGCCTGTGCTCCGCAACGGAAGAGGCCACAGCAGTGAGAGGCCTGCGTACCACACACAAAAAAATCACATTGTCCTTGAGATCGTCTATTGGCAATATTAACCTTAGAAATAAGACATTTCACATACAATCAACATGAGGCTCAAGAACCTTGTGTGACCTTATCAATGTTATGAAGAATGAGAAAGCGTATGACATCCAGGTTTAGGTGGGGGAGTAAAGGACAGGTGAGTGTGGGATGCAGGGAATCAAGAGAGGTCAACTTTGGCATTGACATTTCAGGCTGTCTCCTGGGAAGGCAAAAGGTACCCATCTTCCCCGACTTGATGCACGGTCTCCTGGAGACAGGTGTGTTCCTGTTGTGCTGATGAATGGACCAGAAGTGGTTCACTCATGGACTCAGGCTAGCTCCAAGGCTAGGCTCACAAAGTGAACTTCTGCTTTCAGTCTGCGTTCCGTGTTGTATTCATAATTGCAGAGGCTGGGCTGGCTTGAGGAGACAGGCATGAAGATCCTGAATGCTACATGGCTCAGCATAAAGGCACGTGCTGGCCTTTTTGTTTATCCCTCAATCTCCCATGAGCTTAAATCCTCAAGAGATGAATTCACTTGTGTGTGCTAACAGCGTGAAATATCAGAGCCTCCAAAGGGGAGGACTTGGAGAAAGCACCAAGGGAATGTAACTTTGTGGGGTCATTTGGCCCTAAGCCTGGCAGCTCTCCTGGCGACACATCTAACCTTCTTTCAAGCTTCGTTTGATGTAATCAGGGCAATTATTTATATGCATACAGTGTAATTGAACTACATTTCTTCCAGCTACGTCAAAGCTTAACTTCATCCTCTTTTCCTCATTTCAGCTCTTGCTCTACCTTCTCCTCCCAATTCCTGTTTTTCATTTCAGAGGCTGCTTACGGGTCTACTCATTGTTGAAACAATCTGAGAAAGTGCAATGGGGCTTATCACCTGCTAGTCTTTCTTGTGTGTGATACAGTCTTGTCCTGGACAAAATGAAATGCTTTATTACCCTATATTCTAAGGGATGAGTCATTTCTGGGTGTGTTTCCAGGAAACAGTCAATTTAATAATAAAAGTATTTGTCTTTATGTAATATGTAATATAAGAATATTTGTCTTAATATTTTACTTGATGGTCGTGCCTCATGCAGGGAGAGGATATGACACAGGATATCCTACCAGATGAGGGGAAAGAATGCAAACCATGAGAGTGCTGATAACAAAGATAAAAGAAGATGGCTTTTTTGATAATAACAACCATAATAGTATCCTTCTGTATATGTATATCATTTCACATCTATTATGGTGTTTGACCTTCATGACAACTTTGGGAGGCCACTGGGAAGGCTACATTGTCTGCCTTATTTATGCAAGTGGGAACCGGAGAATGCTTAGTTTTGAATGAGTGTTCCGTTTGTGGTGGGCAGTGCTGCCGCATACGTAGTACAGGAGGTTTTGAAAATTCAGGCTACTACTGATTTGGAACCTAGATTCTCTCACAGACCCATCTGCGATATAACGGTCACTGCCTCCTACCACTGCCCATAACCAGAATCACATCATCTACCTACCAGCGAGAAATTAGTTTATTAATTACTATTGTTGAGTGCCTGTTACGTGCAGGTCCCCCTCCTGGATTCTAGAGAAAGATTTATAGACACGATGCTTGCTCTGGAGGTCACAGTTGGTGAGAATATTAATACTAAGGAGAGCTTCCTTTCACTGAAGTAATCAGCACTGTTCTAGATTTGGAGTTACAGAGATAAATTAGACATAATCCACATCTTCTAGGAACTCATGCTTGATGTTGAAGGTAGAAGGATGAATAAGATATTGTTCCTATACTTAAAGGGTACAATCAAGGAAATGCTAATAGATATAAATAATAATACCTTCTAGTCATTGAGGATCTACTGTGTACCAGGCACCGTCCTAAATGCTTTGATTCTGCCCCTTAAACATTATGCTTTGCAACTCTATTCTGATATTTAATTGGGGCTAGTGATCCCAGTTACAGAGAAGGGTTTGGGGTCAGGGAGATTAAGTGAGCTGATGTTGATCACCTGGGCAGAATGTTATGGGAAAGGGATCAAGCTCAGTCTGACTCTAAAGCTTACCCTGTTTCTTCTGTACAATAATATAGAAGCCTGTTGTTTAGTAAAGTTTTATCACCAGTAAGGAACAAGTTCTCTTATATCAGCTGTATTGTTTCAGAAGCTCTAGTGATAGACAGTATAGGAAAGCACACAGGCCCCATGATGGGCAGCTCAGAAAGAAGGTGCATATTAATTAAGGTAGATTCATTGCTGTAACAAACAAATCTGAGTAAAGAATGTAGAATGGCTCAAATACAATAGAAGTTTAGTTCTCACTTATGTAACACCCTAAAGGGTTTGATTGGAGGCTCCTAGTGGTGATTCAGAGACCCAGGCTCCTTCTATCTTGTGGCTCTGCTGTCCTCCCCATGTGGCTTCCAAAGTGGTTGTATTTGTTGCATCAGACTAGTGGATGGAGAAAGAACACGGATTACTGTGCATGGGAGTTTCATGGGCCAGACCTGTGAGTGTCACTCAGCCCTCACAATCCACCAATTAGAATTCAATTTTGTGGCTATTAACTAACTATGAGGGAGCTGGAAAGGGAGGTCCAGCTGTGTGCCCAGGAAAGAAGAGGGAAATGACTACCAGTCACTGCCACAAGATGGTCTTGCTGCACCTCAGTACCAAAAAGCATAACTAACTCGGCAGCACCACTGTGTCCCATGAAAGAGAACATGCTATTTTGGTTATAGCCTCAGCATAGTGGCCCAGGAGTTCTGGCTGGAGGATTTTGTGGAAAAAGTAGGGAAGAGGTTTCTGAAGGAGAGAGACAGAAAGGTGAGCACAGGAGAGATTCAGCACCACTCACATTTCTAGAGTCCTCCTCTCATCCACAAATTTACGCACTCTTATTGGCATTTAATCGGTGATGTTTCTGCATCTGACCCAGCATCTCAGTGGGGCATGGGGAGTGTCTTCTTGAGTAGATTGCTGTGGACTGTACAGAGTGATGGAAGGCCACTGGGACCTGGGCTCTCATTTTACGACCTAACGTTCACTTGGCCTTTCAGGATCAGACACACAGGACTTGGCAGTCAGCAGGTTAGGGTGGCAGAGGGATGAAGAAGTTGATCATTGGAGCAAAAACAGAACACATTATTTTTCCTTTTCCCCAGATCTCTTTCCCTCATTTCTCTTCACTGAACATGAATTTTCTCTGAGAAAATAATTGTGCAGATCTCATACCTCATGGATTCATCATCCAAGTTATGGAAAATGTCATCTAGGGACATGCTGTACAGAAGCTCCGTGGGGAGAAGAGTTACAGCACCAGCCCCTGGGCACAGCCAGGAAAGGGTGACATTATTTGGGTCCCTTTTGCTTCTCCTTTCATTATGTGTCCCAGAAAGTTTCCTTCCTCTCTCTCGACTGGAAAAGTATCTGATGAAAGAATCTCTATAAGTTCTTAGCTGTTACGTGGGGGTGGGTATTGCATTGTGTCGAGCAGCTCTTCACACATCTTCAGAACAAATCCCCAGTGACAGGATTTCTTGCTCCTCAGTGACCTGCTGGGGCTTAGAGCCTGGGCAGAGTCTTCTAGGTGCTCTCCAGAAGCTACAAATGTCTTGAGATTCATATTCTTGAGATCAGTTTTTGTTTTTTTCCAGTGACATTTGGTGATTTTATCTGAGCCCTGAGTTGGGTTTATTTTCCTATATACATGGAACAAATCACTGAATAAACGTGAAAAGGTTCTCTGCTACCCCAAATCATTTCCTTTATAGGTCTGAAATTCTCATCTGTAGACAATGTACTGAGTTAAGCACCTGGTAAATTGTGATTATTCAGTGGAAGTGGTGCTAGAGTTGGAGCATTTGATCTACACTCAACAATGAATCTAGAGGTTCTTAACATTTTTGTGTTCTAGGCATTAACAGATTGACAGCACACTGCAAGAGACTGAGGGTCTCCCAACAGCACAACAAGCAAGCAACAATTACAGTGCAATTGCTGTCGCAGTGTAGTGATGCTTCAAGGTGTCCAGGAAAGCCTTCCCCTTTCTCACACTGCTCACTAGTTTGCTCCGGTGGTGTTCATTTTGGTGGACTTATTGCTTGCCCTTCTCTCATATACTTACAAGGCAAAATTCTTGTGTTCTAGTGAGCAGTCTTTATTTGGATCCAGATAGATTATGTTCCTCACCTCTTATTCACAGCAAATTGTCTTCTACTCTATAAAATTTAAATTAAAATATGACAGTACCTCCATGTAAGGCCCACAGTGACTGAGAACCAGTTCAAGAAAGGGTTGAATAGACAAAGAGGAACACGGAATAGCTAAGCAGTAGCACAAGGCTACTTTGTACTATAGAGGGTGTTGTGGGTTGATTGTGTCTCCTAAAAAGATATGTTGAAGTCTTAACCCGCAGTACCTGTGAATGTGACCTTATTTGGGAATAGAGCCTCTGCCAATGTAATCAAGTAAAGATGAGATCATCCTGGATTATGGTGGGGCCTTAATTCAATGACTGGTGTCCTTATAAGAGGAAGCAGGTTTGTACACAGGGACACAGAGACATACAGGGCGAGTGCCATGTGGCTGCAAGCCAAGGAACGCCGAGGAATGGCAGCAAGCACCAGGAGACAGGAGAGAGGCAAGGAACGGATTCTCCCTTGGAGGCTCCAGAAGGAACCAGCCCTGCCAGCACCTTGATTTCAGACTTCTAGACTCCAGAGCTGCAAAAGAAAAATATTCTGTTGCTTTAAGCTACTCAGTTCGTTATGCTTTGTTATGACAGCCCTATAGGAAACTAACACTTAGGGTAATATTGAAATGTCTTCTCCTATGCTGCAGGTGTGCCTGGTATTCGTGGAAACCCTGGAAATGCCTGCTGGTGGGAAAATGATTTTGGTGTAATACTGCTCCCTCTTAGAGCTAAGACAACCAGCCCTCTCTTTCTCTCCCTCCCTTCCCTCCTTCCTTCTCTATTTGTCCTGGAATCTTAAAGGTCACTCACTGGTAAAAGCATCACAATGATACATGTACTTTCTTTAAAAAAGTGTGTTGACAGGGGCCTATGTTTTTCTCTTTCTTTTTCAAATGCTGAAATTTTTAGTGAGCCCTTTCTTGTCAATACTGCAGGGCTTCAATCAAATAGCACTTGAAGTCTTTCAAAGGCCTACAAGACTGAAAAAGATTCCAGCCTGTTCGAATGGGGAATAATAGGTTTCACACACCCTCCTGATTCCTATAAATATCTCCCTTCCCTTGCTGGCTAGAGCTCTGAAAGAGAAGGGGACCTGGGCCCAGAGGAGGTGCGGGGGGCTTGGCAGTACAGGGCGGCACGAAGGAGAGGAACTGGCATTTTGTGGATTCTATCGGTTTACTGATTATCCCAGAACCATCTGTTGAATCCAGGGTGCCTGTTAAAGTCACCCCAGCAGTCCCACTGTTGCCTTTGATATTTACAATTGAGCAGGTTGAGGTAAACCCAGTCCAATTAATAAGCATGTGGTACTTTAATCAAATAAGGATTAAGGGCAAGCAAAGATAATAATAGTACCTTTACTGATTTCTGGGAGATAATTAAATCAGACTTACAGCACAGGGAGAGAAAGGGTATTATAAGTTTATAAAAGAGAAGATCTTAAATTCTGCAACATTAAGTTAATGCTCTGCATCAACAAAGTGAAGAAATCCCCTCTTTGCTGGGTGATGTAGGGGAATCAGGACAGTAAGTAGCTATTAAAAGAGATAGCAAGGGTGAACAATGAAATACCCTCAGCCATTTGAGTATAATAATCTACAAATATATTGAATAGTTGGATGAAATGTTCTTTAAACTTGCTGCATAAAGTACAAAATTTTTCAACACCGGGAGATGACTCATTTCTTCACTATTGGAATTCTCACTGAAAAACCCTGTTGAGAATTTTAATTGATATTCCATTGGAGGTACTAATGAAATTTCAGAACATATTGCTAGGTATATGTGTGTGTGTATCATGCCTGAAAAAGATGTTTTCTCAGCTCTTGTCATTTCCCTGGAGAGAGCTCATGGTAGCCTTCCTGCTTGGAAATTCAACTTCCCTGGGTCCTCTTTACTCCTCGATCAACTGGATGCATCTATCCATATATACTAATTGCCCCAAATGTAAATAATATATTTGATGTGTGTTCCTACTCAGTGTTTATTTAATCAGTAACTGTAATGGTCAGAGTCCTTGGGTTGCAGGCAACAGAAACTGACTTTGGGCAATTTAAGAAGGGAATCTCCTGGAAATTGACCAGGAGCTCAGCAAATCAATTGGAAGGCTGAGAACAGCGTTTGGCAATAGTCATTTCTTAAGGTTGCTCTGAAGGGCTCAGAATGTTTCCAGACAAGGAACAGCCATGTCAGGGAACCATAGCTGGAAAGAATGATTTCAGGCGTTTCCTCCAGCCCAGCGTCTCTCACATAAGACGTAAATCCTGGAAGACAGCAGCTGATTCCCTGGGCTTCTGACTCTTCTGAGAAAGTGTGAGGAATGCTGTTTTATTTGACTTTCCTAGTGGGAGGCAGGCACTGGATTTACTGTTCCACTAAAACAATACTACTGGAAAGATGTAATTCTCCAAAAGAAAATTGGTACTTTATAGAAAGGATAAGTGGATACCGAGCTGCCAAAAATAGTAAACACACATGCACACAACTATCTACTGAAATAGTTTATACCTATGTATTTATATTTGATTGATTTTACATATATGCATTTGTGTATATACACAGATATTTGCCACTTTTTAACGGTACCTTGCAATGGTAGTGCTTAATTAATACTTCACAATCCAAGTTTTACAGATTTGATGTAGATTTTTGAAGGCTATGAAACACTCCTTTGATGATTCTCTTCTGGAAATAATTTTCCCTAATCTGAATGACTTCTTTAGGGTCTAGCAGAGAAGGAATGAGGGTAAAATGTATTGAATCAAAAGCACATCTGTAGATTTATGGGGTGCTTCAGTAGTGACTTGGAGATGAACAGATCGTTAATTTGATAACTGTTGAAAAGGTAGATGGAAACACATAGAGAGAGAGGGGTTGAAATTACTGGACCACTGGCTTTTTAACATATGCAGGAAAGGGATCAAAAGCATGGAGGGGTATGACTTATGATACAAAGCAGGTGGTTGGAAAGGAAGAGGAGAACGAATATGTAATCATCTAGTCTAGGTCATTTTTAAGACTTGTGAAGCTAAACTAAAATTTATCAGATTTTATACTTGACGAGTATATCCTTTGTCTTGATTTTGTTCCCATAAGAAGGAGTTAGTTGTTGTTTAGCTATATTTATGGGTAAACATCTTCATCAAATTCAATACAGATACTAAAATTTTATGTAATTAAAAAAGTAGGGTTATCACATTTAATTTATAGACAAATACAGTTGAGTTCTCTTTTTTAAAAAAGTGCTTGCTATTAAGTGATAGTCTAGCATTTTGAAAACACTGACATCTGTGATCAAAAATCCTGTCTAAGTTGTTATATTTTGAATCAATTTTTTTTTTTTTTTTTTTTTTTTTGGCGGTACACGGGCCTCTCACTGTTGTGGCCTCTCCCATTGCAGAGCACAGGCTCCGGGCGCGCAGGCTCAGCGGCCATGGCTCACGGGACCAGCCGCTCCGCAGCATGTGGGATCTTCCCGGACCGGGGCACGAACCCACGTCCCCTGCATCGGCAGGTGGACTCTCAACCACTGCGCCACCAGGGAAGCTCCTGAATTGAGGTTTTGTCAGTGTCTTGACCTGTAAGCACTGATACACATTGTCTGCAAACTAAGTGTTTTCAGTAGAAGAGAGTAGGAATTAACTACTAGTAGAAGTTACTAATAGAGTTAAATATTATTTATTTGGGTGAACCAAAAAAAATGTGCTTTTCTCTATGTAATTTCCTTTTAAATCCAGTAAAGTTGTGGCTTTATTTTTTCACAATTCTGCCATGCTGGTGTTCAGTTGAGGTTAGTCTCTTTTGTTTTCCTTGGCTCTCCAGTGGTGGGTATTACTTTATTCCCTCCAAGGCTGACTGTGTATGTAAGAATGACAGGATGGTCTCCACTGGAGACCAGCTTTTGCTTTACTGATATGGGGCTGTATGAGCTTGTCAACCATATTAAGCCTAAAACAGGAAGTGGCAGGTAATGTATTTGGTTTCCAAGGTGAAAAGTAAACAGATTCCACATCACTATAATTTCCTTAATGAAAGAATCTTTAGCCATGGCTTTCACATATTTCGGGCAGTCTTAAAATCAGCAATGCATATATAGAAATGTGAGAAGCTCCAGCAAAATCTTAAGCAAGTGTTCTTAACATGGGATTTGTAGTTACCTGGGACCTACAGGAGGTCTGATGGAGAAACTGTTGGCCCAGAAGAAGTAGATCATAAGAGAGTGCTTGTACTAGAGAAAGATAAGGTGGGATAATATATTTGGGGGAGGGGTGGGCTGGGCTTCTTGCTCTCAGTTCCTTATATCATCCCACTCCCTCTGTGCTCCCTCCGACCCCTCCCAGATCCCTTAGAAATCTTCATCCATGAGGGTGGTTGCTATAGATGAACTTAAAGGCTTTTCTTCTATTATTCTTACAAAGTCTCCTGGAGTAGGCTAATATTATCACCATTTTACAGATGAAGGAACATATGTCACTAGCCCACAGTTATAAAGAAAATGGCAAAGCAGAGATTAGAAAATTGTTCTGTGCTAAATTACCTAAAAATGATTCATGATATTCATGTGGTTAATCCCAGAGTAAGTGGTGTGAGGATTCAGAAATATCTGGAAAATTGCACAGCCCCCCCAAGGATTTTTTTTTCTGAAAAAGTTTCAGTGAGAAAATTCCCAGTGATCTCAGAAAATGAGAAAGAAAAAATATGCCCTCCCCACACTGGTACATTAAAAAAAAATGTTTTCATACCTTAATCCAGAGAGGGTGGAACATTGGGTACTCCTGTCTTGAGACCCAGTATTTTGTAAGGTCCTATATACTTGCTGGAAATAGGTATCTAGAGCCAGTTTTCTGTAGCAAGGAACAGAAGGGGGCATGGCCACTAGCAGGTGCTAAGATAACCTTGCAGTGTTTGTGCATTATCAGAGCATGTGATGACTTCTCATCACTGAAGCCAAGATTAGGGTTGGCTGCCGGGCAGTGCCCTGGGGATGTTTCCTTCAGGACACATGTTTGCAACCTTCTTAGGATCCTTCTTCTCTTTTGACATTTGCTTGTGTCACTTGTCAAAAATCTAGGGCAAGTAAAAGCAGAAGTTAATTTTGTTATATTAGATCTCAGAGAAGAGAGGCTATAATAAACACTGAAGACTACTACGATGAATACTTAGCATGGTATCCTGATTCAATGATTGATTTATTTCCTATTTTAACTCCATCTGGCACTTACGTGAGCTTCATCGAGTCATAAGTCTCCAAGCCTCAGTGATCTCATCTGTAAAATGGAGCCCTTCTTCCTGGGCCTTGACAGGGTGTTTTGAAGGTAAAGATAGGTAAGGGTACTATACACAGTAGAAGCTGGGTCTATACTGAATACTTCGGTCAGACCTACAATTATAACCCAGGTCTTTCAGACCAAGTCTGAATTCCGCCTTTTGGAGTTACATGTTAGAATTACCTATCTAAATAACAATATAGAAATGTGCAGACAGAACACCTTGTGTTTGGAACTCAGATCTGTGGTTTTCATAGTTGGTCATTACTTCAATCTGTCCCAGTTTGTGTGGTTGCCACGGGATCACTGAAAAATGGTATCTCATGTTCTCTGTTTATAAAAGCATCACTTACCCACCTAGGGCTTAATAAATTGAAAGTTTTACTGCTTAGAAAATAATCAGGTGTTGAGAAGCACAAACTGTACGATCATTTTCTGAAGGTTAATAGGCTTTTTCTCTTTCTGTTTTCTCCTCCACAGCATTACCATCTAACATGAGGTCACTTCTCCAGATGAAGGAGAGGTTGAAGTGTCACACCCAGCATGATCAGTTAGATGATGGAGAAAAGAGGCATTTGCTACCTGACCTTAATCTCCTGGGCAAGAATGACTGAATGGGGAAGGCCGAATACAGAGAGACTCAAAGGTGGAGGAAATCAGCAGAGTATCATTTAAAGAGACACAAAGCAGTATGAATGTTGACTCATGACAAAATGGACATCCTCAGGGTAAATGCTTATTGGGTTGTATACTGGTTCACTTCTTTGTTTAATTCGGAGTGACTGCAAAATGAATATAAACACCTTTAACAAAAGCAGTGTGGTAGAAAAGGAAGCAGGTACATTTTCCAAAACGTCTAGATTTTGTATCACTTAACTTGCTTAACCGAAGTGACAAGGAGAAAGATGACACAAAATATATGGGAGCTGCAGGATGTTCTATGAAGACAGAGGAGATATGACTAAGAAGGGAATATGATAGCTGACTTCCTCTATTTAAAGGCTTGTCATTGGAAGAAGGATTAGACATATTTTGGTAGGAATGGCAGAGTGGAGGTGTATAAGGACTCGGCTTTGACTTAGTGTAAGGAATGGCTTCCCGATATTTGGAACTTGACAATCATAGGAGCAGCCATGCTTAGCTTCCCATTTCTGGGTCGATGGATAACCATGGATGTAGAGGGATTCTTGCATTAAACAAGATGACCTCAATCACCCCTTAATAGGCCTGTTCTGGAGCTTTAAATCACACTGGAGAGGTCTAAAATGATTCTGAAACTTCTTTAAGAGCAGAACTGAAGGAACTTTGGAGCTGCTCAGGCTTTGATAGAATTAGTCCTTCTCGGCAGCGTGCACGTATGTTGTAGGCCTGGGAATGGTTGCTGGTCTGCTTCAGTTATGGACAGCTGGTGTTAGCCAAGGGATGTACTGGATTAGTCGTCCCTAGTAAGAATCATATGAGATGTTTCTGGATTATTAGGTGATATCTTTTATGTTTACTCTTTCAGTTTTATATTTATTTTTCTTTTCCATTCAAGCACAACTTAATGTAAAAGCATTGTGGTTGGGAATCTGCTTCTCAAAATAAACCACTTATTTTTTTCTAGAATCCATTTTGTTGTTTGTATTTGTGGAGTTCAATTGTGAGACATCAATTTATCGTACCTGTGGAAAACTAGCAGAAGGTCCAGAGAAAAGCCATGGAAATGATGAAGAACTAGGAAAATGGAATTCAACCATGTATCCTGGAGAGGTAAGGTCGAGGATAACATTTACACTTGTTTGCATGCCTATTTTCCTAGCACAGATGCTCAGATACCTATGTGTTGATCAACTTATGTACAATTGTGGTCTTCTAGTTTATGGAGGCTACTGTAGAGGATGTTTTCTACTGAGACACGGGCATGATCAAGATGGTTACATAGTAGGTACACTAAATTTAACAAATATTTATTGGATTAACTTGAATTCAATGTTAGTTTCAGTATAAGTGTCACACTGATAGTGAAGGTCATTAAACTTTAAAATGTGTTCCCAAGGAACACCGTGGCATCTTCATTTGAGAACATCTTTTAAATTGGTTAGCTAATTATCTGTTTAGAATAAAAGCAGAGGAGCAATTCTGAGCACTTCATAAGGGCTCATACAGTTCTTGTTTTCACTTGTGCGCTTTGCTTGTGTGTAAGCAAAGCACTAAATCTACAGCACTAACTCTATAACTCAGGGGTAAAATAACGCATACGTACGATGACTAGGTAGAAAGAATCTTCTCATTTGAAATCTTGACTTTTCTCTAATCACAAAGTATATGATAGTCCTACTTCTGCACTATCAAATTTTCTAATTAAAGTAATTATCACATATATGCCTAAGAGTGCCCAACATGTATTGCAAACTTATTGTCCCTAGGAAAAATTGATCCTGGGGAAGAGGAGATAGAATAAAACTTTGACTTTGAAAAAAAAAGGTAACTACGTGGAGGACATATTGTTCCAGAACAAATAGTGCCAATGGGAATTAAGAGGTTCAAGCTGGAGTATGATTATAATTATACTGTTGGAGGAACTCTCTGTGCTTTTCTGGCTGATGAGTACTGTAGTAGACGCTTGGTGTTCACCTCTGCAGCATCCGTTATCCCCCAGGAAGTTTACATGACACTGATCCTACTTATACCTCCAGGTATGTAATCAGATGGTTCTGATTGGCTTAGTCTAATCTGAATATTTCAGTCTCCCTGTCCATAAGGGAAGAGCATGTAACACAATCAGGCCAGTGAGAATGTGGATTCCAGAAAAGGGCTTCTTTTCCTCTGAATGGTGTGGTGAGGCGATGTAAAGGCTGACACTACTGCAGCCATTTTGCTACTAGGAGGGAGAGCCAAGATCCTGTCAAGATGAAGCTGACTAGCTCTTTGTTCTTCAGTTTCCTCATCTTTAAAATGGATATGATAATAGCACCTTTGTCTGGGTTTGTTGTGAAATTAAATTGTTTAACTTACACATAAGATGCTTAGAATAGGAAGCACCAATAAATGATAGTTTTTATTAGTAGACAGAGTGTATTTCCTCTACTTTAACAAAAGCATCATTTCCCCTCCCTGAGCCTAATGTAATAATTTTTAGGGCCTTAGCTGTCTGGCTAATTGTATTTAATTCCTTATGTTTTTCCCCTCTTAGGTGAGCTCTATACTTACGTGATCTCTGCACAGAGTTGGTTTTGCCAGTAATAAATTATCCGTGTCAGCATTTAAATAATGAAACCTTAAGGGCTGGTCCCTAAGTGCCATCTCTGGACTTCTAGTACCTGCAAAATACCTGATCCTTCCTCTCAAGCCCAAAGCTCTGTCCGGGTTTTGCAGAGAAGCAAGAGTTGTGATGCTGTTTCCTAGCAGTGCCCACAGGCAGGATGTGTTGTCAAATGGGAACTAACCTGGGGCATCTGTTGAGCTCAGTTAAGAGTCTGAGCTAATAAGGGTGGCATATGCCTGTGTCTGGGAGGCCAAGAATTGCGCACGCAGAGGCTTCTGTGCTGTTCTTGCTGTCCTAGTAACATTTCTTCCTCTAATATCCATGTTTATTTGCTTATTATTTTAAAGATAACAAGATTTAGCAGAGATAGAGAATAATGGTCAGCATCAATTCTAGAAGCTATAAATAATGGACTTTTCTTTGAAAAGCAACTATTCCATTTTAGTAAGAAATTTGTCAAGTTTTTGGTTAAATTTGACAGAACAAAGACTTGTGATATTTATAGATATTCTTGTGGTGTTTTGCGAGAGACAGATAGGAACTATGTAAAGATATGTACTTTTAAAAGGTCTAAAATAGGTTACCTATAAGTAGAGGCGTGGGTGGGCAGAGGGTGAGACTTGAAGGAGAACTTCCAGTTTTTACTCTATGTATATCTGTATGGTTTGAATTTTATTTTACAGTGAATTTATGTATTGCTTGTATAATTTTCAGAGTTTAGCTTTAAAATGTCAATAATCCCATCCAAGTTAAGGGTTATATTTTCTATGACTAATTGTTCAGATCAGGTTATTGTAATCATTCCAGGTGTTTATACTTGAGTCACCTGATGATTCAGATGAATTCAGACTATTAAACTTAAATATTAAACTTAAATATTAACTCCTTATTTATGTTTGGAATATTACATAATTTAATGTTTCTCAAAGACTACCTTGCCTATCTCTTTTTTGAGCCCCCGCCCCAAATTTGGGCTGTATTTACATCTGCAATGAATATTTTGCCTGAGAGATTTGTTCTGAGATAAAGCAGCATGTTGGATCTCCTGCATATTTATGACTATTGGCTTTCACCACTCCTGGTTGCGTGAGAATCATTTGCTCTGTGAACAGAACTTTGCAGTAACCTCACACTCGTGGCGATTAGAGCATTCTGTTGCCATTGGATCTAGCAGCTCATGGAAAGTAGAAATTTCGAGTGAGATGGGCCCAATCTTTCCGTTCATATATGGGGAGAGTTTGGCCCAGGATGCTCAGGGGTTTCCAAGGCCCTGATTACTCTTGGGGGCAGGTTGGGGACCAGGATCCAGGTCTTCTGGTTCCTTCTGCTTCCTGACACATGATGCGCTGAGTCACCCAGAAGTCAGCCTGCTGGCCTCATTTGCATCCCGGATGCCGGAAACAAAGTTGAACCATGTGGGCCTTGGGAAATCCAGACGATAGGAAGTGAAGTTAGTGGAGTAGAATGTGGTATAAATAAACAATAACATGCAGGTTTAAACTGAGGACTATCTTACCTCTGTGTAGCAGTCTGAAAAGATTACTTCTTTTCTGCTTATGAAAATAATACATGCTCAATTTAGTAAATTTTTGAAAGCATAAAGAAGAAAATCAAAATTACTCTTAACCACTTTGCCAAGAAATGATCAAGATTAATATTTTGGAATCACACACACATATATATGCATAATCAAATCAGATCGTGTTGCATATATAATTTTGTATCTGGGTGTTTTCATTTAATATTATATGATGAGCACTTTCCCATGTCATCGAATGTTCTGCATCAGTATGGTTTTTAAACGGCTAAATAATAGTCTCAGGTGGTTCTTGTTGTTTTAAGTGATGAACCATCAGAACTGGATGATGTGGAATAAATCCTGGTATATTAAAAGAAAGGGGGTGCTAAGGTTTGGTGCTACGATCTGAGGTGTCAGCGTACAAGGAACGGTGACAGCAGCAGCTGAAAGCTGTCAGTCCTTTGCAGGCAGCAACATGAGGGTGTTTAGTGGCAGGTGACAGGAAGTCAATTCAAAGACACACATTTAAGACAGTGTAATAGCTTCTTATTTTGTCCTCCCCCTCAGCATATATTTGTAACGCAAAGCACTACTTAGGCCAAACACTGGTCAGTCTAGGCTCCCGCAAGATAACGCCCTCATCTTGGAAGTGACTCAGATACGAAACTGACTCTTCAGAATTCAGGTGCCAATAGTCCGGCCCACTTTGTCCTCTTTAGACATCCGGCCTTTAGACCATGTCGCTGTTCATTACTCTTCCACCAGAAACAGGGCAATTAAAGGCGGAAGGGGTAAAATGTCAAGCAGTCCACTTTGTTCCATGTTAATTGGTTTTGCTAAAAGGGTGTTGAAGGATGAGGTAAAGGATTTGAAGGCCTTGCCTTCGTTTGCTTCATGTGTTCCCTGTTGCCATGGATAACTGGGAACTTGCAGAGTGGCAAGGACCAACATAACCTGAAAGATGAAAGTCAAATCCAGCATCGAGGTTGGTTTATCACTTGGGGCTGTGGAGCCCTGCGTGATTCGAGAGGGCTCCTCTTCTGAAAAGTCCTGGAAGAATGGGGCTGGGACAGAGATGAAACCCAGCCTCCCTCTAGTGCTCTGGCTGCGGTAATGCCTTTCCTTCCCTCTCTCCTCATTTCCCCAGATTTCTAGTATATTTGATCATTAAAGAAGTGAATCATACCTCTGTTCTAATGAGTTAAACAGAATTCAGGTAGGGAGCACAGTACTTCAGGTGAAAAGAGAGTTTATGTAATGATCCCAGGAAATGTTCCTAAGACTGATACATACTCTCAACGTACTGAGAGCAGTAAAGACGCAGCGTCTTTTGCTTGCTTTGTGTTTTCATTGTGGGTTGGGTTGATGAAGCGTCTGTTGCCAGCAGGCTATGGTTTCCTCCTGTGCAGAAGTGCCACATTTGCAGCTCTTGGTGAGGGATGAGCTCGGAATGTGATTTCTTCCTTTTTCCCCCAGCAATTTTCTGCCTGCCTGCATGAAATGCTAATGAACATCTCACACATGACAGAGCAATGAGATGTATCCTTATTTTACAAGTTTTGGCAGATTCGACTTTACAAAGTCTAAGTCTTTTTTAAAAATTTTAAAAGGTTTTTGGTTGCATTGGGTCTTTGTTGCTGTGTGTGGATTTTCTCCAGTTGCGAGGAGCGGGGGCTACTGTTAGTTGCAGCCCGGCTTCTCTTGTTGCAGAGCACGGGCTCTAGGCACGCAGGCTTCAGTAGCTGTGGCACGTGGGCTCAGTAGTTGTGGCACGCGGGCTTAGTTGCTCTGCGGCATGTGGGACCTTCCTGGACCAGGGATCGAACCCATGTCCCCTGCATTGGCAGGTGGATTCTTAACCACTGTGCCAGCAGGGAAGTCCCACAAAGTCTAAGTCTTAATGTGATGGTGACAAGACACTTCCAGCACACCCTTCTCCCATCTCCTTCAACTTTGCACTCCGGATGTTCCTCTCCCCACGCTGAGCTGATGTGTTGTGTCTCTGATTTGCAGTAAGCTCTGTGTTGCCGTGTCATCTCTGTATCTCATCCTTTCCCACCATGCCTCTGCGTCCAAGTCGCTGAGAAAAGTCTAGCTCCGGCAAAGTTAAGTCTTGAACTTCAATCTCAGACCAAGTCAGGTATTGATTATCAGTTGTTAGCGAGTAGCATCAAACCACATTTTATTTATATATTAGTTTAACTAGTTGGGGGTGGGATGGGGCACAAATAGGGAGCTGAACAAGCTTATGGGCTGCAGGTTAAATGCTTAGATGATTTTATAATTATACCATCAAATAAGTTTACTTGTGGGGGACTGAAGGACTTGGCTGATTGATGGTGCCAGTGGAGAGCTTAGTTTGGGCCACGGTGATCTTTCTTTGTGGAACTGATTGCTCTGATAGTCTCGCCACGTCTGCAGGAGGGCCACTCACAGATTCCACGAGTGACAAAAGTGTGCATGTGCCTGAGGCACAAAGGATGCAACCTTGCTAACTGCAGAGACAAATAGAGATGCTCCTCTGGGGGAAGTCTTCTGTCAGAGGAGGAGCCCAAGCATGTGAAGTTGGGGTTCATCCTGTTTCCTGTTTGCAACCCAAGGCTGCCTGTGGCATTTGGGCACATTTTTTTTTTTAACTGTAGAAGAATGAGAGAGACCAGAGAAGACAGAGACGGATTTTGTAAATGCAGTAAAACTTAGAAAGATCCAGGGCAGAGAAAAAGATGGGCCTGGGGATACATTCCCCAGCATGAATTCAGCTTGTCCAGAGTCCCCTGGTTCTGAGGTTTAATTCAGCCTCTGTGTTTCCTTATTTCTGTTCCATCTTCACCTTATGCTCTCCTTGTTCATCTTCTCAGTGAACTCAGAAATTCTAGTTTATGATAGTAAGGTTACTATCAAAAAGTCCATGGCTGCAAACTGTACCAGCTAGACAGCCCTTTGATCGATAATATACCCAGAAAAAAGATGTGTTTCCTCTTTTGTTCCTCTTAGTTTCTGTCATACAGAAAAGAAACTGAAAGATGCCACAACTGGATGAATAACTTAGGAATAAACGTGCTCTGCTATAGACCTGATCTCAGAATAGCCTAGGGTAGTGAACTCAAAATAATTATAAGTATTAAGAAAGTTGAGTTGGAAAGATCCTTACTTTTTCTGAAAGAGCTTCAATATTTAGAAAAAATTTAATAAATTAGCATTTGTGGTTGGAATAGCAAAGGCCAAGAAAGTTTGACTGAACATTATGAAGGTGTAAAGAATATAGTTGGGGTTGACATGCACGTGCCCAATCTAGGAACACCTGGCAGGAGGTGGAACTGGAAGCTTATGAATCTCACAGAAGAATAAGGATATAAAGTATAAACAGATTCAAAAAAGGCTTAGATAAATAACAGTCATGGTTATAAAGGAAGTGGTGAGACCCTGGAGGGTGCATTTCCACCTTTGTTTTTAATATTCTAAATATTATTTTGAACTAATTAAAAAAACATTCTTTTTTAAAAAAAGAATGTATATATATGTATAACTGAATCACTTTGCTCTACATCAGTAATTAACACAACATTGTAAATCAACTATACTTCAATTTAAAAAAAGAAAAAAAGAAAAACGTTTCCAATTTTACATTCTATTATTAGAAAAAAAACATGGAAAGTTAAAAAAAACAATCTGGGCAACATAAAAAGGAAGAAGAAAATAAGGATTAATTATAGTCTCACTTGACAGAATTTTTAACATTTTAATATATTTTCTTTCACTTTTCTACACTATTTAAAAATTATTTCACATGGTTGTGAGTTTGCAGTTTCTTATTCTTCTTTTACATTTTTATTTAAGCCCAAAGTTTTCTCTATGTCTCCAGGAAGTCTTTATTTTAAATGATTTTAAGATGCCATTAACTGTACAACACCTTATTTTACATACTACTACAAAAGGAAAAAAAAAATGTTTCCAATTAAGCTATGACACAAAGCCTTAATGATCTCCTGAAACACATTTGTTGCTTACACCAGCCTTTTGATGCTTTGACATTTCTTTCATCTCTCCTAAGCGTTTGGCAATGCTCTTGGCTTGAGTTGCACTACTTAGCGTGTAGGAGATGCTTCTTTTGCATATTCCTCAGCAAACAAAATGTAGCACAGTTTCATCTACTTAGGTTCTATAAAACACACGATTTTTTGCTTTGGAACAAAATATGGAATAGTGATCATTTCCCCTAGGATGAATATGTGCTTCACCAATATAAAATTTACCCACTGCAGCTCTGTTTACATGCCTATTTGTGTACACAATAACTTTTCATCTCAATACCCAATCACAGTGTTACTTTTGAAGACATTTTAAATGGCAGTGAAATCAACATGTGTAGTACCAACAATGTACATCAGTCATTTGAGGTAATGACAAGATGAACATCTGTGACCAAGTTAATGCATGCCTGCCGGTGACAGCTACTTTGTGGCTACTTCGTAGCTGATGGTGACAATAAGGGGCCAGCTACCATAAGACACATTCCAATTTCAGAGATGTTAAAATCTGGAAAAAAGTGAGTCTTAGTATCAATGAATGCACCTGAATTTAATCGACCATTTTGTTATTCTGGATCTTTTATTTATAAAAATTTATTTATTTATAAAAGATAAACTTATTTTCTCTTATAACACAGATGTTTCTTTGCATCTGTGATTATTTCCTTGGAATAGATTCTGAGAAGAGGAATTATGCAGTCAAAGGATAGACATATTTTAAAGGTTTTTGACATGTATTTCCAAATAGCTTCACAGAAAGGTAGTTGCATTTATATAGCCTTATGAACAATGCTATTTCAGCTTCCTAAACTTGACTTAATGGAGGAAAGCTGTGGTAGGTAGCCTGCAGGATGGCACCAAAGATTCAGAGTGGTGGCATGTGGCTTTGAGACTTGGTCTTATAGGATTTTACCTCCCCCCTTGCTATTTTGGACCACATATTCTTCAGATGACTGTAACATCTTACCAAGAAAAGAGACTTTCTGGATTCCATGAAGAAGGAGGAAAGTCTACATTAAATCCAGGTCAGTATCATGTAATATTACATCTCTCTATCAACATCAATTATCTTACATGTTAAGCAGAAACATTTAAAATAATGCACATTCCTTTTGATGTGGAATGTTTCCATTTTCCTTGGGCTGATATGTCTATCTGTGTGGCTTTGGGTCTTTGCCTTACAGATGCTTAATGCGGGTGGCATCCAAATGCATGACAAATGGAATATTTGCTAGAAGTTAATTAAGAGTTCAAGAGAAAACAGGAGGGTCAAATATCTGTGCATTATAGATGAAGATCAGAGTAGCAATTGGATTGAATTCAATTCAAGAAACACTTATTGAGAGTTAACTCAGCCCGTGTCAGGTAGTATGAATAGTGTGGTCCGTAAAACTGATGGTCTGCCTGCCCTGGTGGAGCTTACAACCAAGGAGTAGTATCACTCATCCCAACTTTCTTGAAAGGTACCCTCATCTTCTATCATAAAATGTAAGTATTTGAGGGGTTCAAAGGATGCTGAAGCTGGGAGTGGACTGTAAAATGTTTTACCGGGAGAAAGAGTTTTTCTCTTTCTTATATTCTGTGGTATGCTGGGCACAGTCGGTTGGAAACTCCTTGTCAGCTCCCATGATGTCCAGATCAACATGTTGCCGATATGCTTTCCTAAGATTTTGAGAGTCAAACAGAATCTGTCTTCTTTAGGTTATCCCAGGACCCCAAAAGGTCCGTGTCTCCTCCCAAGAATAGAAACACTGTGTGTGTTTGTGTCTTGTTCTTCTCTGGTACTTTCTATCTGCATGTCATCCTGGGCACCCTTAGAGGCTGTGTGATATAGTGGAAAGTTATGGGAATTTGGAATTATAAGAACTAGGTTGGAATCTGTTTTTTCCTCTTCTTAGCTGTGTGTGACCTTAGGAAAATTGTTTAATTTTTCTCGGTCATCATCTTTCTCATCATTTTCACAGCCACCTTATGATTTTAGATACTATTAAGCCCATTTGACACTTGAAAAACCAGAAGTTCGGCAAGGTAAGGTAATTTTCTCAAGAACTAGGGTTCAAATACATGGAACTTGACTTTAGTGTCCATACTTAAGGACTCATTTATGTCAATTATTAAGAGCTGAACATAGTATTTGATTCATAGAGAATCCACAATAAAATACAATAGCTATGATTATGGTTGTTATGACTCAGAACCAGGATAATGGGAGTATTTACCAAGGTGGAAGCAAAATCTCAATGGCAGACCTGTGCTGGAGTTATTTTAGAGTAGAGAATCATTCTCATTCAACCTCTGACCCCAACCACATGTAAGGCTAACCTTGATTAGAGTGGTAAATGTCATCTGTAATGGAAAGATCTAATTTTTATAATTCTACTTCTGCTGTAAAGAAAAATTACACTTTTGACATTTTAAATTAGTGCTTTAGATAGCCCTGGATTGACATATGTGGTAGAGGGGCCTTAAACCAAGATCTAAAATATAGAGATGAATCCTTAATTAATGAGTTATGGGTCCTGAGAAGAGGTTAAAGTTAAATAAAATATCTGAAACTAGTGCTGTTTTGAGGTGTTTTAAAATGTTCCTATTTCACATCCATTTTTAAAAATAGGGCAAAATGTATGTAGATTTTCATATATGGCAACACATATAAAAGTTTTGGCTAATGATACACTGTTACCCCTTTGGCTCAGTATGGAGAAATGCAGTCTAATTTTCTTATCATTTCCTCCCTATCTTATTAGCATTTCAGAGGTTAATCCTCTGTTAACACATCTTCTCAGAGTGCTCTTGTTTTACACTCACAGGTTTTATTTATTTTTTATCCACCGTAGAGAGCTATTGTCCTCATTTTTTGTTGCATTTAGGTAGGGGATTGATGTTGTTCAAGCATCATGTTTAAGGATGTCCTTCCCGTTCTTTCCCATTCCATTCTTTTTTTTCAAGTTTTCTGTTGCATCTGAAATAGTCTCTAAGTTTCTGGAGAGGATTAAAAAAGCATTTTATAGCAAAATTTAGAGCAAAAACTATTGCAGTTATTTTTCCTTCTTTGAAACAGTATCAAGTCTCATTTTTCTGCGTAATGGTGACCCAGATTATCTGGTTTGGGTAGACAAACAGGACAGTGACTTGACCATGAACATGTCCACCCTCACAAGTCCTTGGGGAGGGTGAAGAGCTTGTGATATGGCCACCAAAACATGTGTGCTGCTTGATTTTCCACAGAACTATGAAAGTTCAATTCAAATAATATTCATTAATGGACCAATTTTTTTTTAAACCTACACCAAGTAAAAATGAACTTATTCAGAAGCTGCTGGCAACACCTGACTGTGGCTTTGAAGATCTGCACCAGCAAATCTAACCCAAAATATTCCTGTTTTTGAAGGAAGTGAAGAATAAAACTCATTGCTTCACACTTACATAAACACTTATAAACATGCAAGAAAACCAGTTTTGTTTCTAGAGTGTATGTCAGTCCTTTTGAGATGAAAAAATTCAGACTTCAGGCCTGGGACCTAACTGGAATTATTTATTATTAATGATTTAGTGTTTTATTTTTTCAGAGTTCATTACTCTTCAAGGTCCAATAACAATAATAAATGAAACTAACACAATATTGTAAATCAACTATATGTCAATTTAAAAAATAACAATAATAAAGAAGAACTTTTTCTTTAATTTTACTTCACTGCCAATGAGACTGTACTGTGGATTTTGTCAAAAGAGAAGTAAGTAAATTTGAAAACTCAAGACATCCTACTCATCTGGAAGGGTCCATTCCATCATCATCCTTTAAATATTTTGTTCAAATAAATTTAGACAAATGAACACATCTGAGATATTTTGTTTGGGAACTCATCAAGAAACTCCAAAGTTGTGAGTCTTAGTGTGTATTTACTGAAAATTGTAAGAGCCAAGAAAGGGAGAGTCAATTTTAGGATCCTAAGAATATATAATTAAATCACCCTGCTTTGTTCCATAAAAGTGACTGAAGATTAATGAGATCCATTTTCATCTCTAGTGTGATGCTGTTCGTGACAGGGACAATTTGTATGAAATAGAAGCTAACCTGCCTCATGAAAAAACTGTAATAAAGGTTTCTGTTTCTGCCACTGAATCACAAACCTTTCAAACTCTTCTCCTCAGTGCATCTATCCCTCCTAGAGAACTCTATCGGAACCCCCTATAATGTTTGTGTGTAGAAAGGCATAAAAGTCCAGTGGAGTTACTAATGATGGGGGAGATGGAAGATTAACTTCTTTCTTAAAAACTGAAAGAATCTCAGAACATATCCTTTTATCCTACACAGGTATGAGGGTCTGGAAAATGTCTTCTTTAAATATACAGGTATTTTTATGGGGCTCTTAAATCTTTGTCTGATACTGTAGTTTCCTCCCATATGTTTACTGTCAACTAACAGCTGAGAACTGATGAGCTGGGTGGAAATGTTTTGGAAAGCAGCAGTTCTTCCTTTCTGACAACTGTTTCTTTTGTTTAACTCAAACTTCTTCTAAAAAACAGAATACGATTTATTTGCATATTTTTTGTCGATAGAACATGACCAATAAGGGTAGTTTTTGCATGATGTGAAAGGGGGTTTTGTTAGATACAGTTTCCTTTATTGTGATTAGAATGGATGTGACACAAACATGCTGTGTTTTGGGAAGATCACTCTGGCCATAGTGAGGGAAATAAGGTGAGACTGGAACCAAGGAGACCAGATTGAAGGTTAGTAGGAGAGGTATGGAGAAGAGGGAACAGAATTCAAGGATTTTCTAGGAAGTAGAGTTACTGGAAGGGAAATTTATTGAGGGGGGGAAAGAGGATTTATTATGACTCAAAATGTCTTCCTTGGGTGATGGTAAATAGCATTGATCGAGATTGGGAATGCAGAGGAAAGACGCTGCTGTGACATTTTGCGATTGAGATGCCTTTGGTGCCTGCATATGGTTCAGGTAGGAGTTGAGCTCAAAAGAGAAATCTGTATTGGAGATTCAGAATTGGTTATCTTCATCCATATGACAGTTGGAGTGTGTGGTCTGAGAAGACAAGGGGAAGGAAAATGAGAAAACCGAAACATGAAAGGGTGGGTAGAGAAGACGAGATTGTGAAGGAGTGTCAGAGAAAGGAGGCAAGGATGCTTGAGTCTCCTCACCATCACATGAGGAATGCTTGAATGAACAGCCATGTTTGGCTCTCGGGAGAGCAGATCCTTCCAAGGGTGGGCTGGTGTGCCTTTTGGTCTTTTAAAGAGGGACTAGATTTAGTCTGTGTTGCTCCTCCTGAGGGTACTGAAGAACTTTATGGAAGTAAATTCTGCTTTTGTTTATGGAAGCACTTTCAAAACATGGAAACACACAACAGGGGATGTAACTACCCCAAAGTATCCTTAGCTGCCTCCCCATTAAAGAGAGCCTTACTGCCCATCAATGAAGAAGTAAGTCCCGATTGGAGGGGCTGGTAGGGACACTAGATGACTTCTAAGATTCTCTGAAGTCTAGGAGTCGATACAAAGACTAAAAAAAGTCATACTTTTTTATGAAAGTGCTTTGCAAAATTTAAGCTCAGCTTCAAGGGGACGGTGCAATGCTATAGTGACAAACAAACACACACTCACACAGTGAAGAGAAATGGCATTTCCCCTTCATGTTGGTATTCCCCCAAATTGTGATACCTTAGTCCCCCTTATCCTACGGTGTAATATTCAGGGTTAGAAATTATATAAATTAACCCTTTTGAGGAAAGATCAGACAGCTTTTCTTGCCTTGCTGTCTATTTGTATTTGAAAATAAGGAGGTACCTTTATAGAGGTTCGTAGTCTGATAGTCAAATGATCAATATTGTTTTTCCTGCAAAGATATGATCTTTCATAATACAGATTTGTCACTGTGCTAATTCCACGTCAGAACCTGAACATGTCTTAGGTTCGCTCTTATTGTGGCACCACAATGCTGTAACTGCTGTACCAAAGAAGACTCAGAAACATATATTGTTCATGGGGAATCCTTGAGAATACATTAAATGAAAATAGCCCATAATAACCAATAATTTGATCCTATTAAGCCAGGCAGATGTGTCAGGGTTAGGAAGGCTATTATTTATTTTACAGAAACACATTTCTGATGGCACATGTAGATTGAAGTTAGCATGTTGGGATTAGAAGTAGGAGAGGACTTGAATGGAATTCTGGTTGTTCATATAATTTCTCCTGCTCAGTCACATAGACTTTATTATACCAAATTACAATTTGCATCATTCAAATGCAAATGAATGTTCAAAGCCCCGTGTGGGCTTCATGTAATTCTTTTTGGGCAAGAGCTGCTCAACGCTTCACTTATTTGAAAGAATTCAGTGATGCAACTAATTCCAAGAGAAAAAAAAGATGTGAATTTGGAAGTGTTCTTCTTATTGGAAGGGATGATATAATCATATCACATTCGCATCTGGCTTTATTTTGCTGTCTCTCCTCTTGGTTTCTCTAAGTGTATATGACTTATGGGATACATTATATCCCTTTATCTGACTGTCCTTTGTTTCCCAGTCTGAATTTTCCCAGAATCATGATCCCACTTAAGTATTGACTATAAAAGTAAGGAACAGAGAGGAAAGTTTTGAAAAGCATAGCAAGCTAACAATGTTTTTATGGAAATGTGGAAATGCATTCAATGGTAACACTTCATTTTTGGCCTTTATGAACCAATCTCACAGTCAGCCAGACTGCTTATAGCGCGGGACACTTCATAAGTCACCAAACCTGCCTTGCCAGTTTATTTTAACATCTCCTGTTCTCAAATGTAAGAAAATATTCACACAGCTTTTAATACTCTCCAGCTGTTCATTGGTAAAGACCCCAACATGAAGCTTGTAGGGAGAAAATTGTGCTTGATTTAAGTTCTAAAAGCAACTCTACAAAAAGCCTGACTCCCTTTAGCCTCTGCTCTCAGAAAATACACCTTCTCTCATCAGCCCCCTGACACTTGTCGTGCTTCTCAAGGCTTTTCAGTGGTGATTCTGTGGTCACCAGTTCAGGTTACTCAGTGAACAACTAACTGGTGTGAGCTTCTCTTCAGATCTTTCTCTGACCAGGTCCTGCCAGGTGCAGAACATGGTTTGGTTCCAAAGAGGTCCTGTGGAGATCTGATCATGCAGGATGCTTCATGGTGAAAAGGATGCATGGGACAAATCAGTTTGGGAAATGAGTTCAGAGCTTATAAATAGAAGTAGTATATTAAAGGGTCTAAGAAATTCTGCAGTAAAGAATTTCTACTTAACTGTTTAACCCCGTCGTAGATCACAATATTTGAGAGCACTGATTTGAACACAGATGGACTTGTACTGAAATCCCAGACTCACTATTAGCCATGAAACTTGGGCAAGCTACTTCCCTGTACAATGGGAAAAACGAGTCCCAACTCAGGCTGTTGTGGAAAGGAAAAATATAATGTATATAAAACATTCCGCAGAGCGCAGGATCATAGTCTACACTCAGTTACTCATTTGTAGTATAATGTTATTATCTTATGTGGTTGTATGACTCTTCTCCAGGCAACATACAAGGAACTACTCTTCTAAGGAAAAGTGATGGGAAATGTTGATCTGACAGATTGTGATGTGTATCAATACTTTTAAAGAACTGAGAGGGTTAGTACCCTTTATATCATGAGAATTCTCTGTTAAGTTGGCAGATACCTCTGTCCCAGTGTTGTATCATAGACAAAACATATAGACTTTGGGGTGAATAATGCGAAATTGACTTTGAAATATAATACACAAAGGTTGTTGTAAATGAGGCCTATTTTCTGTCTTGAATATCAAAAGCTAAATTCTAGAACCTAAAAGTCCAGAAAGAATCCCCAAGAGGTGAGGAAAAAAAGAAGGGAAATTTGTTTCCTTGTGCAAAGACGTTAATGGAAAATTTGAACACCTGTGGGAACAGGAGTAGAGCCAAGTCATCTTTTAGAACAGAGATGAGGGTGTAACAAGGCTGGTTATTAATTAGGTTCTAGTAGGTAATTGGTTTTTAAGCCCAAGTGAAATGTAGGGAGAGGTTTGTGTTCAACTCTGGTAACTGCCCTTTTTAGTTTTCTTCTTTACCTCTGAGGTCTCTGCTGCCTTTTTCTTAATTCCTCCTCACCCAAGGTACTTTCCTCGATGAGATAAAACTGTACAGAAACCTGCTGTTAGTTAGCTAAATTTATGAAAGGATCTGATCATTAATTCATGTGAAGGTATAAAGCGGAGTTTCTCAATCCCCTCACTCTTGACATTTGGACTGGATAATTCTCTATTGTGGGGGGCTGTCCTCCACAATAGAGGACCTTTAACCAAATCTCTGGCCTCTACCCACCATATGCCAATAGCCCCCTTCACCTTAGTTGTGACACCAACAGTGTCTCCAGACATTGCCAGATGATTCCTGGAAGGTAATATCCCTCTCTCCCCTCACTGAAAACCCCTGAGTACAAAGGTTTTACAGCAGATAAATCTGTCCGTTTTCTGAGTTAGATTCCCTTTTTATCGTGTGTAATTTCTTAATTTCCCAAGACAGAACTTGGAAAATAAAATTCATTTATAAGCCACAGGTCAGGGAAGAGTGGTTTTGTACCATCACATCGAAGAGGTGGATGCCTCATTTATTTAAACCAAATAGTCCAAATCTGTTACAGCAAGTAAACTCTCCTCCTCAGCGGATGGTTTGGGATAGGTTTGAGGCTTCGTCCACATCTGTATTAAATTTGAAGCCTACTTCCCACACTTCACTAGAAATATTTTTAATGGTTGAGCATTAAGCAAGTAAAAGGATCTCCGATAGTCTATCTGACTTGGTCATAAATAAAGCAAGATAGCAAAATAGATTGACTGATAGTTTTTTGTCCTTTGGTGACTGAATTAGGTTTACTGTTCAACCAACCCTATGGCAGAACAGCACTTCCAACAAAGGCAAAAAGTAAATTCTAAACTGCGGGTATTTCTTTAAATACGCATTTGGCAACAAATGCAAAAGAATATGGGCCGAAGTCCAAAGACTGCTGTTTTTTTCCTTAATTTGCATTTGGCTTTTTGAGTCTGATCTTTCAGGTGCCTGTTTCCCTTTCTCCCTCCTCAATTGCCATTCTTCTCTGTGAACTTTTTGTTTAGCAAAGAGGAACACATACTGTGCAATGAAAACATCGGCTGTAAATCATCTGAGCTATAAAATGTAGCGGTTTGGAGCCCAGTAATTGGGACTGTGTTTCTGAAAACAAGGACAGCCAGCATCTGAGTGTGTCAGTTAATTGATCCACAGGGAGAGACTCTGGGAGTGTCCAAAAGACTGGTTTTTTTTTACACTTTTTATTGTTCTAATTTTTCCATGGGACCCACAGTTTTCCCTTGCTAATCATTTACCACAGCTAACTTTATTTTGTGTGTCAAAATTCCATTGATACTACAGAATTCAGAGCTCTGACACAGGGTGAGCCTTTCAAAAGCCTGAATACTTGGCAGGCATAAATATGTGTGCTCTATAGATTTGGTGCAAAGTGAGTGGGAACATTTCTTCATGGCCACGGTGCAGTTTGGGACACCAGCTACAGTGTTATCTGTGAAACCCAGGTTGGGAGCAAAGCACAATCCTTGCTTTGGTCACAGAGCAAATAATTAACTAATTTATATTAGATATATTAAATGTGCTCAGAATTCTTATTGCTTCATGAAAGCCATAGTTTAAGAATATGGATATATGCTATATAAATGTGAAGATTTGGAGTAAAAATAGTCAACGCATTGAGTGAGCTGGTATGTGTGTCAATGATTTGTTCTCTGAAAGTCAGGTATCAAGGAGATAATCTATTTTGTGAAGTTTGAGAATATGCATTCCCTGCACTGAAGTAAGAAGAGGGTTTAGTCTTCTTTCCTTTTTTGCCAAACCTGAGAGAATGTATTTAATTACATATAATTACACTTCTCTCTTTTAATCAGTAAATGTTAATCCTGAGACCCAGAAGGGTGGTTCCAGGAATGTTGGGAGCTTACATTGTAGAAACGAAAGGAGATTCTGGGGAAGGTCAAAGTTGAGGTGAGCTGAGCGAATGGCTGAATGTCAACTCCTTCTTTGGAGTGTGGTCTAATGTTGCTTTTCTCTCCTGGGCGTTAGGGTCTGATATCTCTAGCACCCAGCATCACATGGTCACAGGGCACTCAGTAAATGAGAACTGAACTAGTTAATAGTAGTCATCCCTGTCATAGCATGCGCTTTTTTTTTTTTTTTTTTTTTTCTGGTACGCGGGCCTCTCACTGTTGTGGCCTCTCCCGTTGCGGAGCACAGGCTCCGGATGCGCAGGCTCAGCGGCCATGGCTCACGGGCCCAGCCGCTCCGCGGCATGTGGGATCTTCCCGGACCGGGGCATGAACCCGTGTCCCCTGCATCGGCAGGCGGACTCTCAACCACTGCGCCACCAGGGAAGCCCAACATGCTTTCTTGACTGGCAGGCGAGAGAGGACTCAGGAAGGTGGACAGGGATGAGCAGGGTCAGCTTCATGGAGAATGGATCATAAAGAAGATTGATTCTTTGCATGAAAGTGAAAGAAAGTCCATTTAAAGTAGCAAAACTGAAAGGGAAGAATTTGTTAAATACTGAGGGGTCTCACTAACCCAAGAAAAGGAATTCAGTCAAGACTCAGGAACTAGCCAGAAACATGCACTCAACCACTACCAGAACTTTCTCTCCAGTCCTTGATTCTGCTTGTTTCTGTTCAACTGCTCCTTCTTTTCTCTATTGGAGCATTAGCCCTCTCTGCCTCTCTTTTACCCATAGCAGAACACATGGCAGATATTAAGACATCGGCATCCAAACTGTTACCTTTTTCTGCTTCAAATCTTTGCGCACTGACTCTAAAAATCCTGGGGAAGGACCTCCTTGGCCTGGTTTGGATTAGAGAGTCATTCCTATTCCATTGACTAGGATCAGTGGTGGGATGTCATTCTGTCAACAGCGTGGCTCAGGCATTAGCCGGGGAACAAAAGGAGATGGACATTTCCTAGAAGGAATCGCCAAAGTGATGGTACTGTTAGTGTCCACTGGTTTCAGTGTAATCCAAATCATAAGTGGATGAAGAGGAAGAAAAAAAAGTAGGCACACAGAGGTCCACTATGAGTAAAGAGAAATGAGGAAATGTGTCTGTCGCTTCACAGGAATCCATTGCGGGCTACTATGTGCTGGTAAAGTCAGAAATGGCTTATATGAGAAAGACAGCTTTGATTCTGGCCTGGGGCTGGCCTGGATCTGGGGCTGGATCTGGAGAGACAGAGGAGAGGGAAGAAGCTTTTCCAGACAAGGACTGCACAGAAACTAGGCTGGGGGCTCGAATGAGCTCCACATTTGGTGGCAGCGAGAGGCAGCCTGATTGTATTGACATATGCCTGTGGAGAATGTGCAAGATAAATCTGCATAATTAGGGTGGCACCGGATTGTAGAGGGCCTTGAAAGGTGGGCAGGGGATTTAGATTTGGCCAGCAAAAATGAACCAGTAAAGATTCCTGAAGGAAGAGTAATATGGAAACAGAAAAGTTTCAGAGAGTGAATGTGGTAGCAACGTATAGGACACAGTCAATCACCAAGACACTGAAGTCAAACTTCCTAGGAGCTGCTTTGGAGTTCAACATAAAATATAGATTCTCAGATCTTATTGCCACTGTAGAATCAGAATCTCTGGGGTTAGGGCTGGGAACTATGTTTGGAAAATTCCTTAGGTAGCAAATGCTGAGGATACACCTAAATGATTCTTTTTTTTTTTTTTTTTTGTGGTACGTGGGCCTCTCACTGCTGTGGCCTCTCCCGTTGCGGAGCAACAGGCTCCGGACGTGCAGTCTCAGCGGCCATGGCTCACGGGCCCAGTCGCTCCGCGGCATGTGGGATCTTCCCAGACCAGGGCACGAACCCATGTCCCCTGCATCGGCAGGCGGACTCTCAACCACTGCACCACCAGGGAAGCCCACCTAAATAATTCTTGATCTGCTATTTTTCAGCTTGGGTGGTGACAAACTAAAATGTTTAGGTAGGAAACCTATATCATCCTTTAAAATATACAGTTCATTCTTCATTAACTGGAGGAATGGGAGAGGAGAGGAAAGTAATAAGTAACCCTGACTCTTAGCTAATTTAAGACTGAGGTCAACTCTTAACAACCTAGTTTCCCCCCACTTTTGTTTATTTAATTGACTGTTCTGTTATTTTAAATAATGTAATGATCTCCTTTGATCCACCATCCAAAACAAAAGCTGGGACCCTGGCTGTTGCTAAATCTAACCTGTTCCATGCCTCCATTGTATGGATGTTTACTGCCAGAGGTAACCACCATCCTGGATCCTATAGTCATCATTTTCTTGCTTTTCTTTTTATATAGTTTGTTGTATTTATCACTGTTAATTATATGTGTCATTGTAGTGTTCTTACAAAGTATATGCAGTTTTGTTTTAATTGTTCTCACTTTATAAAAAGGGTAACACATTGTAAGCAGTGTTTTGAAACTTACTTTTAAATTTTAATATTATTTTGCTAAGATTCTTCCATGTCGTTGGGTGTCACTGTAGTTCAGGTGACTGAGCTTTTGGAGGAACAGTGGAAATGGGCACTAGGACCTGGACTGAGCTTGCAAATTACCCCAACAAGCAGTTAAGAGACATTGACTGTCTCTAGCAGCTTCCCCTTCCCAGGTCAGGAGGCGAGAGGCCATGCCCTGGTGTCTTTTCAGGAAAAGGGGAGGATGGGCCCATGGATTTCCTATTCCTCAACCAGAGTGGCTCAGAGGGGGCAATAGCTTCTTCCTCTGCATACCTTTGGCAGTTATAATCCACGCCTGCCGTGATATTAAGAACATCCGGAGAAGCAAGAACTACAGTCCTGCAGCCTGTGGAACAAAAACCACATTCACAGAAAATTAGACAAGATGAAAAGGCAGAGGGCTATGTACCAGATGAAGGAACAAGATAAAACCCCAGAAAAACAACTAAATGAAGTGGAGATAGGCAACCTTCCAGAAAAAGAATTCAGAATAATGATAATGAAGATGATCCAGGACCTCAGAAAAAGAATGGAGGCAAAGATCGAGAAGATACAAGAAATGTTTAACAAAGACCAAGGAGAATTAAAGGACAAACAAACAGAGAACAACAATACAATAACTGAAATGAAAACTACACTAGAAGGAATCAATAGCAGAATAACTGAGGCAGAAGAACGGATAAGTGACCTGGAAGACAGAATGGTGGAATTCACTGCTGTGGAACAGAATAAAGAAAAAAGAAGGAAAAGAAATGAAGACAGCCTAAGAGACCTCTGGGACAACATTAAATGCAACAACATTTGCATTATAGAGGTCCCAGAAGAAGAAGAGAGAGAGAAGGGACCCGAGAAAATATTCGAAGAGATTGTAGTCGAAAACTTCCCTAACATGGGAAAGGAAATAGCCATCCAAGTCCAGGAAGCACAGAGAGTCCTATACAGGGTAAACACAAATAGAAACATGATGAGACACACAGTAATCAAACTGGCAAAAATTAAAGACAAAGAAAAATTATTGAAAGCAGCAAGGGAAAAACGACAAATAACATACAAGGGAACTCCCATAAGGTTAACAGCTGATTTCTCAGCAGAAACTCTACAAGCCAGAAGGGATTGGCATGATATACTTAAAGTGATGAAAGGGAAGGACCTGCAACCAAGACTACTCTACCTGGCAAGGATCTCATTCAGATTCAACGGAGAAATCAAAAGCTTTACAGACAAGCAAAAGGTAAGAGAATTCAGCACCACCAAACCAGCTCTACAACAAATGCTAAAGGAACTTCTCTAAGTGGGAAACACAAGAGAAGAAAAGGACCTACAAAAACAAATGCAAAAAAATTAAGAAAATGGTAATAGGAACATACATATCAATAATTACCTTAAACGTGAATGGATTAAATGCTCCAACCAAAAGACACAGGCTTGCTGAATGGATACAAAAACAAGACCCATATATATGCTGTCTACAAGAGACCCACTTCAGACCTAGAGACACATACAGAATGAAAGTGAGGAGATGGAAAAAGATATTCCATGCAAATGGAAATCAAAAGAAAGCTGGAGTAGCAATACTCATATCAGATAAAATAGACTTTAAAATAAAGAATGTTACAAGAGACAAGGAAGGACACTACATAATGATCAAGGGATCAGTCCAAGAAGAAGATATAACAATTATAAATATATATGCACCCAACATAGGAGCACCTCAATACGTAAGGCAACTGCTAACAGCTATAAAAGAGGAAATGGACAGTAACAAAATAATAGTGGGGGGCTTTAATAACTCACTTACACCAATGGACAGATCATCCAAAATGAAAATAAATAAGGAAACAGAAGCTTTAAATGACACAATAGGCCAGATTTAATTGATATTTAAAGGACATTCCATCCAAAAACAGCCGATTACACTTTCTTCTCAATAGTGCATGGAACATTCTCCAGGATAGATCACATCTTGGGTCACAAATGAAGCCTCAGTAAATTTAAGAATACTGAAATCATATCAAGCATCTTTTCTGACCACAATGCTATGAGATTAGAAATGAATTAAAGGGAAGAAAATGTAAAAAACACAAACACATGGAGGTTAAACAATGCGTTACTAAATAACCAAGAGATCACTGAAGATATCAAAGAGGAAATAAAAAAATAACTAGAGACAAATGACAATGAAAACACGATGATCCAAAACCTATGGGATGCAGCAAAAGCAGTTCTAAGAGGAAAGTTTATAGCTATACAAGCCTACCTCAAGAAACAAGAAAAATCTCAAATAAACAATCTAACCTTACACATAAAAGAACCAGAGAAAGAAGCACAAACAAAACCCAAAGTTAGCAGAAGGAAAGAAATCATAAAGATCAGAGCAGAAATAAATGGAACAGAAACAAAGAAAACAATAGCAAGGATCAATAAAACTAATCTCTGGTTCTTTGAGAAGATAAACAAAATTGATAAACCATTAGCCAGACTCATCAAGAAGAAGAGGGAGAGGACTCAAATCAATAAAATCAGAAATGAAAAAGTAGAAGTTACAACAGACACCGCAAAAATGCGAAGCATCCTAAGAGACTACTACAAGCAACTCTATGCCAATAAAATGGACAACCTGGAAGAAATGGACAAATTCTTAGAAAGGTATAACCTTCCAAGATTGAACCAGGAAGAAATAAAAAATATGCGCAGACCAATCACAAGTAATGAAATTGAACCTGTGATTAAAAATCTTCCAACAGGGCTTCCCTGGTGGCGCAGTGGTTGGGAGTCTGCCTGCTGTTGCGGGGGACATGGGTTCGTGCCCCAGTCATGGAAGATCCCACATGCCACGGAGCAGCTGGGCCCATGAGCCATGGCCACTGAGCCTGTGCGTCCGGAGCCTGTGCTCCGCAACGGGAGAGGCCACAACAGTGAGAGGCCCACCTACAGCAAAAAAAAAAAAAAAAAAAAATCTTCCAACAAACAGAAGTCCAGGACCAGATGGCTTCACAGGTGAATTCTATCAAACATTTAGAGAAGAGCTAACACCCATCCTTCTCAAACTCTTCCAAAAAATTGCAGAGGAAGGAACACGCCCAAACTCATTCTGTGAGGCCACCATCACCCTGATACCAAAACCAGACAAAGATACTACAAAAAAAGAAAATTACAGACCAATATCACTGATGAATATAGATGCAAATATCCTCAACAAAATACGAGCAAACAGAATCCAACAACACATTAAAAGGATCATAAACCACGATCAAGTGAGATTTATCCCAGGGATGCAAGGATTCTTCAATATACGCAAATCAATCAATGTGGTACACCATATTAACAAATTGAAGAATAAAAACCATATGATCCTGTTTCACCCCTAGGTTTTTCATGACATTTTTTTTTTTTAAATTCCATATATATGTGTTAGCATACAGTATTTCTCTCTCTCTTTCTGACTTACTTCACTCTGTATGACAGACTCTAGGTCTATCCACCTCATTACAAATAGCTCAATTTCGTCTCTTTTTATGGCTGAGTAATATTCCATTGTATATATGTGCCACATCTTCTTTATCCATTCATCCGATGATGGACACTTAGGTTGTTTCCATCTCTGGGCTATTGTAAATAGAGCTGCAATGAACATTTTGGTACATGACTCTTTTTGAATTATGGTTTTCTCAGGGTATATGCCCAGTAGTGGGATTGCTGGGTCATATGGTAGTTCTATTTGTAGCTTTTTAAGGAACCTCCATACTGTTCTCCACAGTGGCTGTATCAATTTACATTCCCACCAACAGTGTAAGAGGGTTCCCTTTTCTCCACACCCTCTCCAGCATTTATTGTTTCTAGATTTTTTGATGATGGCCATTCTGACTGGTGTGAGATGATATCTCATTGTAGTTTTGATTTGCATTTCTCTAATGATTAGTGATGTTGAGCATTCTTTCATGTGTTTGTTGGCACTCTGTATATCTTCTTTGGAGAAATGTCTATTTAGGTCTTCTGCCCATTTTTGGATTGGGTTGTTTGTTCTTTTGTTATTAAGCTGCATGAGCTGCTTATAAATTTTGGAGATTAATCCTTTGTCAGTTGCTTCATTTGCAAATATTTTCTCCCATTCTGAGGGTTGTCTTTTGGTCTTCTTTATGGTTTCCTTTGCTGCGCAAAAGCTTTTAAGTTTCATTAGGTCCCATTTGTTTACTTTTGTTTTTATTTCCATTTCTCTAGGAGGTGGGTCAAAAAGGACCTTGCTGTGATTTATGTCATAGAGTGTTCTGCCTATGTTTTCCTCTAAGAGTTTGATAGTTTCTGGCCTTACATTTAGGTCTTTAATCCATTTTGAGTTTATTTTTGTGTATGGTGTTAGGGAGTGATCTAATCTCAAACTTTTACATGTAGCTGTCCAGTTTTCCCAGCACCACTTATTGAATAGGCTGTCCTTTCTCCACTGTATATTTCTGCCTCCTTTGTCAAAGATAAGGTGACCATATGTGCGTGGGTTTATCTCTGGGCTTTCTATCCTGTTCCATTGATCTATCTTTCTGTTTTTGTGCCAGTACCATACCGTCTTGATAACTTACTAGAGAATGGACTTGAGGCTATGGGGAGGGGGAAGGGTAAACTGTGACAAAGCGATAAAGAGGCATGGACATATATACACTACCAAACGTAAGGCAGTTAGCTAGTGGGAAGCAGCCGCATAGCACAGGGAGATCAGCTCGGGGCTTTGTGACCGCCTGGAGGGGTGGGATAGGGAGGGTGGGAGGGAGGGAGACGCAAGCGGGAAGAGATATGGGAATATATGTGTATATATAACTGATTCATTTTGTTGTGAAGCTGAAACTAACATACCATTGTAAAGCAATTATACTCCAATAAAGATGTTAAAAAAAAAAAAAAAACCATATGATCATCTCAATAGATGCAGAAAAAGCTTTCGATAAAATTCAACACTCATTTACGATAAAAACTCTTCAGAAAGTGGGCATAGAGGGAACCTACCTCAACATAATAAAGGCCATATATGACAAAGCCACAGCAAACATCATTCTCAATGGTGAAAAACTGAAAGCATTTCCTCTAAGATCAGGAACAAGACAAGGATGTCCACTCTTTCCACTATTATTCAACATAGTTTTGGAAGTCCTAGCCACAGCAATCAGAGAAGAAAAAGAAATAAAAGGAATCCAGATTGGAAAAGCAGAAGTAAGACTGTCACTGCAGATGACATGATACTATACATAGAGAATCCTAAAAATGCCACCAGAAAACTATTAGAGCTAATCAATGAATTTGGTAAACTTGCCAGATGCAAAATTAATGTACAGAAATCTCTTGCATTCCTATACGCCAATGATGAAAAATCTGAAAGAGAAATTATGGAAACACTCCCATTTACCACTGTAACAAAAAGAATAAAATACCTAGGAATAAACCTACCTAGGGAGACAAAAGACCTGTATGCAGAAAACTATAAGACACTGATGAAAGAAATTAAAGATGATACCAACAGATGGAGAGATATACCATGTTCTTGGATTGGAAGAATCAATATTGTGAAAATGACTATACTACCCAAAGCAATCTATAGATTCAATGCAATCCCTATCAAATTACCAATGGCATTTTTTACGGAACTAGAACAAAAAATATTAAAATTTGTATGGAGACACAAAATACCCCGTATAGCCAAAGCAGTATTGAGGGAAAAAAACGGAGCTGGAGGAATCAGACTCCCTGACTGCAGACTATACTACAAAGCTACAGTTATCAAGACAATATGGTACTGGCACAAAAACAGAAACATAAATCAATGGAACAAGATAGAAAGCCCAGAGATAAACCCACGCACCTATGGTCAACTAATCTATGACAAAGGAGGCAAGGATATATAATGGAGAAAAGATAGTCTCTTCAATAAGTGGTGCTGGGAAAACTGGACAGCTATATGTAAAAGAAAAATTAGAACACTCCCTAACACCATACACAATAATAAACTCAAAATGGATTCGAGACCTAAATTTAAGATCAGACACTATAAAACTCTTAGAGGAAAACATAGGAAGAACACTCTTTGCCATAAATCACAGCAAGATCTGTTTTGATCCACCTCCTAGACTAATGGAAATAAAAATAAAAATAAACAAATGGGACCTAATGAAACTTAAAAGCTTTTGCACAGCAAAGGAAACCATAAACAGGATGGAAAGATAACCCTCAGAATGGGAGAAAATATTTGCAAATGAATCAACAGACAAAGGATTAATCTCCAAAATATATCAACAGCTCATGCAGCTCAATATTAAAGAAGCAAACGACCCAATCCAAAAATGGACAGAAGACCTAATTAGACATTTCTCCAAAGAAGACATATAGATGGCCAAGAGGCACATGAAAAGCTGCTCAACATCGCTAATTATTAGAGAAATGCAAATCAAAACTACCATGAGGTATCACCTCACACCAGTTAGAATGGGCATCATCAGAAAATCTACAAACAACAAAATTGGTGAGGGTGTGGAGAAAAGGGAACCCTCTTGCACTGTTGGTGGGAATGTAAATTGATACAGCCACTATGGAGAACAGTATGGAGGTTCCTTACAAAACTAAAAATAGAATTACCATATGATCCACCAATCCCACTACTGGGCATATACCCAGAGAAAACCATAATTCAAAAAGACACATGAACCCCAATGTTCATTGCAGCACTATTTACAATAGCTAGATCATGGAAGCAACCTAAATGCCCATCGACAGATGAATGGGTAAAGAAGATGTGGTACATATATACAATGGAATATTACTCAGCCATAGAAAGGAACGAAATTGGGTCATTTGTTGAGACGTGGATGGATCTAGAGACTGTGATACAGAGTGAAGTAAGTCAGAAAGAGAAAAACAAATATCGTACATTAACACATGTATGTGGAACCTAGAAAAATGGTGCATATGAACCGGTTTGCAGTGCAGAAATAGAGACACAGATGTAGAGAACAAATGTATGGACACCAAGGGGGGGAAGCAGCTGTGGGGTGGGGTGGTGGTGTGATGAATTGGGCGATTGGGATTGACGTGTATACACTGATGTGTATAAAATTGATGACTAATGAGAACCTGCTGTATAAAAAAATAAATTCAAAAATTCGAAAAAAAAAGAACATCCAATGTGCGAATTGTGCAAATTGGTCAATTCACCCTGATGCCAAGAGCCAACTGTACATTCAGGCTATTTTTCTCATATTATGTATAACATACATTTATTATATCTTACCTTTATGTAATATACTCTTTTATATACTATATTATTATTTGATACATTGTTATGGGCTAAGTTGTGTCCCCTGCCCCAAATTCATATGCTAAAGTCCCAACCCCCAGTACCTCAGCATGCAACTGTATTTGGAGATGGGGTCTTAAAGAGGTAATTAAGATGAGGTTTAGGTTCTTGGTATGGGCCCTAATCCAACGTGACTAGCCTTATAAAAAGAGAACATTGGGACACAGACACATCCAGAAGGAAGTCCATGGGAAGACACGTGATAAGGCAGCTATCTGTAAGACAAGCAGAGAGGCCTCAGAAGAAACCTACCCTGCTGACACCTTGATCGTGGACTTCCAGGCTCCAGAATTGTGAGCAAATAAATGTCTGTCACTTAAGCCACCCAGTCTATGGTATTTTGTTATGGCAGCCCTAGCAAACTCATACACATATAAATTTTATTATGAGTAGTGCTAGCTTGACAATTAAAATAATAGTTTCTATGACTAGACCTCCTGGGTTCAAATTCTGGCCTTACTATTTCTGAGTTTATAAGACCTTGAATAGTTCTTATTTCACTGAGATGGAGTAGCCCCATTTCTCCCAGGTTCCCCCCTTTACAACTGAACATCTCTGGACATGATACAACAAAAAAGCATAGGAAGTCTCTGAGAGGTGAAAGAAGAATGGGCTGCCTGGACCTTGGGACCTTGAGGAATGACACGGTGGTGCATCCCCGAGTTACCTTATTGTCATCTATATATTCTGTACAGGCACTGCAGTAGCCTCCAAGCCAGAGCCACCAACGGGCACAGACAAAAGCTCCAGGGAAAGCCTGTTCTCCCTGAGCAAAGGATCAGGAACATTTGAAAACACTCTAGCCAAGTGACAGACACCAGTGGAAAGATGCCCGCTCTATCTTCTACCCCCTGGCTGGGTGGAAGCAGGCAGGCAGCCTTCTCCCTTAACCCCACAGGGTGGTGTCAGCAGAGCTGAGCAGGAAGCTAACCTTCTCTCCTGTGCACGGCAGAAGCGGGCTTCACTTCTTCCACCGGATGGTGTTGGCAGGACCAAGTGGGGTGCCCTGCCCAGTGGAACCAATTCTGCTGGCATAGTGTCAGCAGGGCCCAGTGTTGACCTGAGTCTTCGTCTTCACCCGGCAGTAAAGAACCTTAAGGAGGTGGTACAGGCCAGGACTAGTCGGCCCTCCACTTTCCCCTGGGCTCAGCGGGACCCAGTGGGGAGCTGAGCCTCCACCGGATCCGATTCGGTAGCAACAAGACAGAATTAGGTTTGAGGCAGGGCTTGCTGGCACTACGCCCCACTCCCTCCCCTCCCCTGGTGACAGCAGAGCCCAGCAAGGTGGGAGCTGGTGCCCCACTTTCACCAGGAAGACATCAATAGGGCAGAAGGGGGAGCTGACTAGGAACCCCATCTGTAGTGAGGCAGGGTGAGTCAGTGCCCTGCTCTTGCCAAGTTGGTGTTGGCAGGGCCCAGGGGGAACTTGAACATATACACTCTTGCAGTACACCTCACTAGGGGGGCTGTCTGCTAAAAATAAGATAAAATAAGATCAAGAGTCTCCTACTACTATATCCAAAATGCTCAGAGAACAATAGAAATCACTGATACCAAGAACCAGAAAGATCAGAACACGAATTTGAAAAACAGTCAACAAATGCCAATACCAAGATGAATCGGATTTTGAAATGATCTGACAATAGTTTTAAAGCAGCCTTCTAAAAGTGCTTCCCAAGGAATTACAAATTCTCTTGAAACAAATGGAAAATTATGAAATTTCAGGAAATAAAATAGAAAATATTAAAAAGGAACTGAAAGGAAATTATAGAACCAAAAAAATAATACAATAACCAATGTAAAAACTCATTGGGTGGGCTCAATAGTAGAGTGGAAAAGACAGGATAAAATCTGTGAATTCGAGAACAGATCAATAGAACATAATCGATATGAACAGCAGAGAACGTAGACAGAAAAAAACCTTTGGACAAGTTACTTAAACCGTCTGGATTTCACTTTCCTCATTTTTAAAATGGAAGTCATGTTTGTAGCTATGTCAAAGGCATGTTGTGACGATTAATTGAGATGTATATAAAAGGCTTATTTGTCAGAATGCCAGGCACATAGTAAGTTCTCAATAAAAGTTAACTATTATAATTATAATCACCCTGGGCAGATAGCCACGTGATTTCATCTCTTTGTACAGTTAATTCAATTTAATCTGTAATTCAAAATGATAAATGCTATTCTTAAGGGCTGAGGGAGAGATCAGTGTGAGGGAGCGCTGGATAGGGAGGCTTTCTTGAATGAAAGTGTTTGTAATCAGGGTTTGGAAGGCGTCATGGGCAGGCATGAACAGGTGGAGCCTGGCACCTTCTTCACAGAGGAGGCCTAGAAATGAGAAGGACCTGGTTAGCAGCAAATAAGGGCTACTGCTGGTGTTTGCCTTCTCAAGCTAATGGGGATAAAAAGAGCAGTGAATGGGGCAGTGAGGAAAGCAGGCCTCAGCCTCTAGGGGACCATTTAGGAAATGACTCAGCACTGATGTTGTTCTGGTCTAAGGGATCTCATAAGAAGCAAGTTGCTATGCTGCTTAGCCCCTAAATATCTCTACTCTTTGTCTCCTTCTAAGCCATGGAAACACCTTACCGTTGGGGTTATTAGAAGTGATCTACTGTTAGTAACAGCTCTTCCTTATGCTTACATGTGCCCATGTGCACACACACGCACACTCACATCACACTCACATATACACTCATACACGCATACTTACATACGTACAAACACATACACCCATATACATCCACATTCACACAGAGTTGCGTATATTCACAATTACACCTCCCACAGACACTCATGCATAGAGTCACCTACACTCATATACCCTGTCACACATTCACACACACAGGCCACACACTTACACAGCATTCATATGCACGACCACACACATCACGCACAACCACATATGGGCACACTCAAGTCACGCAGACACAAGTAAACGTACCGTACACATACAAGCAATCACCCACCTGTAGTCACACCTCCCGCAGAACATACACACATAAACACAGATGCGCAAGCACCTTTTTTTTTTTTTTTTTTCTGGTACGCGGGCCTCTCACTGTTGTGGCCTCTCCTGTTGCGGAGCACATGCTCCGGACGCGCAGGCTCAGCAGCCATGGCTCATGGGCCCAGCCACTCCACGGCATATGGGATCTTCCGGGGCGCGAACCCGTGTCCCCTGCATTTGCAGGCGGACTCTCAACCACTGCGCCACCAGGGAAGCCCCGCAAGCACCTTTCGAAACATCCCAATGTATTTATTTTCATAATATGATGTAATATTAATGCATAGACAATTTTCATGAAACAAGCTAAAAAAAGACACTCGACTACTTAGTTAAGAATGAATCTCTACAAGGTCATGTAGTGAATCGCTTTCCTTTGTGTGATTTCTCAAAGTTTATTTTTGAGGGAAAGCCCCCAAGATTCTATAACTTCTCTTAATAGACAACAGAAATGTAATGTTACTGGGGTATTTTATTTGCTTTGGGTCACCACACTATTTAATAGTAACATACATTTCTGGCTATCAACCTTCTTAAATAAGTGCTGTTTTGTCTACCATATCCTTTCTACCTTCTCAGCATTTCCAATTTTATTCTATTTTCTGAAACAGCCATCTATTTTTCAGTTGGTCTTGTAGGTTGTTTCTCTCAGAATCATCTTTTTGTAGTGGTTAAATTAATCTCCCAAGCGTTTGGATTTTTTTTTTTTAATCTTTGATTTTTGGAACCTCTGAGACGTTTTTCTTACAGTCAATTACTTTCCTTTCATTCTCTTTCACCTTTTTTTTATAGAAATATTTATAGAAATATCCTTTTTTTTTATAGAACTATCCTTTTTCTGCTTTTGGTATTGCCTTTAATGTTACAGCACACTGCTTTCTTCACTCTAGCTGTGACTAGCCTGCACGAGCAAATAGAGGACTAAAACCCATGATGAAGAAGATATACATTTGTCATGCTGTGTACCTAACTGTCGAATCTATCACCAAAGCAATAAAGGGAGCGTATTTAGCAGACATATTGGTGCTGAGGACGGTTGCTTAAGAGAGTATAAATAAGCACAATATTTTTCAAATAGATAAATACCACCTGAGTTTCCATCTTAGCAAAGACAACTGGGAGCCATAATGATAACCAGGAATTGCTTCTTTATTGGTTTCTTGGTTTTTAGTTAGGTAAAGAAGGGTCTGTAATTTAGATCAGGACCATTGGCTCTATAATGGTCAAATAGGGAATAATAATGCCAGTTAAACAAGTAATATACCTCATCTCTGACCCAGGATTATATGATTCAGGATGAGAAAGTACTTAGGCAACGAGGTATGTTTAGCCTTCTTAAAAAAAAACAAAAAAACTGGGTCTCTTAACAATTAGACAGTTTTAGACTAGCCCAGTAAGAAAATTAGGTAAATGTGCAGTGACCCAGAAACCAAATTGTGCTTTCCAGGAGGTTAGCAGAGAGGGCCAGGGTCTGCACCGGTTTTCTTCAGTGCTGTTTTCACTCCCCTACTCTACCTGCAAATGACATGATTTAGGATACTGTCAATTCTTAGGTGCCAGGCTGGCTGGCCTGTTCCATCAACAGAAAGTAGCCCAGGCCTATCATTCTTCAACTCAGTTTTTATTCTTCCGCTTGGTGTTGGTGTCATTGGTGATTGTGGTAGACAGAGCAGTAACAGCCTTTTCTATGGCTCCTTGCGGTGTATAAGTTCTTCACATTAATTCTCTAGCCTTGTGAGATAGCATGAATCACCTTTTCCACTTGATCAATGAGAAAATGGTCTCAGAAAAAGTTGGATAACTTGTTCAATAACCATGCTTTTCCCGCTCATAGCAGAACTATTTACTGAATAGTCATGTTCTCCCTGACATTTGCTAGTGCCCTTGTGGGAAGATGGAGCATTTAAGAACCAGTGCATGACTCTGCGATCTCTTGCTCTGAGGGTCTTTGTTGCCACCATGATCTAGAAGCCACATCTTGCGATGTTGGAGCCCCAGGATGCAAGTGGACTGGATTCCTGATTCTCTGTTTGAAGGGAACTGCCCTGGAGAGCTTCCAGACTTGCCAGTGATTTTGCCCAAGTAAGAAATAAACCTTTTATGTATTTAGTTACTGAGATTTTATTTACTACTTATTATTGCAACATAGTCTATCCACTATAGTAAAATGATCCATATTTTTATCTAAGTATGTATCGTTTAAAAATATGTTTTTGTATATATCAAACTTAATCTCCACAAGAATTCTGAAAATTAAATATTATATTTATCTCCGCTTGATCAGTATAATCACAATACTGATATGTTCTGATTATTTTCTGCTCTTTTAGGACTAGAAACCTTTCACACATAGTATTTATCACAGATGGGAGTTTATATGTATTTATATAATTCTTTGATCAATGGCTGTCTGGAATTCAAGCCTGAATTAGGTGGTTAATGCTTACTTGTTGAATTTAGTTAATATATGAGTGCTGGTATCAGCAGATGAGTGCATCTTATCCCTATGGACAAGCCACAGATATTCTATTTAGAACCAGGAGAGTTAGTTGTGTGATTTGACTAATCCATGGCATTTGGCAAAAGGAGCTCTATTAATTCGTCTTCATTGATGGGGATATATCTACGCTTGAGACACAGTGAGCCCTGCCCTTGGGCCAGAACATTCACTCTTCTGGCTGTTTTGATATGGGAAATACCGACTTCCGGCTCTTTATGTTTTTTGTTAAAAATGATCTATATTGGTGATCAGCCTTCATGCTCAGTTTACTGATGTAATACATCCTGATGGCATTCTAAACTTTGCCACAATTACTCTGGAGGCAAAGCCAATTTCATTGCATTTTGTGCTTTTAGACCATAGAGAAAATCCATGAAGGCTTTGGTTGTGGTGATGTCCTTAATTGTGTGAACCTTAGACTCTCATCTTTTGACACTGTAGATATTAATTACAGACATTAGGTATTAATACAGGTGCTGGCTTGGAGCTGTGCACATAAACACTGGGTGAATGGCACTCTTAATGGAACACTTCTATATTTGGTGCAACTGTTTTCACAGGGCAATGACCCATTTCTTTTTGGTGGGATAGATGCTTGAATTGTTTCATCTCTTAGGATGGTGGATTTGTGCTGATCTGGCCGCATTTTCATAAGTTGGTCTTCTTGGCAACCTACCATCATTTCTGAGTCAATTGACTAGGACTAGTATAGTCTGTGACATGGAATTGAGTGACAATAACTGACAAATGAATAGATTGATGGCTCTGACCTTATTAAAGGCACGTGCTAATCATCTGAACTGAAGAGCACTGACTTCAAAGAGAATTCTTGGGGCTTCCCTGGTGGCGCAGTGGTGAGAGTCCACCTGCCGATGCAGGGGACACGGGTTCGTGCCCCGGTGTGGGAAGATCCCACATGCCGCGGAGCGGCTGGGCCCGTGAGCCATGGCCGCTGAGCCTGTGCGTCCGGAGCCTATGCTCCGCAATGGGAGAGGCCACAACAGTGAGAGGCCCGCGTACCGCCAAAAAAAAACAAAAACAAAAACAAAGAGAATTCTTGGAACCAAGCAAAGCTACAGGGATAAAATGCACAACGAGCGTATGTTTTCCCAGCAACACAAATCCTACTCAACTGTATAAACCTGGCCACCATGGACTTAAGGACACCCATAATTATGTAACTGAATCCTTCAATCTAATGAAGAAAATACAACAGCACTCTGCTTATTCGGACACAGCTCTTACCTGTGCCTGTGAACAGGCTGTGTGGTAATCAGAAGTCAAAGCAATGGTTGCACTGTTTGCAGACAGAGGTTACAGTCAAAGGCATGTGTGAGAGCCATTGACAGTGGGGGAGATGTGGCTGCAGACCGACCCCACTGAGTTGTCATTCTAGATGAGGCCCTCAGCCAGGCATGTCTTACCCATGGGGCAGAATCACAGGGCTCCCACCTGTGAATAGCCCAATGTCTTTTATGCCAAATACAGGCCAGACATCTGGAAAGGAAAGCCATGTGGGTACAAAAGCTGATCTTTTAATCAGATTGGTAAAAGAGGGGAGTCACTGTTGGCTAGACATAGATGGTTTGCCTCAGAGGACTGGAGCTCTTGTCCTCAGGCTCACAGGAAGCAGAGTGCCTTATGATACCCTACTTAGGAAAACCCCTTCATCTCTGACCATGTAGGTGTTTAACCATTTATCTGATTTCTTTCATAACTTCCTGAGCAAATCCTTTCATTTGAAGTTGCAATGTTGCGAGTTACTGCGGTGAATTATTATGGAAGTGTGCATTCAGATGTTTCTGAAGTTGTAGGAAGCAGAATGCATTTCCTGCCTATGTTTCAGAACTTAGTGCACAAAGTAAGGAAAGAGTTAAGTGTGACTAATTTAAAATTCAGGGATTGGGAAATAATAGATTCTGAATGAGGAAGATGAACAGTACACTGAAGAAGAGGGAGGAAACGTAGAAGTTTCCAACAAAGGAGGTGAAAATTGTCAGTGGATTGTGCAAAGAAATGGGATAACATTGCTTAGCAGTCTAATTCTGCTAAATGTCCACTGAGGGAGTTAGATAAGGAAAGGATGCTTTTTTTTTTTTTATTGTGCTGTTCTCTTTTCTTTTCCTTCTCTTAAATTTCTTTTAAAAGAAGCCTAAGTAGCAGCATGCAAAGCATTCAGAATAATGCAAATTTACTCTCAAATGCCGATAAATGTAAAAGAGATTTTTTTTTTTTTTTTGCATTTGAACAAAGGGCATTTTCTTGTAACCTGCAAGTTCTTGTTTTGTGGTAGTTTGTGTCATGTTTCTCACAGTAAGCGGACTTTGACTAGCTCAGCCATTTCTGAAAAGGAGGCCCACGACATTTCTTTCACAAATTTCCCATTAAAGAATCTTTCTTTGTTCAGGGTCATGGAAAGAACTGTTGGTTGCGCAGAGGTCTTTCAAGGAAGAAAAACACTATATAAATAGCAAGTATTATTAAATCAGCCCAAATTCTCCACTTCACGAGGCAGAAAGCAAGTTTTACCTGAAAACCCGTGGCAGAAAGTATTTCTAGATTGAGAGGACTTTGGGAATGAAGAGATAGGGAGCCCATCTCCTCGCTCCGTGCCAGGGCAGTGAGCCAGGCATTTAATAATCGTGGTAACAATAGCAAACACTTACACAGCACTTACCTTGTGCCAGGAACTTTTCTAAGCACTGCTACTCTAAGCACTGTATATAGCTCAAGGAATCCTCTCACACCCCACGAGGTAGGTATATTTTTGCACATGGGAAACTGAGGCACAGAGATGATATGACTTGTCAGAGATCACACAACCAGTATGTGGCCTCCTGTGGTTTGGCCAGCTTTCCTTATAGATCAAGATGACTGCTCAGGGGATATGATTTATGGTCTATCAGGAAGAGACCTTCTTGGTCAAAAATATGTCCATAATGCTCTCTGAGATTCTTACCTTAGTGTCTGAAGCCAGACCGATAAAAACTTCATTTGAGTTAAGTAGCAGACTTCATTCAAAGGAAAGCCTCAGTGAGACACGAGTCACATTTCCTTTCCTACAGAACTGAGGGAAATGTGTAGGAAGGAGAGGTTAATTTGTGTGTGTGGAGGCTTGCGGTCTGGACAGAGGGCGGTGAGGGTGGGTAGCCAAGGGACAGCAACCTACCCTCCACCAGGGGAACCGCATAGGAAAAGGTAGTAGGGGCTGGAAGAGGCCGCGCAGATGGATATTAAGAGTCAGGCCGACTTGAGTTTGAAGCCCTCGCTGCCGCTTCCCAGGCTACTTAGTTCACCTCTCTAAGCTTTGGTTTCCCCTTCTCTTACCGATTGGTGTGGTTTTAAACACTCAATGAGATAACGAGGGTAACATTTTAGCAGAGACATTAGCACCAAATGGAGACGCAAAGTGAAGAACACAAATTCCAGAGCCAGGCTGCCCAGGTTCAAGTCCAGGGGGCCTCACTCATCGGCTGTGTGTCTTTGGACCCATTAGTGAAACTTTCTGTAATCTGAGGCTCATTATAGTATCTGCCTCCTAGTGTTGTCTTGGGCTGGGGGTGTTGATTGAGTTAGTAAGCTGTTTAGAATAGTCCTTGGTATGTAATATGTGCTATATAATTGCTGGCTGTTTTCAGAGGAAGCACTCAAAAAACTAGCAATTGATATCAGTAAGTATAAATCAGCCTCCGAATTTTTTTCTAGCATGTCCATGCCATGCCTTGCTACCTGTCAGCCTATAAAGAGGCTCTTTTCATTGGCTTTGAACTTTCTTCTACCCACTGTGAACTCTTTGTGTTTTGGTTAAATTTTATCTCTTACCAAGTATAAGGTTGGTTCCAAAGTGTAATGCCGTGGGTAATGAGGTGAGATTTTGTTCTTTTAGGCTTTGAGAAGCAGTCACTGAAGGAGTGAAGGATTCCATCTTTGTGTTTGGATTGACAACCAAAGGGCGATGTGAATTGTACGTGTCCTTGTTGTCCAGGTTATCAGGGAATAAACTTCTGATTTGCTGTTCAGCTTCCTGAGCTGTGTGTACCAATGTGACTCTTCAGAACTGGGACAGTTCCAGAGTTTTGTTCTAGTGACACAGAAATGCAGAGACTCTAGCAGGGTGGCCCAGTGCAGTACTGATGAGCCCGTTTACAAATATGTATTTGTCATTACTTCCTGGGAACATTTTTAAGTGGTCTTGATGCTTTGTTCTGGCCTCCATTTCAATGTGCTGTGAATGGCATTCCACCCAGGGATGTTGTGTACAAATATGAAATGCGGGCAATCACATTTTTGTAGTTAGTGATTGTTGAATCACCTATCCATCCATTCACTTAAAACCTGTTCGTTGAGCATCTCTTATGTGCCAGGAATTATTCTAGACACTGGGGATTCAGCAGTGAACAAAATAGACACAAATCTCTGCCTTCAGGGTGCTTTTGCATTCTAGTGAAGGGTGAGAGGTAATAAGGTAAGTAAAGCATGTGACGTGTTAGGAGGTGATAATGTACTAAGGAGAAGAACAAAGCAGGGGAGGAGGTTGGTAGGGAGGTAGGGTGGCTAGGGAAGCCTCCCTGAGAGGGATGTTTGAATAAAGTTCTGAGGAGTCTGGGAATGGGATATGTGGGAAGGCGTTCCAGGCAGAGGGAACCGCAAATGTGAAGTCGACAAGAGTGTAGGGCAGGTCAAGGGAGCTGTTGTCATAGCTGGAGAGGAGTGAGTGATGGGGAGAGCAATGGGAAACAGAGTCAGAGGATAGGCACACTATCTAGGTCATGGTCAGGGATTTGACTTTTCTCAGGGTGGCATGAGAAGCTATTGTACGGTCTCGGGCAAAAGAGTAACCCAACCTGAATTTCATTTCACCAGGATCACTCTGGTTGCTGGATTGAAAAGTAGATAGAAGGAGTAGGGAGAGAACACCAAGTAGAGGCAGCAGTTACGGTGCTATTAAAGCGATCCAGGGGAGAGAGGACATCAACTCGGATCAGGGTAGTCTCCTAGTAGTGAGAAGTGGTAGGATTCTGGAAAAGTCTTGGAATGTAAAATGGTACAGCCACTCGGGGAAATAGTTAGGCAGTTTCTAAAACAAAACGAAAAGAACAAACGAACATAAAACCCTAAACATACATTTACCATATAACCCAGCAATTGCAGTCCTGGGCAATCATCTCTGAGAAATAAATGCTTATGTTCACACAAAAACCAGTACAGGATTATTCATAGCAGCTTCATTTGCAATGGGAAAAAAAACTGGAAACAACCAAAATATCCTTCAGCAAGTGAGTGGTTAAACAACTGTGGAACATCCATACCACAAAATACTACTTAGCAATAAAAAAGGAACAAACTGTTGATACACACAATAACTTCTAAGGACCTCAAGGGTATTACGCTGAGTGAAAACAAGCCAGTCTCAAAGGGTCACACACGATATGGCTCCATTTATATGACATTAAAGAAATGACAAAAATCAGAGAGATGGAAAACAGATTAGTGATTTGCAGAGGTTAAGGGTGAGGGGAAGTAGATAGTATAAAGGGGTAGCATGAGAAATTTCGTTTTCATGATGGAATAGTTCTGTCTCCTGATTGCAGTGGTGGTTACAGGAATCTACATATATGATTAAATGACATGGAGCAATACATACACACGGATGTCAGTTTTCTGGTTTTGATAATGTGCGATAGTTACGTAAGATGTAACATCGATGGAAAGTGGATAAAAAAATACATGGGATCTCTGTACTTTCTTTGCAACTTCCTGCGAATCTGTAAATATTTCAAAACAAAAAATTAAGCAATGTTATTAGCTAACAAGGGGGTAGGGCAGAAGTGTCAGGGGAGGCAAGGAGTGAGGAGGGCTCTGAGGGTCAGGCAGAGTTGTGGCTCTTTCTTGGGGTCGTCTGTGTTCTCTGGCATTCTTGACAGCATCTGTGGTTCCTTTTGAATTTCTGTAGTTGTGTAAGGCTTAGAGCTTTTTAATAAGAATAGAAGATGCTGAGGAAGGCAGAACATGAGTGGAGTCAACAGGATCTGCCGACAGAGCTGCTGTAGGGTAAAGAGAAAAAGGAGCTGAAGATCACTCCAAGAGTTTCTGACGGAGCACCTGAAAGGACTGAGTTGCAGTTAGCGTCAAGTGAGCTAATTTGGGGGTATGTATCAAGAGTTCCGTAAAAAACTACAAATAGAACTACCATATGACCCAGCAATCCCACTACTGGACATATACCCTGAGAAAACCATAATTCAAAAAGAGTCATGTACCACAATGTTCATTGCAGCACTGTTTACAATAGCCAGGAGATGGAAGCAACCTAAGTGTCCATCATCGAATGAATGGATAAAGATGATGTGGCACATCTATACAATGGAATATTACTCAGCCATGAAAAGAAACCAAATTGAGCTATTTGTAATGAGGTGGATGGACCTAGAGTCTGTCATACAGAGTGAAGTAAGTCAGAAAGAGAAAGACAAATACTGTATGCTAACACATATATATGGAATCTAAGGGAAAAAAATGTCATGAAGAACCTAGGGATAAGACAGGAATAACACAGATAACACAGACCTACTAGAGAATGGACTTGAGGATATGAGGAGGGGGAAGAGTAAGCTGTGACAAAGCGAGAGTGGCATGGACATATGTACACTACCAAACGTAAAATCGATAGCTAGTGGGAAGCAGCCGCATAGCACAGGGAGGTCAGCTCGGTGTTTTGTGACCACCTAGATGGGTGGGATAGGAAGGGTGGGAGGGAGGGAGACGCAAGAGGGAAGAGATATGGGAACATATGTATACGTATAACTGATTCACTTTGTTATAAAGCAGAGACTAACACACCATTGTAAAGCAATTATACTCCAATAAAGATGTAAAAAAAAAAAAAAGGAGTTCAGGTTTAGACATGATAAGCTGAAGATGCTAATTAGACATCTTTGGAAATGGCCAACATGAAAACGGTATTTCAAGCTATAAATCTAAATGAGATTATCAAGGGAGTGAGTATAGATAGAGAATTTGGGGTCTGAGCTTGGGATATACCAACATTTAGAGATTTGAGAGATGAAGAGGAACCAGAAAAGAAGATCAGGATGGTGTGTCCAGACAGGTAGGAGAAAATCCAGGAGAGTGAGGGGTCCTTAAAGTCAGAGAGGGAGGTGACAGAAAAATAGAGTTATCACCTGCCTCGAATGCTGCTGAAATATCAGTAAGATGAAGACAGAGTTTGGACCATAGCTTTAGCAATGTGGAGGGGGCTTGGGATCTTGATGGAGTTTTGAGGGTAAAAGTATGACTGGAGTAGATTCAAGTCACAACAGAGAGCATTAAGTTGAAAACACTTCTCGTGACAGTTCCTGGGGAGCATTGCTATAAAGGGAAGGAGAAAATGTGGAAGTAGCTAGGGAGAGAGGCTTTTGTTTTCTTTTTTTTTTTTTTTTGTCAGGTGAGTGGGAGAGAGCATGTTTTCTGATGGATGTACTCAGCGTAAGAAGAAAAAATTGGTGCTGCATGAGATTGGGGAGAAGAGCTGAAGAAATGTCCTAGAAGAGGCAAGAAGGGTTGGGATCAAGTGCACAGGTGGAAGCGTTAGCCTTTTCCAGGATAGAGGAGGAGAGTCCAAAGGCGCAGGTGTGGATGCGTGAGGTATGTGTGCCGAGGTGCAAGCTTGTGGGAGTTCCCTTTGGGTGGATTCTCTTTCCAGTGAAAGGGCAAGCAAGGTCACAGCAGCTGAGGGTGAGAATAAGGAGGCGGGGCTGGAGGTTTGAGGAGAAAGGGGTTAAGTAGGAAATTGAGAAGAAGGAATGCACCAGGGGCACCTTGTAAGCTTCTTGGGTGGCAAGAAGTGAGTAAGTGACCCTGAGCGTGGAGGGGTGGTTTTCCAGGGCACCTTCCTTCAGCTATAGCATGTGTATTGAATGCAGTGAGACCTCTCTACCATTAGTTTGGTGTGTCTGTCATTGCAAGAACTGTATTTCCTGCTTAGTCAAGGATTCCACAATTTGTGCAACCCCTGTGACATCAAGTCCGTTTTAACCTCTTAAGTTGAGAGGTTAATTTTGAAATTGTAGATTTTGGAAGAGAGAAAAAGAAGTGAGGGGACGTCTCATGAAAGGAGGTATGAAAATCAGAATCAGAACAGAAAATAACACGACTGCTTATTTCATCAGTTAAGGAACTCGTGAAAGGGTTTTAAGTCACTGACATGCAAACAGGGGCAGTTGTACCTAATGGCATAGCTGGGAGAGCTTTACTTGTGTTACATTCATTCAAACCAATACTTATTAAGAACCTAGTATTGGATCAGGCACTATGCTATGTCCCAGGGATGTGAAAGCAGATGGTCACTGCCCTCAAAGGGCTCTAGGTACCAGGGAAGCAAACTGTAAAAAGTGTGGTAAGTGCAAGGATGCAAAGATAGAAATACACACGTGGGAACCAGGAAGGGTGGCTCTTGAATCCCATCCGACAGTGGGTGGGAGTGATTCAGAAAGATGCTGAGCTAGGGAGGCCGCAGTTGAGATTTACAGGAGGGGGGGATAGCCAGGTGGCTGGATGGAAGGGCAAAGAAAGGCATTTCCTGCAGTGTGTGAGAGTAGAAGGGAAGGGAAGCAGGGAAAGAAGGGCTCCAAGGGAGAGTCTATAGGGCTAGTGGTCACAGGGCCTAGATGGAAAGGACGAGAACACAGAGGAAGTGTGGGGGAGTAAGGAAGACAGGAGAGGGGCCGGAGAAGGGCTTTGACCCTGGGAACCTGCATTTTATTGCTTTAGCCATGTTCATGCTGTATCTTCTGGCAAGCCTGGCTGGGACCTGGGAGAGGAAGAGGAATTGAGCAATAAGGAAGTAAGGACAGGACAGGAAGAAGGTCAACTTACTGGTAGATGCAGCTGGGATGGTCCCCAATGAGTGAGGCTCCAGCCCTGAGCCTGCCTTTCCCTCCCTCTCAACCTGGGGTCAGAGTTTGTACAACTTGTCAGTACAAGGGAGAGTCATGGAAGTCACGGAAGAGTGCTGGACTAGATGTCAGGAGACCTGGGTTCTAGTGTATGTTGTGAACTTCTGGGCAACTCATTTACTCCAGGGCCCTACTTTTCTCATCTGTGAAACCAGGCGGTAGCCCTGAAGCACAGATGAGTCATTCCTAAAGAATGTAACCTTGTACTAGATATTAAACCTTAGTGACTTCAAGGATATCCTATTTCATTCCCCGCTCAACTCTCCACGCAGGGCTTGCCGTCTTTCATGATGGTGAACTATTCTAATTCAGACCGCTGGTAATGCATTTGTGGCCCCTCTACATTTGTCCTCTTAGTCTCCTCTCACTTAGTGTCACCAGTTGCCATAGAAGATGATTTAGTACTTTCACAGAGAGGATGACTGTCAAGCTTGTGGGTGGATGTTCTGAGAGGAGTGAGGAATGTGTGCAATAATGATGATGATGAAGATGGTGATTCTAATAGCTAATGTTTATCGATCACCTATTTTTTACATATGTTATCACATTTAATACAACAAACCTTTGATGTAAGCATTTCCGTTATCTGCATTTAACAGATGAGGAAATTGAGGTACAGAGAGGTAAGGTAACTTTCTCAAAGTCACACGGCATTTGAATTCATGTCGTCTGACCCTGGCTGACATTTCAGCATCACACTAGGCTGCGTCCCATGTACAGGAATGGCAGCTCTGTGCAGAGATCCAGAGCTCCATTGCAGGGTATGAGTAGAGGAGGGGAAAGGGAAAAACGGTGAGGGCTGAGGAATGCCTCATTCCTCCCCAGTCGAATGCTGCCAGGAGATACCCTTTCTGTCAGTTGACTCTCAAATGTTTTAAAGTGATAATATTGCGTAGCAAGATGAAAAATGTGGCTGCACGAACAACAGAAGAACTTTCCAGGGGTCCAGGCTCTCCAGCTCCGTTAAAATGAAAGAGGGGGAGGTTGGAACTAGCACCTCTTCCCTCACCTTCCTCCTCAGCTCTGGAGGGCACCTCCCTCTTAACTCGGCCTCTAGCCAGACAGGAAACTCACCATCACAAGACACCTTTTACCATGTGGGTCTGTTTACAGAAAGGAAACATGTTATTTGGAAGCAATTAAAAGATGATTCTGTAACCATTCATGTCATACAAGGTAACTGGCATTTGCGTCCTACTCGATGTTTGCAAAGTGCTCTCACATTATAGTTAATATTTTTTGAGTACCTACTGTGCGCCAAGTACTGTGCTAGTTACAGAGTTAGTACAGTTTTACATGTGTTATTTCACTCGATCCTCACAACAACCCTTTCAGATTGGTTTCATTGTCATCTCTGTTTTACAAATGAGGAGACTGACACAGAAGTTGTGAGTTGTTTAAAGTCACATGACTAGTATACCAAGAATTTGACTCAGGCCCACGTGACCTACTAGAAAACAGGTATGCACACTTTCCTGTTTGGTATGAGGACATTTTCTCTGTATGCCAGATTCAACTTGTGGCACCAGGGCAACTGTAAATGTTCGGTTTTCCCAGACTGACTACAACTTGAGTGGAGAAGAACTTTGTCATTCTTCAGAAATCAAAACCTCCTCTGTTCAACAAGAAATCTTTAATATTTTTCTGATCTTCTCTCTGGCAGGCTGTGAACCATTTCTGTAAATAATTATCCTTTCGTTACAAAAGCCCTACCAAAGAGGCCAACGGGTGAAGGAAAGAAATGACACATTTCCAAAAATCTGCTTTCCTCTTTCAACTTCTTTTCTGGCCACTTCTTTTTCCTGTTGTGTAATCAGGCAACTCTCTGTCCGATGAGGCAAGTCTGCTCCCTCTTGCTATGGATTTTTGGTGGTTGGTCTTTTTGACATTTTGGGGCTGAAACCAGGCCAAGGGGCCCACTGAGTAGCTTTAGTCTCTGCCAGACGCTTACGTACCACTGACGCTCAATAAATGTTAACTACCGATGATGATAACAAGGCAGATTAGATCAGCTGATCGCACTGTTCCACTTCCCTCTTAGGGGAGGGAGCAGACCAGCATGAAGCAGAAATTGTGGCCACTTCCTCCTTGAATGCAAGGCTCTTTGGGCACTAGCAGCAGCCGTCCATTACTATTTGAATAATCTATTGTACTAAGAATAGAGGAACTAATTTCATTTCTACAATGCTACTAGGATCTGCAGTAACTTATTTTAGGATGTTACAGTTGCTTGAAATTGTCTTGCCAGAAAATGAAGAGGTATTTGGACAATCTTCTCCCTGGTGGTGATGCCGTGGTTCATATTTTGTTTTTCACTCTGCTGAATGACATTCCTCTCCCTTGGTCTCCAGAATGCTTTACAAAGCCTCTGTGTATAGAAGTGACGCCAACTGTAGGGAAATGAGTGCTCTACAGACTTTCCCCTTGTTTTGTTTTTGGTGATCTCTGCCTCCTGACTTACTTTGTGGCTTCAGGGACCAAATTCACATGGCCTCTGAGCCTGGGATGTATCTTCTTATATGTGTGTTTTCTCACTACTATCATTTCTGTTACCAAAAACAGTAGGGAATTGGTCTATTTCTGAAATTAAGAGTAAGCTTAGAGATTAAATGAACACATTTCCTGATATGTATAAATGTTGACATACTAAAGATGCTCAATTTTTAAGTAAAATGATACCAGTCTAGAGATCTCTGAGTAATTAAGAATGTAATTTAAGAATAAATACTTACGAGTGTTCTGTTTGGATGTTCAAGAGACACAGTCTAGAAGTATGTGACAGGTGGATTTTGTGACTCTATCAACTGCCCAGTTCAGTTCTTTTGGTGGGGTGACGGGGTTCTGTTAAGATCTATGCAAGGGTGTAGGGAATGAGAAGCCCACACTCCATGTTCAGACAGCGTGTTGTGCTCTGGAGAGGAGAGACTTGCCCTTGGAATCTGGGGTGACTAAGAAGTCTCTGGGCCTTTGGGATCCTTCACCGACGTTTGGGATAAGACTATGGGGGGGGGTGTGTGTGTGACTTTGTTCTTATGGAGGCTGGATCAGCTCCCAGGCTAAGTGGCCTGGAGAAGAGGGGATAGTACTTGGAGCTTCCTGGGAAGAGACCAGGCTTCTTGGAACCCGTGGTGGTTAATTTTATGTGTCAACTTGGCTAGGCCATGATTGTTTGGTCAGACGTGAATCTAGATGTTGCTGTGCAGGTATTTTTCAAATATGATTAGCATTTAAATCAGTAGACTTTGAATAAGGCAGATTACCCTCCATAGTATGGGTGGGCCTCATCTAATCAGTTGAAGGCCTTCAGAGAAAAGACTGAGATCCCTGGAAGAGGAAGGAATTCAGCTTCCAGTCTGCCTTTGAACTCAAGACTATAACATCAACTCTGCTGGAATTTCCAGCCTGCTAGTCTGCCTGCACAATTTAGACTTACCAGGCCCTACAATCACTTGCGCCAATCACTTAAAATAAATCTATGCATATACGTCCTATTGGTTCTGTTTCTCTAGAGAGCCCTGACTAATTCAGAAGCCCATTGGATCCTGGGTTGAGACTTCAGCATGTGTTCTTGGGACTGCTGGAGGGAACTTCATCTGGAACTGTGGGCAGCCATGGGGATTCCTAGTGTGGCTGCCCTTCCAAGCTGACCTCAAGTCCCCAGTTCACTCAGGCTGCCCTGTGGTTCAGACTTCAATGTCAACAGATTGTGGTAGCTCATGCGCCTTTGGCTTCCGAGTCTCATGGGTGACTGATGGGTTGTTTATATTTGCAGATTGGGATATATTTAGCCTACTGTGAGTATACGGCAAGGTCTCGGCATTTGCGTCTCCTGGCTCTGAAGTATTAGTGGCTTTCCTGACAAAGGTGGAGAGTCTGTTTGGTAGGGAAGATGTGGCAGGAAAAATAGAACATTTCAGGCTCTGAAGGTGTAGTGTACTTTTGGGGGGGACAGGAAGGGATGGGGGTGTTGTTGAAGATGGAAAATGTGAATTGTATTAAGTCAACCAATTAGATTAGAGCAAAAAGGGGCCAATAAGGAGACAGGTGAGGACTGCGAGTCTCAAGAATTTGGAGGAAGGGGAGAGCTTCAAATAATGAGCCAGGAGGGTGATAGGCATAGAGGGCAAATGAAGGCTGGCTCCACTCTACGCCATTTTACCCGCCACATGCACTAGAGTATGCCCCGGTAGGCCTGCAGAGCCACAATAGGTGATTGAAATGTATTTAAATGAGGTCGAATCCTGTTCATTCTCCCCTCAGGAGCTGTTTCCTCTTTACTTTTTTACTGTTTTCATTTAGTTGACTTGCTTGCTTGTCTTTAGGTTTGGGCAGAAGTTTCACCTGAAAACAATCTCCATAAATGCATATTTAGACAGATAGTTTGGAGGTGCTGGGGTGTATGTGTGTTGCCTGCTTTTAAAGCCTCATAGACCCAGGGCCGGAAAGTGAACTGCCCACATACATGGCAGATTTACTTCCGGCACCACCGGAAATTTATGTCTTGGCTTCAACTCACTTTGGTGCAATTACTCCCGTACTCTAGCTAAACATTGCAGTCTTATTTTAAAAATTAGTATGATTCTTGTTTGTCCCTCAGACATTTTTATGATGTGTAAATGAGGGGTACTCCAGGTCATTCTCATTATATTTACACTTGGATTTTTTGTCTCGCTTTCTTTCTAAGAACAAAGTTATATGAATTCTACCAAAGCTATCATCAGTGGTATATAAAGGAAAGCGTGGCGGGGCATCTGGGAGGTTTTTGTGGGACCAGAAAAGATGCTGCTCAAGTCTGTTTGAAAGGTCGGTGTTAGGGAGTTGCAAACACTGATGGGTGTGGGATATTTGCCCATGTGGGAGACACATGTGGGTGCTGAGTATAACTGGTGATGGAGACCACCATACCATGTGGTCTCCATTGCTTCATGAGAAGAGCAGATGCAGGTGTGACAAGCTCATTTGATCTACAGACAACATGTCACCCAGTTATTCTGTCATTTTTGTCTGAGCTGTATGATGTGTATGAAATTTTCTGGGGTCTGAATTATAAGTATGACTACACACTAGTCATTCTTGTGCCAGTTCACAAGCTAGTATAATAAGCTACTAGGGATGTCCAACCTGTTACCCTGAAATCACAGGGCAACTTGGTCAATGGAAAGAGAGACCTGGAATCACCCTGAAGGGGCAGGCACATTGGGGAGCCCTATTGTGAGCTGATGGATGTTAACTAAACTTATTGTGGTAATCATTTTGCGGTATAAACATATATCAAATCATTATGTTGTATACATTAAAGTAATACAATGTTATATATCAGTTATATCTCAGTAAAACTGGGGGAAAAAGAGGAGTAAATGAGGAGGATAAGCAAGGAATTACTGAATGTCTACCCTGTACTGGGATGGGGTCAGGTCCTATGGGAGAATTAAATATGACTAAGACGGAAATTAAAAATGACTAAAATAGGTCAGAGAAATGGAGATGCCATAGGTTGTGAGGCACAGTGTTATTTTAAGTACCATTAAGGAAGAAAACCACTGCCAGTTTTAATTGTAATAAATTTTACGTTGTCAGATATCCCAGCAATTCCAGAGATATTTAAATGTGAAAAAATATGTCTCTTAGAAATAATGCAATTAAATACTTCAGAGTCTGGATTCTGGTATCAGATTTTTGGAGCAGTTTATTTAATCTCTCTAAACCTCAGCACCTCCATCTGAAAAATGAGCATATTAACAGATCCAAACTCACAGTGTTGCAAAAGGATTAAATGAGATAATTCATGCATAGCTCATAGCCCAATGTCAGACATATAGTGAATGCTCATTAAATACTGGCTTTTAATGGCTTTATTTAATTTATTTATTTTATTTTAATTTTTTTATTGAAGCATATTTGATTTACAATATTGTGTTAGTTTCAGGTGTATAGCAATGTGATTCAGTTATAAATATTTTTTTTTAGATTATTTTCTATTATAGGTTATTTTTATTAAGTTTTGTTGGAGTATAGTCGCTTTACAATGTTGTATTAGTTTACACTGTATAGCAAAATGAATATATCTCCTCTTTTTTGGATTTCCTTTCCATTTAGGTCGCCACAGTGCATTAAGTAGATTTTTTTGTGCCATATAGAATGTTCTCATTAGCTGTCTATTTTATACATAGTATTAGTAATGTATATGTGTCAATCCCAGTCTCCCAGTTCCTCTCACCCCCAACTACCCCCCTTGCTATCCATACGTTTGTTCTCTATGTCTGTGTCTCTATTTCTGCTTTGCAAATAAGATCGTCTATACCATTCTTCTAGGCTCCACATATATGTGTTAATATATGATATTTATTTTTCTCTTTCTGACTTACTTCACTCTGTATGACACTCTCTAGGTCCATCCACGTCTCTCCAAATGACCCAACTTTGTTCCTTTTTAAGGCTGAGTGATATTCCATTGTATATATGTACCACATCTTCTTAAGCCAGTTGTCTGTTGATGGACACTTGGATTGTTTCCATGTCTTGGCTATTGTAAGTAGTGCTGCTATGAACATTGGGGTGCATGTACCTTTTCGAATTACGATTTTCATCTTTTCCGGATATATACCCAGGAGTGGGATTGCTAGATCATTAAGATCTTGCCCTCAAAATAGCTTAGTGAGAGACATAGCTAACATAAGAGAGCCAACAAAATGAAGAGATGAATGGGAAAATTCCCCAGCCTATGTGTTCCAAGTGGGAAACTGGTATTTGAGTGTGGGCTGCTTCTCCAACTACAGAGAGAGGCGTGATTTGTTTAAAAGAGGTCAGTTGGAAGAGTCTTTTTAAAATAGTTCTAGGACAGCTAACATGTGTGGTGAATATTATGCCTATTTAAATGGCCTGAAGAAAAGCTCCCTAAGTAGCAGAGAGAAATATTAACCATTCAGACAATTCCATTACATTATGCCTCAGTTCCCCTCATCTGCCTCGAGTGGACCAATCTGAGAAGACTGCCTCCTGCATAGAAATTTAGTCACTGGAAAGATTTGAATGTGGCTGAGGGCATTAGAGGTTCCTCCCGATGGGAGACTTACAGAACATGTTCTTCTGGAAAGTTCTCACATTTTCACCAATGACTGGAGAGATAAGTTCCTCAGTAAAATTGTCCTTTGGTGACAAATATCCCAAGCAGAGAGAGAAACTCCCATTTGTTTTCAAGGAAATGTTGACAATTGTAAAAGAATGGAATCCTCTCCCCAGAAAAAAGCTGATAATAATAAGTTCTATAGTTCTTAGAAAAAGAATCCTTTCCGAACACATTTTCTTTGCTATGCTTGATTTAGAACAGAGAGCCTCTCTTTCAAGTATGTTTATTCAGTGGTACCTATAACATTTATGGCGTAGAAGACTATAACATATCAATTATGTCTTAAAGAAACTAGCCAACCTAAAGTTCACCAAGTTATCTCTGAGACTTTTTGGTTTCTTAAAGTACCTCATATGTTGTATTAGGTAGTTAAAGTGTGAGACAAAAGAAGCTGAAAATCCCAGATTTTTAAATACATATCTCAAAATAGTATTTTATTGTATTCAGGGAAATTTTTTAAATGGATTAGTCTTGCTTAATAATGTCTTTTTATTTATTTATTCATTTATTGGCTGAGTTGGGTCTTCGTTGCTGCACGTGGGCTTTCTCTAGTTGCAGCAAGCGAGGGCTACTCTTCGTTGCCATGCACGAGCTTCTCATTGTGGTGGCTTCTCTTGTTGTGGAGCATGGGCTCTAAGCGCGCAGGCTGCAGCAGTTGTGGCTTGTGGGCCCAGTAGTTGTGGCTCGCTGGCTCTAGAATGCAGGCTCAGTAGTTGTAGTGCACAGGCTTAGTTGCTCCGCGGCATGTGGGGTCTTCCCGGACCAGGGCTCGAACCCATGTCCCTTGCATTGGCAGGTGGATTCTTAACCACTGTGCCACCAGGGAAGCCCTTCATAATGTCTTTATTTCTAAGTTTTATATTACTTAAGGGCTGGCCTTGGGATATTGTTACTTAATAATATTCATATAAAATATTTTCATTTGTATCAATAGAAGCTGAATATTTTTTAGATTCCACCAGCTTGTGGAAGTCCCCCGGTAGAGGTGACTTTCACAGTAGTAGTCCTATCATTTGGTGGGTCAATGACAACTTCTTCTGAGAGGCAGGCCCTGATTTGTTATGGCTACTGTGTTACTCAGGGAATCCTCCAGAAAACAGAGGAAGAGAGGGCAGAAGCTGGCTGTCTGGGCCCTTCTGGTCCTGTAGGTTGGCTGCTGCCTCTCTGCTTGGCATGCACAACTTGCCCTTGACCTCTAGTGACCTGGAGTGTTTATCCTCTGAGTTGCCATGGTCTGGAATTCTGCTGCTGCTGACCCAAGCTGTTCATTTCACCCTCTGGTCAACAGGAAAGTGTCCTCTCCTTCTAGAGCCCAGCTCTCTCCTTCTTGGGCACATGGGTATGTGGGAGATAATTAGACTGTCTCATAAACAGACTTCAATAGATACATCTGTTTCAATTATGTTACAAGCTCTCCGGTGGCCAAGTGGCAATTCGTACAGCAGAGTGGCTTAGGATCGTACTGATACAGTTTTGCACATTAAAAAAAAGTTTGTGTTTTTTTTTTAATTTTTTTAATATATCTTATCCTTCTTTCTTGACAAATGTCCCTTCATTAAAATGAAATTTCTATTTTTAAAATTTCAGTCTTTTTACTTTTCTGAACTCCATTATGTATTTCTACCATGATTTTATCTTGTTTTCAACCTTGATGATCTAAAGTATGAAAAAAAAATTTTATTTATAGTCTACTAAATTTGAACACACTTTTTTAAAACAAATTAAGGTAAATATAAACATTGAAAAATAAAATCTTTTCATATTTTCCAAATGGTTCTTTTTTTCTTCTGAAATATTAAAGATCTATTGAAATTAAGAGGTAAAATTCAAATGGGAATTAATGAATATCATAAATTTTAATCAATTAAAAAAATAAAGCTGGTATTTTAATTTTCTGAATATAAATTAAATAATTTAAATATACCTATAAAAATAAAGCTATTACTACTTCTAGGGTTCAATGTCCATCTAGATGCCAATGTAAAAAAAAAAGATATTTTGGGGCTTCCCTGGTGGCACAGTGGTTGAGAGTCCGCCTGCCGATGCAGGGGACATGGGTTCGTGCCCGGGTCTGGGAGGATCCCACATGCCGCGGAGTGGCTGGGCCCGTGAGCCATGGCCGCTGAGCCTGCGCGTCCGGAGCCTGTGCTCCGCAACGGGAGAGGCCACAACAGTGAGAGGCCCGCGTACTGCAGAGGAAAAAAAAAAAAAAAAGATATTTTGCTTCATGCATGTTTTGTCTAGATCTTTATGCATAGTTTTAAAGATAAACTTATGTATGTATAATTTAAGAGTAATATGAACTATTTAATATTGAAGAACGTTTCTCGTCTTGCATATGCAACTGCTGTAAGTGGTGTGCTGATTTGTGAATGCCTCTAGAACCCCAATTTGAAACGTGAAGAGAAGGAAGACAGTGGATGCTCAGTAGTAATGGGAAATGATACTTCATTATGCAAGAATCCATTATATTCATAATATTGGGGATGATTGTGACACATTATTTAATATGTTTTTCCCTTCCTTAAGTACTTTTTGCTACTCACATCATCCCTGTGCTCTGAAGCGTTGTCAGTCTCTGAAGTTGGCAGGGGCATAGCCCACAAACCTTCATGGCATGTGGACACAGTTGTCATTTCTTTCAAAGACAGGATGAGAGATGTGAAGTGTTTCCCTGAGGCTTGAACAAACTAGTGATGAGAGCAGATATGTAGGGTTATGGATTGTGCTTAAATTCTGAGTCTTGGATCGCAAGAGACAAAGATGCCCAGGTGTTGTTTAGTGAATTCCTTTTGCTTGGGTTTAAGGGCTTAGGCACCATCTAGAGACGGAGTTTTAAAAGGTGTCGTGCATCTCCTTCCTCTGGACCAGTCAGCATTTCAGCTTCGGATACTCAGGTCTTGTGCTACTTCTCATCTACCATCCCAGATACTCTCCTTATTTACAGTGCTTTTCTTTGGGCACTTGGCTGTCCTTTCCTGACATCTAGTTTTCCCTGGACTTTTCCAGAAGACATATTTCTAATGTACCTGAATATCGCTGTTGTCACAGTTTGAGTCCTTTCCATGTCTTGCATGTCCCTGAACATCCTGTGATGCTGAAAGACAATTTTTTAGGGTCTTAGGGAAGATCCTAAGTACTTCCAGGAGTGTTGCCTAAATCCAGATACTGGTCCAACACAAACCCTGGTCTAGCCTACAAAAAAAGATCCTGTTACATTTAAATTATTGTCTTTCTAAATAGTCTTTTCTCAACACTGGTGGTCTAAAAAATTGACAAAATGTTCCAGATAGTGTGCTTTGAAGATAAGCATGATATTGTTGAGAGAGCTTATTCCTCTACTCCTTGTTTCTTCTGTTGATATTATTTCCTCATAAGAAAGGATAAAACTAGAGACCATTTCTCCTTCTTGGGCACCACCTCTGGAGCTTCTAATCTTTGGCTTTTCTGAGAAGGTCACTTTTTTTCATTTTGACTATATCCATGCAGAGCAGAGCCCACACAGATAATTGATGGTAAAAATAGAGAATAAGTCCAGTTAACATCTGTCACCTCATATAGTTACAAATTTTTTTTCTTATGATAAGAACTTTTTAAAAATATTTATTTATTTATTTTTGGCTGCACTGGGTCCTAGTTGCAGCATGCATGTAGGATCTAGTTCCCTGACCAGGGATCAAACCCAGGCCCCCTGCACTGGGAGCACTGAGTCTTACCCTCTGGACCACCAGCGAAGTTCTATGATGAGAACTTTTAAGATCTATTCTCTTAGCAACTTTCAAATATGCAATACAGTCACCATGCTGTACATTGTATCCCCATGACTTGATTATTTTATAATTGTAAGTTTGTACCTTTTGAGTCTCTTCACACATTTCTCCTACCCTAGACTGCCTCTGGCATCACCAATGTGTTCTCTGTTTCTATGAGTTCAGGTTTTTTAGATTCCACATATAGGTGAGTTGATAACAGTATTTGTCTTTCTCCATCTGACTTATTTCACTTAGCATAATGCCCTCAAGATCCATCCATGTTGTTGTAAATGGCAAGATTTCATTTTTTTTTATGGCTGAATGATATTCCACTGTATGTACATGCCACATTTTCCTTATTCATTCATCCCTCGGTGGGAACTTGGGTATTTCCATATCTTGGCTATTGTAAATAATGCTGCAATAAACATGGGGGTGCTTATATCTTTTCAAGCTAGTGTTTTCTCTTCCTTTGGATAAATACCCAGGAGTGGAAGTGCTAGATTGTAGGGTAGTTATATTTTTAATTTTTTGAGGAAACTCCATACTGTTTTCCATAGTGACTGCACCAATTTACATTCCCACCAACAGGCTTTCCTTTTCTCCACCTCCTTGCCAACATTTGTTATTTGTTGTCTTTTTGATAATAGCCATTATGACAGGTATGAGGTGGTATCTCGTGGGTTGTTGTTTTTATCTCGTGGTTTTGATTCATGGTTTTTTTTTTTTTTATCTCGTGGTTTTGATTTGCATTTTAATGGCTCAGAGTATTTATAGCTGAGACCAAATATTAACTCTCTAGGTATTGCTCATCAGTTCTGTATCTCTCATCAGTTTTAAAGTCTTTAATCCTGGTACTTCTTCAGCTACCTTCTTGCTTCAGAGTGATAGATCAGTCATTTTGACACCAGTACCATCTTTTCAGTTGTTCTCTTCTGTAGCCCTTCTTCCCTTTCACTTTCTCCACATTCCATATTGAAATTTGCATGGTAGTTAAGGGCAGGCCTAGGCCTTGAATTCTAGCTCCATCACTCACTAGAACGTGACTTTGGGAAACTGCTCAACCTGTCGGTTTCCCTATTTATAAAGTAGGGATTATAATGCCGACCTCCTAGCATGGTGGGAAGGATTAAATGAGATAATGCAGGTAAAGTCCTTGGCAGAGATCTGACATATGAAAGATACTAGTAAATGGCACCTATTGTTATTTGTCTTCCCTTTTATTTGTCTTCAGGTTGTTTCACAGCTTTACCTGAACATTGGTCCCATTGAAGGAGGAGAATTAAAGGGAAATTTCAAAATTAAACAGCAGAACCCAGAGTTTTACAGGTGTGGCTTTTTAGCACTATTTCCATTTCCAAAGGAGTGGAAGTTAAGTAATTAATAGAACATTATCTCTATATAAAATACTAACAGGAAAATCCCACCAAACCCCCCAAACAGAAAAAGTCAAACCTAGCCCATATGGCCCTCATGCTTTCTGAGCCCTTCCCTGCACCCAACTATTACTAGGCTGACAGTAGGGTGGGCAGGTGGTGTGAGGAACATGTGCTGCTAACATGTGGTTTCTGTAGGAAAGAGGTCATACTTTGGTTATGGAGAAGCACTACTTCAGATCTTGTATTTAGTTTACTACCAAAAAAGTTGTGCATTAAAGGAAATAGAACTTGAGATAAATGGGGAAAAATACCTCATCTAGTCAGAGCATTTGATGCCGTAATGAGCAGAAAAATGACCCCTTCTTAGAGTTGAAATAATTGAAACTCCCTTTTAACATGTTAATTGGCTTTCTCTGCTTGCTTCCTCTTAGGCTTACTCAGTGTTCCTGAAAATTCTCAAAGCAACCCTCCCACATGTCTTTAATCTTGCTATTCCCAGGCTGGAGTCCCTTGTCTACCTCTCCACGAATCCTAAGAGTTCAAGGTCTTGCTGGCATTTCTGTTCCTTCTGAGACGTCTCATCCTCTTGCTTGCCTTTTCCTGGCTATCTAAATTGTTTCAGTTAAATTTTAAACTGTGTAGGAGCAAGGACCAAGTCTTGTATTTTAAAAATGCCCCGTCCCTTACAGTGCCTGGGTATAGTTTTAGACACACTATAGATGTAAATTGAATACATTTTGTCTGCTGATTTGAAGACCTTCCTTTTACTTGACCAGATAATCAGACTAGTTTGTCAAGACATTTATCCCTTTCAAAATATGATTAATAAGACTTAAGAAAAACTCTGTGTCTCTTATGCTTTAAAATTTCTCTGCTCATATAATTCTATGAGGTTAATGCAGGGCAGCCTTGGATAACGAACATTAGGTGTACTTTCATAAACAACAGGGGAGGCATACGGATGCAATTGAAACCCATCTGGAAGAGTAAAGGTGATAGAAAGATCAAACTAGAAAATAAATTCATAAACATTGTAGACTTTGTTGTTACTCTGGAGAATCATCCCAAATGTAACAACAATGATAACAACCTCCAATTCCCATGACCTAAACAAGCAGAGCTTCTGGAAAATAATCACTTTTGATTCAACAAGAAAAACAACATGGAAATGGATGGCAGGGTAGTGGCCAAAGGAAAAAGGAAAACCCCAAACCCAGAAGGCCACGAGTGTGAGATGACCTTTTCGTTTACTCTCTCCTTTTTATCTGCTGCTGTTTGGGATTCAGGAAAGACAGCTTTTCATTTTGTCTCTGCTAGATCTGCTGTAGCTCTTCCTTCCATTTTTAAAAGTCTCTCAGCAGATGCTATCATCGAAACAAAACAAAACAAAACAGGACAAATCCACAGATAACTTCCCTTTTCGTGTTAAACCTGCCACATTCTGACGTCAGGAAAGAACAATTGTTTCTTTTTACTCCTCTATGTCCAATAGTAGCTTTGGGTGTGTGCTTATGTCTCTTAGAGTTTTCTTATTTCAGGGTTTTTGCATTATGTTCTTTTCTGCAAATCCACATTAGATAATATAGATAAGGAGGGTTTCTGCTAATTACTGCATAAATCATTACAGTAGCTACACTAGAGGTTGTTGTTAGGTGGATTATTGAAGATGGAACACTATTAGCATCCTCTATTCTCTTGGCAGAAATGGTATTTGTAGAGGAAAGTAGGCTTGGTTTGTTCTGTTACTGATTTAATCCTTCCTTCTCTTCCTTCCTTCTGTCCTTGACTTCCATTCCTCCTTCCCTATTCTTAGCCTGCTATGCAGTGATTCTAAACTATAATGACCTCTCAGTGTCCTTTTAATATTTACCCACTTCATATAGGAAGCAGGACTGTGCCTGGGTTTGCTGCTTTCTTTAATATCTACTTGTTCAGCTGCATTTTAGCTTATGGACGCACAATCAGAATTTTTTAAAAGTTTGTCTCCCGTGTTTAGCTTGACTCTGTGATCCTCTTTAGTGTCACATAGATTTTCCACATTTTTTTTTTTTTCAATATGTGGGCCTCTCACTGCTGTGTCCTCTCCCGTTGCGGAGCACAGGCTCCGGACGCACAGTCTCAGCGGCCATGGCTCACAGGCCCAGCCGCTCCGCGGCATGTGAGATCCTCCCGGACCCAGGCACGAACCCACATCCCCTGCATCGGCACGTGGACTCTCAACCACTGCGCCACCAGGGAAGCCCTTCCACACATTTTAACATGCATTTCCTTCTAGTCCTTGTTGAATTAAATCTCACAAGGACTAGAGGGAGGGGAAGGACTCAGGGAAGGGGAAGGGGAAGCTGGGACAAAGTGAGAGAGTGGCATGGACATAGATACACTACCAAATATAAAATAGATAGCTAGTGGGAAGCAGCCACATAGCACAGGGAGATCAGCTCGGTGCTTTGTGACCACCTAGAGGGGTGGGATAGGGAGGGTGGGAGGGAGACGCAAAAGGGAGGGGATATGGGGATATACGTATGCATATAGCTGATTCACTTTGCTGTACAGCAGGAATTAACACAACACTGTAAAGCAGTTATACTCCAATAAAGATGTTAAAAAAGAAAACAGAGCAAAAAATTCTTAGTGCATCCAAAATTTCATGTTGGTTAAACTCAGAAAGCTTAAGAAGTCCAATGAAAAGAGAGAATTTTTTTTTTTCACTTAACAATATTTGATTGGAGACACAAGAACCTGGAGGTGGTTCTTAAAAACTAATAGTGACAATAGTAAAATACGTGTGAATGATATACCGAGTGGACCAATATAAGTCCCGGTTTCCTGGGGAGGAAGAAGGATGCTCATATTTGTGGAAGGGGAAAGGGAAATCATGCTTGTGGAGTGCCAGGCCCTGGGCTAAGCATTCTGCATCTTCAGTCTCATTTATTCATCACAACCCTGCAATTCAGTATTACTTTTACTATTTTGCAAAAGAGGAAACTATGGTTCTGTCACTTAGGGACAAAAATATATGGACCATAAGTAATTTTTTAAACAATATCTTCCATTCACTGGGTATCTGGGGTTTGGATTCAAACGTAAGTCTATAGCTTGACTTTTAAGGCCATGAGATTTCTTTTGAGAAATTGCTAGCTCCTGTCTTCTGTGAGAGTATATTGAGATCCTACACTTCCTACCACTGCCACTACTTGGATACTACTCATCTCAACTGAGCTGGTAAGAAGAGCTGGAGACCTCCAAGCCGTGATGCCCTGCCATTCTGAAGCTTTGCCTGCAGCGCTGATGGTAACACCTGTTGAAACTTGTTAAGCCTGTAGCCAGACAGTGGGACAACTTACCTATCCTTTTATTGACTCAGGTTAAGCACCTTTCACATTTGTGTTGGAGAGTCCCTGGGGAAGCAAAGTGGAACTGATGTCTCCCTCCTGGAAATGTCGTTATAGACTGAATTGTGTCTTCCCCTTCCCCCAATTCATATGTTGAAGCTTAAGCTCCCAATATGACTGTATTTGGAAACAGGGCCTGTGAGAAGGTCATAAAGATTAAATGAATCATAAGGGTAAGGGCCTTAATCCAATAGGACTGGTGTCCTTATAAGAAGAGGAAGAGATATCAGATCTTTCTCCCTCTCTCTGTGCCTGTACACAGAGAAGAGGTCATGTGAGGATACAGCAAGAAGGTGTCCATCTACAAGCCGGGAAGAGAGGCTTCACTAGAAACCAACCCTCACAACACCATGATCTTGGACTTCTAGCCTCCAGGACTGTGAGAAAATTAATTTCTGTTGTTTAAGCCACCCAGTCTGTGGTATTTTGTTACAGCAGTCTGAGCTGACTAATATAGGTGGCTTCTGCCAAAAACTGAACCTAAGATAAATGTTTGAGTACCAGTAATTTCTTTGGGATGTGGTCCCAGAAAGCACTGTGAGATGGTGGGGATGTGAGACAAAGAAAGGAGGAAAACCAATGAAAAGTTCAGTAATGAGTGGACTGGGGCTATGAGGAATTGGGTCTCAATCCTTCTGGGGGGCTTCTGAAGGACTGTGGAACACATCTCAGAACCCTCCTACTGCAGAGTATTTATTCACTGACTCATACCACTCATTCATTGAGGGTCCCTCCTGGGGCAACTTCTAGCCTGCAAAGATTCTCCCACAGTCAGAGACTGCCAACACAGGCAGAGAGATGCAGAAAGCCATTTAAGCATGAAGAGTCAATTACTTATCTCTTGAATGGGCAGAGGGTTACCTTTAAAAAAATGTTAAACTTCCATCTTAAAAAGAAATCACTATACAATATGTGTAATAGATACCCCATTCCATCTCTATGCCAGACTGTATCCTGGATCCTTTTCCAGTCACGGGCTTATCCCATTCCTGCAGCTCATCCTCTCCTGAACTGCTCAGGTGTGGAGTAATATCTCAGGATGGAGGGAAAGTCACAAATGTCCTCATGTCAGAACCACGCCATCAAAAATTCCCACATTGAAATAAAGAGTTTTGTTTCTGGTAGGATGGTTGGACAAACAATTGACAAGTACTAGCCTGAGGAACTTAATTCAGCTGAAATTCCCTTGACAAGAAAGTCCCTGCCACTGCCTAGCAATGGTTTGAGAAATTCTCACCTTTATAATTTCCCCTTTATATTAAGGCACGATGTCCACCAAAAAGCTAACCAAATGCATATTTCAAGGGAAGGAGTGAGCAACACAAGCATACATTGTTTCCCATTGGCACCCCTTATCAGAGCAAAAGGACGGAGAAGTAGAATTGGCTGTATTTTGTTGGGGAAGAGAGAGATAAGTGCACAAGCACTCCTGGGCTCTTTGCTGGTGAGAGCGTAGCAGCAGGACTCTGGGCCAAACTCACTTCTTGCCCATCACTATTGCTGTTCTGCCTAGGATTCCATCCCAAATGAAGTTTTCCTTTAGTGAATCTCCAGGGCAGTTCTTATTGGCAGCAGCATGTTCAGCACTTCCTCACTAATTGTTTAATGTGTGTCTTGTTTCCCTCAAAGGCTACACATGGCTTGAGTGTATGCAGTGAAAATTTCCTCTTTTCACACCTCCCTCCCTTCTTTTTTCTCCTCCTCCTGTTTCCTTCTCTCTGTACCTGATCATATAAATAATATTGACATTATCTCTAAAAAAAGAAGTTCTTGCTCACCATTAAAAAAATCAAACAATGCTGAAAAGTACAAAACTGAAATTAAATATCTTCTTCAATTTCTCCACCCAGAAATAACCTATGGTTATTTTAGACACCTTTCTTTGTATATTAGAAAGATAGATACACAAAGATATAAATACTTATAGAAAAACAGGGCTATTTTCCTACCTAAGGAGACAAAAGATCTGTACTTAGAAAACTATAAGATACCGATGAAAGAAAGATACCGATGAAAGCAAGATCGTTTTTAACCCCCTCCTAGAGTAATGAAAATAAAAACAAAAATAAACAAATGGGACCTAATTAAACTTAAAAGCTTTGGCACAGCAAAGGAAACCATAAACAAGACGAAAAGACAACCCTCAGAATGGGAGAAAATATTTGCAAACAAAGCAACTGACAAGGGATTAATCTCCAAAATATACAAAAAGCTCATGCAGCTCAATCTCAAGAAAACAAAGAAACCAATCGAAAAATGGGCAGAAAACCTAAATATATATTTCTCCAAAGAAGACATACAGATGGCCAAGAGGCACTTGAAAAGATGCTCAGCATCACTAATTATTAGAGAAATGTAGATCAATACTACAATGAGATGTCACCTCACACAGGACAGAATGGCCATCATCAAAAAATCTACAAACAATAAATGCTGGAGAGGGTGTGGAGAAAAGAGAACCCTCTTACACTTTTGGTGGGAATGTGAATTGATACAGCCACTATGGAGAACAGTATGTAGGTTCCTTAAAAAACTAAAAGTAACTTATGACCCAGCAATCCCACTACCAGGCATATACCCAGAGAAAACCATAATTCAAAAAACATGCACCCCAGTGTTCACTGCAGCACTATTTCTATTTACAATAGCCAACATGGAGGCAACCTAAATGTCCATCAACAGAGGAATGGATAAAGAAGATGTGGTTCATATGTACAATGGAATGTTACTCACCCATAAGAAGGAACAAAATTGTGCCATTTGCACAGACATGTATGGACCTAGAAAGTGTCATACAGAGTGAAGTAAGTCAGAAAGAGAAAAATTAATACTATATATTAATGCATATATGTGGAATCTAGAAAAATAGTACAGATGAACCTATTTGCAAAGCAGAAATAGAGACACAGACATAGAGAACAATCGTATGGACACCAAGGTGGGGGAAGGGGGGTGGTGGGATGAATTGGGAGATTGGGATTGACATATGTACACTACTATGTATAAAATAGATAGCTAATGAGAGCCCTGCTCTATAGCACAGGGACCTCTACTCAGTACTCTGTGGTGACCTAAATGGGAAGGAAATCCAAAAAGGAGGGGATATATGTATATGTATAGCTGATTCACTTTGCTGTACACCTGAAACTAACACAACATTGTAAAGCAACTATACTCCAAGAAAAAAAAAAAAAAAGGAAAATAGGGTTATTCTAGGTGTGCTACTTGTATGTGATATGCATTTTCATTTTAATTTAATAAAAAGAAGAAACTGAATTAAAATGAAGTATTGCTGAAATTAAGATAATTTTTCACTGTAAGGCAAAGTGGCTCTCAAGGAATCCTGCTAAGAGGATAGAGAGAATGTAGTGATTTTTTAAAACTACAGATTTAAATTTTAGACAGTATCTGTTGACTCCTTGCTCTGAAGATTACAAAATTAGCACACTTCCTCCTTCCAACTTTCACCTCTATGGCAGTTTTTTAAATTATTCATATTATAATTTTTTTATTTTCAAGATTTTGGGGATACATATTTTGTTTAAGCATAGTTCTATGTACACATTGATTCAGTGTTTACCACCTGTCATTTCCAAAGTAATTTATTTTGGTTCACTTTTGTGTTGACTGAATTTTACCTTCTAGTAGTTTTTAAATTTTTTTAATTAAATTAAATTTTTTTTGGTTGTACCATATGGCTTGCGGGATCTTAGTTCCCCGACTTTCAGGATCAAACCTGAAAGTGCCGAGTCCTAACCACTGGACTGCCAGGGAATTCCCAGTTTTTCATTCTTCTTTCCTTTTTCAGGTCTTAATGGGTTATGGAGTTTCCAAGTTCTTGCCCACTTGAAGATATTTCTCTTTTGCTTTTGTTTTAGCTCTTGAAGAAAAAATTGGCTGTATATAAAGTTCTTGGCTCAAATTTATTCTCAAGACTATAAATATTTCATCACTGTTTTCTAGAATTAAGAAATTTTGTGGAGAAATCTGGGGTCTACCTGATTAGTTACTTGGTATTTATACCCAGATTTAAATCATGTTTGTTATTTTTTAATGGCAATCAGCAACTTTGCCAGGGTATATACTGCCATTGATCATACTGGTACTGTTTATACAGCTACATGTTGTAGTCTTATAATTTGTATGTGGAAGGATCTAGTTCAAGAAAATTTATTTATTTTTCTAGGATATCTTTGTATGTTTTCTTCTGTTCCATTTATTCTGTTCTTTCTTCAAGAAATATTATGTGTATGTTAATTTTTTTGGTCTGTCTTCCATATCTATCACTTTTTCTAGACATTTTAATTATATTATTTCTTTCCATCTCATTTTGTTTAATTTTCTCAATTGTGTCCCTCATTTTGTTTAATTTCCTATTTATTATGTCCCTGAGGATATTTTCAGTTCTGCTTATTCCATTTTCTTAATTTCTTCTTGTGTAGCATCTATCTCTGAGATGTTTTTATTTTTCTCTTCCATTTATTTCCTGAGCTCTGCTTACTTGCATATGATATTCTTCTATAATTGAACAAGCTCTTCTTTGAACTGTTTTTTTCTTTGGGCTTATACTCCCCCCTCTCCTTCAGATAATTTTGCCTACCTTTTCTGTGAAACCAAGGAGAGCTATTTGTCTCTTACCTTCCTCTTCTTTCTTTTCCCTATTCATTTTTCATTTTTGAATAGAACCAATTGTTTACTGACAAACTGATACATTTGTGTATCAGAACTGGGATTAGGGTGAGGCAAGCAAGGCGCCTGGGGTGCAAAATTTAAAAACAACAGACTTTCAGGGTTTCCCTGGTCTCCTTGCTTGCCTCACCTTACTCCTGGTCCTGGTGTGTGTGTGTGTGTGTGTGTGTGTGTGTGTGTGTGTGTGTGTGTGTGTAGAGAAGGGGTATTGGGGGTAACATTGAAGGGATAGCAGTGGTGGAGTAAGTCATGGATACCCACTGCCCCCTTAGGGTTTCTTGTCTTGAAAACTTTCTCCCTCCCCAAAGTGACATTCCCCTTTTGCCTAGGGACACAATTTCCCTGTGTTTTTCGGTATATAGAGGATAGTATAGCTAACAGCAAAGCCATTTGGATCACAGGCTCACAGTTCTCTGCCCATCACTGTTTCCTCTCTTCCCTCCACTCTGCTTCATGTCTGGCTATTTCCCTTGGATAAGAGGCTGGATCATCCCATTGAAAAGGCAAGATGACATGCTTTCACTCTGAGCTCCTTCTCCTTTCTCCAGTTTTGTAATATTGCACTATGACGGTTCAGGAACATTCCCTGCATCTCTCATCATCTGTCCTCATGATAAGAACACATGGTTTCAGTTCAAAGATCACTGGCTATGACCTTCACTTCTAGTAGGGGATGTCTTTATCCCACCTGATGTCTGAGAAACTGTGCACTTAGGCAGTTACTTTAGTCCAGATTGCACAGTGCCTGACAGGTTGGCCCTCAGGGTGTGTAGTTTGTGGTTGTGCCACTGCCCATGTTTTGTAGAAGTGGGAGATTTTTCTCTGTATTTTTAGATATTTTTGGTTGTTTTTGTGGGTTTTTTAGGGTGGCAAGCTGACCAAAAATGCTTTTATGCTATATTCAACAACAGATAGCATATTTCCGGGCCCATAGGAGGTACATGGTAATTACTAATTAATTGTGGATGTGAAGATCTGGGGTAGAACTTTAAGAGAGTCAGAGTGTGAGAGGAGATGGGGAGGATTCAGAAGGGAGCACTTTTGCTGTTGAGTCTGTGACTTCCACAAGGTACCAACTTTTCCCTTTTTTACATCCTCCAAGCTGAAATTAGGGGCATTGATTTAGAAGGGAGGAAAATTTCTCTTAGCTTTTCATCTTTGTTACAAGGAAGCTGGGCTGCGGAGGGCCTTTTCCAAGTCTAGGGCTGAAGATCCCAACTATAGATAGTGCACAGCAGTGTTAGTTACGCCTGCATTGTCATATCCAGACATAGATAGGCTGTTGTGATTCACCCAGTGAGTCAGTCACTTCGTAGTTTGCCTACAGCAGACATGGGGTCTCCTTGGAGCCAGACTGGTGCTTGTCTGGGTCTTTCTCAGGCTCTTCCTTGGACCAGCTGGCCTCTTTACTTAATCTAAATAATTTTCTGATTTTATCAAAATAGGCTAAAAATAATTTAGTTTATACATTTTAATCAGAAGAAGAAAGCAACACATTAATATAATTCCAAAAGACAATCATATTTAGGAAAAATGTCTTTTCTGAAAGTTGATTGTTTTATTTTTATTGGTCTCATGATAGAATTAAAAACGATCTTTCAAGGTTGTTGGGCATTTTCAGGACTGATTGTAGCATCTCCTTTTCTGAGCCTTGTAAGAAAAGGTTAAATAGGAATGAGTTTTGCCTGGTTTGAAATCATTACCATTTGGAAGAATGTGGATTTTTAGACAACTGCTTGAGATTCTTTCCAGATCTATGATTCAATGGTAAATCCTTCCCAAGTTTTCCAATGTAAAACTACTATTTATAGAAAAACCAGGAAAGAAGGAGTTATGGTAAATAATTTCTTGTAATATCTTTGGTGATCCTAGACCAAGTCCTTTTAAAAATTTTTTTTAACAGCTCATTTGACATACCGAGTGCAAAAATCTTTTATTTTTCTGTTAAAGACATTTGTCTCACTTGTAAAACATGGTAAACGGTATTCATAAGCTCTCAGATAATTCTGTCATGTAAACAAATAACTTTTCTTTTAAGTTTGGGTATTCTTGAATAAGTTGCCTTTAAGTGTTCATCTAGACTTACAGCATTTTGAGGGTCAGTACATTTATTGAGATTATCTGTTGCTTTATTTGATATTTTCCATTTCCTCTCTTTTTTTGAATGCATTTAGTTTCAGTGTGTATTATATCTATTTAATTTATAGTTTTGAATAGCTGTAGTAACAACATCTTTGAGATTTACTATTTGTTTCCTTTTTCTTAAACTACTTCAATTGTTTTATCTGCTCTTAGCAACTTAAATATAAAATTTAAACATGCATTTTGTTCCATAAGGAATAATTTCTTGTGCTTGTGAGTGATTCCTTCCCCCTTCCTCCCCCCACTGCCCCCTGCCTTTTTTATTCTCATCCTTTACTTCTGTGTATACTCCTCCTCTGAATCAACACTTGATTATTTTGGAGTAGTCATATATAATTAATTGCTTTGCTGCTGATGGGATTGACCATATTGCTCCCAAATTTGATACTACAGTGGGCCAACACTTTTGATATAATCCAGACAGTACTATGAAACTGAGAATATTAGGTCAAATAATGTTGGAAAAAAATTAAAGAATCAGTACTTGTAAAAAAAAATCAGTTTTTTCATGCTCTAATCATGTTGCTTTTATATACTTTTAGCACCCCACTTCTTTCTCTTTCTTTTCCCACATGTTGCTTTGATCATGGTATTTTTTATAGTTCCTCTTTCCCATAATCCCTTCTGAACTAGGATGACTGCTTAACCCAGCATAGGAGTTACTCTCCTGTGAGCCTTCCCTCTCATCAAGCTCAACCTTCATTCTTCTCAAGAGATGGATTACAGAAGGAGCAGATTTTAAATTCGCTGCCTGCTCATGAATAAAGATGGTAAAGAGAGCTGTTGTGGTAAAGTTATATTACAAAATATTTGTTTAAAAAACTCATCATTTTGCTCTCATGGGAATTTCTCTCTTAAATTTACTTTAGCAAATAATGACATCCATAAAAAAAAGATCTACCCAAGGGCCTTAATGAAAAGGGAGAACCAAAGCACAGCATTTTATGTCATGAAAATAATAGCTCTGAGAAGTTCACAGGAAGGCCCACTGCTTTAGGCTGACTTCGGCTATTCAGTTTTCCAGCGCTTCCCCTCAAGTTCTGTGCGTGTTGGGAGAGCATGAGTGCACGCAAGCTCCCGTGTGCCTAAAGCACACGCGCTGATTAGAAGCTGGTTTACTGAGGCTTCGTGATTGTTTTTGTTCATCAAAGTGCTTATTTAAAATAAACGAGGTTAATGGCAGCCCACTTCCCTCTCTCATTCTGTCCTCCTTCCCGGTCTTTATTTCCAGTGTGATAAGAACTTGTTCTTCCCAAATAGTTCGGCTGCAATTGGGAACATTTTTTTCCTGAGTTGGCAGATTCTCACTGTAGCTCTGAGTAAAAGACAACTGTCTGCTATAATGGCCTGTACAGCCCAATGAAAATCACTGTTTTCCTGATTAAAACAAAAAAAATGAGAAAAACAAACAAACCCTGCTGCTCTCTTTCTAGCTTCTTTTAAACTCTCTCTAGCCAACTACTTTGAAGGGCAGAATAGCGGACTGTTTAAAAGCTGGGTTTTGGAGTTAGATCTGGGCTTAAATTCTTTTTTTTTTTTCTTATTGAAGTATAGTTTATTCACAATATTGTGTTAGTTTCAGGTGTATAGCAAAGTCATTCGGTTATACATTATCTATCTATATTCTTTTTAAAAATTCTTTTCCATTATAGTTTATTACAAAATACTGAATACAGTATAGTTCCCTGTGCTATACAGTGAATTCTTGTTGTTTATTTTATATATGATAGTGTGCATCTGTTAACCTCATACTCCCAATTTATCCCTCCCCCCTTCCCCTTTGATAATCATAATTTGTTTTCTATGTCTGTGAGTCTGTTTCAGTTTTTTAAATAAGTCCATTTGTACTGTTTTTAGATTCCAGATACAAGAGATATCACATAATATTTATCTTTCTCTGTCTGACTTACTTCACTTAGTATGATAATCTCTAGGTCCATCCATGTTGCTGCAAATGGCATTATTTCATTCTTTTCTGTGGCTGAGTAGTATTCAATTATATATATATATATATATATATAAAAATAATCTCACATCTTCTTTATCCATTCATCTGTCGATGGACATTTAAGTTTCTTCCATGTCTTGGCTATTGTAAATAGTGCTTCTGCGAACACTGGGGTACATGTATCTTTTTGAATTAGAGTTTTCATTTTTTCTGGATATATGCTCAAGAGTGGGATTGCTGGATCATATGGTAGTTCTATTTTTAGTTTTTTAAGGAATCTCCATACTGTTCTCCATAGTGGCTACACCAATTTGCATTCCTACTAACAGGGTCGGAGGGTTCCCTTGGGGCTTAAATTCTGACTCCACCATTTACTACATGGCATCGAGCAAATTATTTAACCTCTCTGTCTGTTTTCTCATCTATCAAATAGATATTTGTAAAGACAAAACGAAATCATTCATGGAATAACTGCTATCACAGAATAAAACCTCAGTAAAATGTATCTCTTATTATTGCTGTCTTATAATACTGTTGTGTGCTTGGAAGCCATTTTATTATTTTTAAAGTGTTTTGATACCCTTTTTATTCCCACTAGATTCCTACCTTTGAAGGAGTCTTAAAGACCATTGCCATTATTTACATTTCACAATCACTGGGATTTTTTTGAGCATTTGTGATTAGAACACTGGACCGGGCTCTTTGGTTGTTACTAAAAAATAGTGGAAGTATTCATTCATTTTCTTAATGTGCTAAATATCTGGTTCAAACTAAATATCATAGCTGGGGAATTCATTAAGGGAGGAAGTCTTCCTGGAGAGAGGAGGGCACGTTTAGAATTCTGAGAAGCAGCTAAGTTCCTCTCCCTTGCACAGAATGGACCAGAATCCAAAGACCTGCATTTTAGTTCTAGACTTGACTAGATGTCTTCTTACCACTTAACCTTTGGGGATCTTAGTCTCTTTGTTGATTAGGTTAGTTTTCCGGGAGAACTGCTTCTATCATGTTGTTCTACTGCTTGAACGTGTCTCCTTTGCTCACTGAATTAAAGTCCAACTCTGTGCCTGGCATCCACAGCCTGCTTTCCGGACCTGGTCTGCTGTGAAGCTGCTTCACGTACCCCACACTCTGTCATGGGTGGCATTGTTCCCTAGGGCTTCCCTTGCTCTCTTGTCTTGGCCTGGCCTGAATGCCTGTCTCCATCCCTGCCATGGTCTCCTACAGTGAACATACTACTTCCCACCCAATGCCGAAGGCAGAGGTCTCGCTGTTCCTTTTTACATTCCCTCTGCATCCCTCATCAGTTGATCACTTGCCACCCCATCTTATTAATTTCCTCTGATTAAAATCTTCTCATGCATTCCCTCTGTAGTCCATGCACTAGGTTGGGCCTCCTTTATATTTTGCCTCGATTGTTGCCGTAACCTCCTAATGCTTTTTGCTTCACTTCGTCCCTTTAAATCTGTTCTCCACCCTGCTGGCCCAGTGATCTTTCTAAAGTTACAATTGTGTCCCTCTCCTGCATACAATCCTTCAATGCTTTTCCATTAGTCTACGGAAAACAATCGAAAGCTTTTCACAGCCCACTTTGTACTGTAGTTACATGTGTCTTTGCTTTGTCGTTCCTCTTGATTATAACCTATTAGAGAGCAGGGACTATGTGTTACTCAGCTTTGCATTTCCCAAAGCATTTAGCAGAACAGCTCACACTCTAGTAGGTGTTCACTATATGCCTATTATGTGAGTCTATCAAATAGAAATTATGTTACTGACTTTATCTTTCTCAAATTAGATGTGATGATTCCATGAAGTATTATATAGAAGACCATTGGTAAAATTAAATCAATCCATCCTCAACAGTATTAAAAAAAAAAAAAAAGCCTGGGTGAGTCACATATTCATAAGTCCATCTGAAAACTTCATTCTTTGTATGGACCACTCAGTAAAAACTCATCTTTAGGGCTTCCCTGGTGGTGCAGTGGTTGAGAGTCTGCCTGCCGATTCAGGGGACACGGGTTCGTGCCCTGGTCCGGAAGGATCCCACATGCCGCGGAGCGGCTGGGCCCGTGAGCCATGGCCGCTGAGCCTGTGCGTCCGGAGCCTGTGCTCCGCAACGGGAGAGGCCACAACAGTGAGAGGCCCACGTACAGCAAAAAAATACCAAAAAAAAAAACCCCTCATCTTTACATGATTGATGATGGAGCCATGCTGAACTGTTGCAAATCTCAAAAACAATGGCCGAGCTCTATAGGTAGAGTCCAAAGAAGGTCGAGCTGGGATGCAGTCTATATGTAGAGCTCTCAGCAGCACATAGGGCAGCAGGACTTGATGAGGTCTAGGGCTCCCTACAGACGGCCAACGAGTATTTAATGGGCAGCCCAGAGTGGCTTAATGTTCCATACCGTCACCCAAGGACCTTTCTTCGGAGCCAGCATTACTTGGTAAATCAACAAAGCCGAGTGGCCCGTTGCCAGAGTTCAAATATTCTCTTTCTCTCTCATCAGTTCTGCCTTTCCTCTCCTAGCTGCCAAGCATGGAAAAGAGGATATGCGCTGGGACGGCTCTCGGCTCTTGTCCTGGTCCACTTTAAGCATTATTTCACCATAAAAAAACAACTCACCGCTGCCCCTCTTAAAGAGACGAAAACTTCTCTGCTTAGAATTCAGTGACTCATTCCACTCCGAACACACCACATTCTTTCTAGGGCGGAAACCCTGAATTCAAGTGCAGCAGGCCAAGTTGGGGAAAGAACTTTAAGCTGTTTCTGGGAAAGAACTTGTCTTCTCACTCATGGTGAGAAACAATTTTTACTCTTTGCAAAGAGTTAGAAGCATAAGTATGCTAGTGAATAATAATCTTAGACCTAGACAAAGAATGTTTTGAGGGGTGTTTTGATTACCGTTAAATTTTTTTTTTTTAAAGTTAAACATCTAAGTTCCTGAATTCTTGTCATAAATGTAATTCTGGAGAAGCATCGGGGGGGGAAGGAGTACATACTGGAGTGAAAATAGGGATGGGTTATCAGATATTTGTAATAGCAAAGTGTCTTTTCTCTAAACTCTTCTGTAGCTAAAGCCACAATGTTCAGTGCTATATGTAATTGTGGCTAGCCGCCGTATGTGCTTTCTCATTACATGCTGGGATCTAAGCTAGGCACTCACCCCACAAGATTTCATTTAATCCTCACAGAGACCCTGTATGATGGACAGACGGTAACTGCCGTACTGGATCCTACATTTGCCTGAGAGACCAATGAGTATTTATTTCAGCACCCCTGGTAGAATTATTTAGGGACTAAAGTAAAGCTGTGACAAAGCAGGGAAGGTACAGCACTGAGAAATTCAGTGTTTAATAGAATCCCAGTAGGGGAAGGGATGTTCAAGTAACAGGACTGATGCTAAACTCCCTTGGGCAGGTAATCATCTCTTTTGGCCTTTATAAATCACAAAAGTGTGTTGTAAGTTTTTCTGGTCTGCATATTTCTATAGTCTTCTGAGTCCCTGAGGATTGCTTAGCACCGTGCTCTCATCCAGGTTAAAGGGAAGCTAAAAAGAATGTAATTAACCTCATTATCTAAACTAAAACCTTGTGCAGTGGACCTAGAGTCTCCTGAGCGCCCGCTATGCCTTAAGGTCCCAGGGGGCTGTGTTTCAGTAGCTAACCAAGGCGTTCTTTTGTGTGTATCTTGCCAAAATCCCTTAAGAGCATCTTAACAGCTTGGCAATTTTCAGGACGGATCCTTTTCAAGTGTAAAATAAACAGGGATTTAAAAATCTTTCCTTCTGTTTTGGACAGAATTCCAGCTGTCTGCTTCTTCCTTCTCTCCAGCAGAAACAAAACCAGTGACTTGTATCCATTTACAATCCACAAAGTTTAATCTTGGTGCTCTCTTACAGGATGTATTCCTTTTGCTGTGCTTCCTACATTAGTGAGCTTTTCATCTTCTGCATAATCTGGGTGTCTCTCAGTGCTTCCCCTACTCATTGTAACTCTGTTCAAGCCTTTATTAGTTTTCCTATTGCTATCGCTTACTAATTTTCTTTTGTTCATTTTTCCAGTCTTACCCTTTTCCTGCCAATCCACCGTGCTGCTGTAGTTACCTTTACAAAGCACACCACAGGTTTTATCTGCCTTAAACCTGTTTAAAACTGGTGATAAGTCCCTACTGTTCCCGAATGCCTACAGGAGAAAGTACCAACTCCCCAGTGTTGGGGTTTGAGGCAGACCTTAATTATTTACCTTTCTTCCTTTGATTCCAGATTTGGAATTAATTGTGTGTTGGACACACAAACCAGATGGACATGAAAATGCAGTATCCGGTTTACTGCTGATCACGCTGCATTGGGGCTTGGGCCAGAGGCAGGCTAAAATATGGCTTCCTGCAGTCCTTTCCTTGAACCTAACCATAAAGTTCAGGAAGAGGTGCTGGAGAACTGTAGCCCATTTCCTTTTGGTGCAGGTTTCCGGCGGTCTGGGGACTGCCTCAAGGGTTGAGCAATCAATCACAAAGCCTGTTTACAGGGCTTGCAGAGTCTCTGAAATAGCACTTCCTTAAAATCTCAGAGGGAGCCCAGCCTGTACAATTTCTGGAAATCCAATAGGCTAGCAATTAAGATGCAATCATACCACATCATGGTCCTTGAATCCAACTTGGTTTCAGAGTTTCTGTCTCTCAGCAGTGTCTTTACCTTTTTGTCTCTTGGTCCCTGTCCTTGGAACAGGCTGGGATAATGAGATGGGGTTCATCCTTGGGGATGTCCCTTTAAAATGGTGAAATTACAGTGTTTTTGAGGTTGGAAGCGTATAGCCTGAAGTGTTCGGTAAGCACTGGGGAAATTAGGTTTCCCCAATATTATCTCCTTTCAATATAGAAAAATAAGTTTTTGTGTCTTCATAAAGATTGCTCGAGAAAGAAATGATCTCTTTGGTGAGGCTACCTGGACCCTTCCTGTCTCCTGTCAGAAGGCGAGCTTGGCTTGAAACTTTCAGGACCACACTGAAGGTTGACTTAAACACAGTCAACCCATTTTAACTTTGTCATAGTTGGTTCCCCAGACACACAGAAATGAACTGGATTGAGTCCCCAGGATACAGATAGGAAAAATCTTCCCAGCTGCTTTGTTAGCACTTACAAATTACTGTCGCGTTCCCAGGTAATGAAAGGTCACTTTCACTGCCCAGCATACCACTTGTTTTCAATCGAATTCACATTGTAATGCCTGTCAATTGCAACACCCGACTTCCGACTACTGATCTCTGCATTAGGCAGAAGTCTTGTGGGTACAAGTGAGAGAAACCCAACTCAAACTAGATTATAGCCAGAAGCATGGAAACCCAAGAGGTGTCCCCGACCTCAGGCTTGTCTGCATCCAGGAGCTTAAACTTCCTTATGATGATTTTTTTCTCTCCATATCTTGGCTCTTCCCTCGGGTAGTCTTTAGCTTCAGACAGTCTTTTTTTTTTTTTTTTTTTTTGCCATATGCGGGCCTCTCACTGTTGTGGCCTCTCCCATTGCGGAGCACAGGTTCCGGACGCGCAGGCTCAGTGGCCATGGCTCACGGGCCCAGCCGCTCCGCGGCATGTGGGATCTTCCCAGACCGGGGCACGAACCCGTGTCCCCTGCATCGGCAGGCGGACTCTCAACCACTGCGCCACCAGGGAAGCCCCAGACAGTCTATTTTTATAACTGCTTCTAGTACCAGAGAAAGAAGACTCTTCTTTTTCCAGAGACCTTATCTCAGATGTGATGGAGAAGGTCTCATTAGCCCACTTGGAGCATGTGCCTCTCCCTTAACCATACAGTGCCCAGAGGGATGGGATGCTCTGAGCAACCAGGTCTGGGTCCTATGTCATATGCCTGCCTCTGGAGCACACAGGGGTGGGGGAGATACCCCATCTTAACCACCCTGGAAGGAAGTTGGCATTTCCTGAAGGAAGAGAGCAGAACAGACAAGAAACCTATGCCCACTTCCTGGAACTTACTGCGTTGTACCATAATTGTGTGTTTCTGTGTCTCATTTAGCCTCCACGTTAGACTCAGAGATACAGCATGGAGAAGAAGATCACAGTTTGACCCTCTCACAAAGCCAGAAGACGACGGTTCAGTCTGGATTTCACTTGTTTAAAAAGGGAAGAAAAGAGACTCTCCAAGCACTGCAGCCCTGTGGCTGTGTGCCCTGTGCTCTGAGCACCAGGCCCAGCTGGGTCAACACCCCATTATGCGCACTGAGAAAGGATCCTGGCACAAACACTTGCCCTGCTGGGCCTGGCGCCTGCCCTGCCGAAGCCTGCGGCTCAGTGTAGCTGTCACCTGGGAGGTCTGCAGAGACGTGGCCCTGGCCAAGCCACCTGCTCTGGCCGTTCAGTGCCCCCCATGCTGTCAAACTTTCCCAGGCCAGTAGGGTTTCTGCATACAGGATAGAGCAGGAATGCTCCCGGTTAAGGGTGCTGCACACCGACATGGCCTACACTCTGGGTTCTTTTTATAATGTCCCCCCTTAAATAAACCTCTTATGTTGAATTAATTTTAGTTTTACAGAAAAGTTGCAAAGACAGTACAGTTCCCATATGTTCTTCACCTGGCTTCTCCTCTTGCTGACATCTTATAACCAAGATGAATTTTTCAGAACTAGGAAATTAATATTACTCTAAACTAAAATACAAACTTCATTCAGATTTCAGCAGTTTTCTCACTAATATGTTTTTTCTTTTCTTCCAGGATATCACATTGCCTTTAACCAAGTTCTTTTGATTTACTCACAGAACTGATTCTCTTATGTCAAATGCTGGTGTGGTAGATTAATTGTCCTAATGGCCTCCATTGATTGCCCATCCCTGTAACCGTGCTCCTTATAATGTGAAATTTTAGCACTTCCTAGAAAGAAGTGCTCTACCTCCCCATGCTTCAATCTGGGCTGACCTTGTGACTTGCTTTGGCCAATACAATGCAGCAGACATAAAGATGTGCTCATTCTAAGCCTAGGCCCCAAGAGGCCTCAGGTACTACTGCTCCCTCTCTTGGACCCCAGCCTCCCTCATAAGAACAAGGCTGGGCTAGCCTGCTGAATCGAGGAACTACATGAATGAGACAGGAGATATCCCAGATGTATACTGAGGCCACTGTAGACAGCCAGGCCCCAGCTGACTGCAGATCCATGAGTGAGTCCAGCCAAGATCAGCTAAGCCTATCCCAGAGCACCAGGATTACCCAAATGGCCTGTAGACTAGTGATAAAAATAAATGTTTATGATTGTGAGTCACTTAGAGTTTGTAGTTGTATTTATGTAACAGTGTTATAGCAAGAGATAACTCGTACAGCTGGGTCTGGATGGTGACCCAAGTTTCACTGTTGCCGACAAGTTGAGTTAAGTTTGTTGAATTTTTCAAATTGTTGGTCTTCTTGGGACTGCTCTTAGACCTTTGTAACCAGGTATAGTGAACACTTCTTAATAGGTTCCCCTTCTCTTGATCCAAGTGGATTTGAATAGAAATCTCATACGTGAAAAAATATTTCTCTTCTAACACAGGGTAGTTCTGGGTGCTTGCCTAACCCCTGGTGTCTTTGGCTTGTGCATACTGACTGAAGTTGTGGTCACCACAATATGTCCCTGGATTTCTTTCTATCTAATTCCAAGAACAGGAAATCTCATACTTGCTCTAGGTTTTTGCTGCTTTGGGTATTTCCCAAATAAGCTATCTATGTTGGCAGAGTTTTCTGCTGACTGTAGTGGGTACAAGTCTGGAATTTAAATTTGATGTCTTCAGCCACCTTAGATTAAACATTTCTTTTTTCCGTCTCCCAGGGTAGACAATGGTTATTTTTTTTTAAGTGCTCTCAGAACAGTGGGGTACTGCTTTGAGGCAAAACCAATTACAAAGGGACATTCTATCATTTCATATAATGCTGATTAAACAGCTTTACTTTTTCAGACTTGAAGTTAAATTCTGGTTCTTCTTCTCTGGTTTTCTCCTTTACAAGGACTCAAGCTTTTCCTCTGCCTTTTCCACCCTCTTGGGTTCCTCCTCCTTCTTACTGGGGTGGTGGCAGTTTTCCCAGGATTACAAAGATGCAGGCGGCAGTCCCAATCTTTTTGCTATTCTCCCTCCAGAGACTCTCTTAACCCCGACTCCCATGCAGGAGTTTCAATATCTTGTGGATGGGAAAGCAAGAGAGCCGCATGTTTCTGAGGTCCGGTCAGCAGCCATTGCCTGGATGTGTCCGATGAGAAAGGGGATCTGGGCGTCTCGCTCCCTATCCCAGGCTTTCAGACCCCCCTCCTGTTTGTGGTCCTTAGCCCGACTTTTGAGGCAACTGTGCCCCCAGTACCTGAGTCTTTCTGGGCTTTGTGTAATGAGGTGACTTGCTTCATTCACTTGCTCCTCCCTTTCCCCACCCCCTAACTGGGGCACTTGTTCAGCTTTTGGTTCCTTGAACATTTTTCCATCTTCCAAAATTGTGTTGACACCTATTTTTTACTACTGTATCCTCTTCCATTCTCTTAGTCCTTGTGAATCTTCTTTTTGAAGGCATTATTCACTTTTATTAAGCTTCGAAAGTACGAAAATGCTTAACATTAATTTTCATGCCTTTTATGCCTAAGCTATTTAATAATATATAAAAGCAATTAAAACATTATTTACTATCACATCCATAAAGATAATGATAAAAATGACATACATCAATATGAAGAAATATTGAATAAATCTAATAAATCTTATTAACAGTGAAATGAAAATAAATACACCCCCAGATGTAACATATAAAACTTGACGCTACGGGGGGGGGGTTATATCTTGATTTGATTCTTTCACTCTTATTTTAGCGGGGTTTTGCAAGAAAGTTACAGTCACGTTCCATCCGCCGTGTTAGCCTGAAGTCTTCAGACTTTTTAGATTTTTATGAACATATATAAATTTGTTCTGCTGTAGCTCAATAATTGTCTTCTTCAGGAATCTTGTCTTGCTTTTTTTGTATTGTTTTGTTTTTTTGTTGTTTTTGTTTTTGTGTGTGTGTGTGCGGTACGCGGGCCTCTCACAGCTGTGGCCTCTCCCGTCGCGGAGCACAGGCTCTGGACGCGCAGGCTTAGCGGGCGTGGCTCACGGGCCCAGCCGCTCCGCGGCACGTGGGATCTTCCCGGACCGGGGCACGAACCCGTGTCCCCTGCATCGGCAGGCGGACTCCCAACCACTGCGCCACCAGGGAAGCCCCTTGACTTGCTTTTTAAAAAGGCACATAATAAATTATTTTAAAAGGAAAAGGAGTTGGAACTGTAGAGTTTAGAATTTTAAAGCAAAATTATCTTTTACCTCTGAGGATTTGAGTAACTCATAAGAATAGCAAAAAAATGTAAACATCACTAGGCACATCTAGCATTTGATTATATACAATTTTTGTTCAAGAGAATAGATTTCCTTTTCTTATCACTATTAGCACTCTCATTAACACAGAGCTTATATTCATTCCTATCATCTTAATCACCCATTTTACCATTATTATGATAAACAAAAGAGTTTATCTGAACCACAGAGGAAGTAGCTCTAGTGCTACAGCTTCTCTTCCATGACCTTGATGTTGGCCATGACAGGGACAACATAATGCACTGTTTGTTCCAAAACATATTAAGGATACGACATTATAATGAAATCCTACCTAAGTTTTCACAGATGCAAATATTATTTTAAAAATATATAAACTGGATCATAACACATCCACTGTTCTGCAAATTGCTAATTTCTCTTCACAGATTGTGAGCACCTTCCATGTCAGTACATAAAGAACTAACTCTTTTTCTTTCTAAAATAGCTTCTCAGATGGTTTCCAATTCAAAACAATGTTGTAACAGATATGCTTTAACATACCTCTTTGCTCATTTGCTTATGTATTTCTGTAAGATATTTTTTCCCGGAAGTGAAATTATGAGTCACATGGCAAGCACCTGTTGTATTTTGATAGATAAGACCAGATCGCCTTTCAAAAATGATCAATTTACCAAAAAAAAAAAAAAAAAGATCAATTTATACATTCCAAGCAATTGTCAGAATGTTCATTTTTTCATCCCCTCTTCAAAATTACATTTATTTTCTCCTTTGTGTCTTTGCTTATCTGATAAGCGAGACAGTAGTGTCTGAGTTCACACTCTTGAGCATCAGTGTGGAGGTGTTGTGCTTTACTCCAACTCCAGTCCCCAGACACAAGCAAATACTTTTCTCCCATTTCTGATAAATGGTAGAAGAGTGAAGTCAGCCCTATGGTTTTCAACAAATCCAGATATTTATTCATCAAAGGGCAGTTGTCCTTGAGAACATGAATGACCTAAAAAGCTTATCTTGTTTACCTCCTGATTCTGTCACTTTGGTAGCATTTTAGAAGAATGCCAGGTTAGGACTCAAATGCTCTCTCCCTGGTGCTCTCTGAGAAGAGTTTGAACTCTTGGTAATAATTGACTCTAGCCAGAGGGGGAAACTTTTTTTTTTTATTTCCTTTCTTGGTGCTTTAGTCCAATCTTTGGGAGCTTCTTACTGTATCAGTTTCTTGTGGTGGTCACTGGAGATATACTTTGATTCTTTCATTTTAGGCTTTTGAAGTGTTTGTACCCTTGTCCTTCTTTCTCCCCCATGAGATGTGGCCATGGGATGCTTCCTTTTCACCTGAAGCCTTGTGAGAAGGGTTCTATGGAAGAAAGAGTGGCCTGATGCCTGAGAAAGAGAAACAAACTGACTAAAATTTCCTGTGTCTTCAGATTAGAGCAAGGAAGTCAACTGGGTACCTATTATTAATCCCTTTAGGTTCTTTAGGTTTCACCTCTTACTCTAGCCATCAAGGCTTCAATCTATTTGGGGAAGTGAAAATTGACTATATCTTACCTAGAACCTCTTGTTTCCTGTGCTGGGGCTTCTCTAAGGCTGTGGCATGGGATGCCATAGGACCCCACTTGGCACTAATGCACTGACTCCTGGACTTATGGGGGAGTTAACACCCATGGGACAACCTTGATCAATAAGGGATGGGTGCTGCCAGAGAACTTTGTCTCCCTCTCTTCCCCTAGGTGGGTGGTCCTGAGATGGATTGCATAAGACTACTTAGAAGGTTCCGCAGGAATGATTTGTCCATAGCAGTGGCCAGTGCCTCTGTGTTAGGTTGAAAAATGACACCCAAAGATGACCATGTTCTTACCCTGGAATCTGTAAATATGTTATCTTTTATGGCATAAGGGACTTTTCAGACATTATTAAGTTAAGGATTTTGAGATGGGTAGATTATCCCGAGTTATCTGGATGGGCCAAAATGTAATTACAAGAGTCTTTTTAAGAAGGAGGCAGTAGAAGGTATGATGATGGAAGCAAGAGGTTGGAGTTTTGTGGAAAAGGAGTCATGAGCTAAGGAATACTGGCAGCATCTAGAATGTGAAAAAAACCGAGGGAACGGATTCTACTTTCAGAGGCTCCAAGAGAAACCAGCACTGCCAGCACCTTGATTTTAGCCTGTAAAGTCCACTTCAGACTTCTGACTTCAGGACTATAAGATAATAAATTTGTATTGTTTTTAAGACGCAGAAGTAATAGGAAACTAATAGGGCATCCATGTTTCATTCCCTCATCCCTTACTCCTATCCCTTGGGATCATATTCCCATAGAAATTGCTTATACAGACACCTTTGGCTCAGAGACTGCTTTTAGGGGAACCCAGGCTGAAACAGGAAGTAATTAGACTTCCACTGACAGTTTCTAACCGTGTGTTTTTCTTGAGGATCAGATTTAGGACACGTGTAGTTGGTTTGACTTAGATTCCATCTAAGATGGCCATTGGCAGGGAAAAGAGGTCTCAACTGAAAGATACTCAAGTATCCCCAAGGACCAGGGAAGGAAGGAGAAGCAGCAAATGGTTAGCCAGAGTACATGCCCATGTCCGGGAACTGAAGATGAGATCCCCAGTATTGGGGGAGGCGGTGTGTATGTGTGTTGGAGTGTATCATCAGGGTCTAACTAGGAAAACAGAAAGCACCTTCAAGTGTTTACCGTGAAGGAAACTTACTGCAGGGAACTGTTTACGCAGGTAACAGAGGAGCTGAGAACCAGAAAGGGGATGGAGAGGTAACCCAGAGATTGGAAAGAGCAGGAAACCATTACATCCTCAGGTTGGAGAGCAAAGTGAGGGGTGGTGATATTGGACCCCATGGGCTGGGACCACCAGAAAGAAGCTGGAATCAGAGCGGGGCTTTTCAGCAGGACTGACTCTCTGAGGAAGTGCAGCCATTTGCTGCTGGAGAGGCCACAGGAGGGAAGGTGATGGGGAGAAGTTCCCTGGCTTCTCCCCCCAACCCACCTTCCAATCCCCGTTCAGCACCTCCAGTTGGTGAAACCCAAAGAAGCCAGCTCTGTTGAAACACAGGGCAGGTAGAGTAAGAGTGGATCTGACAGCAGACCCGGGGCCGGCATAGAGCATCCTTCCAAATCTATGAAGAGACACCCACAAGAGAAAGAATCTATTTTACATACCCGCCAATCTCTGTGGAGACCAATTCCAGATTGGTGCCAATTGAGCAATACTTTTTCTTGCCTTATCTCTTCTGCCTTTCCACGCTCCAAGCCCTGAGGGATCAGAAACTGTAGCTGGTAAATACGGCAGGTTCCTGGAGATGCTGACAGAAGAAAGAAGGAAGAATCTGCCTTCTTCTTTTCCACTGCTGGCTTCCCATCCATCATGGGCTTGAGCTAAGGGAAGTGGAAACTTTAACTCTGAATGAACTTTAAGTTTTTGATTGTTACATAAAGCACACGTTAATTACTAAAACAAGGCTGTTTTAGGCAGCACTGACGTGACTAGAGGGAGTCATCTGAGGAAAGTCAGATAACCTAAGGGGCCTGCCCTAGAGTTCGTCTAAAGTAGTAAGAATAAATTAGCCTTTTCTCTCCATGCTGAACAATTATGCAAAGAAAATTGTGAGAGAAGAACACAGTTGAATGCTTCTCATCCCATCTGTGCGTGGGAAGCTTTGTGACTGGACCCGTTGAACTTTTTCTCACTTGGTTAGAAGTTGCAGGAAAGAGTCCACACTACTCCCTTTATACTCACGAGTGGGTTAGGAGCCAATGATTGCATAATTGTTTTTGTTTCTGTTTTAATTACCTCCACTGTAGGAAGTCAAAGGTGGGAATCGTTGGCATCCATTATTTTGGAGTTTCAGCCACAACTCAGACTGTAGCATTCTATTTTAATATTCGTAAATGATTGTGATTTAAAATCAATTCATAAATGATTACGTTTTTAGCATCAGCAGAAAAAAAGGAGTGTCTGAGGTGTCTTTAGTTATGAAGGTATAAAGAAAACTCTATCTCTGTATACTCAACTTTTGTGATTGTTGAAACTCATATCCCTTACACATGGACACTTGTCTGAAATGATGAAGAATCCTGGTATACGGCACCTCCGCTCCACAAACTAATATATTCTTAGATGAGCATTGGAACAAGTCAGCTTGAAATCAGAGTTGTGAGCCTATGAGAAAAATGGTTTGCAGCAAGGAAGAAAATTTTCTGAAGTCCCAGCTGATTTTGGAACAGAGACTATCATAGGCCCGTGATTGAAAGTGTATCACAGAAAAAGATGGGCATGGAAAGACCCCAACTGCAGGCATATAGGTGCTGAAACTACTGACTCTTCCTGAAGAGAGAACGCTGTACAATCTTAGGTGAAAAGTACGGAGACCGGGGATATATTAAGAAGGTCTTTGCTTTGAAACGAGAGGATGCACCCCATAATTAGGCAAGGAAGAGATTTTAAAGCTAGGAATTGGGATACTAGAGCAGGCTTGGGAGATCTGAAGGAGGGGTGGGAGTGGGCATGAGACAGGGTCCAGAAAGTGGAGAGAAAAACTACTCTAACTAGGTGACCACACCTCAGAGACTCAGTGACCCTGGGGAGGAAGAAGGAATGCCAGGAGATTGTGTTGGTGTTTCACGCGATATTTCTCCCTGCCTTTAAGCAAGAGCAGCTACCCACCCTCACTGAGCAAGCGCTGCCCGAGCTTGTGGCTCTCAAGGGAAACCGTGGCTATATCTGAGGTTGAGCAATCTGGTTTGGGTGGGGTGGGTGTGGTCAGTGATGCTGGGAGAAAGGAGAGTGTCTAGAGAAAGAAGTAGTGATTCTCTACTGGAAAGATGTGAGCACTTCACTAGGATTTGGGTTCCACCTACATGCTCTTGGGTAGCTTACTGCTCCGAAGAAACAGATTCCAGTTTTTAACTCTGTCCCACCTTCTGGGAAGGGCAGGTTGTGTGGGGTGCACTCAGAGGCCAGCAGCTGTCACTTGTAGGAATGCAAAGCTAGTAAAGCTAGTCAAGGGGAGAACTGAAGCAGGATGACACACATGCACACAATTACCAGTGAAGAAAACAGATGAAGATCCCTCAGCAGATTGGAGTAGGGTGGCCAGCAGTGGTGGGTGGCACAAGAGGAGTATGCATGGACTGTGACATGTAAGGAGGTCATGCAATGAGAGGAAAAGATTTGGAGGGACCACATGAGGAAGAGCAGAGGAACCTTGAGCCTCTGCTGGCTCCTGCCATGTGACCACTATTGAGGGCATGGCGGTGCATCAGTGCCCATGCATTCCCATCCATGTAGCCCGTGCCTGCACTTTATGCAGAGGAGCTACAGCAGCTGTCCTTCTAGTGGATATTTGGTGAGAACTGATGTGATGGGAAAAACTGATGCCTGTTCAGCTCCATCTGAAACCCTCAGTATGGATCTTCCCCTTGTAGTGACCCAGAACACTTACAGGTTGGAATGTCACTCCCAAGCCCCTCTACAGAATACACACAAACCCAGAAATTTAGGCCCTTGACAAACAGGGGGATGTGGGACATGGGAGAGAAAACCCTACTGCCTTTACTTGGTGTGACTGAAGAGAGACAACTTGAGATCCTTTCTCAGAGCTGGGACACGTGGAAACATGGCCATGTGTGCCATCTCTGCTATGTGAGCCACAGAACCACACTTTCTGAAGCCATCTCCCCACCCCATAACTCACCTTGCTATTTTTTAAAAATCCCAGTTAATATTCCACTTCAATTTTGATTTCTCAAGAAGACCCAAAATATGGGTGTCACCCAGACTTTTATCATTTGCATGTCTCTTTGACATTATAGCACACCCCATCTCTATAATCTCAATATCAGCAAATGTTATCTAGAAGTGTATAGGTGGTGCTGAAACCATAGCTTTCCGCTCCCATACCCTGCCTTGAACTAGGGTTAGTAAGTCATCTCTAAAAGATCAGATACACTGTTTCTTGAGAGAGCATGTCCTAATTTGAGTGATTCAGAAGTACAGGCAGAAAAAGTCAAAGGTTATTTTGTAATTATCAGCAATTTATGAATGTTTAATGCAATACAACATTGGACATAGATTTCTTTGCTGTTTTAAAAGCACTTTCAGGGGCTTCCCTGGTGGCGTAGTGGTTAAGAATCCGCCTACCAATGCAGGGGACACAGGTTTGAGCCCTGGTCCGGGAAGATGACACATGCCGCAGAGCAACTAAGCCCGTGTGCCACAAATACTGAGCCTGCGCTCTAGAGCCCGTGAGCCACAACTACTGAAGCCTGTGCACCTAGAGCCCGTGCTCTGCAATAAGAGAAGCCATGGCAATGAGAAGCCTGCGCACCGCAACAAAGAGTAGCTCCCGCTCGCCGCAACTAGAGAAAGCCTGCACGCAGCAACGAGGACCAAAATATAAATAAATAAACAAACAAACAAATAAATAAATAAAAAGCACTTTCATACACAAGCCTAGAAATACATTTGGCCCAACTCTGAGAAATATACGTTGAAGATACTACAGCGGGTAGCTCTGCAGTTGTTGAATTTAAGTCCTGTCTTGATCAGGGAAGAGGAAAGGCCTGTCTCCAGCATATCTGATATAGAAAGCTAGGTAAGTGGAGGTCTCTTCTGAGTAATTCCACAGAGGGCTCACTTTGTCTGTGTATATTTGAGAGTCTTGTGATTCACTAGGCTGGTAGTGAAAATATCAGGAAAATGCTGTGCTTGGAAAATTCTCTATATCTATACTCCTTTTTGTTGTTTAAATAGATAAAGCAATTAGGCTGCTATCAGAGGTAACTGGCTATCTAATTTCAATTTGTCAACAGTAATCTCTTTTATGGTATATAAACATACACCCAAATATAAATCTGCCAAAATATTTTAATTGATTTAAAAATTAGCTAATCATTTTTAATTAATATTTTGAACTAAAAGTCCCCCAAGTGTGACTACAAACTTGCACATTAGATCTTAAAGAGAATTTAAAAAAAAAAAATCTCAGTGAGGTCTCAAATCACAAGAGATAATGTTTTAACTCCAAAATTCATCTGGCCTTACAAGCATTTAAAAAAAACAATTGTCTTTTGGGGATTTTCATATGAGACACTATTATTCTCATATTGCATTTTGCTTGTATTTTTAGACACAGTATGGCAGATTTAATGAAGTAGGAAAGGAACTAAATGTTTTAAAGTTTGCATGGATAGTTTTTTGAGGGGGAAAGGAAGGGAATTTTTAGTTTTAAGATTGCTTTTAGATTTCTCCCAAATTCAGATCCAAGATTATAGGGAGAATTGAACATAACTGGAAACTCAGAAAGTGAGGCCCTGTTAACTAAGTGATAGCTTACCCTCCACAGAGAGATCAACACATGCTATGCTAGGGCATATTGGTTGCAAGCAACAGATACCAATTCTTTCCGGCTTAAGTGTATAAGGATTTTGTAGGAAGGATTCTGGAGAGCTTACACATTCCAAGTAATTGCTGAATCCCCAAGCGTCTGGAAGGACAGGATTAGGAAAGTTGGGTGGTCAAAGCCTGCTGGCAGTGATGTGATACCTCTTTCTTCTTTCTCAGATAGGCATCCCTCATTGTTAGAAGAATTTTTTTTAAAAGTCCAATCTACTTTCTGTTTATTTTAGCCCCATAATTATAATAATAGTATGCTCTATAATTCTTGCAGATTATCTGCAAATCTTAATAAGAGTAACTGGAAACCAGTGCAATCAACATTCTATATATACTTACCTCGACACTGGGAATTGCCATATATTTAAGTGTAATGACATAAACTGCTCCCATCTGATTATAGTAGCATAATGAGATGGTTTCTATATCTGACACCCATCTAATTAAAAGAATGTGTCAATGACAGGCATATAGGAAATAATTTAGATAATGAATGATAAACATTGACATTACAAACAACTTTATTTTTATATATTCCCATCTTTTCTCCATTCTATCCAGAGTTCTGTGGTTCTTGTCTTATTTAAAAACAGTCTTGCACAATATTTGTATTTCTTTTAGGAAAATTCTCCACAATTTCACTGACTTATAGGCAGAGGTGGGTTTACTTTGAAGCAAATGAAGCTTTAGTTTCAGTACCCCTCACTTATCTGGGCTCCTTCCAAGCCCCTGTATCTAACTTTGTATTTTTGTGGAATTTTTTTCTTTAAAAGATAATTCCTCAAATTTTATCACTTTAGGCCCCAGAAAACCTGACTGTACCTCGCCTTTAGACTTTATGTATGTAACCAATGCAATGTTAGCCTTCCCTCAACCACACCCTAATTCTGTTTTAGGCTGCATCAACCCAAATTTGGAACATAGTACATTCAATGGTTTTGTCAAGAAATCCAATAAACATCAAGAATTTTTGTTAGTGGATTTTGGTTTTTTGTTTGTTTGTTTGTTTGTTTTGCGGTATGCGAGCCTGTCACTGTTGTGGCCTCTCCCGTTGCGGAGGTTTCCGATCCTTAGCAAACTCTTTAATGAAAATCTTTTACTTGAGTGTGTCCTCTGGTGTCTCAAATCTCACTAAAATGTGCAACGCTTGCATCAAGAGGAATTTTGAGAACTGAAATATTCTTTACCTCCAACTTTTTACATGTATGTTTTCACATTTGAACTATATTAAATTGAAGAGCTAGGAATTGAATGATTTACTGCCAGACTACTGTCTTGTCTCTTCATGGTGTAACCTAGCAGTAGTAGCTCATACTAGAGGCTCAATAAATGAATGCTGAATGCTTATCAAATGAGGTTGTCATTTTAATAAGAGGTGGCATTATTGGTATCTGCTTTTCAGTATGGCTTGATACAGAAGCTGCAGGAAACACACACTGACTGTGCCTTTTCTCCAGGGAGTTTACAGAATCTGTATAGATTTGGAAGAACAAAGAAAGGAAAAGAAAACCAAACCAGATTAGTCTATTAATCTACAACTTAAGTGGTTAATAACAGGGGAATTTGAACTAGCTCTTAATATTGACACATGTCTGCCTTCATATCATTTTACAAGCAATGCTTTCTAGCTTTGCTAGAAAAGATAGATTCCACAGAAAAATAATCTAACTTTTAGGGGGCTTTTTTTTTTTTTTTTTTGGTACGCGGGCCTCTCACTGTTGTGGCCTCTCCCATTGCAGAGCACAGGCTCCAGACGCGCAGGCTCAGCGGCCATGGCTCACGGGCCCAGCCGCTCCGCGGTTCGTGGGATCTTCCCAGACCGGGGCACAAACCCGCGTCCCCTGCATCGGCAGGCGGACTCTCAACCACTGCGCCACCAGGGAAGCCCTGGAGGGCTTTTTTATATTGCACATGAGAAGATACAGAGACAGATTGTGTAAAATGATGAATAGACTTATGACAAAGACAAAAGCTAAGTCTTTTTGTTCATTTCAAATATTCTGAAACCTACTGAATACTATCATACAAGGAAAAGCAATTTTCGAAATAGCAATTGAAGAAACAAAATATTTTTAGGTTCCCAAAATGGCTTTCTATGTTATAAGGCTCCTGGCTTGAAATAAATTGTAACTTATATTTCCCTTTTAATTAGTGCCAATTCTCTTCTCAAAGAGGATACATATTTTCTGTTTCCACCAACATGTCCCCTTAGTATCTTCTGTCACTGTTGTCTCATCCCTAAAGTCGACGGGGGCCAACTCTTGGTTCAGGTTAGTAGGAATGCAGTAGTCAGGGATGAAGCCTCTGACCGATGTGCCCTGGGATTCAATCAGTCATGTCTTAGATCGGGTTTTGTCACATAGCCCCTTGACGAAGGTGCTATTATTATGCTGCTGGAAATGCTCACTGGGGCTATTGAAAGGATGGATAAAGGGACTAAGTTAGTATTTTAGTGGCAATCTTACTATCAACCATTTCCTTAAATAAGCTTCCAAGGCTAGTTATCTACTCTTAGTGCCCAGTATCATTATTCCAGAGAGACAACATTAACACCAGAATTTTCCATGATTAAGTCATGATTGGGGAACTTTTTTGATTCAGCAGATCTTATATGGCATGAGATTTAATAGAATACAATAGAGATTAAACGAAAAAATAAGCATTCTTCTTTCTTTAACAGGTTTCTATGACACTATTTATTGCAACTCCATCTCCCATTCCTCCTTAACAAGCTTAGTCATCATACTTTTTTCTTAGCATAGACAGGAACTGAATCAGAACCTAAAATATTTTTAGGGACAGATTGACAGGAACTGGACTTAGTATTAGGAGACGTTGTTAGTTTGGGACAATATGTTCCTTTAAAAACTACCCATAGCCTGGACCTTCTGTAGGGCTTCATTTTGTAAATTCAAAGTAAATAGCACAAACATAAGAAAAAATTTTCTTTTTATTTACCTTGTCTTTTTTTCTTGTTATTATAGTAGTTAAAAAAATGACAGCAGCCCCCATTTACCGCTTAACCTATTGATGTAACCATCATCAACCAATGATAGTGGTAGCATTGATTTCCAATTTCCAGGAAAACCATCCTGCTGGTGGAAGCCCAAATCTATTCATTTATTATTGTGTGTATTCAAGGGAGGAATATGAACCCATCGATCCAGCAGTGCACCAGCTGGTAAATATTTAATATTTATTCTCATCACTGAAATTATTTCAAGTTTGAATATTGACAGTCACTGGCATGCATGGTCTGGTGTGGCCTCTGGTACATATCTCCAGCAGGCTACAGTTCACTTCATCTTTGTAGATTAACTTCCTTGCTGTTTAGTAGTTTTGCAACATTATTTTCAGATGGCTGTCCTGAAGTCCAGATTTGAATTTCAGTTAATCTTGATATCTTTTGGTGGAAGGATTATGTAAAGGACATTTGAGCTCTACTCTTCCTCACCATTTGAATATTATTCAGACTTTAACATCCTCAAGTGTACTTGAGAATTATTGACCTTTATAATGACCATAACACCTGTGTCTTCTCATGCTATTTCTTTTTTTTTTTTTTTTTTTTTTTTTGTGGTACGCTGTGGCCTCTCCCGCTGCGGAGCACAGGCTTCGGACGCGCAGGCTCAGCGGCCACGGCTCACGGGCCCAGCCGCTCCGAGGTATGTGGGATCTTCCCGGACCGGGGCACGAACCCATGTCCCCTGCATCGGCAGGCAGACTCTCAGCCACTGTGCCACCAGGGAAGCCCTTCTCGTGCTATTTCTTACCAGAGATACTTTGCTGCACCAAGAGAAAGATGCTGCTTTCAGGTTTTCACCACGGCAAGAACTATTTTGCTACAAGCCACTAAGGTTATTCACATTTAAGTGTTTAAATCTTGGCCTTTATTTTGAGATCCATGCAAGTCTGGCCAGCCTCAGTCTTTGAAGCCATTGTCATCTTCCCAGCCATCATATACCTTCTGGCTCCTTCAAGGGAGCATGAATACCTAGAAGTAGTGGAGACACTTCTCCTGAAAATGCATGTCTTGTTGGACTGGTTCTGGTCCGCTAGAATTTTGACTTCAAGATCAAGGGCTTTTTGTTTCTTGTGTTGATTCTTGCCTTTTACTCTTGGATTTGACACTAAGCTTCTCTCTCTTGGGCTTTTGAACCTCATTTTTTCCCAGTGGTTCTCCATCAGCTAACCCCCTGGCCATGAGTATTCACTGCCTCTACAGTTTCCATTAAGACCTAGGGAATCTGATCCTGATCTCGACCAAATACTTAATCATAAGCCATGTTGAGTCAGGTCAGCAGCCTGCTCAAGAAGAAAAAAATCATATATTGTTTGACTGTTTCTATGTTCTTTACAACAAAATAAGTATAAGACTCCTGCTTTCTGGTTAGGGGGTCCAGATGTTCTGTGTTATTATAGCAGTGTTTGTACTTCCATTTTAAAATTGTGAATTAATATTAACTACAGCTTATTCATTAAAAATTACACATTCCATTGGCTTCTCTGTAAAATTATTTCTATTATTTTTTTCATCTTTGGGGGAAGCTCATGAAAGTCTGCAAGAAGTAGGGTCTCTAAACAAACCTTGGGCTAGTCATATTTGTGAAATGGATAGAAGATTGGAAAACAGTGTAATAATCTACCTATTACGTGTTTAATTTATCAAGTTCATTTTTAAAGAAAAATGACTTTTCCCATGGTTCTAATAAGGGATTATTAAATTCTCTAGAAGATAATATTTTGTTAAAAAAGGGGGGAGTGCCCTAGAGGCAGACTGCCTGAGTTTTAAACCTGGCTCTGTGTGATTTTGAACAAGTCACTTAATTTGGGGGGCATTGCTTTCCTCATCTCTAAATGATAACATTTAGCGTGTCGGGAGGATGATGAGATAAAATGAGATAATGTACGAACTCTTTAGCATGGGTCTTGTTCATAATAAGAACTAAATAAATGTTATTATGATATGTATGTTAGATCAGAGTGCTTTCATCTAAATGTAACAGAAATTTGACTCAAACTGGCTTAAACACTAAGGAAATTTACTTTCTCATATGATAGGAAGATCAGTGGTAGGACACTGGTTACTGCCCTGAAGGGGAGGTTGGGTCCATAGCTCATATTCTTTCCACCTGTGATCTGCAGTTTTTATGTTGGCTTCAGGCATAGATAGTAACATGGCCATAGTAGTTTCCTTGAAAAAACCCTGTAGAACAAGGGAAGCTATTCCATATAGCAGCTCTCTTTAAGCAAGGATACTTTTCTTAGAAGCTCTCTAGAAGACATCTTCATACTTTTTTCCTTTGTTCTCAGTTGAGTCATAAGCCTGTTACTGAACTAGTCACTAACAAAGGAAGTGAGAGTCCCCTTAGACTAATTAAGTACAACTTCTGGATCTAAAGATGGGATCAGCTTTCTCTGAGGGAAGAGGTACATTTTCCAAGACTGTGTGAGCAACCTCGATGACATAAGAACTTCTTCAGAGATTGGTGTTAAAAATATTAAAGAGTGGTTTGTATTCTTGGGAAATGTGTCATACTGACATCACTAAGGGAAAAGCAGCAAGAAATAGGTCTTCCTTACTAACCCTTAAGATGATTTTCAAAATCCCAATTTTTTTAGAATAGAGAAGTTCAATATGGAATTTTGACATTTGTCACATTTAAAATAGGATAATTAGTAAAATGTTGATTCTTCATTATCAACTTTTCAATTACATAATTCCAATTTAATTTGCCTGAGCATTTCACATTCTTTTGATCTGATCCTTAATAGACCCATGTAAGAAGGCAGAGCAAATATAAATGTCTTTATTTCACAGAGATAGAAACCAGAGATAGAAAGGTAAAGTGATAGTACTAACATCATCCTCCTGACACTGACCCCAGGCCTTTTCGTTATATCATGTACTATGTGTCTATTATTTTCCTGATGTCCTAATCTCCTTAACTAGAGAATATACTTTTTAAGGCAAGGGGCATAATGAAATAAAATTCATATTTTAAGGCAAGACAAGAAAAAGTTAAACATAGAAATTTTTCTCTGCCCAATGGGCCTCCTCCCTCCCCACTAATGTGCCTTGTGTATCTGTCTTATGCATTAACCAGACCTCCCCAATGGCAGAAATACCTGCTTAACTGTAAAGATCGTTTTTTCTTCTTCTGGCACCTTAGAAGATAACATGCCTTTCTCATCCTGTAAGGGGTTACGATGACCCACCACTTGTGTCGTATGTGCAGACATCTTTGGTGAACTTTATATACAAAGCCAATATATCATTTCCCTTAAGCATAGCAATTGATATGGAACATACTGGCCTGCACCTAATGGAAGTTCTTAGCTTAGATATTTACATCTGATGCTGTCAATGTTCCTAGCTATATTACTTGTATTCTGCCTATTTTACAAGATTATTGTTTCTTGCATTACCAAATGTGTGACTGATAAAAATAACGATGATTAGGTGACTTGAAATGATTACCAAATATACAGTTCTATAAGATCAATGATTGTAGTAGTGTAACTCTAGGTATGGGAAAAAGCAACAACAGGGAACCATTTCTCGGACCAGCGCAGGCAAGTAAGACAGGCAGTCCAGAGGCTTTTGCTTACTGTTAACAGGGCCTGGTCCAGTAATAGCACATTGAGCGGCCTACAAACGAAATCTTTGCCTGACCTGGGGATGTGTTACTAACACATTGGGACAAACTGGTCATGAGATGCCTCACAAACCTTCATTGAAATTAATACTGAAAGGGAGGGGATTGTAAAATAAAGAGTGTTGCCCATCATTCGGTTCTCTAAGAATCAAGTCGTTAGCCACTGCAGTCACTGACCTACAATATACCCTGAAAGGAATTCATGGTGAACATCAGGATAAGGCACTTTGTGCTTTGGGAAAACTCGCAGAACTGGCGCTCAGATAGTTAGATATTTTCAGGAGAAAATTCCATGAACCCAGCTTCTTGCATCTTCCCATACTTAGAAAAGCACTAAAACCATTAACCAAGATATCTGTCCTTGTGAATAGCAGTAACCTTCTACCAAGCTGTGTGCTTGATTACACATACTGCTTTGTCAAAATCACATATATACTGGCCTCCCCCATCACGTCTTTGGAACAGTCCGTAGAACTTTCTGAAAGACTAACTCCCAGATTACAGTCCTCAGGTTGGCTCGAATAAAATTCTCTATTTCTTTCTTAGATTAACTATTAATTTTTTGTAGACAGATGTATCTCCTATGTATTCTAATGTCTAGGATTTTAGGATTCAGAAACTGTTGATTATAAATACTCCCCTGAACTAAGGCAAGATGAAAAATCTTGAGTTTGAGTCTTTCCTTGCCAGTGATATACCTCTGGACAAAGCAATTAATCTCTGCCTGGGTCAGTTTTAGAGGGCATTTATTTATATCTAAGTAAACCCATTCTCCTATGAAATAAAAAAGGCAGTTTGGTACTTAATTCCCTCTTATTGACTTTTTGTGGATACTTCATAGAATGTCTCACAAATTAGATTGCATTTTAAAAACATGAAGCCGTTAACATATCTGAAAACCCAAATATTATAAAGTGAGTCAAAGATAGATGTAAACAAAGCCAAAATCCAATCAGATCGAAAGAAGCGAAAAAGAAACAGAAAGCATTCAGCAGAAGCAAACAGAATTACCAACTTCCAAGCAGGGCTTTTCCAGGAGAGAGGAGAACATTCAATTGGAAATTGCTCAGTCACCCAACATATGCAGTTCAGGATAAGATAACAGCAGCAGCATCAACAAAATCTACCTTAACTGAGTAGTTTAAGACATCTGAGACCAATCACTTTTGTCATAAATAAATTTATTTTTATTAAATTATGTTATTTTAATCTAAACTTTCTAAATGAATTACATTGTACAGTGTTATGTTTTCTTATGGCTTCCATTTGCGACTGGTGCTCTGGGGATTCCAGTGGAAACTCCTGTGTCGGTCCTTTTCCATTCACAGGCTTAGTTGGGAGGATTCCTCCATGAAAGACCCAAAGTATTAAACAGTATCTAGCAAAGGCTAGAACCTAAACCCAGATGGATAAAGATGTGGCAGTGGACCAGCATTTACCTGTTTAGTCTCATTTGAAAAGTAGGCTAATTGTTTTTTTCTATTTGCACCTTGAACTCTTTCTTATTCCAAAATTGTTTTGGTTTTTTCAATGCTTTGATTACAACCAAAGTCAACAAGGTCATCTGCATGGACAGTTGATGCAAAGGTTTTTATAGGTAATAAATATCTTTATTCCATGATGTGTAGCCTGCACACATTCACAGGAAGAAAAATACTGACATAAAAATATATGTTGGGGCTTCCCTGGTGGCACAGTGGTTGAGAGTCCGCCTGCCAATGCAGGGGACACGAGTTCGTGTCCAGGTCCAGGAAGATCCCACATGCTGCGGAGCGGCTGGGCCCGTGAGCCATGGCCACTGAGCCTGTGCGTGCGGAGCCTGTGCTCCGCAACGGGAGAGGCCACAACAGTGAGAGGCCCGTGTACCGCAAAAAAAAAAAAAAAAAAAATATATATATATATATATAGGCATTCTATCAGAACATGACACTTAGAAGTAATATGTAATAAAAGTTTAAGAATAAAAATGTTTCTTTCCAACTATTATTTAAAATAGACCATTATTTAAATATAGTATAATGTATATTTTTATGAATGCCATTTGTAAACAAAAAACAAAGTTTATAATGGCTTTTGGTGAATGAAAGGGAGAAGTTTGGGGGCTAAAAAAAGTGTACTGTTTCAGTTGTAGCACTGGTGCCTCTACTTTTGATTGAAAAAAAATCATTTTTAAAACCCAAAGTAGGCTATTTCTATTGTGGTAAATGTTACATTATTCAACAGATGTGTATTGAATTCATGGATTATCTAGTTCCTTTATTTTCTCTCTTTTTTTAAAACCTGCCTTCATTTTAGTCGCTCCACCAGAGAAAATATAAATTAAAGATTAACAAAGAATGAACTAACAGTGATGCCTAAATTATATTGTTTGAAATACATTTTAGTCACCCGTTCTGCCCTTGTCTCCTCATTTGTTAAGGCCACTTCCAACCCTGAGTGTCACTAAATTTTAATGATGTGCTGAATTTCTCCTGTAGCCTCTCAGCTGTTTTGGTCTAGTAGGGTATGGCAACCTATTTTAAATGACAGTGGTTCTATCCCAATTAACTGTAAACAACTCTGAAAAATTAATTTTCAGCCAGTACATTTTCATAAAGTATTTTTTTCACTCTAGGAGAAACTAACTTTGAAATCATACTTAAAAGTAAGAGAAAAGGTATTTGAAAGCCTTGGTACAATTGCTAATTCCTTCTGGAAAACATATTAGCTGTAGTTTCAGCAACATTTTCTACTATTAATCTTATTGCTAAATTATTAAAGTATTTCTTAGGAAAATGGATTAATTCATGAAACCTGACAAGTTCTCTTGATTTTTTGTGGTAGGTAAATCTGTAAGCACTAGGTGGCCATTTAGTTATGCAAATCCTCAGTAAACACTGCCGTGAAATGTGAAAACTGGGAGATGTAGCTGGAGGGGCCAGTGGATTCCTTTTACAGGAGGAAGCCTGTGAGGAATGCTGTTCACTTGTGATGGTGTGAATGTGTCCAGGCTGCAATCAGAGGAATGGGCTAAATGACTTTAGAGGTTTCTTCTAGACGGAAGAGCATTTCCTGTAATTAACTGTAATTGCTGTTAAGTATCAGCAATTTCAGTCTCCGTATTTAGACCTCTATATGCCCCATTGATTATTTTCGTATGTAACCCAGATATGAAATAAAGCCTCTTATGCTCCTGATGTCTAAAGCCTTGCTAAAATACATGGTTTTGAGAGTTTAGAGCTTGCCTCATGATTTCTGTTAATTTTCAGAACTTTCACTCATATAGTGAAAAGCCTCTATTTTTCTGCCTCTCTTTTATTCCACATCAACCACAGAGTACCAAATTATTTTCCTGCTTTTTTTCAAAGTAATTTTCACTCCCTCCTTCTCCCGCATTGAACCTGCATACCTAAACTCGGAGATGATTTTCTCTAGGATAACTAGTCACTTTGGCAAGATAGCAGTTTATTAGACATATGTCATATTTGATTACAATAGCTCTCCTTCCCCAAATATCAGCTACAAAAGAATTTCTTCCTCTTTCCTTTTACAGCCTCTCTTCCTTTAAAATTATCTCCCAAACATTGCTCCCTGGCATAGCAACCCATCTGGAACCGTTTGGAGGTAACCTGCCTCTGTTTATTCCAGAGTCTCTAGTTACATAGGATATGGTCTGGGAAAGTGAGGCCCACATAAAATTCCAACACAGTTGGAATTTGTCCAGTTGATGTTGATAAGCTCTGCTATTTCTGCCACGTCTCTGTTAGGGATAAAGATGAAGCTTTAGCTAAAAGGTAGCATATTGAGACAAGTTAGAAATATAGGTGTCCTAAAAATATTTCCATCGCAGTTTTTCCCCCTGCACTTTTAATCAAATCCTCATTAAGCTTATGGGACCACCTGGTACTGCTACTCTGAATTATAAATTCAGTACAGATAATGCAACCAGCTGGGAATACTTAAGAAAGCTCAAATGAATGCTTTTTAAAGTTTTTAATAAAAACAGGTTTTAATACTCAAGTGAAGATCTGTGCAAGATTTGGGTTTAATTGGATGCTGGTCTAAATTAGCTGAATATTCTCTTAGAGCTTAACAAATGCTATTGAATGTCTTCTGATTGTTTGTCTAGCCACAGCTGAGTGTAGTATTTTTTCCTGAACATATCTGAGTTTGCAAAACTTTGCTTACAATAGGGACTTAAACAATTACAGGTTTGAATTCAGTACGTAGGACTCTGAAGCAATGATGTGTTTAAATCTACAGTGAAACCCTGGTATATGCTTCAGCCATATGGCAAATCTATAAATTTATCTTTCTCTTTATTAAGCTTGCATTTACCTGCATGATACCCTCCCTTTTTTCCTTGGAAGGTATCTCCTTTTGTCTTTTTCTGAGATGTGTTTAATCTTCCTTTAATTTTTTTTTTCATTTAATCCAAGGATTAACTTTATTATCTCTTCTCTCTTTTTTCTTCCCTAGGAGCTGAAGCATTTTTGTGATGTTCTAAATCTTATAGCACTGAATTGAATATAAATAGAATTCCAAACAAGCAAATGCATAATCGATCACCCCTTTCTGGGGTTGCCAAATATCGAAGAAAGTTTATTCTTTGCTCTCGGGGTTTTTACATATACATATTATTTTCACTTAGGCATTTAAAACACTTTATTAAGTTTTAGTGTTTTCCTGGGCTCTTCTATTTTTATATAAACTGATATGTTGAGTAAGTAGAATATTTTTCTCTTCCTATAGTTCTAGAATTGGACTATTCCGTAGAAATATGTCCCTTTCTGAGGAAAAACATTATAAGTGTGCTTGATTTGGAGTTGCAGGGCCAGCAGCGAATTATTCAACACTAGGCTTTCTTAATAATAGCACCCATCCCCTCATTTTGGAGAAGAAGAGCTGAAACTCATAGAAGAAAAGTGACTCATCTAAGTTACTGGCAGAGTTCAGTGCTCTTTTGGGTACAACCTGCTGCCTCTCATCTAGAAACCTTTCCACATTCACTGAGCTCCTACTGCATGCCAAGACTATATAGGAGACATTTCTTTAATTGAATGTTTTTCAACTTTACCAAGACCTAATTGACACATAACATCAGGTACCTTTAATGTACCTGATGTAATGATTTGTTACACGTGTATATTGCAAAATTGGTACCACAATAAGGTTAGTTAACACACCCATCACCTCATATCATCACAATATTTTTTTGGTGTGTGGTAAGAACATTTAAGATCTAGAAACTTTCAAGTACGTAATACAGTACTGTTAACTATAGTCAACATGCTGAATACTAGATTCCCAGAGTTTACTCATCTTATAACTGGAAATTTGCACCCTTTGACCAACATATTCCCCTTCCTCCCGCCCCCCAGCCCCTGGAAACCACCATTCTACTCTGTTTCTATGAGTTTGGCTTTTTTTTAGGAGTTCATATGTAAATGTAATCAGACAGTATTTGTCTTTACCTGACTTGTTTCACTTAGCATAATGTCCTCAAGGTCTAGCCATGTTGTTGCAAAAGGCAGGATTTCCTTCTTTTTTTATGGCTAAATAATATTATATTATATATATTATATTATATATGTATATATATATATATATATATATATATATATATATATGAGCATTTTCTTTATCTATGTATCTGTTGATGGACACTTGGTTTGTTTCCATGTCTTGGTCATTGTGAACAGTACTGCAATGAACATGGGGTTGCAGAAGTCTTTCTGAGATCCTGATTTCATTTCCTTCAGATATATACCCAGAAATGGGATTGCTGGATCATATGGTAGTTCTATGTTTAGTTTTTAAAAGGAATCGCCATACTGTTTTCCATCATAGCTGTACCACCAACTGTACACTAGGGTTCCCTTTTTTCCACATCCTTGCCAAAACTTGTTGGCTCTTGTCTTTTTGATGATTGTTGGAGGAGATCATCAAGAGGTTGTGACCACTGGCTGACCCATGAACTGGACCAGGGCAATCTGAGGCTCTTCTCCCCTCCCCTGTCTTTGGAATGTATGTTCTGTGGGAGGGTGTGGAGATCTACTCCTCTTGTGGCTGCCCAAGACAAGCTTCATATATAAGTTCCCTCGTTTATTAAACCTGCCGTCTACCAATCTGGAGTGGGCTGCCTCTTACTTTTGTCTCTCCTTGCCCTCAGTGTATGGGGGCCAATTTTGTGAAACCACCAATAATGACTGAGAAGGGCTGGAGCCAGTTTACGGGCCACTCCAAAGTCTACAGCCAGGACGGGGTCCCTTGGTCTCCTGGGTCCCTTGGCATATAGTGCTGGTGAAGATACAAAGCCAAATGGGGCTGCAGCCAAGTCCTCAGGGGTATGGAGGTGTTTCCATTTCTGCAGCTAAGACCAGAGTTGGCAAGTCAGCTACCAGATAACAAGCCTGTCTTCTCAAAACAGCTCTCCTTGGTCTTGGACTGCACTTTCACTGTCTTCTACCTGGATCGCAAAGCTCCCACAAAGGCACTTTCGTCCATGCAGGGATGCCAAACTACTGTTGTTGAGGGGGGATATGTGTGAGGAACATATTCGACCATTTTTCTCAGGATGCTATTTTTATATGGTATATAGTTCTCCTTAATCTTTATGGCTTCCCAAACTTCAGAGTATATATACTGAGAGAAGCACATTAACAGTTATTTAAATAAATTTTGTTTAAGAAATTGGACCTGGGCTTCCCTGGTGGCGCAGTGGTTGAGAGTCCGCCTGCCGATGCAGGGGACACGGGTTCGTGCCCCGGTCCGGGAGGATCCCACATGCCGCGGAGCGGCTGGGCCCGTGAGCCATGGCCGCTGAGCCCGCGTGTCCGGAGCCTGTGCTCCGCAACGGGAGAGGCCACAACAGAGAGAGGCCCGCGTACCGCAAAAAAAAAAAAAAAAAAAAAAAAGAAATTGGACCTAAGCAAACCAAACAAATGACAGAAATAATTCACCTAAAAAAAGGGCACTTGAATACAAAGTAATAGGATTTGTTATTTCATGAGTAATGATTCCAAATAAATGGTTTGACACACTTTTGGTATACATTTTCAGATAAGAAGCCGCAACATAAAAATCACAAGAACATAGGCTCTGATATCAGAGAGCCCCAGGTTCAAATCCTAACTCCATCATCTACTGGTTGTTACTCATGGCCAGCATGACGTGGGGGAAACCAACATACAAGTAGAAGTATGGAATCTGCATAGCATGTGCACTGATTGGGACAAGTCCAGGATGCTATGAAAATGTGGATAAGGGGCCCCAGCAAGGCTGGGGATGTTGAAGAGGTTATACCTGACCTTCCGCGATTGAGAGGCTAATATCAAGGTCTGCAGTGTAATTTGTGAGATGCAGAAAAACTCTCTTGTTCAAAAATATTTCTCTCTATCATCAACTGTTACTCTCAATAACATAATGCTTGAATGCCTAAAATTGCCACTGTTGTAATAACTTCTTTGGGATAAATCTTTTCTCTAAAGAACCTCAATAAAATACAAATATGTCCAAAAGGTGGGGTGACATTCAGAACATATCCCCCTGCCCTTTCTTTTCTTCCTTGTTACCTGGAATCAGGTCATGGCTTTGGGAATACGAACAAGGATAAAAGAGTTGCGGCGAAAAGGCTGGGAGAGAGTTGGTGAAAGGGTGGAGGCCCAGATGTCTGGAACGGCAGTCCTCTGGAGGAAGGAGGGAGTGTGTAGTGGGCACAAGTAGCTATAAGGATAAACTTTGCTGACCCGATTATTTTTCTGAGACCAGCCAATTCCTAAAAGTGGAGACAAATTTTCAGGACAGTGACATTATAAGATACTGACAATTGGAAATCTGAGACTATCCAGGAAGCATTTCCCCTTATCTACAGCTTTAGCATGCACATTTTATGTATTTTAAAAAATGAGGGGAAAGTCAGCATATTTACAAATGTGGGAAATGCAGAAAGTAGCTACTATGAGGAATTACCTTTCATATGAATATTTTATATATTTGTCAAAGCCTAAATCCAGGGTTGAATGAGAACTAGAATATGAGGCAAAAACTTGGAGAAAAAGTATCTAACCAACCCCAAAGCTGCAGTTTTCAACTTGTATGTCTTGTGACACCGCTGACTGGGTCCTAGGGAATTCTGGGATTACCATCAGAACTCCTAGTGCAGCAAAGGGCACCTTGGACCACTGCTTTTGGCTCAGCTCTGCTCTTAGGCCTGCATCTTAGCCCTTGGAAAGCCAAAGAGCTGAAGGTTTACTTCATTTCTGGCATCCTGGCATTTGCACTTTGAATAAAGTAGATTCTATCATATCTTATCAACCATAACAAATTAGTGATATGAACAAGGCATGTTTTTGGAGTCATTGTTAATATTTGACTTCACTTTCAAATAGAGCTATGAATGTTTGATATATCTTGGAGCCAAATAATATCTTTATGTGCTTTACATGTTGAAATTCTGTCAATGTCTGAAATCAAATGTACAGTAATAAAAGATGATTAGAAAAGTCATTCGTTTTATATAAAAACAGTGATGAAAACTTTTAAATAATTGAGTAAGGAAACAGATTGGCAGTTACTAAAATATTGCAAGTGCCTTAACTCGGAAACTTTAGGAAGGATAGTATATACTTTTAGATATATGGTTCTAGAAGTTTAAATAATGCAAGACAGAGTAAGAGGGAGTAGATAATATAATTTTAAATATTACAGAATCATCTGGGGTATTAACATTCATAAATGTCAACAAAATGACTTGTAAAACTTGCATTTAATTTTTACTTATTTATTTCCACTTAGGGCTTACATCTTTTAAGAAAAAAATCCTTTCTTCACATTTGTGAGGAAAATTAAGAACAGAAGGTCAGTTGTGCCACCCGAAGATTTTCAAAGCAGGAAAATCTTCAAAATAATGTACAACATCCATGAAAATCATCTCTGGTCCAGATAAAATGAAGGCTATAAAGAATGCGAACATTTATTAGATGTTATTAGGCTGAGTAGTTATGATAATAACTAAGCATTCTTATGAAAATTGATTAGCTGCAAGTTTACCGATGCTGCAAGTGATGTTGAAATATGCATTTGGCTATTCAGCTTTCTGAAGGCCAAGGGTGAAGCTGACTGGCAATTTCAGGGATGTCTGTGACTGAAATTAAACAACTTTGCATCTTCAAATTTGTAGGAGATAAGGGCTGCCTCAGATACCTCCATATCTCCAGAATTAATAATTAATGAGTCAAAGGATACATATGTGTGCCTGCCATGCAGAGTGGCCTTGAACAATTCTGAAGATATAGAACTGTCAGCAGATGTTTTATCCAGCTTAAGAATGTTAGTTAAGAGTTAAGGGCACTTATAGGCGGGAACATAACCTGGCCTAGACATACAGAGGTGAAAACTCAACCCATTTTGGAGCAGGTGGTCTTCTTTTACATTGCTGCCAGAAAGGCATTCCCAGGCAAAAATCAAGATCTTAACTTACACAGTGTGATTGACCATATTCCAAACAAAAATATTTTCTCAGGTTTTTTCCCTTTGCTAGTTCTAGTGGCTAGAAATCAGGTTATCAAAACCTAACCAGGCAATATGTTGGAGATCCTTACTTCTGTGATCTCGTTGAATCATTTGTTTAAACTGCCCAAGGAAACTCTAAAGTTTGAGCTTCCCTGCTGTTGTGGAATGCTCTAATTCCAGGAAGTTTGATGAATGAAACAGGAACAGAGCTAGATGGTAGTAAATGGGGTATCCATAATATTTTCAATAATACTGCTGATAAAGAAGACAGATCTTTAGTTTAGAACCAAACTATAGATGAGTCTCTAGGACGAGGCTGATGTAATAATCCCGGCTCTGTGGCCGTAGCCCTTCTATTGTGCCATCTTGTATGCATGTGCATCAGGAGGTCCAGCACCACTTGGCTCATTACCAAGGTAGATCAGTGGTTTTTGCATGAGCCCTATTATTCCCTGGGTATAACCAACTCCTGGGTCTATGGCCATGACTTCTGGCAAATTTTGAAGATGTTGGAGACCATGAATTTTCAAAAGCACCCTTCTTTTTAAGTGTCTGACAAACTTTCAGGGCAGCAGTAACTCTGTTGCCAGCCTGGTTTGGAGCAGTGGCTGGAAAGTGCAGGAGGACAGATTTTGTTTTCAGGCCATACTTAATGGAGTTGAGAATAAGTCAAAAGGCAGCATCCAAGGTGGAAATTGACTGATAGCAAGACTGTCCAGTGGTGTTTTCATCCAAAAGGAATACTCAGGAGTGATGGGAGTTGGAGCTGTCCGAGTATGAAGCCATAGGGAAAAGATAAGATGAAAGAGGTTTATTCATTCAACAGATATTTATTGCATCCTTATGTACAATAAGATATACGAGGCACAGGTTTAGGCATACTAAACCTGTATACCTAGCACATATACATAGATGGCATATAAGGGTAGAGTAGGGGGTAGAGTAGAGCCTGAAGGAGTCTTTGTGCTGAAGAGTGTAGACCCAGATGCTCTGCATAGGCCTTCTGAAGCCCTAGGTAGAGCGGCTTGAGATCGAAAGGTCTGAGTGATGGGATGTATTTAATCTCTTTAGCATGACTTACAATACCTTTCTTGATCTAACTCTCACTTAACAATTTAGCCTTGACTATTTCCATGCCTGTTTTCAAAACGATCATTCTATCCGTAATGAACTATTTACTCTTTTATGACTCGGCATTCCTGTTTCTTACCTCTGAAACTGTGAACCTGCTCTTCTTTCTGTTTTGAATAATTCTGCTTCCTCCCCTTCCTCCATCTTGGATACTTATTTCCTGGCTAACTGCTACTCATTCATCCTTCCTGGGTCAGATGTTCCTTCCCTTGGGAAGTTGTTCCCAATTCCCAGGCCTAGGTAGTGAGTCTATCCCATGTACTTCCATAGAATCTTGTACTTAACAACTGTCATTATACAAAACACATCGAATTATAATTTCTGGTTGACTTTCTGTCCTGTCCACAGAATTGTAGCCATTGCTACAGGGATTCTGTCATGTTACCATTATTTCTTCAGATACTAGCACAATGACTTAGACATGGTAGGCACTCTGAAGTATTTGTAGAAAGTGTAAGTTTTTGACAATATCTAGGAGAAACAATCTTCAATGCACCAGATGGAGGGCAGAGAGAAGTATTGTTCTGAATCATTTTAAGTTAACCAGGTGAAGTCATTCATTCACGCATTTATTTATTTATTTTTAGAGCCAAACTGGGAAGGCGTGAAGTTCATTTAGGCAGAACCTGAAGGATGGTTTCAGATGCATCTGGCACACCAGCAATTGCGTTTTCTGGATATGGCTGCACCAATATGTATCCCATCCCACATGCTCTTCAGAGAATATGACATTGACGATATTTTTTGCCCATTAAAACTAGGTGTGTGTTTGCAACTGCCTTGACCCACAGAATGTGGCAGAAGTGATTCTGCGTGACTTTCAAGTCTATGATATAATTACGCAGTATGATTCCACTTTGCTCTCTTTTTCTCTCTCTTTCAGCTTGCTCACTTTTAGAACAGAGCCACCATGTTGTGTGGAAGCCCAGGCCACATGGTGAGGCTGTGTGTATGAGTCTCCATGCAATAGCCCTAGCTCAAGACTCAGCTGACAGCTGGAATCTAATGCCAGACTTGTGAGTAAACAAGCCTTCAGATGATTCCAGGTGCCAGCCTTCAGTCTTCTAGCTGAGGCCCCAGGTCTAATGGAGTAGACCCCAGTTCCCCCACAGTGCCCTGTATGAATTCCGACACACAGAAATCATGAGCGATAATAAATGACTGTTGTGGTTTTAAGCCACTACACTCTGGAGTGATTATTATGCAGCAGCAGGTTTCAGTACAGGCAGCAGAGTAATTTTCCCCCTCTCCTGCTTGCTGGCTTTTCCCACTGTAGTCAGGACATCCTTCTTCATAAACAAAGTCAATACATGAAGTTTGTATAAAAAAAGAGGAAATTGAAATAGAGTTCCAAGAGGAGGATAAAAGGTTAAAATGGTTATTTAAAAAGTAAAGTGATTGAAAATTAACAATTAAAATATTAATATAAATTAAAACTATAAAGATTAAGAATAAACGTAAAAGAAAAGAAAAAATTTTTAAACTAAAGTAAAATTTAAAATCAAAGTTAAATTGTAAATCAAGTATATGCCAATTAAAATTTAAAAAAAATAAAATTAAAAAAATTTAATAAAAAAATAAAATCAAAGTTAGGAGTAATATAAATAAAAGGAATTAAAAATGTTAAAATGAGAAATCCACTTTTTGTTTCAGTGTTCCTTATCCTATGTCTTGTCTCCTCCCTCCTTCCCTCTTTCCCTTCCTCCCTTCCTTTCACAAAGAACCAATTTTCAAGTAAAACCTGTCCTTATAAAAAAGAATTAAACATATGAAATTATAATCAATTTTACTCACAGCTGACATTCAAATTGAAATTCCAATTAAATATGTATGAATATATATACATACACATAAATATTATATATATATATATACACATACACATTTTATACTAAGGTCCATCCTTTATTCAGATTTCCTTGTTTTTTACTGGATGTCCTTTTGTGTTCCAGGATCTCATCCAGGACACCACACTACATTTAGTTGTCATGTCTCCTATTTTCCTCTTGGCTATGACAGTTTCTCATACTGTCCTTGTTTATGATGTCCTTGAAAGTTTTGAGGAGTGCTGTTCAGGTATTTTGCAGAATATCTCTCAGTTGGGTCTGATCTTTTCCTCATGATCAGAGGAAGACCAAAGAAGTAAATAATCAATCATATCATATCAAAGGTATATCCTATCAACATGATTCATCCTTGCTGATATTAGTCGATCATCTGGGGGACATAGAGTTTGTCATGTTTCTCCATGGTAAAGTTACTCTTTTTCCTAGAGTGTCCACACTCTACTCTCTGGAAGGAAGTCACTATGTGTAGCCCATATTTAAGGAGAGTTATATTCCACCTCCTTGAGAGCAGTGTATCTACATAAATGTGGAATTCTTATTTGGAATTCTTCTGCATAGATTTGTATTTTCTCCCTCATTTATTTATTATTCAGTTATTTATTTATATCTGTATGAATTCAGGTATTTATTTTATACTCTGGGTTATAATCCAATACTACTTTATTTATTTTGTTGCTCAAATTGTTGCATCTTTGGCTATTCCAAGCTCCTTCAGTTGGCTTCAGTGTTCCTTTTACATACACCCGTCACTGTGTTTTTTAAAACAAACACTTTTTTTTTAAAACAAAGCAAAACAAAAAAAGCCACTTCCTTACTTTCTGGAACTACAAGATGCTCCAAGCTCATTTTGTGTATTTTGTGCTCCAGTTCTAGAATTGGCCTTTTCTCCAAGGAATCCCAGTTTCTTTTATTTTTTTTTTTCGGTACGCGGGCCTCTCACTGTTGTGGCCTCTCCCGTTGCGGAGCACAGGCTCCAGACACGCAGGCTCAGCGGCCATGGCTCACGGGCCCAGCCGCTCCGCGGCATGTGGGATCTTCCCGGACTGGGGCACGAACCCATGTCCCCTGCATCGGCAGGCGGGCTCTCAACCACTGAGCCACCAGGGAAGCCCCCAGTTTCTTTTATTGGAGAATGGGTATTAGAAACCACAACTTGGGTGTGAGGTGTGCTTGTGCTACTGGGGTGTAATTGCTTTTTGGACCTTTCAGTTGACAGAGCAAGGAAATATATGTGTGTACACTAATCTGTGCATATCCATATATCTGTAAATATTTCCATAATATATCCATCTGTATCTGTATTAAGCTAAACATCAACTTATATGGATGGATATATAACTCCAACTCTAATCCATTACCAGGTAGATAATTCTAGCCTCTCCCCTACCCCCCCACCTTGCTTGTCTGTAAGCTCCTACTACAACAGTGAGAGATGGTTCCAACCCTCCACCATCCACTTATTTGTTAACTTCCAGTATACTTGTACGGTGGTTACAGAATTGTTAACCAGAACTCCCATGGGAAATAACTTGTCAACTAGAGTATAGTGCTTATCTATAACTTCTTTTGCCTTTAGTCTTACAGTCTCCACTCATTTCCAGAGTTACTTAGATCAGCACTTTTTCTTCCATTCCCTTCAGTGAGGTTGTTTCACATATTTGTAATACAGTTAGATTCTTTTGTCACATACTATATTCCATCCTGGTATTCCCTGACCTTCTAAATTTTTAAAAATTTGTGTAACGTTTACTCTTTGTGCTGAAAAGCATTATGGATTTTGACAAATGTGTAATGTCATTTAGCTACCATTACAATATCATAAAAAATACATTCACCACCCTAAAACTCCTCCATGCTTCATGCATATAACACTCTCTGATATAATTGGAAAATATCAACAATACTTGTAACTGTTTTCTTTCATTCTTTGTATTTCTCCTTCTTTAATTGACCATTTCATATGATTCCAAGTTATCTTCTCTCTTAATGTATCAATTATATTTCCCTAAAAATGTTTAGTGGTTGTCCTAGAGTTTAAAATATACATTTTAAACCAATCTCAGTCTAGTTTTGAATAACTCTCTACCACATCACATATGATGCAGGTAACTTAGGGCATAGTATTCTCAATTCCTCCCTTCCATCCCTCATGATATTGCTATGATTCATTTGACTTATCTATATGCTATATTCACCCGATACAGTGTTACTATATTGTTTAACAAACTGTTATTTTTAAAATAAGTTAATAATGAGAAAAAAATTTTAAATATTTTAACTCTATATCTATTGAGATTCAATCAAAGAAACAGAACCAGTAGGAGATATATATGGAGATTTATTGCAAGGAATTGGCTTAGGTAATTTTGGGGGCTTGCTAGGCAAGTCCAAAATCCACAGAGCAGGCTGTCAGGAAGGGAAGGCTGGAATTCTGGGGCTTCTGAAGCTGAAGCCACTGTCCACACAAGCAATTTCTTTTTTAGGAAAACTTAAGCTCTGCTCTAAAGAACTTTGAACTGATTGAGTCAGTCCATTCAGATTATCTAGGATAATCTCCCTTACTTAAAGTCAACTTATTATGTACTTTCATCACATCTACAAGATACTATCATAACAACACCTAGATTAGTGTTTGACTGAACATCTGAAGACTGTAGCTCAGACAACTTGATGCATAAAACTGACCATCATGCCTTCATTTATTCCTTCTTTGACACTCTGCGTTCTTTTTTTTTTTTTTTTTTTTTTTTTGCGGTATGCGGGCCTCTCACTGTTGTGGCCTCTCCCATTGCAGAGCACAGGCTCCGGACGCGCAGGCCCAGCGGCCATGGCTCACGGGCCCAGCCGCTCCACGGCACGCGGGATCCTCCCGGACCGGGGCACAAACCGGTATCCCCTGCATCGGCAGGCGGACTCTCAACCACCGCGCCACCAGGGAAGCCCACACTCTGCGTTCTTAATGTAGGTCCATGTTTCTGACCAATGTTCTTCTCCTTCTGTCAGTAGGTCTGCTGGTGATGAGTTCCATGTTTTGTTTGTCTGAGAACTTCTTAGGAAGTCTTTACTTCTTTTCATTTTTTAAAGATAATTTTACTGTAAATAGAATTCTAGGTTAGTGATTTTTGTTCAGTACTTTACATATTTCATTCTCATTCTTGTTCTTCTAGAGCTAATGTGTTTTTTCTCCCTCTGGCTTCTTGGTTTCTTTCAAGATTCTTTCTTTGTCTTTGATCTGCAGTATGAACATGATATGCCTGGGTTTACGTTTTTTGTTTGTTTATTTTTTAATCCTGCTTGGTATTCTTTGAGTTCCTGGATCTGTGATTTGGTGTCTATCATTAATTTTGAAAAGTTCTTGGTCATTATAACTTAAAATATTTCTTCTGCTTTATTCTTTCTCTCTTTCCTTCTGGTATGCTAATTATGTGTGCTTATGTCTTTTCATATAGTCTCACAGTTCTTGGATGTTCTTCTATATTTTATTTTTAATTCTTATTTTGCTTTAATTTCACTTTGGGAAATTTTTACTGCCCTATATTCAAGCTCACTGATTCTTTCCTTAGCTGTCCCGTCTATGAATGAATCCATCAAAGGTATTCTTCATTTCTGCTAGTGTTTTGATGTGTAGTATTTCCTTTTGATTCTTTCTAATAGTTTCCCTCTGTCTGCTTACCTTACCCACCTATCCTGTCTTATGGTCTACTTTTTATATTAGAGCTCTTTATGCATAAGTCATAGTTATCTTAAATTTTTTTTTGTTTAATCACGTCAACATCTGTGTCATATACGAATCTGCTTTTATTATTGCTTTGTCTGGCACAAAGTAGGTTTCGACTCTGAGTGGGAAAAGTGAGAAAATGAAAAGTAGAATAAGTAAGTATAACAGAAATCTCTTACTGAAGTACAAAGGTTTAAAAACATACAGATATATGTTTAGTAAAAAAAAGATTAAAAATGGAAAGAATGGTAACACACTGTAATAGATTGAATAATCACTCCCAAAGATATCTAGATCCTAATCCCTGTTACCTGTGAATATTACTTTACATGATAAAAGAGACTTTTCACATGGGATTAAATTAAGGATCTTGAGAGGGGAAGCTATCCTGGATTATCTGGGTGGCCCTTAAATGCAATTGCAAGTTTAGGCAATGTGACCACAGAAGTAAGACTTTTGCTTCTGGTTTTGAAGATGAAAGACGGGACCAAGAGCCACAATGCAAGGAATGCAGCTCTAGAAAATGGGAAAGGCAAGGGAATGGATTTTCCTCTAGAGCACAGTCCTACTAACTCTTTGGTTTCATCCTAGTGAAACCATTTTGGACTTCTGGTCTCCAGAATTGTCAGAATAAGTATCATTTTAGGTCACCAGATTTGTGGTACTTTGCGACAGCAGTCGTGGGAAACTAATGCACATGCTGAAGTTTTTAAAAGAGATCTGAGCTGGCTCTGGCTTCCTATAGAATTGAAGAGCCCCACCTGAATGGAAACCCTCTCTGGGGTGGAACCCCTGGTTAGTGGAGAGCCTGAGGCAGAATACTCTAGATATCTCTTCTCTGTCTTTCCTTTACTGTCCAGCAGCTTGAGCTCCTTGCCAGAGCATCTATTTCAAGTGGAATTTACCTGCCAACTAATTAGAGATTTTAGGCAAAAAGGAGTGATTCATGCCTTTTCTGTTATGCAGCTTCAGAGTCTCCAATGTCGAGCCTCCTGGCATAGCCACAGAGCTAAATATTCAGCAAAAATGTAAATAAAATGAAAGTTGTCTTAGATAAATTGGGCAAAAATTTCTGAATATAAACAAAATTGAAAAGGATACATTTGAAAGGATGACAAAAATATCAAAGAAGCTGAGAACACGCAAACATGTATGAAATGCTGTCAGTTATTGAATTCTTTTTAGAAGTAAGAAATTAAAACAGAAATGTCTCCAACTTGACTAAAGACATTTTTGAAATATTTAATTTGTTAAAATAGAAAACTAAAGCAATAGAAAAAAATCTCAGGAAGAGTTATATTGATATAGCACAAATAAATTAAATTTTGATAAAAATGGACTTTAGGTGAATATGCCACTAGCAATTAATAAGGAAATGAGTTCACATAGTCCCATATATGGTATGAAGTAATTCTAATGTTTTAAAGACTGCAAATGTCTGTAGCACATACCTTTCTAGTAAGTGTAACCCGCCAAAGACCCTTATTTTACTCCAGTAACTGACCAAAAAGCCTTCATCAAGAATTCATTCTAGAGGATCACCTAAATTCCTTCTATTCTTTCACTCTCAGATCTGCCCCAGTCATACACAATATTGAGATCATCACACACCATCTTTTCAATTCAGTAAATATTCATTTAATATCTACTATGTGTTAGACACTACTGAAGTTTCTGTCACCAGGGAGCTCCATGAATTTGAAGTTTTATGGACAATAACTTTATTTGCTCTATCATTATCACAGCTAAGTAAATGGGTCAGATTGAAAGGATGAAGCGGTTTTCAAAGGATACGTCTGAATTAGGCTGCTGAAAAAATTTTGCCAATACAGTAGGTTTCTTGTCTATCTACATAGTTCTTAGTGGTCAGCATTAGGAGCCATTTCTCATTCTCAAAAGTTTTCTCTCTTATGCTGATTGAAAAAATTTAAGGATAACTTAAGCGTTATATGAACATAATGGGGCCATGTCCTCTGCTCTAAATTTTGGCTTTGATATGATACACATCCCTTATATTTTGCATCCATGCTGTTCTGTCCGCATCTACTCTTCCTATTTATTAATTTATTCACTTTTACTACATGAGTTGGTTTTTGCAAAAGATCATGAAACTAGACCAAGATAAAGAGTTTGTGTTATATAAGAAATTTTGTAACAGGGATGCTTTCTCATATGTTCATTAATTGTAATGGCGTCTGATTTTATTTTCTTTTCTTTGGCCTAGTAACTGAAGTGGCACACCAAGAAAAGCTATAAATCGCAGTGTCACAATTGCTGAAGTGAAACTATATATGTTCAAATTGGTTGGCCCAGTGCCCCTGCAGAACTTCAGTGCCAGCAGTTTGTCTTTTTTCCTGTGGATATGGTAGGGACATGGCCAAGGCCCCAGGCATTTAACAAGCTCAGGCAGGGGCTCATAGTCAGGTCAGCTTTGTTGCTAGTCCTTTCAGAACCTTGGCCTAGTTAATTGGTCTTTCAGTAACCAGGCCTCAGTGTTACTTCTCCACATTCTTTTTATATCCAGACATTCTGCTTAGGATCCCAGTTCCTCCATGACCAAATTTTCTCTTGTTTCTTGCCAATCTTGTCAGATCTGAACACTTCTCTTGTTTCCAAATCCCAGGCATCAGGACTGGATTCCAGTTCTTTGGTGTCAGAACTCTCTGCCTAGTTTCCTCCATCTTTGTGTCCTACCTGGTACCAGAGCCCCCTGAAGTCTCCTCCTTGGAACTATGCTCTGTCTGCTGAGAATCTGCTCTTGGCTGTTCACAGTACTGACTCTTTGAAGCTTTGCTTTTTCCTTACAGAAAGTGATAAGGATCTTTCCTCATTACCTGCTGTCTCCACCCCATTGCCATGGCTGAAGCATGACATCAACTGCTATTTCTGTATTTATAAGTAAAAGAGTGGCAAATTGAAAAAGTTATTGCTTACTGCTTTCTTTAAATTCGGCAAATTATTTTTATGAAATGCATGTTTATATCAAATACACCAAGTAGTAAAAAGCAGTGAACAGTCCACCTTTATTTTCATCTGATCTCACTCCTTGAAGAAACTAGAGTTAACAGTCTATCAGGAGTAGTCTTCAAGTATACCTGTCTGTTGGAATTATCGGAGGAGTTTGGAAAATATGCTGATACCTTCCAGCTGGCTCTGTGGGGTGAGGGGGGGGGCAGTAGCTGTTTCCCAAGCCAGTATCAGCACCAGTATCCACTGCCTCCTCCCTCATCCCATCCGGCCCCGCCATAAATGAATCAGAATCTCTGAGGATCAAACCAAGGAAATCTGTCTACATAGAACCTTTGTAAGGCAGTGCTGGGCACCCTGGGTTTGTAACCTGTCTCTATCCCTTAATATTTTTGCAACGTTAGGAAACATTATGCCTCTATTTTCCCAGCTATAAAATGGTGATATTAACTGTCCCTACCTCTGAGGGTAATTACGAAGATTAAAGGAGTTTATCTGAGGCCCTTAGATGAATATCAGGCATGTTAGCTCTTATTTGTCTCTCTTAGCTCAGATTCTTGCTGTTAATGGGGCCTCTTGGAGAAGACTTTCTCGAAGAAGACAGTCTCCATGGTAATTTTTGTGTATTGGGTTGTCTCAAATCACTCAGAGATGTGTGTTGGAAAGAATTAAGGATGAGTCTAGATTAAGAATTTAGACTGAGGACAGATTAGAATTTTAATTAAATAGACAACTAAAATTCATAGAATATTGTATTTCATTTCTTACCACAGACTGGGTCAAAGGGGTTAGAGAACTTTTGATCAGCTCAAAACATCTCCTGTGGACTCACTCCAATACTGTGAACCTGGGTTAAAAATGCACGCTACTTTGGCAGTGCACAACGCATAAAGGCAAGCTCCTCTAAAGAAACTTGCCTCCATGGAGTATGTACAGGCTTGGGCTTTGATGAATACTGAAAGCAGAAATCAGTCCCTTGAAATGAATTTCTGAAGAAGAGCTTAAGGGTTCAGATCCACTGCTCATATCATTAAAAATCTTGATCTCTTAAGGAAACCCTGCTCACTTTAAATCATAGAAATTTCAAGCCAGGAGGCACCTTAGAGATCATTCCTTATTCAACTAAAATAGAAGAACTTGTTGCTAACCAGGTCTTGAGTTTTAATAAGCAAGTTCTGAATAAGCCCCTGGCATTTTCTCAAATGTTCTTGGGCTCTCAGTTTTTCCCTCCCTCAACTAAGCCTTCTGGAATTTTAAAAATATACTGCAAGTTTCTGTTAACTACACTTTGCCAGGTCACTCTGGACAAAGGGACACTTACTAAATGAGAAAATAAAGGAAAGTAGTAGAATGTTATTTCTAAGTAATGGTACTGGATCAGCTTGGAAATGTGGTTTTTTGTTTTGTTTTGTTTTTGTTTTTGTTTTGTTTTTTCAGCAATGCAGCCTCTGCTATTGTATGTAGGGCTCCACTCCACAGCAAGTTGTGGTCTGTGTTAAGTGATAATGAAAGGTCCATCCTGTCTAGATGATCCACATTCCCACCACTTTTTGGATCAGAAAATAACTGTTTACAGTGGAAGAAGTAAGGTACCAGTAAGATATGATTACTCTGCAGGCTCTCCAACAGAGTAGCGATTATGCTCCTAGCTTTTGTTTTTCTCTGTGGTTCAAAAATCTGGAATTTCATCTTTTTAAAAAGTGTTTAAAATTTCACATATGGCGTGAAATATTGGGGGGCAGTGGGAAGAAAAGAGAGCAAGCGTTTTTAAAATTTCTTATTTCATATGGGACACGGCAAGTTGTAGTTTTCATGTGTTCTCCCATGAAACCTAACTTCCACCACTGTCATGAGGTGGGGAAACCTCAAGACAGTGGCAGAAGTTAGGTTTCATGATGTGTTAAAGTTGTAGGGTTAATACGTAGCAAAACTGTCTTGCTCAGCTGATTCTGACTCCAAACATGTTATGAGTCCCATGCTGCTTGTGAAGATGCAGGTTGAATGCAATATTGTTACAAGGGCATTGCCTGTTTAGGTATTTACTTTGCCCCCTCTTCTATGAGCTCCACTGAGAGTAGAAATACTGTCTTCTTCATCTCTACATCTATCACCAAGCAGTATCCCCTGGTACGTAGAGGAATGTTCTATGTCTGCAATAATTGGAAAGATTGCAACATTAACATATATAATAATTATAGGCCCTATCAGATTTTCAAAGACTGGATTTTCAAATCTCTTGATAGAAAATTAAGTAGGACTTAAATGCTGCCCTACCTCAGAACTTAATAGTTGCTAAATAAAATTTAATTTTCTTCTACCCCTTTATGCAGTCCTGGAGGTGGGACAGGGAAGGGTATCAAGAGGAGGAGGTATGGTGAAGTAGGTGATATGCTCTGGATTCTTGAGTATAGTTGGAGGTTTGCTACAGTGGAAATGGTACGACTAGTGCCAAATGGAATCAAATATGCTAATGAAGATTGGTGCCCTCATTTAAACATCATTTATATGGTCTCTGTGGAGAAATTCACTGAATCCTAAATAAGTGATGATAAACCTTTGAACCAACACTGGTCCCTATTGGTCTGAACTGCGTAGGATTCATATAAGCATTTCAGGTTAAATATGCTGAAATTATCCAAATTTTCTGAGAAAATGCAGAATAATTTTGTCTTCCCACATTTATTATTTAATATTCATAAGGTAATATTTTCATGACACAAGTTTACACAAGAAATATTATCACAATGAATAATGACTAAATAAGGTTTCAGTTGAGATGCATATTATAAGATAATAGACAGGATGATGTTTGAAAACACTACATCTTTTGTGGGGCGGGGGCGGGGCATGCTACACCATGTGGCATACAGGACCTTAGTTCCCCGACTAGGGATCGAGCCTGCGTGAGCTCTGCATTGGAAGTGTGGAGTCTTAATCACTGGACTGCCAGGGAAGTCCCGAAAACACTACATCCTGTGTGAGAAGTAGAGCTGGAGAACTTGCCCTCAGATAATAGCTGCTCTTAAACCCTGGCTTAGAAAACATGTAGACATTCCTTGCCCAAAGTTGTTTATAGTTTCAAAAAAGGCATGAGATAACCACACAAAAGTCTGGGACAAGTAGCAAAGAATCAGCTTCTCCCACAGAAAGAACCCAGGCTAAGTGTTCCATGGCTCAGGCTGAGATAGGAAGTCTGTAGACATCAGGGTCCACCTGAGTTTCAGCTGGGAAGATTCAGATCACAGAGAAGCTAGAAAATACACTGAGGGAAGGTTCTCACTGACACGCCTTTGAAGGGGCAAGATTTCTTCAAAGTATCGTGAGGCTTAAAAAGCCTTTCAAGTACCCGCTGGAAGGTTGGGACTGATCAAATCCAGATGCAACCAGAGCCCTTAACTTTTTCTCCCCACTTGGTTCTCTACACGGAATTCTTGGTGCCTCAAGTGTGGGTTGAAGTGGCTAAATGTGGCATCTGGATGATGAGAAAACTATAGTTTTTCTTTGGGGTGATCAAGATGTGGGAAGAAGCTATTTGGAAGCATTCAAAACAAAACAAAACAGAACTCCAACAAAAACCCCAAATCAGGAGAAGAAGAAGCAATCACCCTGCTGACCTTGGAGAACGCTTTGAAAATCCACTCAGACTTTGCTATTCCACTTAAAATCTTCTTTCTGCCCTGTCTTGATAGGCTGTGACTCTTTTTACTACCTCTTTCATTTCTAGTTTTTTGGCCAGGTTTCCTAATCCTGAGTTCATGATCTCTTATGCTGATGCCTTATTTGTGCTAATATCAGTTATTGTTTGTGGGTGGAAAGCAGGAAGTGCTTTGGGCTCCCTAAATTAGTGACTGATTCTAGTTCCAGACTCTAAAGCCAATTCCAGCCACCAGGGGAATGTTTAGAGATGAGAGTGAGGAATTACAGTTTGTAAGAACTGGAGAAGCTCCGTGGTGGGAACAGCCAGGGAGAAGGGGTCTTGAGACATTATCAGACGTGAATGCCAAGTGTTTAGAAATTTGTGGTGCCCTGCAGCTGACAAAAAAGTGTAGTCAATAAATTAAAATCCCAGGGGAAGAAAAGGTGTACAGTAGATAGAGAAGCAAAAGGCAAGTCAGAATTAACGGGACTTCCGGGGGGGTTGAATTTGATTAAATGTGCTGATCTGATTCTAATTGGACAATCTCAAGATTTCCTTTATTGGTTAAAAATACACATTTTCTAGTAGAATAGAAATATTATGCATCTCTCAGTAATTAATAATAAATTAATTAATAATAAAGTTGACGGGATCATTGCAGTGATTTCTCTAGTTATTGTGACAAGAGCATTGATTTTTCATTGGCACTGCTTAAGAATATAATACAGATACTTCCTTCTCTCAGGAACATACAATAGTATTTAAAAATCCCAATCTAATATTGCGGAAAGCATATTTATTTGCGTTAAAAATAATTAATTTCAGGGCTTCCCTGGTGGCGCAGTGGTTGAGAGTCCGCCTGCCGATGCAGGGGACACGGCTTCGTGCCCTGGTCCGGGAAAATCCCACATGCCGCGGAGCGGCTGGGCCCGTGAGCCATGGCCGCTGAGCCTGCGCATCTGGAGCCTGTGCTCTGCAACGGGAGAGGCCACAACAGGGAGAGGCTCACGTACCGCAAAAAAAAAAAAAAAAAAAAAAAAATTAATTTCAGACTTTCTTTTAATAGACAATTTCCTTTGTGTATTTAAAGCAGCATTCCTATTGTACAAATTTTCAGAAAGATTTAAGTTCACGCTTGCGGAAATTCAAAATTTGCTTGCTTCTTATTTAAAAGATGTATATTAGGGGCATAGAATTATGGAGGAAAGATTACTCAGTAGCTGTGAGATCTTGAGCATCTCTTTTAACTGCTCTGCTTTGATCTAATCTATAAAAGGAAAGAGCTGAGATAGGTATTTCTAAGAGAGCTTCCAGTTATCTTCTCTGTAGGTCTATAATTCTGCTACATACAAGACAAAGTTTCTTAAAAAGTCTCTTTCATGTCACTGTGCAAATGAATTTCTGTGTGGTAAAAGATAACCTAGCCAAAGAGCAGAAGAGGCTTATCTGATTCTAACACCTTCTCCCCTCTGGTTCCTGTTCCTGTAGCAGTCATAATCTGTGGTGTGATGGGAGGAGAAGAAATCTGTAGAGCTATATCTGAATTCTCCCAGGTTCTTTTGTTCCAACAGAGCAGTTGCAAGTAGCAATCACCTTTTAATGCTTCTTTTCACTCCACTTCCCAACTCAAACGTCTTCATTTCTCCTTAAAGAAAAACCACCAACCAACCTCAAGGAAAACTACCCCCCAACAAACCATGAGGATCAACATGTATAACAAATATTTTTATAATCAACTAACTAAGCAAACAAAATGATGAAAAATATATGCACTACCGCAGCACCCTGTGTTTCCTTCATTTCTACGCTCATTATACCTGCATAGCTCTGTGAGGCTAGGGACTATACTTGTCCTATAAAATGAATAAGAACATAAATGCCAGAAACTTTGAGGAAAACAGATAGCATTTACATGATGTTCTCCTCCTTGATTGGAATTCCAAATTAATACTTTTTATTGACCATTTTTACTAGCTAGGCAACATCTTTACTTCTCTATGTTTTTCAGAAAAGGAAATCTACTTTTAGTACAGTTTTAGTCCAGCAGGCAGTCTTCTATAATTCATGCAGCTTATCTAAAAACTGAATGTTACTGGATAAAAGGAGAGAATGAATGAATGGCAACATACAATCACTGTTTGGAGTGTCAGGAATGCCAGCCCTCCTTTTTGTTCATCTGCCAAAGCTACTTCTCTTTCTCCAGGATTCTGCTCCAAAGGCTTAGCCTCAGGTAGCTGGTTACTTCTTGGTATTTCAAAACGTGTTTTTGCATACTTACCTCTAGGGATTCAACATTTTGTTACATTAAGGGATTATCTCACTCTATTTTAATTTTTCATTTTCCGTATCTGTCTCCTACATTTCTCTGAATTTGTAGGGGGATTTGATATCACAAATAAGTAGAATGAATAAATAAGAGACCATAAACACATGGAGAAAATGGCTATGGGAAGAAATTAGCAGAAATAATTTATTTCAAGAATGAGTAAGGAAAATGTGCTAAAATAGAAGAGGTAGATAAGAGATAGAAGTCAAAAGGAAATCTAGGAGAGGAGAGTGAGAGAGGAGTTAAGGGAAGAGTTTATATCCGAATATGTGAGATCAACAGGGTCAAATGTCCATTTTGAATCAGTCAACAAGCATTCTAGAAAATATTGTATTTTTCTAGAAAAGAGTACTTTAATAAAAATCTGTAATTACAAAATATGTGTTTATTGAAATTAGTGAAACAATGCAAAGGTGTACTTAAAGATTTGCTTTTCTTTCCTTTATTCCCAGTTGTTCCAAATTAATTTGCTTGTTGGATGTTATGGTTCCATGATTTTCTCAGTGTTCATACAAATGCATGTACATTTATAGGATCTCATGTGCTCTTTCACACAAAAAAATTATCATACTATACTTCCTCACATGCAAATTAGCAAGGCATCTTGGATATCCCTGTAGTGAATACTGATCTGTCTTTTCCTTTCTTTTATTTTCCTTTCTTTTTCTTTTCCATTTTTTCTTTCCTTTCTTTCCTTTTCTTAATTTAAAATTTTGTTTTACTGTGGTAATAACACAACATGATATCTGCCCTTTTAACAGATGTTTAAGCGGGCAATACACTATTGTTATCTATAGGCACAACGTTGGACACCAGATCTCAGAACTTGCATTACTGCAACTTTATACCTGTAGATTAGCAACCCCCCATTTCCCTCTTCCTTTCTTCTCCTTTTCAAGAGACATATCTCCAGAATGGATATTCCACAATCTATTTCACTATTTCTGTATTGATGAGATACTTTGTTTCCAGGGTATTTTCTTTTTCTTTTTTATCTTCACAAAAATAGTTGCAGCAATCATCCTTGTATTTATTATCATGCACTGATACTTCTCTTTCTGCAGGATAAACTTTCCAAAGTGAAATTACTTATTCAGACGGTATGTATAGTTTGGATGTTGATAGCAATTCCTGGACCTCTTTTTTTTTTTTTTTTTTTTTTGCGGCACGCGGGCCTCTCACTGTTGTGGCCTCTCCCGCTACAGAGCACAGGCTCCGGACGCGCAGGCTCGGCGGCCATGGCTCACGGGCCCAGCCGCTCCGCGGCCTGTGGGATCTTCCCGGACTGGGGCACGAACCCACGTCCCCTGCATCGGCAGGTGGACTCTCAAACACTGCGCCACCAGGGAAGTCCCTGGACCTCTTTAACGTTAGCCTACTATAAGGAGCTTGAGCAACTCGTAGTCCCATCAATAAAATATGGGAGCGCCCATTTTCCCATATCTTCATCAGCATCGAATGCCCCAAATCTTATTTTTGCTGATTAGGGTGAAAAATACCACTTCTCTGGATACTAGTGAAGCTAAGCATCTTTTCACGTTTATTGCCAACTGTGTTTCATCGTCTGTGAATTGCTTGTTTGCAGCTTTTGTCTATTTTTCATTTTTTGAACTTAGAGGCATTCTTTTTGCTTTTTAGAAGGACTGGCCCTTTGTCACATGAAGTGCAAATGTTTCCCTAGTTTATCTTTTTTATTTTGATTTTGTTTGTAGTGAATTGGCCATATGTTTTAATTTTTTAAAGTCAAAATATGTCTTTCTTTTATTTATGATTTCAGGCAATTACATTTTGCATAGGAAATTTTTCCTCTGCCTCAGGTTTATGAGAATATCTTTTCTAATTTTTAAAAACTTGAAAAATATTTTTGCACTAAACTTTTATCCATCTGGAATTCATTTTGGCATATGGTACGAGATAGACGATCTAGCTTGTTTTCTTCTAGCCAATTATGCCAGGATCATGTATTAATAAACCAATTATTTCCCACTGAATTAAAACATCACTTTTGTGGATTTACTTCTGCCCTCTGTTTTGTTCCACAAATATATTTGTCTATTTCTGTGTCAGTGTTAGAGACTATAGTGACTTTATAGTAAATTTAAATATCTGATAATGAACATATTCTCCTCATCGTTTTTCTTTGTTTATAATTTTCTTTTCTACCATAGACACTTCCTTTATTTATAAACTTTAAAACAATTTGATCCATCCCTCCACCAAAAACAACAAAAGGATCATCAAAATTAGGATTTTGATTGAAATTGCATTAAATTATTAAATTAATATTGGATGAACAAAATTTTTGGAAGAAGCTCCTACTTTTTATAAGAATTGTTTGAGTATTTGTGCACTCAATAGACTATTTTTGCTTCCTCTCTTAAATGACTTTATAATGTTGATTCCACCCACCCCAACACAGATCCTTTTTATTTTTTAATTAGTTGGGATTTTTATTACTATTTTTTTGTTGTTATTTTTTTATGACAGCTTTATTTAGATATAATTCAAATACCATACAATCTATCCATTTAAAATGTACACTTCAGTGGATTTTGGACTTGTAACTTTTATTACGAAGGACATATGCATAGAAACATTAAAAAACACCAGTTAGTGAATTATCACAATATCATTGTGGTATCACAAATGGTAGCAATCTTTTTAATTTCTGTCACTCTGGTGGGTTTATAGTGATAGTGATTTATGATCTTAGCTTGCATTTCTTTGATTACTATTGAGTTGAACAGTGTTCATAATTTTATTGGCCATTTGGTCATCCTTTTTGGTGAAATTCCTATTCAAATTTATAGAGTTATCTCTTCAATGATGATTTGTAATAGCTCTTTAGTCTATGTATGAACCTTCTGTTGGTTATAATTTTTGCAAATATCTTCTCCACTTCTGTGACTTGCCTTATTACTTGTTTTGTTTTGGGATATTTCAATAGAGTTCTTCATATCATTTTAACCTAATGTACCAACCTTTTTCTTTATCACTAGGACTTTTTATATTCAGTCAAACTACTTCAAGGTCCTAAAGATATATGAAAACATTTTCATCTAGGAAATTTGTCTGGCATTTCACATTTAGATCTTCAATCCACCTAAAATTGACCCTTCTATATGACATGAGGTAGGGACCTGGTTTCACTTTTTTCTAGTTGGATATCCAATTGACATAGAACCATCTATTGACAGACTCTCTTTTCCTCTAGTGCTCTGCAGTGTTATCTTTATCATAAATGAAGTCATCAAATATATGTAAGTTTCTATCTAGACACTTTAATTGGCTGTACTGGTCTATTTATCTATCCTTGAGGCAATACCACACTGTTTTAATTACTGCAGCTGTATATCTAGTTGAGTAGATACTCCCACCTTGTTCATCATCTTGATTATTCTTGATTTTTTGCATTTTAATATGGAGTTTAGATTGCCAGCTTCTATCAAAAGCTGTAGACATATGAATCCATAGACAAATTTTGAAACAATTGACATCTTTATAACACTGAGTTTTCCAATTCATGAAAACAGTTATAACCATCCATTTATTTAGGTCTTATTTAATTTCTCTTAATAATGTTTTAAAAGTTATTGATTCCTAAGTATTTGATATTTTGATGCTATTTTAAATGCTATTTAAAAAAACTTACAGTTATTTATACTATATAGAAACAAAATTATTTTTGTATACTGATGTTTGTATCCAGAACTTTTGGTAGCATCACATTAATCCTGATAATTCATCCTGTTTGTTTACAAAATTTTCTGTGTATTACAATCATCTCATTCTGTGTGACTACTTTAGACAAGGGAGCCAGGGAAGACTTCTATATAGAAGGAGCAGCTAGAAGAAACCTTGCTTCTATGGTTTCAGTCTCTTCTCAAAACAGAAGCCAGAAAGCCTTTAAAAATATATCAGAGCATGTGATATACTTGATTTTATACCTTTTAAATTGATACTTAACATTTATTTTTCCTTCTCCATTTCTCTACTTTTGTTGGCTTACTAAAATTTTCCTTTTCTCTGCTTGTCAGTTTGGAAGTTCTATTATACTTTTAAGTTGTGACGAATGTATAAGCCTATATAACCACCACCAAAATAAAGATGTAAAATACTTCCATCGCTCCCCCACCAACAACGTTTGCACGCTCCTTTGAAGCCAAGCTCTTAATTCCTCACCCAGGCAACCACTAACTTGTTTTCTGTGTTAGTTTTGCATATTCTAACATTTTATATAAATAGACTCCTTAAGTATATACTCTTTTGATTCTGGTTTATTTTGCTTAGCATAATGACTTAGAGATTCAGCTGTGCTGTTGCATGTATTTTAATTAATTCCTTATTTATTATTGAGTGGTACCCCATTGTGTAGATATGCCATAGTTTATGCTTTCATCTTTTTTTTTAAACATCTTTATTGGTGTATAATTGCTTTACAATGGTGTGTTAGGTCCTGCTTTATAACAAACTGAATCAGCTATACATATACATATATCCCCATATCTCCTCTCTCTTGTGTCTCCCTCCCATCCTCCTTATGCCACCCCTCTAGGTGGTCGCAAAGAACCGAGCTGATTTCCCTGTGCTATGTGACTGCTGCCCACTAGCTATCTATTTTACAGCTGGTAGTGTATATATGTCCATGCCACTCTCTCACTTCATCCCAGATTACCCTTCCCCATCCCCATGTCCTCAAGTCCATTCTCTACGTCTGTGTCTTTATTCCTGTCCTGGCCCTAGGTTCCTCAGAACCTTTTTTTTTTTCAGATTCCATATATATGTGTTAGCATATGGTATTTGTTTTTCTCTTTCTGACAACTTCACTCTATATGAGAGTCTCTAGGTCCATCCATCTCACTACAAATAACTCAATTTCGTTTATTTTTATGGCTGAGTAATATTCCATTGCATATATGTGCCACATCTTCTTTATCCATTCATCCGTCGATGGACATTTAGGTCGCTTCCATGTACTGGTTATTGTAAATAGAGCAGCAATGAACATTGCAGTACATGACACTTTTTGAATTATAGTTTACTCAGGGTATGCCCAGTAGTGGGATTGCTGGGTCATATGGTAGTTCTATTTTTAGTTTTTTAAGGAACCTCTATACTGTATTCCATAGTGACTGTATCAATTTACATTCCCACCAACAGTGCAAGAGGTTTCCCTTTTCTTCATACCCTCTCCCTCATTAATTGTTTGTAGATTTTCTGATAATGGCCATTCTGACTGGTGTGAGGGGCTACCTCTTTGTACTTTTGATTTGCATTTCTCTAATGATTAGTGATGTTGAGCATCCATTCATGTGTTTGTTGGCAATCTGTATATCTTCTTTGGAGAAATGTCTATTTAGGTCTTCTGCCCATTTTTGGATTCGATTATTTGTTTTTTTGATATTGAGCTGCATGAGCTCCTTGTAAATTTGGAGATTAATCCATTGTCAGTTGCTTTACCTGAAAATATTTTCTCCAATTCTGAGAGTTGTCTTTTCATCTTGTTTATGGTTTCCTTTGCTGTGCAAAAGCTTTTAAGTTAATTAGGTCCCATTTGTTTATTTTTGTTTTTATTTCCATTTCTCTAGGAGGTGGGTCAAAAAGGATCTGGCTATGATTTATGTCATAGAGTGTTCTGCTTATGTTTTACTTTAAGAGTTTAATGGTGTCTGGCCTTACATTTAGGTCCTTAATCCATTTTGAGTTTATTTTTGTGTATGGTGTTACGAAGTGTTCTAATTTCATTCTTTTACATGTAGCTGTCCAGAATTCACAGTACCACTTATTAAAGAGGCTGTCTTTTCTCCATTGTATATTCTTGCCTCCTTTATCAAAGATAAGATGACCATATGAGCGTGGGTGTATCTCTGGGCTTTCTATCCTGTTCCATTGATCTATATTTCTGTTTTTGTGCCAGTACCATACAATCTTGATTACTGTAGCTTTTCAGTATAGTCTGAAGTCCAGGAGCCTGATTCTTCTGGCTCTGTTTTTCTTTCTCAGGATTGCTTTGGCTATTCAGGGTCTTTTGTGTTTCCATACATATTGTGATTTTTTTTGGTTCTAGTTCTGTGAAAAATGCCACTGGTAGTTTCATAGGGATTGCACTGAATCTGTAGATTGCTTTGGGTAGTAGAGTCATTTTCACAATGTTGATTCTCCCAATCCAGGAACATGGTCTATCTCCACATCTGTCTGTATCATCTTTAATTTTCTTCATCAGTGTCTTATTGTTTTCTGCATACAGGTCTTTTGTTTCCTTAGGTAGGTTTATTCCTAGGTATTTTATTCTTTTTGTTGCAATGGGAAATGGGAGGGTTTCCTTAATTTCTCTTTCAGATTTTTCGTCATTAGTGTATACGAATGCAAGAGATTTCTGTGCATTAATTTTGTATCCTGATACGACTACCAAATTCCTTGATTAGCTCTAGTAGTCTTCTGATAGCATCCTTAGGATTCTCTATGTATAGTATCATGTCATCTGCAAACAGTGACAGCTTTACTTCTTTTCTGATTTGGATTCCTTTTATTTCTTTTTCTTCTCTGATTGCTGTAGCTAAAACTTCCAAAACTATGTTGAGTAATAGTGGTGAGAGTGGGCAACCTTGTCTTGTTTCTGATCTTAGAGGAAAAGGTTTCAGCTTTTCACCACTGAGAACGATGTTGGCTGTGGGTTTGTCATATATGGCCTTTATTATGTTGAGGTAAGTTCCCTCTATGCCTACTTTCTGGAGGGTTTTTATCATAAATCGGTGTTGAATTTTGTCAAAAGCTTTTCCTGCATCTATTGAGATGATCATTTGGTTTTTATCCTTCAGCTGGTTGATATGGTGTATCACATTGATTGATTTGCATATATTGAAGAATCCTTGCATTCCTGGGATAAACCCCACTTGATCATGGTGTATGATCCTTTTCATGTGCTGTTGGATTCTGTTTGCTAGTATTTTCTTGAGGAGTTTTGCATCTATGCTCATCAGTGATTTGGCCTGTAGTTTTCTTTCTTTGTGTCATCTTATCTGGTTTTGATATCAGGGTGATGGTGGCCTCATAGTATGAGTTTGGGAGTGTTCCTCCCTCTGCTATATTTTGGAAGAGCTTGAGAAGGATAGGTGTTACCTCTTCTCTAAATGTTTGATAGAATTCACCTGTGAAGCCATCTGGTCCTGGGCTTTTGTTTGTTGGAACATTTTTATTCACAGTCTCAATTTCAGTGCTTCTGATTGGTCTTTTTATACTTTCTAGTTCTTCCTGGTTCAGTCTCAGAAGGTTGTGCTTTTCTAAGAATTTGTCCATTTCTTCCAGGTTGTCCATTTTATTGGCATATAGTTGTTTGTAGTAATCGCTCATGATCTTTGTATTTCTGCAGTGTCACTTGTTACTTCTCCTTTTTCATTTCTAATTCTAATGATTTGAGTCTTCTCCCTTTTTTTCTTGATGAGTCTCACTAATGGTTTATCAATTTTGTTTTTCTTCTCAAAGAACCAGCTTTTAGTTTTATTGATCTTTCCTGTCATTTCCTTCATGTCTTTTTTCATTTATTTCTGATCTGATCTTTATGGTTTCTTTCCTTCTGGTAACTTTGGGGATTTTTTGTTCTTTCTCTGACTGCTTTAGGTGTAAGCTTAGGTTGTTTATTTGAGATGTTTCTTGTTTCTTGTGGTAGGATTGTATTGCTATAAACTTCCCTCTTAGAACTGGTTTTGTTGCAACCCATATGTTTTGGATCGTTGTGTTATCCTTGTCAGTTGTTTCTAGGTATTTTTTTATTTCCTCTTTGATTTCTTCAGTGATCTCTTGGTTATTTAGTAGTGTTTGTTTAGCCTCCATGTTGTTTGTAATTTTTACAGATTTGTTCCTGTAATTGATATCTAGTCTCATAGCATTGTGGTCAGAAAAGATACTTGATATGACTTCAATTTTCTTAAATTTACCAAGGCTTGATTTCTGACCCAAGATATGATCTATCCTGGAGATTGTTCCACGAGCTCTTGAGAGGAAAGTGTATTGTTGTTTTGGGATGGAATGTCCTTTAAATATCAATTAAGCTTACCTTGTTTAATGTATCATTTAAAGCTTTTGTTTCCTTATTTAATTTCACTTTGGATGATCTGTCCATTGGTGAAAGTGGGGTGTTAAAGTCCCTTACTATGACTGTCTTACTGTCGATTTCCCAGTTTATGGCTGTTAGCATTTGCCTTATGTATTAAGGTGCTCCTATGTTGGGTGCATAGATGTTTACAACTGTTATATCTTCTTCTTGGATTGATCCCTTGATCATTATGTAGTGTCCTTCTTTGTCTCTTGTAATAGTCTTTATTTTAAAGTCTATTTTGTTTGATATGAGAATTGCTACTCCAGCTTTCTTTTGATTTCCATTTGCATGGAATATCTTTTTCCATCCCCTCACTTTCAGTCTGTATGTGTCCCTAGGCCTGAAGTGGTTCTCTTGTAGGCAACATATATATGGGTCTTGTTTTTGTATCCATTAAGCCTCTTTAAAAGCAGCAAGGGAAAAACAACAAATAACATAAGGGAATCCCCATAAGGTTAACAGCTGATCTTTAGTAGAAACTCTGCAAGCCAGAAGGGAGTGGCAGGACATATTTAAAGTTATGAAAGGGAAAAACCTACAACCTAGATTACTGTACCCAGCACGAATCTCATTCAGATTCGACAGAGAAATCAAAAACTTTACAGACAGGCAAAAGCTGAGAGAGTTCAGCACCACCAAACCAGCTCTACAACAAATGCTAAAGGAACTTTTCTAGGCAAGAAACACATGAGAAGGAAAAGACCTACAATAACAAACCAAAAACAAATAAAGAAATGGTAATAGGAACATACATATTGATAACTACCTTTAATGTAAATCGATTAAATGCTCCAACCAAGAGATACAGGCTTGCTGAATGGATACAAAAACAAGACCCATATATATGCTGTCTACAAGAGAACCACTTCAGGCCTAGGGACACATACAGACTGAAAGTGAGGGGTGGAAAAAGATATTCCATGCAAATGAAAATCAAAAGAAAGCCGGAGTAGCAGTTCTCATATCAGTCAAAATACACTTTCAAATAAAAACTATTACAAGAGACAAAGAAGGACACTGCATAATGATCAAGGGATCAATCCAAGAAGAAGATATAACAGTTGTAAACATCTATGCACCCAACATAGGAGCACCTTAATACATAAGGCAAATGCTAACAGCCATAAACTGGGAAATCGACAGTAAGACAGTCATAGTAAGGGACTTTAACACCCCACTTTCACCAATGGACAGATCATCCAAAGTGAAATTAAATAAGGAAACAAAAGCTTTAAATGATATATTAAACCAGATGGACTTAATTGACATTTAAAGTACATTCCATCCCAAAACAACAGAATACACTTTCCTCTCAAGTGCTCAGGGAACATTCTCCAGGATAGATCATATCTTGGGTCAGAAATCAAGCCTTGGTAAATTTAAGAAAATTGAAATCATATCAAGTTTCTTTTCTGACCACAATGCTATGAGACTAGATATCAATTACAGGAACAAATCTGTAAAATATACAAACACATGGAGGCTAAACAATACACTACTAAATAACCAAGAGATCACTGAAGAAATCAAAGAGGAAATAAAAAAATACCTAGAAACAACTGACAAGGATAACACAATGACCCAAAACATATGGGATGCAATAAAACCAGTTCTAAGAGGGAAGTTTATAGCAATACAATCCTACCACAAGAAACAAGAAACATCTCAAATAAACAACCTAAGCTTACACCTAAAGCAGTCAGAGAAAGAACAAAAAATCCCCAAAGTTACCAGAAGGAAAGAAACCATAAAGATCAGATCAGAAATAAATGAAAACGAAATGAAGGAAATGATAGCAAAGATCAATAAAAATAAAAGCTGGTTCCTTGAGAAGATACACAAAATTGATAAACCATTAGCGAGACTCATCAAGAAAAAAAGGGAGAAGACTCAAATCATTAGAATTAGAAATGAAAAAGGAGAAGTAACAAGTGACACTGCAGAAATACAAAGATCATGAGCGATTACTACAAACAACTATATGCCAATAAAATGGACAACCTGGAAGAAATGGACAAATTCTTAGAAAAGCACAACCTTCTGAGACTGAACCAGGAAGAACTAGAAAATATAAAAAGACCAATCACAAACACTGAAATTGAGACTGTGAGTAAAAATGTTCCAACAAACAAAAGCCCAGGACCAGATGGCTTCACAGGTGAATTCTATCAAACATTTAGAGAAGAGGTAACACCTATCCTTCTCAAGCTCTTCCAAAATATAGCAGAGGGAGGAACACTCCCAAACTCATACTATGAGGCCACCATCACCCTGATATCAAAACCAGATAAGATGACACAAAGAAAGAAAACTACAGGCCAAATCACTGATGAGCATAGATGCAAAACTCCTCAAGAAAATACTAGCAAACAGAATCCAACAGCACATGAAAAGGATCATACACCATGATCAAGTGGGGTTTATCCCAGGAATGCAAGGATTCTTCAATATATGCAAATCAATCAATGTGATACACCATATCAACCAGCTGAAGGATAAAAACCAAATGATCATCTCAATAGATGCAGGAAAAGCTTTTGACAAAATTCAACACCGATTTATGATAAAAACCCTCCAGAAAGTAGGCATAGAGGGAACTTACCTCAACATAATAAAGGCCATATATGACAAACCCACAGCCAACATCGTTCTCAGTGGTGAAAAGCTGAAACCTTTTCCTCTAAGATCAGAAACAAGACAAGGTTGCCCACTCTCACCACTATTACTCAACATAGTTTTGGAAGTTTTAGCTACAGCAATCAGAGAAGAAAAAGAAATAAAAGGAATCCAAATCAGAAAAGAAGTAAAGCTGTCACTGTTTGCAGATGACATGATACTATACATAGAGAATCCTAAGGATGCTATCAGAAGACTACTAGAGCTAATCAAGGAATTTGGTAGTCGTATCAGGATACAAAATTAATGCACAGAAATCTCTTGCATTCGTATACACTAATGACGAAAAATCTGAAAGAGAAATTAAGGAAACCCTCCCATTTCCCATTGCAACAAAAAGAATAAAATACCTAGGAATAAACCTACCTAAGGAAACAAAAGACCTGTATGCAGAAAACAATAAGACACTGATGAAGAAAATTAAAGATGATACAGACAGATGTGGAGATAGACCATGTTCCTGGATTGGGAGAATCAACATTGTGAAAATGACTCTACTACCCAAAGCAATCTACAGATTCAGTGCAATCCCTATGAAACTACCAGTGGCATTTTTCACAGAACTAGAATAAAAAAAATCATAATTTGTATGGAAACCCAAAAGACCCCGAATAACCAAAGCAATCTTGATAAAGAAAATCGGAGCCAGAAGAATCAGGCTCCTGGACTTCAGATTATACTAAAAAGCTACAGTAATCAAGACAGTATGGTACTGGCACAAAAACAGAAATATAGATCAATGGAACAGGATAGAAAGCCCAGAGATACACCCACGCTCATATGGTCATCTTATCTTTGATAAAGGAGGCAAGAATATACAATGGAGAAAAGACAGCCTCTTTAATAAGTGGTACTGTGAATTCTGGACAGCTACATGTAAAAGAATGAAATTAGAACACTTCGTAACACCATACACAAAAATAAACTCAAAATGGATTAAGGACCTAAATGTAAGGCCAGACACCATTAAACTCTTAAAGTAAAACATAAGCAGAACACTCTATGACATAAATCATAGCCAGATCCTTTTTGACCCACCTCCTAGAGAAATGGAAATAAAAACAAAAATAAACAAATTGGACCTAATGAAACTTAAAAGCTTTTGGACAGCAAAGGAAATCGTAAACAAGACAAAAAGACAACCCTGAGAATCGGAGAAAATATTTGCAAGTGAAGCAACTGACAAAGGATTTTTTAAAAATAATTTTATTTGTTTATTTATCTATCCATTTATTTATTTATTTTTGGCTGCTTTGTGTCTTTGCTCTTGCGCACGGGCTCTCTCTAGTTGCAGTGAGCTGGGGTTACTCTTCATTGTGGTGCACGGGCTTCTCATTGTGGTGGCTTCTCTTGTTGTGGAGCATGGGCTCTGGGTGCACGAGATTCAGTGGTTGTGGCTTGCGGGTTTTCGAGCTCAGGCTTAGTAGGTGTGGCACACAGGCTTAGTTGCTCCACGGCATGTGGGAACTTCCCGGACCAGGGCTCGAACCCATGTCCCCTGCATTGGTAGGCAGTTTCTTAACCACTGTGTCACCAGGGAAGCCCAACAAAGGATTAATCTCCAAAATTTACAGCAGCTCATGCAGCTCAATATCAAAAAAAACAAGCAATCCAATCCAAAAATGGGCAGAAAACCTAAGTAGGCATTTCTCCAAAGAAGATATACAGATTGCCAACAAGCACATGAAAAGTTGCTCAACATCACTAATCATTAGAGAAATGCAAATCAAAACTACAATGAGGTATCACCTCACACCAGTCAGAATAGCCATCATCAAAAAATCTATAACCAATAAATGCTGGAGAGGGTGTGGAGAAAAGTGAACCCTTTTGCACTGTTGGTGGGAAAGGAAATTGATACAGCCACTGTGGAGAACAGTATGGAGGTTCCTTGAAAAACCAAAAATAGAACTACCATACGACCCAGCAATCCTACCACTGGGCCTATACCCTGAGAAAACCATAATTCAAAAAGAGTCATGTACCCCAATATTCATTGCAGCTCTATTTACAATAACCAGGACATGGAAACAAACTAAGTGTCCATCGAGAGATGAATGGATAAAGAAGATGTGGCCCATATATACAATGGAATATTACTCCGTAATAAAAAGAAACGAAATTGAGTTATCTGTAGTGAGGTGGATGGACCTAGAGACTGTCATACAGAGCGAAGTAAGTCAGAAAGAGAAAAACAAATACCGTATGCTAACACATATATATGGAATCTAAAAAAAAAAAAAAAGGGGGTTCTTAAGAACCTAGGGGCAGGACAAGAATAAAGACATAGAGAATGGACTTGAGGACATGGGGAGGGAGAAGGTTAAGCTGAGACGAAGTGGGAGAGTGGCATGGACATATATACACTACCAAATGTAAAATAGATAGCTAGTGGGAAGCAGTCACATAGCACAGGGAGATCAGCCCTGTGCTTTGTGACCACCTAGAGGGCTGGGATAGGGAGGGTGGGAGGGAGGGAGACACAAGAGGGAGGAGATATGGGGATATATGTATATGTATAACTGAGTCACTTTGTTTTAATGTAGAAACTAACACACCACTGTAAAGCAATTATACCCCAGTAAAGATGTTAAAAAGAAGTAAAAAAGTAAAATTCTGAAAAATTTGAAAAAAAAGTAATAAAATGAAAAATACAAGAAAGAAAGAAAGAACAGAACAACCAAACCAAAAAATAAATCTACCAATGATAACAAGTGCTAAAAACTATGCTAGAAAAAAAAAAAAAAGAAAAAACGGACAGATAGAACCCTAGGACAAATGTAAAAGCAAAGCTATACAGACAAAATCACAGAAAGATTCATACACATACACACTCAAAAAAAGAGAAAAAGAAAAAATATATATCTATATACATATATAAAAAAGGGCTTCCATGGTGGCGCAGTGGTTGAGCGTCCGCCTGCCAATGCAGGGCACACGGGTTCGTGCCCCGGACCGGGAAGATCCCTACATGCCGCGGAGCGGTTAGGCCCGTGAGCCATGGCCGCTGAGCCTGCGCGTGCGGAGCCTGTGCTCCGCAATGGGAGAGGCCACAACAGTGAGAGGCCCGCGTACCGCAAAAAAAAAAAGAGCAGCCAAATCAATAAACACATCTACCAGTGATAATAAACTGTAAATACTAAACTAAGAACTAAGATAAACGTAAGACCAGAAACAAGTTAGATGCAGAAAGCAAACCCCAAGTCTACAGTTCCTCTTAAAGTCCACCGCCTTAATTTTGGGTTGATTCGTTGTCTATTCAGGTATTCCACAGATGCAGGGTATTTCAAGTTGATTGTGGAGCTTTAATCCGCTGCTCTTGAGGCTGCTGGGAGAGATTTATTTCCCTTTCTCTTCTTTGTTCGCACATCTCCCGGGGTTCAGCTTTGGATTTGGCCCCGCCTCTGTGTGTAGGTTGCCTGAGGATGTCTGTTTCCCACTCAGACACGACGGGGTTAAAGGAGCAGCCGTTTCTGGCGCTCTGGCTCACTCAGGCCTGGGGGAGGGAGGGGCACGGAGTGCGGGGCGAGCCTGCGGCGGCAGAGGCCTGCGTGACGTTGTACCAGCCTGAGGCGCGTTGCGTGTTCTCCCGGGGAAGTTGTCCCTGGATCACGGGACCCTGGCCGTGGCGGGCTGCACAGCTCCCGGGAGGGGAGGTGTGGAGAGTGACCTGTGTTTGTACACAGGCTTCTTGGTGGCGGCAGCAGCAGCCTTAGTGTCTCATGCCCGTCTCTGGGGTCCACGTTTTTAGCCGGGGCTCGCGCCCGTCTCTGGAGCTCCTTTAAGCGGTGCTGTTAATCCCCTCTCCTCACGCACCAGGAAACGAAGAAGCCAGAAAAAGTCTCTTGCCTCTTCGGCAGCTCCAGACTTTTTCCCGGACTCCCTCCCGGCTAGCCGTGGCGCACTAGCCCCTTCAGGCAGTGTTCACGCCGCCAACCCCAGTCCTCTCCCTGCGGACCGAAGCCCGAGCCTCAGCTCCCAGCCCCGCCCGCCCCGGCGGGAGAGCAGACAAGCCTCTCGGGCAGGTGAGTGCTGGTCGGCACCGATCCTCTGTGCGGGAATCTCTCAGCTTTGCCCTCCGCACCCCTGTGGCTGTGCTCTCCTCCGTGGCTCCGAAGCTTCCCCCCCTCCGACCCCCACAGTCTCCGCCTGCGAAGGGGCTTCGTAGTGTGTGGAAAGCTTTTCTCCTTCACAGCTCCCTCCCACTGGTGCGGGTCCCGTTCCTATTCTTTTGTCTCTGTTTTTTCTTTTTTCTTTTGCCCTACCCAGGTGTGTGGGGAGTTTCTTGCCTTTTGGGAAGTCTGAGGTCTTCTGCCAGCGTTCAGTAGGTGTTCTGTAGGAGTTGCTCCACGTGTAGATGTATTTCTGGTGTATTTGTGGGGAGGAAGGTGATCTCCGCCATCTTGACGGTCTCCCTATCCTTTCATCCTTTGATAGAAATTTGGGTTGTTTTATTTTTGGGGCTATTATTAATAAAGCTTCTATGAATATTTATTTCAAGGCTTTTGTAAACACACATTTTCATTTCTCTTTGATAAATATCTGACAGTGCAATTGCTGGGTCAAAACTTTCTCTAATGAATTCTCCAATGGGATTGTACCATTTTACATTGCCATGAATAATGTATAATAGTTCCAGTTGCTCCACATTCATGTCAACAATTGGTACTATCTGTCTTCTTAATGTTAACAATTGTGAGTGGCTTATAATAGTATCTCATTCTTGTTTCAATTAGCTTTTCCCTGATGACTAAAGATATTGAACATCCTTCCATGCACGTATTAGCCATACATATGTTTTTTAGTGTGTGAAGTGTCTGTTTAAATCCTTTGCACACATTGCTTTTTAATTATCTTCTTCTTGAGTTGTAAGAATTCTTATATCTTCTGGACATACGTCTTTTGCCAGCTATACGTATTGCAAAAAGTTTTCCAATCTTGGCTTTCCCGCTCTTTGACTTGGCTTTTCCACTTTCTTAGTGGTGTGTTTTGAGGAGCAAGATTTTAAATTTTTAAAAACTTCTAATTAATCACTTACTTAAAAATGGTTCATTTTTGTGTATTCTCTTTATAAAACCTTTGCCTCTCTCAAGGTTTCAGAGGGTTTTGCTCAATTTTTTCTAGTAGTTTTTATAGTTTCAATGTTTATATTTAGGTTTATAATCCATCTGGACTTGATTTTTGTTTGCCATGTGAAGTAAGGGTCAGAGTTCATCTTTTTTTCCACACTGACATCCAGTTATTCATTACCATTTATTGAAAATACATTTTTTTCCTCCCCAAATTACCTTGGTGACTTTGCTAAAAAAAAAAAAAAAAACCTACCCCCGAAACCCTCACTCCCTGAAAAACCTCACCCCAAACGGAGCAGACACATGTAGGTCTATATTTGGATTCTCTATTTTGTTCCATTTTTTATGTCTATTTTTATGCTACTATCACACTGTCTTGACAACTGTAGCTTTATATAATAAGTGTTAAAGTCAGGTGATTTACATCTTCTAACTTTGTTTTTCATATTCTAAATTATTTCAGCTATTTTAGGTCCTTTCCATTTTCACATGATTACGCGAATCAATTTGTCAGTTCAAAAAAAACCTAATGCATTTTTTTTTTTAATTGCGTTGAATCTATAGATCAGTTTGGGGAGAATTGATATCTTAACCTTGTATCAATCATTCCATGGACATGGTATATTTCTCCACTTATTTAGGTCTTCATTTGTTTTTTCAGCATTGTTTTGTAGTTTTAGTTTGGAGGTCTTGTACATGTGTTTTAAGCTTATCCTCAGTATTTTACTTTTAAATAATATGCTAAATGGCATTTAAATTAGGGTTAGGGTTCCAATTGTTTATTGGAATATAAATATTGTTGTTGATTTATAGAAATATGATTGAGTTTTTACATAGCTTATTCTGTAGATTCCTTAGGATTTCCTGTGTACAAAATTATGTCATTTATAAACAAAGAAAGTTTTACTTCTTTCTTTCCAGTTGGAATGCCTTTTCTTTTTCTTGACTTATAGCCAGACTGACTAGGACCTCAAATATTATATAGAAAAGGAGAGAGCCGACATCCTTGCCTTGTTCTCACTGTGTCACTTGTAATTCTTTTTTATTCTCTTTTAATTTATAGATATATTTTCTAATTTTCTATAATAAACACATTATTTCTTATGTAAAAGATAATTAAAAACAAGGAAATGCTGATCTCTGAATATGGGAACTAATGTTAGTAGCTAATAGTGTTGATTTTCAATATTTTAATGAATCAGATACAATCTTAGAGTTCTCTTTCTTGAGATTAAGCATAGATATAACTTTAAAATCTCAGATATTCGTGTTTTGGTTTTGTAGGTTGTAACTGTGAGATTAAAATGTATACATATGGCAATGCTGAAGTAGCCTGTTGGCCCTCTCAGGGATGTATGTGGTTCACCCCACAATCATTTCAGCCATGGATATTGCTATTGGTCATTAAGAGACTGACACTTGTAGGATGGCTGGCTCTGCTGGTGGCATTTGGTGCCTCAATATAGATAGTCATAGGCTCAATATCTTTTATTGCAGCCATTTTCCCACTGGATTTTTAAATTTGGGAACTAGAATTCACAGCTAAAAAATGTTTCTCAATATTTAAATTAAACACATAGAATTTTTATTGTGGTAAACTCATTGATTTTACAGCTGAATCCTTTAACAATACGATCCTGAAAGAGAGTGATTCTTGGCATGATTTTGCCTAGGAACCTTCTATGAATGTAAAAGCGTTCTCGGTAATGACAGACAACCTCATTGCAAACTGCTTTGCACAAAGGCAGTTTACGAATCCACTTTGGTTTGCACAAAGTGGATTACTAAAATTGAATTTCCATGTCTAAATTCTTTCTGTTTGTAGAACACCTGGTTCTCAAAATCACTTTTGATGCATGGGCTCTTGCCTAAGTTTTCTCAAGTTAATTTGGTTGTACATTTATATTTACTTTTGCTTGTCCTTCTACTTCTTGGCATTAGTGGCCTTTCCAGATGCTCTAAGACCTAGGATGAAAGATGTAAGACACAATCTCATACAATGTTAAATTCCCCAGTAAGGCAACACAAGTTAGTGGGGGAAAAGGAATAACATATGTTAGCTACTTGTTTAATAATTGCTGCCTGTCTTCCTTAGTCTAGTTATTAATTTTCACTAATCTCATCCTAATTTCATTAAGTTCCTGAGTGTTTGCTTACAGAGCTGCCTTATACTTTACATGAAAATTTTTAAAATGGATCTGTTATTTCTGGGAATGATCTATCTACTCTAAATTGATTGCCAGCCCACTGTTTTGAGCGCTTTCTGTGGAGTCAGGAAATCTGGGCTTTTGTCCCTATTCTGCTTCTAACTAATTGTGTGTCCCTGTATAAGACACTTGTTCTTTCTGGTATTCAGTTTCCTCATTTTGTAGACGACAAGATTGGTCTAGACGGTGCCTGAGATCCTTTGTAGTTCCAATATCTCGGGATTATAAATTGATTAAAGTTCTTCACTGGAAATTTCAGTCTCCAAATGGATTTCTGCAATAGAAGATTATATGTGGTTATTTGATTTCTATGTCAAATTTGTTCTGCATGGGCATATCACACAAATGATGTCAAATGGGTTATTTTAAAGAGTAAAATGTCAGTACATTTATAATATCAGCTAGTGTGGTAGATGACAAATCATGCATGTGGCATGTCAGTAAAGGAGAAAGACGTTCGTACAGTTATATTAAATCACTGCCATCGTATTTATTGTCTACCTAGAGTAAAACAAAAGCTACTTTGTCACATTACTGATTCCTAGATGGGAATGTTTTGCCATGTGCTTACTGAAACTGCAGAAGAGAAAATTATTTTTCTGGTTTCTGACAAGTCTTTCAATAGTCTTCTGTTGTTTCAAGAAATCATTCCCTTAGAGCCAATAAGTTTCACATCCGCTAGAAAGCCTAGTCTTGTATTTTAGGACTCTCTTGGAGCAAGTTTTATACAGGCTGAGCTCCTGAGTTGTCACTGGTGCTGCTAGTTTAGCAAGTAGAATTGTCTATAATAGAGAAAAAAAGTGCTTATAGCCACCCAGCTTCTCGCCTTTTATATCAGAAGCTTTCTAATTAAATGTTTCTACAGACCCCCAGGGAGTTTGGTTTGCTGGGTACAGGATGCCTCAACCAAGGATAGCTGCAAGTTCACCTTCCTTGGTGAATGATTGGCACCTATTTTCAACCTGTTCACATTACTCCTTGACTCCCTTTCTATGTGACTCCCTTTTTATATTCTGTAGTATTAGAATTTGGAGCACATTAGCAGACAGGGTTCACTGCATTATTTATTATTGTCTGACAATAGCTATCATCTATTCAGCTCTACTAAGTTCCAGTTACTATACTACGTACTTCACCATATTCAACATCATTAAACTCTTGCAGCAATTAGAATATTGCCCTTTGAGGCACATGGATGCTAAAAATCAGCAGAGTTAAGTAGTTTGCCCAAGGCCACACAGTAAGAGGAGGAGCTGGAGGGTGAGCTCAGCTCTGTGACTACAAAGCTTTGTTCTTTCACTGGGTCTTAGGTATGGTGTGCAACACAGCATTGTTCGCGTGTTCACTCTGAATATCAAAGTCGTTCATAGCACTTGTTGTATTAGGTTGGTTATAGATTAAGCAGTGAGACCACTACTTCATCCATCACATTCCTTTTTCCCAGTTATCTGCATCTTTTTTCCCCACTGATATCATATTCTGTTGGAGTTATTTGCATTATGATCTTACTTCCTTCTATTTGGGCCACTTCCTACAAATAAAGCCACAGCCATTCTTAATAACGGCACAGACATGCAGTATAAGGCCTTTAAATAAGCTTACTCTTATTCCCAGCTGTGATTTCTGTTATTAAAAATTTTAGCCTCTGTTCCTTAGTCACAGTTACAGAATCATAAAATAAGAAAAAAACTTTTGAAATTATGGGAAAGTAACCCTTCACTTAGCAGAAGAGGAAATAAGTTCCCCCAAAGGCTGAAAAAAACTTTTGAAATTAGGGGAAAGTAACCCTTCACTTAGCAGAAGAGGAAATAAGTTCCCCCAAAGGCTGAATATTGCTCAATATATTTATGGAGCTTGGGGAATTTTTTTAGTTGCTTAAATTATTGAAAGAAAAAAGGACACTCCCATTACTATGGTTAGGTCTACATAGTGATATATAATCCAATTAATTTTGTCCTTAAGTCTTTCAACTTCTTGGATATCCTGTAAACAATAGTGTATAAAATGGTTTTAAAATGATTTTTCCCCAAATCATCTTATCATGACCTGTTTTCTGATTCCTAAAATTGTTCCTAATGCTTGGCTACTTCATATTTTTGGCGAAAATTATATCGTTTGTACAATAAGGGCGTCTTTGTTTCAGACAGAATCTGCTTCACTTGACCAAGTTTAGTGGGGTTTACAGAGCTTCATTTAGGGGGTCTCAACACCAAAATTTTAAAAAAATGCTGTCAGTAGATAAAAATACTAATTAAAAAAACCCAGTTATCCCATATGAAGAAAGGATTGGATGATGCAAGCATGTATTTTGTAAGGAATTAAGAATGAACTCCCAGGGTAGAAGACATACATAACATTTTAGTGAAGACTCTTGGATTCAGTTCCTTGATTTGGTCAAGTTGGTCATTCTTGTCTATGAGCAGATGTTCTGCCATATACGCACTTCTGTTGAACTAAAAGAAAGCTGTCTTGTATGCTCTCATGTAAATAATTCACTCAGTGTGTCATGCATCCACTCTGGAGAGCGCTAGCCATTTACTTACTTCCCACGTGAAACAACTTAGTTTCCATGGTTCACCATTATAAACCCACAGCATCCCTGAAGTCCTTCGTCTGGTCTGGTGCACTTGCCTAGTTAGACACTATGAGTCAGCTACTCCAATGAGGCTGTCATACAGGGCAATCCTACGATACATCTTTTGCATATTTTATTTTTCATTTTTCAAAACAATTTCCAACTCTCTTTCAAACTTTCCTCAAACTCTTACACACCCTCCTTCCTCACTCTTAGCTGATGACTTTCTCTCATATTTCACTATTGAAATCGTATCATAATTTTTCTTAATTTTTTAATATCTTGGCTCCACCAGTTTTCTCCCTCTGACTCTTGCATCTGCTGTGATTTTCCACTGTATAATTTCCATTGATATCTAATGAAATTTCCCTTCTGTCTTAAATATCCTTTCTTAAAAAAGAAGAAAAACTCATTTCTCTGTGGTTATAGCCCCATTTCTCTGCTCCCCTTTGGAACAAAATTTCTTCAAAATAGTTTATCTTTTTTCCCACATGATATTTATATTCTCCCCTCAATCAACTCTAATTTGCCTTCTATCCCCTCAACTAAGCTGGGGTGGCTCCTGTCAAAATCATGAAATGACGTCTGGGTTGCCAATAGAATGCTTATTTGTTTGTTTGTTTGTTTTAATTTTTATTGGAGTATAGTTGATTTACAATGTTGTGTTAGTTTCAGGTGTACAGCAAAGTGAATCAGCCATACATATACATATATCTGCTCTTTTTTTAGATTCTTTTCCCATATAAGCCATTACAGAGTATTGAGTAGAGTTCACTTCTCTGTTTTTTTAATCTTTGTTGACCTCTCAACAGCATTCAGCATTAGAATGTTCCTGGGACCCTTCTCCTCTCTCTATATTCTCCCTTGATAATTTCATCCAGTCTATTAAAAAAAAAGAAGCAAAACAAAAAAAAGTATAGGCCGACGACTCCCCGCCCTGTATCTTGAGTCCTGATATTTCCCCATAATTCTAGATTCATATATCCAGTGCCTACTGGAACTCTCCACATAGAAGTCTAATTGATACTTTAAACTTAACGTGGCCAAACAGAATTTTTAATTTTAGGCACACCAGAACTCCACTGATTTTTTTTTTTTTTTTTTTAGTCTTTCTCATGCTGATAAATGGTGTCACTATCCCTTCAGTTGCTCAAGTAAAGAAACTGGGAGTTATCCCTAAGTTTATATTTATCCCATTTGCTGCATCCACTTTCCTAGGAAGTTTTGTTGATTATATCTCAGATACATTGACCCCATTCATTTGTTTTCATTTCCACCTTTACCCTCCTAGTCCAATCTTCGATAATTGTCATTTGACCTACTATATAAGCGCCCTCTTGGTCTCTTTGTTTCTACTTTTACCTGGGCCGGTGAACTGTCTTTTTTGTTCTCTGACCTCTTGTTCAGCTCTGTGCCTCAGAGAACTAAATTTCCCAGCCTCCCTTAACCTCTGGTTTCTGAATAGATTGGGCCAAAAGAAGGAATTGGTGGAAGACTGCCTTTTGTGATGTCTCTTACACATTTTTCTTTGTGGCTTCAGCTCCCGCCAGATAGTTCCACCTAACTCTACTGGAAAGCCTTTCCATGCTACTGTCAGTTGGATGACTGCAGCATCGTGACCCTGCTCATACTACCTCTTTCCTTGGTTCCTTCAGTCCCTGGCTATGGCTATGGTGAAGCTCACATTGCTTCATCATACCCTGTTTGAATTCTTAGCTTTTCTGTCAGCTGTGTGCCCAGTTCCTAGTACTAAATGTCCTTTGTTTAAAAGACCCTAAGTGATTTTTAAAGCATTTCTTTATTTAACATTAATTAATATACTCCTACACAGTATAATTTCCACACAGCAGCCAGAGAAATCGTTTCAAAGATGAAACTTAGATCCTGTCACCTCTCCCTTCCCAAACTCATTTAAGTCTTTCCCAAAACTTCTTATCACAATGAGAATGAAATTTAAACTTCCTATACTGGCTGACAAAGTCTACCATGATCTGGTTCCATTTTGTGACTCTTATCTCATTTATACCACTTTACCTTTCACTCATTATACTCCAGCCATGCTGGCCTTTGTTCTATTCTTTGCATAAGGCAAGTTGTTCTGGCTTCAGGAATTTTGCACAAAATCATCCCTTTACCTGGAATGCTCTTCTCTCTGATCCTCATGCTGTGCTCCTTCCTATCATTCAGATCTCAGTTGTGTTTTTTTTTTTGTTTTTTTTTTTTTGCGGAACGTGGGCCTCTCACTGCTGTGGCCTCTCCCGTTGCGGACCACAGGCTCCGGACGCGCAGGCTCAGTGGCCATGGCTCACGGGCCCAGCCGCTCCGCGGCATATGGGATCTTCCCGGACCGGGGCACGAACCCGTGTCCCCTGCATCGGCAGGCGGACTCCCAACCACTGCGCCACCAGGGAAGCCCACAGATCTCAGTTTTAACATCAACTCTTCAGTCAAGACTTTTATGATTCCAGTTGTAAAGTGTGATTCTTCTTTACTCTCTCAAGTAAATCTATGTTAATTATTTGTGTATTATTTGTTAATATGTAATCATTTTTATTCCTCTGTCAATTTTCTGATTTATTCAAGCATTCATTTTGTCTCTGTCTTCTAGGCAGAACAATGTTTGGCACATACAAATCATCAATAAATATTTGAATAGATGTATGAATGAATGAAAATCAGACTTCTGGTTAGGCAGGGGTTACATAGATAAGCACTAGAATCCCTAAGTTAAGTAGTTAAATAATCACTTGGTGTTTAGAAGGTAAATTGAAAAATGTTGCTAAAGTGCTAAGTACTATGTATGAAAGAAGACTGTAGCCTAATATAAAAGAAGGTAAAATACTAGAGTCAAGTTCACTACTCTATGTCTGCAGGCCAAGCCACAAATATACTCTCACACTCTTTATCACTGAGAGGAAAGAGATTAAAAAGAGTGACTGTATGTTTCACCTGCCTGGGACTTCAACTTCTGGTAATGGCTGATAAGGTAATTCAGTATAATTCTAATATTGAAAATAGCTTTAAAAGGTGGAAAAAATAAACTAAAAATACCTACTAGAAAGCATTGGTGAGCTAGTAAGGCAGTAAAAAATTACAGAAGCAAGATCTGGAAAAAAAAAATGAGGTCCAGAGAAGTAAGCCCAGCATTTGGGTCAGTTTTTCTCTAAGGATATCTGCTGATTCTGAAAGAGGTAGCAGAGAGGCTGAAAAATACAGCAGGGCTTTTGACAGCTACATGAGACCAAGGGTACAAAATCACAGTAAGGATGAACAAGAAGTAGACTGAAAATCTATTTACATCCAGAATGTATAAATAACTCCCACAAATCAATAAGCTAAAGACAGGCAATGAAATAGAAGCCAGAAGACTTGACCAAACACTTCCCAAAGAAGGATGTACAAATGGCCAATAACATGGAAGGTGCTCAACTGCATTGGGAATAAGTCAAATGTAAAGTAAAACCACAATGAATACCATTATACAACCATCAGAACGGATATAATAAAGTGTTGGTGAGGATATAGAGCAACCAGAATGCCCATATAATTGGTGAGGCTGTAAATTAATATAACAAACCTTGGGACAAAGTTTGGCATTATCTTCCAAAGTTGCCACTCCAACAGAAATGCATGTGCTTGTGTACCAAGAGACATATACAAGAGTATTTATACCAATATATTTGTTACTTCTAATGTTTCTTCTGCTCCTTTCTCTCTTTCTTCTCTTTATAGTATTCCAATTATGTATATATTATACTTTTTTATATTGCCCCACTGTTCCTGCATACTCTATTCTTTTTTTCTTTTCTTTCACTGGTCATATCCAGTGCAGTGATGAACACATTGAAACAATCCTTCATTTCTGTTACAGCGTTTGTGGCTTATAGCATTTCCTTTGATTCTTTTAGAGTTTCCACCCCTTTACTTACATTATCTATCTGTTCTTGCATGTTGCCTACTTTTTCTAACAGGAAAAGGATAGAGTCCTTAACGTGTAGTTATTTTAAATTCCCTACCTGATAATTTTAACATCTATATCATACCTAGGTCTCGATGGCTTTGTCTCTTCAGATTGTTTTTTATCTTTGCTTTTCATATGCCCTGTAATTTTTTGTAGAAAGCTGGACATGTTGTATCAGGTAATAAGGACTAAGGTAAATGGATCTTTCATGTGAAAATTTATGTTAGTCTGCCTAGGAGCTGGGCTGTGTTTAATGTTCGCTGTAGCTATAGGCGCTAGAGGCTTCAAATTCCTCCAATGTCCTTGTTTTTGTTCCCCTTCTTGACTTTGGGATTTCCTAATTAATCCTTCTCAAAAAGAGACTGTGTCTTGAAGCTTTTTCAGCTGTAATCCACTGTTTTATACTAGAGCCCTGTTGGTGTGGTGATAAGATGTGGCCAAGGGGAAGAAGTTTATAATCTTCTGATTAAATCTCAGATTATTAATGGGCTATAGACTAAGTATGGTAGGCAGAACTTCTTGGATGGGTCTTCAGGCTTATACACCTCTTAATCCCTGGAACCTGTGAATGTGATGAGCTACATTTCCTTGATTGTGTTATGTTATATGGTATATCAGTTTGCTAGGACTACTGTAGCAAAGCACCACAAATTAGATGGCTTAAAACAACAAAAATGTATTGCCTCCCAGTTCTAGGAGCAGATATCTGAAATCAAGGTGTTGTCAGGACCACGCTCCCTCTGAGACTCTGGCTAGAATACTTCCTTGCCTCTTCCTAGCTTTGATGGGGGTGTATAATCCTTGGTGTTCATTTACATTTGCCTCAGTCAGTCTCTGTCTTTGTCTTTACGTGACATTTTCCCCATGTGTCTTCATATCATTTTCCTTCTGTGCCAGTCTCTATGTCCAAATTTCCCCTTTTTATAAAGATACCATTATATTGGATGAGGGTCCACCTTAATGACCTCATTTTTATTGATTACCTCTTTAAAGACCCTATTTCCAAATAAAGTCACATTGTGGGGTCCTGGGGGTAGGACTTGAACATATCTTTTTGGGGGGATACAGTTGAACCCATAACATAAGGCATAGCTGACCTTAGAAAAGGGAGATTATCTAGGTGGGCCTAATATAATCACATGAGCTTTTAAAAGCAGAGAAATTTCTCTGCCTGGTGGCAGAACAAGAATTGAGAGAGATCTGAAGCGTGAGTAGGATTTGATGTGTTGTTGCTGGCTTGAAGATGGAGAGGGCCATGAATCAAGGAATGCGGGCGTCCTCTGGGATCTGTGGGTGGACTCTGGTTGGTAGTCACCAAGGAAAGGAATCTCAGATGTAGAGCTGCAAAGAAATGAGAGTTCTGCCAGCAACCTGAATGGTTTTGAAAGTAGATGCTTCTCCTGAGACTTCAGATAAGAGTCAGTCAATATCTTGATTTTGGCCCCATGAAAACTTAGCTGAGTCCACCTGGACTTCTGACCTACAGAACTACGAAATAAATGGATATTGTTTTAAGTCACTAAATTTATGGTAATTTTTATATAGCAGTAAAAAGCTAGCACAGTACAGTGCTATGAACTCATCTCTAGAATTTATGCTAAGAGAGCCACACTGGAATCTAGAACAGTTCTTAAGTAACAGTTAATTTCCCCTTCCCTACAAGAGCTGCTGACAATCAGATTTGGGGGACAGACTATGACTAGCAGGGGAAACAGATCCTGGAAGTTTCTGGGGGTTAAGGGGCAATTCAAGAATTTGCTGTGCTATTAAAGGACAGCTGAAGCCACTGTTGAGCCCTGCTAAAGGGGCTTCCTGGGAGTGCCAGAATAAATATATCGACAGCAGCCATCCCTGTAAGCAATGGAGATGTTTTAATTGGAAACTTCTAGTCTTTTATATCAGTGTTCCTAGAAATACGAAATTGCCACAGATTAGTTAATCGTGGCCCCAGACAAGCAGGTTGGAATTAGGACAAAATTTAAGAGTCAGTGGGGGAACTCAAGGAACAAATAGGAACAAGAGAAGTCCTATCACATGAATGGGGCACACATGGTAGGGCTCAGACATAAACTGGCAGCCTGAGAGCAAAGAGATCTTCAAGGGCTCATGTGGGACAAACTGGATAACATCCACAGGGCAGCCAGACTAGGGGTGGGACTAAAGCTCCCGTACACGGCAGGGCTTGCTGGTTAACTGAGGGGCTGGGTTGAGCAAGCAGCAAGGAACTGTTCAACCCTCATCCTTGGGCAGGAGCTTGGGCATGTGGGAGCTGACCTGATACGGTTAGAGACCCAGAAATCCTGATGAAATCTATAAATGCAGAATCCTTGGATTGAAACTGATATTCATATTCTCAGCTTCTCAGGGTATTATTTGGGCTTGGAAAAGGAATACATACATGCCTATTTCCTTAGATCCTCTAATTTCTAAATCACTGTTTTCCCTGGACGATGTATTTTTACCCTTTACTTAATAAGAAGAATCCAGTGTAACTGTTTCAACAGAAAGTGAAAGTTACACGCTGTATTGTGAAATAGAATTTGGCTTTTTGTTTATATCCGGTTTAAAATTATGCACCAGTAACTTATGAAGTCAACAAAATGTGAAAGAAACAACCTCTTAAGAACTGCTTGGTCTCAGCTTCTGTAATTCTTCTTTCCCCTCGGCTGGTGTAATTGGTCCCCGCAGCACAAGGAGCCTGATCCCAACACCTGGACGTAGCCTGACCATGGCCAAATTAGGTTTACGGGCTGATGATTCAGCCTCAAGTAACTGTTTCTGCTCAGCTGGCCTTGCCCTTGGTCCCCAGAATCTGCTCCTAGGCTCTGCACCACCTCACCTCGGTAGACCAGTTCTGGTTCTGAGTGACCCCAACCAGCTGCAATCATTCAAACCTAGCCTCTCTGCAATGCTTCTGTGTGTCTTCCCCTGGCCAGGCTGCAGTGACTGATGCCTACTCTGAACCTGCTCAGTACCTGATAACCTGTAGTTATTCAACGCTTAGCATAAACTACCTTGTTCAGGTATTTATGTTTTTGTTTAACCTGAACTCATTGACATTTTAGAGCTATGAGTGCTCTAAGCAAGAATTGATTCTAATCTCCCCATTTTCAGAATATGAATCTGGCCTTGAAGAGATTAAGTATTACGCTAAAATCATATCGAGGAAGGGCCAAGGCTAGAATTATATGAAAGAACACTCCTTGTCTTCTGTTATTTTTCTTGTACAATCAAGGCGTATTTTATTTTGTATTCTCAATGGAGTATCAGCCCCTCAGTGATCAAGGACCTACCTTTGTTTTCTCTACATTTATAGTGGAGAAAACATATTGATGTCATTAATGAGAAAGCTTACTGATAGGTATCCTAGTCATCCTCCATGGCTATTTATAGGTCATAATGATTATGGCTGCCTTTATTTATATCATGAAGATTAACATCAGTGACATAGTTTTTTTTCCTTTATGGACTTCATGAAGATATTGTCCAAATTTTAGCATCTCTATAAGTCAGATAGGAACCAATCCTGTAGTAAAATTCAATATAGGTAATGAGTTTGACAGAGGAATAGCTTTAGCCAAAATACATGTCTTTAAAAGATAGGAGAAACACTTAAAATATTATATATTAGTCCATTTTATCAACTTCTCTTTCATTGAGAACACAGGCATACTTGAACTAGGAAGGTTAATATAAGTACTAGAGATTTGATGATGGGATGGAATTTTTTGTTATGATATATATTGACTGTGAAGCTTTTTGACGCCACATTTATGGTTGAATGTGATACACCATAACAATGCACACGTAAAATGTTTTCTTAAGGCTTCCCTGGTGGCGCAGTGGTTGAGCGTCCGCCTGCCGATGCAGGGAACGCGGGTTCGTGCCCCGGTCCGGGAAGATCCCACATGCCGCGGAGCGGCTGGGCCCGTGAGCCATGGCCGCTGAGCCTGCGCGTCCAGAGCCTGTGCGCCGCAACGGGAGAGGCCACAACAGTGAGAGGCCCGCGTACCGCAAAAAAAAAAAAAAAGAAAAAGTTTTCGTAATATCTCATTAATGTAAAACATATATTGCTATTTGCTGTAGTCTGGTAATAAGTCCTAATAATAAATTTAGCCAGAAATCTAGATTTAGTTGGCATACTTCAAATTGCTGGTGTTTCTTGATTCGAAAGGTTATTTCCAGGGTATCATCGTTAAGATAAAAAAGTAACAAATTTGACATTCGTATTTATTTAAAGGAATTTGAGTTACTTGTGTATGAATTGAACACTTTTCCGGTAAGTTATTAGTGTCTGTTCTGCATCAAGAAACAGAATTTCACTCCGCAGTCCTCTTTTCCCTCTTACCTTTTTAAAATGATTGTTGTGTGACAGCTTACTGTAGGAAACATTAAGCAGTTGTTCAATATTCTTTGCTGAATTTGGCAACAGACATTCCAGTGTTAAAGTATTTATTTGTGAGATTTCTGTTGACTCATCAGCTGGCTCATGGAATGAAAGACAATAAAAAATGGCAGTAAACACTAACCCAAAAGTAATGCTTGGATCAACCCTGGTAGTTGATGGAGAATAGGATATGGTTTATGAAGTGTCCTTCAAAGTTCTTGTTGTGTCTAATTGTGGAGTTAGGAGTCACAGGCTTGAAGAGCAAGGAGGAAACTCTACACATCCATGTCAACAATTCAGACAACTGGTGAGTAGCAGTCAGGATGACTACCCTCCCCCCACCCCCTGCAACAAAATCACATCAATTGGCAAGTTTGCCAGTGATCCTGGGCAGCAGGGTGTTTTCTATTGACGCTCAATCTAATCTAAACCAATGCTAATTTTTAATTTTCTGGAATTGGCTTAATCAGCATTTTAAAGTCAATTTATCCATAGAATTAAACATCCTGCAGTGAGGCACAGCAGTCTCTTAGAAGGTAGATGACCCTTTCAGGTCTGTGGCCAGTACACATAGCCAGAATCAGGTTTGCATATCCCCAAACCAGATATGCAGGCAGCAGCTGGGGTTACCCCTCATCAGGGCAACCATGGGGCAGCTTCTCCTTAAGGCCACACAGGGCTTGGTGTCACATGCAGCATAATTCTGGGGAAATAAAACCTTAAGCATAAACGTTTTTGGAAAATAGTCCATAACCATATATAATGAGCCACAGAAGAACAGGAATTTCTTTCTAAGGAGGACACACGTTTTTAAGGTTTTCTTTTTTTAGTCCAGTAATTAGGTTGCCCATATGAGAAATCCATTGTAATCTACAAATTTAATAGTCATAAAATGATAGAAAATGTCAAGTTATGAATAAACTCTACTGTTCTAGATAACAAGAGAAATGTATGGATTGAAAGTGATCTATCTAAAGGAAGTTGTGTGCTTGAGAGCTTTACTAGGGATCCTCCCAGTCTCCTGGTTTTGCTCTCCCTTGGCAGAATTGACTGCTGGGATTTTTCTTGGATGTAGTTTTCCTGCTACTGGAAGTCCTCCTTCCCGTCCTTAATACCTGTCCAGTCAGGTGAATGTTCACTTCTGCTCCTCACTGTTGATGAAAAATATTCTTTACAAGGGGAGCCCACTGTGGGACCAAGGTTCTTCGGTAGAATGAGTGGTGGAGCATGATGCAGATAACTTGGCAAACCATAACTTACAGCACCCAACATATCTGCTGGCTCTATGCGGGTAATGATATGGTCAGTTGGTAACTTGCTTGTGAAAATCCTGGTTGTTTTGTTTTCCAAATGTGACTCATTCATTTACTTGTAAATTAAAAATCGTTTCCTGTTACCTTAGTTTCTCTTGCTTCCAGAAAAAAAAAAAAGAAAAGGAACAAAACAAAAAATTCCAACCAAACCCTACTCAAAAGGTTCTATTGAACAGGCCAAAATATCCTACGATGCTAATTAAAAATAATTGGTAACAGGTGGCTAGTTAAGGTTCCCCAGCTATAATCATGAAGACAAAGAGAACTTTCATGGTCAAGGTTGGGGCCTTCAACATACTTTTGATGTGAATGGAAGCCTTTGTAAGGATAAGGAATAAGAATACAACGAAATACTGTATCAGCAGAATGCTGTCAAATGCTAGGAAAACTAAAACATAATAATCATTTTTCAATTTACAAAAGCATTCCTTATAATAAATTCTTACTCTATTTCCCACTTTTTACTCATAGATGTAAGGATTTATATAATTAGAAGAACCATTTTCTTTACTAATCATGAGATGATTGATGGCCAGAGTTAAGGCAAAATTATTTGGGGAAGTATAATTTGTTCTTACTTAAACGAATGGTATGTGTTGTTTAATTATTCTGTAATATTTCTTTGAAAAGAGTGATTCATTTATTAATAAATTTATTTTAAAGCAACATTTACTTCTTGAAACCATGTTAGGAACAATGAGGCTAAGCATTAAACTTGATAGACACTTAATTAACCAAGTTATACAATTGCAGAGTTGGCAGAAATAAAAATAAACCTTAAGTAAATCAGAAAGGAAAGTGTTGACTTCATGTTTTAAAGAAAGAGTAAGAGTGCCCATAAGGACTTTCGTGGACATTTCCAGTATTTGACTTTGGTTTCCATGTTACTAGTATTTATACTGTAACTCTCCATGAATTTCATATTCTTTTCTCCTACTCTTTGTATTGTTGTAGGGGGGAATCAAAAGGAAAAGTGCCTATACTCATCTTTCTGCTACTTAAGCTGTTGCCCTATTTGCCCCTTCAATGTATTGCCATGCTTCTTCAAAGATTATTTTATTGTGCTATATATGTATTGCTCTCTGATTCCTTGGAATCTTATAATAATAAATTGTAGCAGCAAACATTCACATAAAGCTTGCATCAGGCAGTGATCTCAGCACTTTAAATATGTTAACTCATGTGATTTTCATGTCCACTCTCTGAAGTAGGTGCTGTCCTTATCTCCATTTAATAGATGTGGAAGCTGAGGCAGAGAGAGAATAAATAACCTGCCCAACATCACAGAGCGAGCAAAAGGTGCAGCTAGGATGCAAACCCGGGCAGTCCCACTCCAGAGTTACCCAGGCTGCCTCCCACTCAAGGTTTACATGATCTCGTAATTACCACATCAAATGACTTTTTTTTAGTTCTCCTGTTGCTTGGCATCTTGATAGTACTCGACCCTGGTAATCTTCCTCTTTCAGTCCTCCCTTGGATTCTGTGACCATGAAGTCTTCTGGTTCTCCTAGTTATCTGCTTTCTTTTTTGTGGATTTTATTATAGTGTTTACTTTTTTGTGTGTGCTCTATATTCATACACTTACCAAGGCACTATCCTTATTCTTCTTGTTTGTTTTCCCACTCTAGTACCCTTCTTCTGGAAATCTCTTCATCTATCACCACTTTGTTTTGATGATTCTCATGTATTATTTCCATGCCCAATCTCTGCCTGAAATATATGCTACATCTCTCTCTTCTGGAACGTTTCATAGGTACTCTAAAGACAGCAGGTCCCAAAATTCATCTCCAATATCCCCTTCCCTCCCTTCACCCTGTGTCTGCATCTCAGTTCACTTAATGGCACTACTATCCTTCCATCCATCTAAATTAGGCACCATCAGAATTATCCTCAAAAGCTCTCTTCCCCTGACTTTTTGGGTAGAGTTAGTCATAAAGAATTTTAGACAGAAAGAACAATTTGAGGAAAGGATAGCGATATGAATGTTCTTGGCATGTTAGGGGAATGGTGAGTAGCATAGAGGGTCAAAGGAAGAAAGAATAAACCTGGGAAAGAAATGATTAAAAGAGGTTGATTGAGTATAGTTTGTTGACCTTCGAACAGAAGTGTTCTGTGAGGCCAAAGTGTATCACTGATTGACTGACTCTTCATCAATAGGCTTCTCTTCTGTAGGGTATCCTGGCCTTGGTGAAGATACTGAGGTCAGATCTGATCTTCATCCCTGCAGATCCAGGACCTTGGCATTACCAGTATTTCTAGAGGCGAAGAGACTCTCAGAAATGGACTGACACCAGCCAAAGCACCATCATCCCTTTCCAGTGCTTATGTCCCCCACTCAGGGCACTACCCCAATCATCAAGCCCCTTGGGAAGCCAATCAAGTCATCAGAGCACCTTGTGAGCCTGGAGAGGGAGTAAGGATAGAAAGTAGCCTGGAAGCAGGGAGGATGGTTTCTCCTCCATCCCTCTACTCTGAGAACTGATGAGTTACTAGTGAGTAGCATCACAATAGCACCTCTCCTGCCCTATTCCAGGCACAGCTGCCAAAGGTTACTTCTGAGAATTCTATTCCAAATCCTCACTCCGTTCATCTTCTTTCAAGCACACATTCTTAGGTAGGAAAGCTAGAGGCAAGGAGATAATTCCTTAGGGTATGGAAAGCACTCTATCTTTTTTACTATAAGATCAAGTCTTTACTCAGGTTAAGGGGGTGGGATTTAGGCAAATAAATGATGTTTTAGTGAGTCAGAATAAGCAAGTATTTTATCGTGAACAGAGAATCTATAATCGTCCATTAGGGCAGTGACCTGGCCTTTGTGGGTGCCTCTAGCTGATGTCAGACTTAACAGAAGGGCAGTCTTGAGGGGAGCTGTGTCTAAGGAGTTGAAGGAGGGGGAAAGAAGCTCAAAGGAAAGATCCTTGCTTACTAGCTTTGTGAGATTCTGTTTAGACACTTAGATACTAGGGAGGATTTGGGAGTTTCCCAGGGTTTTCTAATTTAAGACATTTTATTTTGATAAAGCCAGAATAAGAAAATGTGTTCTCTAAAAATGCTCAATAAACTATCAGTTCCTTTGTACTTCTTTTAGGAGCCTGGCTTGTTTGAAAATTGAATGAGTCTCCTCCCACCCTCACCAAACAAACATAAAAGGTAGAACATGGTAGTAGTCTGGTCACCTCTGAGTCGTTCTCATTCCCCTTGAGTGTTCTAGGGGCTCACATCATGAAGGTCCAAGATAGATCATACCTCTGCGATGGGAGATACTTTTTTTAAGATTTTTTTTTTTTTGACGTGGACCATTTTTAAAGTCTTTATTGAATTTGTTACAATACTGCTTCTGTTTTATGTTTTGGTTTTTTGGCCGTGAGGCATGTGGGATCTTCGCTCCCCAACCAGGGATGGAACCCACACCCCATGCATTGGAAGGCAAAGTCTTAACCAAAGTCTTCACCACTGGACTGCCAGGGAAGTCCCTGTTGGGAGATATTTTGATATAATTATTTCTTTGCTTTAGTCTTCTTCATTTTGGTTTCCTCACTGTGGTTACTTTACACTTAGTCTGTTTTATAAATTAACAGTTGGCAATTTGTCAATGAAAAGAAACCATAAACTGCTAAAGAAAGTGGGGGGAGGAAATAGAACTAGTGAAACATAGAAATCTGAACATATGGTCACCATATTTCCTGCATGAAACATCAGTACACACGGTCTGACCAGTGTGTGTCTATCTAGGGACAATAACACCAAATATATTATACCATGAGTATTCCTGCAACTTGGCTTTTATGATTTCTACAAGCCTTAGAATAAGGGACCTATATGGGCGCCTACCACTGCCAGCTACGGAGGGCACAAGTGGATCCTTGGAGAGGGTCCATTTAAACCCTTCAGCTCTTGTTCTCAAGGTGATATTGACAGAGAAGGGAAATTCATTCCCCCATTCCCGTGAAAGGATCAGCAGGCTTCAAGTAGCAAAATCTCTTACCAAAGTTCCAATGTTTGTTAACACTGGCTTTTCTAATGTAAAAACTCCAGGAAAGCATTCATAAGGTTACTAAGAGCACAAAACTGCATATCTTATTAACTTTACTATGCACTAAAAAGTTGATTAAAGTCAGGCTTGATTCTTAACTGCATCACTGTGCTCTTTCTATATGAAAGAGATTCATGCAGAGCTATACACTTAAAAGGACATGTGTGCTTTTCTACAAGCAGGTTTCCTCTTAACAATAGGTTCATAGCCGCTTTCATGCTTTTATGTATTTGTGTACCTTTTTGTGTTCCAGTGGTTGGAAACATTTTTGTAAAAATAAAAAAAGATCTCTGTAAAGAGTAATCCAGTAAAAGCACTCTTTCTCTATTTTAATTTGCATGACAACTTCAACTTTTATCCTGTCCGTATTGGATAAGACTAGAGTGATACTGAATGATTAAGAATTGTGTGTATATATATATATATAGCTTAGCCACATGCTTACATTTTTACTCTTTTTATTTGAAGACATTACAAGCTGTTAAAACACATAAAAACATAGAATACTGTGGAGATGGGAAGCTTAGGCTTTGTGAATATGAAATGAAATATTCCTTGGTATGTCTTCTCTTAAACTGTCGTCTGAAGTTCATTCCTGGGGGGAATATTTTGGCTTTGATGTTTTAATAGGTCTGGAAGTCATTTTGCAAGTACCAGCTTCCTCATTCTTTCTTCTTGATTCTATACCCTCCTCCAAAGTCATAACACTGATAGAAATTAAAAGACAACGTTGGTCCGTGGGGAGGGAAAAGACCTCTCCCACCCTTTGATCCTGTCCTTCATTCCGCAATCGTTCTCAGTAGGGGAGCTAGCATCCCATTTCTGCCACGTGCACTTACTATAAGGCAAAGAGGAACATTAGTAATAAGACATAAGTTGTCCCAAGCTAAAGCCAGAAATTAAAATGGACATATTGGTCTTCAGGGTGAGAATTCATTTTACTTTTAACTCAGGAAAGCCCCTGAGAACTATTATAATAGGGAGAAAAGATTCAGTTCCCACACCACAAGATGTTCCTGTTTTTAGCCAAGAAATTTCACATGCCCCCTGTTCCTTCTCCCTCTGCCCATGTTGCCAAATTTCTGCACCATAGAAATTCTTGCTGAGGTTTGGACCTCCAATGTCAAATACAACCCCAAGCTGCATTTACTGCCAGAAAATAAATTGGTAGGTTGTAGTGTTCCTATTTCATTTATTACCAAGTAGATAGACTTGGGAGCCTTGTTTTGTTAAGTATCAATGTCTGGGCTTGTCTCAGAGAAGCACTCTTTACTGCACTCTGACAGCTGTGCTCAACGGTAGGCAATTGTCCCTTCCTTATGAAGAGCTTCCAAAATGCCTCACTTATGTGTCATCATATATTGTACTGTCTTCAGATGTTCTCCATAAAAATATTAGGACACACAATCCCTTGGTCTTATTTCTATTTTACCACCCTTTGTGTTGCACCCTCACGATGTTCTCAGTGTAAAAATGGGTTTTCTCATTGATTCAGAGGGTGGACTTACACATACAAAGAACTTTGAGAATCTTGGCTGTGATGGTTAATTTTATGTGTCAACTTGCCTTGGCTAAGGGATAAACCCAGCTAGGTGGTAAAACATTATTTCTGGAGTATCTATGTGGGCATTTCAGGGAGAGATTAACATTTGCATCAGTAGACTGAGTAAAGTAGATGGCCCTCCCCAGTGCAGGGGGCCAGCATTCAATTCACTGAGTGCCTGAGTAGAAAAAAAAGGCAGAGGAAGGGCGAATTTGCTCTCTGCTATAGCTGGGACCTCCCTCCTCTTCTGCCTTTAGACATTGGCTCCCCTGGTTCTCAGGCCTTCAAGTTTGAATTGGAACTATACCACTGGCTTTCCTGAATCTCCAACTTGCAGATGGCAGGCGTGTCTTGGGACTTCTCAGCCTCTATAATTGCATGAGCCAAGGACTCATAATAAATCCTGTAAATATATATATATGCATATGTATATCCATCCCATCAGTTCTGCATTTCAGGAGAATCCTAACTACTAATACGTTTGCTAAATGTCATCATGCAAGTTCAAATTAGTCATGTGACTAAAGACCTGAATCAGCCTGTGTAGGGCAGTAGTTGTTCTCTGTGGTGACCTAAATGGGAAGGAAATCTAAAAAAAGAGGGGATATATGTATACATATAACTGATTCACTTTGCTGTACAGCAGAAACTAGCACAACATTGTAAAGCAACTATACTCCAATAAAAATTAAAAAAATAAAAGGGCTCTGGAGTCAGGCTGCTAGAGTGTGAATCTTGGCTTTGCTGTTCACATTGCCTGTGCATATTGGGGAAGTTATTTAACAGCTCTTTATTTCAAATTTCTCAGCTGTAAACTGGGAGTATGACTAGTGCTTACCTAATAAGATTGTTTGTAAACATCTGTAGGGGAGCAAAACTTGCAACCCCAAAATACCTCCTTGGCATGCGGATTATTTGGAGGGGAAAAAATTCAAGGCCCAGGAAGAGACTTTGACCTTTCCCATAGCTGTCTAAAAGAATCTGTATACAGGGCCTGTTCCTGGAATAGAGCTTTGCTGAGATAGCTGCAGAGTATGGGCCAGGTGCAGTGGGGGAAATGCTAGAGACCAGAGTCCACTCTGTGTCCTGTTGTCTCTGCATGACCCAGCAAACATTTATTTACTAAACATAGTCTTTTCCATCTTCATGTGAATTGCCTGCCTCCCTTTTGAGGTTCCAAAGCACTACCCCCAGCATCCTCTTTTGTCTTTAGTTGAAGATGGTATTTGAGGTGAGGGTTTTGGCCTTTTTGGCAAATTACTCAGGTTTCCTGGGTCTCTCCCATGCATACATGGTATTAAACTTTTGTTTGATTTTCTCCTGTTAATCTGTGTCATGTCAATTTAATTCTTAGACCAGCCAGAAGAGCCTAGGAAAGTAAAAGAAAATTTCTCCCTCCCCGACACACCGTGTGAGATGTGCATGCAAGGTTTTTAGAATAGTCCTTGTCATGTGTTACCAATTATTTTAAAATTTCCCATCTTCCCACTTGTTGCTGTTTCTCCTTCCCTATTTCCCCTCTTTGGCTACATATGCTGGGGCTTCATACTCCTGACTGGGTAGGTCCCATGTATATATGATAGCAGTGCCCTGTTCTCTGGACCCACCCTTCCTCTTACCCATAACTGAAAACCTTGTGCATCAGGTTCTCCACTTAAGATATAATAAAATAATTCATCCTAAGATGTTAATGATTGAAAATATCTATGCATGTTCTTTCTTCCCTGTCTTTGTATTTAAATAGGGCACAAGATCTTAATTTAAAGCACGAATTCCTAAAGGGTAGGCTTTAAGATGGGATATATTTCCATTGGTGTTTAGTGCTAGAATATTGATTTCAAGCCATAGATGGAAGGCAGTGGTCAACTCTAGTTGTTTAAAATTCTAATCAACTTCCTTGCTCATTTACGACTGGTCACTATCACATCCTCATCATTGTGGTTGTTATCATTTGAATAAGAATAGTCACTTGAGCACTTTCCTTGGCATCTTACAAGATTATCTGATTCCTAAAAAAAACCTCTGCCAGGTAGGTATTACTCTTCCCTTTTGACATATAAGAGAACCAATAGAGAAATTGACGCGGCAAAGGCACCCAAGTGGTGGATGTTTGCTGTTTGAGCTCAGATTGTGCTCCAAGTCCACCTGGCTCTGAAGATAATGCTTTAATCCCTATAGAAATAGAATGAAATAAATAGGCACCTGGTTTATGTCCTTCCTGCTCTAGTGGACAGCCACAGGACAGCAGGCTCAGTGCCTGCCTCTTCCCACGATGACCCACAGTTCCCAGCACAGTGCCTTGTTCAGAAGGTCCCACTACATGTTTGTGGGAAGAATAAATAGATGCATGAATACATTCATCAAATCTGAACATTTCTCAAGGAATGAGATGTGACTAATGACTGTTGGCTGGGTTTGTTAGTTTTCATATCATGAATGGTTTAAGAAGTATTAGGAAAGTAAACTACCTCATTCACTGTTCACAGACCCCCTTAGTAATGTTAGTAAATCAGAAAAACCAGGTATCTGAATCACATTCATTTGCACCTGATGCAAACAGAACTGCCTACGATCACAAACAATATCTGACAATTATACGATTAATTTGACCAATAAGGAGACTAGTTCCTAGATCCATCTTAGAACTTAAGTGAGCTCACTTAGGTAGTCTCCCTCGTCCAAATTAACTGATCTCTCAGATCCTCTACTCTCTTTGTGCTTTACCTGCCCAACCACAGATGGCGTATTTTACTGTTTTCTGTTGTACTGTATTCTGAATGCGGTCCTACTGGCATCAATTTCAGTATGGTGGGTGGAAATGTATTTCTCATTGCACAGTAAGGCTATTGCAAGTTGCATGGTGAAACCCTATAACTGCTTGCTGTGCTGAAAGTGTGTCTCATGGTGTCCTATATTTCAGTGGCCTATGAACCAAATTTCGGAGCAATATTGAAAGTAACAGTAACTGGAAGCATAGATCCAGTGTCACCACAAATTCCTGCTCCAGAGACTAGCTTTCCATTTTTAAACAAAGAGGTGGCATGTGGTACATATCTAAGAAATTGCCTTTTGATTTTTTGGACTTTCTAATTTTTTAAAGAACTCAAAAACATTATATAATATTGATGACATTCAAATAGAGTTCATAGCTGGGACATTCAAAGAAGAGTGCTGTTGTGTCTCTCTTGAGTGATTTCTAACTTCAAAACAATAAAACATAGAACCATGGACTAAAATTAAGGGCAAAAACCAAGGATATGTTATACTATGGCACAATTTAAAAAAATAAAGCACATATGTGGGATTCAAATCAATTGCAAAAGCAAGACAGTAAGCTAATGTTTTCTTTTTATATATTTAGAAATCAAAAATACTTTCATCACTCTGAATTAAAATTGCACAAGAAGCAACTGATAATGTGTGCAATTGCTTGGGGACATGCAGAAAAATGCAACTGAATTGAAAAACATAAATCACATTGTTCAGAATTTGTATGGTATTTTGTTTCTTAGGTCTGTTTTCTTTCAGGAACTTTGTTGTGTTCCCAGTGAAATGATTCTAAAGCTTTTTTTAGTAAGTAAGCCTGGTGCATTCATATAACAGATTAAAATTACTCCAGGAAAGGCATTAAAGTCAAATAGATCTATAACCATCCAGTAAAGGTGGACGTACTAAAACTGTATTTTCTTTTGCTGAGTGATTGGGAGAAAAAATTGCCATAACTTATTATTTTACTCCAAATAGTAAAAAAAAAAAAAAAGCTTACTTTACCAGTCTCTGCTTTTGTGCACTGCTGACTGTGCTGATACATGAATTACTTTCCATATATTGATTTTCTGTTGAAATGAGAATCTGCGAGGTGCTCTAAAATGGATGGGCAGGGTCTTAACGTCTGTGAAGTGGTGTGCTGGTACTGATCCGGGGAAACTTCTGTTTTCAGGCTGCATGTGCCACTTGGAAGGAAGTGGGTTCCTACTGCACACTGGGTGTTGGTGGTGCCTGAGGCTTTTATGAGCACCCTGGACAGTGGCTCTAAACCTGGACATTTCTAAGGTGAGGAAACACTACACCAGGACTGTGTATCTGTCACCAATGTGATTGCTCAGCCGAGATGCTGAGTTTGGTCCATTTATGATCCAACACAGCCACAAGGTCACCGTGATGCAGGGGACATGATGCTCATCAGCAAAATAAAACCTAGGACCTCTTGGGTCAAGCCCTGGAAGAGACTCTCCAAAGGGGAGGAGCCAGCGTCAGGTGCCCTAACTGTTCTGTTTTATCTGAGCGTCCTCTCACTCCGAATCCTTGTACCATTAGGGATACACTCAATCCCTTCAAAGGACTTTGATTTTCTCACAGAACAGCAGACAGACTAGAGCTTTCAAAAAGGGCAAACAAAGTTATAAAATACAGAAATTATAAGCAGAAAATTACAGCCAGCATATATATATATATATATATAGTTCGCCAAAAAGTTCGTTCGGGTTTTTGGTACCATCTTATGAAAAACCCGAACTAACTTTTTGACCAACCTAATAATATTAGGATTTTCCTGCTATGGCTAACCTTAGCTTCATTCCTAAAAGAGGACCTTTAGCCGAATTCCTCATTTTCTAGCTTCCCGATTGCATTTCATGCCTTGTTTCCAGAAAAAAATGCCTCTATTCACTTGGTCTCTTTGCTACAAAGTCACGAAAGGGTGTTTTAACTCTGATCCTTTCCTGAGCCCTTCCAAATTTTTGGTTTTTAACCTGAGTGACTAAGCCTTCACCCTAAAAGAATGCCAGAGCAGGACACATTTCTAGGTGGTAATTAGCTATATGTATAGGAAGTGGCTTGGTCTCTAGAACCGCAAAATATGATATTCCCTTAAACCAGCGTCAGAGCCATGTGTATCAATTAATTTGCTTTTGGTCAAGAGTGACAGAAACTTGACTTCATTGGCTTAAATGTTGAGGAAATATATAGGGTCATTTAACAGAAGCAGGGCAGGCCTCAGGTTTGATTGAGCCGGCAGCTCAGGGTGTCATAAAGGATCCAGATTCTTTCCATTTCATCTGCTGTTCACAGTGTAGACTTCATGCTAAAGCTGGATCCCTGACAGTCATAGAGGAACTGCTAGTAGCAAATGATGCTACCTGCTTTTTCAGCCATTTCATCAGGGAAGAGAGAAGGCATTTCCTCCTGTAACTCTCTCTCTCTGGAAATTGGCCCCTGATGTCTCATTGATATATCAATGAGATATCAATGCCCTTTTTGCCCTGATGTCTCAAATCATTGACCTGATTTGAGTCACATGCCTATTCCTGAACTGATGTCTGTTTCCGGGGAAATGCCGTGATTTGTTGGCCTACACCTGGCTTCTTGATGTTTGTGTGAGTGAAGAAATTTCCATTATTGGCAAAGACTGCTTAGTACAAACTCTGGAGTAGGGTCAATCCCCAACACTGCACTGCTGATGCACAATGAGGAGTGGTAGAATCAACACGGGACCGTCTATCATGCATGTATCTGTCCATAAAAATTAATTATCAACCAAAAGCCCACTCCATTATGCTCTGTCTTTTTAAATGATAAAACTCTTGACTTCTTCATCAAGGGGCTCAGTAAACTGGAGGACAGTAGGGATTCTGTCTTTGCTCTCACTAGTTTTATGTACATATTTACTTGGAGAGGGGGCTCCTACTGGATATGTTCAGTTTCAGCTGATATGTGTGCTTTCTGTTGCACCTTGACCACTTCACAAGATGTCACACTTCCCAGCCCCATACAGATGTGAGTTTTTTTGGCTTAGGAGTTTTTTGGGACAAGGGGATTTTACATAGAAGTGAGGTTGATAAAGACCAAGCAGAGACTTGGGGCTCTGATGGATGTTGTTCATGCTGGCTGGTCAATGGCTATTGATCAGTTCTAGCGGCTGTCAAGGAGAGGTCCTCTCTGAACTCCAGTGGGGACGATAACTAGCTCTTTGGTACAAGCACCACTCACGTGAGTGGAGACTGGGTGGCTTATGGGCTCTGTTTCTGCACCCATGGTGTGTCTGGTTGTTAGCAATGGCCTGGACTTCTGGCTGGGCCATCTCTGCCTTCTGACTTGGCTTCAATCTTCAGTCTCTTTACAGTGGAATCTCTTGTCCCAAGCTCCACCAATTTCCACATGGTCTCTTTTTGCCTCCTCAGCAAAGCCCAACGAATCGCATTTCGACCTTGCTCATCACGTGTTCCTTCAAATCTATTGTTTATTCCTTGAGTTGTTTCTTTCCATCCTTAAGAGTTTTGCACCTTCAAAACCAGGGAGAGACTCCTAAGTTCAACTCCCTGTTTATACAGGCATATTGATTGAACTGTTTGTGCAACCCTCTGTCTCAGAATCTAACCATTTTCTGTGACTTTAATTTCAACTTAGTCTCACTATTTATTCTTCTTTGAAAATTACATGCCCTCAGAATCCTGAGGACTGGAATATTTTTTATAAGGTGAAATAATAAATCAATATGATACTGTATCATTTATTTTGCATTGCTGGCTTTGAGCCAGCTAGATAGTAGGTGCCGTGACTCTTGGAGAATCTTTTTAACTTTCTGGAGGTAAACATCTATGTAAGCTTGCTTGGAATTTTAGAGGATTTTTACAACTCAGAAACATCCTTTGCCTAATTTGCAGGGATTGCCTAACACGATCAGTTTATTTTTTATATCAGTATCCTTATTTCTAAGACATTATTGATGAACTTTTAATTAATATCACAATATTTATATATGTAATAATAACATTGACTAGTATTTAGAATGCTTTGAGAGATTACAGAGTGTTTTCTTATTTTTTATCTCAGTTATTTTTAACCTATGATGGCAGATGTAAATAATATTTCTATTCTACAGAAAGTTAAAGCAACAAGCTCAAGGTCATGTATGCGAAGTGGTGGAGTTGATGTTTGGACAAATACAATCTTAACTCCAAAAGCCACACTCTTTCTGTTGGAGCAAGCTACTTGTATTTACCGCTGGGAAAGCCCCTCTACTAAAATCTAACTGCTCCCTTAGGCTCCGTGACCTCTTTCCCCTTTTGCCTTGGAAAGAATTGATTGACACTAAGAAAACATTTCGATGCATTTGAATAAAATGAAAAATGGTTTTATAATCTCAATGACAAGGAAGAAGGCTAAAAGGGCTTTTGTTATTTTTGAAAGGACACCCACTGCTACATAATATATAGCTTGTTGACTCAGGGAGTGATCTAACTCATTTTTGTTAAAGGACAGCACTATTTCCTTAAAATTATAGGCTAATTAGTTTCTTAGCTGTTCCATCTGAAAAGCAGCTCAATGCCAATTACCTAATTGGCATACTGCAGACTTCCTTCTCCTAGGCCTATATTTTATGAAAAGAGAAGGAAAGGTTTAAGCTGAGAAAGGGAAGAGTAGCCTTTGATACGTAAGAACTGGCCTGACACTATCAGCTGGGTGTTGGTGTTTCTAGGAGCTGGCCTTGAGAAACTCAGAGCAAGGCCTTGTTGTTGTCTATCTCACAAAGTACGAGCATCAGGCAAGGCCACTCTGTGACCATGAGATGAAGTGAGACACAAAAGGAGACCGCTCTGTAATCTTGTCTACACACAAACAGAACAGGGTTATGTGCAAACCACAAAATACCACACATTCCCCAATCTTCCGTAATATGAGTGACTGCTGCTTCTTTTCTGATCACAGCTTTAGCCTCACTCTACACTCCCCTTCTTGTCTATAAAATATGGTTCTAGAATTTCTCCTGTTTCCTGAAAGCATTGCTTCACATCCTGAAACTTCCCCAAAGTCGCCTAACCCAAGCCTGATAACTGTAGTAAGTTCTTTCTAATATCCTCTTACTGAGACATCCCATGGCTCTCCATGGTGTGTGTCTCCCTTATTACAATGAGCAATAAGTCTAATGTTTAAATACAGAGGTGTTTCTCCTGGTAGATTTTGGCTGGAGGCCATTGACAAAGTTTAGTTATTCAGCAAGAGGAAAGATTTAAGCATAGTGTGTTCCATTAACATCTTTAGTTACACACTTTATTACCTTGGAGAAATCTGGGAGTAATAGAAGGTTAATTGTGGTTGTCTTTGATAGGAATAGTTTATGGATTATCAATATGATCTCCACAGACACCAGTCCCACCCAGTTATTGACAGTTATTTAGAATTTGCACTTTATGCAAGGTCAGTAGTAAAGATTTTGGATAGCTCTTACATCAGTTTGCAGTGGGTAAACTAGAGCTATGCCTTGAATCTATTTTTAGTAGTCCAGCTACTAGTACTAGCTGTGTGACTTTGGAAAAGGTGTTTAGCTATTGTGAAATGGATGATGATAGTACCAAATTCACAGGGATGTTGTGAGGGTTGAGTGAGATAATATGTCATATATTAAGCACTCAATATATTTTAGCAATTATAATGATTTTCACTATTATCATGACTTAGGAGTGGTATGTTAGTCTGCTCAGGTTGACATAACAAAATACCAACAAAATACCATAAAATAGACCAGGTAGCTCAACCAACAGAAATTTATTTCTCAGTTCTGGAGACTGAAAGTCTAAGATTAACATGCCAACATAGAGAGAGAGAGAGAGAGAGAGAGAGGGAGAGAGAATGTGAATGAGCACAAGCTCTCTGGTCTCTTCTTCTAAGGGCACTAATCCCATCATGGAGGTCCCACCCTCATGACCTCATCTAAACCTAATTATCTTCCAAAGGCCCATCTCCAAATGCCATCACAATGGGGGTTAGGGCTCCAGCATATGAATTCTGGGAACACCTAATTCAGTTTACAGCAACTGGTCTTCTCTTTTAACTCATGAAAGAGCTAAAAAGTAACTATATTAAAACCCAAGTAATAATTTTTGGTGGTCAATTCCCTCAATATTGGTTTATGGTTAATCATGTGATACAGTACGTTCTGTAGGATATATCAAAAATTTACATGGTTCAAGGTTACACTTTCTAAAAGTCCCTTATGGAGATTTTTCATGACCTTTCCCATCTGTGCCTCCTCCAGCCTCTCTGGGCTGAGGCAGTGTGGCTTTCTATGAGGACTGAAGCAATTATCAGAATTCTCAGCTTTTGTAAAAGAATGGAAGTTCCCCCCCAGCTGGGCTGACTCAGAAGACAAGTGGCTCTGGATTTAACTGAAAAGATAAAATATTGCACTTTAGGTACTTATTGAGTATTATCTCAAACTCTCTGCCACTTACTGTTCATTAAAAGCTCCGTTTAGAGGGCTTCCCTGGTGGCGCAATGGTTGGGAGTCCGCCTGCCGATGCGGGGGACGCGGGTTTGTGCCCCGGTCCAGGAGGATCCCACGTGCCGCGGAGCGGCTGGGCCTGTGAGCCGCGGCCGCTGGGCCTGTGCGTCCGGAGCCTGTGCTCCGCAACGGGAGAGGCCACAGCAGTGAGAGGCCCGTGTACAGCAGAGAAAAAAAAAAAAAAAAAGCTCCGTTTAGAGAACTAATACTTACATGTTGTGATCCATTTATTCCTCTATGCTTTCTAAAATCTATGCTAAATTTAAGTCAGAGCAGGACAGTTGAGTACCTGGATTGTATCATTTTGGCTTATGTAGGATTGCTTTTACAAATTGGGTTTTGTGATTGTGCTGTCAGCCTGCATTAGATGTCTCAAACTAAGGGCTTCTGTTACTTACTGCTAAATCTGGTGAGTGATAGAGTGTGTAGAAAAATTGTAAGTGTTCAGTATTTGTTTAGTGAATGAATAAACAAATGACTAAATGATTACATAGGTATTTGGTATTCATTACACTACATTCATTAGGATGGGAGAAATTTCTCATAGGACTTAGTACTAAGACTAGACGCATTTTACCAGTATTTAAAATCTTTTTATTTTTAAGTTAACATATGGTAAAATTAACTTTTTGGGGGGCATAGAGTCAGTAGAATGTACAGTCAGTAGGTGTGCAGTAGAATTTTAACATATGTCTACCTTCAGGTAACCATCGCCACAACGGGATACAGAACAGTTTCATCACACCAAAAAACTCCCTTGTGCTTTCATTTTGTAGTCATACTTTCTCCCTCCCCCTAATCCCTAGCCACTGATCTGTTGTCAATCACTACAGTTTTGTCTTTTTGACAATATCATAAAAATAGAATCATACAATATGTAACCTTTTGAGAATGGCTTCTTTCATTTAGCATAATGCCTTTGAGATGATCCAAGTTGTTGTATCATTAATTTATTTCTTTTTATTGCTGGATAGTATTCCATCATATGAATATAACATGATCTTCTCACCCATTGAAAGGTGTTTGGGTTGTTTCAGGCTTTAGTTATTATACATAAAGCTGCTGTGATCATTCATGTACTGTTGTGTGTGTGGGCATGTATAAGTTTTTGTAACTCAGGGGAAATAACTAAAGGTGAGAATATGGGATCATACAGTAAGTGTATGTGTACCTTTGTAATAAACTGCCAACTGCTTTCCAGAGCAGGGGTACTGTTTTACATTCCCACCAGTGATGTATGAGAGTTCCGGTTGCTCTGCATGCTTGCCAACCCTTAGTGTTGTCAGTAATTGTTTTGGACATTCTAATAGATATGTTATAGTATCTCATCATAGTTTTAATTTGTGTTTCCCTAATGGTTAGTGATATTGTGTATCTTATCAGGTGCTTAACTGCCTTCTGTATATACTCTTTTGTGAAGTGTTCAAATCTCTTGCTCATTTTTCAAAGACTGGGTTATTTTCTTACTGTTGAGTTTTGAGATTTCTTTTTGTATTTTGGATAAAAGATCTTCGCTGAATATGTGATTTGCAAATATTTTCTCCCAGTCTATACTTTGTCTTTCTTTCTTTTAACAGTGTCTTTCACAGAGTAAACCTACTTAATTCTGATTGGGTCCAATTTATTAATTTTTTTCTATTATATCTATGAATTTTTGCCAGTTTTTTGCCTTAACCATAGGAAATGTTTATCATAAATTTTCTTCTGTTTTTCTCCGAAAGTTTTATAATTTTGCACCTATATTTAGGTCTGACATTCATTTCAGTTAATTTTTACATAAGGGGTAATGTTTTGGTTGAGGTTCTTCTTTTTTCTTTCTTTCTTTTGCTTATGGATGACCAATTGCTCTGTACCATTTGTTGAAAAGGCTATTCCTTTGTTAAATAGCTCTGAATATGAACTGGCCATATTTGCTATATTTGCATGAGTCTATTCCTGCACTGTCTATTCTGTTCTATTAATCTATATGTCTATCCTTTTTCCAATATTACACTGTTTTGATACCATAACTTTATAGTAAGACTTAAAATGGGGTGGTGAGATTACTTCAACTTTACTCTTAGTTTTGAAAATTGCCTTGACTATTTCAGTGCCTTTGCCTTCCATATAAATTTTAGAATTAGCTTGTCTATCTACCAAAAATCCTGCAAAGACTTTGATTAAGATTGAGTTAAACCTATAGATCATTTTAGGGAAGAACTGGCATCTTAATAATACGGTGTCTTCAAATCCACAAACGTGAGGTGACTCGATTTATAAAGGTCTTCTTTCATCATTTTGTAATTTTCAGCATACAAATTCTGCAGGTGTTTGTTTAGATTTATACCTAAATATTTTATCTTTTGGAGCTAATATAAATGGTATTTTAAAAAATTTCAGTTTCTACTTGTTCATTAGTGATATAAATATAATTGATCTTGGTGTGTTGAGTTTGCATCCTGCATCCTTGCCAAACTCACTTATTTGTCTTAGGAGATTTGTTGTAGATTACATGGGATTTTCGAGGCCGACAATCATGCCATATATCAAAAGAGAGAGTTTTATTTCTTCCTTTCCAGTGTGTATGCATTTTTGTTCTTGTTCTTGCCTTACTGTTCCGACTAAGAATGCCAGTACAATTTTGAATAGAGGAGGTGAGATGGACTTCCTGTGTTGTTCCTTACCTTAGGAGGAAAGTATTCAGCCTTTCACTCTTAGTGTGATGTTAGCTGTGGGTTGTAGATGTCTTTTATCAGGCTGAGGAAATTCTCTTCTGTTCCTAGGTTGCTTAGAGTTTTTATCATGAATGGATACTGGATTTTGTCACATGTCTTCTCTGCATCAATTTATGTGATCGTGTGGCTTTTCTTCTTTAGAGTGTTAAAATATGGTGGATACATTGACTGATTTTCATATATTAAACCAGCTTTGCATTTGTTGTGATGGGTCATACTTTTTATATATTGCTGGATTTGACTTGCTGATACTTCGTTAAGGATTTTTGCATTTGTGGTTTATTCTGTGGTTATCTTTCTTGTTCAGTCTTTGTTTGGTTATGTTATGAGAGTGATGCTGGCTTTATAAAATGACTAGGAGGTGTTTCCTTTTCTTATGTTCTCTGGAAAAGATTGTGTAGAATTGATGTTATTTCTTTTTCAAATGTTTGGTAGAATTCACCAGTGCAACCATTTAAATCTGAAGATTCTTTTTCTGGAATTCAATTCTTTTAAATTTGTTGAGGATTTTTAAATGGTCCAAGATATGTGTATCTTAGTGTATCTGTGGACATTTGAAAACAATGTGTATTCTGCTATTGCTGAGTGGAGTATTCTGTAAATGTTGTTCCACTTTCTTCTGGCCTCCATGGTTTCTAGTGAGAAATACACAAGAATTAAAATCATTGTTCTTGTATAAACAATGCATTATTTTTCTCTGGATGTTTTCAAGATATTTTCTTTGTGTTTAGTTTTCAGCAGTTTGATCATAATACGTATGGACATGAATTTATTGTATTTGGGGTTCACTGCACTTTCTGTATTCCATCAAATTTAGGAAGTTTTCATCCATTATTTTTTCAAATATTTTGTCTGCATTCTGCTCTTTCCTTTTATTCTGGGATTCTGATGACATAAGTATTAGATCTTCTGATATTATCTCATAGGTAGGTCCCTGAAGCTCTGTTCATTAAAAAAACCACAATGTTCCTCTGTGTTTTTCAGATTGGATAATTTCTATTGATCTATTTTCAAGTTCATTGAATCTGTCCTCTGTCATTTCCATTTTGCTATTAAGCCCATATAGTATGTTTTTTTTTTTTTTACTTTGGTTATTATATTTTTTTTCAGTCCTAAAATTTCTTCTTCGTTCTTCTTTCAATCTTCTGTTTCTTTGCCAAAACTTTCTAGCTCTCCAGTTGTTTCAACTGTGCTTGCAATTGCTTGTTGGTACATTTTTTATAGTAGCTGCTTTAAAGTCTTTGTCAGACAATTTCAACATGTGTGTCACCTTGGTAGTGACATCTATTTGTTTTCTTTACCCATGTAAATTAAGATTTTCCTGTTTCTTCATACGTTGAGTTAATTTGGATTGTATACTGGACGTTTTGAATATTATGAAACTGTACATATTGTTTAAATCCAATGGAGGGTGTTGATATTTTTCTTTCAGCAGGCAGTCAGTCCAGTTGGGCTCAGCCTGAACATTTCCACCAATCTTCTATTGGCTGTGGTTTCAATGTTCTTTCATCTTCAAAGCCTTTTTGGTACTATTCGGTTCTATTTCACTTGTGTGTTACCCAGTGGCCATTTCCAGGACCCAGGTGGTGATCTAACCTGGGTGGTATTCTATAGCTTGATTCCGTTCTCAGAGTCTTTACTATGGTGTTTAGGATTCAGTCCACACATGTGCAGCTCAAGGTGAGTCTCAGTGGTCATAAACTACTTTATGGGATCAGTTTCCTGTGTTCTTCCCTCTCAGTGATCTCCCTGGTACTTTCCAGTTCTTTGGATACTCTTTTCAATCTTTTGGCCAGAAACTTAAGACTTTATTTACCTCACATTGCCATGCACTTCTATGATTGTGCCCATGTCTGGGGCCAAGAGGTGAAAGGACAGGGAGAGAGAAAAAACATCAGGGGTTCACCCATGCTTTTGGGACTGAAGCTCCTCTGATCAGGGAAGAAGTTTCCACAGTGTTAGTTGCCTGCTGTTCCAGGTGCTGCCGCTATTGGTGCCGGTAGACCTCTTTCTCATTCCTTGAGCCTCAGTCGTGGGCTTCTTCTAGGGCTATTCCAGTCCTCATTAATGCCCTTACCTCTGTTTCTTCTAAGTCCTGGCTGGAACAACTGGAGAAAGACGGCGCTGAACTCACCAACAGTTTGTCAATACTTTGGATTTTGGTCTGCTTTTCTAATATACCTGCTACATTCCAGAGTCTTTAAACAGCTCTTCCTTGCATTCTGTCCAGCTTTTATGGCTGCATTCAGTGTCAGAGACAGGGCGGTGAGTGCTTACTCCATATTACCTGGAAGAAGAACCCTGTTATGGTTTGCTTTTACGTTCCGAACATAACAACTCGTGTAACTTATAATTTAGCTCTCACTGCCTTTCAGAGATTTTAGAGCCAAGTTTTGGCTGACTTATGCCCACATTCCCAGCCCTAGTTACTCTGTGGTGTTTTGAACATTTAGCCACTATGTCATATCTCAGAGGTTTGAGAAAGTCCTAGGAAATCTAGGTAAACATCATCTCCTAAACCTTACTTATTCCCCATGCTGTCCCCTTGAATCATGTGTGCATTGTGTGTGCATGTGTATGTGTTTTACACTCTGAAGAATCTTGTGATCTAGCTAAGGTGAAAGGAAGACACTTGTAAAACAAACGTGATTCATTCTTGTAGGATTATTCACAGTTTTCTGAATGTAATATGCTATTTAGTGCTTTCATGCTAATGCTCATAGTGTTATTTCTAGAATGCTTTTGCATCCTTCTGTGACTGGAAAATTCCTAGTCATCCCGCAAAGGCCTTTGGACTGTGTTTTTATTTCTTTCAGCCTCTTCAACTGATCTGCTGTAGGCAAAGCTGGTTGCTTTTTTTATGCTTCAAGAATGCTTCATTCACATACCAATATTATGATACTGTGGTATGTTACATTATTGTTTCCAATTGTCTGCTCCTTCCCCTGTAAGAGTATAACACATCCCCACACTTGCCATGATGCCAAGTAGATGGTGTTTTCCTGTTCCGTAATCAGGATGGGCCATATGACTTTCTTTGGCTGATAGAATATGAGTGGACGTGTGTCCTTTCAAACAGCAACTTTTACATGCTGTGTGGTTTAGTTCATCCTTTTGTTTGTGCTATCAGCCATGAGAACAGGGTATCTAGGTGGGGGTCACACTTTCAGCCAATGTCCAGAATGAGAAGACACGTGGAACAGAGACAAGCAGAACCCCAGATGACCTGCAGACCAATAAGTGAGAAATACATGATTGTTGTTGAGTAAGCCACTGTGATTTTCAGGTTTATTATTATTATTATTAAAAATCTAAGAGAATGTCTGATTCTCCAGCTAGACTGCTCAACAGGGTCAGAAACTGCATGGGCAGAGCTTAAAATGTGAGAGGTACTTGTGGAAGGCTGTTGAGGCTAAAAGACCAAAGAAGACAATGAGACCAAAGAGGATTTCACACATAGGAGTTCCTGGGGCCTCTGGCGCTTCCAGCCTTAACCTCCTGGAGCAAATTCAGACCAAACGAACAATGAATGGATTGGCCCAGTCTGAGTATATACTTTGGAATGGCACTGGTTTTCTGGTACTGATTGAGTCCAGGGGTAGCCAAGTATGGTTCACAAAAGCATATACAATATGAACCATACTTCAGTGGGATTCAATCTAGGAATGAGATGGCTTAAATTAACTCAGATACTGATAAACTGGATGACCTTGAACAAATCACTAATCTCTCTCCTCAGCCTTGTTTTTTTATCATCCATAAAAATGAAGGGGCGTAAGGGTGGATAAGAGTTAGTTTACCCATTTTCAAAGGTCCCTGTTTTTAGTGTTATTTTTTTCTCTGATCTTCTGTTGAAACATTTTTGCTTTAGTTCTTTGTATGCCTAGATAATTTAGGTGTATCCAAGGGGCCAAGTTAATATATGGAAGGCTCCTGCATAGACATGCCACTTCAATTATTTGGGATTTTATTAGAGTAAAGAACTACAGGTTGCATCACTAAACGGAACCATCAACAGATCAACTGAGTTTGGTGCCAGCCAGGCTGGGAGTGTGCAGGCTTTTTGAGCATCTCAGCATCTTGGATGTGGGCTGCCTTTGCAGCTTGCTCTCCAGCTTTGCTTGGTCCTTTAAGCCACTCTCAGCTCCCAACCCTATGGCTTCTTTGCCCTGTCCCTGGCAAGGACAGATAGACATATGTCCTTCTTGGCTGTCTTTTGCTGTTTCTACTCAGAAAGGAAAGTAAAGAGACTGTATTTGGGGCTTCTCATGTACCCCTGATGAAAAGTGCAGTTGGTCTCTTGTGGTTCAGGGTCCTAGGAGTTTTACATAAAGAGTCACAGAAAAATTGAGCTGGAAAAGAGGTTACCCAATTCCTAATTTAGAGATGAGACATCAAAACCCAGAGATTTTGACTTACTTAACCCAGCAAAGCCGACTAGTGGGAAATTTGGGGATAGAAATTGGGTCTGTGACCCTTCCCCTCAAAACTAAAGACTGAAGATTCAGGAATCTGAGGAAAAATAAACTACATAATGAAATGCAAAATGATCCCTAAATTATACCAGGTTAGAAGCAGAAAAGAGATCTGCTACTTCAGCTCCAGTCTCCTTAGTTCTTATCCTCCTCTGCCCTTAAACATGTCATTTTGGTCCGACCACTTGACAACAATCCATCTTTTCAAAGTCTTTTGCATCAGCTTTTAAGCAGCAACAACTAAAACGCTGAAAAAAAAAGAAAAGAAAAGAAAGAGCAAAAGAAAGCACAGCAAAAGACCCAGTAGACTGCTGGTGTTTTGAGGATCACAAGAAAATTGACAAATCACTCAGCCTGTAAGCCTCATCTACTGTAGTTATCAATTATGTATCATAATTCTTGCTTGTAAAGTCCTTTGAAATATTCAGACATAAGACTCTAAAAGGACAAAGTAATTAAAAAGTAATTAAAATGATTAGTTACAGCAGAAAAAAGTTTAAATCAATGTTCCATGTAGTATCCATCATATTCCATTATGCTTAGTTCTTATCCCCCCTGTTGCAGATACAGGAGATGAGCTAAGAGAACAGAAAGGGTGGGATTCATTTGCAGGGGGTTCTGGGGGGGCAAAAACTAGTCCTTACTCAGCATATGTTGAGCAGGATGTTGCCTGATTCATATTGCCTCATTCAATATTTCTAAAAAGCCCCTCCAAAGAGAGAAAGGTAGGAAAACTGAGGGTCAGAAAGGGTACATTTCTCCAGATCACACAATACCTAGACTTGAATGCAGACCTTTCTAACTCCAAAATCCATGCTCTTAAGATAGGTTGATTTCTTCCCTTGGTTTATGTGTACATCTTAAAAGTAAGTGCGAGAGCTGGACAAGGGGTGGGTAGTGGGGTAAGAAGAGATATGTGAACAACATTGCCTGACTCTCTGTACACATTTATTAATTCATTGTTTCATACATTGCTTGCTGACTATTCTCAAGATACTGTAAGATAGAGATGAAGCTGACACAGTCCCCATCTTCAAGGAATTTAGGGTCTTGTAAGCAGAGGAATAATCACTAAAAGACTGCAGGAAAGTATTCTAAGTACTCGGATGTGTAAGAGCAAAGGTAGTTCTAAAATTTCTATATAGAAGGGGCAATTGGATCTTGTCAGTTGGCTCTGAATATCCATTCCCACCTCTTTCTATGTCCTGTCTTATGCTGCAAAAGGCTAGAAAGCAGAAGTCTAGTTTGCCCAGACTCTCTTACAGCTAGGGTTCTCAGTGTAAAATAGGTTCTGCCAAAGAGATGCATATGCATGAGTCTTGGAAAGCAGGAGAGAGGCAGAGGTCATCTTCCTGATGCTCCTGCTGATAAGATGGGCTCGGACTTGTGGATGTCAAATGTCCGGAGGCAGGTATAGCAGCTAAAACCAATTTCTCTATCACTTGCCTTGTGGGAGTCATAAGAGTCATAAGACAGTGGGAGTCATAAGAGTCATAAGATAGTGGGAGTCATAAGACAGTTGTGATGAGTCATAAGACAGTTGTGATGGCGGCAACAGTTGGGTTGATGACAGGGTCGTCTTGATTCTTATGGCGGAGGGTTCCTGAATCCAATAATTCCGAGGTCACCCCTCGTTCCTTCTCCTCCTTCCAACAATTTTATAAGCACTTAATCCTTTAATCAATCTCTTTCTTATTTATATATGTAGAGTAGGATCTATTTCCTGCCCAAATGCCTGATGGATATAAAGGGGTTTAGGGAGAGGAATTGTTTGGAAGGGGGAGGGAGTAAAGAACTTTTCTGGAGAAGTCATTTGCATGGCGAGCACTTTGCGTCTCTGTAATTGTGTGTTTACTTCAGTTGGCTTAGGCAATAAATGGCTTTAACGGATAGGCTTGCTCCAAACAAATAACACCAACATTTTCTCTGTCTTTTTTTTCTTTCTTTCTGCTGTTATGTTCCAGTTTAAATCACCTGTGTATCCTAACCTCTCAATTGAATATAGGCAAGAATATCGGACAAAGCCAATTAAACTATCCCATTTATGTTTTGTTTTGTTCCTGTAGCTAATATTAGTTGGAATGATTCTCATCCATCCCAGGTCAAGAATCTGTGAGACATGGGACGAAGCACTAAATTAAACTTACTTTGAAACTAAAACTAATCTTTAAACCAAAAAGTATAATAGTGATTTGATACAGAAAAACACTGAATTTTTAAGATTATATTAGATTATGTTAGTTTTGAAACAGGATGTCTGTATTGAATGCTGAAACCCATTTCAGCATGACGATAGCATGTTTTTCTCTTTTACTGACTAAGATAAAGGAATAACTGGTGGTTTGCTAACTTCTATATGGATTTGCTGGTTTTTATTAATAATTACTTATGTGCCGTTTGCAACAAGTGTGGACCTAGAGGTTATTATGCTAAGTGAAATAAGTCAGACAGAGAAAGACAAATACTCTATGATTTCACTTACATGTGAAATCCAAAAACCAAAGCAAATCAACAAACAAAACAGAAATAGACTCTTAAATGCAGAGAACAAACTGGTGGTCCTCAGAGAGGAGGGGTTGGGGGAGTTGGGCAAAATAGGTGAAGGGGATTAAGAAGTATAAACTTCCAGTTACAAAATACATAAGTCACGAGAATGTAATGCATAGCGTAGGGAATATAGTCAGTAATATTGTAATAACTTCATATGGTGACAGACGGTTACTAGACTTATTGTGGTGATCAATTCATAATGTATATAAACATTGAATATGTTGTATACCTGAAACTAGTAAATATAATCTTACATGTCAACTATTCATCAATTAAACAATATAAAGGAAAAAAATAATTATTTAGGTACCTTAAGATCTGTAAGTATAAAAAATATTTTGCTTCTATCTGCGATGCATCTTATAATCATTTCTATGAAATGTATTTGTTTAATCATGTAAGCTAATAAGTGAATTGGTTTCATCATTTTAGCCTACCAGGCAAGAACTGTGCCCGGTGCACTTCTGGCTTTTAATAAATACCCATTTGTTAAAATGCCCTGCTTGAAAAAAAAAACAACAGAGAGAGTATAACAGCCATCCCAAACAATCCCTTGTACTGTCTCCCTAGTTTCTACAGTCTAGAAAGAATAATAAAGGTCCTGATAAGGTAATAATACGACTGGTCTATGAGATGTGGATTGAGAGGTAGCGTGGCCAGTCAGGGAAGACACCAAAGAGCAGGCAACTCTTGTGTTGAGTCTTGGAAGATGGAGGTCCTTTGCCTGGTAGATATGGGGAAAGGAAGAGTGTTCCAGGTAGAGGAGCATAAGAATCAGAAGCCTGAAAGTAGAAGAAGGCATTGGGAATCCTCAGAACTGCAAATTGCTCAGTGTGACTAGAGTACAGGGGGTTGGCAGAAGGAAACCTAGAGAGACCCTCACTGGTCCAAACCTTCAGGGTAAGGTCCACCTCACCACAGAGTTTGCATTGGGGCAATGGGATATTTTGATGGGTTTTAAAGCCTGGAGGCCACATGATTGGTTTGACTTTTGAGAAGAACATTCTGGCTGCAGCACTGAGGATGGAGAATGATACTGGTGCTGGAGGACATTTGGGAAATTCAGTGAGAGAAGGAGTCAGATGACAGAAGGTCGATTCCAGTGGGCTGAAGAGTGAAAGGTGAGTTGTGTTACCAGAAGTGCAGGTTTGTCCCCAGAGAAGATACGTTGGGAGGCAAAGGAGGGGGAGACACTACCCTGAGAGAGCTACAGGGTCAAAAGTGCTTTTTATTTATTTATTTGTTTGTTTGTTTGTTTGTCTAACGTGTGAGACTTCAGAAAGCTTATTGGTTAAATGGAAGAAACAAGGAAAGAAAGGCACTAGAAATACGAGAGGCAAGTTTATTTTTTATGAGGCTTAAATAAATAATATGCAATACTGAAATAAGGTCCAGATTTTTCTAATGATAAAAATCAGAATCTCACAATATATTAGAAGATAATATAGGTAATGATGTTTATAATCTTTTGATGGAAAAGTATGGTAGACAGAAGAATGGCCCCTCACAGATTTCCATGTCCTATTTCTTGAAGCCTGTTAATATATTACCTTACATAGCTGAAGGGGCTTGAAAGTTTATTAGATTAAGGGTGTTGAGTTGGGGAGATTATTCCGGATTATTTGGGAAAATGCAATATAATCCTAAGAATCTTCATAAAAGGGAGGTAGGAGGGTCAGAGTCAGAGATGGAGATGGGAGATGTGATGAAGGAAGCACAGATGTGTTTGTGTGTGTGTGTGTGTTAGAGAGAGAGAGAGAGATTTGAAGATACTACACTGCTAGACTTAAAGATGGAGAAGGAAGGGGCCATGAGCCAAAGAATGCGAGTAGCCTTTAGAAGCTGGAAAAGGAAAGGAAATGGATTCTTTCCTAGAGCCTCCAGAAGGAATGCAGCCCTGCCAACACCTTGATTGCAAGACTTCTGACCTCCTGAATTTCAAGCTAACAATTTTGTGTTGCTTTAAGCCACAATTTGGGGGTAATTTGTTACAGTAGCATAGAAAGCTAATACAGGAAGATATGAGATGGAAACCAAAAAGCAAAGGGAAAATGGCTGTTCTTAAAAAGTTTTAAACTTTTTGTATTAGTTCCAAATCATAAACCTGCTGCAAGACAATTGAAAACCGAGAAAGGTTATACAAAAGGCAATATATGTGCAGACAAAAAAGAGTTAAAAACAATGCTAATACAAAGCAAACTAAAATCAGTATAAAAAGACTAATCTAATAGAAAGTGAGAAAAGAATAATAAATTGTTAATGTCAAAAGAAATCCAAAAACAAATAGGTAAATATGTGTTGCTAAGAAATGCAGATTAAAACATTGAAATAAGCTTTTTCTAATCTGGACAAGCAGCAGGGATTTATTAGACACCCAGCGCTGGCCAGCATATAGGGAACAACAAACACTGCCATAAACTCTAGGTGACGTAATTTGGTAAAAGCTTTCTAGACAGTAATTTGGCATTTATTACTTAACTGATAACTGTACTTACTCTTTGATTTAGCAATTTCATTTCTAGGATTTCATTCTTTAAAAATGCTGACTCGTGAACAAAGATATATATACATAAGAGCATTCATAGTAGCATTGCTTACATGGAAATAAACTAAAATGGGTATAATTAGGAGAATGTTTGAAAGACATTTGCCATATTCAAATAATGGACTACTATGGTCCCTTTAAAGTATTGAGGTAGATAAGAGACAATCTTTATAATACATTGATAAGTGACCAAAGCTAGTCAAAAATATGTACATTCTGATTCTATCAGAAAATGTATATATGTGTTATGTGCATTTATATATTTGTGAATTACATGCACAAATAATTTATATCAGTATATACTTGGAAAAAAATCTTTCAGAATTTACAAGCAAACGGTTAACAGAGGAAAGGTTGTGATTACAGGAGGCTTTTGCCTTCCGTTTTATTTATTTCTCTATCATTTGATTTTTTTTACAGCACATGCTTTTTTATCCAGGAATAAAAAACTCATAGAATGGTGAAAACGTTAGAGTTTTTATGACTCTTACGTGACTTAATTGAGCACAGTGGAGAATATTCAGCTGAGCACAGTGAAGAATATTCTTCTCGTGCTAACAAATGACCACTCTGATTACATGTGGAAGAAAGAATCTAGCAAATTATTATTTTGCAGAGTAGACAACAAATAACTACTTGCTGAATGAGTAAATGAGTAAATAGAAGAAAAGTGACATGCTTTCATAGCTAAGAAAGGAAAGGCTCTATAAATCTCCCATAGGGACCAACACTCATTTCTTTGATGTTACCTGAGGAAAGAAGAAGTGTTCAAATATCTCTCGTGTTTTCTTTCGTTCTGTTTGCAATTCCTGAAGCTATCTTCAGTGTCCTGACATCAACTTGGAATCTTCATATAATACAAAGTATAAACATAACCTATTAGGAAACTCAAGCACAATGTTTCCTGTTGATAAAGAGTAAATTATCTCAAGAAGAAATTCCAGAGGAAATCATCTCTGGAGTCCAATATTCTGAATCATGTGAACCTAGTGGTAGCAACTGTATCAAATAAGATTTTGAATGTCATTTAAAGACTTATTTTAAATGTGATTATGCTTAATTGTATAGCAGTGCTTAAAAAACGGTATTAACCTTGACAGTTTAAAAAAAATATTTTGGCCATTAGCTACATCATGAAGGTGAGTGAGGTCGGACATTCACATAACCAATTTCAAGTGGTTAAATGAAACCCAGTGATTGAAGTTGGCTTTATGTCTGAGGAGAGCTTAAAAAGACTAGGTCTTACAGTTGAAGTTTTAGAACTGTTGTCTCTTCACATGCTCCCAGGAGACCCCCTTTCCCAACCTTTTTTATTTTCACAGTTGGACCAGGCATAGATACCTGGACCATTCAGTGTCTCTGTCCAGGGAAAGTGGAAATGGATTCAGGAAGCCAGTTCTCTAGATATGGATAGGTGTGACATTGAAAGTCAGGAGTGGTGGTAGCTTCATATTTCTCTATGTGGATGGACAGTAGGGAAGGACAATTGGGAGGGAAAGAGGCGAGAGGGAAGCGAGGGGAGGGGAATAGGAGAAGGAGGAAGATGAGGGATGAGGAGGAAAAGGAAGAGGGGAGGACTTCCCTGGTAGTGCAGTGGTTGAGAGTCCGCCTGCCGATGCAGGGGACACGGGTTCGTGCCCCAGTCTGGGAGGATCCCACATGCCGCGGAGCGGCTGGGCCCGTGAGCCATGGCTGCTGAGCCTGCGCGTCCGGAGCCTGTGTTCCGTAACAGGAGAGGCCACAACAGTGAGAGGCCCGCGTACCACAAAAAAAAAAAAAAAGGAAGAGGGGAGGTGTGTGAGAAACCAGGTGTGCAGAAAGAAGCGGAGGCAAGAGACAGTAAGAGAAGGAGAGGACCACCTGTGTTCCCGAGGGATTCACAGTTCTGGTGCCTTCCTAGGTCCAAAGTATATTCCTGTAACCATTTGTTCCTTTTTCCTCAAACTGCATTGGTTTGATTTCTACTACCTGCAAGGTAAGAGTCCTAATTAAAACTAGAGAAGAAGTAATTGTGCCTTTCATCTAGAATTATTTCAAGTAAGTCTGGAAGTCAAACTCTGTCTAGATGGCCAGAGTCCCTGTACCTGCTGGGGTCCGTGTCTCATTTCTGGACTCCGGAGGTGAGTAGCTGTGGAGTCTACCACCCTCAGCCCCTGATTGTTTCAGTTGTTCCATTCCAACACTTAGGCTTCCATGCAGTTGGCTGCTTTGGGCAAATCACATCATTACCCAAGCGTTATCCTCTCCTTCCTTCATTACTGACCACAAAGGCACATCCCATAGATTATCAGAGGTGGAAGGAGCTCAGAAATCATCTGGTGCAACCCTCTCATTTAATAAATGAGAAAACAGAGGTTCAAGGGAATGAAGAGGCTTATTCAACATTACGTGACAAATCAGAAGCAAAGCCAGGACCAGAACCTTCCGATATGTCTCCTGTCTGTGTACCACCACCTGAAGTGAGCATCTGTGTTAGACTGCAGCCAAGGAAAGGAAACCAGTGCTATGGGGAAATGGTGACGAACTTTATGAAAAGCAGCAGTTTTCCTCAGCTTTCAGCTTCTTGGGAGGCAGCTTAGAGTTTTCGTTCCCTCTTGCGGAGCAGAGGATTCAGCCCTGCTCCCACAGCAAGAAAAGCATTCAACTTTTCACAGCTTTCATTTTCAGGGTCAGTATAGTAAATAAGAGAAAAGCTCTGCACTTAATTGGAACTTCATTTGTAAAGCAGAATGGAAGGGTCACATAAATGTCAAAACATTTTCCAGTTATCTGGGCAACTTACCTTTCCCTAATGCAATTGACAAATTTTTCTGCATGACATTTGCATTGTAGAAAGGCTTGCAGGGAATTAGAAATCACAACAGGCCAGATTTTTTTTTTTTACCCTCTGCTCTGATCAAAAAAGGGGATTCCTACAGAGGTTTTGCGAATATTTTGTTTTTGTTTCTTTCAGTTATTTTTTGGGCTTAACGTTGGTTTCAAAGCTTTTTTTTTTTCTTCTTCCATGAACCATACTTTTCCTATGTAGAAATTGCTATCATTAAAACACCCCAGGGAAGAGATATGGGAACATATGTATATGTGTAACTGATTCACTTTGTTATAAAGCAGAAACTAACACACCATTGTAAAGCAATTATACCCCAATAAAGATGTTTAAAAAAAAAAAAAAAACACCCCAGAGGGCTTCCCTGGTGGCGCAGTGGTTGAGAGTGCGCCTGCCGATGCAGGAGACAGGGTTCGTGCCCCGGTCCGGGAGGATCCCACATGCCGCGGAGCGGCTGGGCCCGTGAGCCATGGCTGCTGAGCCTGCGCGTCTGGAGCCTGTGCTCCGCAGTGGGAGAGGCCACAACAGTGAGAGGCCCGCGTACCGCAAAAAAAAAAAAAAAATCCCAGAATCCAAATTTCAACAAATTACAGAGTCAAATTTTTTATCTTAAAACAGTCAAATTAATATTCATTATCAATAAAATTAATACTCAAACTGATATCAAAGCCATATTCATGGAAATGTTTTAATGGATGGTGACATGCACTATTTGTTTTGTTATTTTAATTAATGGTCACTGGTATACATTTTAAATTAATCATTCCCTACCTTGTGTATTGAAAGAGGACAGTGAATTTAGTTGAACTCTACCATTTCGGAACTTGATCATTTAAGGTAATGTTAGTTTGAGATCTGATATTTAGCTTGCTTGGTAAAAATCTTTTTCATAGTTAAAGTAAACTTATAGTGCAAACAAAGTGTCAGGAAAAACAGTTAAAAAGCTTACTTTGTTCTCTCATTTCCTTGTCAGAGCAACACTATAAGACAGGCATTATTACCCACCATAAACTCCTTTTACAGTTGAGACAAGGGGGTGGAAGAGAGGTTGAGAAACTTAGGATCACACAGGTACTGTTTGGCTCAGCTGGAAAGTCAACCCAAGTTTTTCTGACTCCACAGCCTGTGCCATTTTCTTTGCCAAGGTGCATCCAACAACCATTCATCAGCTTATTTATTAATTAATTCACTTACTCATTAAGCATTTACTGAGTCCTTATAACACATGGACCAGACAGGCTCTGGCAGTACCAAAATGACCCTAGCCTGGGGGCAGGAGATGATCACTAAACAATGTGGCCAAATCTGTCACTGAGCTCTGTACACAAAGTAACTACAAAAGACACACTTATTTGCTAATAATGCATTTTACTTATTGCTCTACCAAAGTCATATTGTTGGCATTCTTTGAGTTGCTTTGTGTAATTCAAATAGTAGAACTAACTTCATTTCTTTAATAGCTTTCAGTAGTTCAGATTATACTATTTAAGGCTGGCCACTCACCAAGTAGCCCAACATTAGTTAGGTTTTACCTTATATACCTTGTTGATTTCTGAGAGAGGGATACTGTAAAAGATACAGCAAACAAGGCTGACATTTCATCCAAAGGATGACTTAGGTTCTGAGTATGAGTCAAGAAACTTTTTGTGTCCTCCAGGAAACTAGAAAGCAATACCCTTGCTGCATCAGTATTTCACCATATGCATTATGCTTGCAAACACTGTTCTTTGAAATCCCTTAAGTAAGATATAACTTTAAAAGTGAAGATTTTCTTCAGTTTTATGTTTTTTCTAGAAATATTTATTGAGCTTTTTCTAGCTTTCTGGTACTGCTTTCAAATACATTGGTATATGCAAAGAGTAACATTTATTTGAAAAAAGCCTGTTTTCACTCATTATAACAAGTCATTTCACTACCTGCAAATTGGCGATAAGAGTTGTACTGAATATTTAGGGATGTAAATGAGATAAACTTAGATAATATATGCAAAATTATTTGGGGAACTCTATCAGGTAAATATAGTAGCTCTTGTAAAAGTAAACTTGTGTGCTCCAAAGTATGTAGTTCATAAATTGCAAAGTATGTGGTGTGGTTTAGGTGGGCTAAAGGATTTTATTTTTGAAACAAATTCTAATTGATTGAACATCTTAGTGGGGCAAAAGACTTCCTCTACAACTTTTGTTTTATGGGTTTAGGCGTTGAAATTTCTCATAGCAGGACACACTTGCCCTTCCTTTATAAAGCACATCTATTTTAATGGACTTCTGTTTTATGTAATACCTCTGTTTCAATACAACTAGAAGCCAGTTTGATCCTTGTATTTTTGTTTTTTCTAGAAGTCCAGTGTTTCTCAGATCACAACAAAAACAAGTGAAAGCTTTTAGCACAACCAGATTCAAAGTCTGAAACCTTTTTTAAAAAATTAATTTATTTATTAATTTTTAAATTTTTGGCTGCATTGGGTCTTTGTTGCTGCGCATGGGCTTTCTCTAGTTGTGGCGAGTAGGCGCTACCCTTCATTGCAGTGCACAGGCTTCTCATTGCATTGGCTTCTCTTGTTGTGGAGCATGGGCTCTAGGCACGTGGGCTTCAGCAGTTGTGGCACATGGGCTCAGTAGTTGTGGCTCACAGGCTCTAGAGTGCAGGCTCGGTAGTTGTGGCGCATGGGCTTAGTTGTTCCGCAGCAGGCATGTGGGATCTTCCGGGACCAGGGCTTGAACCCGTGTCCCCTGCATTGGCAGGTGGATTCTTAACCACTGCACCACCAGGGAAGTCCCTGAAATCTTTTTAAAATCAGGTTTTTAACTTTCCACAAAGCTAGACCCCTGGCTGTGAGAATAACACTGATCAACAGTGTTGTCATAGTCCCAGATCTATCATACTGTACTTAAATGCTGTTACAATTTGCAAAATGCTGTTACAATTTGCAAAATGCTGTTAGAAAGTGCATCAGAATCAAATGATTAAATTTGAGCTTTGCCTGCTGTGAAAGTTTCAAACAACCACACAAAAGGAGACAGGCTTGTGCTGTCAGCACCTACAAGTGCAGCATGAAGGTGCTGGAGTGGGTAATTAATGATCTTGGAGAGATTGGAGGGCTGAGTGAAAAATGGTTGAGGGTGGGGCTGCCCCTCTGGCTGGAGCTGGCTGGTGTTAGTGAAAGTTACTCCTGGAGCTGTGTATTGCCTCTGGGAGCATGTAAATACTTCTTCCTAATTCGAGTTACTATTTCCAAAGTCTATAAAAGGAGAGTCAATTTTGTGTGGGCTGCCTGAAAAAAAGAAAGCAAAATACCCAGTGGGCAACTGGTATTATAAAATTACCACACAGAATGCATTTAAGAATGAGTAGAGGGCAGGGGAGACTTATTCTATTTCCAGATAAATGGCAGAGTCTGGCAATAAAATTTCATTGCTCATGAAGTTAGAGTGCCTCCTGTAACAGTTCTAAGAGAAGTTTAGAATGCCCCGGATGAATTCTCTAAACCATAGCCACCAACCGTGAGAATACATTGGGGGCAGGCATTGATGGAAGGCAGGAAGAGAAATACTGGGAACTCAGGTTTGAGGATCAGCTGTATCACTCACCCTGCAATGGTTAACTCTGATTTCAAAACTTTTTTGAGATTTTAATTTTGTCATCATATTATTTTTTAAGTTCAAAGGCCTTTTTTTTTTCTCTCAATGTTCTTAGCTGTATAGTTTTGTTTTTTTTTTTTTTTTTGCGGTACGCGGGCCTCTCACTGTTGTGGCCTCTCCCGTTGCGGAGCACAGGCTCCAGACGCGCAGGCTCCAGTGGCCATGGCTCACGGGCCCAAGCCGCTCCGCGGCATGTGGGATCCTCCCGGACCGGGGCACGAACCCGCGTCCCCTGCATCGGCAGGCAGACTCTCAACCACTGTGCCACCAGGGAAGCCCCTAGTTTTGTGTTTTTAATTTGTGGATTAAGTATACTACTATCTTACTTCCCTGAGGGTTTCAATTACAGTTTATTCAGAGTTCCTCTCTGCTTACTGCAATATTTTTATTTTTCCTAAGTTATTTTTTACTTTTTACATATCTTAACTTCTCTCTTTCATGTTGGAAACTTTCCTCAAATGACTAATGATTCTTGACTTCCACTCATTTTTAAGAATGAGGCAATAAAATTTGGTCAATCACTATGTATAAATGGGAAGTGTTTATCAATGGGTGACTTCTCTATTGATGGACCCCACCTGTCAGTACATGCAAGTCTTTTCTTTTGGTTTGGTCATTTTCCTCTCTGAAAGTTATAAGCCTTTCTATCTGCATGCTGGAGGAAATGAGCAGGGCTCTCACCATTTACTTAATGCCCATATTTACAATGTAACACACAGACCCTCAGTTCTGCCTATGCTTTGAGCTCAGAATCTCTCTGGTTCACTCTTTTTAAAGAGTAAGACCTCCGTCTTCTGTTGGGGTGGGAGAGACTTCTGGGGTTCTAAATGCATTTTGTGCAGATTTTCAATTTATCCTCTTGTTTTTATAGCCCATCTGTACTCTCACTCCCATATAATAGGCTGCCTCAATTCCTGAGGTTTTCTGTGGATCAGCCTGGCTTCTTCCCGCTGCTGGTGGTGCGTCACTTTTCTCAGCTCTGTGTCATCCATTACCTCTTATCCACCAGCTTTCTAGTTTCCAAAGTTGTTTCGCTGTTGTCTTTTTTCTTGTTCTCTTCTTCTTCGTGAGTTTATGCTCTTAAAAAAAGAATCTCTCTACTGTCATCCAGTGTGGTTTTGGGAAGGAAGTGATAAACACCATGTGTAAGTGGTCTCAGTGTTTGTTTTCAATATTGCTTTAAAAAGTCTGGAACTAGTTTCCCCTGAGGGCAAGCCTATTAAAAACAGAGCACTGTGGGATATTTCAAAATGGTTCCTTTTCTCCTTCCCTCTGCTGGAAGCATGAGAGGGTTTTTCTCTGATGTTTTATGAGGGAATCTGGTCGGGTTCCTGGAGGTAAATACCCCTATGACTGGGTTTCGATGGAGATTTTTAACTCTCAGGCTTGTCCGTGCTGAGCCACCATCAGTTCATCAATTACAGTTCCCAGCTTCCTGCCCTGCACTTGGTTCCCAAAGGTAGGGTGGAGAAATTTAAACTGTTCAAGAGAATCCAACTGGCCTCATCCAACTGGCCTCCATGAGCACTTGTCAAAGAACTTGGAACTTCCACAGTGAGCATCATGTGGAAGGTGTCAGAAGGAGGGAGAAGATGGCTGTTGCCAATCATCAAAGTGGATTCTGTTGGAAAACACTACTGAGCTCAAAAATCACCAGGCCTTGATAAGAAAAGATACAGAGTTTCTCCCCAAATTTTCACTAACCTCGCTGTAATCTAACAGTAGTTGCACCTAAACTGCCTAACCAAAAAGGAAAAAAACATGCACTGAACCATTTGAAACACATACAGTTTTCCATCAAATTCCAACATGCTGGGAATGTTTACAGTCACTGTGTATTGGGTAGAGTACACTCTGGTAGAAGTTTAAGGACCGGGGGCAAGATATTTTTGGCAAAGACAGTCTGTTTCTCTGAGACTTGTTCTCTAGTTTTCCTCAGGAACTTGGGTGTAGCAGGAAAGGAATCTTAGAACTGCTGGGGTTTCAGAGTAAGAATGAAAGCATAGGAAATAGTACAAATATCTGTTCCAGCCAGCTAATTATCATAAATATTTTTAAAAACAAAAATAATCTACCATTGGACTCTGGGAGGTCTCATGCCAAGGAGTACTTCCCAGAACTTCTGCTGTCAGTGTCCTTGTCCCCGCGGTGAGCCACAGCCACTCCCTGCCTTTCCAGGAGACTCTCCAACACAAGCAGCCATTTGGCTGACAGGGTCTTAGTGCTCCGGTCTGGTGTCAGGCGAGCCTCTGAGGTGGGAGAGCCGAGTTCAGGACATTAGACCACCAGAGACCTCCCAGGGCCACGTAATATCAATCTGTGAAAGCTCTCCCAGAGATCTCCATCTCAATGCTAAGACCCAGGTCCACCCAACGGCCAGCAAGCTCCAGTGCTGGACACCCAATGCCAAACAACTAGCAAGGCAGGAACACAACACCACCCATTAGCAGAGAGGCTGCCTAAAATCATACTAAGTTCACAGACACCCCAAAACACACCACCAGACGCAGCCCTGCCCACCAGAAAGACAAGATCCAGTGCACCCACCAGAACACAGCACCAGTCCCCTCCACCAGGAAGCCTACACAAGCCACTGAACCAACCTTACCCACAGGGAGAAGACACCAAAAACAATGGGAACTGTGAACCTGAAGCCTGAGGAAAGGAGACCTCAAACACAGTAAGTTAAGAAAAATGAGAAGACAGAGAAATATGCAGGAGATGAAGGAGGAAGGTAAAAACCCAACAGACCAAGCAAATGAAGAAGAAAAAGGCAGTCTACCTGAAAAAGAATTCAGAGTAATGATAGTAAATGTGATCCAAAATCTTGGAAATAGAATGGAGAAAATACAAGAAACGTTTAACAAGGGCCTAGAAGAACTAAAGAGCAAACAAACAATGAAGAACAACACAATAAATGAAATTTAAAATTCTCTAGAAGAAATCAATAGCAGAATAACTGAGGCAGAAGAGCAGACAAGTGACCTGGAAGATAAAATAATGGAAATAACTACCGCAGAGCAGAATTTAAAAAAAGAGTGAAAAGAATTGAGGACAGTCTCAGAGACCTCTGGGACAACATTAAATGCACCAACATTTGAATTATAGGGGTCCAAGAAGAAGAAGAGAAGAAGGATGGGTCTGAGAAAATATTTGAAGAGATTATAGTTGAATTTCTCTAACATGGAAAAGGAAATAGTCAATCAAGTCCAGGAAGCTCAGAGAGAGCCATACAGGATAAATCCAAGGAGAAATATGCCAAGACAAATATTAATTAAACTATCAAAAATTAAATACAAAGAAAAAGTATTAAAAGCAGCACGGGAAAAGCAACAAATAACATACAAGGGAATCCCCATAAGGTTAACAGCTGATCTTTCAGCAGAAACTCTGCAAGCCAGAAAGGAGTGGCAGGACATATCTAAAGTGCTGGAAGGGAAAAACCTACAACCAAGATTACTTTACAGAGCAAGGCTCTCACTCAGATTCGAAGGAGAAATTAAAACCTTTACAGACAAGCAAAAGTTGAGAAGTCAGCACCACAAAACCAGCTTTACAACAAATGCTAAAGGAAATTCTCTGGGCAGGAAATGCAAGAGAAGGAAAAGACCAACAAAAACAAACCCAAAACAATTAAGAAAATGATAATAGGAACATACATATCGATAATTACCTTAAGTGTAAATGGATTAAATGCTCCAAGCAAAAGACATATACTGGCTGAATGGATACCAAAAGAAGACCCATATATATGCTGTCTACAAGAGACCCACTTCAGACCTAGGGACACATACAGACTGAAAGTGAGGGGATGGAAATAGATATTCCATGCAAATGGAAATCAAAAGAAAGCTGGAGTAGCAATTCTCATATCAAACAAAATAGACTTTAAAATAAAGACTATTACAAGAGACAAAGAAGGACACTACATAATGATCAAGGGATCAATCCAAGAAGAAGATATAACAATTGTAAATATTTATGCACCCAACATAGGTGCACCTCAATACATAGGGAAAATGTTAACAGCCATAAAAGTGGAAATCGACAGTAACACAATCACAGTAGGGGACTTTAACACCCCACTTTCACCAATGGACAGGTCATCCAAAATGAAAATAAATAAGCTTTAAATGATACAGTAAACAAGACAGACTTAATTGATATTTATAGGACATTCCATCCAAAAACAACAGAATACACTTTGTTCTCAAGTGCTCATGGAACATTCGCCAGGATAGATCATATCTTGGGTCACAAATCAAGCCTTCGTAAATTTAAGAAAATTGAGATCGTATCAAGTATCTTTTGCAACCACAACGCTATGAGACTAGATATCAATTACAGGAAAAAAACTGTAAAAAATACAAACACATGGAGGCTAAACAATACACTACTACATAGCCAAGAGATCACTGAAGAAAACAAAGAGGAAATCAAAAAACATCTGTAAACAAATGGCAATGAAAACACAATGACCCAAAACCTATGGGATGCAGCAAAAGCAGTTCTAAGAGGGAAGTTTATAGCAAAACAGTCCTACCTCAAGAAACAAGAAATATCTCAAATAAAGAACCTAACCTTACACCTAAAGCAATTACAGAAAGAAAAGCAAAAAACACCCAAAGTTAGCAGAAGTTAGCAAAAGGAAAGAAAGGAGAAGTTAGCAGGAGGAAAGAAATCATAAAGATCAGATCAGAAATAAAAAGAAATGAAGGAAACAATAGTAAATATCAATAAAACTAAAACCTGGTTCTTTGAGAAGATAAGCAAAATGGATCAACCATTAGCCAGACTCATCAAGAAAAAAAGGGAGAAGACTCAAATCAACAGAATTAAAAATGAAAAAGGAGAGGTAACAACTGATACTGCAGAAATACAAAGGATCATGAGAGATTACTACAGGCAACTATATGCCAATAAAATGGACAACCTGGAAGAAATGGACGAATTCTTAGAAAAGCACAACCTTCCAAGACTGAACCAGGAAGAAATAGAAAACATAACTAGACCAATCACAAACACTAAAATTGAAACTGTGACTACAAATCTTCCAACAAACAAAAGCCCAGGACCAGATAGCTTTACAGGTGAATTCTATCAAACAGTTAAAGAAGAGCTAACACCTATCCTTCTCAAACTCTTCCAAAATATAGCAGAGGGAGGAACACTCCCAAACTCATTCTATGAAGCCACCATCACCCTGATACCAAAACCAGACAAACATGTCACAAAAAAAAAGGAAACTACAGGCCAATATCTCTGATGAACATAGATGCAAGTATCCTCAACAAAATACTAGCAAACAGAATCCAACAGGACATTAAAGGATCATACACCATGATCAAGTGGGATTTATCCTAGGAATGCAAGGATTCTTCAATATACGCAAATCAGTCAATGTGATACACCATTTTAACAAATTGAAGGATAAAAACCATATGATCATCTCAATAGACCCAGAAAAAGGTTTTGACATAATTCAACACCCATTTATGATAAAAGCTCTCCAGAAAGTAGGCATAGAGGGAATTCACCTCAACATAATACAGGCCATATATGACAGACCCACAGCTAACATCATTCTCAGTGGTGAAAGGCTGAAACCATTTCCTCTAAAATCAGGAACAAGACAAGGATACTCACTCTCACCACTATTATTCAGTATAGTTTTGGAAGTTTTAGCTACAGCAATCAGGAAGAATTAGAAGTAAAAGGAATCCAAATCGGAAAAGAAGAAGTAAAGCTGTCACTGTTTGCAGATTCTCTATGATACTACACATAGAGCATCCTAGAGATGCTACCAGGAAATTACTAGAGCTAATCAATGAATTTGGTAAAGTAGCAGGGTAAAAAATTAATGCACAGACATCTCTTGCATTCCTATACACTAGTGATGAAAAATCTGAAAGAGAAATTGGGGAAACACTCCCATTTACCACTGTAACAAAAAGAATAAAATACCTAGGAATAAACCTACCTAAGGAGAGAAAAGACCTGTATGCAGAAAACTATAAGACACTGATGAAAGAAATTAAAGATGATACAAACAGATGGAGAGATATACCATGTTCTTGGATTGGAAGAATCAACATTGTGAAAATGACTATACTACCCAAAGCAATCTATAGATTCAATGCAATCCCTATCAAATTACCAATGGCATTTTTCATAGAAGTAGAACAAGAAATTTCACAATTTGTATGGAAACACAAAAGACCCTGAATAGCCAAAGCAATCTTGAGAAAGAAAAACAGAGCTGGAGGAATCAGGCTCTCTGACTTCAGACTATACTAAAAAGCTACAGTAATAAAGACAGTATGGTACTGGCACAAAAACAGAAGTATAGATGAATGGAACAGGACAGAATGCCCAGAGATAAACCCACACACAAATGGTCAAATTATCTTTGATAAAGGAGGCAAGAATATACAATGGAGAAAAGACAGCCTCTTCCATAAGTGGTGCTGGGAAAACTGGACAGCTACATGTAAAAGAATGAAATTAGAACACTTCCTAACACCATACACAAAAATAAACTCAAAATGGGTTAAAGACTTAAATGTAAGGCCAGACAGTATAAAACTCTTAGAAGAAAACATAGGCAGAACACTCTATGACATAAATCACAGCCAGATCCTTTTTGACCCACCTCCTAGAGAAATGGAAATAAAAACAAAAAAAACAAATGAGACCTAATGAAACTTAAAAGCTTTTGCACAGCAAAGGAAACCATAAGTAAGACAAAAAGACAACCCTCAGAATGGGAGAAAATATTTGCAAATGAAGCAACTGACAAAGGATTAATCTCCAAAATATAGAAGCAGTGCATGCAGCTCAATATCAAAAAAACAAACAACCGAATCCAAAAATGGGCAGAAGACCTAAATAGACATTTCTCCAGAGAAGATGTACAGATTGCCAACAAACACATGAAAGGATGCTCAACGTCACTAATCTAGAGAAATGCAAATCAAAACTACAATGTGGTATCATCTCACACCGATCAGAATGGCCATCATCAAAAAATCTACAAACAGTAAAGGCTGGAGAGGGTGGACAAAAGGGAACCCTCTTTCAGTGTTGGTGGGAAAGTAAATTGATACAGCCACTATGTAGAACAGTGTGGAGCTACCTTAAAAAACTAAAAATAGAACTACCATATGACCCAGCAATCCCACTACTGGGCATATACCCTGAGAAAATGATAATTCAAAAAGAGTCATGTACCACAATGTTCATTGCAGCACTGTTTACAGCAGCCAGGACATGGAAGCAACCTAAGTGTGCATCGACAGATGAATGGATAAAGATAATGTGGTGGCACATATATACAATGGAATATTATTCAGCCATAAAAAGAAATGAAATTGAGTTATTTGCAGTGAGATTGATGGACCTAGTGTCTGTCATACAGAGTGAAGTAAGTCAGAAAGAGAATAACAAATACCGTATGCTAACATGTATGTATGGAATTAAAAAAAAAATCTTCTGAAGAACCTAGAGGCAGGACAGGAAGAAAGATGCAGATATAGAGAAGGGACTTGAGGACACGGGGAGGGGGAAGGGTAAGCTGGGACGAAGTGAGAGAGTGGCATTTACATATATACTCTACCAACTGTAAAATAGATAGCTAGTGGGAAGCAGCCACATAGCACAGGGAAATCAGCTCGGTACTTTGTGACCACCTAGATGGGTGGGATAGGGAGGGTGGGAGGGAGATGCAAGAGGGAGGGGATATGGGGATATATGTATACATATAGCTGATTCACTTTGTTATACAGCAGAAACTAACACAACATTGTAAAGCAATTTTACTACAATAAAGATGTTAAAAAATATCTGGCTGTGTGTTATTTTAGAAAATTTTTAAATTATAAAGTGTAATAAAAATAATCCAGAATCCTACTTTCTGTGGGTAATTTTCTTGAAGTCATTTTTTTCGAAAATTATTTTTTACATAGTTGAGACCATTTTGTGGTATAATGTTATATCTTTTATTTTTACTCAACACTATAGGAATTTTCCATGTTATTATCCAATTTGTTAACATTTTTTTATAAGTTCCATTATATTGATTTCAATATACCACAGTTTAAGTAGCCATATGTCTATAACTGAGCAATTGGGATGTTTCCCTTTTTATAACATTTTTTTAAAATGGGGAATGAAAATCTGTAAATAAGGTCTTTTCTGTATTTGGAAATATTTTTAAGGACTAAATTCCAGGAAGTGAAATATTATTAAGGCCATTAACACATTAAAGCAGGCATTACATATTATTAGCATTTAGTAGAAATTAAATCAGTAGAGCAGTGACCTGGCTATTCACAATTATCTGATATTCTCTTGTCTCCTACCATGTCATGAAGAAGCCATGTCTGGCTTTACCTCAATCCTCACTGCAAGATTCACTTCTGATATTTGTAGGGCCTTGGGTTAAAGAATGAATGCAAGCTCTCAACTCATAGACCCCCACCTTCACTTCCCACATGCAACTGTGTCTTTGAATGCATGTGTGTAGGTGTTCCAGCTTCTTCATCCAAGTAAATCCACACCTTAAGTAGTTTCATCTTGGGCATTTCTTGGGACTAGGGGTGTCTATACTGGCAGTGCAGCCCATGTTCAGGAGGAAAGACTTGGGGTCTCTTTGGGCAGGAAATATTAAGATTTCAGATGCCCAGAATGTGGTCTAGAATGTGAAGGGGAGGGTGTGAGCTCTCCATAGGCCCTTCTCCTTGACCCATAAACTCCTTGCCTTGTGAGGAAGGATGCAGTCATTGTGGGGCCCCCAAAGTGCAGGACCCATGGCAGGGGCCCTAGTAACCTGGGTCTAAGGGCAGTGTTACTGACAGCCTATGGCTCACCATACTCCAGGAACAGTTCCGTCTAAACATGACCGGATTTAGCAAGGGATGAAGGCGGGGTGGGGGTCACTAGGGAGTGGCGAGGGTGGTAGAGATATGGGAGAAAAAGGGATAAAGTGTAGTATCTTGTTCATTTTTTCCATAGAAGCAAAGATAGACTGATAATGTAACTCTACTACATGTAGTTCTCTTCTTTGTGAGTGAAAAATAGATTCCACCAAATATAATATTATAGTGGGTCGAATAATAATGACTCAGAGATATTAAGTCTCAAACCCTTGGAACTTGTAAATGGTACCTTAAATGGTAAAAGAGTCTTTGTAGATGCAATTTAATTAAGGATCTTGACATGAGGAGATTACCCTGAATTATCTGAGTGGTCCCTAAATGCCATCACAAATATCCTTATGAGAGAGGCAAAGGGAGATAATACAGACAGAGGAGAAGGTTATGTGGAGACACAGTAGAGAGAGCTGTGTCTATAAGCCATGGACTGCCAAGAGCCACCAGAAGCTGGAAGAGCCAAGTAAAGGATTCTCCCCTAGAGCCTGCAGAGAGAGTGCAATGCTGCTGACACCTTGGTTTTGGACTTCTGTCTCCAGAACTATGAGGAAATAAATTCCTGCTGTTTTAAGTCACACAGTTTGTGGTAATCTGTCATAGCAATCATGGGAAACTAATACAGTACTATTAAATGAAAATCACCCTTATCACTTTCCTTTCAATCCTTAACACATGGGTTTCAAGATATAGAAAACAAAATTATTAGATCATGTTTTGTCTGGTCAAGGATGTTCACAAAACACCAGTTAACATTTTCATAGTCTGGAGAAGCTGACATTCAGGACAAAGACATGTTATACATAATTCCTGGAATTGTTGCACATTACCAGAGATTAGTCCCCCCAGTTCTACTCCCCTAAGCAACACAATATATTTGGCTCAACTCAGCTCTACCACTTATTAGATGTGTGAACTTAGGCATGTTACCTAACCTCTTACCTTGCAACACTGGAGATAAACTTGTCCTAGTACCATCTTCAGAGACACTTCAAAGGAACCTTGTGATCTCCATGAAGATCTCTCTTCATCAAGTCTGAGTTTCATGTATGTATTCCTTTATTGCAGTTTGATAAATCTCTGGGCATTCAGAGATTATAGTGTGGAGAGTGTACATTTTTCAAAATTTGGATAATTTGGTTCATATTAAAATTTGAATGGTTTAACATAGCACTTTTTAAAACCAAAGGGATGAATATCTAATGGTAGAAGTTTATACATTATGGCTGGCTCATAATGGTGATTTTTTAGTCAGAATTTCATTTTTTGTGTACATTTCAGGAATAATCTATTGATAAATCAGCTATTTTATATCAGTATTTCTTTCTGTCTCATTAGCACAATAGGGCAAAAGGAGTGCAGTTATAAAAATAATGAAAAAGTAGGATTCAACCCCTTATGTTATTATTGCAGTCTAGAAGGGTTTACACTTAGACCAAGGCTTATTTCCCTTTATGTGGGAAAAAAATCAGTTGAAACCCTCAAGGGATAAACAACCCCTGTTATAGATCTTAAAGAGTGGAGTTGTGAACAGTTTCCATGAAGAGCAGCAGACCATCCCTAACTTGTCACACTGAATTGAAGCCAACATTCACAGCTGCTCTTTCTTCTCGACTTTGCAGAAGCAGCTTATCCGAGGAATTAGTCTCACTCTGTATTTCTTTTGGGGGCTGTGCTCCTTTTGACTTAGTCTGGAATTAAAATATTCATTACTAAATGCTCACTTTTAAATTTAATCTTTTAAAAGCATTTTATGCCTCCTTTTGGAGGATCTGTAGGTGGTGAGGTTGGGTTGGAAAATGATTGCAGTGATAATAGCTGTCACTGCTGTAGGAATAGCGTGAGTGATTATCAGATGAATTCTCTGATGTGTGGACCAGATGTGTTCTTGGTGGGAGATATAACAGCTCATTTTATTTGTTTCATTGTTGTTCCTGGCGGGAGACATAACAGCTGATTTTGTTTCATTATTGTTCTATGGCGGGAGAGGGAAGGGGGGTTGATTCCAAAATGGAAGACGTTGAGAAGCTGGAACTTGGTGATAGAGTGGCTGGTCAGTTCAAGAAGGACAAAAGACAAGGACATTTTGGCTGATGCACTAGGGCACCAGGGTCAGTGCTGTTCTGGTAGATGTTTAACATTCAGCTCTCTGGAAAAAGATCCTGATTTGTAGCATTTGCTAATGTTTATGAAATAAATATCCCCAAGATGGCTGATTTTAAGCTACAACGTGATATCAATTGGCTCAAAAAATTTCTGGAAGCTTGACATTGGACTCTGACAAGCTCTTAAGAGCCAGATCCAGCACATCATTGGCAAGACAGGGGCTGAAATGTGCTCTGTGTGTGTGTGTGTATGCGATGGGATACTCCATTATAAACGGAAGTGGTTTATGTCTGTACAGTCTAATAGCCAAGGGTCTTCGGGATATTTGGACATTGGTGGGTCAGAAAACTGTGTGCCATCTCTGGTCAGTCTTTGACATGAGTTGTTGCAGGTAGCAACATTCTGAGCGTGTGTTGGTGGGTGCAAGGTCTTTGTGAGTTTTGTTGACCATGTGAATGGCTCTGAGGACTGGCCAGGATGGCATCAGGAGTTATGTGTCTCTGTGGCCAGTGACAGTGTATATTGTGTCCTGTCCTTGTAGAACAAGGTACTAACTTCTTTTTGTGCCTCTAGGGACACCAGTAGGTACTCATGTGCATTCTACTGTCATTAAGAATTTGTTCAGTCTGTGGGGCTATAGACCTATTTGGGGTTTTGCATCTAGATGTGCTTGTGGTAAGGATTCCCTCTGCTTTCGTTTCTGAGAAAGAACATTAGTGTGGCAATCTGTCAACGAATGGTGAAGTGTGACTGCCAGCACACACTGAACGTCAAGTGTTTCTAAGTTGTTCCAAGTGACAGAGGAAGGTCTTAACACATCTTCAAGGAGCACCAGGGGGTCGTGCCTCTATGCCTTGAAGCTGCTATCATTGACCACGTGTGTTCCCCTACACTGGAATTGACTGTGGCTGAGACCCATTTTTGGAGAAACAGGGAAGGGATGAGGTCATTCAGGCTAGCATCCTCCTGGATAGAATGTTATACACGTCCATGCTAAGTGCAAACCAATAAAGAGCCTCATCAAAAACCACCATGAGTGTTTGCACTTATCCTCTAGAAGAGGGGTTGGCAAACCATGGCCTCCAGGTCAAATCCAATCCCCTTTCCTGTTTTTATAAAGTTTGATTATAACTAGGCCATGCCCATTCATTTGCATGCTGTCTGTGGCTGATTGTGCTACAACTTGTGACAGAGACTGTACAGCCTGCAAAGCCAGCAACCTTTCCTCTCTGGCCCTTTACAAAGAATTGTTTCAGAGTTCCTCCTGTTTCTCTGCTCCACTGACCCACATCTTCATTTTCCTGATTTTTCTTCTTCTGTGTTGGTAATTACGCAACACGATAGAGGTGTTAGCTAACACTGTGTTGGGAATCATATTGCAATATGTAAATGTACCCAGTCAACAAGTTGTACCCCTTAACTTTACACAATGTTATACATCCATTATATTTCAATTTTAAAAATTGGAGGGACTGAATAGGATATGTTGGATGGCATATCGTACCTCTTTCTTCCTTGGGCTTTAACTCAGGTTTAAGGACTTTCCATGATGTTAATAAGCACAGATGACTTCAAAAAATGATGAATGATGGTCAGTGTTAAGTGTGAAATTCTTCAATGTTAAGTATTTAAATTCTCTTTTGAAAAGTATGAGACCTTGTGTATAGGAAAACAAATATTAAAGGAATTTCATTAGTTCTAATTTTAGAAGAAAGAACTGATTGTTCTTCCTTTTGAAAAGTTCCTCTTTCCCAGAAATTGGAGAATAAACCATGTACCTCTGATAAAAGAACAGACCCTTCCTTCACTTTTTTTTAGAGAAGATCTTTCTCAGCAATAGTTACCAGGTATGTTCTTGACAAGAGACATGGACATCAGCTACTTACTCCCATAGTTTCAAAGGAAAAAAAAAGTCTTCCACAGTTCAGCCAAAGAGCAAAAGTGTCATTTTTCTGGACATAAGACACCATCTAAATATTTGGATGAAGGTTGAACAATGGACTACAGAGACTGTATTAGTTTCCTAGAACTCCTATAATAATGTACCACAAGCTGAGCAGCTTAAAACAACAGAAATGTATTCTCTCACTGTTCTGGAGGCCAGAAGTCCAAAATTAAGGTATTGGTAGGGAGCCTCTAGGGGAAGATCCTTCCTTGCCTCTTCCAGCTTCTGGTAGCCCCAGACATTTTGTCACCAATGGAAGTGTGGCTCCAATCCCTGCCTCCGTCTTCACATGGCCATCTTCCCTCTCTGCCTGTGCCCAAATTTCCCTCTTTTTATAAGGACACCAGTCATAGTGAATTAAGGGCCCACCTTAAGGACCTCATCTTAACTTGATTACATCTGCAAAGACCCTATTTCCAAATAAGGTCACATTCATAGGTATCAGGAAAGCTAACACATCAACATATCTTTTGGGCGGGACACAGTTCAAGCCATAACAGTGACCAAATGTTTATGAACCATGACTGGACACAAAAGAATGAATTGAGGCAAACACATTCTCTAGCTTGGGAATCTGAAATCAAAGCAAAATAGGAAGTTTTTTTTTTTTAAAGGATGTCATGGATCACGACCGTGACTAGCCAAAGCCTTGTGCAAACTGAAATTGTAAGGGAGCAGAAAAGATATAAACAGGTGGAAAGAGTAAAAGACAGATGGCGTGTATAGTGAAACAGGGATGAACAGAGACAGATGGAAAGTAAACGAATATTTTGCACAGCAGCTTGAATTCTTCAGATGAGTATCCTTATACTTAAGGTACCTCTGCCCTTGGGATAACCCAAGTGGCTTCTTGTTACTTGGAAACAAAAGAGCAAAACCCTAACAACTGCCCATTGTCCACAAGATTCGGGCAGAGAGGCTCAGGTTGGGGGGGTGACAAGAGGGGCAAGGAAGAAGGAGAAAGTAAGGAACAAAAGCTTCCAATTCCTTACTTTCCTGTTTTGTTTGTGCCTTGTTGCTTATCTTTGTTTTCTGCCATGGATTCTCATAGGCAGCATTTGTTTGTAAAATCACACTGACCTTCAAACCCAGCTAGAACGAAGGATGAGGAAAAGCTCTTATTGGTATTACATCCCTTTATTAAATCATGCATCACTCATGCTCCTGGGCTAGCTGGAGGAATAGAAAGATCAGTAACTACACACACACACACACACACACACACACACACACACACACACCCCATTATTTCTGCTTCTCAAATTCACTTTTCAGTCTTGACTAAAATTTCCCCTTCAATGTATATTTTGTAAAATATGAATTGTTTGCTGGGTCAATAAAAGACAAGGTGGTGGAAGAACCAAATTTTATGCTTTTCCAAAGACACATGTTGACACTTTCTATATGGGAAGGCTTGTCTCAAGTGCACCCTAGACTCGCTGTTTGGGGTAGAGAACTCAACCAGCTGAGGGCTCAGGGTGTACTCTTCCTTACAACCAGAGACGGGTGTCACTCTCTCCTGAAGAATATTTTCGATACGCTTGAGTGCAATACTCCTGTGCATTCAAAGAGATGGCAAAATGAATTGCATACAGCCTTCACTTTTCTTCCTGATCAATAGAAACAAGCCTGTGGTTTTTGAGCTTTCCAAGAAGTGGCTTTAATACTCTGTTCAGTTTAACTTTCCTATATCAACCTCCAGAAAAATCAACAAAATTTTTCTAAACGGAATTTTAGTTCTCATGAAAGCATTTGCTTTTTGGCAGGTTTAAACCTAGGTGGGAAACTTATTTTATTCTTAAAATCTTTCAAGATGGAAATTTTCATCTTTGCTCTCTGAAGATAATGTCTTCACTCTTGTTTTGTGACTTTCATTTTGGGGTACAGAGTCAAGTTGGATCCGAAAGTGTGTTTGCTACTTCTGACTTTGGCAAGCAACATTCATCTGAATGCCTGTATCTCCCAATCTTTAACAATTGCTATTTCAGGTGGAAGGGTGCTGCCTTCTACCATTGCCAGAGTTCTCTTTATGGGAACCTTGGCATACATTACTAGTGAGGCTGTAAAATGTTTACAATCATGTAAACTGTCAGGATCTGAGAACGATGTATGAACACTGTCAAGTTGAAGATACACCTTGCCGGAAAAAACTATATTATGTGGTTGCCTGGCACATTTAAATCAGCAATGCTTGTTTTAACTCAAGGAAAATAGTTTCTGTGTTTGATAAAAGCAAATTATGGTGTAAAATTCTGTATAACATACTGTGAAAAGTTCTCTCATGTTCCTGAAGAACTTAGTTTTATTAGGCATTATCAGAGAAGGGACAAAAATCAGATACGGCATCATCAGGAAGCCTGTGAATAAAACCAATAGAAAAGTAATTGCATCAGTAATGGTCTCCCTTTTAGGATATTTGGTTTATCCTTTATAAATCTAGGCTTTCGTGTATTTCTCTTTTGTTGTTTATTAACTTTAATTTTATTATGTTAAAGGTAAAGAAACATATGGCAAAATATAGCCCATACTTTTCTTTTGCTGTGTTCCATTTAAAAGAAGAAAAATGAAAGTGAAGAGTAGGATGTGATAATGCTCTCTAAAGAAGCCTTCTTGGTTTCTTTATTTTTCTGTGCAGATTTGATGTTACCATATTAAGAGGGAAGGAGTAATTGTTACATAATTAACTCTGCTCTCTCAGATGTCACTGTCAATCTATTTTGCTTTATATTTTTATAAGTTTCTAGAAAATATATCTAGTACTTGCTTTTGAAAGACCCAGCCTGGATATTAAATCAAGTTCCATACCAAATATTTCTTTCATTGCAGATCTCATGAACTCTAAGCTTTGTTGTTGTTTTCCTTTGATTTGGGGAGAAAAACAGGATCTCTACTTAAAAAGCAGATGAGCCCAATTCTGGAGGCAGACTCCCTGTTTTCAAATCTTGGCTCTGCCGCTGATTAGCTTTATGACCCAGGGCCAGGCACATAATCTCTCTTTAACTTAGCTTCTTTATGTATAGAATGAGAAAATGATGTTATCTTTCCCATAGGGTTAAAAGAGTGCCAGCCAGAACTTTAGCTCTTCCTATTATTTGCAAGATGAATAGACAGCCTGTTCCACACAGCAAACATTTGATCATGCACACTTACCTGGTCAGCTCATTTGTCATGTGCTCTCCACGGGGCCACCATATCGCACAATATAGAATATAATGTGAATGACACCCCCGGAGGCCCATTATTGTGTTCTCCGAGAATAATGTCTCCTGGTGTTGTATAATTTGGAGGCCTTGCTCCATCTGCTTCCATTTTATACCTATCAGTGCAGACCATCAGCTTTTTGCAGAACTTCTAAACCACACTAAGAGGATGAATTTCCTCTCTGTGTTCCAGAAAAGGAGAGAAAAAAGTTTTTCTATTATAGAAGAAAACAAACTAAACAAACATATCTATAGAGATGTGACCAAATTGGACTAAGCAATGTAGTCAGTTTGCTATTCTATAATTCATCTAAAACAGGCAGATTATTCTGGGGAGACCTCCCAGTACTGTGTGTGTTGCTCAGGTAATGTAAAATGATGCTCTCAGGGAACTGGTATAACCAAATATTTCGGTTCTATTATCATGGCAATATTTACAGTGGGTGTTCCCTAATAGATGTTGCTTTCAAAAATGTGTCTTTTATAAGACAAGGAGGGGTAAGATATTCTGTTTCTTATTCTTTTGGGGGGCACTTTGAGTATGTGACACAGAGTATAAGGCATTCATTGTATTAGGATTTCAGAGCTCGCCCCTGGACATCAGTACTCAAGAGACATTGATACTCAGTTGGACTAAATTCAAAAGAATACTTTGAATTTTAAGGTATGGGAATTTGTGCTTATTTTTGTTTCAAAACGATAACCACCTGCTGCCCTGCCAGAGTTTTGTTTCTTCCAGTCAAAATAATGTAGCTCTTAAAAATTCATTTTCTCTACTTCTGAGAAGCACAACATTAGGAGAAAATGTTCCCTTCTATTTCTTTAGTTTTTGTTTGTTCCCCAAGTTGATTACCAAACCCTAGGGGTAACAGAATCTAATTCAATCATCATAAATGTAGCATGAGGCCCATTTAGGAATTTTCTAGTCTGTAATCCAATCACATCATCTTGCTTTTCTGGCCAAAAAAGAGACTGTTGCCAACAGCACAGAGAAGGCATCTGAAGTTTCCTTTTTTAAACTTCACATTAATAACAACCACTTGTAAAAATAAACTGTATTCAAAAGAGAAGTGCTTCTTCATATCTCCTCAAAGAATTGTGAAATTACTATGTGTAAATGTTTATAAAGGCTTTAATTAACACCTTGGGATTTCACATAGAGATCTGTAAATAAACAGTGGATTGAAATTTGAAAAAATACTTTTGAAACCTTTACTGTATACAATACTTTTAATTAACGCCTAATACCTCCTCCTGACTATATTATTTCTAGGAACTTCTGTAATCCTTTATCTTAGTTTCTGCTGTTGCTTTCTATCTACAGTCTTCTTTCTGCTTTCACAACTGCCTTATTCTTATCAGCTTGCCATTTTATCATGGACTGATGGTGACTTCTCCCCAAGATTCTGAATTTTCAACTTACATTTGAACACATCATCATCATCCATTTCAATAACACGTTTTTATACCTGATGCCCTTGACTTTCCTCCGTATTTTTCATTTATTTATGTATTTAATTTGATTTAACTTTGATCTACAACCTGAATTTTTTACATTCCCTGCTCTTGGATTGCTGGAGAAAGTCATGCTGATTTAGGTGCTCTAAATTCATGGCAAATAACCTTTGATGAGCTCTCAGCGAACCCTGCTAACCAGTTGCTATGCTGCAGAGCCATAGTCTTCATAGCTGCCATTCCATAGATGTTTTTCTCTCTTCAGACCTGGAAACCAATCCATATCCCCTTTTATTTTCACCAAGATTAATAACACCATCTAAAAAAAAGTCAAACGTTTCCCAACTCATATCCCCTCAGGTATTTCCCACCTTACATTTACTTTGTATTAATATTTTCATCTGTCACCTTATTCTTAATTCTTATAAAGCCTTAATTCTTATAATGGAGAAAGAAGATTCATTTTCCTCTCAAGGCCAGTGGTTTATACTATGCTCACAATCCCATCCCTTTTGCAGAACTTGAACTATTAATGATTTCCTTTATTTCACATCTTCAAGAACTTTCTTTCGCTTTCTTTCTTCCTTTCCTTCTTTCTTTCTTTTTTTTTTTCCTTTTCTTTCTTTCAACATGCTGGTATCTTTCTTGAAACTGCTACTTTCTATGAGTTTCCTTTTCAGTAGCATTCTGTGCTCACTAGCTCCATTTTTTTAACTTGCTGATTCCATAAACACAATTTGATGTGTAGTATTCCATTGAGAGGAAGTCACAATCTCCTAATTGTAATGAATCACCTTATATTTAAAATAAATCACAAATATTTACATGCTTTTGTCTGTCTTCTCAAAGGAGAATAAAAACCCTTTCAAGACAAAGACTTTATCTGTCTGGTTCCTCACTGTATATCCTACATATCCTGTCTGGTGCAGAGTTGGTACTCTATAACTCTTCACTGAGTGACCAGGTAATCACCTAATCCAAACCAACTTTAATTTTCAGAGACTTCTGATAATAATTCTGCTCAATAGTAATTTTATGAGGAAACATTCTTTGAGGATTATCTTCCTCATCTTTCATTTCCACCAAGATATCCAGTCAGCCCCCAGTTTCTTGTTCTACAAACTCTCATATGTATACTTTTCTTATCTGTTCTTATTTCAGCATTCTCAAATGGGAAAATTTCAGTACCATAGCCTAGCACAGTATCCATGCCTCTTGTTCAATCCATCCTGCACTGAGCTACCAGTATAATCTTCATCTGAAACAAAGTTCTGGCCACACAACTCTCAGCGCTTCTGTTGCTTACACACTAGAATTGTAAGCTCTAATTGGTCTTTATTGCCTTATCTCTGAAAAATTTCCTATATGAAATTTATGTCCCAGTTAAACATTTTTCAAATATACTCCATGGTTTTTATAAATATAAATAAAGATAAATGCCTTCCTAATCCATTTCTTCTGAAATTTCTTCTTCCCTTAGCTATCTAACCCATCTGTCAGGATTTAATTCAAATGTTACCTCCTTCAGTAAGCTCTGTCAGAGCTCCCCAAATGGAAGTGACCTCTTTCACCTGTAAATCTTCATAACATTTTGAACTCTTTTCATGGTATGCCTCACATTATGTATTTATTCAACATATTCTATATATTTTTCTCTTGTTTACAAAATTATACATTGTTTGAGTACAGGAATATTGTTTTTAATATCCTTTTATCTCCTTCCAGGAATATTGTTTTTAATATCCTTTTATTTCCTTCCTTTCCTTAGCATAGCATCTTTTCCCTCCAGCTTTATTGTAGCATAATTACGTACAGTGAAATCCATTTAAGTATACAGTTTGATGAATTTTAGTAGTTACATACAGTTATCATACCATAATCAAGTTATACAATATTTCTAATACTATAAAAAGTTTCCTCATGCATCTTTGAAACCTGTCCTCCTTTAATCCATAGACTTAGGTGATTACAGATTTTTCTGGAACTATAGTTTTGCCTTTTCCAGCCAGAATTTATATGAATAGAATCGTATAAGTTGCTTTGTCTTTGACTGCTTTCATTTTGCAGTTTTCCACCCATGGTGTTTCATATTTTAATTGACTTCATGTATTGAAATTCCACTGTATTGCTGAGTATGAATACACCACAATGTTATGTTTATCAGTTCACAAGTTGATGGACATTTTGAGTTTGTTTGGGTTTTTGTTTTCAGCTTTTGGGTATTGCAAATAAAGCTGCTGCGAACATTTATGTACAAGCTTTGGTATGAATACATGCATTCATTTTTCTTAGCTAAATCATGCTGTAGATATGTGTCGGGAAGCTGAGTGCAGCCAGTCCAATAAAAAGTCATAATCCCTTGCTCAGTTCTAGGACCTGAGCCAATTTTCAGATCTGGAACCCATTGACTAACAGGTGGCCTCATTCCTAGGAAGAAGGTCACAGCAACTTCCTGGCGATTGTATATTATAATGATTTCACAGTCCCTCCCCTGAAAGACCTAAGTCATTTACTCAGATTGCTACATACTTGGGAGAGGGAAATGCTCAGACATTTCAAGGACTATTAGACACAAGTAGAAAGTGAATTTGATGCTTGGGGAACCAAAGCATCATCACGGTTCCCCTGCTAGAATACTGGTTTATGAAGGTAAGATAATAAATGGAGTTCTGACTAAAATCCAGTTTCTAATGGGTCTACTGGTTCCACGGATCTACTCAGTGGTCATTTCCCGAATGCATAACTAGGATGAACGTACTTGTAGTTGGGATCATTTCTTCATTGAGTATTTTGCCTGTTAGATAAGAGATAACATAATGAGGACAGCCTAATAGAAACCTCTGAAACTTCCTCCACCCATGCTGGCTCACACGTTCTGGGGCAAGGGTGTAGTAGAGCATGGCACAGATAGTGGGGCGGTGGTCCCTTATCATTTCCTTATCTCCTTTTAATTTGTCAGTCTGGCCTCTTTCAGATACTGATGGATCCTAGAGAATAACTGTAGATCACTGCAAGTTCAAACACATAGTAGCCCTGTTTGCAGCCACTGTGCCAGATGTTTCATTGTTGCTCGAGGAGATATAGAAAGCCTCAGCTAAATGACACTGGGCCATTAATTTGGTAAATGCATTTTTTTGTATTCTAATAAGAGGATCAGAAATAGTCCATATTTTCATGGAATGGACAAAAGTATTTCTTAATAGGTTTGCCCTACCTAGGGCTATGTTAACTCATTCTCCTTCTCTCATAATAGGATATAAGGGGATCTGGAGCCCACAGAACATTGCATGCATACATCATATCAATGACATTATGTTGATTGGGCAGGATGAACAAGAGGTGGCTATTTGCTACAGGCTCTGGATCCTACATCAGGATCTAGCCTGTCCTCCTTTTCATCAATAGAGGTCTTCTTTTCTTTAAGCCTAATTCATTTATTTGCCTACTCAAAATTCTTGTGCTGTTGATTATACTTTCCTTGTCTTGTATATTTAACATCTTATCAAATAGCTTTTTCTTATCAATTTTTGAAGCTCTCCATAAAAACAAACTCTGAAAAGCCTTCCTTTACCCCAAATTCCCATCTATCCTTGTTTCCATCCCTTTACCTTGTCCCACCTTATAGTCAAAATTTTCCAATTTGGTTTTAATATCTATCATGTAATAAAATTTGATATTGTATTCCAGCTTTGCAATCCCCTTGAGCTTCAGATTCATATAACTAACTGAGTACATAATCTTTTTACTTGGATGAGTCAATGTTACCTCAAACTCAACTTATTTAGATTCAAAGTCATGCTCCATTTGCCACTTATAGTCTTTACACCCAGTGGTCTTTGACTCAGTATAGCTCTAGAAAACAAAGGAATTAATCTTAACATTTCCCTCTCTCTTATTGTCAATACCTGATCTCCCACTAGGAAGGTTTATTTTTCCTCCCAATGCTTTTCCAATGTGTCCCTCTTTCTTCTCTACTGCCTCTGCCCTTGTTGTAGAATACTCTCGCCTAGAGTATTGTAATCGTTTTCTAACAGACTCTCCCTTACTGTCAGTTGTCCTCTTCCAGTCCTTATTCCATAGTCAGAATAATTTTTTCTCTTCAAACAGAAACCTGATCAAGTCACACCTTCTGTATAACAGTTTAGTAAAACAAAACCCCAAATATTTAATGTGGCCAAACACGCCCTGCATTGTCTGTCCTCACTTTTCTCCACATTGTGCTTTAATCTTACACAACTCCCTCACCCCACGCTCTTCAAGTAGGGAGCTCTTGCCATTCAATCACCAGTGATGCAGGAAGGACTTCTCTGGCCATCTCAGTCATTTATTGCTCCCCGTTAAATGTGCTCTATACATATACTCCATTCTGTACCCTTATTTATGAAACATTCAACTAGAAGTGGCTATGTGTCAAACATTATATAAGCATTTAAAATATTAGCTCGATTAATACTTATAACAATCCTATGAAATAGATACTTTAAAATTTTCCATTTTACATATCAGCAAACTGAGGACAGAGAGGTTAAGTAACTTTCCCATGGTCACATAGCTAGTATATGACAGAAGGGATCAATCTCACCAGATCCATGAAGGGGATCCATGGATCCAACAGAAGGGGTCCATGTTTTAAGGAACTTACTTATGCTGCCTCTCTCCCTTAGTGACATTTTTCAAAGTCACAACTTACATTTATTTGTGTGAATGTCTATTTTCCCATTCTAAAGATAATGATCTGTTTTACTCATTATTATGGTACATAATGCAAGTAGAAATGAAGGAATGAAAACCGAATGAATAAAATATTGAACTATTTATATCAGTCTGTATTTTGGATGTTAACTTCCTCTCATATGTGTCCTGTGCTCTGGAATTTCATACTGCTAGGTTAATTATTTCCAAAAAAATATGTATGAGCCTTGGCAGAGGTATTTAAAATAGGTAATGAATATTTTCATGGCCTAACAACTTAAAAAATGGAGGGTCTTAAGTAGAGATATCAGCATGTCAGAAATGTTAGAGAATATTCATTTTTCACTCATGTTGAAAGTTTCGTGAACCAGAAAGTTTCATGATGTTTCATTTCCCTTCCTCCAATTAATTATGAATTCAAATTCCTTGTCAAGCTTAAGTCAAGGAATAGTAAAAGAAAGGAACATTTTTCTGATTATGAAATAACACATGTTCATTACATGGAATTTTAGAAATGTAAAAGATTTTTAAGAAGAAATTAAGAATCAATTACTGCTAAATCTGCCAAAAAAACAAAAAACAGAATAGTTTGGTGCCTAAATCCTTTAACACCTATATGCATATATAGATATATAAATCATATTTATACATACATATATGTCAAATACAGAGGAATACATATACATATGTGTGTATGAGTGTGTATACTTCAAAATTAGCATGTTACTTTAAATGAATGCTTATTTAATTTTATATAAGAAGCATATTTCACTATTATTGTTTTTCAAAAACATGATATTTAATGTCTAGATACTATTCATCCTATGGATAAGCCATAACTTATTTTACAACTTGTTCTTATTTTCAGTATCTTTAAAAATAATAATTCAGCGTTTTCTTATGTATAAACCGCTATCCACATCGCTGAAGTTTTCCTCATGATTGAGTCCCCAAAGTGGAGAGAAAAGATCTTAAATGTTCTCACCAGAAAAAAGAAATAATAATTATGTGAGGTGATGGAGGTGTTAGCTAATGCTACAGTGGTAATTATATTGCAATACAACATGTGTATCAAATCAACATATTGTACACTTTAAACATACATAATGTTATATGTCAATTAAATCTCAGTTTAAAAAAGCGAATTTTAATTCCTTGATTCATATTGCTGACTGCTTCCCAGAAAGGTTGTACATAATTAAACAGAAGCATACGGGGTACCTACTTTATGATACCTTTATCAACTTTAAATATTGCTCCTGGAAACAAAACCTTTGATGATTAAAAACTTTGATAACACTGTGTCAATGAGTGTTTGAGAAACAGATATTTTCATATTTTGTGAATATGTGTAAAAATTGCTACAAATTATATGGAGGGAAATTTGGAAACTCCTGCTAAAATTTCATTTCTCTTTTGATAGCAATTTAATTAGTTTCTGGGATTTCTCCAGATATGTTCAAGCTTGGTCTCAAAGTCATGTGTACAAAAATATTCATGACCCCTTGTTTGTAATAGCCAAAGGCTGTAAGCCACCCAACTATCCATCTGTAGGGGGTTGGTTATATAAATATGGTATAGTCACACCATAGACTACTGGATCAATTAGAGCTCTCAATGCTAAAAATAACAGAACTCTAACCCAAATTGGCTTACACTATAAGAAAATCCGTTGATAACTTGACAGTCCAGAGGCAGAGTAGACTTCAGGGTGGCCTTAACCTCCTGACTCTCATATTCTTGACTCTTACTATCCCCAAAGACCTACTTTCTCTGCTCTGCCTTCTGCATTATCTGCTAAAATACATGGCTTGGCTGCCTCCACTTGTGATTAAAAAATGCTCTGGGCTTCTTCATCTCATGGAGAGAGGGAGCAACTCCCCAATCATTAAAAAAAAAAAAAAATCTAGGCTTCATTTTGATTGGGCCAACATTGGCCATTTGACACTGAAATAATCACTGTTGAACAGGGACAACATCCCTGGAGTTACAGATGGTATGAGTCTCACTCAAACTTTAGTGCAGTGACACAAAGGAGGTGGAAAAGTGGAAGGTCACTGGGAAGCAACCTCAATATCCACTACAATTTTTATGCAGAAATTAATATATAAGGTAGTTTTATATGCACTGATACCAAATAAACTCCAGGATATAATATAAGCCTAAAAATAACAATAAGATGTTAATTATGAAAACACACATATTTGCTTGTATATGCAAAGAATCTTTCTAGAAAGGCACATAGGATCTGGTAGCATGAGTTGCTTCAGTTTGGGATGGTGGAATAGAAACTTTTCATTGTATTTTTTCTTCAAGTTTTTTTGTTTGTTTTTGTTTTGTTTTTTACTTTGAGTTATCTATTTGTAATGTATGAAAAATACTCTCTTATTCTACTTTCTACCTCTTTGAATGTAATGAGATTAGAATTTTAAAACATTAATTGGCCATTTGTATTTATTGTTCTATGAACTGTCCACGAATGTCTTTGGCCACATTTTCCTATTGGTGTGTGCAGTTGTTATTTTCCAAGAGGGCCCCCAGTGATCCTGGTATGCAGGCCCTTGAACATCTCCCTTTTACATTAAGATTGGCCTATGTGACCAGCTGATTATTGATGGCCTAAGACTTCCAAGATTAAGTCATCAAAAAGCTTTGTGGCTTCTGACGTGATCTCTTAGGTCTCTTGCTCTGGAGGTAACCAGACATCATGACATGAAGATGCACAAGCAGTCCCTGAGGAGAGGAAGTGAGGACTCTCACCAGCAGCCAGCACCATGTATGTGAACCAGGGGTGAATGGGATCCTCCAGCCGCAGCCAACCTCCAGGTGACTGCAGCGTTTGACTATGACCTCAGGTGAGACCCAACCTAGAATTCCCAAATTCCTGACCCACAGAGACTGAGAGGAATACTAAATGGTTACTATTTTAAGCCACCAAATTTGGGGATTATTTGTTATGCAGTAATAGATAATTAATATTGCACATAAGCAATTTTCTTATTGATTGATTAGAGATCGTTATATATGTTTTCCAAGTTCATGGTTTACTTTTCAGTTTGTCTTCTTAATACGTGGTTTTAAAAATTTTTTATGCAGTTGAATGTATAATTTTGCTTCTTGTCCCATTTCTTTCTAATATCTCTCGGAACCATGTAAAATGATAATGGTGATTAAAGATTTTCTAATGTGATTCTTTGATTTAAATGGAAATCACTCTAGTATTTTACTATCCAGTATTATGTTGTTTATTGGCATAAGTTAGATATTCTTTATTATGTTGAAAAAGATTCTTTTATTCTTAGTTTTCTTAAAAAGTCAGTGATAAGTATGGTGAATATTAGCAAATGTTTTTCTGACACTTATTGAAATATTTTTAAATTTCTTAATGTAATGTACTATATATTAGCAATATGAATCAAATGAATAGTAAGTCAACATTGAATTTCTGGGAAAAACGATTCTTTGTGTGGGTAAATAATTTAATATACTCTTACGTTCTTACACAATTTTTAAGAAAAGTATGCAAACTTATAGCTACTCAAACAGGAAATTAGTACATCATTAAGCATTTACATAGGTTCAGATATTTTATCAATACAAGAATTTTGTTTCCTGCTTTTACTGCAAAGACAGGAATAACTCTTACAGAGGATAGAAATTTTAAAGCTCTTTAAATGACAAAACTGGAAAAGGATTGATAAAGCAAAAAGTTCAGCAGCATTGCAGGCAAAAGGGGTTAGGGGGTAACCTTCATGAAAAAGCACTGATGTCAGAGCTTGGCCAGACCAATCCTTGACCACCACTATTAACTGTTAACCCACCTCTCTAACTTATTAATATTTTACTCAATATTTTTGCACTAATTTCATTAATAAAACTGATTTTTAGTTTCCTTCTTTTATTTTGGGCTCTATTTTAGGATGTTATATGCAACTTATATTAGCCCCACCTCAGGTTGGAGTCTTATTTGTACCTAAATCTTTGATAACATTTTCAAGTCCTTTGTAGGTATTTGGTTTATTCTGCTTTTTTTATTTTTAAACTTTCTTTGAATTAATTTTGATAATTTTCATTACACAGTTGTAAGTTGGTAGTCTATACTAGACCACTGATTTTCAAAGTGCAGTCTGAAATATTTTTTAGGGCACTGTGAGGTCAAAATTATTTTCATAATAAAACCAAGCTGTTGTTTGCTCTTTTATTCTCATTCTCTTCTGGGTGTATGGAGTTTTCCAGAAAGTAAATTATGTGTAATGATGTCATTATTCTGATATCTGAGAGAAACGTGCTTCCATATTCTTGTGTTTTAAATATTCCTAGTTTTGTAAATCAACTATTCTTTAACAAAAAATAATGAAAAACAATTCCTAACTCAAAAAATTCCTAATAGATATGACTATTAATTTATTATTAAATAAATAGTTTAATTTCTAATATGGTAAATAGTAATAGGTATGACAAACATAAACAAAGGCACTTTGGGTTCCTCAATACATTTTAAGTGTTTAAAGGGGTCCTGAGAAAAGTTTTGAGCATTACAGTTCTATCTAGATATTGTCCTTTTTTTTTTTTTTTTTTTTTTTTTTAACATCTTTGTTGGGGTATAATTTCTTTACAATGGTGTGTTAGTTTCTGCTTTATAACAAAGTGAATCAGTCATACATAAACATATGTTCCCATATGTCTTCCCTGTTGCGTCTCCCTCCCTCCCACCCTCCCCATCCCACCCCTCCAGGCTGTCACAAAGCACCGAGCCAATAACCCTGTGCCATGCGGCTGCTTCCCACTAGCTATCTACCTTACTGCGTTTGTTAGTGTGTATATGCCCATGACTCTCTCTCGCCCTGTCACAGCTCACCCTTCCCCCTCCCCATAACCTCAAGTCCGTTCTCTAAGAGGTCTGCGTCTTTATTCCTGCTTTACCCCTAGGTTCTTCATGACATTTTTTTCTTAAATTCCATATATATGTGTTAGCATACGGTATTTGTCTTTTTCTTTCTGACTTACTTCACTCTGTATGACAGACTCTAGGTCTATCCACCTCATTACAAATAGCTCAATTTCGTTTCTTTTTATGGCTGAGTAATATTCCATTGTATATATGTGCCACATCTTCTTTATCCATTCATCCGATGACGGGCACTTAGGTTGTTTCCATCTCCGGGCTATTGTAAATAGAGCTGCAATGAACATTTTGGTACATGACTCTTTTTGAATTTTGGTTTTCTCAGGGTATATGCCCAGTAGTGGGATTGCTGGGTCATATGGTAGTTCTATTTGTAGTTTTTTAAGGAACCTCCATACTGTTCTCCATAGTGGCTGAACCAATTCACATTCCCACCAGCAGTGCAAGAGTGTTCCCTTTTCTCCACACCCTCTCCAGCATTTATTGTTTCTAGATTTTTTGATGATGGCCATTCTGACTGGTGTGAGATGATATCTCATTGTAGTTTTGATTTGCATTTCTCTAATGATTAATGATGTTGAGCATTCTTTCATGTGTTTGTTGGCAGTCTGTATATCTTCTTTGGAGAAATGTCTATTTAGGTCTTCTGCCCATTTTTGGATTGGGTTGTTTGTTTTCTTGTTATTGAGCTGCATGAGCTGCTTGTAAATTTTGGAGATTAATCCTTTGTCGGTTGCTTCATTTGCAAATATTTTCTCCCATTCTGAGGGTTGTCTTTTTGTCTTACTTATGGTTTCCTTTGCTGTGCAAAAGCTTTGAAGTTTCATTAGGTCCCATTTGTTTATTTTTGTTTTTATTTCCATTACTCTAAGAGGTGGGTCAGAAAAGATCTTGCTTTGATTTATGTCATAGAGTGTTCTGCCTATGTTTTCCTCTAAGAGTTTGATAGTTTCTGGCCTTACATTTAGATCTTTAATCCATTTTGAGCTTATTTTTGTGTATGGTGTTAGGGAGTGATCTAATCTCATACTTTTACATGTACCTGTCCAGTTTTCCCAGCACCACTTATTGAAGAGGCTGTCCTTTCTCCATTGTACATTCCTGCCACCTTTATCAAAGATAAGGTGTCCATATGTGCATGGGTTTATCTCTGGGCTTTCTATCCTGTTCCATTGATCTATCTTTCTGTTTTTGTGCCAGTACCATACCGTCTTGATGACTGTAGCTTTGTAGTATAGTCTGAAGTCAGGGAGCCTGATTCCTCCCGTTCCTTCTTTCGTTCTCAAGATTGCTTTGGCTATTCGGGGTCTTTTGTGTTTCCATACAAATTGTGAAATTTTTTGTTCTAGTTCTGTGAAAAATGCCAGTGGTAGTTTGATAGGGATTGCATTGAATCTATAGATTGCTTTGGGTAGTAGAGTCATTTTCACAATGTTGATTCTTCCAATCCAAGAACATGGTATATCTCTCCATCTATTTATATCATCTTTAATTTCTTTCATCAGTGTCTTATAATTTTCTGCATACAGGTCTTTTGTCTCCTTAGGTAGGTTTATTCCTAGATATTTTATTCTTTTTGTTGCAATGGTAAATGGGAGTGTTTTCTTGATTTCACTTTCAGATTTTTCATCATTAGTGTATAGGAATGCCAGAGATTTCTGTGCATTAATTTTGTATCCTGCCACTTTACCAAATTCATTGATTAGCTCTAGTAGTTTTCTGGTAGCATCTTTAGGGTTCTCTATGTATAGGATCATGTCATCTGCAAACAGTGACAGCTTTACTTCTTCTTTTCCAATTTGGATTCCTTTTATTTCCTTTTCTTCTCTGATTGCTGTGGCTAAAACTTCCAAAACAATGTTGAATAATAGTGGTGAGAGTGGGCAACCTTGTCTTGTTCCTGATCTTAGTGGAAATGCTTTCAGTTTTTCACCATTGAGGATGATGTTTGCTGTGGGCTTGTCATATATGGCCTTTATTATGTTGAGGAAAGTTCCCTCTATGCCTACTTTCTGCAGGGTTTTTATCATAAATGGGTGTTGAATTTTGTCAAAAGCTTTCTCTGCATCTATTGAGATGATCATATGGTTTTTCTCCTTCAATTTGTTAATATGGTTTATCACATTGATAGATTTGCGTATATTGAAGAATCCTTGCATTCCTGGAATAAACCCCACTTGATCATGGTGTATGATCCTTTTAATGTGCTGTTGGATTCTGTTTGCTAGTATTTTGTTGAGGATTTTTGCATCTATGTTCATCAGTGATATTGGCCTGTAGTTTTCTTTCTTTGTGACATCCTTGTCTGGTTTTGGTATCAAGGTGATGGTGGCCTCGTAGAAGGAGTTAGGGAGTGGTCCTCCCTCTGCTATATTTTGGAAGAGTTTGAGAAGGATAGGTGTTAGCTCTTCTCTAAATGTTTGATAGAATTCGCCTGTGAAGCCATCTGGTCCTGGGCTTTTCTTTGTTGGAAGATTTTTTGTCCATTTTTTTTAATGCAAAGTTTTAATAGTGATTGTAAAAAATATTTCTTTATTAATGTTAATCTCTCCCTCTCTCTCTCTTATATATCTTTCCTAATAGTCTTATTTGTGTTTTATTCTCTGCTAAAAATTGGATATGCCAAAAGTCTGTCCATTTGATTGATTTCACTTGATTTTGCCCGACAGTAACCGTAACTAACTCTATTCTGAATTATTTTATGTTTTGCTTGTTGTTGTATCTTTCATAAAGATCTGAGGTTTAACACAAAGCTCGATTAATTTTTATTCCTTATTGTTCAACATGAAAACACTTAAAGCTATGTTTATGAACAAAAGATTTTGCCCTAAAAATTTAAAACAAGCCAAGCTAATGCTTATGTACTACAGCAATAAACATATCTTCCTAGATACACAAAAACTCTGAAATAACATGCACATGCTTTTTCTTGATAAATTACTTAAGACATATTACAGTCAACCAAAAAATTGATCACAAAAATTCAGTAGTGTCTAACGGGTATTATGAAACGAAGTGATATTATTCATTGAAACTATCTAAACAGAGATTTGATCAATAAATTGCTATACATAAGTATATTTACTGAGCCCTTGACTTCCTGATGGTATTTTTCTATTTCCTTCATACATTAAAAATAACTTAGCAGGTAAATAAATTTAAGGCACAACTTTTCCCCTTCAAATTTCTTTAGACCATGTATATTAGTATCCTATTGCTCCTTTAACAAATTGCCACAGACAGTGGCTTAAAACAACACCAATATGTTATCTTACAGTTTTGGGAGTCGGAAGTCTGAAATCAATTTCATGGACTAACATAAAGGCGTTAGCAGGGCTGGTTCCTTTTGGAAGCTCTAGGGGAGAGTCTGCTTGCCTTTTCCAGCTTATAGAGGGCACTCACATTTTGACTCAGGGTTGCTTCCTCCATCTTCCAAGCCAGCACCATAACATCTGCTCTCCTCTCTGACCTCTGCTTTTCCATTATTTCATCTCTTTCTGATTTGATCTTCCTGCCTTTCTCTTATAAAGACCCTTATGATTACACTGGGCCTACTTGGATAATCTAGGATCACCTCCTCTCAAAATCCTTAACTGATCATCTGCAAAGTCCCATTTACCTAGTAAGACAACATATTCACATGTTGTGGGAATTTGGATGGGGACCTCTTGGGGGGAGGCTATTATTCAGCCTACCATATCATGTTCCATTTATCCTGGTACTTAGCATTCCAGAGGAGGAGTGAGGTCATCACTATTTTCATTTTATTAAATCTGTAGTTATTTTCAAAACAATTTAAAACCACCTTCTATCTTTTTTTTTTTTTTTAATTCTTAAAAGAATGTGGTAGTGGTGGTCTTCACTGGTGAATTGAATTATTGGCCCCAGTTCTTCTCCCTTTCTGTGCCCAAACTCTTTGCCTTGAACTTTGCAGTCCCTGCCGCCAGTGTGGGCTGCATTCCCTAGCCCTTGTCTTTGGTCTTGGCTAGCTGGCTTGCCCTCCAGCCTCATTTCATCACTCCTCACTTGCTCTGGTCCAGCCACATGCACCAGGCCTTCAGATAACATTCCCTTTGCCTCAAAGGTTAATCTTCTCTCTCTTGAATTTGGGTTCATTTTCCTCATCCTCCAGGCCACTGTGTTAGGGAAGCCTTCCCTGATTCCTGGACAAAGCTTTACTGCTCAACACCCATTCACTGCTCTTCGGTCTCATTAAGCCAACTGCTGAGACAAAACTATGTTCAGCTGTTCTTGGAAACATGATCCATTCAACAGATATTTATTGTGCACCTGATATAATGTCCTTGAGAGGACTCTCAATCCAAGAAAAATGTCCCATCTCCAAAGACAACCCCTGTTGACTGCGGACCTGCTCAGACAGCTTGGCAGATGTAGCTCAGATCTGGTTTTCAGCTGCCCATACGTGTATTCACACGTATGCACTTTGATCTACTTTAGAGTTTGCAGACTTTGAGGACTGCTGAGGATACTCCTGGGTAGACAGTCTTGACAGGAGATAGGGCTTGTTAACAACACAGACAACTTGGGTGATCTTGAGCCATCTGACAGTTGAATAAAATCAAGGTACTCTCTCCTCCATTTGTACAGAATTTTGCCTTCAGAAAACACTTTTGGTGCTGAAAGCCCCTCCAGGAACACTCTGGAGTATACCAGGGCTGACTGATGAGCCTAAGAGCCAGCGCTCATCGGCAAAAGCTGAATATGTTATTCTGCACCTCATTTCCCAGCCTGCCAGGCAGAATGTGATGGCTGGGATGACAGCTGACATCCTGGGATGGCCGTGAGATTTCATTTACTTGTTAAATGAGGTCACAGAACTGCTTTGTTTGGCTGTGATCAGTGTTTCCAACTCTCCTGTGGAGAAGGAAGGACCCTTCACACTGTTAGAGAAGTCTGCTTTCAGACCTCCAAGTTCTAATCATGCACTGTCCGTGACCTTTAGCTCAGCTGACACTAAGGACACTGTGCACCCATCTATAGACAACCCCTCTCCTCCAAGCCTGGTAGAGAGGAGAGTGGAGATGGCTTCTTAGAGAGTTGAATCCCTAGAGAAACATGCCTCCTAGCATGTCAACATCCTCCTAATTTCCTTCCTTTGTGTTTCTCTACATTGAGGCATATCTATTCTTCCTTATGAAGATCTGTCATGGGATTCAACATGCTTATAGGGCTCGTTGATCACTGATCTTTCTGGAACTCTCTCTTTTTTTGTGACAATGTACCAGCAACTTCTTACCTGGTTCTGCATGCCAGAAGCAGCTTGTGATTTTTGGTGTGTTAAGCTGACATCTTCCTTGGCCTCAAGTTATGCTATAGCAATAGTATTCTTTCTCAAAAGTAGCACAGCACAAGACTGAAGTTCCATGAGGAGAGGAACTGTCTATTTTTCTTTGTTGTATTCTCAGCAACCCATATACACCTTCAACCATGGTAAGTCTTTAGTAGTGAATGAACGAATGGTTTCCTTGGCAACCTCCCAAAGACTTTTCAGTTCCTACTGCTGCTTCCTGTCTACCTCTCTCAATGTTTTATCTCAAGTGAAGTAGAAGTGGAAAGAAGAGGTTGTGTGCAAGTGCTAAGCAAGCCCTTCATTGTGTTTTCTGGTATCTCTCTCTCTGAAACTACTCTCTATCCTGAAAGTTCTCTGGCACTACTTATTTTGACATTGTGATTTCTTCCACTGACACATCTTCTCTGTTCTTTAGGTCTGTATTTTACAAAACACTTAGTTTTTGGTTATCAGAATTCCAATTTGAACTAAATTAAACAAAAATGTGGGAATTTGTTATCTCACGTAACCAGTGGATATAGCTGGACTCAGGATCAACTGGAACCAGTATTCAAATGTTGCCAAGATTTTTTATGTGACTTCTTTCTTAGGGAAGCTGCATCTACTTTACTTCTACTGGAGATCAACTTTCTCCCCATTGTGTGGGAGATGGCTGCCAGTAGATTTCAAGTCTTTCATCTCAGAATCTCCATCCCAAATCTCAGTATGAAAAATCCTATGGAGAGACTTAGGTTCACATGGTTTGGATGATGTAACCCCTGCCTGGACCTACCTGTGGCTGGAAGAGTGGAGTATTGGGATCAGAAATCCCTTTGGGTGAGGGATGGAAAAGATATCCCACAGAAGTCAGTATAGTTTCCAGAAAACAGTAAGCTATTACTCAGTGTCTGATAGTAGACTAAGAGAAGAATACCTCAATAGTTGAGTTTACGTTAAGCCACATCATTCTTTACATCATTGAACATAGCTGTAATAGTGATTCCTGTCTGCTAATTCTAACATCTGGGCCATCTTGGAGTCAGTCTCTGTTGATTATCTTTTCTGTTGAAAATGGATTACATTTTGCTATTTTTAATATGTCTAGTAATTTTGGATTGTATCCTGAATATTATGTTAGAGTCTCTGGATTCTGTTGTATTCTACTGAAGAGTGTTGATTGTATTGTTTTAGCAGGCAATTAAATGAATGGGCTGAAACTGCCAACTTTGTATCTTAGGCAGCAACTCCAATATCAGTTTAGTTCTTCAATCTTCTGTTTGACTGTTTTATGCATGCCTGGCTCAGGGATTAAACAGAGATTTGGGTGGAATTTATAAATAAAATTTGGGATTCTCCTTTTCTAGCTCTCACCTTTCCAGGATTCCCCCACTCACTTTCCAGGGCCTGTGATTATTCCCAACTCTATCCTCAAGTTCTTTAGGCCAGAAAGATTGTGGCTTTTTTAAATCAGACTTTTAGATGTCCTTCAATTAAATTAGTACCTATGTTAGTCTACTTTTAAATCACACTTTCAATCAGATTAACTGATCCTGAAACACTTTGAGCGTGTTTCCTTTACAGTTGTAAAACGAGGCGCCTTTTTGCAGAGATCAGTAGGAAGTAGAGAGACAGGAGCTTGAAACTGTAGCCAACAGCTGTGTGATCTTAAGCAAATCACCTCTTTTGTCTGAGGTGTGATTTCCTCATTTGGAACATAAAGTATCAGCCTCAGGGCTTCCCTGGTGGCGCAGTGGTTGAGAGTCTGCCTGCAGGTGCAGGGGACACGGGTTCGTGCCCCGGTATGAGAGGATCCCACATGCCGCGGAGTGGCTGGGCCCGTGAGCCATGGCCGCTGAGCCTGCACGTCCGGAGCCTGTGCTCCGCGGTGGGAGAGGCCACAACAGTGAGAGGCCCACGTACCACCAAAAAAAAAAAAAAAGAAGTATCAGCCTCAAATTTCTTTAACACTAATGTCTCCACAAGTTCTAAATTTCTGGGTTTTCATGGTGGGATGAGAGGTGGGAGGGAAGATTCCTTCTCTCCATTCTCTCTTTTAAACAACTGTATTGAGGTACAATTGGCACACAGTAAACTGCACAAATTTAAATTGAATAACTTCATGTGCTTTGATTTGTGTATAACCCTGGGAAACCATCACCACAGTCAAGATAGTGAACGTATCTGTCACTTTCCAAATTAACTTGCGTCCCTTTGTGATACCGCCTCTTCCTTCCTTCAGCTCCTGTCTCCAGGCAGAAAACTACTAATCTTTTAGTCTCTTTAAATTACTATGTGGCAGTATCTCCTCATGGTTTTGATTTGCAGAACCCTAATGACTAATGATATCGTGTATCTTTTCATGGGATTATTTGCCATTTATATATCTTCTCTGGTGCAGCATCTTTCAATGTTTTGCCTGCTTTTTCTTGGATTGTTTGCTTTTTTATTATTGGGTTTTCAGAGTTTTTAATATATTCTGGTTACAAGTTCTTCACCAGATATATTAGCAGTGTCTTTTAAAGAGCAGACGTTATGTGGAGCCTGAATTTCTGACCCACATAAATATAAGATACCATAAAATAGGGGTGGTTTTAAGTCACTAGGTTTTAGAGTAGTTTATTACATAGCAGTATATTATCAGAACATTCACCATGGGATCTTTAATCTTTAATCACCAAGGAGTAAAGAAGGAGAGGAGCAGAAATGAGTTAGGCAGCAGATACAATGATTAAATCTGCTTTTGCCCCACCCAATGGCTCTGTTTTCACTCCTTTGGGAAGCTGGGACTCCCCTTGAATTTTATAATTTCAGTTTCTGATAAAAGAGAAGGAAACAGCTTCTTCTCTGCAGAAATGAGGCTATCTTCTCTTCTATGTCAACTATTTTGGAAGATAGAACTTTGGTAACAAAGAGGGCAGATCCTTGAGACACCCCTGAGGTTGGTGGGTCCATGGCAAGGACCAGTGGAAAGGTCCCCATGGTCTTCAGTAAACATTTGAAGTAGGCCAGGTTTTCCTCCAGTGTTCCTGGAGATTCATCCTCTAACAGTCTCCTCTTCCTTTTCTGCTTGGGGCCTTGTGCTATCTCCATCCTTTTATCTGTTAAAACTTATTCTTAAGAAAGAATCTGTTTTCAGTCATTTGTCTGTTATGGGGTCTTAATTTTTGCTTTTATTCCACATCTTATCCTATGAAAATTCTTTCGTATAAAGATTTCCCCTCTCTGAAGAATTTCATGGAACATCATTCATTCATTCATTCATCCATCCATTTATGTTTTTATTCACTTACTCTGTAAGTATTATTAAACACTTCTGTACATCTAATGCTGAGGATATGATGGGGCACAAGTTTTAGTGTCTGCTCTCAGGGAGTTGTAGAGAGTGATGTCACTGCCTCTCTGGCCAGAAGTGTGTATTGGGGTGAACCCAGGAGTTCTTCCTGAGATATCCTTTTATCTATCTGGACAATGCCTGGGTCTGACTGTGAAATATCTCCAGTGAACATTTACCAGTTCCTGTAAGAGCATGTCAGTCTGAGGCTGCAGAGGTTCTTCCAGTCCAGAGGCAGATATCTCAGGTAACCTCTGCAGGAAATTACACATTGCTCTTCCACAGAAGGAAGTGGGGGAGGGGGTGTTAACTTTGTATATAAGCAGCATTCTCGGACTACGGTTGATGGACAGTTAACTTTTCTCAGTTGGCATACTTTTGGTACCTCAAGATGATAGGTTTGGAAGTCCTGAAAGAGCTTCCTCCTTTTCTGAATGTGAAATTTCAAGGGGAATACTCTGATGGATTTCCTGTATTAAATGGTACCTGAAAATTTTCAGACACAACGTGATCAGAGTATTGCTTGATGCTTATAGGGTATGGGTTGTCAAGAACTAGGGCAATTGAATGTGGGAAAATGATCAATTAAAAATATGAGTGAAAAAACATAGGACACAAAGTTGTTAAAATTCCCTTTGCTTCTAAATGCAGAATAAAACATCACAAAAGAAAATGGAGATATCTAAGTAGAACAAAGGTCCAAGTGGTTTCTGCTATGAGGTCTCAAAGCTACACATAAATGGCAAGGACACTTCTCAAAACCCATACAGACTGTCAGCAGTGGAAGGTCAGATTCTTCCTCTCAAGCTGAAGTCGGCTTGTGTTAATGCTTAAAGTTTTTATTTGCAGTTGTTTTTAAAAATAATTTTGGAGGCTTCCCTGGTGGCGCAGTGGTTGAGAGTCCGCCTGCCGATGCAGGGAACACGGGTTCGTGCCCCGGTCCGGGGAGATCCCACATGCCGCGGAGCTGCTGGGCCCGTGAGCCATGGCTGCTGAGCCTGCGCGTCCGGAGCCTGTGTTCCGCAACGGGAGAGGCCGCAGTGGTGAGAGGCCCGCGTACCACAAAAAAACAAAACAAAACAAAACAAACACTAAAATTACTTGGAGTATTTTTTCTTATAATAGTAATAGATATTCATTGTTATAAATGTTGAAAATACACGTAGGCAAAGATTGCATCTCAACTATTAATATTTTGTCATATAGATTTTTAGTCTTTTTTCTTTGCTCTTATGCATTTGCCTTAATTATATAAGGAATACAAATTAAAGTTATAAAATATAACAGGAAGTTATAGTCCAATAGGAGAAAGTGCTCCTTCACCCAGATAATCACTGCCAAGAGTTTGTTGTCAAGTTCCACTCTTTTTTTTTTTTGTGGTACGCGGGCCTCTCACTGTTGTGGCCTCTCCCGTTGCGGAGCACAGGCTCCGGACGCGCAGGCTCACGGGCCTAGCCGCTTCGCGGCATGTGGGATCTTCCCGGGCCGGGGCACGAACCCGTGTCCCCTGCATCAAAAGGCGGACTCTCAACCTCTGCGCCACCAGGGAAGCCCCACTCTTTTTTAATTTAATTTTATTTTATTCTAAATTTTATTGGAGTATAGTTGCTTTACAATATTGTGTTAGGTTATACTGTACAGCAAAGTGAATCAGCTATATGTATACATATATCCCCTCTTTTTTGGATTTCCTTCTCATTTAGGTCACCACAGAGCATTGAGTAGAGTTCCCTGTGCTATACAGTAGGTTCTCATTAGTTATCTATTTTATACATAGTATCAATAGTGTATATATGTCAATCCCAATCTCCCAATTCATCCCATCCGCCACCCTTCCCTCTCAGTAACCATATGTTTGTTCTCTACGTCTGCGTCTCTGTTTCTGCTTTGTAAATAAGATTGTACCAATTTTTTCAGATTCCACATATATGCGTCCACTCTTTTTTCTATGCATATATATTTACCAAAAGTGGGATTTTAGTGTATGTTCTGCTTTATGACTCACTTTTTGTCTGATCATATATTAATCTTGTAAAATATTCTTTTATATCATTTTTTATGGAAAGGACTTAGTGATTTAATTACTCAAACTCTTATTAATATGTAGGTTGTTTTAATGTTATGATCCTCTTGATTAGGTAAGTATTTGTATGTATCCTTACGATAAATTTCCAGAGGAGGAATGTTGGATCAAATATGTTCTGAACTTTTAAGTTTTCTCTTGATATAAAAACAAAAATTGTCCTCCAGGGCAAATTTACAAATTTAGAGTTCTAACAGCAGAATATGAGAAAGCATCTTTCCCTTATTGTTGCCTATGTTGAATATTATTTTTTAATCTTCTCTAAATCTGATCCTAAGAATATCTGATAGTTGTAATTTATATATCTTTAATTGCTGGGAGGATGTGGGTATGCAACTTTCTAGTATAGAGGAAACAGTAAAGTGAATGTATTTTAATGTAGTCCTCGGGACTTATCTGTGTAACTTGGATCAAAGTGACTCAAAGTGGGAAAGTTGCTGTTGAGCACTTTGTAAGATGAGGTGGGATGTGGGGCAATACCTAATTCAGAGAACCCCTGTCGACAGCCTGAGTCCATGTTTATTTCGCATAAGAAGTGGCAGCAGGATGAGATGTGCTGGGAGCAAAGCCGGAAGCAATGAGGGCCCTTGTGGGGCTGTGTTTCTTTTTCCTTTGGGAGAGTTTCTTGGCTTTAGGGTCTCTGGTGTGTCTACCTTTGACTTTCCATCTGACTTGAAAGTAGGGCCACCTCTTTGAATGCTTTTCTTCTTTCTGTAGGAGTTGTTGGAACCAACACATTTTGGAGGGCCGGTCTACACACCTGGGCTTCATTCTGAATAACTATCCTCTCTCCTCTGCCTACTTCAGCTCTGGTCAGCACATTAGACACGCCTGTGGAGCTTTCAAGACAATTCATACCTCTCTTCCCTTTCTATCCCCTCAGACCAATTAAACTAGAATCTCTGGGCTATGAGACCTGGACACAGAAGTGCTTTATTAAACGCTCCAGATAAGACACGAATGTGCATCCAGGCTAAAAAAAACCACGGGACTAATTTATTTCCACCCTCCAGTTATCACAGGAACCAATTCTCTTCACACCGTCCCCCTCCGTATATACACATGTCTTTTTTCTAGCCAGCTCCAGCTTGGATTTTATTGAGAAGAATCAGAACAACAATATGGTAAACAACATACAGTCTTACTACATAGGTGCACGTAAGCCTAATTGTGATAAGTATCACAAGGGTGCCCTTTTGTTAGGTCACCAATTTCTCCTGCAAGGGACAGTTCAGTGTGTTATATGCATCGAATCAATTTCATATTGATTTAGTGGTTCAAATATATATTAGTACCAGCAAATAAATCATTCCCTTAGCTTCAAGGATGTGGGTCTAGAGGTTCAGCCAGGGGACTAGAAATAGTTATTGGTGTTCTGAAGCAGCCGATGAGCCTAGAGAAACTGTCCTATCTGAAGCCCTACCCTGACCTCTGGCAACCAGGCCACAATCCCAATTCTGTCTTCTTTATTTTCTTGCTGACACCTCGGGTATAGAAATCACTAAATCACAATGGCTAGCTGGACCCATGGCTCCCACTATGGCTTCTCTTAAATCTTTCTCTCTTCAGGTTGGCTTTGACGCAGGACTTTGTAGTTTCCACGTAGTCTCTCAGTACTGGTCCAAAATGTTTATCTTTCCCCTAAGGTTCGGAAAAACCATAGGAAAGAATAGCTCCAGGCCAAACAAAGAAGCGTGCTCCCCTAGCAGCAATTGTCTCCTTTTTCTAGGGTCTTTTCCAGTTCTCTGTTTGGAAAGCTTCCGCATTCTCTGGAACAGCGGGCAAGAGACAAAAGTGTATATTTGACATTCAAAGACTATGCTTAGTATTCAAATAGTGCTATCCTAGCTGGAAAGTTCTCAGCACTTTCAAATCCGTTAACTCTTTTCTATTTGAATACTTAGGGTTTTGGTCCCACTTGCTGCTGGGGAAACGAAAACACAGTGTAAAGAAGGTGAAATAGTGGTCAAAGACCTACGGGCGTGCAGGAGACTTTAGCAAGTTACCTCTCTCTGAGCTTTAATGTTCTCATCTGTAAAGTTCATAATAACACCTGCCCTGCTGGACCCACAGGGGTGTTGAAACAGGATCATATGTGGGAATATGTGATTTGAAAACTGTGAGGTGATAAACACCTCTTTATTGAAGTTTAATCTATAAATAATAAAATGCACAGAGTTCCATATGTTTTTGCCAAATAGATATACTGTGTAAAAATGCCCAAAGCAAGATACAATAGCTCACCATCACTGTAGAAGGATCTCTTTTGTTCTTTTATGATTAATCCAAGCCACATCTCCCACCAACCCACAGAAAACCACCATTCGGATTTCTATAGAAATAGATTCATTTTCCCTGTCCCTTAATTTCAGATAAATGGGATCATACAATAAGTGTTTTCTTCTGTTTGACCTTGTTCTCTAAAATAATGTCAGTGAGATAATGTATGTTCTGTGTGTCATCCCTTTTTACTGCTGAGGGGTATTTCATTGCATGAATAAACCACATTTTGTTTATCCATACCCCCGTTTATGGACATTTGGATTATTTCCAGTTTTAGCTATTATGAATAAAATGACTATGAACATTCTTGTACATGTTATTTGGTGGATATACACTTTCATTTCCCTTGGATATGTACTCAAAGTGGAATTGCTGGTCTGTGGTTGTAGGTACAACTTTACCTTTGTAAGAAATTGTTAAACTGCTTTCCAAAATAGTTTTAGAAGGGTCCCAGATGCACCACATCCATGCAAATCTTTTCAGTCTCTTTAATTTCAGCCATTCTCGTGGGTTTCAGTATGGCTTTAATTTGCATTTCCCTAATGACTAATGGAGCGAATCATCTTTTCATGTGCTTATAGGTTATTTGTGTGTATTCTTTGCTGAAGTGTCTTTTATCTATTTAAAAGTTAGGTTATTACTGGAGAGTCAAACCCATTTTTTGTTTCCCATTCTTATAGTTAAAAATCCTCTGATTATATCAGTTTGTTTCTTTAGCAAACACAATTGAGAACAAATTTAAGAACAGAATTCTAAATCTAATAGCCAGTGGTTTTTCACAAGTCACCTGGATATCCTGTTAAAATGTTTGTTATGATTTAATATGCCTTGGGTATGGCCCAAGATCTGAATTTCTGTCAAGGTACTGCAAATGTCAAAACCTCTGGTCCAGTTACCACCTTTGAGTAGCAAAGCAATCAGTGCTTCTCTGATGATGGAGCCCAGCAGTACTGGAAGATCATTTTATATAGCTACATGTATATTTATTGTAAATCACTGTTCTTGTGGAATCATAGCCTGAGAAAGCCAAGGGTGAAAGGAGTCTTCAGAAATAAGATTAAAAGTTATAGATTCTGGTATATTGATTTGACTAGTGGGCCCAATTGTCCAACCTCATGTTTTCAAACCATTTGCTGTATAGCGTGGTTAACGTCCCTTCACTTACACTCTGTGTCAGGCATGTGATTTGCTTTGTCTAGCGAGATGTTAGCAGCTTTGGCAAAGCAGGGCCTTGACCAGTCCTTGTGCATTTGGGTTTGCCCTTGCCTGTTTCTCTATGTTTACCCATTTGGCTTCCTGAAGAATGAGAAAAACACATGGTCATTTATTGGCCAGTGTTTCCTTAGTGCCTATCATTTATTGAGCATGTGCTATGGTTCAGGCAACATGTGAATCATTTATATTTTCTCAGTACACTTCCCACAGTAATTCCATACCATAGGTACTACTACTGAGGACATTGAAACCTAAAGAGGTTCAATGAAGCAATTAGCTCCAGAACTAGGATTTAAATCCTTTTTTTCTTCTAACTCTAGATGAAGTTTTAGCAACCAAGGTTGCAGACTAAAGCAATACCTTGGAAAGGGAGACTAGGACTGTAGAATGTTGACGGGCAGCAGTGGAGAATTGGAGGATTTTCTTTGGTACCCTTATGCCTCCCTTTATGCAGTTCTTTCCTCCATCAAAAGATCATCCATTATCTGTAGCCCCAGTAACTCTGTGTAACAAACTACTGGAAAAACTCACTGCCTTAAAACAATATGTATCTATTTAGTTTAAGAATTTACAGGTTAACAATTTGGGTTGGGGTCAGTGGGGCAGTTCTTCCTGTATCCATTACCAGGCTGCCCCAGCCAGCAGTCAGCAGACCACCAAACATGTGCATGAGAAATTATAATTATTTTTATCTGGATTTTATATAATTATCTTTTCATTATATATATATATATTACATACATATATTACCACGGAGTGATGACAGACATCAGTATTCAAGATAATGTGTAAAAAGCCTTATTATATTAGGTTCTATTCCAGGCAGAGCATGCTATTCAGATAGCTGTGTAATTTTACAGAAGTACCAAAATATTTTACTTTTATGGGTAATAACTTTATTCATAATATTGATTTCCTATACTCACTATCTGAGTCTGGGCTGATAAATCTGTCTTGAAAGGATCTTAAATCTTTTCCTAAAAGTAAATTTTACATGTAACCTCCTACTCTTGGCAGCTATATCAGCTCTACCAAGATTGTTTTCTTTAAGCTGAACCACAGCTTATTTCAACTGAAAAAAATGTAACAGCAATTCCTTATTCAATTCCTTATACTATTTGAAAGATTGCTTAACTCAGTAAGTAAGATAGACTTCCAGTGATTTGGGTCAGTAGCTGAGTAAAGCAGAATGATTAAAATGACACACACTCTATGTTACTAGAATCGATTTTCTTGTGTGCCCCCTTTATCTCGTGACTTTTATTCTTTTATTTTTCAGGCTATTGGGCAATATACATTTCATGGTTTGGAAAAGACAATTACTTGTCTGTGGTTCTCCCAATACTAAATAGAAGAACCTTTGAAGGAAAACCTGTCACTTTATTAGAAATAGTGAAAGGGAGAAAGCATTCTTTGTGGTTAAAATTATGAAGGAGAGCTCTGTGTCTTGAATCTGATTCTGTTGATATATATTGGGAGCATCTGGAACAATAAAGATTGTTATGAGCCAAGAGAGCTAGAAAGCAGTTAGTCTGATGTTTCATTTATTATTTTCTCTCTAGAACAACTCATTCAGACACTAGGATCCTGGAGAAATCAGAAACAGGAGTGGTTTATGTATGAATTGCCACAGATGACATGCACCTAGACATTTCAAGCTCAAAGTTGAAAACAGGTCACTTAAAATAGGTCTGCTGTTTGGCTGAGGCATTGCCACTTGAGGCATTATCTCAAGTATGGAAAATGAGAGTCTTCTCTTGGGTTTTAGGTTTGGATAGACAGAGGGAAAAAGATAATGAGTTTGGACTATGTATATATAACTCACAGCAGTACATAAAGAACAGTGTTCTGAGGGCAAACAACAATAATAAATAATGGATTGTAAAATGCAAATCTGGAGAGAGGAGTTTTCTGCTGGGCTTTAATCTTGAAGGGTTCTTAAAGCCTTTAAAAAGTATGTAACTTTCTGAGTTTCGAGCAAGAATGACAAATGGCCTAATTGTCAATATACTGGGTACAGAATCCACATAGGAGATAAACAGATACGATTCAATAGGAAACAAGTTGGAAATAGGAAATAGGAGTTGCAAATAGGAATTCAAGTTGGAAACAAAAGAAAATAAAACCTCAGGTAGAAACAGAAGCTGCAGAGTACAAGGCTCTTTTCTTGGCCTGAGCTGAAGTTAAATCAAACAGTCATTAATAATTAATTTTTGTAAAACAGCTGCAGGCCTTTCATTTGGCTGATTCTAAACACAAGGTGCTTTACTGGAGAGATGGCTGTAGCACTGACAATAGTTATAGCTCATGAAATGAAAGTGAAAAAAGGCGTTCTCTGGCAAAGTTTTTCTTAACGTTTTCTTTTGATTTTTTAAAATATTTACTTCTCAAATAGTATGAGAGCATCCAAATATTAGAGGAGTATTTCTTCTTTTTCTTGTTTCCTATTTATGAAATCTGAGCTTCTAAAAGTCTAGCTGGGTTGATTCATAGTATTAGCAGTAGTAGCAGTAGTATACATTTTATTAGCTATGGCTTGATGACTCATCTTTTGGCAAACGTTAGAATTCAGATCTCTCAAGAATCAGACATATGTAGCCTAGATGATAGAAGGCATGCAGAAGTAAACAATGTCGTTTCAGACTGCTGCAATTAGGAGTGTTTTGGCATCCATTTTCTACCCAAAGGGAGACCCCTTACAGACAAGACAAATATAGAAAATTTTTTCCTAACTCAAAAGGCAAGAATTATAAAAACAAAAACTTTGCCTGTCACGGTATAACCACCTACATGACTCCAAACAAAGTATTCAGAAATAACGTTTCAGTGCAAGGCAAATGGGAAGAGGAGTCATCCTCTAAATCAAAGTACATGGCAGTGGCATTTTTCTGAATCTGTTGGAGGAAGCAACTCCTTAGCAAGAGAGTTAATGAGGTCTTTCCTCTTTGAAGTCTGAACTTTGAGCAATTCCAGAGAGACTTAGAATTTGCTCTATTTAGTTATAAGGGAAAAGAAATATGGGTGCAGTTGACTCAGTGCAAAGCAGAATGGGACAAAAGCAAGGAGGACACGGAGAGATCATTAAGTCAGAAAGATGGAAGCAAGAGGGAGCGTAGAACATTAAAAATATTCCCCCAGCCCCATGAACTCTTCAGTGAGTAGCGGAAGGGGAGGGAGTTAATGATGGAACACCACTTTGCATCACTTATAGCTTGTTGTGTTCACCCATACTTCTGTCAATTGTATACTAAGATGTCTACAGCTCTAAATTTCAGAACATAAGTTCAGTCATTCTCAGTTGAGTTCTTGGTGTCTTTTTGTGGTCATGCATTAACTTCATGTATTCTTGTGGATCTATATCTGAGCCAGTTGGATCCCAACTGGCAAGATTCTGGTAGATTAGACTCAGTAAGCAGTATCCCTTCTACCATGTTACATATTAAGACCCTCTTCCTTTCTGAAAGCGATATACATTATACACACACTTCAAGAGACATAATATTTTGACTTCATAAATGGAAACTAATATTGTGTTTCTGGTTGTAAGATATCTAGTTTTGTAATACCACAAAAAGAATTAAAGTAACTTGACTGTTTAGGGTGCTTTATAAGCTACAAGCACTTTTATATCTATTCTCTTATTTATTCTATCCTTGTTGGGTAGATATAGATTTTTAAAGATGAGAAATCAGGTTGGGGTAACTTAAATAATTAACTTGGGTCCTGTTTTTAGTTGAAAGACCTATAGTTAAGGTTTTCTTTCTTTTTTATAAATCTTGTAATTCTGTCGCCTTGCCGTTCTTTCCAGCATAAACTACTTCCAGATTATAACTAAAGTCTTTCTTAGGAAGGCTCTTTTTGTAGACCATTTATTTGAACTTCTCTTTCTTATGGCAAAATTTGTTTTGACCACAATCTTATTTTACACATGACTTAGTCATTTTTTTGCTTAATAAAAGTTCTTTTACAAGAATATTATATACTTTCTGTTGTTTAATTAAAAAATAAGTATGTATTCTTTAAGGAGAATGAAAATGTATATTCTATAATAAGAAATGCTAGTTCAAAATTCTCAGTTGTTGGCTTCCAATCTGACAGTGGTAAAACAGGCAGATTCACTTTATGAAAAAAGGTTTGCAAAGCCTGTAATAAAGTAAATGATGCTGTACGAGCAGAAGGCTCTGTAAATGTGAGATGCATACGCTTGAATAAACTGTGCTTTTCTTCTGATAAAAATGAAAGAATTGACACATTTGAACTCTGTCATTCCTAACAAAGATTCATTAAATATAACCTGTTAACTTTTCCAAGGTGATCTTGCATATGAATAAAAGGCTATGCTGTATCAAAGATAAAAAGCAGATATTTCAGGTTTTTTTGAAGATTGTTTTTGTATAGTGAATGTTATGGAGAAGCAAAAGTTAGGATAAATACTGTTTTTTTTCAAAGCTACAGTAAATAATTCCAAATTCCCCAGAGGTCTGTGTTAAAATGGCTGTTGTATCTAAAAAGGATCATTGACCAGATTGTGAAATTATAGAATCTTTACAACTATGCAGAAAAGGAAATACTGTATTGTCCAATCTGTAATTTTATTGATCATTTTCCTTTTACTCTTCATTTTCGGAGACCCTAAATCCTAAAACTCAGCACCAGTTCCATTCTTCTAGTCCCAGACTTTTAGTTTGCTGGTTATATAACAATATCATATACTTTCTATTGGTTAGAAAACAATTAAAAAGTATGGTACAAATGAACTTATTTATAAAACAGAAACTGACTCACAGATATAAAAAACAAACTTATGGTTACCAAAGAGGAAAGGGGGGATTAACGGGTACACACTACTACATCTAAACTAGATATAAACAATAAGAACCTACTATATAGCATAGGGAACTATACTCAATATCTTGTAAAAAAAAAAAAAAAAGTATAATATTTTTAAGAAAATGCAAATTGATATACTATAATAATATAATATAACCTGTTTGTGTGCCTGAAGGTTGCTATCCTGAGCCTATAAAGCACACATTTCTCATAGCTGACAGCATAATGTGTCATTCTTTTCATGGCTCTACACCTCAAGTTGGCATAGCCATTTGTTTTATGGCTAGAAGACAAGGAGACATTCTAGGTCATTTGTGTGGAGACAATGGTGTTTTCAGCTAGATTTCCCTTGTCAAAATTGCAGCATGATCACAGAGTATGTCGGATTTCCCATCAGAACTGGACAGGAAAGCCACATGACTCTGGAAAGATCAGATAGCAGCTTGACACATCTGTACTCATGAAGTGTCATGTTGGGAAGCTACTAAAAGAATGATGGTTTCCCCAAAGAAACAGGCAAAGCAAACGGCAGAAGGGACAAATGAGATGGAAAATATGTCCAATCAAAGAGTATTCCCCTCCGAGCGGGGAGGTTCTAAAAGCAACAAGACACCAACCCCAGCCCTAACTATCGTAACTTAGGGGCGGTCTGAGAAATGTAAGAGCCAGTATAAAACAGAGGGAAAGTAGATAATGCTAGATTTTCTCCTTTTCAGTATAAAATAAGGATTTATTTTATAAGTCCTTATTTATAAGGACTTAGATACCTATCTAGAACCAAAGCCTAAACTTGGTAATTTGAATATGTCAAAACAATGACATGACTGTGTTTTCCTTTGTGCCCATACGCTTCTTGATTTTTCCAGGAGCAGAGGCCTCTTAATGACCCATCCAGAGGTCAGTGGTTCAAGGACTATCTGTCTGTCATGGATCAACACCTGACAGAGAAAGCCCAGTAATGGAGAAGGTGGAGCAGACTCCCAGACAGGAATAACGGTGGGTACAGTGGTGGCAGCTGTGATGTATGTGTTTATGGCTGCTTGTGTTGGGCCTTTGCCTTTCAGCTCAGTAAGGGACTCAGTTTTGAACACCATTGTCCCTGTCTCCAAAGAGACACTTGGGTTGGAATTGCCAAGTCCAGGAAACTGCTGTCCTTTGGGACAGTGGCATACTGAATCCTGGGGCTGCCTTTCACTAGACTCTGAGTGTTCTGTATTTCTTCAGCAATGCTGGGTGGGAGTGGTGCCTCGACCCTAAGAACCAGCCTTTACAGTGAGAGAGAATATGTTCTATCTGAAATGTGCCAGCAGATAAACTCTCTGAGGGCAGGACTCTTTTCTACATTACATCCCCAGTAGCTGGCACATAGTATGTGCACAGCAGGTGTTTGCTGGATGGATAAAATATAGCCTAGTTTTGTCAGATTGAAGCCTTTTCCAAGTAGGTGTTATCATTCTCATCTGCGTTATTTTTATGGAAGTTTCAGTAGGATCACTTCTGCCAAAACAGCTAGAGATTTGTCCCCCTACCAGAGCTGGTAAGTCAGTGAACTGATAACTGATACGAGGACAACATAAAATGAATTTCTTTCCAATTTATCAAAACGGGTTTACTATTTTGTTCTATGAGATTTCTCATATGGGTTGAACTAAGTAGAATAGTTGGGAAACCACTTATGCTTGATAGGATTTGTACTGCTGTTTCATGAACTTAGTAGTTGTATCTTTGCTTTACTGGCTGGGAAGAGATGCTAGCGATCTCTTTGAAATAACTTTCAAAGCAATTAAAATTTTTTGGACCCCTATTGTTCAAGGAGGGGAGAGATCAAAGACACAATAGTGTGTCTCTGCCATTAAGCAGCATAAATCCTAGTTGAGGGGCAGAGACATGTACATATCTACATGACTCACAACTTCATTTCACAGAGGACCCACGCAAATGTTCTATCCCCTTACCTGAACTTATTTTGTTTTATAGTCCTTACAACATGTTTGTCCATTATCTGTCTCTTTCCACTAGAATGTAAGCCTATGAAGATAAAAAGGGTTTGTTTATTTTGTTCATTGCTCTGTTTCCAGTGCCCTGGACAGTGGTTGGTACACACTAACCCCTTAATAAATGTTTATTGTTCAATGAACTGTCAGTATCAGGTAACCTATAATTTCCACATTGATTTAAGACTAGATAAACTGTGAGTCTTTTAATCATAACATTTTACAGTCACCTATGGTCAAGGAAAAATGTCCAGTCAATAAATAATATAAGAATTATAAGAAAAATCCTGTTCCTATCCTATTCAGAAAAGAACTGTGGACTCCAATGGATTTCATGTCTTTCAAACATGTATTAAGACATCTTACTTTCAGCAAAGCTTTTTTTTTCTTTTTAGTTTCTGGAGTTTCTGCTAGAGTCAATTCTCTTTACTACTTCTGTTGCTGAAGTGACAACAGTACAGATGGGCCTCAAAACTGTCTGATGGCATTTTGTAGTATATAGAACCTTATACTCACAGAAATAAAATTTTTATGGATGTTACAGTCTTTGTGGAACTTAAGACCACAGAATCTGAATTGATTACTTGAGAGGGAAAAAAAGAATCAAAATCAATACATAACTGCTTAATGTCTCCCAGACTCTGAATTACAGAAAAATTTTTGTTGAAACACAATGAAGTTATACTGTGCAATTCAGTCACAGAATAAATGATTCAGAGTTGTTTTTGCCCTAAAATCCATCAATAATAGCAGTAATATTTGGTAGCAAATGCAATTTTGAAGACTGATGTGAACTGTCTACTTAAATAACCGTAACACCAACCAATTAAGTTTTCTCATAGTCATTTTCCTCCCTTTTTTTTTTTTTTTTATACACCGGTATCTTGGAAAACACCTGCTGATGACAACTAAGGAACTGTAATTCTTCTGCCTTAGCTTGACTTATTTTTGCCTTAGGGAATGAATTAGCATGTAAATTAGACATGACTCATTTTAGCCACCTATCAATCCAAAAATATTTGAACAAGGTAGGCCAAAAATGACTGGCTGGGGATTGCAGAATCTATTGGACTATATTGCTTTCTTTAAAATATATTACTTTCTCTAATTGAATTAGGTTAGCTTCATGTAATTGACACAGACAAACCTGAAGGATGAGTGGGAGATGATAGCCTGAGGGTCAGGCTAAATTTGAAGTCAGGAAATCACTTAATATTGGGCAAGATGATCTTTAAGTTACCTTCCAACCAGACACTGTATGATTTGAAGAAATTGTAGCCTCAATCCAGCAGTATCTTGCAGAGTAAGAGTAGGAAGCTGAAATATCTATAATAGAATGGAAAACAAAATTAACTAATCCACCAACCTGGATTGTCAAATACCCTAACCGATATTTTCCAAGCTTGTTGGTCTTAAGGGTCAGTGGATGAGCTTGTTAAAAATACTTAGTCTCAAGTTCCTCTCTATTCCTGAGCTCTGCAGATTCTGATGAAGTGGGAACAATTTGAACCAAAGGGAAAACTTTCCTATAATCCTACCAGGAATTAGATGAACGTAGCTTTACCTTTTCCCAGTAACTAAATAAAATGACTGACCCTATGTATGACCATTTCTAATTATTTACATGTTTGCCTGATCTAGGGGATCATGAATTTAGCTTTGAAATTACCAGGGACAGAAGTTTGATCACATCCAAATTTGATTAATATTTTACATATATACATACTTAATAAGCATTTTAAAAATTATGTACATACTTACATAACATTATTTATATAAAATAGTTATTATACATATGTTTGTTTTTGAAATATTGAGTGGGAAAGAGATTTATGTTTTCCTCTCATTCATATTGCAATATCAATTCTCAGGAAGAGAAGACTTGTCAAACTTTAAAATACTGTGCAATTGCCAATCAGATGTTTTAGATTACATTCTTTAACACCCTATTCATCATGCAGAAAATGATATGAAAGGGATGGGCACACTGATATATGAATAACATTATTAAAAATAAAAAAGTTTTATGGCCTCATGTGTATGAACTGAGATGCCATTTAATTATAGACTCAAATAAATGACTCTCTCAGGATAATTTTTTGCATATTTGTATGTGGTTACTTTGGGGACAACATATTTATTTTTGATAACTTTAAAAGTTCACTCTGTATAAAATAGTTTTTAAAAAGTCCTGGGAATTAGTGTGAAAAAAAAATCATTAATTAAAATATTTAACTTCATGCTGATATTCTATAATGGGGTTGGCACCAGAAAAACACAGCATGACTATTTTTTCCTATAAGAAGGTTTTGTATTAATTATACAGCACACTCATTGAAGGCACAAATGAAGACATTTGCACTCATGCAGCTATGTGGGCAAGTGGACATATACTACCTGTGCAACTAATTATTTTTTTCATTCATTGATGAAGAAACCAACATTCATTACTATATGTTTAGATCTAATGAGAGATGGATCTTCTTCTTTGACATTTTATAAGTTAAAAACAACATTAAAATATTTTAAAAATTGCTGGGGAAATCAACATTTCTAGATTAAGATGAGACTGAGGACTGGAGGGATGGATTAACATCAAAGTTGTGGCCTGGGTTTCCTAGAGCATGTTCTTCTGTGCTTCAGCTTCTTCATGAGGAAAATTACAATACTTTCTCTTAGGTTGCAAAGATTCAGTGAGTTCACACATGTAAAATGTTTGGAAGAGTGCCCAGCAAATAATGATGCCCAATAATAATAACTATTGTAATCATTGATCTTAGAACAGGAAGCACTCTCAAGGAAATACAAAGTCCAGGCAGCCCCCTTCTGAAGCATTATAATCTCAGGTCTAAAGATGAGGCAATGAGGGGAAGGTCTAGAACCTACCTCATAAGCCAACTTTTCTTATGAATGTCCACTAAAATGCTTCCGTAGCTCCTCTCTACTTCAAAAAATAATTTTAAAACATTTTCTGAGGCTGTCTGCCTTGGGGCCCCCTGAGTGCCCAGCCGATGTGGGACCTGGCCCCCACCCACCAGAGGGCCCAGGATCTTGGCCTATCCACCAGCACACCTGCAGTAGCCCCAGGAAAAGGCTCACCCATCAGTGGCTAGTACTAGAACTATGACATTGTTCTAGTAGGCCTCACCTACCAGTAGGAGGGCCTCATCTAAAACTAGCAGAATACACATTCTTTTCAAGTGCAGATGGAGCATTCTCCAGGATAGATCACATGCTAGGTCACAAAAAAGTCTCAATAAATTTGAGAAAGTTGAAATCATAGGAAGCATCTTTTGCAACCACAATGCTATGAGACCAGAAATCAACTACAATAAAAAAAAATTACAAAAACCACAAACATGTGGAGAGTAAACAATATGCTACTAAGCAATGAATGGATCACTGAAGAAATCAAAAAGAAATAAAAAATACCTGAAGACAAATGAAAATGAAAACACAACGCTCCAAAATTTATGGAACACAGCAAAAGCAGTTCTAAGAAGGACATTCATAATAATACAAGCTTACCTCAGGAACCTAGACAAATCTCAAATAGACAATCTAATATTACACCTCAAGGTACTGAAAAAGAAAAAAAAACCCAAATTAGTAAGACAGAAGTCATAAAGATCAGAGTATAAATAACTGGATTGGAGACTAAAAAAACAATAGAAAAGATCAATGAATCCAGGAGCCAGTTCATTGAAACGATAAGCAGAATTGAAAAACTGTTAGCCAGACTAATCAAGAAAAAAAGAGTGTGGCCCCAAGTCAATAAAATCAGAAACTGAAAAGAAGTTACAACCAACACCACAGACATACAAAAGATCATAGGAGTTTACTATGAAATTATGCACCAATAAAATGAACAAACTAGAAGAAATGGGTAAATTCCTAGAAATGTACAATTTCCAAGACTGAGTCAGGAAGAAATAGAAAATATGAGCAATTACCATAATGAAATTGAATCAGTAATTTAAGAAACTGCCCCAAAACAAAAATCCTGAACCAGACAGTTTCACAGGTGAATTCTACTAAACATTTACAGAAGAGTTAACACTTACCCTTCTCAAACTATTCCACAATTCGCAGAGAAAGGATTGTTTCCAAACTCATTCTACAAGGCCAGCTTCACCCTGATACCAAAACCAGACAAAGATATCCCCCCAAAAGAAAATTACAGGCTAATATTATTGATGAACATAGGTACAAAAATTATCAACAAAATATTAGCAAATCAAACTCAACAATATATTAAAAGGATTATATACCATGATCAAGTGGAATTTATTCCAAGGATGCAAGGATGGTTCAATATCTGCAACTTGTTCTCTCCATTCTAGAGTCCTTAAACCTTTTTCCTCTTGCCCAGCCTATGAAAACTCTGTCTTAATTTGAAGGTAGCATCTATTTAACTCAACTTTGAATATCATCAGTGGGCATAGACGTTTGGAATAAAGGCCTAGGAGTCTACTAATACACTTCTACTTCCTGCCTTGCTTCAAACCTCCATTAATTAATGAACACAGAGACAGCTGCTTCCTGAAGATGATGAAAAGGAAAAGAGAAGCAGACAAAGAGACATTCCCATGAATTGCTATTAAAGAATACTGTCCATGCATGCTGATTTATTTTCTGTTACAGCTTTTGATTATCCTTCCCAACTTTCCAGACTATAAGTTTTATGAAAGCAAGAACTCTTATCTTTACCAATATGTATCTAGCAACTAGTACAATGTCTAGAACAAAGTAGACACTTAAAAATTTGTGTTAAATAAATGAATAAATATAATAGGCATTAAATACATATTTATTGTATTCCCATTGCTAAATACATTACTTCATAAAGAGAACATATTTAATAAATATTGAATGAAAAAACAGAAGGTTGACAAGCAGAAAGAGAAAAACAAATACTGTATGCTAACACATATATATGGAATCTAAAAAAAAAAGGTTCTGAAGAACCTAGGGACGGGACAGGAATAAAGACACAGACATAGAGAATGGACTTGAGGACACGGGGAGGGGGAAGGGTAGGCTGGGACGAAGTGAGAGAGTGGCATGGACATATATGCACTACCAAATATAAAATAGATACCTAGTGGGAAGCAGCCACATAGCACCAGGAGATCAGCTTGGTGCATTGTGTCCATCTAGAGGGGTGGGATAGGAAGGGTGGGAGGGAGATGCAAGAGGGAGGGTATATGGGGATATATGTATACGTATAGCTGATTCACTTTGTTACAAAGCAGAAACTAACACACCACTGTAGAGCAATTATACTCCAATAAAGATGTTAATAAATAAATAAATAATGAAGACATGCTCCTTTTTAAAGAAGAAAAAAAACTATCTGTATTTGCAGTTGACATGATCTTGTATGTAGAATGTCCTAATGAATCCACTAAAAAACTATTGAATTAATAAATAAGTTCAACAAGTTTGCAGGTCATTTGTACAAAGATCATCTGTATTTTTTATACCAGCAATTAACTATTTAAAAATGACTTTAAGAAAACAGTTCATTTACAATAGCATCACAAATAATAAAATATTTAGGAGTAAATTTAACAAAAGGAGTACAAAATGTATACTCTGAAAACTACAAAACGTTGTTGAAGAAATAAAAGATGAATTACATAAAGGGGAAAAAAAAAGCTTGACAAGGAGATGCGGCAGCAAAACCTTGGAGGTCATTTCACACAGCCTTGAGCCAGCTGAGTTGGTAAGATTTGGCTAAGGGTGTTGAATGTGTGAAACTAACCTCTGATCTAATCATAGCACCAATGACAAATGAAAATCAGCAAGAAAGGATCCTACTCTTCATTGTATGTCCCTGAGTCTTCTGATTCAAGTTGATTATACTAAATCTCTGTCAAGACTTTTGCCTTGACTTTGTAGCAGTGGTTCTGGGCTTATACAAAATTTCACTTTGAGATGATGATTAGAAAAGAAGTGTGTGGTATGAGACTGGTAAAAAAAAGTGAAGTGAATTGACCTAGTTAGCTGAATGCTCCAAACAATTGTATGAACTCAAACAACGTGGAGCATCTTACATATTTTATAAAGGAAAAACAGAAAGGACTGTTGTCTTGAGGAGAGTTCTTTTGGAATAAATATACAATATTAGAGTGAACATGCTTTGTTATTAAACAAATTCATGACCTCGAAAATTCATTTTTTAAACTTCTCTGTGACGTGAACAAAAGTAAAATTAATTATCTCATGGTTATCCCAGAAAAAGGGACAAGTGTGAAAACATTCCCTTTTGCTATAGAGTACTGTGAATATACTGTTATAGAAATACCATGTTATTAAGCGACTGTTTATTCATATACATGTGAGATGGGATTGAGTCCTAACACTCTATCCACAGTCAAACACAGTGCCCAAATCTTTACTGAAATTACATATTTTTCTTTTGAAATCAAATAGCTTATCAAACATGCTCATCTTATCAAATAACATAAACCTTCCTATTAACCTCTTCTAGTTCCTTTCATTTGCTCATGTAGATTCATGCAGTGTCATTTTCTTATTTCAATACAGCTTTGGTCTCACCCTCTTCTTGAACTTGTTATTTTCAAATACATTACATTTCCATGTTAAGCCTATTGTTATAGGCTTAACAATACAATCATATATGTACTGTTTTTTTTTTAAATTTATTTTATATTGGAGTATAGTTGATTTACAATGTTATGTTAGTTTCAGATGTACAGCAAAGTTATTTAGTTATACATATATCTATTCTTTTTCAGATTCTTTTCCCATATAGGTTATTACAGAGTACTGAGTAGAGTTCCCTGTGCTATATAGTATGTCCTGATTATCTATTTTATATACAGTAGTTTGTCTATGTTTATCCCATCCTCCTAATTTATCCCTCCACACACACACACACACCTTTCCCCTTCAGTAACCATAAGTTTGTTTTCTAAGTCTGTGAGTCTCTTTCTGTTTTGTAAATAAGTTCATTTGTAAAATTTTTTAGATTCCACATATAAGTGATATCATATGATATTTGTCTTTTTCTGACTTATTCACTTAGTATGATAATCTCTAGGTCCATTCATGTTGCTGCAAATGGCATTATCTCATTCTCTTTTATGGCTGAGTAATATTCCTGTATGTACATATATATATATATCTTACATCTTCTTTATCCATTCATCTGTCGATGGAAACGTAGGTTGCTTCCATTCTTGGCTATTGTAAATAATGTTGCTATGAACACTGGGGTGCATGTATCTTTTCAAATACAGTTAGTTTTTAAATAAGAGGAGAAAGGCAAAAAGATCTTTTCTGAATGAAGGTGTGCTTTTCTAATTTAACTGTCATGAGAAGTGCATTTAATCTCATCACTCATATTCCTTGCATTTTATTTGTGCTGAATCAAACGTTCAGATCCGTGTTGTTCTATTATACTATGAACTTGTGGAAGGTTTGATAGTGTTCAGCAAGTAAGTAAATACACGCCTGTTGAGTGTAAGATGACCATAAAATGTTTGTGCCTTTTACCTTTATATACTTTATAATACTTGCTATTAACTGGTCTCAGTAACCATGACACAACTTCCCTCACCTTAAAATGAGCTACAAGTCATATCTGAATATATGACAGGAAAAGATATATATGTAAACAGGAATGAGAAGCATGACTTCATAGCCTTATGTTTATTGTAAAGTTCTACCCCTACTCATTTATTCTCACTTTTTATTTTTACTTTTGCTCATTTCTCCCTTCCATTTTGAATCATTATACAGAACATTTATCTCAGAATTCTGCTGTTCATTGATTGCTGACAATCAATTCTTTTTGATTGTTTGATTTTTCTTTTCCTGAGAGAAGTTAGCACTCCAAGTGACTGGGGCTGCTAACACCTGCTATGGAGTTAGAGAGGAGTAAAGTATAAGCCATTAATTTTTTTCATGGACAACTAGTGAGAACCTGGTATACCGCCTGGGAAGAGGTAGATTAATGAGAAGGGGATGAAATATTGATTCTAATGTTACCTATTTCTGGATTCAATGTAGATAACTCTTCAGGTAAGTTTTGGCATTATACATCCTCTTGAAATAATTGAGAATGTCCGGTGTAAAAAAAAAATTTAGTTACTTTTATTTTTAAGCCATATTTATTGATGTGTAATTTGTTTACAGTAAAATTTATTCTTTCTTAGGTATACAGTTTATTTTTGACAAATGTATACAATTGCATGACCACCATGGCAACAATGATACAGAACGTTTTTATCATCTCAGGGAGTCTCTAGTGCCTGTTTTTGGTGTATATCCTCCACTTCCCCCCCCCCACACCTTCTGGTAACCATTGACTTGATTTCTGTATCTATAGTTTTGCCTTTTCCAGAATGCCATAGAAATAGATTATACGGTATGCAGCCTTTAATGTTTGACTTATTGCACTTAGCATAATGCCCTTGAGATTAATGTTGATTCAGGTATAAAATTTCTTTCTATTGCTGAGTAGTATTCAATTGTATCATATATCACAATTTCTCTATATATTCGACAATTTTTGGACATTTGGGTTGTTTCCAATTTTTGAAAATTATGAGTAGAGCTGATATAAACTCCCATGTACAGTACTTTGTGTGCACATATATTTTTATTTCTCTTGGGTAAATACTTAGGAATGGCATTGTTGGGTTGTATGGTGAGTATGTTTAATGTTATAAGAAACTGTCTGTTTTCCAAAGTAGCTATCCCTAGCCATGCCATTTTTGCTTTCCCATCAGTAATGTATCAGACTTCCAATTGTGCCACATCCTTGATAGCACTTGTTATTGGCAGTTCATTTTTTTTTTAATTTAGCCATTCAGTAGGTATGGAGTGATGTCTCTGTGGTTTTAGTTTGCATTTCCCTAAAGGCAAGCTTTGTTGACCAACTTTTTATGTGCTTTTTTGCAATTTATGTCTCAATTTTGTTGAAATATCTGTTCAAATTTCTTAACTCATTTTTCTAAATTGTTTTTTGTTATTATTATAAATGAGTTGTAAGAGTTTTTAAAACTACACTTTGGATACAAGTTGTTTATCAGATTTTGTAAATATTTTCTCCCAGTCAGTGGCTTGTCCTTTCATTTTCTTAACAGCATTCTTAAAAAGCAGGAAATTTTGATTTATGAAGTCCAACTTATCAAGTTTTTTTCTTTTTCTTTAATGGCACATGCTTTTTTGGTCCAAATAAGTTTTTTCCTAAACCAATGTCATAAAGATTTTCTCTTATGTTTTCTTCTAAAAGATGTATAGTTTCAGGTTTTACATTTAGGTCTGTAATCCATTTTGAGTTGATTTATGCTTAAAGTGTCAGGTATGGGTCAAACTTAATTTTTTGTATGTGGAAGTGCATATATTTTTGGAAAGACTATCCTTTGGCCATTGATTTACTGTGATACATTTGTTGAAAATCAGTTGACCATATGTATGTGTGGAGGTTCATTTCTAAACTTCACTTGTTCCTGTTTTACACTAATACTGTCTTTATCATTACAGCTTTATAGTTAATCTGAAATCATGGCGTCTAAGTACTCCAATTTTTTCTTCTTTTCAAAATTGCTTTCGTTGTATATGTCACTTTACAATTTCTACAAAAAAGAACATTTTGGAATTTTGATTGGAATTGTGTTTAATCTGCAATTTATGGAAAATTAATATCTTAACAATATTAGTTATTTCAATCTATGGGTATGATGTAACTCCCATTTGTTTAGATTTTATTAATTTTTCCATTAATTTTTGTAATTTCCAGAAGATCTTGCAATTATTTTTAAAGATTATATCCAGGAATTTCATGTATGGATATAAAATTTCATGTATGGAATTTCATGTATGGTCCTATTGTAAATGACACTATTTTAAAAAATTTTATTTCTAATTGTGCATTGGCACTATATGGAAAACATTTGATTTTTGCATATTGACATTTATCATTCAAACTTGCTAAACTAACTTATTAGTTCTAGTTGTTGTGGGGTTTTTTTTGTAGATTATTTGGGACTTTCTATTTAGATGGTCATGTCATCTGTGACTAAAAACTGTTTTTATTTCTTCCCTTCCCATTTTTATGCCTTTTATATTTTTCTTGCCTTAATGCAAAGTTTAGGATCTCTAGTACAATGCTGAATAGAAATGAAGTGGTAAGAGCAGAGATACTTGCCTTATCTCCTTTTCTTAATATATTCAATTAAAAGTATAAAGATAGTAAAAATCAGAGTGGTGTCAGAAGCTAAGTTCTAGCTCCAGATCTACCATTAACTGTTAATTGAGATACTAATTTCCTCTTTATTGTAATGAATATCCCCAAGAATGAAAAGTGTTTAATACCAAATTAAAAACCTATTTACAGTATGAAATAAAATATCAGATTTCCTGATCATATTTTGTATATATATGAATGAAACAGAAAAATGCCTGAGATTTGATTAAACTTCCTGATCCATAGGCAACAACATTTAAGGATATATCCATATAGTTATACCTATTACTCAACAGTACTTGAATCTTATTGCTTAGTCACATATTGTGTACACATTAAATATTTAGATAATTATAAATCTAAAGTTAAAAATAAGCTATGAGGCTATATTGTACAACACAGGAAATATAGCCGATATTTTATAACTATAAATGGAATATAACCTTTAACAATTGTGAATCACTGTATATTGTACACCTCAAACTTATATAATGTTGTACATCAACTATACCTCAAAAAAAATACCCAGATTATTTTGTTAATCAGTTAAAAAGTTATCTACTTGCAGTTTTAGTTTTTGTGTACCCTGCCTTCTAAGATTACAGTTGGTGATTGAAAATACGATATGAATTGCATTATAAATTATAACATTAGTTTTATGGTTTTAAAATTAGCTTTTTGTAGGTTGAAATTGTGAAAATTAATTCTTTAGATCTGAATGTCTTTGGGTAAATACAATTAAAATTTTCTTAAGTTTCTCAAGAGTGGCTAGAAGCAGGCTTTAGATGATGGTGACCCTACCCAGAATGTGTACCTAATTCTCATTGTTTTTTAATAAAAGAATGTGAAAACAACAATTCAGTGAGGAATTTTTAAAAAATATACAAATGTGCTCTTTCCATTTATACTTGCTTGAATTTAACCTCTTTTTCCCTTTCACCCAGAGGTATCTATTACCTTAGGAAGATATGGACTGTAATAATTTGGAATGTAAAATAGCCAATTTTAGCTTTGACTCACAAAATAGGATCTTACAGCCCATAGACAGACAATAGTTCTGAAAGCCTTTGCATATCGAGTAAAACTTGGTGATCTGAACTGAGATTTTAAGCCATAGGTAGTAAGAACTCAAGATACGCCCAGGTTAAAAATGAAGTCTAAAAATTCTTTTAATTAAATTTTTTTAAGTTTAATTTTTTATTTTTGGTGAGAACATTTAAGTTCTACTCTCTTAACCAATTTTTATAAAGAGCCTTTATAACTGAAGTGTGGAGAAGGCAGAGACTCTTAGAAAATGAGACTTTCCCTCAGAGCTCTGCTTTCCCTTTTCCAACCTTTATCCTTCAGGCTTTGCCTTGGGTGTGAATCCTAAGAAGGAAGAAACTCTAGGTGGGGACTTCTGGATCTCAGGGCAATTACCACTCAAGGAGTCCCCTCTCCAACATCCAACACAGAGCAGGTACAGATGAAGGAAACAGTGTTGTGGTATGTTTAGGAAGAAAGAGGGCCTAAGATAATATAAATGTTCCTGAGTAAAACTCAGCTCTCAAGTGGAGTTGTGTGAATTCCACAGACTCCTTGGTAGCCTGAGAGGGTTATAGAAGATCAGTGAGCAGGAAATTAAGCTGTAGCTACAGTGTGGACCCAAAAAACAGTTCTGGCTACACATAAGGTAATCTGCAGTGCTCATGAGGGGAAGACTGGACAACAGGGAGAAGTGGCTGATGTCTTTGGAGACAACTGGCATGCCTTGCCCAGGCTGAGAAAGCAATTCACAATTATATAAATTGGTACATAGCCATGGACACATCAGCATTAGAGGCTGTGAGCGGGTGTGCAAAGACAAAAGGGGCAAGACATTCAGGGGACAGCATTTGGACCTCTGATAATCCAATGCTATGAGAAGATTAGCTTTTCTTTTCTCTGTCCCCAGGCACTATCTTGGCAGGAGGCAAGGATGGGAGACCTCCTTGATGGGGAAGAAAGCCTGGGAGGGAGATTAAACTTTGACCCTGGCCCCATTTATATCCAAAATAGAATGACTTCCCTTTAGTTAGAAAGTGTAAATCATTCCTCTAAGCCTGTCATCAGAGGGAAAGGCACTCAGGAACAAAATGAAGTATGTCTTGAATATTAAAGGAACTTTTTGTTTTTTGCACTTTGGGAGTATCATGTGTGAATTCTCATCCTATTCCACCCTTACAGAAAAAACTAATTTTTCAGGACAGAAAATTTGTTTCATACATGTGGTATGTGGCTACTGACCCTTTCAGTGATGATATTAAGCTGAATGCTTGACTTTCTGGCAAACCCCACCTCTTACCTCTATCTTGTCAAATTTGGAGTTAGAAATTCTGAGAAAGCTTTGAAATTTGTCTCTACTTCAGTGAAAATATATTTTGTGTACCATGATGAATCAATTGCAATCTAAATTTTTGAACAGTAAAACATTCTTTACAAAAAAGTAACTCGTTACTGAAACAAAATTTTAAAAGTGAATACACAAAAGGATTTATATGGCTTTAATTTAGATGATCAGCCTGAGCCGATCCAATTGCACCTGCCAGCATCAGTTAAAAATAAAATACTAACATGTTTAGGGCTAATGTTCATGAAAGGATGTATTGTCTGTCCAAAACAAAGCAGGATTGTTTCCTCTTGATTGTAAAGGGCTTCTTGCTTCCCCTGATGCTCAAAACTTATGTCATGGGGCTATTTAGAAGTGAGTAGTATCCACATCTTCTATACTTTGAAAATGAGAGTTGTCATCTGAGTTTCAAGGTTTCCTTAATACCCATGCCAATTTTAGTTTCAATATTTCAAGAGAAATTAGACAGCATGTGTAGGCAAGAGTAATTCAAATGTATTATTTATTCTTAGATTTTTTTTTTACATCTTTATTGGAGTATAATTGCTTTACAATGGTGTGTTAGTTTCTGCTTTATAACAAAGTGAATCAGTTATACACATACATATGTTCCCATATCTCTTCCCTCTTGCGGCTCCCTCCCTCCCACCCTCCCTATCCCACCCCTCCAGGCGGTCACAAAGCACCGAGCTGATCTCCCTGTGCTATGCTGCTGCTTCCCACTAGCTATCTATCTTACGTTCGGTAGTGTATATATGTCCATGCCTCTCTCTCGCTTTGTCACAGCTTACCCTTCCCCCTCCCCATATCCTCAAGTCCATTCTCTAGTAGGTCTGTGTCTTTATTCCTGTCTTACCCCTAGGTTCTTCATGGCATTTTTTTTCCCTTAAATTCCATATATATGTGTTAGCATACAGTATTGTCTTTCTCTTTCTGACTTACTTCACTCTGTATGACATTTAACTTTGGAACATGAATCAGATGGACTTAGGTTTAGAAGTAAGGATGAATTTCTTGCCTCCTGATAATCACTGACTATAGCAATGGTTCTTAAATTGCTGTCACTAGATCAGCCGCTTCGTGTGGGACCATTCTATGGGAACTTATTAAAATTCTCAAGCCCCGCTCCAGAACTGCTGAATCAGAAACTCTGATTGTGTGGCTTGTATTTTAACAAGACTTCCAGGTGATTCCAATGCATGCTAAAGATTGAAAACCACTAATCTATAGAATACTACTAAAGAAACATCACTTATCCTGAAATCCCTTAAAAATGAAACTACTGCATATTTTGAATGCTTTGGTAAAAATCTTTCCAAGAAGTAGCTGGACCAGTAATCTATTTAGCATTATTTTATTTACATGTATTAAAATGTTTAATTATAAATTTCTTAAAAGGGTATACATAATGGTATGTATGGTCACTTTTGACTCTAAACATATATGATATACAAATATAAGAAAAGTAAATGTATAAAAGCATTTAGAAATGTGACTGGCCATTAATTGAATGCTAATAAAAAGTGATAACACTTAAGGAGCATCTATTTCATGTAGCAACATGCTAGCCAGTTTTACATATATTATTTTGTGTAGATATCTAATATTTATAACAAATGTAAAATATCTTCCCAAATGTCACCCAATTAGGAGGTGATAAGTCAGATGCAAGTCTGTTCTTCAACTATAGCCTTACCTCCTTAAGTTAATTTACTTAAGTGATCCTACTCTAGCTAGGAGATTCATTGATGACAATAATAAGATATTAGTTTGGAATACTAGTCTCCTAGTGATAATCAGTGTGCAGGTAATATCATGTATTTTATTAATATGGTGATACCCTGGAATAAAGCCATTGAGGGAGAGGCTCATCAGTAGCAGCCTTTATATTTATGATGTGCTTAAATATCTCTTCTATCACTTCTCTCTGATGTTAAATCCTCTTTATAATCTGAGTACTTTGGTGACTCAGACTAAAGTCATGACTTTCCCATGACTCTGTTTTATATATCACTACTTAAAGAATAGTCTTGGGCTTCCCTGGTGGCGCAGTGGTTGAGAGTCCGCCTGCCAATGCAGGGGACGTGGGTTCGTGCCCCGGTCCGGGAAGATCCCACATGCCGTGGAGCAGCTGGGCCCGTGAGCCATGGCCGCTGAGCCTGCGCGTCCAGAGCCTGTGCTCCGCAACGGGAGAGGCCACAACAGTGAGAGGCCCGCGTACCGCAAAAAAAAAAAAAAAAAAAAAAATAGTCTTCATAACTAGACTAAGAGAAGAGCATACAACAAGAATGGAATTTAAGTCAGTAGTTTGCTATATCAAAATTTTATTGCATTATTTTAAAAGTATATTTTCTCTGAAAACTTGGACTCTATGCTACATTATTGCTATCTCAAACATTTTTTTTGGAAAGAGTAGTGACAAACTAAGTTTGAAAAATACCTTATCACTCTGCTCTGTTGTTATTCCGCTCTGTATAAGTACATATTCAACATCAATGAAATAAAATCCAATTGCCCACAACAATTAGGCAGAACTAGCAATATCTGGAGGGCTGATATTATAGGTAGAAGTAGGGAGAAGACATTCAGGAGACTGGGATTCAATAAAAAGCTATAAATTTTCAGTTTATGGGCTCAGAGTTCAAGAGAACACTGCTATTATTCAGTCAAACTATCAAGAGGTCATAAGACTCTTGGATCAGATAAGACTTTTGCTTTCCTCTGAAGCTGCACTAAACCTAGAGTAAAGAATTTTTTTGGAAAGTATGAACAGATTAGGATAACCGTTATGGATTGAATTGTGTCCTCCAAAAAAAGACGTTGAAGTCCTAACCCCCAGTAGCTTATAATACGACCTCATTTGGAAATAGGGTCATTGCAAATGTAATTAATTAACATGAGGTCATACTGAGGTAAGGTGGGCCCTTCATCCAATATGACTGGTATTCTTATAGGAAGTCAGAAACATGGAGGGAAGAGGGTCATGTGAAGACACTCGCATAGAGACTGAGATTGGAGTGATACACTATAAACCAAGGAATGCCTGGGACTACCAGAAGCTGAAAGAGGCAAGGAAAGACCCTCCCCTAGAGGCTTCCGTGGGAAAATGCCCCTGTCAACACCTTGATCTGGGAAGTGTGACAGAATACTTTTCGGGTGTTTTAAGCCACCCCGTTTGTGGTACTCTGTTACGACAGCCCTCGAAAACTAACACAATGAGGTAATGGGAGAGGAGAGAAAGAACAGAAAAGGGAAACTGAAAATTCTCTAAAAAGCATTAGTTAATTCAGCAGAACCAAGAAAGCTGACTCCCAAGCTTACTATGGAAAGGTCAAGAAACAACCTGATTTATCTTGTCTGATCCCCCAAAACTCAGGAAATGATAATGCAAGGTATGTGTGTTAACTAAGGTCCTGGACCCTATTCCAACATGTGTGTGTGGAGCCTTCCCCACACTAACCAGCAATTCTTGGATACCTGCAGCATTTCCAAGAATTCAATTCAATTCTGACATTATCTACCTGGAGATAGAATCAGATTCTATAGGTAAAGGGTCCAGTTCTGCAAGACCACCCTTTACTTCATCCACCAATTGCAAGCCCACGTTACCTGTGCTTCTGACTGACTACAGATTGGAGATTCTAACAACCCCCTCCAACTCAAGATACCAATCCTAAGTCCAGACCGTTACCTGTATGTCTAACTGACAGGCTTAGATCAGAAGTTTTCACAACTCCCTCATTGGGTTCAGTTACTTTGCTAGAATAGCTCATAGAACTCAGTAAACCTATTTACTCACTAGATTACCAGTTTATTACAGAGGATATGAATCAACAGTCAGATGAAGAGATGCTTTTGGTGAGGTCCCAAACATAGGAGCCTCCGTCCTCATGCAGCTTAGGGCTTGGCAAGGTGGCTTGTAGAAGTGTTCAGTTTCCTTGACCTGGAAGCTCTCCAAATCCCCTCCTTTTGGGTTTTTATGGAGACTTCATTACTTAGGCATGATTAACTCATTGACCACTGGTGACCGATTCAAGCTTTAGCCAGCCTCTCTCCTCTCCCAGGAAATCAGGGGGTGTGACTGAAAGTTTCAAACCACTATTCAGTTGGTTCCCCTGGCAACCAGCCCCCATCCTTAGGTACTTTGTAAAAGTCACCTTCATTAACATAAAGCCAGTTGTGATGGAAAGGGCTTGTTATGAATAATAAGATACCCATTTCACCTTTATGGCTCTGAGGCATTTCCAGGAGTTGTAGACAAAAGACCAAATATTACAGAAAAAGAGGCTCCCATTGACTTTATTGCTTAGGAAATTCCAAGGGTTTTGGGAACTGTGAGCCAGGAACTGTGGAGGAAGACCAAATATAAGTGAGAAATATATTTTGGTCATCTGAGTGACCAAATATATATATTTATTATAAATCATAATATCACAGTATGGAAGCTGAGATGAGGGAGAATGGGAGCTGAAGCATAAGTGGGTAGAGACAGAATCAAGCAGGAGGCAATAGTATAGAGACAAGGATCATCAGACCAGCCCCATGGGCTTCTGAATAGAAAGAGATGAAGATCTTGGAGAATCTTCCTGAGATCCTGGAATGTAGCAGCAGGTACTTTTTATATTAAGAGCCCAAGAAATCTAAATCAAGAGTAGGAGGGAGTTTCAAAAAGTGCTGAGCTAGCATGGACAGATCTCTTGATATTTTAAATTTTTAATGGTGTGACAATACAATTTAAAGATGGGGCAAGGTGGGAAGAAAGGCCAGCTTGTAAACAATGATATTACAAAAACAGCTGCATCTTGGCAACAGTGTGATTTGACAGGACTTAAAGAAGGTGAAGTCAAATTGGAAGAAGTTGGGTTCCATGTAAATGTTTTCTAGTTTAGAATAAATTTTTAGAGAGAAGAACACCCAATTAACCCTGGCTATTGAGGAATAGATATGTTAAGGACAACCAAGGAATTGCGAGTTACTTCTCTTTAAGGCTATTGGAAAAAGAACCATCATATTCTACCTAAATGCAAAGCCTTTGAAACCTAATTTTAAGTATGAAAATCTATGAGCAGTTTATTAAAGATACAATTTTTCTTCTTTGTCATAAATCTTTAAATGACTTGGTGTTTTGCTTTTAAATGTATATGGTGTCTTTGTAAAAATCTACTTAAATTCTTTTTTTATGCTATATTAATTTAATGAATCACTTTTCATTTGAAAAATAATTGGTTGTCCTGCTGTTTTTCTACCTCAAGTTTGAAAAACAATGACCCTAATAGTAGCCGGAAAATGAATGAACGCAGATTCTTTGGTGTTGTCAGGAAGGGGAAAATTTCCTCCTTTACCCCTCTTAAGTTCTTGTGGCTGGACTAATAATAAAATCAATGCAAGACAGATTAACAGGAGAAAAAGAAACAAATTTTAATTCATGCACATGGAGGTGGCATAGAAACCGGTCCTAAGAGGTGGCCAAAGCAGGCAGCTTTTATACTTTTTAGACAAAGAAAATAATAAATTTGGGAGGAATTGACAGGACAAAGAAACTTAGTTTATGGGTGCTCCGTTAGTGAAGAATCTAAACAGAATGTGGGTTTGGGGTAGTAAATTAAAGAAGTAACAAGATTTGTTTATAGAGGCTTCTCAGGCTGAATTCCTTATCTGCAGAGTGAACCTTTCATATGGCGGGTTTATTTCCTGCTTTCAGGGAAAACTATGTTTGTGTAATATATATATATGTCTTAAATGGCACGAATAGATAATGCTTGTATAATTTAAGTTTGACATTACATTTACCAAAACCGATGGAGTTCATTTTAACTGGTAAATGTAGTAGAAAATAAAGGACTATGAACAAGGAAAAACAGAGCATGGCTCACCACCCAGTTCTGCAAGAGTTAAAGTTGTAACCCGTTGAGGTTGCCCGTGGACAGTGCATACTGAAAGGAATTCGGGATGAAAAACAGGATGAGGTACTCTGTACTTCACATAAACAGATCCTTAGATAGTTGAATGTGTGTGTCAGGAAGAACTTCAGTGATCCCAGATTCTTGTACAGAATAACACTAAAACCATTAACTTGAGATCTCTGTTCTTTGTGATTAGCAGCAATCTTTTACCACGATGTATGATTGACTGCATGTATTTCCTAGCCAAAAAAGTCATACATAAACTGGCTTCTCCCCTGTCTCTCTCTTTGGAGCAGTTTCCTCAGAGCCACTGAGTGGCTTTCTCCCAGGCTATAGTCCTCAGTAAGTCCTTGAATAAAACTTAAACTCACAACTCTTATGTTGTATGTTTTACTTTAAGTCAGTACATCTTAAATTTTGAAGAATTGGCACATGTGGGAAAAAAATCAATGTTTTGGGGGTTTCATTTTCCTTTAGAAAATAGTTCTAAGGCTAACTCTTTCTGTTCACAATGTCCCATTTTCAAATTGTGTAGTTTAAAAAAGTGGATTTAGGTCAAGGCTATTTCAAAAATCAAATAGGGTCACTAATTCCCTCAGAGAATTATAAGTAGTTGTGAAGTGAACCAGTTTTCCTAAATGCTGCCTGGATGATATGTGTTACTTTAATTCAGGTATTATAACATTAAAGCTTCTTTCAGTTGTGGCTTATGTATATTTCAAAAAGACAGCATTACTTCACCTCCTAATTTGATGTCGCTCTTTTTATGAATTTCTTTTTATGACTTTCTCAAGAGGCTAGGCTACATAAATCAGAAATTCAGACTATAATTTCTTCAAAAACTATTCAGTTAAATTAAAAATTTAACTGAAAACAATTTAGTTTCAAAAATATGATGAATACTTATTATATTGAAAAAATGATGAGTATTGTGACATACACAAAGATGATGCAAATATGTGATAATATGTATAGATACAAAAACGTGCTGCATCCTAAAAAAGGAGAAAATATCAACTTTTCTATCACCAGATTTAAAAGTTAGAATTGTTTACAAAAAATTTTCCCATGAAGATAAATGTTTCAAAGAGTTTGTTTTAATTCCCACTTGTCAAATTCTGTCTTCATCAAATATAAATACAGATGTGAAACTTTTGTAAATAACGGTAATGCACTATTACTAAATAGGGTTTTTTTTTTTTTTTTGGAAGTGGGGATGCATTTATCTTGATCAGTTTTCGCATTCTCACTGAGTGTGATCAGCCGTTCCTTATGTTCAATGTTTCCTGCTGAAATGGCTATAATTAAGTGGGCAGTGTATAGGTGCAGAAAAATAATAGCTAGCACTTATGTAGTGCTTACTGTGTGCCAGGCTATTTGAAACTCTTTATACATATTAATACGGTTAATTCTCAGAACAACCCAACAACATGTAACTAATATTCTCTCCATTTAACGCGGAGAGATTAAGTAACTTGTCCAAGGTTACACAGCTGTTAAGTGACAGGCAGAATTCAGATACAGGTAGTTTGATCCTGGAGATTATGCCTTAGACCATAATTCTATAGCCCAAGATTTTACAGTAATAACTCTGTAGAGTTATTCACTCACAGACTCACCATTAAAAATATTGATTATGCTAAATTGGGATAAGGATGGAAGAGGGAGGCAGAAGCTACTCTGATGAACTATGCAGCTGAGGAAATTTATCAAATTCATGGTTTTGTATTTGTAGAACTCACCCAATGGCCTGCTCTATCACAGAGGCATTTGTAATATACCATTCAGGTTATATCTGAGTTGCAACAATTCAACTGCTTTCAGATCCCTCAAATCAATTTAAAAATGAACATTATGGATGAGGGTTAATAAATATGTGTATCTAGTGGTCAGCCACAACCAAGTGTCTGAAGAAATGAAACAACTGGCACTCTCCTTCTGGACACACACACAGTGAGGCAGGGATAACAAGTAGTTATCAGTAAACCAGCTCCCGGGGCTGGCTAGGGCTGCCTGTGTGCCCAGGTAGCTGCGTTCTGGAGAATTCTGAGGCTACATGCAGATACCAAAGGGAAAGAGGCTGCCCTGAGTTACCAGCAGTTACGAGGGTACATGTCATCTTAGGTAAGAGGATAAAATGTCTAATTCCAGTAATTATGAAGAGTCCTTCAATTCAGTGCGTAGCACTAATCAAATTCTCCCTTTACCCCAGTTTGCCTTTCACAGTCAGTAATCATTTACTTTTGCCACTCTGCCTCTGTAGTTTGTCAGGACACAATATGTTTCTAATTTAAGGTCTTTTAAATGAAGGTATTATGGAAGTATAAAACATTTTAATTCAGTCGTTTAAGGTAGCATTGTAAACCCAGTTAGAAAAATAAACAAATAAGGAAATATACCTCAAAAACTTTATTGCTTTTTACTTGCTGTTCTGAAGAAGTTGTAGTTCTGGAGAAATTATTTATTTCTCCCAAGAAGCAAAACATCACTTATAATATGAGTGCTTCTGGCACATATGCTTGAGAAAGAATCACCTGTTTGCAAAAAAAAGCACTGAATAAGAATCTATTGTGTATATGGTGTATACACAATAGTCAGGGTGATCACAACTCTTCCTGCACGAAGTTATTTCTGCTGCAACTATTTGAACTCAGTAAGACAGTAACTATCCCTTGAGCAGATTTCATGGTCACATATTGCTTCAAAAGCATTGGTAGGAGAATATCATTAGTAATGAGTTAACTGTTAAAAACTGTTCAGCATCTGGGCCCTGGGGTTGCCAAGAACTGTGGTGTGTTCTCGATTGTTGGCTGAAATTCTGGAGCAGATGAAGGAGGACGAGGAAGAAGAGCAGAATCCTGTGTTGATATCGGGTGAGGCAGGTGCTAATATGACTAATGGGATGCAGTCACATACAGTGCCTTTAAGTCAGCAAAAGTTCCTGTTCCATAGCGATAACTAAAGAAGGGGGGAAAAAAGTTTTGAAGCCTAATCTTTAAAGGTACAACTGTAGACATTTTAGCCTACAAATTCAGAAGGTTCCTTATCTCAATATTGATATGTGGTTTTGTGAGCATTCAGGTTATTGTACATTTATTAATAGGCAAGAGGAAGTTGCCTGGTTTGAACGTGAGGGGAAGTCTTGAATTTTGCTGGTTCTCACAGGAAAGCATGACAGCTTGGCTCAAATTATGTTAATTCTTCAGCTGGCACTATTTGCACTAAGGTTTACTAATCACTGTGTTTTGGTACAAATTTATAATCATTTCTCCCAGAGCACCCCGGAGCTGGGGGGTGCTGGGTATTAAACAGGGTGATTCCTGGGCACCTTTCCACCAAACCGGGACTCTGATATTACCATCCTCATTCGGCTCCTTGAGTTCGACCTACCCTGTCATATTTCTGTGCCTTTGTATGGAATTTCCTTCCCTAAAACACCCATCTTCCTTTCTTTTCAATAAAAATCTCGTTAATCATTCAAAATAAAGACTAATATTTCAAGGACAACTGAAATAGAGACGTTTCTTCTAAGCCTGACAATTAGCCTTAGCATTCAAATTTCTCCAGAGTGAGAGCTCTCATAACTGTCATGCAAACTATATATAGATTAATTGTATGTGCTTAAATATGCCTCTGGTAATTGGAAACGAATTTGCTCCAAAGGAAAAAGGCAGAAAAGAAGAAATAAATGGCAGAGTATTTATGTGGAATCTAGAAAAATGGTACAGATGAATTTATTTGCAAAGCAGAAACAGAGTCACAGATGTAGAGAACAATCATATGGACACCAAGGGGGGAAAGGCGGGATGGGACGAATAGGGAGATTGGGATTGACATACATACACTACTATGTATAAAATAGATAACAAATGAGAACATACTGTATAGCACAGGAAACTCTACTCAATGGTCTATGGTGATCAAAATGGGAAGGAAATCTAAAAAAGAGTGGATATATGTATACGTATAACTGGCTCACTTTGCTGTACAACAGAAATGCAACATTGTAAAGCAACTATACTCCAGTAAAAATTAAGTAAAAAATCATATTAACTGGATATGTAAGTCCACCATTTACATGAAAATTTTAATTATCAGCTACACACGAATTGTGGTACCTATGCTTACCTCTTCTCATCAGCAGGCAAACTAAGAAGAAAGCTCAATTTTGAAACAGTCTGTTTTCATATTTAATTGTTCCATCAGGTTGGAGTTTTTCTTTCCTATTGGAGAAGGGGAGAGAAGGGCACGTCAATATGTTCTTCTGCACTCTATAAGGCTATAGCTCTTTTTCTATTAAACCATCTTGGAAATATGGCCAAAATTTCAGCTTCACATTATAAGGCATGATACACTTTTGCTAAGTATGCCCTTGCCTTGACGTCCTTCAGAGCATTGTTTAGAAAATTACGTTTACAGGCATATTTCCTCTCTCATAGCATCTGTGGGAATATTGCTGCGTGGAAATGGGAGGGTAATGGCCCAAACTCTTCTTAGAACTCTTAGGAAACGATTTTCGAAGACATTTAATTACAAAGAATAGCAACTTGTACACACAAATATTTCCTCAGTAAGCATTGTTGTCATTGGTATTATGTTTATATCATTCCTAGACTTTCGGGAGGACTGCAAAGCAGACAGTGGTGTACTCATCTAGGAAGAGAGTCACTGAGTCATCATCTTCCTGTTGGGCCAGAGTAGACTCCTGGGGGGTCCTTCATTTACAGACTTTTAACAGCTGGTGATTTGCTCTCAAGTCACAAGGATTTGTAGAAAAGCACCTTTGATTTTTCTCAGGAAAAGCAGTCTTCTTCTTTTCTCTGAAATCTTCTTGAAAATTTAAATTTCCAAGGGTATCGTATTGGAAAAAATAGTGTTTGGGATTTTATATATTATTTGCACCGCACATTCTCATATTTAATTCTCAGTAGATATCATTATTAGGCACCAATTAAATTGGTACTCACACTGCTTCTTCCAGTGGCCACATCTTTACCAACCCCATCTCTCCCTTTGGAGGACTGCTTTCTTTTTCCATCCCTAGACAACTGTTGCAATTAATCCAATATTTTTTATGCCTCTGACTCTCTGGTTTAGCAATTGTTAAGGGTTGGTCATGTGACCCAAGTCAAAGTCCTTCCTTGGAGTTTTATTTTTAATATCAAGTGTGTGCATGGTGGACAGGTCAATAAGTGATTACAAGTAAGTCTAGAGTTGCTGATGGCCATGGCCATGTCTCCACAGTGTGACATAGAGTGCTCTCTGATAATGAAATCAGCGTGCAGAGAGAGGCTGAGATAAACTTGGTGGCAAGAGAGGAAGACCCCACCTGCAATTTGATTGCATAAGCCAATTAATTACCCTTTATATGTTGAAGCCATCAGTACAACTGAAGTGAGTTGATACAATACTTATTCCCAACTTAAACTGGAGAAATTGAAATCTTGTAAACATACGTGATTTTACTGAGATGTTAAAATGCGTTCTGTTTTCTGCCCCTTTTAGAATTATTTCTATTGAACTGCTCTTTCACGTTATGCCATTAGCACAAACTGAAGTAAGTCATAAGAATAAAATTCTCATCATTTTACAACCTGTTGTTCACTAACATTGTACAGTGTTTGCACCTGTAGCTAGGGGGAGCTTACTAGGAAGATGTTTTCATACATGATAAGAAAACAAGTCGATATAAGGAAAAAACACAGATTATCCTCAATAAGTTGATTTGAATTTTGAAAACATTACAAATTTTATAACTGATTTTATTTCCCTCTTTGGCTGGTGGAACAAAGAGATAAATTTTCACCTTACCTTTAGCAATTGTGCAGGACTGTACAGTACATATTTTCTACTGTCTACCTCACCTCTAGTTTTATTCAGTTTTTGTGCATTTATTCCTTTTGCCAAAAAATTAACTTCATTCCCTTTGTATTATATACGCTTTTGAAAATAAACAAGCAAATGAATAAATGAAACAGAGAATGAATGAGTAGCTAAATGCATTTTTTATATTGCAGTAGATTAGTGTGGTATGCTTTCTTCCAAACTTCATTAAACACTGCTGAAGGCGGATGAAAGCAGAAACTAGCAATAGCACCTTAAGTTAAAGGAAGATCACATGTGAGGTCTTTTTCCTTTCATGGGCCAGAAGAACTTGCATTTATAGTATATCCTTGAGAGGCATATATTGAGATTCTTAGATAATATAGCATGTATTTTGCTCTCTCAATAAGAAACACCTGAATGGTCACTACAGAGATAGGAAAGGACTTTGGCCCCTCATGGCCTGCTGCTAATTATTGGAAATGGCGATTAGGAGAAACACGGAGGTGAAAAGCAAACAGCTACCCCATAATTGCTCAATTTCAATTTTTCTGAGCCAGTCAGCTCTGGGAGAACCTTTGTACCCAATCTGTCTCTACCCACATCCCAACACATAGGATCATCAACTTTTCTCTTAGCCACTGAGAGACCGTATCTACCAGGAGGTATCCTGGCAGAGGTGTATTGCATCTTGGGCTGCTCAGGTACCTGAAGAAGTTTCATTTCATTGACCCGCTCATCTTTTCACAGTAGATTTCTTCTGGTCACTGTCTGGACTAAGGATGAGTAACTCTTGGATCGCAAGTTGACCCATGGGCCAGTTGGCCCTATCTGGAGGGAGGATATATAGTACAGGGTACCACCATATACTGTGAAGGGCTTGTGAGCCAGTAGTTCACCTCACAAGAGGCTGTGGGCATGGCAGGCATTCTGAAGATTGCCTAGTCCATTACAGTCTTTTGCAGTTATTCCCTTTTTCTTCCTTTAAATTATGAAATTTTCAAGCGTAAGAATTTAACTCTTTGTGAGTTTGTCTATACCTTTTATATTTTCATGTGAAGTATTCTCATTTCCAAATATTATGTAATTATCACTTGAATTTCCTGTTTGACTTACTAGTTTTTAGGAGGGTTTTTGAATCTTCAGTTGATTTGTTTTAAATTTAAACATTTGCTATTAATTTCTAGGTATTTTTATACTGTAGTTAGTCGGGAAAAAATTGTACTTTTTAGAATTTCTTACGATTCTTTTATGATTAAAAATAGGATTTTTGATAAATTATTTATAATTTTTTCCCATGATTTCTCATATACTGAGAATGCCATGCTGAAATCATTTGCCTGTATTGTGTTTTTACCCATTTCTTTTATAATTGTTATAGTTTTCCCCACAAATGCAATGTTATTTGTTGCATCCAAGTTTATAATAATTTTACTATTATTGTGCCCTGTAAGCTTTTATTGACATAAAATTATTCTTTTTGTCCTATGTAATGTATTTCATTTTGCATCAAATTCTCTTTTGTTGTTATTACTACTAACTTTTTTTAAACATACCTTTTTTATCCCTTTTATTTTTAAACTTATGAAGCATTTTGTTTTAGGTGTTTCTTTCAAATAACATGTAGTTGAAATATTTAGAAACTTAATCCTGGTATATATCTTTCATAATAAACTTTTAAAATTTATTTTCATACCTGAAGGAAATATTAGTGAATATTTACCCAATCCTTGACTGGAGAAGTAATCACTAAAAAGAGAAATGATGAAAATAGTTTCAAAGGGAAGGAGTAATATGTTAGGTTGCCTAAACTTTAAAACACAGCTGTTGTAAAAATGTCACAGCCTCCTTGAAAATAGAGGAATCACTGACAAGTGTGACCAAAGCAGAAACAAAACTGAACAGAAATATAAAACATTATGATAAAGAAAAATTATATAACTAGCAATGTGGAGAAGAGTAAAAAGAATTAAGGATACACAGTGCATATGTGTAAAATGGATAGCTAGTGAGAACCTGCTGTATAGCATAGGGAGCTCAGCTTGGTGCTCTGTGATGACCTAGATGGGTGGGATGGGGGGGGTGGGAGGGAGGTCCGAGAGGGAGGGGGATATAGGTATACATACAGCTGATTCGCTTCATTGTACAGCAGAAACTAACACAACAGTGTAAAGCAATTTTACGCCAATAAAAAAAAAATTTTTTTTAAATGGGTACACAGTGGATAACTTCATGGAAACAAATCTGAAAGTAGAGATGGAAAGCAGAGAGACAGAATGTTCCTGAGCAGTAGTGTAAAGATGTCAATACACCTTCAAAGTAATCTACTTTTAATATAATTTCTACTGTGTACAATTGTAAATTGTTTTAAAATGTCTAATGGAAAAATGTATCAATAAAAACAATCAGGAACCTTAAAATTATTTTTTCCTTTGCTCATCAGTGCATCTGCAGTGTAAAGAAAATCTAAACAGAAAGTAAGCACACAGTAATTACTAGTTTCACGAATGCATGGATAAATATGACTTTCACAGTATTAAAACATAGTAAAAAAAAAGGCACAATAATTAAAACAATATGGTGTTGGTCTTAATGCTGTATCTAAATTCTAAATATGGAAATTCAATAGAATATGGAATAAGCTTGTTAAACAGAATAGAATAGGATGGAATAGAATAAAGAATCGAATAGAACAGAACAGGTATTTTTTTAAAAAAAAACCCTCTCGAAAATATTATGGGAAGAGATCTATGAATTATTGATACGTGACAAAGAAGTTACATTTTATAGTATAATAATGACTAATATTAACACATTGCCTAATATGCATTAGGCATTTTCCTAGGTGCCTTTCTAAATTGATACTAAAAGCAACCATATGAAGTATTTTCTCAATTACAGATAGGAAAAGAGAAGCTCAGATAGGCTAAGTTACTTAAAAGTTTACGGATGAGATTTGAACCCAGGCGGTTTGTCTCTAGAGTCCATACTTTTAACCACTTGGCTATATTTTCTTGTATTTGTGTGTGTGTGTGCATGAATATAAATATACCCATTATATAAATCAATATATAAATAATGCAATCTTATAAAATATATGATAAACATTGATAGTGGTGTGGTTATCTCTTACAAGAGAGATTTTAGGGAAACATTCACTCTATAATTTTGAATTCTGTGCAAAGGACATGTGTTATTGTTACTGAAAGCAAAACGTGTATTCTTTTCAGAAAAAAAAGAGAAGCCTCTCTTTTTAACAAATATGGTTGAACGACTAGGTATCCTTATGGGAGAAAATCAACTTCGAATCTTAACCACACCATATACAAAAATACCATTTGGACAGTAAAAAATACAGCCCAAATCTCAAGCATCCAGAAAGTATTAAAAAGATTGTCAGCCTAGAGGCCAGGCAGGGAGGAGCCAGGGTTGGTGCTAAGGGCTGCTCCCAAGAGCCACATGAAAGGTATATGAGGGGCTCAGGAACAAACACAGAGCCTAACCATCTCCGTGCCACACAGCTCAGTAGATGTACTTCTTAAGTTTACAAGTCCTATGCAACGTCAAGTCAGCTTGAAAACCTTAATTTTACCACCGTTATTTGCTCAGCCTATGTCCAGAACCAATCCTGTCAATGCTATCACCTGGCTAGTGATAAGATACTAATTACTGCACTTACTCAAATTGTCTTTTTTTAAACATTGATTTGACAGATCAAGGGACACTTTTTGCTCGTTAAATTTGGGGCTCAAAATTTGATTATACTTCAAAGAGAACTTTTTTTCTGTACTTCCACCTTAAGTTTCTTTCCTGTCTTCATTTTCTCCAGACCTTATCAGTGTGAGAGGTCTATTTGTGGGTTTGAAAGGAATCTTCACTGGAGCAGAAGAGACACTTTTCTCCATGGGAGGAGGAGCTGTGCTTCTGGAAAGTGGACTGTCTCCACAGGATAATTTTACACTCTATGAGTAGGACATAGAGAGTCAGAAAAACATCTGGAAATCTATAAATAACCACTTATATTTGTCAACTCTCTTCCCTCCAGACACTCTCCCTCTTATTACTAGATATTTATTGGCATTTATGTAAAATTATGAATTGAACCTAATCAATTTAGCTGCTGTTTATTAAACGAGGGGGAAATCACCTCTTTTATTTGCCAATGGTGGAAAATAGTTATAAATTGGAGCTTGAAGCAACTTGAATTGTTATCATTTTGACTCACAATCAAATACAACCCAGGATAACTGCTCCAGCTCTGAAAAACAAAATCATAAATAAGGGCTGAAGGAAAAAGCGAATGAATGAAAGTTTCGGAATAACAACTCAAAAAAGAGGCTAGAGAGAGAGAGAAATGGACAGAGACATCATCATTGAAAATCGGACAACCACTGGCACTCATTATGTTCAATTTCTAGAAACCAACCAGCATCCTCATAATCAAGCATTTACTCAGCTCCTCTGTAATAAACACCATGTATGACTCTTGAAAAAATGAAGAACATGCATACTTTTAAAAATCTTAATGTATGTGTATATTTATAATAACACCTGAAAACAAATATATTCTATAGATTGCCTTAGGCACAGTCTACACAAGGCAGTTTAGAGGGGTTAAGAAATCTCCACTAGTAACCAAGGAAGTTTTCCCCCAAGTTTACCACATCTTGAAATTGATTTATGAGGCGAAGTGCTTAAATGAGAATTTCTGGGGAAATCAGTAACTTAAGGAATATATGCCTGATACTAATGTTGTCTATCACTAGAGGGTCAAAAGGTGGAAGGAAAGACCAAAGAGCCCTAGGGATAGTAAGTTCAGAGAAGAAAGCTTCACCTCCTTCATAATTTTGTGCAGACGTGGACCGGCATATTTTTAATTTATTTCAGCTCTAGGAGAGGAAGGAATAAAGACAGATTTTTCTTTACTTTTTTCTCCTACTCCTCTTTTGAGAATCTGGTATAAGCTATAAATTCTGCCACCAAAAAAAAAAAAATGTACATGCACACATTCATCCAAGTACTGGAGGAAATTTTCAGGGATTCAAAGACTCTCTGAAATTCATCCAAGATGGAAGGTTGAGAAGCACTGATCAAAGGGTTTGTTGGCATCACAAGAAGAAGGGGGATTTGTTGGAAGTCCTGAATGTGATGAGTGCTTTCATGTCAGTTGGAAGAGAAGGCATGAGGAAAGGGCTGGAAATAAAATTACTGAGTGGCAGATAGAGTGAGTTATTTCGTCTGGAGTAAAATGTGCAAATGGATAAGACAGAAGGCAGAATTAAAAAGTTATAACCAGTACCCAGAACAAGTACAATTTGTAGGATGCAATTCACAGAGCACATTTATTTCCTTTTCTCACTGGCGTATTGGTGCTCAGTGAGCTAGATTTCCCCCTGCCTACGAACCAAAAAAAGCAGCTATAGGACTTTGTAGAACACATGCCAAAGATTAAGATCACTTTAAGTCACAAAGTTGTCTCATTTTGGTACTTAAAATGTCCAACAATGCTTCCAACTTCTGCTGGAGTGGGTCGGGGGACATGGACTACCTCCTGCTTTGATTCTCTTCCCCAACTCACTAACCCTGATTTCTGGTCCAATGGCCCTGAGATTGGAAAGTGGGGAGCGAAGGGATGTAGGGGGATGAGAAAGTGCTTGCTCTCATAAGCCATCTTCATGCTAGGTCTGAGTCAGGTCTAGGTTCAAACACACTTTTTGACTTAGGGATGGTATCTTTCCCCGTTGCTGGAGATCTTTTAGTGGCAATTCCCTAGATGCAGATAAGGGACACTCCTCTGGCTTCTCATTTCCTCTCCTTCCACAGTACCTAGGAAACTTGAGCTTCCCTCTGCAGAGGCCTGTTCCCCAGCGTGCCTCCATGAGACCCTTTCTTAACTGTGGCCCCTGTCCTGACCCTGGGGAGCAGTCATACTTACGTCGCTGTGGTACGTTTTGTGAGCGTTATGCAAAACCCCTTTTCTTACTTCTGCCCCTGGAAGAATTGGCCAGCCTGTCTTCTGCCTTTTGCAATTCTCAGGAAGGATTCAAACTCAAGAAGTGAGTGAAATCCCTCAACTGCTGGGAAAACAGTGGAAGCTCTCTGATTGGTCCTGAGGAAGTTGAGGTGAAGGAGGTCACTCACCCCATTTCTTCTCCTGGGTGGTGGTGAGTGGCTCACTGCATACCAATAACACTTTCTTCAAGATCATTCTCACAAATTCTCTCTGGATCTTTTTACATGCTCAGTGTGGAAGGCCGTATTTAATATGATCTTGAGCATCTAAATGTTTGTAAGTTCTACTGTTGGTTTATCCCACAACCCATTTTAGAATTAGCTTAGGGCAAAAATTAGATAAAACTTTCAATACACAGAAAATAATGAACATATATGTGTAGTCTTACAGAAATGAAAACAAAATTAAAACGTATATGCATATTGTAGACAAAATAGTTGTGAATCAATATATAAGGTTTTAATTTACAAATTTAACAAACTCTATTGGCACTTTTCCAAGCACTTTACAGACTAACTTCTTTAATCCTCGTAACAATCAACTTTACAACACAAGCACTACTATTGTCGTCCTCATTTTCCGTTGAAGAAACTGATGCCCAGAGAGGCTCAGCAACCCGTCCAAGGTCACACAGCTGGCAAGTGGCAGAGCTAGGGTTTAAGCCTATGCAGTCTGAGTCCAGTATGATTGATCTTAGCCACTATGCTATCCTTCCTCTCAAGGTTATTGGAATCCCTGAGTAATTCTAAAAGGAGAAAGTATATATTTTATCAATCTGAATTCCAGAGTGGTAATTTCAACCACTCTGCGGCTACAACTCTCAAATGCTTTGCTTCCCTGTAGCTCTGTCCCTCTTACGACCTGGCAAATCAGATCACGTCAATTTCTTACTTAAAATCTTTAGTATTTTTTTATTACTCACCAAGACCACATTTCTTGGTGATGTATGAAAAGCCTTTCATGTTCTTCATGTTCTAGTTTCTTTTAACATCTGTAATCTCATTCCCTGTCATTTCGCTAAACACTCTTCTCCATCATGCTTATCTACTTGTCTGTGCCCTGAACAAGCTAAAGCTATTTTATTTCTCTATACCATGCCATCCACGTGGAATTATCTCTTCCATGTATACCTTTATAGTCTTCAATCCACAAATGAATTGATTTTTCTTCTAAGAAGCCATCCTTGACCCTTCCATCCATCTATGTATCCATCTATTCGTCCATGCTTTTGTCATACATTCACCAAGTGCCACAGGTCTTAGCTTTCCAGGTGCTGGAATATAATGGCGACCAAAGCAGATACAAATCTTCATTTCCTCTTTGGTGCTCTCTTAATCCCTGGGAAAATATTGATTTCATTCCATGTTGCATCATTTTGTAATAGTTTGTTTACACCTCTCCTCTGCACTATAATCCGAGATCCTCCAGGGCCCCCAAACAGGTCTTTTAAACAATATTATCTCCATTTCTCCAGGCACATAACAGGGTTCTTAGCATAGACATGATAAGTGATGGATTATTAAATTAATTAATAAATGCACACATTAGTGAGATGTAAATGAATAGTTGAATCTAAAGATACACTTGCTACTTTTGTATTATTATTATTATTTGGTGTAGTTAGAAATTGGTACATGGGGAACTAATAAGAAAAATGTTTCTGGAGTCTAGGTTCAAGGGTTTCGAGTCTGAACTAGCTTCCTACAGCTGTGGGAAAAAATGTGGAGCAGGAGAGGATTTGGCCTCAATTGAGAGAACATGAAAGTGATCCACTCTGAAGGCAAAATGAATGCAGCTTTTCAGATTTAAGACTTGCTCTGTTATCCAGAAAACTGTTGAATTGACCAAAATGGAAATTTCTAGCAGAGAAGGGCAAAATTACAAAAAGAGATGTCAAAAGTTTTCAAAAATGTATGGTTTAATTTTTTTCTATCCGAAGTTAGATTCTTTCCTTTGATTTCAAGGGATTCCAATAAAGGGTTTTAATATTTAAAGATAAATAAAACACCCTACTGAGCCAAGTTACCCACAGTCTTCTCATGCAAAGTGAACTGAATATTCAAAGAAATTAAAGGTAAGGTATAGTTAAGAAGTTGCTGTTCTTAGTGAACGTGGCTCTCTGTTGATGTGTGTGTTCAGTACTTGGATTGACTTTCAGCACATTTTCTTAAATTCATCTCCCAGGCTTCCAGAGAATTATTAACAACTCAAAGAAGAAAGCTGTCTTTTTATTAGATCTTTTTATGCTTATCTAATAAAATAAATAATGGTTTCTTTGATGTCACTGTATCAAGGATTACATTTCCTCTAAGGAAATTATTCATATCCCTTCCACAATATGGTGAAAACGCTGAGTCACCTGCCATTGACCTTCACATGTTTATGTGTACTTATCTAAACCACACATCTGTTCTTTATTTTCCGATAAAGAGACCATATGCCCCTTGACTCACATATAAGAGCATAATGTTCTAAAACAAACGCACTAAAGTTAATTGAGGTTATGGGGAGGGGGAAGGGTGAGCTGTGACAGGGCGAGAGAGAGTCATGGGCATATACACACTAACAAACGCAGTAAGGTAGATAGCTAGTGGGAAGCAGCCGCATGGCACGGGGATATTGGCTCGGTGCTTTGTGACAGCCTGGAGGGGTGGGATGGGGAGGGTGGGAGGGAGGGAGACGCAACAGGGAAGACATATGGGAACATATGTTTATGTATGACTGATTCACTTTGTTATAAAGCAGAAACTAACACACCATTGTAAAGCAATTATACCCCAATAAAGATGTTAAAAAAAAATAAAATAAAATAATTTAGGAGATAAAATAAACTTTCAAGAGGATTCACATTCAATGCTCTAGCTGTGTAAAAGAGCAGAATTTATTTCTAAACTCAAGAGTGGCATTTTATCTCTTCTTCCATAATGCTCTGGTGAATAAAATAGTTTAATGAAATAACATTTTAAGAAAGCTAAAGAGTTAGCATCCATTTATTGGTGACTTTTTAGTGAAAAGTTATATAAAAATGGCTTTCACAGTTTTGGTCCAGGTTCATAGCAAATACTTCATACCTTAGAATAAATTTAAAACATTTTTTTCAAACTTTATATTCTACCTATTTATGCCACCCAAAGGCAGTCTTAGAGACATATCAGCCCTAGGTCTGAAACTTACAAAGTAATAATAATTTCATATTTGAAAAAACTCAACTTTTAAAAAACTTTTACATTATTGACTTTCATTTGCTCCTTACAATAATCTATTAAGGTAGGAAGGACTATTATTATTTTGGTTCTACCAATGAGGAAACTAAAGCTCAAAGAGCTTAAACAAACAGTCTGAAGTTCTAATGACAAAAGAGAAGATAGATTTTGAACCCAGGTCCTTTGCCAAATATAATGCTAAAAAACACAGTGGTGATTCAGAAAAGTGGAAGTTAATGGTTTAAGTCACATGAAGATGCTTGTTCTCAGTAAACACAGGGCATAATCATCGAAGTACGTACCCACTGATATTATTTATCTATCTGTCTAGATATACATTTTCTTAGATTCAACCAAACCACAGCCGGAGTGGGAGATTTAATGTATCTTTTTCAGACTTTAATGGCTGAAGTTGACAAATATAAAAGGTGCAGATTAGTTTTAATATAGACACATTGACTCCAAGCCCAAGAAATATACATGATTTTCAAATATTCATGGAAAATATACAAAAAACTGATCCCATACTGGAGAAACAGAAAATCCAATAAATTCATAGTTAAAAATGCTACAGTTGTAGTGAAAAGAGAGTCCTTCAAATATTATTTCTTGGAAATAATAATAATAAACAATACATGCTTAACTCTTGAATTAAAGTGGAAATAAAGTGAAATAAAAGACATTTTAAAATCAATGTGAATGAAAATGTTATATGTCAAAACCTATAGGGCATTACCAAATCTATAACCCAGAGGAAACTTTATAGTTTTAAGATTTATATTAATGAATAGGAAATATTGAACAAAACTGAAATTAGAAAAGATAACAAGAGACAAAAGAAGAAATTAGTAAAGTTAAAAAGGTAAAGATAAAAGCAAAATTTAATGAAGTAGGTAAGAACCACCACCACCACAAAAACAGATCTGTACAGTGCTGGTTCTTTAGACTGAAAACAGAATTCGACAAATCTTTTAATCATGTATGACTAAGACGAAAAGATTAAGTAAGGAGAAAAATATAAACACACAGCATCATTAATATAGATATTGACAGAAGAGATGTTTTGGCTAAGATCATCCCTTATTTAATAAAAATTTACACTGAAAATTTTTTTTTTTTTTTGCGATATTCAGGCCTCTCACTGTTGTGGCCTCTCCCGTTGCGGAGCACAGGCTCCGGACGCACAGGCTCAGCGGCCATGGCTCATGGGCCCAGCCGCTCCGCGGCATGTGGGATCTTCCCGGACCGGGGCACGAACCCCTGCATCGGCAGGCGGACTCTCAACCACTGCGTCATCAGGGAAGCCCTGTATATTCATATTTTGAACAAGAAAAAGTAATCTTAATGACCATTTCTCTGTTGCTTCATGAACTCATAATCTCCCATGAGGAAATGCCAAGTTAACATAGTGTTTATGCTAAGAAAATCCCCAAGAAACCATATAAAGAACAAAATCAGAGCACCAGCTTTCAAAGCTAGAGAGTATATAGTTTTATCATTAACATAAAATGTATCTGTCTATGTATCTATAGGTAGATAAATATCCATCCCCCCCACCCCGACCAAGACTTTTGCAATAAGTTCTTGTTGCCTTCTTCCTTGTATTTTGGTGTTAAGTAGGAATCAGGTACAAAATAACATGGAAAGCAAAGTCCCATATAAAATCTAGGACGCATACCAGATTACCAACAGTGGTTAGCTTTGGGAACTGTGGCGTGAAAAGTTACAGAAGGCTTTCTACCTTTATACACATCTATAATATTTAAACTCATAAAAACCACATATTTTTATTAGACAAAGTAAAAAAAATAGTTCATATACTTTGACCCATAACTCAAAGTACAAGAGTCTCTTTCAAGGAAAAACTCATAAAAAAAAAAAAGCCTTAACTTTACCCTTATAATGTCATAATATTGAACAATTATATATAATAAATATTCAACAATATAAAATAATTATCTTAATTACAGCTTGTTAAAACAGTAGATTATTCTTCAAATGAAGTGGTTTCAGAAATGTTTAATATCACTACTTAAAGAATAGTCTTGGCTTCCCTGGTGGCGCAGTGGTTGAGAGTCCACCTGCCGATGCAGGGGACACGGGTTCGTGCCCCGGTGCGGGAGGATCCCACATGCCGCGGAGCGGCTGGGCCCGTGAGCCATGGCCGCTGAGCCTGTGCGTCCGGAGCCTGTGCTCCGCAACGGGAGAGGCCACAACAGTGAGAGGCCCGCGTACCGGTTAAAAAAAAAAAAGTTTAATAGCTGGGGAAATGCTTATAATTATATATTTATCTTAGGTTATAACAAATGCAGAGTCTGGTTACTTTTTAACCTTCACTAGACCTTAATCATCCTTTTGTGTTCTATGATGCAGGTTAAATATATAGCTGGATGATGGATGGATACGGAGATAGGAAAGAAGGGCCCTGAACACTTCTATGTGCATTATGGTGCCACATTTAATCTTCATAACATCTCCATTTTGCATATAAGAACACTAGGCACAGAGAGCTTTTGTCACTTGCCATCTTCCTCTCTATCCATCCATCCACTTGACAAATATTTATTGAGTTCCTACTATTTGCCTGTGACAGGTGTTGGGAACAGACAGACATGCAAGATAGACATGGTTCCTGCCCTCAAGGATCTTAGAGTCCAGCATGGAATCAAGCATGGTATAATTAAAATAATTATTGCATAACTAACTAATTAATTGTAATTATGAAAAGTATATAAAGGAAGTACTTAGGTAGGGAAAGAGAAAATTGAGGTAAGGCTCAGCAATGAAGGAATAAAGGATGTCTGAGGTTAATGTAATAAGACACATTCTTCTATATTTCCTCTTCCACTTACTGTGAAATTAAAAATAAAGTACCTATTGAGCTTGTACTGGATGCCAAAGAGGGGGCTAGAGCTGTGGACTTTATAATACAGGTCAATCCCAGGAAGGAAACAGATGTTCTTAGTAAGAATAATGCAGAGATTGCTGTTTTATAAAGGGCAGAGTCAAATTCCTGGGAGAAATTTTCCTTTCCTCAGAGAAGGAAAGTGTATGGTGTATGGTCTTTGTGAAAAATTCATGCTCACTTGGGTGGGGTGTACCAATTTTTTAATGAAGAAATAAACACTTTACGTTTACAGTTTGGTTATAATTGAGATTATAGTTCAGTTTAAAGTGAAATCAGAGTACCCATTTTTTGTTCCATCACAGGACTGTTGTTCAATTTTCGCCTTTAGGGATGAATGAGGTCCATTAATATTCAATTGAAAGAATTCATCTCAAAGAATTCAAGCAGGAACCAGGGAGATATGTTTCCCAAATGAAGATGGGGTAATTGATTGGGGGCCTCGGATGAGGAATATCCAGAAAAAAGGAGGGGGATTAAAGAGAGAGGGTCAGCAAAGAAAGAGCACCCAAATGTTCCTGCTCATGTAAACGTCAGTCTCTTATGAGTTGAATTAATATGTCAGTCTGCAGAGATGGATAAATTTGGGTTGCTTTGATTTACTCCTAGATTTATATTGATGAGTGGATATGGTATGGGTAGGGGAGCTCATATTGTGAGAGCTAAGGTTAGTGCAAGTACGGGTGCAATTATAAATATGGTGGTGGAAGATGTGGCTGGTCGTAAGGGTTCTTTAGTGAACAGTTTGATTGCATCGGCGAAAGGTTGTAGTAGGCCGTATGGACCTACGATGTTTGGTCCTTTTCGGAATTGTATATAACCTAGGATTTTGCGTTCTACTAATGTTAGAAATGCTACGGCTAAAAGAATGGGAAGAGTGAGTGTTAAAATGTTAATTATAAACATTTGTTGAAGAGAGGATTTGAACCTCTGAGTATAAAAGTTTAAGTTTTATGCAATTGCCGTACTCTGCCACTTCAGCAAAACCCTGATCTTGGGCAGGGCATATTTGCGCTAGATTATTAGGTTGAGATTGGGTCACTAATTGTTTGAAGGCGCTTTTTAAAGTTGGCCTTATTTCTCTTGTCCTTTCGTACCGGGAGAAATGCGTAATAGATAGAAACCGACCTGGATTGCTCCGGTCTGAACTCAGATCACGTAGGACTTTAATCGTTGAACAAACGAACCCTTAATAGCTGCTGCACCACTAGGATGTCCTGATCCAACATCGAGGTCGTAAACCCTATTGTCGATATGGACTCTAGAATAGGATTGCGCTGTTATCCCTAGGGTAACTTGTTCCGTTGATCAAAATTTTGGATCAATAAGTGATGTTATACTTTGGCTGGTAGGCCTAGGTTTTAATCACTCGGAGGGTTTTTTATACTCCGAGGTCACCCCAACCGAAATTGTCAGCTCATGTAAAGCTTTGTTATCCCTTGGTGGTATTATTTTATGCTTTTTGAGTTGATTAATTGAAGCTCCATAGGGTCTTCTCGTCTTATTGTGTTATCCCCGCCTCTTCACGGGGAGGTCAATTTCACTGATTGGGAGTAAGAGACAGTAAAACCCTCGTGTGGCCATTCATACAAGTCCTTATTTAGAGAACAAGTGATTATGCTACCTTTGCACGGTCAAGATACCGCGGCCGTTTAACGATTGTCACTGGGCAGGCAGTGCCTCTAATACTAGTTATGCTAGAGGTGATGTTTTTGGTAAACAGGCGGGGTTTGTGTTTGCCGAGTTCCTTTTACTCCTTTTAATCTTTCCTTAGTGCACACCTGTGTTGGATTAACAGTATGATTAATAAATAATTTAGTGTTGGGTTATATTTATTAGTTGTTAACTATCAGTATATTATCAGTTACTGATATAGGCTTGTGCAAGGAGAAAATTTTTCTTGTTACTCATATTAACAGTATTTCTTCTATAGTTGAATAGATTAGTCCAATAGTCAGGCTAGGAGTTGTTTTATTTATTGTTGAAATTAAAACTTGTTTTTGTTGTTGAGCTTGAACGCTTTCTTAATTGGTGGCTGCTTTTAGGCCAACTATGGTTTAAGTTTTATGTTACTCTCTAGTAAAGGTTGTATCCGTTTCTAAAAAGCTGTACCTTTTTAGACTAACAGTTAAACATACGTTGAAACTTAATGTGGTTTTTAGTATTGTTTAATGTTGAACTGAAATTCCTTTCTTGGACAACCAGCTATCACCAGGCTCGTTAGGCTTTTCACCTCTACTTACAAGTCTTCTCACTATTTTGCCACATAGATGAGTTTGTTCTAATTACTGCTCATAAGTAGCTCGTCTGGTTTCGGGTAATTTAACTTAAGGTCTCTTTGCTAAATTATTACTAGTTAAATCATTATGCAAAAGGTACAAGGGGTAAACTTTGCTTTTTTCTACTTTTAATAATTCTTTCATCTTTCCCTTACGGTACTTTCTCTATAGCGCCACTGGTAGTTAAATTTCTATCTCCTATACTTTAGACGTATGGTAAATGTTTTATTTGGTTGACTTATAGTAGTAGTGATGGGGGGGGGTGGGCTAGATATAGTTCAAGATGTACACGGGTTGTGGAATCTTCTAGGTGTAAACTAGATGCTTTGTTTAAGCTACATCTTGTTTATCCAAGCACACCTTCCGGTATGCTTACCTTGTTACGACTTGTCTCCTCTTGTACGCCTGCTTAGCATGGGTTAGCGATCTGGGGCTTTGCTGTGGTACTTGAGGAGGGTGACGGGCGGTGTGTGCGTGCTTCATGGCCTTATTCAATTAAGCATTCTATTCTTAATTTACTGCTAAATCCTCCTTTAGTTTTTAGATTTCATAAAAACTTTCGTGTAGGTTTAAAGGGGTGTTCTTATTATAGAAAATGTAGCCCATTTCTTCCCAACCCATAGGTTACACCTTGACCTAACGTTTTTACGTGCAATAGTTGTGCTTACTTTCGTTCCTTTTTAGGGTTTGCTGAAGATGGCGGTATATAGACTGAAGTAGCAAGGGTTGGTGAGGTTAATCGTGGTTTATCGTTTACAGAACAGGCTCCTCTAGAAGGATATGAAGCACCGCCAAGTCCTTTGAGTTTTGGGCTGTTGCCGGTAGTACTCTGGCGAATAGTCTTGTTTTGGGACTATTTAAGTTTACGACTAAGCATAGTGGGGTATCTAATCCCAGTTTGGGTCTTAGTTGTCGTGTACTCAGTTTATGGTAAAGTTACTTTCGTAGTTTAACTTAATTTTAATTATGGCTTTTTACAGCTTAATTAAGGTTTAACTTTATTTTTATATCGTTCTTTGACACTCTTTACGCCGGGTGTCTATTAATTTGGGTCAATCGTATGACCGCGGTGGCTGGCACGAAATTTACCAACCCTAATTAGCATGGCTAGGTCAAACTTTCGTTCATAGCCTAATTCTTGTCACTGCTGTATCCCGTGGGGGTGTGGCTAGGCAAGGCGTTGTGAGCTACTAGTATAGTGTGCTTGATGCCCGCTCCTTTTAGTCTTTAATGATTTGAAGGGCATTCTCACTGGGATGCGGATGCTCGCATGTGTAAGTCTGCTAAGAACTAATAGAAAGGCCAGGACCAAACCTTTGTGTTGATGGGGCAATAATGTCCATCTAGACATTTTCAGTGTCTTGCTTTATAAAAATTTAAGCTACATCAACGGGGGGGGGTAGAAAATTATTTGTATAATTTCATTATGGGGCTTGTGTCAGATTTAGTATTGATTTATTAAAAAAAGTGCGCGTAGATCTAGGGACGAAGCACTGTAGGGGGGTGGTGAATATTAAAGCAGACGATCAGTTTTGTAAGGGGGAAGGGGGGTTAAACCTCTATGAGATAGGGTTTTTTGAGTCCGGGGGGAATATGGAGTACTATGTCCTGTGACCATTAATTAAATAACACCTGTTGGTTGTGCTAGTCCAATCAAAAATACACACGGGCCCAGCTACAATTTATCTGACTGTGACAGGGCCTTTCTAAGGCCATAGCTGAGTCGGTGCAAGCCCCCCCCAAAAATTAAAAGATACCAAATGTATGAAACCTCAGTTATGTTAGGCATGGGCTGATTAGTCATGAGTCCATCGAGATGTCTTATTTAAGAGGAACGAGTGGGCGATTTTAAATTAAAATGGTCCTGAAGTAAGAACCAGATGTCTTATAAAGATCATTATTAGCTACCCCCACGAAGTATGGGCCCGGTGCGAGAAGAGGGATCCCTGCCAAGCGGGTTGCTGGTTTCACGCGGCATGGTAGTTAAGCTCGTGATCTAATGGAGTGACCATAGGATATAATGGAAATAAAAATATTAGGGGACATATAATATGTAAGAGCATGCATATTATGTAATATGTAAAATTAATGATAATTAATACGAGCTTTAACTTATCGTATGGAAAATAAATGAATGCACAATAATACATAGCATGTATATATGAATATTTATAAGGAGAAGACTAGAATATTAATATGCATGTGTATGTGTGTATGTGGTGTGTACAGTAAAATGTTTTTAAAACAGTTACTTTTAATACTGAGGTAGTACTGTGATGTTATAGTAATTGTACAATAAGCTTTTCCAAGGAATAGTTTATGTAGAATTCCAGCTTTGGGTGTTGGTGGTGAGGTTTAATGTCTCTTCCTTGAGTCTTAGGGAGGAATAGGGTTCTCCTTTTCCGGTTTACAAGACCGGGGTATTTTGTTATACTACAAAGACCCTTCATTTTAGGAGTTTATTTTCAATAAGGCTGATTGTTGGCATTAGCACTAAGATCAGGAGGAAATATAGAATAGATGCTAATTGGCCTACAATGATGTATGGGTGTTCTACAGGTTGGCCCCCAATTCATGTTAGGGTTAGGAGGTCTGCGATTAGAGTTCAAAATAAGAGTTGGCTAAAGGGTCGGAATATTATGCTTCGTTGTTTAGATGTTTGAAGTATTGGGATAAAGATTAGGATGAGGATAGAAAGTAGTAGTGCTAGTACTCCTCCAAGTTTATTGGGAACTGATCGTAGGATTGCGTATGCGAATAGGAAGTATCATTCTGGTTTGATGTGTGCAGGGGTGCTTAGTGGATTTGCTGGGGTATAGTTATCAGGGTCTCCTAGTAGGTCAGGGGCGAATAAGGTTAGTGCTAGCAGGGTTAGGATTAAGAGTAGGGCACCTAGGGTGTCTTTAATTGTGTGATAAGGGTGGAATGGGATTATATCTATGTTGGATGGGATTCCTGTGGGGTTATTGGATCCTGTCTCGTGTAGGAACAGTAGGTGAACAGCTGTTAATGCTGTGATGATGAATGGGAGGATAAAGTGGAAGGCAAAGAAACGTGTTAGTGTTGCTTTGTCTACGGAAAATCCGCCTCAGATTCATTCTACTAAGGTGGTGCCGATGTAAGGGATTGCTGATAGGAGATTAGTAATGACGGTTGCGCCTCAGAATGATATCTGTCCTCAGGGTAGGACATAGCCTACGAATGCGGTGGCTATAACTGTTAGTAGTAGGAGTACACCAACGTTTCATGTTTCTTGGAATATATAAGAGCCATAGTATAGGCCACGTCCGATGTGGGCGTAGAGGCAGATGAAGAATATGGAGGCTCCGTTTGCATGTAGATAGCGGATAAATCAGCCATAGTTGACGTCTCGACAGATGTGTGCGACTGATGAAAAAGCGGTTGAGGTGTCTGGTGTATAGTGTATTGCTAGGAATAAACCTGTTAGGATTTGTGTGATTAGGCAGAGGCCTAATAAGGAACCAAAATTTCATCATGAGGAGATGTTAGATGGAGTGGGCAGGTCAATGAATGCGTTGTTGAGGATTTTTATTAGTGGGTGTGTTTTTCGGATATTGGTCATTAGGGTTCTTGTAGTTGAATTACAACGATGATTTTTCATGTCATTGGCCATGGTTGGAGTCCATGTGAGAATAATGGCAATATATATTGTTTTTACTATGAGCACTATTTTTGTGATTAGTCTTGTGGGGGTTTCTTCAAAGCCTTCACCAATTTATGGTGGCTTAGGGTTGATTGTGGGTGGTGCTATGGGATGTGGAGTTGTTTTTAGTTTTGGGGGCTCATTTTTAGGTTTAATAGTATTTTTAATTTATTTAGGAGGAATGTTAGTTGTGTTTGGTTATACAACGGCCATGGCTACTGAGCAATATCCTGAGGTTTGGGTTTCTAATAAAGTTGTATTTGGGGGATTTCTTTTAGGCCTAGTGTTAGAGTTATTAGTAGTGATGTATGTTTTAAAGGGTGGGAAAGTGAATATTGTGTTTGAGTTTAATGGGTTGGAGGATTGAGTTATTTATGATACAGGGGATTCTGGATTTTTTAGTGAGGAAGCTATGGGGATTGCTGCGTTGTATAGTTATGGCGCTTGGTTGATTGTTGTTACTGGATGGTCTTTGTTTATTGGTGTAGTGGTTATTATAGAGATTACTCGGGGTAATTAAATAGTAGTATACTGAGGGTTATAGTGATGAGGAAAGATAGGAAGTAGAGCTTGATAAGTCCTTTTTGGTTTGAAGTTAGTGTGGAGGCTTTTAGTTGAATGAGAGCTGTTGTTTTTGGTAGAGCTGTTTCTATTCAGATTAGATCTAGTAAGGAGGTTGCGAGCTTCTGGCTTATTGTTAGGATTAGATGGGGAGGTAAGCGGTGTATGATTGTAGGGAAGTAACCTAGTAGGGTAGAAAATTTAATAGAGTCTGATGAGTAGGGGTATTTTAGGTTTTTTGAGTAGGTATTGATTTCGAATGCGAGAACAAAGCCTAGGGTTGTTACTGTAAGGGCTGTTAGTTTTAGATATAGAGGTATAGTCATTAGAGGGGTGTTTATTGGGGGTATGCTATTGGAGAGGATGAATCCGGCAAAGATACTTCCGATTAATAGGCGTTTAATGGGGTTGATCAGTATGGGATCTGTTTCATTGATGTTTATGAGAGGGGGGAAGCGGGGTTGTTCTAGTAGAGTAAAAAAAATGATACGAGTGCTGTAAATAGCTGTTATGGAGGTGGCGATTAGTGTTAGTAATAGGGCTCAGGCGTTGGTATAAGACGAAGTGGCGGTTTCAATGATGAGGTCTTTAGAATAGAATCCTGTGAGAAATGGTATTCCTGTTAGTGCGAAGCAGCCGATGATTAGGGCGGTTGTGGTGAAGGGAAGAATTTTGTATAATCCTCCTATCTTTCGAATATCTTGTTCATTATTTAAATTGTGGATGATAGAGCCAGAACATAGGAATAACATGGCTTTGAAGAAAGCATGTGTACAGATGTGCAAGAATGTTAGGTGTGGTTGGTTGAGGCCTAGTGTCGTTATTATTAGGCCAAGCTGGCTGGAGGTGGAAAAAGCAATGATTTTTTTGATATCATTTTGGGTTAAGGCACAGATAGCTGTGAATAGAGTGGTAAGGGCGCCTAGAGAAAGTATTATTGTTTGAATAAGTTCATTATTTTCTGTTAGGGGGTGAAAGCGGATAAGTAAGAAAATTCCTGCTACGACTATTGTGCTTGAGTGAAGTAGGGCTGATACTGGGGTGGGACCTTCTATTGCTGAGGGTAGTCATGGGTGTAGACCAAATTGGGCTGATTTTCCAGCTGCGGCTAACGTAAGTCCTAGGAGGGGGAGGGTTGGGGGATTTTGGCTGAGTGTAAAGATTTGTTGTAAGTCTCATGCATTTGTATTATGTAGGAATCAGGCTATTGATAGAAGGAATCCAATGTCTCCGATACGATTATATAGGATTGCTTGAAGAGCGGCCGTGTTAGCGTCTGTTCGTCCGAATCATCAGCTAATTAGTAGGAAAGATATAATTCCTACTCCCTCTCACCCAATAAATAATTGGAAGAGGTTGTTAGCTGTGACGAGGATAAGTATAGTGATGAGGAAGATGAGTAGATATTTGAAGAATTGGTTGATGTAGGGGTCGGAGTGTATGTATCATATTGAAAATTCTATGATAGATCACGTAATGAATAGTGCTACGGGCATGAATATAAGTGAAAAGTAGTCTATTTTAAAGCTGAGTGTTAATTTAAGAGTATGGATAGTGATTCAGTGTCAGTTTGAGATGAGTATTTCTTGATTTGTGTGGATAAATATTGTTATTGGGACTAGGCTGGTGATGAAAGCAAAGAGGGTTATATTTTTTACATAATGTTGATACTTGTTGTTTTTGTAGAAGTCTGTACTAGATGCTATAACGGGGGTGATTAGTATAAGTAGTGTCAGTAGGGTGGAAGAGGTAAATAAGTTTATTACTTTTACTTGGAGTTGCACCAATTTTTTGGTTCCTAAGACCAATGGATAACTACCATCCTTTAAAAGTTTGAAAAAGCCACATTGTTAGGTGTGGAGCACATGAATTAGCAGTTCTTGCAGTTCTTTTTCGGTAAATAAGAAGGCTTTATCTTCTATTTTTAGTCTCACAAACTAATGGTTTTTTTAAACTATACTTACAATAAAGAGGTCCTAGAATGATTTTAGGATTTAGTGATAGGAGTAGGAGGGGGATAATGTGTAGGGCTATTAAGGCATGCTCTCGTGTAAAAGTAGGGGTAAGATTGTTGATATGGTGTGTGTGTTTGCCACGTTGTGTTATGATTAGCATATATAAGGAGTAGAGGGCTGTGATTACAATGTTTACTCCTATGAGGATAATAGTGAGGTTTGATCATGAGAAAGTTGACATAATTACAAGTAGCTCTCCGATCAAATTAATGGTAGGGGGCAGGGCGAGGTTTGTTAGGCATGCTAATAGTCATCAAGTAGTTATTAGTGGAAAAAAGATTTGTAGGCCTCGTGCTAGGATTATGGTTCGGCTATGAATGCGTTCGTAGTTTGAGTTTGCTAGACAGAATAGTATGGAGGATGTAAGGCCATGGGCAATTATTAAGGCGGTAGCTCCTATGTAACTTCAAGGGGTTTGGATAAGGACAGCTGCAATGATGAGTGCTATGTGGCTGATTGAGGAGTATGCGATTAGTGATTTTAGATCTGTTTGGCGTAGACAAATAGAACTGGTTATGATTATCCCTCATAGAGATAGTACAAGGAAGGGGTAAGCTATGTGTTCTGTTAGGGGGTTAAGAATTGATGTGATTCGTAGTATTCCATAACCTCCGAGTTTTAATAGTACAGCTGCAAGGACTATTGAGCCTGCAATGGGGGCTTCTACATGTGCTTTGGGTAATCAGAGATGTAATCCATAAAGGGGTATTTTTACTAGAAAGGCTATTATGCAAGCTAATCATATGAAAGTGTTAGATCAGGAGGTTGATAGTGGTTGGGTTCAGTATTGTAACAGTAGGAAATTTAGGGAGCCTACTGTATTTTGTAGGTATGTTAATGCTACTAGTAGAGGGAGAGATCCTATGAGTGTATAGAATAGGAAATAAAGTCCTGCGTTAAGTCGTTCTGTTTGGTTGCCTCAACGGGTGATGAGGATGAGAGTGGGGATCAATGTGGCTTCAAATGTAATATAAAACATAATTAGTTCTATAGCAGTGAAGGTTATAATTAAGAGGGTTTGTAGCGTAACCAGTATTGTAATGTAGAGCTTTTTTCGGGCAAGTGGTTCTTTTAGGAGGTGAGATTGACTTGCTATTAGTATTAAGGGGAGAAGTCATATTGTTAGCATTAAGAGTGGTGCGGAAAGGGGGTCAGAGAAAAATGTTAAAGAGTAGTTAAGACTATTATCGTTAAATTGATTAAGTAGGAGTAAGCTTGTAAAGCTAATTAACAAACTATGGGCTGTAGTATTGATTCAGATAAAGTTACTTTTTGATAATCAAGTCAGAGGTATAAGTATGATAGTAGGAATAATAAATTTTAGCATTGGAGGAGATTAAGGTTTTGTACATAGTCAGTACCATATGTGTTGGAGACTATGACTAGTAAGGCTAGTCCGATAGCTGCTTCGCAGGCTGCAAATACTAGGAGAATGATTGGTATCATGTTGGCTAGGGTGAAGTGTGTGTTTAGGATTGTGAGGGTCGCTAGGATGAATAATGATAGTATTATGCCTTCTAGGCATAATAGTGCGGATATTAGGTGGGATCGGTGTATTAATAAGCCTGTGAGGGATACTGCGAAGGCAATTAGAATATTAATGTGGACTAAGGACATTTGGTACTTGTGGGTTTAGGTCACAGTCTAGTGGGTCGAAACCACTTGTTTTATTTTAAACTAAGTATCATATTTATTTCATTCTAGGCCTTTTTGGGTTCATTCATAGGCTAGGCTAGTTGCTAGTAGAGAGATTAGGAATAAGGCCATGAGGAATATTGTTGTTAGATTATTTGTTTGGATTGCTCAAGGTAGGGGGAGTAGGAGAGTAATTTCTAGGTCAAAGAGGAGAAAAGTAATTGCCACTAGGAAGAACTTTATGGAAAAGGGTAGGCGGGCAGATCCTATTGGATCAAAGCCACACTCATAAGGACTAGTTTTTTCTGCATAGGCGTTTAGTTGGGGGAGTCAAAAGGCAATAAGTATGAGTAGTAGGGCTAGGGTTGTGTTTGTTAGTAGTGTTGATAGAAGGTTTATTGTTCTTTTTCGGGGTATACCGAAACTAACTGATTGGAAGTCAGTTGTACTTATTAATACTAAAAGGACTATGAGCCTCATCAATAGATTGATACATAGAGGAATAATCATACGACGTCTACGAAATGTCAATATCAAGCAGCGGCTTCGAAGCCAAAGTGGTGACTTGATGTAAAGTGGAACATTACTTGGCGTATGAAGCAGATAATGAGGAAGGTGGATCCGATGATGACATGTAGTCCGTGGAAGCCTGTGGCTACGAAGAAAGTGGAGCCGTAGACTCCGTCTGAGATTGTAAATGGGGCTTCATAGTATTCTGATACTTGGAGTAGAGTGAAATAGAGACCAAGTATGATTGTAATAAGGAGGGCTTGGAGTATATGTTTACGGTCACCTTCTATAAGGCTATGGTGGGCTCAAGTGATAGACACACCAGAAGCTAATAGTACGGAGGTATTGAGGAGAGGGAGTTCTAGTGGATTTAAGGGGTGGATACCTGTTGGTGGTCAGGAGCCTCCTAGTTCGGGAGTAGGGGCAAGGCTTGAGTGGTAAAAAGCTCAGAAGAAGCCTGTAAAAAATAGGACTTCTGATAAGATAAATAGGACTATGCCATATCGAAGTCCTTTTTGAACGGTTGGTGTGTGGTGGCCCTGGAAAGTACTTTCTCGGATGATGTCTCGTCATCATTGGTATATTGTTAAGGTGTTTGTTAAAAAACTTAAAGTCAGTAAAATTATTGAGTTGAAATGGAATCATATGATTAGGCCCGATGTTATGAGAAATGCTGAGAGAGCTCCTGTAAGTGGTCAAGGACTGGGGTTTACTATGTGATATGAGTGGGTTTGGTGGGTCATTATGTATTGTCTTGCAAGTATAGGCTTACTAGTAATGTAAATACGTAGGCTTGGATCAGGGCTACAGCGAACTCGAGGATGACTAATAGAGTGAGGATAATAAATGTGATGAGGGCTGTGGGTAGATTAATGCCTATTAATGCAAGAGTTGCACTTCCAATTAGGTGTAGTAATAGGTGACCTGCTGTGATGTTTGCTGTTAGTCGTACTGCTAAAGCTAAGGGTTGAATAAATAGGCTGATAGTTTCGATTATTACTAGCATAGGAATTAGGAAAGTGGGTGTGCCTAATGGTAAAAGGTGGGCTAGAGATATTTTTGTCTTATTACGGAAGCCGATAAAGACGGTGCCAGCTCATAGTGGAATAGCCATGCCTAAGTTTATAGAGAGTTGAGTAGTAGGTGTGAATGAGTGAGGTAACATTCCAAGAAGGTTTGTGGAAGCGATGAAAAGGAAAAGTGAGGTGAGTATTAGGGATCAGGTTTGTCCTTTGAGGCCATGCGTAACTATCAGTTGTTTTGATGTGAGTTTGGTAAGTCATTGTTGGATAGCGATTACACGGTTATTGGTTAATCGATTAGGTGTCGGGAATAGTATGGTGGGAAATATAATAATTAGAGTAGTGATAGGAATACCTAGTACAACTGGGATTATGAAAGAGGCAAATAGATTTTTGTTCATGTGCAGTTTCAGGGGATTTGTTGTTTTTGTAGTTTGGTGTCTGCTGGTTTAGGGGAGGGAGAGTAAAAGTGCTTTGAAATTTTTAGTTGAAGTAGTGCGAATAAGGTGAAGATTATGGAGAGAATGGTAAGGGGCCATGTTGATGTATCTAGTTGTGGCATATCACTAAGGGGAGTTTATAGCTCTCAATCTTTAACTTAAAGGGTTAACGCTAGTTTAGCTTCTTAGTGAAATTACAATATGGATGCGGATCATTTTTCGAAATTTTCTAAAGGTACTAGCTCGAGAACGATTGGTATAAAGCTGTGATTTGAGCCACAAACTTCTGAACATTGCCCATAGAACAGGCCAGGTCGTGTTGATGTTAGGGTTGTTTGGTTTAGGCGGCCAGGAATTGCATCTGTTTTTAGGCCTAGGGAAGGGATAGCTCATGAGTGTAGTACGTCTTCTGAGGAGACTAGTATTCGGATTGTCATTTGTATGGGTAGAACCATTCGATTATCTACCTCTAATAATCGTAGTTCACCTGGTTTTAGATCTGAGGTTGGAATTATGTATGAGTCAAAGTTTAGGTCTTCGTAGTCGGTATATTCATAGCTTCAGTATCATTGGTGTCCTATTGTTTTTACGGTAAGGGAGGGATTGTTAATTTCGTCTATTATGTAGAGAATTCGTAGAGAAGGTAGGGCGATTATGATTAAAATAGCGGCTGGGAGGATAGTTCAAATAGTTTCTACTTCTTGAGCATTTATTGTACTAGTGTGGGTTAATTTGGTTGTAAGTATTAGTGTAATAATATAAAGAACCAAGGAGCTAATTAGGAAGATGATCATTAATGCGTGGTCGTGAAATTGTAGAAGCTCTTCCATAACAGGTGATGCTGCGTCTTGTAGGCCTAGTTGAAAGGGATATGCCATGGAGATATACAGGATTTTCACTTGTGATTTAACTTTGACAAAGTTACGTAAGACTTTACTAATACCTCGCTCATAAAGAAAGACACAATGGCTGTGATGTTGGCTTGAAACCGATTAGAGGGGGTTCGATTCCTTCCTTTCTTGAATATTTTAGGTTGACGTATACTGGTTCTTTGAATGTGTGGTATGGTGGAGGACATCCGTTTAATCATTCAAGGTTTGTGGAGATAAGGTCCACTGCTAACACTTCTCGTTTAGATGCGAATGCTTCTCAGATAATGAAGATTATTAGTATGACTGCTGTTAGTGAGATAAATGAGCCTATTGATGAGATGGTATTTCATGTTGTGTAAGCGTCTGGATAGTCGGAATATCGGCGAGGTATCCCAGATAGGCCTAGGAAATGTTGTGGGAAGAATGTCATATTTACACCTACGAATATAATTATGAATTGAATTTTTGTTCATGTTGGATTGAGTGTATACCCTGAAAATAGTGGAAATCAGTGGACGAAACCCCCTATGATGGCAAAGACAGCTCCTATTGAGAGCACATAGTGAAAATGAGCAACCACATAATAGGTGTCGTGGAGAATGATATCTAGGGATGAGTTAGCTAGGATAATACCGGTTAGACCCCCTACTGTGAACAAGAAAATAAAGCCTAGAGCTCATATTAGGGCGGGAGATCATTTAATACTTCCTCCGTGAAGTGTTGCCAGTCAACTGAAAACTTTTACTCCTGTAGGGATTGCGATAATTATAGTAGCTGATGTAAAATATGCTCGTGTGTCTACGTCTATTCCAACTGTAAACATATGGTGAGCTCATACGATGAAACCCAGGAATCCAATAGAAATTATAGCTCATACTATTCCCATATACCCAAAAGGTTCTTTTTTCCCTGAATAATAAGTAACGATGTGTGAAATTATTCCAAAACCGGGTAGAATTAAAATGTATACTTCGGGGTGGCCAAAAAATCAGAATAAGTGTTGACATAAGATTGGATCCCCTCCTCCTGCTGGGTCGAAAAAGGTTGTGTTTAGATTTCGGTCAGTCAATAGTATAGTAATTCCGGCTGCTAAGACAGGTAGTGATAGTAAAAGTAAGATTGCTGTAACTAGGACTGATCAGACGAAGAGAGGTGTTTGGTATTGAGTTATAGCGGGTGGTTTTATATTAATAATAGTTGTAATGAAGTTAATAGCCCCAAGGATTGAAGATACACCGGCTAAATGTAGGGAGAAAATAGTAAGGTCTACTGAGGCTCCTGCATGTGCTAGATTTCCGGCTAAGGGAGGATATACAGTTCAGCCTGTACCTGCGCCAGCTTCAACTATCGAAGACGCTATTAATAGTAGGAAGGAAGGGGGAAGTAGTCAGAAGCTTATGTTGTTTAGACGAGGGAATGCTATGTCAGGGGCTCCAATTATTAAGGGAACTAATCAGTTTCCAAAACCTCCAATTATGATAGGTATGACCATAAAGAAAATTATTACGAAGGCATGAGCTGTTACTAGAACATTATAAAGCTGGTCGTCTCCAATAAGTGTGCCAGGTTGACCTAATTCAGCACGAATCAATAAGCTTAGGCCAGTACCTACTATTCCCGCTCAGGCGCCAAATAGTAAATACAGGGTGCCAATGTCTTTGTGATTGGTAGAGAATAGTCATCGGTCTATGAACATAGGTAAAATGGTCGAGTAGGCATTAGACTGTAAATCTAAAGACAGGGGTAAAGTCCTCTTTTTACCAAGCCCTGTAGTGAATAATCATTTTGAATTGCAAATTCAAAGAAGCAGCTTCAATCCTGCCTGGGCTTCTCCCGCCTTTTTTTTCTTGCGGCGGGAGAAGTAGATTGAAGCCAGTTTACTAGGGTATTTAGCTGTTAACTAAAAGTTCGTGGGAGATGTATCCCTCCAATCTAGTGAGGATTTAGCTTAATTAAAGTGTTTGATTTGCATTCAATTGATGTAGGATATAGTCTTGCAATCCTTATTGGGCAGGGGTTAAGTAAAGTTATACTTGCTTAGGACTTTGAAGGCTCTTGGTCTTGTTTAACCTAAACCCCTATAGTAGGATAAAGAGTGCTGGTGTGAGTGGTAGAAGTATTGTGGATAGTACAATTGCTGTTGGTAGAAGGGTTATTTGTTTTGTAGGGTAGAATTGTCATTTTATTTTTGTGTTATTGATGGAGGGGAATAGGGTTAATGCTGTGGAGTAGGCAAGGCGTATATAGAAGTATAGGTTGAGTAGAGCTGTGATGGCTATGAGGGTGGGTAGGATGAGAGTGTCGTTTTTTGTTAGTTCTTGAATAATTATTCATTTAGGTATGAAGCCTGTGAGTGGAGGGAGCCCTCCTATGGAGAGGAGGGTGAGTATAGTGAGAGTTGTTATGATGGGTATTGTGTTTCATGTTTGGGATAGTAGTAGTGTAGTGGTAGTGGAGTTTTGGATAAGTAATATAAATATAGTGAAGGTTATTATAATGTAAATTGACAGGTTTAGTAAGGTGAGGGTTGGATTGTACGGTAAGATAGTAGTTATTCATCCTACATGGGCGATTGATGAGTAGGCTATAATTTTTCGGAGCTGTGTTTGGTTTAGTCCACCCCAACCTCCAATTAGAATTGATAGGAAGGATATGGTAGTTATTAGGTGTAGGTTAATTGATGGTGAAATTTGGTAAAGGATTGAGATAGGTGCGAGTTTTTGTCATGTAAGTAGAATTAGTCCTGTGCTTAAGGGAATGCCTTGTGTAACTTCTGGCACTCAGAAGTGGAAGGGGGATAGTCCTAGTTTAATGGCTAGGGCTATTGTTATTAGGATAGATGCTGTTGGATGGAATAATTTTATGATAGTTCATTGGCTGGAGTGTATTAGGTTAATAATAATTGCTAGTATAAGTAGTGAGGATGCTGTGGCTTGTGTTAGAAAGTATTTGGTTGAGGCTTCTGTAGCTCGGGAGTTAGGTTTTTTTATTATGATAGGAATGATGGCTATTATATTTATTTCTAGTCCGATTCAGGCGAAGAATCAATGGGAGCTAATAGTGACAATTGTTGTGCTTAGGATGAGGGTTGTTAGTAGGGTGATAGAGACGAATGGGTTAATTAGTATGGGAGGGGTGTGAACCAACATTTCCGGGGTATGGGCCCGGTAGCTTATTTAGCTGACCTTACTATAGACTATGGTGTGGTGTGGTAGCACGGAGAATTTTGAATTCTTAAGGGTAGGTTCGATTCCTACTATTCTAGAAATAAGAGGACTTGAACCTCTATTATTTACTCCATCAAAGTAATTCTTTTGTCAGACATATTTCTTGTTTTATGTTTGGGGTGGGATGCTTGCCGTTATGATGGGCAATGAGATGTGTCATATGCAGAGAGCTAGTGTCAGTGGGAGGAAGTTTTTTCAGAGGAGGTGTATTAGCTGGTCATATCGGAATCGGGGGTAGGATGCTCGGATTCATAGGAAGGATATTGTTAGTAGCAGTGATTTGGTGATTAGGTTTGTTGTGCATAGTTCTGGTGTGTAGGGATTGTGGAATGCTCCTAGAAATAAGATAGTTGTGAATATGTTTATTATGATAATGTTGGCATATTCTGCTAGAAAGAATAGGGCGAAGGGACCAGCAGCATATTCTACGTTAAAGCCAGATACGAGTTCTGACTCTCCTTCTGTAAGGTCGAAAGGGGCTCGGTTAGTTTCTGCTAGGGTGGAGATAAATCATATTATGGCTAGTGGTCATGAGGGGAAGAGCAGTCATAGTTTCTCTTGTGTAGTGTTTAGTGTGGATAGAGTGAAGGAGCCGTTTATTAGAAGCACAGATAGTAGAATAATAGCTAATGTTACTTCATACGAGATTGTTTGTGCTACTGCTCGTAGGGCTCCGATTAGAGCGTATTTTGAATTAGAAGCTCATCCGGATCATAGGATGGAGTAAACAGCTAGACTTGCAAACATCAGGACCCTACCATGAACTCTGATAAGTGAGTCAAATTGTGACCACATAATGAGATCCTTCCCAAGTTACTACCTGTCTTTCCTAGATGACTTATTTACTTACTGATTGACTGATTGATTGATTTATTGTCTATCCCAGCACACCAGTTACTATATAGAGCTAAACAGTGTTTTCTGGCTAACATTTCTATTTTTGAAGATATCTGCCTTTGTTTATAGGGGCTTGTTCCTATCAATTTCCATTTCAGGAATGCATTTTTTATTAAAACTTTTATTTGGGGATGATTGTAGATTCATAGGTCATTGCAATAGATAATACACAGAGATGTCATGTATCCTTCATCCAGTTCCCCCAATGATAGCATCTTGCAAAATTTACTGTACAATGTCACCAACAGGAAATTGATCTAATTTTATTCTTACTCAGATTTTCCCAGTTTTACATGCACTTGTGTCTTCATATATTTATTTCTAAATGATTTCATCACATTTATCAATTTGTGTAACTTGTGTAATAGAGTTGTCTTAAATGTTTCCTCTGTATCCATTGAGAACTACATTAGACTATGTTATAATTTATGCTTCAACTGTGAAATATGATTGAGAAAACTCAAGAGGAAAAAGAAGGTCAATTTACCCATAGTTTCTCTCTCCATTTTTCTTCTGTTATTTGGTGATTCCTTCTTCTACCATTTCTTTTCTGCTTAGAGTTATTCCTTTAATCATTCTTTTTTTTTTTAACATCTTTATTGCAGTATAATTGCTTTACAATGGTGTGTTAGTTTCTGCTTTATAACAAAGTGAATCAGTTATACATATACATATGTTCCCATATCTCTTCCCTCTTGCATCTCCCTCCCTCCCACCCTCCCTATCCCACCCCTCTAGGTGGTCACAAAGCACCGAGCTGATCTCCCTGTGCTATGCGGCTGCTTCCCACTAGCTATCTATTTTACATTTGGTAGTGTATGTATGTCCATGCCACTCTCTCACTTTGTCCCAGCTTACCCTTTCCCCTCCCCATATCCTCAAGTCCATTCTCTAGTAGGTATGTGTCTTTATTCCCGTCTTGCCCCTAGGTTCTTCATGACCTTTTTTTTTTCTTCTTCTTCTTAGATTACATATATATGTGTTAGCATACGGTATTTGTTTTTCTCTTTCTGACTTACTTCACTCTGTATGACAGTCTCTAGGTCCATCCACCCCACTACAAATATCTCAATTTCGTTTCTTTTTATGGCTGAGTAATATTCCATTGTATATATGTGCCACATCTTCTTTATCCATTCATCTGATGACGGACACTTAGGTTGCTTCCATGTCCTGGCTATTGTAAATAGAGCTGCAATGAACATTTTGGTACATGACTCTTTTTGAATTATGGTTTTCTCAGGGTATATGCCCAGTAGTGGGATTGCTGGGTTGTATGGTAGTTCTATGGTATGTCTTCCAGTGACTAATTATTTAGCATCTTCATCTGAGACTGCTTGATTTCCCCTTTCTTTTTGAAGGATACTTTTGCTGGATATAGAATTCTCTGTCAACAGTTTTTTTATTTCGCCTCTCGAAAATATCAAGCAACTTCTTTTGACCTCTGTGGTTTCCAAAGAGAAATGCACTTCCATTCCAATTGTTTTTCCTCTGTGTATCATTTCCTTCTTGCTACTTTCAAGACTTTTTGTTTGCATTTTATTTTTCAGAAGTTTGACCAGGATTTGTCTTGGTGTGGATTTCTTTGTATTTTTAATTTGGGGAATTACTCAGCTTCTTGAATCTGTAGGTTTATGTCTTTTGCCAAATTTAGAAAGTTTGAGCACTTTTACCTCTGTCTTCTTTCTCTGCTTCTTCTGGGATCTAATAACAAACGTTAGATCTTTTGTTATAGTCTCACTCTTCCTTGAGGTTCTGTTCAGTTTATGTGTTTTTTATTTTTTCAGTTTATTTTCTCTCTGCTTTGCAGATTAGGTAATTCATATTCTATCTTAAATTTCACTGATTTTTTTTTCCTTTGTCTCCTATATTCTACTGTTGAGCTCATGTACTCATTTTAAAATTCAGGTTATTATATTTTTTCAGTTCTAAAATTCCTACTTGGTTCTTCTTTATATTTTCTGTTTCCCGTCCTGATACTTTCTATTTTTCCATCTGTTTCAAGTGTGTTTATAATTCCTCATTAAAACATTTTTATGATGCCTGCTTTAAAATTCTTGTCAGATAATTCTAATATCTATACCATCTTGGTGTTGGTGTCTGTTATCTTTTTTCACTCACAATGAGATTTTCCTGGTTCTTGGTATGATGAATGATTTTCCACTGACACTGGGACACTTAAGGCATTAAATTATGAGGTTCCGCATCTTGTTTCAGTTCTGTGTTTTAGCAGAGTTTATCTGAAACTGCTCCAGCAGGAGTTGTAGAGTGCTGCCTCACTACTGCCAAGAAGTGGAGGAGGTACAAGTTTACTGCTCATCTGCTGTGACTCAAGTGCAGGGGCAGGAAAGAGCCTTCTCATTACTGCTGGGTGGGGCTGGAGGTCCAGGCTTTCATCCTCATCCTCACGAGTCCTCAACTGGTACCATTCTCTCTGGGAACTGGAGGAGAGCTGCTCCCCATGTGGCCTTCACTGAAACCATAGGAGGGTGTTGCCTCATTATCACTGATAATAATCCCTCATTATCACATTATCACTGAGCAGTGATGATGAAAGTCCTGACTCTCCATTGTGCAGCCCCTGAACCATCTCAAGGTAGGGCTACCTTGTTACTACCTGGTGAGAATGTCACAGCTCCCAACTTGGCTTTTTTGACACCACCCTGCAGGGTATTAGGGTGCCTTGTTGCAGCTTGTTGAGGGTGGAAACCTAATTTCCCCCTGGCTTACAGTTGTTTTTCTTTTTCTTTCTTTTTATTTGTCTGTGGCATTTGCCTGAAGAAGAACAATTATCATGTAAAAGTATTCTGTCTTTCTAGGCTGCCTACTCTTGGTTCTTCAGCTAGAGAGAGCAGCCTCTTTTGGTGTCTTTGTTTTGTTTTGTTTTTGTCTCTGCCTGAGGGTTTCCAGGATTCTGGCTTCTTTGGAACCCAGTCTGGGGTATGTGAGACAAAAAGAAAACTCTGGAAATTCACCACCATGTTATTCCTTGGGCTCAAAGTTTTCATTTCTCCAACCTTGAGAGCCTCCTTATGCTTGTTTTACATATATTTCCAAGGTTTTTAGTTGTACTTAGCAGGAGGAATAGGGAAAACTATGTCTACTTCCTCTTTTGAAGCAGAAGTGGAATTCATTTTTAAAATGTAAAAATGACCCTGGCTTGCAGGATGGTAGTGGTGATGGATTTGTGGAAGGAAGCAAATCCTGAGGGAACTCTGCTTACTCTTCCTTCAGGTGGTTTCTAGGACCATTTCTGGAGGTACTTGAATAAAGAGGCTGAAAGTTTAACTTAAGAATTTTCTTTAATAGATTCAAGAAGAAATAAGATCAACAAGAAAGTATCTCTTATTCTTTTTTTTCAAAGAAGCAAATTAAAGGTGAGAGAATAGATAGAGGGAAAACCAGATTTCTCTAGAATAAATGGTTATATTAGAGAAGTAATAGGAAAGAGCTGTAATAATAGTTAGAAATTAAGGTTTAGGGTATTTATATAAATGGATTTAGAGGCTTCTATTTTGAGAACCCTGAGAAAAAGGAAATCTCATTCCTGCGAGGACAATATGAGTTTCAAAGAAGAGCTGTAGAAAAGGGTAAAACTAGCATAAAAGAAGTAATAAAAAATGAGCCACAGATATGAGAAATCATATTCTCCAAAGTAAAGTTTCCCCCTTCTTCCCAACTTTATGCTGTCTTGAAATTCAATCTCAGTAATTTCCTACGACTATTGAAAGAGTATTTGTAAAACTCATTCCTCCAGCATTTCATGTTCTCTTTTGTTCATTAATTTAAATGAGGGTAGATGCATTCTGGAGGACAGAATTCTGAAATAAAGCATCATAAAAACCTGCTTTATAGCACAGGGAGTTCAGCTCAGTGCTCTGTGATGACTTAGATGGGGGAATGGGGAGGTCCAAGAGGGAGGGGATGTACATATACATAGAGCTGATTCACTTCACTGTACAGCAGAAACTAGCACAACATTGTAAAGCAATTATACTTCAATCAAAAAAGAGATCCTTAAAACTCATTTATTAAGGAAGTAAATTATTGAAGTTATCTTCAATGTACTTTACGTGCTAAAAATATTTTATCATATCCTTATCTTATCTATCCTAGCATGTACAAGTTGCTGTACTAGACTCCGTGATCCAAATTAAATTAACCACAAGGCCCTTTCCATAAGGTGTTAGGCAGTAACTGAGACACCTTGAATTAGTTTCTGGAGTTGGGTGGGATATTTATTATAAATGATTACACTAACCAGGGTACTCTACTATCCAAGTATGATATTTTACAAAGGTAGTTGTACTAGAATATATAAAAATTATCATGATTAATTCAATTATGAACTAGACATTTCACTCTACCTTGTGGTGACATGACTATAACAAGAATTTCTACACAAGGGGCAACGTGGAAGTAGAAAGAACATGATAGATTGGGTGAAAATACTGGCTCTGAAACTAATTGGATTTATACAAGTTATTTAATTTCTTTAAGCCTCAATCATTAATCCAATTCTGGAATCCTTAATCCTAATTGAATTCGGATTCTTAAAATTTAGATGCATTTGAGAACCAAAACCATTTACACACATACAGCTTACTATATACCTTTAGAAAATTGTACTGTTGAGCTATTTTCACTAGTACAACTTTACCATTCCAGGAAACTTTTACTCAAAAAGATAAAAGTTGCAAATAGCTGTATATATTTTTTTAGGAAAATCTCTTCATTCTGTTGAGCTATTTTCACTAGTACAACTTTACCATTCCAGGAAACTTTTACTCAAAAAGATAAAAGTTGCAAATAGCTGTATATATTTTTTTAGGAAAATCTCTTCATTCCTCCAAAAAGGCATCTACATGAACATTAGACTGTCAACTTTTCCGTAGCTACATTTTTCCCCCTAAAACTACTCTTTTCTCCTCCTTATTCTTAGAAACCCTTGCCTAAAAATCTCCAGCTTGCTGTGTTCACCACATCTCCTCTGAGATGGTTAAGGGATAGAACCAGCCATTTCACAAAGCTCAGAAATTGTAGTACAGCTCTTCCTTGCTCTAATCTTGCTCTGTTCTTAACTTTATTTCAAGACCATCAAGGTGACACATGCAAGCTGTTGATACTTACGTTTTGATGCACACATACACACATGTGGAATGTTAAATAGACGTTCCCAAGGTACAACTAAGTCCCAGGAAATCGTCTCTGTATCTGACAAAATCTTCTCCTTTCTAGGATGATACTTTAATCGGTTTGACCTTCCTTTCATGTCAGGAGATTACTGAGCCACACAGGAAATTTTCTGATAGGAGACAGTCATACACAAACTTTTTATTTGCTTCTTTTCAGCTGAAATATAAAATGCAATTTCTAGATTATACTACTCCAGAAACCAGTTGAAAAATGGAAAAGTTTGTTTCATACATGGTTTTGTTTTTATAAACTAACTCATCCCTATGCCAAAGGTTCAACCTAATGGAAGTAATGCAACAGATTCAGAATGGCCCACATCCTCAGGACTATTTTTCCATGTATCCCAAAGAATAAAGAACCATCTTAACATTTTTAAGTCCCGCACATTCTGAAAGAAATGCATCCTGAATGCTCAGAGATGGTAGCTTTCAGCGCAGCCCTGAACCATATAAGTCAGGTGTCCTAGGAGAGCTGCCACCTTGACCTGAGGAGGCTGAGTGTATTCATCCAGGTTCCCTCATGGGATCGGTTCTGCTCTGTAAGAGGCCAACCAGCACACAGCATATTTAGAGGCAAGAATCATCAATCCCAATGTCCAAAACTTTCAAAAGAGGAAGGATATATTTCCCAACCTGCCAATGGACTTCTCATCTCCCTCTGTGACATTAAACCAGCATTTCATGCCAAGGAGAGCATCTGAAGCAGATAATCCTCTTCATTGTTGCCTGGTGGAGGCTTAAATATTCCAAGAACCATCAATTTCAATTATTTCTAAGAATCCTGTAGAGTCTCTTGATGACCCATGGGGGTCACTGAATGTACATCTTTTGAAGGACAAAACAGTTGATTGAAACCAGTGAATTGGTGTGTGAAGAACTGAATTTGAGATGTAATCACTGTTTTTAAGTCTTTATTATGTGACAGTCATCCTACGGGCGCTTTCACAGATGTGGTCTTAACTACCTTTATAAAGTGAGTACTGTTATTTTTATTTTGCATGTGAGAATGCTGAAGCTTAAAATGTTGTCTAAAGTAAAATGTTGGGGCTTCGCTGGTGGCACAGTGGTTGAGAATCCGCCTGCCAATGCAGGGGAGGCGGGTTCGAGCCCTGGTCCGGGAAGATCCTACATGCCACGGAGCAGCTAGGCCTGTGCGCCACAACTACTGAGCCTGCACTGTAGGGTCCGTGAGCCACAACTACTGAGCCCACGTGCCACAACTACTGAAGCCCACGTGCCTAGAGCCCATGCTCGGCAACAAGAGAAGCCACCGCAATGAGAAGCCTGGGCACCGCAACGAAGAGTAACCCCCGCTCGCAGCAACTAGAGAAAGCCCCGCGCAGCAACAAAGACCCAACACAGCCATAAATAAATAAATAAATAAAATTTATAAAATACATGAATAAAATAAAATAAGATGTTGGCATACATGTTTAGTTGGGATTTGGAGCCATGGTTATATTTCAAAATGAACGTTTCTGGGCTTCCCTGGTGGCGCAGTGGTTGAGAGTCCGCCTGCCGATGCAGGGGACACGGGTTCGTGCCCCGGTCCGGGAAGATCCCACATGCCACTGAGCGGCTGGGCCCGTGAGCCATGGCCTCTGAGCGTGCGCGTCCGGAGCCTGTGCTCCGCAGTGGGAGAGGCCACAACAGTGAGAGGCCCGCCTACCACAAAAAAAAAAAAAAAAAATGAACGTTTCTTGTACAAATCACTTTGAGGATCATAGCATCATCGAAGGAAAATATGTCTAAAAAACAGATTTTGAAGACACAGAAGAATATGATATTTTATATCAGAAATCTCTGGCCTTGTAAAGTACAGGAAAATAAGTAGAGATGTTCAGTATGAATTTTTTTTTCTGAAATGAGATGGAACTAGTTTTATGCTCAGTTAAATCTTCCTGGTATTATATGTTAATTTTTGAGCGTAAAAAGTTTTTTAAACTTCAGCATAGACAAATTTTAATGGTTAGAAACTGCTTTTAAATTTAGGACAACTTTTAAACAGCCTTCTCACGTTAGCATTATTGCAACAAGTAAAGCCAAATGCAATGAAGAGATTTTGCCCATCACCCCAAGGGTGGTGGCTCAGAGCAGACAGAGTCCAGACAGGACTGTTTCAGCAGCAGTGCAGAAAGGGCAGAAGCAAACATTACTCTTTCCGACTGGTAATTCCTCCTCTTCTTTGAATTTTTGTCTGCGTAGACTCTGCCTTTCGCTAGAGACTTAGAAATCCGATGAAGAATGGCATGAGAAGGGTGCATTTCAGGTTACAAAGTTTGATTTTTCTAGTCTGTTGAATGTAGTGCCATGTAGATTTGATAACCGCTGAAATTAACCATCAGTCAGTCATCTCACTGGGTCCTCCGTTCTGTGTGTTCAGTGATGGGCTACCTTAGACTGGTTTCTGAACTTCTCTTGCTTTTGACTGTTAGCTTTGGACATGTAAGAATATGAAAAGCTCCCATACATAAAGGAGGAATTAAGTGGTCTGTTTGCTTCCTTATGTTTCACTCTTACTCTCAGGGTTTAGAATATGGATTTGAGGCAAGGTTATTAGAACTTGGATCCTACCTCTGCTACATTTTAGCTCTGCTCACCTGGGCAAGTTATTTAAACTTCCTATATCTCAGTCTCCCTACTTACGAAATAGAGAGAATGATACCTACTTCATACAATTATTTTAAAAATTTAGACTCAGGATAAGTAAAGCATTAAAACCATGCTGGGCACACAGTATTAGCTGTTCTTATTAAGGATGCCTGATCATCCTAATAACATGTCTGTGTGGGACTGAAGCATTTCAGTTCAAGAGTTGACGTGTTCATCATTGATGCGTTCATGTGAAATATCAAAACGATTTCTCTTAGTCCAAAATTTAATTTTTCTTTATTAGCATTATATTCCATCAAAAGTTATAACCATAGTCTTAGAATACAATACTGAGCTCTTTCTTTTACCTTAGACACTGAGAAATCTTATATTTCAAAATATGTCTACATTTCTATGAGCGTTTCCTCCAAGTACTCTGCCAGCTTTTTGTAGAAATCAGGGAAAAATTACCATGAACTTTTAGAAATGATAATCAGGCAGGATTTTGTTGGGAAACAAACGGTGGTATTTTTGTGGTGGTGTCAAGCTAGAATTTGAAGTCACCTTAGCTGTAAAACACGCGTGGAAGAATTCTAGCAAATCTGCTGCCTTTGCTCTAACAGAAAGTGCGTGGTATCAGTAACCCACATCAACTGGGGAGTGGTTAAAATACCAGGTAAATTCCCACAAAATGCTTTTTTTTTTTTTTTTGAGTGAAATGTGCATCTTTTTTTTTTTTAACATCTATTGGAGTATAATTGCTTTACAATGGTGTGTTAGTTTCTGCTTTATAACAAAGTGAATCAGTTATACATATACATATGTTCCCATATCTCTTCCCTCTTGCGTCTCCCTCCCTTCCACCCTTCCTATCCCACCCCTCTAGGTGGTCACAAAGCACCGAGCTGATCTCCCTGTGCTATGCAGCTGCTTCCCACTAGCTATCGATTTTACATTTTGTAGTGTATATATGTCCATGCCACTCTCTCACTTTGTCCCAGCTTACCCTTCCCCCTCCCCGTGTCCTCAAGTCCATTCTCTAGTAGGTCTGTGTCTTTATTCCCATCTTGCCCCTAGGTTCTTCATGACCATTATTATTATTATTTTTTTTAGATTCCATATATATGTGTTAGCATATGGTATTTGTTTTTCTCTTTCTGACTTCACTCTGTATGACAAACTCTAGGTCCATCCACCCCACTACAAATATCTCAGTTTCGTTTCTTTTTATGGCTGAGTAATATTCCATTGTATATATGTGCCACATCTTCTTTATCCATTCATCTGTTGATGGACACTAGGTTGCTTCCATGTCTTGGCTATTGTAAATAGAGCTGCAATGAACATTGTGGTGCATGACTCTTTTTGAATTATGGTTTTCTCAGGGTATATGCCCAGTAGTGGGATTGCTGGGTCGTATGGTAGTTCTATTTTTAGTTTTTTAAGGAAGCTCCATACTGTTCTGCATAGTGGCTGTATCAATTTACATTCCCACCAACAGTGCAAGAGGGTTTCCTTTTGGTATACAGTCATTACCTTAAGACAGCATTGCAGGTTCAATTTCGGGTTAATCTCTTGCAGATGAGAAGCCCATCGTATGTTTACAAGATTGAAGATGACAACTGAGCTAAACATTGTCCTAAATTTGGAACAGGTGTTAGCAAATGTATGCTGGGAAATGTCGAAATCAGCAGTAGACTCATCAGTCCAGCTTCTCAAGTATCCCTCAACGGGAACCAAGCACTGTGGTGCCAAAAGCCGTCAGAAAAAACCAATCTCACAAAGAGAGAGTCCCCAGAACGATGTGACTCCAGGTGTGTTTAAAGCCCCCTTGCTTATTTGCTTATTCACAGCTTATCAATACCGAGAGTTCCAGTCTGAGAAGATCTTTTTTTTTTTTTTTCATCTTTATTGGAGTATAATTGCTTTACAATGGTGTGTTAGTTTCTGCTTTATAACAAAGTGAATCAGTTATACATACGTTCCCATATCCCCTCCCTCTTGCGTCTCCCTCCCTCCCACCCTCCCTATCCCACCCCTCTAGGTGGTCACAAAGCACTGAGCTGATCTCTCTGTGCTATGCGGCTGCTTCCCACTAGCTATCTACCTTACATTTGGTAGTGTATGTATGTCCATGCCTCTCTCTCGCTTTGTCCCAGCTTACCCTTCCCCCTCCCCATATCCTCAAGTCCATTCTCTAGTAGGTCTGTGTCTTTATTCCTGTCTTACCCCTAGGTTCTTCATGACATTTTTCAGTTCCATGTGTTCTTTTAAACGTGTGTTCTGTTAAAAAAAATAAAATCAAATGCTGGTCCCAATTATGAGCATCATTAGCCTCCACGATGCCAAATCTACTGTACACATTTGGTCTTTATTTTTCCTGATCTCAGAAATATTTGACAAAACTGACCACTCCCTACTTTGATATTCCTTTCTTGTGCCTTCCTTGATACCTCCCTCTCCTCTCTCTCCCTCTCTCCCTTTCTCTTTCACTGTTTCTCCCTCCTCTTTGGATTCTCTGCTTAGTTTTCTTTATTAGTTCTATCCAATCTGTAAATATCAGATTTTGAAGACTGCTTACTCTTTTCTCTCTCTTTCTGTGATCTTCTCCACTCTTGGCCCTTGAATTACCACTTACCCACTGATAACTCCGATCTTACCTAGGTTCCTCCAAAAGCAGAATGAGGCAAAGGTTTGTAGTTTATTTGAAAGTTATTCCAGGCTGTGGCAGAAATGCATGGGACGAGCAAGACAGGGAAGGAGGAAAACCAGCAGAAAGATGCGTTATCAAGTTAACAACTTCTGCAGCGGCAACTGGTGCTGGATCCTTCTGAGATCTTCTGAGCAGCCTTATAAAATGCAGCTCAGATTTGCCCATCCAGGGGAGAAGAAAAAGAAGTATTTATTCATCAGCTTCTACTTCCCGTTGATCAAGGATGGCGTCACGGGAGTTAACTCCCTCACGTTCTGGGGGGTTCCTATACGAGCCTCAGGCAGCCCTCAAGAGATACAAGGCTAAGGCTGAGGAGAGAAATTGTCAAATTAGACCTGCAAGTATCTGGTTGGAACTTGGATGAGAGGGGATAGCAGTGGTGGTTGTAGCAGCTTTGGTTAGAGTAAGAGGTGGGGTTGAAAGGATGTAATAGGATGTGTGAGACGGGCCTGATACAACTCCCAAGCATATTTCTTTATCACAGACTTTACTGAACTCTGGATTCATATAACCAACTGAACTCATGTTCTTTTCCATGAAATTCCTCCAAAGTTTCCCATCTTGGGAAATGGTACCTAGTTGCTTATGGCACAAAACTTAGTCATCATTCTTGAGGTTGCCCCCTCCTCAATTCTCCATCTGAATGGGTCCCCAGTTCCTCTTCGTGATTTTCTCCCTTTCCACAGAGCCTCCTATAGTATAAACCATCATCATCTCTTACTTTGACTACAGGAATAGCTACTCCTCATTTGCTCTCGATTCCTTCAGATCTCTGTCTCCGCTGTGAACTGAAAGGATCATTTTTACATGAAAGTCTAAGCACATAATTCTCTACTTAATTCCCTTTACTGACTTCTCATTGCTCTTAAGAAAGTCCGAACTCCTTAAAAGTGGCCTGAGTTGAGCCCTGCCTGTCTCTGCCCATCATCCTGCTGTAGTTCACAATGGTCCAGCTGCACAGAGCTTTCCTCCATGTGTCAAATGACACAAGCTCCCTCCTTCCTCTGTTCCTGAACACACTCCTGCAGTAAATACATCCTTTTCTGTGAGATATTTTGGGAAAAAGGCAGATTAATGGAGATGTTTGGAACTTAGAACGATGGCATGAGTCAAACTCAGGGGACAGCCAGAGAGAGGTAAGTAGTTCAGAAAGAGGGAACTGAGGTCTGATTTAAACATTGACTACTTTACTGTTTTTAATCCAGGGCCCGTGCATCCAGGCATTCAGTATTTACTTAACAGTTATATCAGTTACACAGCACTTAGTTTGTGCAAACACTGTCCCAAGTGCTTTGAAACATTAATGAATTTACTTAATTACTGCTGTATGTCAAAACAGAGCTCTGTTCCAGATTCTAGTCCCTTAACATTGTCATGCTTATTAGGCAAAATACTACGCTCCTTGGAAGTCTGTTGGTTTTATAGAATGAGTGGTTTAAACCTTGAGATTAAATTATTATACATTATGCACTTCTGGAAATACCTGACTTCAAAGCATTCATGCTTTTCCATTTATTTTTTCTTTAATTCATTCAATATTTGATGAGAATTATCTTTATGTTAGGAGCTTTGCTACCACTGGGATGTGCTTCCAAGACCTCAAATTCTCTGTCCAAACCTGACCTTTCTTCCCCTTGCTGGCGTTCCCTGCCACCTGTCTCTCCTTGTTTTGGATAAACCTCTTCACAGCTACCTAAATCCTCTTGCAATATAGGACACATTTAATCTATTCCAATTCCTTAACTTGAAACGAAAGACCCTTGACTATGCATGTATAGCCCAGACCATGGCCCTGGGAGCTCAGTTCTAATCCCCTTCCACACATCTCTAGCTCCAGCCATCCTGCCATTCCAGCAGGAGCATCTCACTAGGAGTGCCTTCTTCTCTCATTGCCCTGTTTTTGCATTTCCCCTGCCTTCTACTTGCAAAGTCCTTTAACCTTTGATTGACTTAGAGACTCCACTCATTCTTAAGCATGTAGATCAAATGTTGCATTTTATTAGGAAACTTATTTTGCAGAGATGGACACTGTCTCCTCTGAATCCTCACATCATTTGGTGCATGTGTTTATTTTCCCAATTTTACTTGTTTGTAAACTCCTAGTTCAACTCTGATCTTCTCAAGTTCACAAATCATATCTTCTCCATTTTTCTTTTATCAGCATTTTGGGAAGAGACTGTCATCATCAAAACAACAGAGATAAGATATCTAAGAATAAACACAAATTAAAGATATCCAGACATTATATGAAGAGAATTTTAATATTTCACTAAAGGATATGAAGTAAGCCTTAAATAAAAGGAAAGTCATACCCTGTTTTTAGACAGAAAAACAGAATTCCTATTGGCAATTTTCCCCAAAATTAAACAATAAACTCATTTATATCTCAATTAAACTAACAACAGATTTTTTTAACTTAGCAAAAATTCATGTAAAATAATCAGCATGTGAGAACATCTTGGGATAGTCTGATAAAGAAAAGTAATTAGCAGAAAGTCATTTTTATTGGTTTAAAAGTACTATGAAGCTACACTAAAGTAATTTGGTATAAGTTCATAAATAGATCAAGAAAATTGAAAGAAATTCAGAAACAGACACATAAACATAATCAAGATATTGGTGAAGAGGATATTTAAAATTGTTGAGCATCTGATAGATTATTCAGAAGGTTCCATTGGGCCATTTGGATAACTCTTCTCAAAAAACTAAAGCTAAATCCCTACTGGAAGTTTTAGTGTAAAATAAATACCAGATATACAAGCATTTAAACTAAAAAGAGATATTCTAAAAAGACCAGAAGAAATAACCTTACTTTTAAAAAACTTTAGAATGGAAAAAACTCTTTCTAACTTAGAAATTGAGAGGGGAATGTCATAAATTGGACCACATAAAAAAGTATAAATTTGGTATTACAAAAAAATTTCATGTTGCAAGAAACATGACAAGTATGGAAAATGTATGCAAAGTATAAAATCTATGCCAGACAAATGCCATATTTTCTTACTACACAAAGTGTTCTCACAATAGAAAAATGAATAAAAATGAAACATTTCACAGAAAAAAATAACAAATAGTGAATAGCCAGCCATATGGTAAAATGCTAAAATTAACACATAACTATACATGCAAATTTAAATAACAAGAAGACACCATTTTCCCCTATCTTACTGGAAACACTAGAATGTTTTATAATAGCCAGTGTTGGCTAGAATAGGTAAGTACTCTCAAATCATGTTGAAAGGCAATTTTAAAATACCAAGATTTCTTGTGATCCAGAATCCTACTCACAGGAATTTATCTAACAGTTTTACTTAAATGCAAAGATGTTCACTGATTTTCAGATCCAGAAACAACAAAGTGTTCATCAAAAAGAGAAGTATTAGTAATATTCATACATTGTGCTATTTTTGCAATTGTGATTAGAAATGGTAGATTTAACTATTTAAATGGAAAGTTGACCAACATATCAGTTAATTTAAAAAATTGTAAAACACAGATGTTTGTGTAAATGAAAGGATCATTTACATGCAATAGTACATATATCTTTCCGGACATGAAGTCATGAAACCTAACACGGTTAAATCTGGGGAATAACAACTGAGCCGGAGGGGAGGTGGCAAGGGGACAGTATAACCTTCAACACTTCTGTATTATTGGAATCATTTTATAAACCTAACAAAAGATTGTTTTTCATAGGTTTCTAAGTTTTTCCAAAAATGACAACTCTTCTTACCTCTGTCACTTTAGACTGAGAGAGTTATTCCGGAATAACTTTTTTATTCTAAGACACCGTGTGTCTTCCCAGTAACTGATGGATCCAGAAATTGAAATCTTCATGCTCCCTGATGGTGACAAGTCCCTTTTGGGGTTAATTTTTACATTTATACTTTGCTCTAACAGGAACGCTGAAATCTGCATGTGCGTGTCATAGCTAGGATGTTTTTGGCACAAGCAGAGGCTCTTGCTGCCGCCGTGAAGAAAGAACGAATGCCTATGACAGGAGTGGCAGCTCGCTGGCGATGAACAACCTCACTTATTTTGGCATTGCGTACATCATACTTTTTCTTAGTCCTCTGCTTTCTGCACAGCCTTCCAGGTTAGTAGAAAAATAGATTTTGCATTATTATTATTTTCTCTGTTGCTTCTTGATAAAATAAGAGGGATAGATATTGCTTTTCTACGTGCTCTAATTGCCAGACATGGGAGCTTGGCTCTCAATCATGTAACTACAGGTACAACTGCTTAGGTGAGTGACTCTTCTGATGACTACGTGTGGTTTTGTACCCAGTTCCAATGTGTGGTTTTTTTTTCCCGACCCCACCTAGCAATTCTCTGACACCAGCTTGGTGTCCTACAATTGAACTTAATTATGACACCATCTTACCCAGGGATAGCATCAGATCCACAGGACAACCCCTTCTTCAGACACCAGTGACAAGTACAGGTTGTCAACTGTGCTTCTGACCGACCAGCTGTAGATCAGAGGTTCCCACAACCCCCCTCTGATGAATATTTGATTAATTGCTAGCATGGCTCACAGCACTCAGGGAAACAGTTTACCTACTAGATCACCAGTTTGTTATAAAAGGATATAACTCAGGATCAGCCAGAGGAAGGAGATGTGTAGCGCAAGGTGTGGGGAGGAATTCAGAGCTTCCATGCTCTCTGCACGCTACTCTCCCCGCATCTCTGCGCGTTCACCAACCCCAAAACTCTTCAAATCCCGTCCTGGGTTTTTATGGAGGCTTCATTACATAGGCATGATTGATTAAAACATTGGCCATTGGTGATTGAATTCAATCAGTGGGTGAGACTGAAAGTTTCAACCCTCTAATCACATTGTTAGCTCCATTGACAACCAGCCCCCAGCCTTAGGTGACCTAGATACTTTCCAAAAGTCACCTAATGAACATACACATGACACTTTATCTCTCTCATCACTCAGGAAATTTCGAGGGTTTTAAGAGCTGTGTGTCGGGAATGGGGTGAAGACCAAATTTGTATTTCTTATTATAAATCACAATATCACACCATGGTTGGTCAGATCTTTGGAAAGTTCGAAGGTAACAAATACAGATGAGAAAACAAAATAAAAAACATGGAGGGTTCCCTTCCTATTGTCCTTTTATTCTGTAGGAGCGCTGATACCCAGGATTTCTGCTGATACCACTTATTTAAGTCAGAAGTGTGGAACTCAGCTTGAAGCTTCTTCAGGAAAAAGAGTAGGGTAAATACTGATCACTTCTAGCCATGTTTTCTATTCTGAGTTCAACATCATTAACTAGATAAAAATTGTTCCCAAGTGGTGGTAGTTTTTTAAAAAACATGATAATTTCTTAAAGCTGAATGTAGTGTACCTATAGCCTTGTATGTGGTGATAACTCAAAAAAAAAATGTTGCTGCCACACTTGTTTGTTACCCAAATCACAATAGGATGCAGAGGACAAATATTCCTCTAATCATAATATTCAGCATTTCTAATAAATTAGACATACAAAAATAGTAAAGAGCCAAAAGACACTATTTAAAAATAAAAAAAGAAAAGTATTTAACCCTCTATTCCCTCAAACATTGAACACGGTCATTCAGTGCAGTACACAGGCACTATCAGAATTCAACTCAGCCAGTTTCATAGAACTTACTTGCTCCTAGAAAGCGATGTACTTTTTTTTTCTTTTTTTGAAATTGTGGCTCATAAACCTTTCTATAAGGAAAACCACCAACTCAATTTTTCATGACTTCAATATAAAACCATTAAAAAGTACACTAGCTACTTACCAGAAAAGGAAGGCATTTCAGTACTGGGGCATGGGGTAGCTGTTTCTCTCACTTTTCAAAATGGAATTTAGTTAATTTTATGATGTTTTAGTTTTAATTTTATTATTAAAAATCATGCTCATTGAAAATAATTCAAAGCATACAGAAAGTTATAGGGGGAAAAGTCACTCCTCCTTGCCTTACTTCCGCGAGTTAAGGGCATTTGCTATATTCTTAAATATCTTTGTGACAGATCAGCTAAGATTTTCACTGGTTTCAAGAGAATATGTAATTTCTTATTGAAACGTTTTTATGAAGGCTGTTTGTCCCATAATTCCAGTATCTGATTCATCTTGGTGTTGGCATTGGTTGATCATCTTTTCTCAGTATGATAGTTACTTTTAATTGTATCAACCTTTCAACAATTATGTTAGGAGACTCCAGGTCCTATTTAAATCTTTTATTTTAGCAGACAGTCACCTGCTTGGGATTAGCACACAGCTCCTGGCTTACCTTTGCAGACTGTGGTTCCAAGGACAATTCAATTTTTTTTTAAGTGTACACTTCAGTGGTTTTTAATATAATTACTCATATGTGCAACCATCACCACAGTCAATTTTAGAATATTTTCATCACAATGAGAAACCTGTATCCTTAGAAATCCTCTCCCTGTCTCCCCATCTCCCAGTCCTTAGCAAGCATTAATCTACTTTTGTGTCTATAGATTTGCCTGTTCTAGAGATTTTACATAAATGGAATTCAAACACGTGACTTGCACTTTCACTTAGCATAATGTTTTCAACATTCAGCCATGTTGTGGCCTGTATGAGTCTTTATTCTTTTTCACGACCAAATAATTTTCCATCTATGGGTACACCACATTTTGTTTACCTGTTGATGGATAGCCAGTTGATGAACATTTGGATTGTTTCCACCCATTGGCTATTGTGAACAGTGCTGCTATGAATATTTGTGTATGAGTTTTTGTTTGCATGCCTGACTTCAATTCTTTTGGGTGTATATATAGGAGTGGAATTGCTGGGTAATCCTATATTTAATGCTGTAATTCCATGTTTAACCCTTTGAGGAGCCACCAGACTGGTTTGCACAGTGTCTGCACCATTTTGCATTCCTACCAGCAACGTATAGGGCTCTAATTTCTCTACATCCTCACTCACTCCTATGTTCTTTTTCTTTTGGACAATTTAATTTTTAGAGCCTTTAGAGTGCCATTTTGTCTGCTTGGTTCATCTGGTGTCACTGGGGCTCCCACTGGGCCCTTCCAGTGCTTGAGGAGGAGATAGGAGTCCACCAAAGCTGGGCTGCCTGGTGGCTCTAGATGGTGAGAGTCTCCCCCTCTCCCCAAGGGACAGAACGTTCTTCTGGGACAGACTCTTAATGTAGCTGGATCCCTTTTGCCATTGGTGCCCACTCATCCAATCTCTTGGTGGGGGAGGGGAGTCTCAGGTCTACAGGGACAAAGAGACTTTCCGACCAGGCTGCCTGCTGTGGCTTCCCCGGCAGTGTCGCCTGGCTGCCCAGGTTGTCTATGTGGAAGCAGATCCTGTCCCTTGCCTGATGATTTCCAGAGTGGGTCTTGATCTCTCACCCTTGTATACATTGCCCTGCTTGCCTGGTGGTGTTCCTAGAACTCCTATTTAATCCAGGGGAGGAATGAGCTCATTTGGGCTCCCTTCTCTTCTCTGATGGGAGATCTGGCACGAGGGGCTGAGTAGCCTTTCTCTGTTGGGTGGAGGGTTGTAAGACCCCCGCCACTATGTTTTTCCCTTAGTTGTAGGATCACAAACAAATTCGTCTTCCTCTTTCCACCATCCAGAGTTCTCCTTCCGTTGCCTCTTGCATTATTTCCAGGGTTTATAGCTATACTTGGCAAAAAGAAGCTGGGAGAAATGAATCTACAGCCTCTTTCTTGTCCAGACTGGAAATCTTTAATGTTCTTTTAATGTGCACGTCTCCCCAGCTAAACTCTGAGGGCTAGGGAAAGACACCACATCTTAAAGTTGTGTCTTCAGCGTTTAATTCAGTTTCTGACGCATGGCAGGCACTTCTTAAGGAAGTGTTAATGAATTAACATACAGAATTTGCTCTGCCTTTATTTTACTACGGTGAACAGGAGATTTTTCTGTGCTATGTTACTCAGCAGTGACAACAAACCCAGATTAGGGCTCTGCTTAATAATGTAAAAATGTGACTTTTTTCTCTGCGCTTGGATAGCTGACTTCACATTTATCTCTTAGTGTTATCTCCATTGCAGGCAACTAAAAGATGTCAGAAAAGGATATCAGTAATACATCACGTCACAAGCATCAGAGAATGTCTGAGTGGGCAAATAGTTTTCTCAAAGGACTTTAGAAAATAGTCTCTATATACCTTTGCTGCTCAAGGCTTCCATTAAGACAAGATAAAAAGAAGAGTTTTACTCTTCTAATTATAGGTAAACCTGTGAAACACAGCACCCAGCATGGTTGAAGGTTTTGTTTGTTTGTTTATTGCCCTGGTTTAATGGAATCCTGGGGCAAAAACCTTAATGTAGGTTAAGATTGTTTAATAGTAGTCATAATGCCTCCCTCATTTTCAGTGTCTCCTGGTGTGAAGCTCTGAGCTAGCCACATTACTTATATTCCTAGTCAACTCCACAAATCTCCATTCTGTAGATGCCGCAGTTGTGAATTAGAGAAATTATATTATCTAAAGTCATACAATTTGTTCAAACAATAGAGTTAAGTGTGCACACTGAGGACCGTCCACGCTTTTGTTTATAGGTTGGCTCTTATAAAATACAATATCTAAAAGCAAGCATGAAAATGTTACACATGACAAAATAAGATTTGATGAAAAAAATCTTTTTCTTCATTTATCCGAAAGTGTCACAGTAATAGCTTAGTATTACAGGATGTTTTGTTGCAGTGATAGTAACAACTGCCTTTTGACAAAGTAATGCATTGTTATTAGCTCATTGAACTAGAATAGAGAACATTGTTTCCAAAGGCAATAATGTCTTACAATACAGTGACTTCTGCCCTGCCCCCTACTGTGTTATTTTCTTTCCTCCACACTGACAAAGGCATTCCACAAAATGAGAAAACAGTGGAGGGCACAGCTGAATCAAATTTTGAAACAAACAGCCAAAGATAAGTGTGTCACATGAGAACAGCTCTTAATTGTTCTGGGATAATTCACTCAAAATATAATGATGTTGTTAGAAAGAATGAACTACTTTTTGCAGATTAAGAGAAAATCATTTGTAGAAGATGAAAGGGCATCTAGCATTTGAATAGACAGAGAAAAGAACTGCAAGAACATGAAATTACTTTTTTGCCTGATAAGACATTTATCTGTGTTTCTCTATCCTCATGCTAAATGAGGTCTAGAATAGATAATGTCCTTTGAAAGCAGAAATGGTATTAGTTTGGAATTCTGTTCAAACCACTCCAAAGAAAGACATAAATAGGCATTGCAGTGAGGCAGGTTACTAAGGGAGGAGACCTCTTTAGTTAAATCATCTTAACTAGCTTTTTTTTTTTTCCTGAAAACTGCCCAAGGGTGTCTTACCAAAAACCAAGGCTGCATTCTACATTTGCAGGGAAATAAGATGTATAAGTAGCCCCCCCCCCCTTCACTGGGACAATTTGATTCCTAGAATATCTTAGCTCAAATCTTTCCTTTAGTGTTAACACAGATTTCAAAGCAGATGGTCATAGTAACTTGCCTTTCAAGACAAGCCTAAAATCTTACCAGTTCACTCAGACTTTTAAAACAGTCCATGCTCCTGCTAGAGGCAGCCTAGCAATATGAAATAGCCTCTGCATTGAACTTATACTTGAGCTTCCCAGACTGCCCTTTTTCTTGTACCCTTCCAATACGGAACCTTAGCTACACTTTAATGATGAATCCTCCCACTGTAAGTTGGACAATCAATCAATGGTATATTTGATGGGAGTAGGAAGAACCTGAAGTCTTTGCATGAGATAGTACAAGTGGGCTCTTGAATGTTTTCAAAGTGGAAATTCCTGGGCACTTTTTGGGAAATTCCTAAGAATTTTTTGGAATTAATTCTTTTAATGAGAATTTCCCTAGAAATATGGACCTGTTTGGTATAATACGGAGGGACAAAGGAATTGAGGACTGAGGACTGAGAGGGGAGGGGTTAGGGTCCAAGTGATATGGCACATGACTGACTCTCAAGGACCCACCTACTTGATGCAAGCAAATCGTGCATAAATTATAATAAAGTGTTTGTATGTTTAATATACATATTTCTCGGCTTGAGGAATTTGGAATCTAGAAGAGTAAGCAGTGGGGAAAAAATACACATGAAAGTGGGACTCGCTTTTGAGTCAAATGCCCAAACAAACAATGGAATCAGGAATCAGATATTAGGAGTCGGGAGTGAAGGTTTTTCTGACATTTGTAATATAAAGTGGAATCCACAAAGGCGTCTCAAGTAGCTTTAGAGAGAAATATGTGTTTTCTTTTTGGAAGAAAGCATCTGATTACAGTTTTTTAGGAATCCATGAAATAAGCTTAATTAAATATAAATGTAGGTTTAAAAATTATGTAAAATTCAAGAAAACAATTCACCATAGGTGAGTCAACAAAAGCAGCAAAAATATTTAGATCTACATACTCCATATATTGGAATTATTAGATAAAAAATATAAAGTAACTATGTATAAAATGTTTAAGAAGTAAAATATGTGCAAAAATGATTGAGGAAAAAGGAAATGGAACCATGAAAAATAATCCATAGCTTTGTTTCTGGTAATTCCCAGGTGATTTGGGTCCACTATCCTGGAGAGGATAAGAAGCAAAGCTGCAGGGCTGTGTGCATGTGTGTGTGCCTGTGTGTGTGTGTGTGTGTGTGTCTGTGTGTAAGTATGCATGTGTACCAGCTTATAGGAATGAGAGAACCAAAAAGGCAGCTAAGAATTCCTGGTCCAAGACCCACGTGAAGGGGGAAGCCAAGAAAAATGGAAAAAGATATGTCATGCAAATAGTAACCAAAAGAAAGGTGAAAATAGCTGTCAGAAAGCATTACTAGCAGTAAAGGAAGACACTCATAATGCTAAAATTCAGGAAGATGTAACAATAATTTGAGTGAACCTCAAACATTGACAGAACTAAAATGAGAAAGAGACAAATTCAAAATGATGGATGATTTTTTTTTTTTTTTTGCGGTATGCGGGCCTCTCACTGCTGTGGCCTCTCCCGTTGCGGAGCACAGGCTCCAGACGCGCAGGCTCAGCGGCCATGGCTCACGGGCCCAGCCGCTCCGCGGCATGTGGGATCCTCCCAGACTGGGGCACGAACCCACGTCCCCTGTATCGGCAGGCGGACCCTCAACCACTGCGCCACCAGGGAAGCCCAATGGATGATTTTTTAACGCAAACCATTCAATAATTAACAGAACATGGAGAAAAATTAAGTAAAAAATAAACATTTGAAATACTCATTAATAGACACACAGACACACAACTCCACCCAACAACAGTACAATACAGTTCTCCAGGACACATGGGGCAGTTAAAACATTTATCAGATGCTGCCTCACGAAGCACATCTCAACAAATTTCAAAGAACTGAAATGATACATGCTGTATTCTCTAATCACAGTATAATTAACCTAGAAATCTGGAAAAAAATCAGTTTGGAAAATCCCCATATGTTGAAAGCTAAGAAATATACTTCTAAGTTACTCATGGTCATGGAGGGAATCACAGTGGCAAAGAGAAAATATTTTTAATTAAATGTAAAATAAAATACCATTTTCAAAACTTGCAGTTTTCTGTTAAAGTGTGCTTAGAGGGAAATGTGCATCCTTAAAAATGCATATACTGGGCTTCCCTGGTGGCGCAGTGGTTGAGAGTCCGCCTACTGATGCAGGGGACACGGGTTCGTGCCCTGGTCCGGGAAGATCCCACGTGCCGTGGAGCGGCTGGGCCCGTGAGCCATGGCCGCTGAGCCTGTGCGTCTGGAGCCTGTGCTCCGCAACGGGAGAGGCCACAACAGTGAGAGGCCCGCGTACCACAAAAAGAAAAAAAAAAAAAAATGCATATACTAAAGAAGGTGAAAAACTGAAAATCAATCATCTAAGTCTCCATCTTAATAATTTAGAAAGAGAACAGCAAACTAAATCCAAAGAATGTAGAAGACAAGAACTATTATAAGTCCATAAATAAAGAAATATAAAAGATTAATAAAATGGATACATTTTTGGTGAGATTGGCTAAGAATGAAAGAAGAGAAGACAAAAATAATCAATATCAGATATTTAAAAGAAAACATTTAATAGGTTAGAAAAGTGTATGAAGAAGTTGGTTAAAGAAATAATCCAATGTGTCCAATAAAATAGACATTTCTAGAATCATATAACTTACCAAAATGTAAATAAAGGTAGAAAATCTTTGTAATTCTATACTTGTTCAATGTGATTTAAAATTTTCCCAAAAGAAAACTGTTGGTTAGTCCAGATGCCTCCATGAGTGACTCATACCAAACATGAAAGTAGGAAATGTCAATTTTGCTCTTCCTGAAAATAGAACATAGGGGTAAACACCTCAAGTTAATCTTTGAAACCAAAATAACGAGCATATGTGAAATAAACCTAATAGAACTTTTATAAGGAAATAATAATTGAAATAAAAAATTTAATGGGTGAATTCAACAACACACAGACATAAGTGAAGAAAGGATTAGTAAAACTGGAGTATAGAGGTAGGGAAATTACCCAAGTCACAACATAGAAAAACAAGAAGATGGAAGTATAATAATTGAAGGGGACAGTCTAACAATATAATACATCACTGTCCCAGAAGGAAAAATAGAACGAAGAAGGGGGCTGATATTTTGCCAGAGCTGATGAAAGGTACAGACCCAAAGACACAGAGAGCACCGCTTGCTCAAGGCAGGATAATTTAAAAAGAAATACAGACTCAGTAAATCTGTAGAAAGCCTGAGGGAAAAGGTAGCCAGAGAGAAAGAACAAATTACTTACAGAGGCTTCTTAAAAAACTGAAAGCCAGATGATAGCAGAATAAAATTTTTGAAGAAAATAACAGTTAACTAGAATTGAATATTCAGCAAACTTGTTTTAAAAAAAAAAGAGGGGGCTTCCCTGGTGGCGCAGTGGTTGAGAGTCTGCCTGCTGATGCAGGGGACACGGGTTCGTGCCCCGGTCCTGGAGGATCCCGCATGCTGTGGAGTGGCTGGGCCTGTTGAGCCATGGCTGCTGAGCCTGCACGTCCGGAGCCTGTGCTCCGCAACGGGAGAGGCCACAGCAGTGAGAGGCCTGCGTACCACCAAAAAATAAAAAAAAAAAGAGGATAGGTTGATACAAATACATTTTCAGATACTGAAAGTCTGAGTTCACTTACCACTAATCAGCTTCACTAAAGAAACATGTAAAGATTTTCTTCAAGAAGAAAGAAAATAATCTTACAAGGAAAATGCAAAAAATAATTGTGAGAAAAGAAATTGATAAGGATAATACATTAGATATCTAATGCTGTGTAACAAGCCCCAAACTTCGTGGCTTAAAACAATAATCCTTATTTATCTCTTACAGCTTCTGTGAATCAGGAATTTGGAAATGACTTGGATAGGTGGTTCTAGTCTGGGGTCTGTCATGAGGTTGCCATCATGTGCCAGTTGGGGTTGCAGTCATATGAAAAAATAACTGTAGCTAGAGTCACAAGGTGACTCACTCACATGGCTTTAAAGTTGGTACTGGTACCAAACCTCTGTCATAGTTCTTGGGTGTCCTGATAGCATGGTGGCCAGATTCTCTCAGAACAAATGACTCAAGACATCAAGGTGAAAGTTAAGATGTCATTATGACCTAGCCTTGGTGGTCACATTCCATTGCTTATGCTATATCTTATTAGTCACACTGGTCAGTTATGATTCAGAATGAGAAAGGATTACACAAACACGCACACATAGAGTTACAGGCAAGCAAACGTTGTCTTCATAACATGTTAATAATAATATGTCAATTTTGAAAAGAAAAGCAAAATTAGAGGATGACATTATCACCAGGAGAGACACTATCAGAGTTAAATTCTTTTAATTTTTCAAGAAGAGAGTAAAGAAACTGATTTATAGTTTTGTGCCCATGGCAAAATTGTAATGGTAATCAGTTAAAAAATTGGAATAGGCTATGTAAATTATGAATTGCATAGAAAAATAAAAGACCGAAAGAAGCAAAAAAAAGTCATAGAGAATAGAAATAAGATGCAAGAAGCATCCAAAAATGGATCAACCAGAAAGCACAGTGAAATATGCTAGAAATCAGTTCTGTTATATCAGTAATCACATTAAATGCAAGAGCAATAAATTTGTTCATTAAAAGATAGACATTGCCACTTTGGCTAAAATAAATCAAATTTAACCATATAAAACACATATAAAGCGTAAGGACGTAAAAAGTTGAAAACAAACAATTGGAAAAATATATATGTAAATGTCAGGAAAATATAAAATGAACAAATTTTTAAATGTGTAGTTATATTAATATCACAATGTAGAGTAACCAAGAATAAATCTTTAAAAAATCTAAAATAAATACAACTTGTTTATTTATATATATATATTTTTGGTGCAAAACCCCCCATAACTATTTACTCATAAAGATGATTTAACAGATAGATAAGTATTCCATGTCCTCATAAAGGAAAATCCAGTATCATGTTTCTTCTCCACAGAATCATTTTACTGGTTCAGGGAAATGGCAGTCAAAATCCCAACAGATTTTATTTTTAAATATCGACAGGCAGATTCTAACATTTCTTTGGAATAGGAAAAGCTGAAAGACAGGAGTTTCCCGAAGAAGAATACTGTGGGAACATCCCCTGGAACATTGCAAGACTCATTACAAAGCTACTGCGTTGCCCCAGAAAGAGACGTGCTGCTGATTGACCCTAAAAGAGAGGCCAGAAACAGTCCAAGAATATACAGAAATTACATATGACACGTGCTACTGTAAACTACTGGCGAAAGAATAGACTAAACAATAATGGGACCAGAACTTTTGTTTATCCCTCTAGGAAAAAGACAAAATTGGATTCCTACCTCGTGTCATGTACTAAAATAAATTCCAGGTGTATTAAAGACTCAACTATGCAAGACAAAACTTTAAAGCATTTGAAGAGAAGACTTAGGGTGAATATTTTAAGATTTTGAAGCAGGGAAGAATTTTTAAATTAAGACTCCAATAACAATAACACCAGGGGAAGAAATAAAATAAAGGAAAATCCTGATAAATTTTTATGCAAAAATAACACCTACTTGTTAAGACATAGTGGAAGTGAAACATAAGCAACAAGTTGGAAGAAGATATTAGCAGCAGATGTAGCTGATTATTTATATTCGTTTACAGAACATATAAAGAATTTGCATTGCTTGGGAAATGCTGAAAATTCTGATAATTTCAGACATTAATGAGGAGGAACAAGGGAGTATCTGACAGTTCAGCAATTCACTTTAGATCTCTATCTAAAGGAATATTTCTCACATGCAAAGGGAGGCAAGTACGAGAACATTCAAAGTACCCAAAAATATTCTGGGCATGAACACAAATGTATATACTTCCTATTATGGACTAAACTGTGTCCCATCTCCGCAATTCCTGTTGAAGCCCTAATCCCCAGTACCTCAGAATGTGACTGTATTTGGAGATACATCCTTAAAATGGTAATTAAGCTAAAATTAAGCTATTAGGGTGGGTCTTAATCCAATATCTTGTCGTTGTAAGAAGAGATTAGGACACAGGAGAGACACCCAGGGATGCGTGCACACAGAGAAGGGGCCAGATGTGGACATAGGGAGAAGGGGGCCATCTGCAAGCCAAGGGGAGAGGCCTCAGGAGAAACCAAACCTGACGACACCTCCATCTTGGACTTACAGCCTCCAGAACTATGAGAAAATAAAATTCTGTGATTTAAGCCACCCGGTCTGAGGTATTTTGTTATGGCAGCCCCAGCAAACTGATACGCTCACCCCCTTCATAAAGGCAAAAAATTAAAACAACCCAAATATCCACCTACACAGGAAAATGGATTTTCTCCCTGAGGTGTAGCCTTTAAGATAACTCAGTGCAAGGGAACTTAGTCCCTGTGTTTTACGATTCGAAGTCCCCCAGATCCAGAAGAGAGTATCTGACTCAACTCCTGGAACACATGCAATGACTACTCCCACCTGGGTTAGCTTACAAGAGTTTGAAATGAAGCATCAATCTGAGATCTACCGGCAAGCGAAACGGTGGTCCCATCTAATCACCAAGCAATTATACTCCAATAAAGATGTTAAAAAAAAAAAAAAGAAAGTACATATTTTTCTACTCATAGAAGAGGAATGGCCCTCTGACAAAAATTCTATGAGCCCCCGTCTGTCCCCCGGTTGCATTTTCTTCACCTGATCTTGGTTTAGGTCTCTTGAATTTCCAGAAGTGAGAAGGAAGATGAGAATCAGGATGTGTGTAGAATAGTCAGATTTTAAAACTTGTGCTGTAGTGGAATTTATTTTAAGCTACTTTATGTCCTTACTCTCTTTCATAAATGTGACCCTCTAGGCAGACAAGCAAGAGCTGAATGTTAGATTCCAGTGCTCTGTCTTGCAGGAATTTTGGAGGATGGATATTATTACAGAATAGCCATCAGTCAAATTTTATAAGATTTGGTACTGAGGACTTTTTAATCTAATAAAGAATCAGTAGAGCAAGGCAAAACTTGCTGCGGATGAGACAGCAATGAACTAATTTATCCAAGCTGGTCTTTTCTATTAATCTTAAGTAATTAGTAAATGTCTGCACACTTAACACGTTTAAGGAGATAAGATCTGAGGATTAAGTGCAGTAACAGCAATAGGTCAGAAACTATTAATTGTGGTTAAACATGTTACAAATTAAAAGAAAAAAAAACTGTTCAGCTCTATTTAATTTGCTTTGCTTTAATTTTAATTTAATTTTGCTTTATAACCAGAAGTTATATTCTGTGTATCGACCATAGATAAGGAAAATTGTTTCAGCTAGAATTTGACAATAGAGGCAAATATTTACATAAACAAAATTGTTCCCAGAATTAACCTTGTAAAAACAAACAAGAAGCATATTTTCTTATTGCAGCAATGCCCAAACTTCACAGAAATAATCCTTAATTCTATGTGTAGAGGAAATTGACTCTTTCTCTATGGTATACTTTCTGTATCCATTCAACCAACATTTCTTTACCTCTGGTGGTAGGTCAGGCACAATTCCTGGAGGTGGAGATTTAAAAATTAAACAAAGTATGTGTCACCAATTGGACTAATGAACTAATTGTTCGTTAGTCCAATTGGAATGATGGAAAAGTGAACAGTTATCATCATCTAGTCAAGTGTGATCAAGTTACACAAAATTCAATCACTAACAACTGGGTTTAGATTAGGGAGCAATACACGGATGAAGTGTGCCCAAGTTGACTCTTAGAAATGACTAGGGATTTATCAAGTGGTGGCAAAAGGGGGATGAGGGGGACTGTAAGAGGGTGGAACATTCCAGGCAGAGGAGCTATAAGGTCATTCATTAAACAAAGAAAATTCAGTCTTGAAAATACATTGACAAGTGGACTCAGAAAATAAAAAATAACAGTTAATCCATTTGGTGCCGGGGGGAACTTGATCCTAACTTGTACTGACCTCAAAAATGGTCAGAAACTGAGCTGCTTTTTAAAAACTCTGTGTCAGTGCCAGTCTTATTTATTTGCTTCCAACTCTAATTAATTTATTCTTAGTGTCTTTATATGTTGTACAAGCTCTGGACATTTTAATTCTTAGCAGTCCCAGGTTTTAGATTTCTAAGAAGTATGTCAAACAGTTTTAAAATTCTCCAAAACTTTTAGAACTTTTGAGAGAGGCAATAAAATAGATTGAATTTTCCAGCATTCTAGAGACATTCATGTGACAAAAGTATCCCCTTATAGCCCAAGGTTAACTCCTCAGATTTCGCTATAGTTTATTACAGTGAAAAAACACCCACATGGTCTTGAACACATATTCAATTTATGAGCATCAAAGGAAAACAGATTTAGATACATTAAAATGTGGTTTCTATGTTTATAATGATATGCAGCCACATAAAAAATAATGTACAGAACACCTTGTCCTACAAAACAGCTTTGGATAATTTTCTCTGACTAAAAATTATCCTAGTTTGAGAACATTAGATTGGACATGAACATAAATTCGAGACATTATTAATTTATTTGAAAGAGTTGAACATTTAAGAAGACTGTTGCTACCAGTGGAAACAAAGATGGAAAACTGTCAAATAATTGTGAGTTGCTTGGAATTCTGCCTGGCTTCCAGAAATTAAATTGGGAACAGATGTCTGACCACACAGTGAAAATGATCTTATTAGTAAATGTTTCTTTAAATGAAACACACAATAACAAAAATGATTCTTTAGCAGACTCCCAGTCAAAGGGAAAGAAATATTAGATAGGTTGGAATCTCTGCCATGGACTTCAAATTTCAGAAGTAGAGACTAGCAATTTAGAGGTATTTTTCCTGGGATGCAAATAAAACTTTGCAATTCATTTATAATGCATTTTTTTGTGAACATTTTGATGAACAACAAGAAATAGTTGATGAAAAGATTAGACAACTGAAAGAGGGCTTAGATTTCATCCTTCTTAGTTCAGTTTCAGACCCTAGTACATTTACTTCTGATTGGTTAGAAGCACCAAAACAGATTTTTACTTAAATGATTTAAGGAATTAAGTAGTATGTGATTTAAAAAGAGAGAAATACTATTAATTATTAAAAAATGAAGTGAATCATTTTACTTTAACTATAGTTATATTGATAAATATAACAGGTTAAAACAGGTTAGTTTTTCTTACTCTGCATTTGTAATCAAATTTTTCATGGTAGTTGATAGGTTTTTGCTTAGGTATTTGGAGTCGTCTTTCAAGGAGAATAACTATTTTTCTTGAATGTTAAAATATGAATGAAGAAATATATGGCATTGTGCCAAACCCCTTACATAATACTTTTGACACAGTTAGTTCTCAGTATCTTGGTTTTATTGGAGAACTATGACTCTAGAGAGGAGTAAGTTTAGCAGTTACCACCAGGGGGCAGCAGAGGCTGTAGGATCTCAAGACCTGGAAGTAGCTCTACTGGCTAAAACAGGTACAATCTCGCACTCTTCCTCCATTTTTGCCGAGTTGAGGCTCTTAGCTGGGAGTGCACATCAGAATGTTCCAGAGAGTTTTGAATCATAATCTCTGCGGAAGTGTAGTTTCCAAAAGCTACTGGTTATTCTCATGCGTAAGAACAGGTGAGGAGTGAGAAAGATAAGAAGGATCTCAAGATGACTGCCTCCTTTCCCATTGGGTTGACCTTAGGGAACTGGAAACATGGACCACAGCTACTGGGTTTTCAGTAACTTATCTGGGGATATTCAGTCTTGTATTCTCTAGTCACTTGATAGGAGGAAGGGTGAAGCAACCTGAACTGTTTTTGCCAGGTCCCCTAAGGACTCACATTTTAACTGGTAGAGAGTATCCACTGAGGTGAAGTTTATTAGGCTTGACTCAGATATAAATTGGCCCACAAAACCTCTGATTATTCTCGTTTGCTCTGGCTCTCTAACTGAAGTTGTTCCCATGCTTTTAAACTGTCAGTGCTTTTAGTATTCACTCAAATAACAAAATACTTCCTTCTTCAGTTAACTGTTTTCTAAGCTCCTAGTATTTACACTAAAATCATTAATGGTGGTTAGAGCATATAGTTCTGATTCTCTTAGATATAAAGGTTTTTTGAAGTTGAGTTTCTTGCAGGTTACTTCTGCTCTTATTATGCCGAACTTAGGGGTGGTAAATTTTCTTTTAGTCTTCCAAAATCAAGTGTAAAATATGGTCTTTCCATTTATATCTTAGAGCTGAATCGACAGTGCTTAAAGAAGAATTGAGTAAAGAATGTGGAATAACAAGAGGGGAAATAAACATGGACATTTTTATGATTCTAGATAATATTTTGTACAAGATAGGGTCTATTTTCCAGACTCATAAATTTCATTTTATCCAAGATAGACCCCAAGAACAAAGGAGATGAGTAATATATTCTCTTCTTGTTATTAATTAGTTCTTCTTCCAACTTTAAAGTATTGCAACCTCCTCTCCCAATTAGATTAAGAGGTTTGAATTTTATTCTGTGATGAGAAACCTTTGGAAGTTTTTAAACAAGAAGGAGGTTCAATTTGTGTTTAGAAGAGAGGAATCGAACTTTTCTGTGATAAACAGATGGTGAGAAGATGAGGTGAAATGCAAGAAGATCAATTAGGAAACTAAATGGTGATCTCAGAGATGATATTGTCTGGACCATGAGAGTAGTGATGGAGATGGAGAAAGTAAAAATATTTGGAACAGACTTTGGAGACCCTAGAAGAACTGACTCGATTTTTATATGGTAAAGTGGGATGGGGGTGGGGAAGGGATTTTGGAAAGGAATGGTTGGAAAATCTACCTTATTTCCTTTCAGCGCCCTTGCATGGGTCTCTGAGATGCTGCTTGTGCCCCTGTCTTGCTAAAGAAATTGGGTAGAGTAAGGCTAACCAAGTTTGTCCTCTCTCCTACATTTTAAAGGGATTAATGTACCCAAACAAATTCACTGAAGCAATGACATATTATGAAGAAAAACAAACAAACCTGTGTGACCTCACACTGTATACCGCAGAGATAGGAAGTGGCACACCGGGCAGGATAAAGCAGGCTGTGGAGTGCTTGCTAGAGGCACTGGTATGCCCAGGAGTTGTTTAAATTAGATGCATTATTGCACGTCCCGTCCTGGGATCAGTCTACCTAGACATCAAGGGGAAGGCATAGAGCTTTTGGTCATCACAACATATTTTTCAGTTTTCCTTTAGTGTTCTGTTCTTTCCAATGAGGCTTTGACTTCTTCTTTCCTTCCCCCCCCGCCCCCCCCCCCATATGTATAAGGGATTTTTAAAAAAAAGAGTGTTGGAAAATATCCCCGTGAAAGCACTAGCCTGGACGTCTGGATTTCCGTTTGTGAGACCTGCCTCCCTTACCGATTAGCTGGGCAAGTCACCTATCCTCCCTGGAGAAGTGATTGTAATATAGGAAGCTTGACTCCATGAACCCCAAATGCCTTCCAGCTGTCATTATCTGTGACTCTTATCTTTGAGGTCTGTATGAAAATAATGTCAATTCTTGGGCTTCCCTGGTGGTGCAGTGGTTGAGAGTCCGCCTGCCGATGCAGGGGACACGGGTTCGTGCCCCGGTCTGGGAAGATCCCACATGCCACGGAGCGGCTGGGCCCGTGAGCCATGGCCGCTGAGCCTGCGCGTCTGGAGCCTGTGCTCCGCAATGGGAGAGGCCACAACAGGGAGAGGCCCGCGTACCGCAAAAAAAAAAAAAAAAGAGAAGAATGTCAATTCTTGATACCATCAGTGGGTTGCCAGTTCTTGATTTAAATGAAAGAGCCTCAGCCATTGCAAGGTATATCAGCAATCTCAGAGAAAAACACATATTTGAACTTTCAAGGCAAAGAGAAAAATAATGACTACAGGCTGTTGTTTCAACCCCACTGGATATATTCATATTTCTTTTTGGGTTCACTGAATCCACATTTTGCTTTTCCTTGCTATTGTAATCATCTTCTTTCATCCGTCTTTTTTGCTGAACATCATTTATTTCTTATTACACTGGGCTAACAGTAATGTCTTCAGAGTTCTGATTTCTGCATAATCCAATAATCTAATTCAGTGTCCATACAGATCAAGAATATTATATAGACAATAGGCCAGCAAGAGGAGTTTCTCCTAGCTTGGCGTGGACAAATAAAGTCAAAGTGAGCAAGGTACATTGGCTTAGTGGGCAACAAGAAGGGGCCAATGGGTGGTTTCCTTCATGAGCCCAGAATAATCAGACCATTCTGCTGTCTCCCTCTTGTTACAATGCTTCCTTGGTCATAAAATCTAACAAGAGGTTTAACATTAGGCACTGTGACAGCTCAGAAGAAGAACTGCCAGGTGCATTCAAGGTATTTAAAGAGGAGGAGTTGGATAAATGTTACCCCTTACCTTGTGAATTGAAAACAAACCAGCTAATAGGCTGCTGGTTTTATTCTTCTCCATTTGACCAAATTTGAGAGCGTCCAGAATTTTGAAGAACAGAGTTGAGATTCTCAAGTCGCCTGTCCTATGATCAAACAAGACTGGCATTTCCATGTGGATGTCTTGGTATCAACTCGAATGAAACCTGTATAACATTTAAACTGCTCATCTGCTCCTGCCCCTTTGATCCAGCTCCTACTAAAAGTTACCATTCTCACATCAGTCTAATTCACCCGAATTGGTAGTTGCCAGTTTTTCTTATTATTTTAGAGGCTGCCTTCATACTGACCATTTAGTTGCTGATACAAAGTCTATAAAGATTTGGCATGTGGGGTTGACTCCATAGTGACCGTAAGTCATTAATGCACATGGTTTCTGGATAGGCTAAGATAATATCTATACCATACTCCTAAATTATCGTTAGGGTTTTATTTCATTTACCTTACCAATGCAAGTGCATCTTGAAATAGAGTTTAGCTTAAATCTTAAATTAGAGCTTAGCCAAGAAGTTATCCTCTGCCTACAGAAATCAAAAGTGATTGGCATTTCCTTCTGCTCCTACCACTTCCCCCCTCAAATCTCCTCCCCTAGGACAGTCCCAGGCACCCACAAAAGGAATATTTGATAGTGTGTGCAACACCAATCTGTAAAGTAAGAGATATAAACTGTAGCAGCAATAACAACAGAAAACCCTTAAGGATTACGCTTTCAGGACCAAGAAACTGCAGTGAACCTGACACTTTTCTGCAATTAGTGTGCCAGTTCTGATCCAAAGAAAGAGTCATTCTGTTATAAGATGGGGCAGAACAGTGTGGCATCTGCCCTGGCCTGGAGCATGAAGGGGATGCATTGGATGAAGCAGAGACAGACGGTGATGAAGACAATCCTGCAGGAGGAATTTACGGACCTTACTCAGAAGATATTAAAGTTAACATGAGAATCACACACCATCTTTAAATTTAAGTAACATGCGTAGTGTGGGTTAACTCACTTTCAGGTTGCCAAATTTTTATACTATCTAGAGTCCAAAAGCACCAGTTAAAGTGCTGCTAAAATAAGTAAGTGGCTTCAACCAACAACTGAAATCAGATTTTCCTGCCCAGCATGTGTTTCATCCACCCAGATCAGTCTCCTGCTGAATGAAGCATTTTGGTGTCTCTGGGCCCACCACAGCTAACTTATGCACATTCAAACGCCACGCCTTGGCAGACTCATTATTTGCCTTTTCCTTAGGAACATTTCATGAGCCAGAGCAATAGTTTTGAGGTTTGGATAAAAATACTCTATAAATATATGATTAAATTTTGCTTTTAAATACACAGGCTCAACTCTAATTAAAGTCATGAGTACTTTCAGATGGGGAGCCACAAGGATTCGGTCAGGGTGTACTCAAAGAAAAATGGCAAAGCTCAGTCTTTTACGTTTAGGACAGGAGGGGTAAAGGAGATCATTTGGGACAAGGCAATATATTGTCAATAAATGGAAGAACTTACCACATTTCAAGCACTTTAATTCACGACCCACGGTATGTCTTTCAAATGCTATGTTGAAATGCAAAGGCAGAGTAGTAAGAAAATTTGGGGTATGGCATAAAGCCATTTCACACAAACAGTGCCATCTCCTATGCATGTTCTAAAGAGAAAAAAAAGGGTCTAGTGGAAATGTTAAATGTTTTAGCTACGTGAAAGTATTTAATTCATCAATGAAATGGTTTATTAAATAATTTCTAAAGAAAATGTTTTGCTAAGATGGTTCTAGAGGACATGGATTTGGGGATTATAATTTAAAAATTATATATGTAGACATCTAATTCGGGAAATTATTTTCTAAAAAAAACTGAAACTTAAAATTTAATGTGGTCCCAGTGGAATGCAATTAGCAAAATATAGAAGGTTGAAAAAATCTTACAAAACAAGTTAATTCGTTTTTCTCTATAAAAGACATTAGAATGAAGTTGGGGGAGAACCTATAAACTAAAAGAGATTTAAGCTAAGTAAAAGTATAATTTTAATATGTGCACCTTATTTGGAATTTGATTCAAATAAATCAAATTGTGAGTAGACAAAGTTGCACAGCATTTACAAGGAAAATTTAGAAAATGCAAACATTGACAGGATATTTGATAATATTAAAAAATTATTGTTAATTTTATTCAGGTGTGATGATATTTAAAACAAAAAATTTCATTCATTTGGAGTCACATGCTGAAATCTTTACCATAAAATAGGTTCATGTGTTTGACTCAGATTTTTTGGTTTTGGTAAGAAAGCCAGTGGAAAACTTTTAAAACAGCAGAGTACTTGATTTCTTGGACTCTACCTCATTTAGAGTATTTTTTAAAAACTCCTATTAGAATCAATTTTTTTTTCAGTATTTTGATATTTACAGATGGTTATGTTCAGAGGGAAATAATCCTTACCACTAGGAGAGTGAATGAAAGAAACACACATGCAGTTTGTAGAAGCAAATCCATTTTAGATATTCCTACTTTGATTCAAGGCAAGATAGCCCACTTTTCCATTTAAGCCTACTTCCCATCACCATCAGGGTGCATTAGACATTTTCTCTCCTCTGGAAGAAGATGCCCAATAATGTCCTTTTCTAACTGTACGGCCACTGGGTAGGGATGACAACTGGCTGTATGTTTGGAAGACAGCAAGCTGTAGGTCATAGTTAGGGTTTTTTGGATCCATGCTGCCAGATGAGTGTCTGTAGTGATGCCTCCTGCCACGATTCTTGATTGGAGAAGAAATTCAAATCAATCTGCAAAACTCCAATGGTGAACAAATACCATTCTCTGTACCTCAGTCTCTTTCACTTGATTTTCTATATTTTATCTATGGGATAACGTACTATGCGTATAACATATGTATGTAGGTTTAACTTTAAAGAATTAATTACTGATGGCTTAAAAGGGGGTATCACTAGGAGAAACCAAATAAGAGAGCAACAAATCAAAGGGAAGCACAGAGATTTCACAGAGAAAAACCAGAACAAAACAACAAACAACAACAAAAACCAAAGGTGACAGTCAGTAGAGACTGGGAACCAGACAGATACAATACAGAAGAAGAATCCAGCTAGTAGTTTAACTTGTACATTACAGGTCTTGGAACAAAAAATAAAAAAAAAACTTGGGAACCAGACAGAAGGATGGAGATGGGATGGAAAGTCAGTTGGAATTGAGGGACTTGACAGAGCTACCCACATAAGTGGGAGGTTAGGAAGTGATGCTTCAGTAGGTGTTTATAGATGATTCCTGGATCCACTCATTTATTCCTTTAGGAAAGATTATTACTTCCTGCGTATCATGCACTCTTCTAGGCACTAAGGATGCAGTGACGAACAAACAGTATTTTCCTTACTTGTGGTTTGTATCCATCAGTTATTGCTGCATTCAAGAAGAGTAACTTGAAATTCTCTCGCAGGAATGAAGGCTTACTCTGAAGACTAGATATGAAGGAAAAAAACAAACAAAACATGTACTGCTTGAGAGCTAAAGGAAGCACCAAAATTGGACACTTACATGTGGTGACAAGCTGATAGCACCCTCTTCCCACATGCAGACATAACTCCTGGGGTAACTCAGACTAATCTCCTTCCCATCACAGAAAGTGCAAAAGAAACATTCTAAACCCAGAGGTGGGGGTTGCAGAGAGTGCATGGGAATGCTCTGCTTTCTCTCTTTTTCTTTTTTGGACCCTCTTCTCCCCTTTTCAATATGTTCTCTTGGAAAGGAGGCTTGGAGCAGCTTGAATGATCTCAGGATAAAAAAAAAAATCAGGCACAGAAGGTACAATGGAGACCAAGGGCAAAAAAGACACATACCTGAAGATGAGCTGTATGTTACCTGTGTTTTAAATCACTCAAGCATCTCCACAGATTTGGTAGGAAATGAAGATTATGGCATCTAAGTTCCACAAAGGTAGCAGCCCCTTCTGTTTGTTTCTATTACTGGCTTCTAAGGGACCTAGCATATTTTCTGGTTCATGTTACTATTTCTTGAATGAAGGAATGAATGAATGACAATGACAAAGATTTTACTGATAGTAAAGATTTTACTGATGGTGACCAGTCTTGTAGTCTTGCGTTCCTTAAGTCTATTTCCTGTTCTGTTTCAGCCTTAATGGCTGCTTCTCTGGGGACTCATGCTTATTTGTGTTCTCAGCCTTCTAAGATATGTTAAACGAGATAGCAGTATTTTAGTCCATGACACAATTTAAGATGGGACTAGACAAATGCATTTAATGTGCATTATATATCAGTAGTTTGTGCTCGATATACACTTGGGATATTGAATTGAAAAATGTTCCCTGCCTCCATTAATAATGATTTAAAGGTAAATCCAATGAACATTATGTCAACTCTCATTGATTCAAGGACTGGTTATCTATTTGGAGGATTATCAAGATTTTGTGCTGTTTTTCCTTTGACTAGAGAGACTCTTCTGGGATCATGGTTGAATTAACATGGCTCATTAGTATGTAGGAATAAAATATTCTGGTGTCTATAATTTTATAAAGGGGTATGGAATACGATGATGGGGAGGTGAGACATAAAATGCATTGGATGACTTTTTTAAAGGTTCTGTCCCTTGGTGTCTCACAAACAGAAAGCATCCTATTCCTTCACATTGCTTTTCATTTTCTTCTCCTTCTGTGTATGACCTGGGATGGTAGTGACGGTCATAGAGCCATGAGTGGGTGGTAGATGGTCAAAATAATGAAAGCAGAATAAGAGAATTAGTTTTGAATGAAATCTGCATCTCTCTCACTCAGAATCCCACACTAGCAGAAGCAAACTCATGTCAAATGAAAGTCCAGTAGACGAGCACCGTGGGGCAAACATTTCAGAATCACAGCTGATTCTCAAATGTGCTACTTCAGGGCTGTTTGACTTTGAGTCAGTTATTTAATCCAATTTTAAAATATTTGTCTCCAAATGAAGGTAATGATGCCAAACTTATATAAATATGAGAATTAAATTCATTAATGCATTTAAATGTTCACTATACTGCTTGGCTATTGTTAGGGTGAATAGATGCTAGCTAATATTATTTTTCCTTTGATAGAAAAATAATTATTTTGTTTTAATAAAATAAAAAGCAAAAAAGAAATTCATTATGATTGTGATTATCCTTCAGTTTTCTTCTCAGATTTTTAAATTTTTAGCTAACCATTGAGTTTGCTTTCATGTAACATGCAGATGTAATGTTCTTTATCATTGACCTGGAAGATATTATTTTAAGAAAAATGATTGTTGTTGGTGCTTAAAATATAGATTTAAAGGGATTTTTAGAAATGAACTATTTTCTATATCTGTGAGAAGAACAAACTTGTGGTTACCAAAGGGCAGAGGGAAGCGGGGAGGGACAAATTAAGGGTATGGGACTAACAGGTACAAACTACCATATAAAAAGTAGGTTAGCAACAAGAATATACTGTATAGCACAGGGAATTATAGGCATTATTGTGTAACAACCTATAATGGAGTATAATCTGAAAAATACTGGATCACTATGCTGTACACCTGAAGCTGATATAATTTTGTAAATCAACTACACTTTGACTAGTACAAAGAACTAATCGATTCTAACCTGTTGATTCTGCAAATGAGATTTTGGTGAAGCAATGAGGCTAAATTGGTGGCCGATGGTCGCAGTACCATTTAGGAACAGCTCTGATGACAGCTTGAGTCTCTGCCACTGTGTCCAGTTCTCTTTCCCGAGAAAGCATAGCCTTGTTTAAACAAGTCCTGATTGGACAGTGGAGCAGATACTTGACTCTTGGTGGACTCATGAGCTTCTCTTTCCTATTAACATGAATTAATAACTCAGAAGTGGTACATCTTGAGGTTGGTAGAACTGAGAGGGAGTTTTGGGGGTAGGAGAAACATTGTATGGCCCAAGCAGACATAGTAGCAGAGAAAGGAACCCTATGGAATTGCAACCTAGTTGTCTCCCCAAAACTCCTCTTTTTTGCTTCTGCTAGTTGGGATGGGTTTCTGCTACTATAATCAAAAGAGCCTTGAAAAGGACTAAATGAATAATCATTTTTGTTCAGATGAAATAAGTATTTAACTGCAAATTTATACCTTATTAATAGACATTAAATAATGCAACCTGGAATTGGATTTTACAAATGTGTTGGCATTTTAGATGTACTCTTGTCTTTCATAAAATAGAGCCATCTGCTAATAGCTTTGATCAAAGCATAAAACACTACTTAAACTAACAGATTTTGAAATGGAAACATGAAGAGAAAGATTCTTTAATTTTCTAATTGCTCTTCTCTGCTATTGAAATTAACTGGCATTTTATCTTTAATGGGAACAATTATGAAGAGAAACATTTGCTAGCTAATTTAAAGGTTAGCCACTATGGCATGACTAACATCTATGAGAAAAAGAATCAGTAAATTGTTACATTGCAGTAATCAGTATAATTGCTGCTCCTGTGAATACCTGGGATATTTGATTCCTCATTTTCTTCAATGGATCGTAACCACTGAAGTCTGCACAAAGTAGAAATTCGACACAATAAATGTTAGCTTCCTGCTTTTGCCAGCTCAAATATGCTTCTAATAATAGCAAGACTTTATCTTTTGTTTAAAATATTTTGTCTTTTGTTTAAAATATTTTGCTTTTAACAAAGAACAATTTTTGCTTTGATTAGCAGTTTTCACATCCCAGTAACTCTTCCTCATGAACAGGCAAGTGGAACAGGCAAGTGGAAGTGGCAATAACCTTAGGATTACATCATCTCCAGCACCAAATGTGACCCCTGGGAACAGAGACTGGGAGAATTCTTCACTACAATTTATCAGTCACCCTCACTTAGTCCCTGTCATCACTCAGCTCTTTTTCATGGTATTTCCATGTATGTAGGGAGAAGGGGAGAAGTGGTTTTAAAAATCCACCTTCTCACTTGGAAAGCTTGAAGCAATTAAGATTTTACTTTTATACAACTAATGTTTTTTAAATAAAATGGCTAATTTTTCAGGTTGAAAAGTCAATTCTCTAAAGAAACAAAAGCCCAGTCAGTTTCATATGGCTTACAGAATTCTTACTGTGGCCACGTTATAGAAAATCTTCTGATGTGGTTCATTGTTTCTCAAGCCAAAGCACACATCTGCGCTCCCAGGATGTCCTGATGTAGATGCTGTTCTTCCGGCCAAGTAGTATGCTCTGCCACTTGGCAAAATAAAGCCCTTTGAGAGGCAGTATGAACTTGAGTGGCTGGCTACATATTCATCTCTGCCAGCTAGTAATGATTATTTTATTTTTGCAAATTGCTTATTGAATTTTATGTATGTGCTCGCTCTTAGAAGAGGCAACTTTACCCTATGAAGAAAGAGAATACTATTTGTTCAGCTGTGGTGTTTGGGACCTTATAATGACAATTCTGATAGAATATAGAGCCCTATCTCAAAATGTACAGGTAACAGGCTCTATCCAGACCACTCAATCAGAATGACTGGACAGAAGGAAGCTGCCAGTTTGGTTTTTAAAGAAGCTCTCCAGGTGGTTCTTAAGCAAAGTGAAGTTTGAGAATCAGTGATTTAGAGGACTTCAGCATAAAGTCCTCTCCAAATACAACTGGTTTATTGACCCCTTTGGATTTCTCTTAGGGGCGGCTGCCTAGCTGGGCCCGTGATAAGTCTGTCCAGCCCTGGAGCATGTTATTCAGATATCCTTTATGGCCATCCACATTCTCTAACATGTCTTTATCTCTGTTTTCCTAACTTCCTTCAGTGGGTCCCAACATGTGTTGGAGAAAGGAATAGCATTTATCGGGCAACTTCAAACCCTCAAATACGAATAAACAATATTCTCTTCTTTTAGCCCAGGAGTAGATGGCTTATACCAGCTTTTACCGAATCAGTATCTATCATCCATGTCTGTCTATCTATCCTCCCTCTAACAGAGAACTACTAAACATCTATGATGAGCAAAGTACTAAGCAAAGCATCATTGGAAATACTAGGGTGCATCAGACACATCCTCAAAGGAGGTTACAAACACCTGAGTGCAGTGATATAAACAGATATAAAGGGGCATTAGATTAGGCATGGAGATGATTCTAACATGAGCTGAGTGTGGCACTAGGAGACCCTGAAGTTTTGAACTTGGGACACTTGGACACTTGTGACATTTTGAGAGGTCACATTTGAATCCCTAAACTGTCACGTGGCATTGTAAAGCCATATTAGGGACACAGGGGACAGAATAACTGACACCAGGGAAGAAATACTTTGTGTCTTGTCAGGGATGAAACCGTGCTACCTAGCTAGATATTGGAGCATAGCTGAGCCAATCTATAGCACTGGAGCTATTCTTCTTAGTTCCATCATACTTTTTTTTTTTTTTCCCCTATTTGGATGGAATACAAGTTAGTGGTTCCCCAGCTGAAAATGAGATGGTAATTGTAACAGACGATAGAAAGAACACCAGAGTGAATGCTTGCCAGTTGGTGTGGTTGAACTCTTTCCAGCTTGGAAATTCAGAGTAAAGAGGGATCTGTGTGGGTTGAAGCCATCCCTGCAAGAGTCTGCCTCTCATTCCTACTGTTTTTAGGCAGGTCTTCACCACACTCTTTAGACAAGAACCTCTCCATTTTTATCCTAAGACAAAACAAACAAATAGTGAATCTCCGATGAAGATATAGAGGACCTCTTGTTTATAAATGGTTTTTCAATGTTATTACAAAGTAATATATATACATTGCAAAACATGAGAAAACATATCATACAGGAAGAAGAATAGGGAATTTTCCTTCATCGCTTTAACATTTTTTAGTATTTAGTCCCTTGTCATTTTTTTCTGTCATACGTACTATGCATACACATTCTTATTACTTTCCACAAAAATAGAATTCTTTTGTATACAGTTTTAATACTTTCATTATTTAAAAATGTAACTCCATATTCTAAACATTCTCCCTGTTGTTTAATATTCACCCTTAGTATTATTTTAATGGCTAATAACTGCTTATTACATTTGAATGTAACACACTTTATGTAAACATTTCTCTATTTTTGGACATTTAGGTAATTTCTAGTTTCGTGTGAGTACCACCATATAGTTGAGTGCAACCAAATATACTTCAAAGTATTAAAATTTCCAGTCAAAAGATCAAAATGATCCTTTTGAAACAGAGCTATAGGCTGTAATTTGGCCAAGGAACTTGAGGTTTTGGCACCTCAGTGGTTAAGATCGTACAAAACTGGGCAGTCTTAGGGAAGATAGTTCTAGGTTTTTAGCTGATGATAAATTGTGTACTGATCTCTAAGCAGGCGGAATTATTCCAGTCTGCAAAGTGGACTAAGCAAATAAGAAACCAGGAAGATTAATGGTCAGAAGACAGGTTCAGGGGAACCTGGCTTTACTGTGATTGATGGCCCCCAAGTGGAAAACAATAACAGGCCCAACAAGAGTTTAATAATCTTTAAAAAAAAATAAATGGCCCTCCTCTGTCCCATAAGTAAAACTTTTTAAATGTCCTTATTTTAAAATGACTGTATCAAATCATGTTATTTTTATTTTGGAAACTTTTAAATGCTATGAAAAGATTCATTTAATAAAACCTCTTTACAGAAATCATAATCAGCATTTCTAACCAGAGAACAATGGTGGGAGGGAGAATTCTTTTCAGAAATACAAAGAACAATGCCAAGTTTCTGATTTTGAAAAGAGTTGTTAAATAAGGCACAGAAATGAACTGAGGGAAAAAAAACAAGTTAAGAAATTTTCTCAAGTTTCTCTCAAGTCAAAGAAAGTGTACTGCAGAGTTTAATAGCATAAAGATTAGGCTTGGATTTTTAAGATCTGCATGTTGAGATTATAAAACTCTATAAATCATGTTTATAGTATGTGTCTCAATATTTAAAGTATTTTATTTAACTCTGGAGGCCATGCTCAGTGGATTAAAATAAAGTCTTATGTTTATGCAAGTCTCATACCATAAATCAGTACAGACTCACTATTAGAGTTTATGAAAAGAAAAATGAAGGACTCCACTACCCTTCTGATGTACATTTCTGAATGGCTTTCCTCCCTCCACAACAAAAATTAAAACATTTTTAGAATTAAAACTTTTTAAATGCCTTTATTTAAAAATTATTGTGTCAAATCATGTTATTTTTTTTGGAAACTTAAGTGATGAAAAGATACATTTAATAAAACCTCTTTAGAGAAATCATAATTAGTATTTCTAACCAAAGAACAATTTAGCATACAGATTATATTTGCAGAATAGAACTTACACTTATATATGTGGATGTCTTCTCCAACTGTTAGAAATAAGGAAAACAGAGGTACTCTTTATGAGTTATATTGTCTTAATTTAGACTTGCTTGACTCTATTTAATTTGTAATAACAAATAATGCATTTAAAAGAAGAATATATCAACAGAGGGACAATGATTAGTACAGTGAAAAGTTCAAATGTTTGACCTTTGAAAACATGTATGTCTAGCTCTTCGGAAAGATGCTGGATTTGGAGTCTAGGATTATGCTTGTTCCTCAGACAGGTGTTCTGAACTCTTTGCTGGGAGGTGTTATTCTTCTGTCATTTAGAAATAAGAAAAGTATAACTACTGCATAAATAAGAAATGTTACAGCTTTCCACCCACAATTTCCTTATCTATTAAACAGAGCCATGTAGTGTGTAACTCCTACTCTCCTTGTCTTAGAACACTTTTCATCTTTTTTCCTAGGATGTATGTAACTCTGCTTCTAATATAGTCAGGGAAAATACCTCAGTGTCAGGATGACTATGCAGTTTGGCTTCGTAAGAGGGGATAGTATCATAGGGCTCTAAGCCTTCAGAAGCACTGGATGGAAGGCAGAGAATGAATGATTTCACTGGCAAGTTACTGTATCCTGCATTTTGTTTAAGTGGCTGTGTATGTGAGAAACCCATCCCCCTAGAAGGGCTACTTGTGACCCATAGACATCTTAAGCCAAAGGTAGCTTTTGAGCAGCCCACCTCACCTATGACTGAGTGATCTCAAGATGCAGCTTGGGCTTCCCTGGTGGCGCAGTGGTTGAGAGTCCGCCTGCCGATGCAGGGGATACGGGTTCGTGCCCCGGTCCGGGAAGATCCCACATGCCGCGGAGCGGCTGGGCCCGTGAGCCATGGCCGCTGTTCCTGCGCGTCTGGAGCCTGTGCTCCGCAACGGGAGAGGCCCCAACAGTGAGAGGCCCGCGTACCGCAAAAAACAAAATCAAGATGCAGCCAGTCTGATTTATATTTGTTTTTCTTTCACATTATCCTAGGACTCCCAAAGTCCAAGGCAACTAAAAAAAGGTAGGATACTGGAAATGAAAATGACTCTGGATTAGCAACTTCAATCCACATTCAGAATAATTTATCTTTGTTTCCTCCTATTATTTATCTCTGTCTTTTAACCCTATTGTGTGGGTTCCTTAAATTTATCTTGTCACTCTTTACAAATTTTTTAAACTTCCATCTATATATGTATTTTTCCATATTGTTTAACTATTCTTTAAAAAATGGCATCATGTTTACTTCATGAATTTAATATTTTCTTTTTTTTCCTAAGGATAAAAATTTTAGTTTTTTAAAGTTTTTTTTTTTTCTTCCTGCATTGTCTCTTTTATTTTGAGACATTGTCTCTTTACACTGTATATGGATGGTGGTGTATTTTAGTCTTCTTGTTAGAGTTAGAAGTTTTCCTCAAATGTCTGTTGGTTTCTGACTGACTTAAAAGAGACACAGTAAAGTTGTGTGTCTGTCAGGTCAGCTATAGTACTGAGGGATCCGCAAATCTGTAGTTTTCTTTTCATTCTAGAGAAAGTTCTCAATCTTCTGCCTTGATGGGCAGCCCATCAGCCAGTTCTGGATGAGTGAAGAGGACTCACTCTTTGGCATGTGTACTGTATCTCACTGCCTGGTGTCCCTAAGCCAGGACGTTCCTAGTACAATTTCTGCAGGGAATAAATCTCTCATCTCTAGCAGGAGTATGAGGGGGGCTGTTGCTTTAATTGAATGGGGACATTCCCTCTGATTGTTCCACATATGAAGGGTCAGCCAATCCTGTTTTCAGTCTCTCATGTCTTAACCCACTTTCCAGCACACCTTCTGCCTACAACCCTTAAAACTCCTGGGTTCCCAGGAGTGAATCATCTTGATTCTTGTCAGTATGCACATCTTAAGATATTCGGTTTCATTGAGGCTTCCATCATGTTTGTGCATATACCTGGAGTATTCAGCTTCTAGTGGAGTGTCTTAAAACAGCAAGGAAAGATTATAACCAGATCCGGACAGGGTCTCCTGGGCCGCTTCCTCTCTTGATGAACCTGGTTCCTTCCATCCTCTCTCTAATACCAGGAGTGTTCTATCAAGCTTATTCCTTGTTATCCACACCATACTGACACCAGTCCCAGAAAAAGGAGGAACGTGTGTCCTTCCCCCATGTCCTCATTTTCTGTCCTGATATTACTTTCACTCCACACAGAAGGACACGATCCAGCCATGTGGTCCCCAAATTATACAATTGTCTGGCTTCACCACATGTCCCGGATTCTGAGGTATTAAGTTCCACCACATGCAGGAGATCAGCAGCTCTGGATATACAGCTCCAAGCTCCATTTAATCTCTTTTCAGCCTCTCCTTGGCAATAGTTTAGAAATCTCATGGTCAAAGTTAAAGCAGAGTCTCTCTTGTCCAAGACAAATGAATAACACAAAGGGTGAGAGTGACAATCAACACAATAGAAGTGACACTAATTACTTGTGGAGCAGATACAACAATTTCAGCTGAGAGAACTGGGAAAAGCTCTATCTCTTTTTTCCTTTTCTGTCTTTTATCATTTTGTTTCCTTCCTTTCTTTGCTTTTTTTTTTTTTTTTTTTTTTTTTTTTTGATGACCATGAAGAACAAATAGTTCCCAGTTTCCCTTGGAGGAATTCTGCTGTGTTACAATTCTGGTAGCCAAGAAGTTCTTCATTATGTCCAACCTAAATTGCCTCTGACTTAATTTAATGCTATTTTATTTCATTCAATTCAGCATGGAAAGGGAAAAAGTAATAAATTTCAATTTCATAAAATCCCTTCATACACTTCAAGACAGTGATTAAGCCACTCCAAGTTTTCTTCTCTAGCCTAAACAGCCCTGACAAAAATCTTTCTGAAATGATTTTTAGATTGGGTTCCAGGGATTACGTTTCCCTTGGTAAAATAAGACCTGACTGAAGCTTTTCTTCTGCTTTTCTGGCTATACTTTTTTTTTTTAACTAGGCATGTACTTCAATCACACTTTATAAACCTCATTTACAATGTTCAGTACTTACATACTCAAAACTTGTAGGCCTTTAAAAATTGCAACTTTATTCAAATTAACCAAAGCAGATATCATGGTAATTCAAAAGTGATTACAGGCTGACTTTGGTGTTATGAAAACATAAACATTGGTCTCCTGGGCTAAATTTCCTCTTTCATATGGTCACAATTTTAAGAACAGGCTGTGTAGACAGGAGTGTTATTGCCAGAGACACCGCTTGGAAGCAGCCCTAAGTGTGCAAGTGTGGTTAGTTTGAGCTAAACAAAGAAACAGTAAAAGTTTAATGAAGTCCAGTTGGGAACACAGTCTGGGGGGATTGTGTCTGTGACAAGAGAGATTATTCTGCAAAGCAACTTTCCTTAAGCTTCTCTAAAAGCATATAGATATCACAAAGTTTTTGTTTTCAGTTAGAAAAGAACATGCCACTAAACGATTAATAGCTGCCCATGGTATTTTGACAAGATTGACCTTCACATTTAAGATATGCAGTCCTAACAGCGAAGGATTACTTAATAAAGATAATTTAGGAGGCATTAAATCCTGAAAACAGAACCAGGTATTTAATCATCCTTAAAATATGGAACGCTATTTATTCCATGATACTTGTAATGGATAGGCTGTATATGTCAAGCTTCCCTTTCTCCTTTTTGGTAAGAAAACCTCTTTTTCTAAGGAAATCCATTCCATGAGATTTGGATGGAGTGATCACTCTCCCTCACTCCATGTCCCACCAGCATTAAGGGCCTTGCCTAGCTGAAGACTACATGCCCTTAGAGGCAGTGACTATTTGTGGACAGACATGTGATAGAAGCAGTGGTATTTCTGAGATTTTTCAGCCAGTCCCAGATAAGGAAGATGGTGTACAAGAAGTCTCCTGAATGTAGAGGAGCAAGAACTCTGTGTCACTAAATTCTGCCCCCAGCCACTTAAATTTTCTTTTTTTTAGCTGGACTATTTTTATATGAATTTCTATTACAATTAAAAGTCCCAATTAATAGGACTGATCAGAAACACTCCATTTTAAGCAAGGAAAATGAGGCATGATTTGCCTAAGTTAACGCACAGCTGGTTTGCTGTGCCGCTATGCTTGATGTCCAGCTCTCTTAAGCTTTGTTCTTTGACTCTTATTTCCTGGGCGCCTGCAGTGTGTCAGATCTTGGTGGTAGAATGATAAGCCTCCCTTCACCAAGCTTATAGTTGATTTCTCTTTAATTCTCCATTTTGGTGAAGCTATGTATTGTTAAAGTCTCCAAGAGAAAATCTCTAAAAGCAACTTTGTTATAATAAATTGAACTGCAAAGGAGAGAGTGAAAGATTTTCCATAGAACTATAAATATTAAATTTAGAAATATTAAATATTTCATCTAAATCTTGAAGCCTTTTTTATAAACCCCATTTTGTAGCTAAAATAAGTACTAAGAAAATTAAGCCACTTTGCCAAATTCATACTCCATTCAGTCTATTTTTAAAAAGAGGTTGTTTGTTGCTTAATTCATTATGAAGACTGTGTACAAGAAAAAATACTGAGGTTAAATTTTTTTCTTTTCTTATATAATAGTATTGCATGACTTCATTTGTTAAAAACTTATAACTCTTCTATTACCATAAATATCCTAAAGCTTAAATAAGTACTATTAATGGAATGATTACTATGAATATATCTAATTACCAGCTACCTGCATTGTGGGAAGGAATTTGAGACCCAAAATTCTTCCTGTTCTTTCATCCTGCCTTGAAGTTGCAATGACCCCTCATCTCTCGCCTAGCTCAAATGCCGCAAACATATAATCTCCAGAACTTTCCGTCAAGACAAAGAAGCCCAAGAAGGTCTAAAGTGACTAGAGGGAAAAAGGTAAGTCTAGAATATACCTAAACTTTTTTAACTCTTAGATTCAAATGCTTGTTATCATATACCAATTTATTAGGCAGGGGGTGCTAATCAACAAAGTGCATAAATTTAATTATTGAGATAGGTCAATTATTATTTTTCAAATAGGCATGTTAACTGGTTTGGTTTTGTTTTTACTTTAAATATGTGTGTTTCATTTTATGTTAATTATAACTTAATGAAGTTGTTTAAAAAAAGACAAAAAAGATGAGACATCCCTTTCAGCAAATTCACACTCACAAGGAAGGATGTCTATAGTGTATTAAGTGAAGAAAAAAATGTGAAAGAGTAGGCATGATATTTTTTATGGAATACTTATAAGCAGAAAATGTTAACTTTGGCTGTGGGAATACAAAGAGTTTTCACTTCCAAATTTAAATACTGCCATAGTCTACAATGAACATATGTAAGGGTCGGGCTCCAAGATGGCCCCCAGGGATCCCTACTTCCTGGGATTCATGCCCTTGTATATTTGTCTCCCACATTGTATCACAGTTAGTTTGTGTGACCAATAGAATATCTCAAAAATGATGATCTGCCTTAAAAGGCAACATGGCTTCCTTTTTGCTCTCATCTGAATTATTTATTTTAAAGGATACAAAGCAGCTTTATGGTGGGGTCCATATGAAGAGGAACTGAGGCCACCTGCCAACAGCCATGTGAGTGAACCATCTTGAAAGAGCATCCCCCAGATGCAGCCCAACCTTCAGATGACTGCAGCCCTGTCTGTCATCCTGATTGCAACCTCATGATATGAGAGAGAATCATCCAGGTAGGCCATTTCCAGATTTGTGATTCCCGGAGATGTTTGTTATTTTAAGACATTAAGATTTGGAGGAATTATTTACATAATAATAGATACCCAAAACAGCATGTATTCCTTTTTTTTTTTTTTGGATAGCTATATATATATTATATATAATAATATATATAATTAACATATAATAAATTAAATGTACATATGTAAAGAATACAATCTGATAAGTTTTTATATATACAGTTGACCTTTGAACAATGCAAGTGTTTGGGGCATCAATCCTTCACCCAGTTGAAAAAATCCTACCTATAAATTTTAGTCAGCTCTCAGTATAATGGTTCCTACATATCTGGGGTTCCACATCCTTGGATTCAACCAACTGCGGAACATGTAGTACTGTGTTTATTGAAAATAATCCATGTATAAGTGGACCCACCCAGTATTGTTCAAGGGTTAACTGTATATGATATAAATATACAGGTATGATATGTAACTGTATCTGTAAAGTATCACTAAAATCAAGATAATAAACATACCAACCATTCCCCCCAAAAGTTGCTGAGGGCCTTTGCTTATTCCTCCTTCTTCACACTCCCAGCTTGCCTACCCCAAAGCAATCCTGTCTGCTTTCTGTTGCTATAAATGACTTTGCATTTTCTAGGATCATGTGTAAATAGAATTACACAGTATGGACTCTTTTTGTTTGGCTTCATTAACTTAGCAGAATTATTTTGAGAATCATCCTCATTGTTGCATCTATCAATAGTTCATTCCACTTTATTGCTAAATAGTAATCCATTTTATATTCAGCATTGGATATACCAGTTTGTTCATTCATTCACCTATTGATGGAGAGGTGGGTTGTTTAGAGTTTGAGGCTTTTCCAAATAAAGCTTCTATGAAATACCTAGCAAGGGAATGGCTGGGTTATATGATAAGTATATGTTTAACATTTTAAGAAGCTGCCAAACTCTTTTCCAAAGTGCTGCCTCATTTTACATTGCTAGAGAGTTCCAGTTTTTTCACATACTTGCCAACACTTGGTATGATAAGATTTCTTAACTTTAGTTATTCTAATAGATATGTAATTGCATACTATTATAATTTTAGTTTGCATTTTTCTAATGACTAATCATTCTGAACATCTTTTTGTGTGCTTAATTGCCATCCATAAGTTTTTTTGTGAAGATTTGACTCAGTATTTTGCCCAATTTTTTATTGAGTTGTTTGTTTTGTTGTTAGAATTTTGAGAGTTCTTTATATGTTCTCTATCATATATGATTTGCAAATATTCCCTTCCAATCTGTAACTTGGCTTTTCATTCCTTTAGTAGTGTCATAAACTAGCAGAAGCTTTAAATTTTGATGAAATCCCATTTATCAATTCATTTTAAAAAACATATTATGTTTTTTCAATCATATCAAAGAAATCTTTACCTAACCCAAGGTCACAAAGATTTTTTTCCCAATGTGGTCTTCTAGAAGTTTTATAATTTTAGATTTAACATCTAAAATTCACTTTGAGCTAATTTTTGTATAGAGTGAATTTATCAAAGTTCACTTTTTTGCCTATGTATATACAATTGTTACAGCATAATTTGTTGGAAAGAAGACCCTTTTCCACAGAAATGTGATTGTATTTTTGTCAAAAATTACTAGTAATATGTAAATTTAAGAGGAGAGGATTGGTTGATCCTCTGGGGGAAACTTCCAGATGAAGACTGGTTCTTTTATTTGAAAATAACTATGTTTAATAACAAAAGTTATATAGGAAAATGCAGAAAACACACAGGAATATTAGAATCAATCATAATATCACTGGCCATAGATAATTAATGGTTTTCTAAGAGTACAATTCATCTTTTTATCTTTTTAGTAAAAATGGGGTCAGAGTACATTATTTTGAAATCTGCTTTACATATCATATCACTGTATGGCAAATAATTTTGATATTATTAACATCTCCTATAACATGTATAGATTTTAAAAAAAATTTTTTAACATCTTTATTGGGGTATAATTGCTTTACAATGCTGTGTTAGTTTCTGCTTTATAACAAAGTGAATCAGTTATACGTATACATATGTTCCCATCTCTCTTCCCTCTTGTGTCTCCCTCCCTCCCACCCTTCCTATCCCACCCCTCCAGGCGGTCACAAAGCTCCGAGCTGATCTCCCTGTGCTATGCGGCTGCTTCCCTCTAGCTATCTACCTTACGTTTGGTATAACATGTATAGATTTTAATGAAACCATAGTGATGACCACAAAATTCATATAGAGGCAGAATATATTCCTGTGTACCAACCAAATTCAGAAAATTATTAGTCTAAAAAAATTAAAAGCTAGATAATTGATGATTAATTTGAAAGTTTTCTTTAAATTATTCAAAGTAGAGTGACATTAACTTGTGACTTTTTTCTGTTAGTTTCTGTCTGCATTTCTGGATTTTCCATGCTAACAATTTGACTGAATTGTTCATGACTCTTTCTTTTTGAGAGAAGAGAAAAATAGTTTTGGTACAAAGTTCTTTTTATCATAGTGGAGATTTTGATATTAATAAATATTTAGAATTCACAGGAAATCATTTTATAGGACTCTGAAGCTGAAAATTAGGGGATATAAATGGAAATCTGCTGTCTAAAGATTTTGGATCTCGATTCTCATAGTCACTCAGAATGATGTTGCTGGAACCTATCCAGGATTATACAAACTTCCAGGCTCATTGACATGGAGATGGATACTATATTTCAAAAACTGCATGAAGTCCTTCTGTGAATAATCAAATTAAGCCTTTAAAGATAGCATTCTCAACAAGACTCAAACCAATTCCAAGAATGATTCCATAAAACTGACAGTTTCGGTTGTTCAAAACCACCTAGCCAGTCTTGAAAACACGTTAATCTTCTTGAGTAGAAATGTGACCCAAGAGAAGTGAGGCGGTATTAATTTGGTTTGTTGCTAGGGGAAGTGCTAGCCGAGTTTTATAACTCATTCTCTCACTGTTGTAGTAGAAGGAAATGAAAATAGAGAGGATATAAATCAGCTCGGCTGGGCCAGTTCTGGAAAGGGATTTTTACACCATTTTCTAAGTCTAAGAGGGTACAGCCAACAGGGGTTGCTGGCTGAGGAAGTATTAACTTAGGATTTTGCAAGTAGGGAATCAGGGTATCCAGATGAGTTCAGATCAAGTCGAAAATTATAGTGTTTGATCAAACCTGAAATGAGTATGTGTATTATAGGTGTCTAAAGGGACACTACAATCTTAGGAATGACGCTAATGAACATTGGGGTGAGATATTGTCTGTTAATATTGAGTACCATCCTTGCCCTTCTAAGATCCTCCCTATATCTGCATTTCCCAAACTCCTTCGCCACAAGCCACATGGTTTAAATTTAATTCCAGCAAGAGGATTAGTCACAAGAGATATGAAGGACAGACAGAAGTCATTTTTTTGTTTCTGGCAGTAACAGGTGACATGTTCAGCTGACTGTAGACATAAGGTTTGCAGCATCTTCTGGATGAGCTTCTTTTAATCACTGCTTCAGTGCTGTAGGCAACTGAGAGATTCAGCAACACTTTTCTGAATCTCCACACTTCCTGATTTCCTAAAACCAGCAGTGGCACACCCTGATCTTTATTTGCCCTTATGAACAGCACTTTAAATATCCAGTTCCCTCTATTAAATCCCTTCCTATTAAAACAAGTAGAGTAGTTTTTGTTTTCCCACCAAAATGGACGGATAGACCATTTAAATGTTAAGATTATACAATAGAATTCTCAGCATTTGTGTATGGTGTACACACTTAAAGTTTCAAGTGTAAGTCCAGAGTAAGGAGGTGAATGACCAGCTTCTTCCTCCAAGCAAGCATTTATGGTTTACTACAATAGAAAACACAGATAAGTGTTTTAAAATAACAGGACCAATTTTTATCATTGCCCTGATTGACCCCTCACGGATACTTCATTAGGAAGACTCAATTTAAAAGAAATGTTTAGGACTTCTAACACAGGCAAGCAAAGTTTGTTGCATGATATCGATTCAGGAGAATAAACTACATATATGTTAGCTGACACATTTCATTCAAAATTTTAATAGCTTTGTTGAACCTTCCAGGGGAAAAAAAAGATACATTCCTACGATTTAGATTATTTCCATTATTGAATGAAATATTGGCAATAAAAAAAGTTGACACCCATAGAAGCCATTAAAATTTTAAAAACTGAAATTATTTAAGAAGTAAGAACACAAAGGCAGCTTTTAAAATTTTTTTATCTAGAAATTCGTTTATAGGTTTAATTGCAAAACTTCCTGGGACGCATATTAAGCACCCATTTATCGTTGCTCATGTCTGACATTTAAGATAAAAACCACAAAGCTTTATCAAGGGCCATAAAGTCAGTCAAACAAACAACTTGAACATGAATGAATGTAAAAGGATGTCATGTTTCTGGATGGAAAGACAACATTTTAAGATGCTAATTCACCCTCAAATTGATATCTCCATTTCCTGTAATGTTAATTTCAGGGGGATGTTTGTTTTTCTTTGACCTTTCAAACATTATTCTAAAGTTCACGTGGAGAATAAAAGACAACATAGTCAAATCATTTGGGAAAAGATGTGCTCATCCCTGATTAGGTGCTATAAAAGACTGGAGATGTGGTTGTGGGGGTGAGGGGGTGGCGAGCATGGTCTGCGTCAACTACGCTGCATTCATGAAACGGAATGTACTGCAGCCAAAAAAACAGACTAGTGTACGTACTGCTCAGAAGGATGTTGGGAATATATTGTTAACAGAAAAAAAGACCTACAGATCAATGTGTTTCACACAATTATATTTCTATAAAAACTGCACACACCTTTACACGTACGCATGCAAATGTCTGCATTAGCCTTAGAACACTTGACAATACATCAAACTGCTAAAGTGGTCCCATCTGAGACAGTGTGGGAACTGAGGTTGACATTTGCTTCATATTTCCTATGTGTGTGCACGCACATAATATTTAAAGCAGTTATGACCTTGTAACTTTCAACATTTTGCATTTTTAATATTATTCAAATTAAAGTATAAAGAAATCCGTCATGTAGTGTTTTCTGTTCATGTAAATAGACATATACATTCACATACATATACATTTATGCAAGAAAGGAACTTTGATATTTACAAACATGACTGCTTTTTTTTGAGGACAGATCCTTTCTTATAGAAATGGTATTTGTTAGGTTGAAAAATCTTGATCTTGGGTAGGCAAATTAGGGAGCTAGAGTCTGAGAAGCCTGGATTGCTTTGCACGATAGATAAAGGTTGTGTGCATGATGTGGTTTGACTTGGTTACTGTCAGTGGTATGATTTCAATATTGCCTCTGCCACCCCTACAAGTTCCTGAAAAAGGTCTACATGATTCACGAAAGCTTTGGTATAAGTGGATTTCTTGGCAGAACTCAGAGTCAATTAGAGTGCAGTTCAAGGGCAGATGCAAAGACAATGCAGCTTGAAGAAGAAGGGACTATGGAAAGTAAGACTCCAGGAATTTTCAGAAATTTAGAAGATATTTTGCATTTTCCCCATGTATAGCTTTGGACAGTGCTTCAAGGAGAACACTCAGACAGCTTTACTTGTGTTACCCAGAGTCTGTCCAGCAAAGAAGGCTGGTTCAAAGTCTGACTAAGCTTAAAAGTGAGAAGCTATAGCTGTCTAGTTATTCTGAAGGCTGAGCGAGAGTGATTAAAAAGAAGGTTGAAGAGGGCTGCCTAGAGGGATGATGGGATCCTAATTTGGATGATATCCTGTGAGGAGCGGACCAAGGGAACTAGAGGCTGGAAAGGCAGAGATTTGCGAGTAGCATCAGGGGAAGACTTTACCTGCACTAAGTATCTGCAGCGAGAGATCCCAGCAGCGAAGGAGTGACGTCTGAAGAAACTACAACCACTCCCTAAGAAACAGAAGTAGTCTTAACACCCCCCAAGCCCAGAAAGTACCAAGGCCAGGTCAACGCTAGAGTTAAGTAAGATATTTCTTGCACTACAACCCTCTTCTTATCTGCCATGTAAACCTTGAAATGCCAGAGGCAACCTAACAAGTGGGGGAGTGGGAGGAGTGCTAGACGGGCCTTAAAGAAGAATGTGACTCTCAAGGTCCTGATCTCTACAATAAGCCTAAAAAATTTAAGAACATTCTCTCCTCCCCCACTATAGACACACTTGAGAAAGAAAACGCAGAACATACTAATGTTCACGATCCAGTGGTTTAAAACATGTACTGATCAGTTAAGAATCTAATTTTTTTAGTTTAATACATTTTACCTCTATAATAAATATGATTCATTTGCTTATTCAGCAATATTTATCGAGTGCCAACTTTGTGCCAGGCACACTTCTTCTGGGCTTTGGGAAATCAGGAACAAAATGACAAAGTCTGGCCCTCAGCCTCAGGGAATTTACATTCCAGTTGGGGTGACCCAGGGTAAAAATATAATAGTACAAGGCCACATAGCAACAAGTTCTATTATGAAAAGTAACTCAGCTAAGGTGATAGAGTGACAGGACTGCTAATTTATATAGAGACATCAGGTTACTTTGAGAGTATAAAATTTAAGTAAATTGAAAGATATGAAGAAATGAGTCATGGGATATCTTGGGGAAGATCCATCTGGCCAGAGGGAACATGGAATGCAGAGGACTGAAGCGGGGACAATCTTGGCAGGTTGAAAAGTGCAAGGAGGTCCTGGTGGTTAGACTGTAGTGGAGCCAATGAGCAATGAACCCTCATTTTTTCAAATGAAACAACTTTCAGGGAGAAGGACCTTTTAGATGCTAACCTTTCTGTGGGCAAGATCTGGAAGGAGAGCCTGCTGGGCCCTGGTCAAGAAGAGGGTCTGTTATAACCCATACCTTGCGTGTGTGTTTAGATCGTGCTCTGAGACTCACTGCCACCTTCATGGTTTGTCCACAAGCATTAATTTTTTTTTTTTTTTTTTTTTTTAACCACACAGGAATGATTGTTTTTTGGATCGAGATATTCTCCAATATGCAATACATTCATAGTAAACCCCAGGGCAGGAGGACTCCACACAACTCCCTCCTCTTCCCTGAAACGTCGGTTTCTGAAACATAGCTTGTTTGCTGCACATGCCCATTACATGTTACATCACCTGAACAACACTGCCCACTTCAAAACACACGTGCACACACACAGACACGTACAGACCTGCCCACAGGGTCAGGGACCGCCACTTCCTGGCAGGGGAGCGTGGCTGCAGCCCCCCTGCTGCTCAGTGAAAAGTGTGGGAGCTGTGGAAACCTCCACGGGCTCCTGCTTGACCAAGAGGGTCGCTGGTGAGCAAGAGGGTCAGTGGGAGCTCCCTGAAACCACCAGCTGCAGAATGCTTGTTCACTGGATTGGCTTGTTTTCTTCATGATTGAGAAAAGCAGCTCGGCACACAGGATTTTTAATAAACAGTGTAATATCCCACACACCTTCTTAGAAAACGTGAAGCACATTAACAAAACTCCTAATTGTACTGGAAGATAATGACATTTGGCTTCTTCATGTGGCCACAGACCTTCATTACTGGACAGTGACACTGATCAGAATGCCACCCAGTTACTAGTGTGGAAAATCTGCCATCCGTGACCATAAATATATAAAACTCTGCTTGCTCCGAGCAGTTGGTCTGTGTAGGTTCCATTTGCCCTGTTGGTCACAGATGAGCTGTTGATACCCTTTCCGACCCCAAATAAAGTCCGTTAACAAGTTCCAGCATGATGAGAGGGCCTCACACTGAGAACGGGGGGCCCCTTTCCCTGGGTCTTGTCTGCAGTTGCCTAAAGCGGAAGGGGTTCATCCAGAGCTTCGACGGGGCCCCCCAAAGACGGACTTCATCCCTTTCTATCGCAGCCACTGATCCCACGTGGGCTTCTCGCTCTTCAGCCTCTCTATTTCCGCTTTGTCATTGTATATGGAGTGGATCTGGGTTTAAATACTGCGGTGGGGAGCGCGCTCGGGCTTGATACAGCAGCACTTGGGACACTTGTACAGATCCCTTCTCCAGGCTTCAGCTGCAAACCTCCATGCCTTCTTTAGTAGCATTTCCTTTGGGTACTGCCCCCGGCTGGGTGAGCACGGTCCTCAGGTGAGACACCACAGGGCAAGCACCGCCAGGCAGTTAAAAATGATCCCGTGGACCACGGAGTACCAGAAGTCTTTGGAAGGCAGCAGCAAGGCCAATGTCACCAGAAAGATCGCATAGGTGACCAGAAGCCACGTGACACAGGCGCAGATCCTGCTGCAGCCCAAGTGGATGAACTGGACTCTGTCACGTCAGCCTCGAAGGCAGAGGAGGCTGAAGAGTCATAACAGTCATTGTCACTCAGGAGAGGATGATGTTCAGCAACCCACAGCTGGTGTCCTGATGACGGCATGGTTTCCCTACGCACCCTCTCAAATTATTTCTAAACATTCCTTGAACATTTTGTGCCTTTTCTTTAGGACCTTAAGGTGCATACTGTCCTGTGGGATAGGATACAAGGCCTGGTGGGGAGCGGGGGGAATCGCCTGGCGTTTCAACTCCCAGCCTGCTGCTGGCGGAGACTGCAGCGGACAAGGCAGGGACGCATCACGCGACCGCGCTGCTGGCCAGCGCTGCGTGGGCCCCTGCAGCTCGGCTGGGCGGGGCTCCGTTCTGCCCGGCCAGTCAGAAGAAGGCGGCCTCCTAGCAGACTCGAGAGCCAGAGCCCAGCCTCCCTGAGCATTCCTGCGTGACTCAAATGACCATCCTGCAGCAGCTGGACTTTCTCCAAGGTAGGTTCGTGAAAATCAATACTGCATCTACCCAGGGAAGAATATCTGGTCTAAGGAATCTTCTCTCCTGTGACATTGACGTGTAATAAATAGGCCTTATCTTTTTCTTCCCACTGGGGTCAAAGAGTGATTTGTTCTTGTGAACAAAATGGATTAGCTAATGCAAATTGAAGTACATTGTCTAGAAATTACGTCAGTCCTGAACCCTTCCCCCAGCAAAGAGATTGCTCCTAGGGCTTGTTTATACACGAGGTGTCTAAAGCGCTTGTTAGTGTGCTTAGCACAGCACATGCGCAATAAATGACAATTATTACTATGTGGTAATAATAGTGGTTTGAGATCACCCCAATTAGTAGGTAGTGACTAATCAATACAAAGGAAGTTTCTACCGGGCATAAGCACATGGTTGGATATGTTGCATCACATATGCATATCTACACCAACCTGGGCGAGAGGTATGTACCCATCAGGATTGCCTTAGACAACATGAACCCCCGCTCTTCCTTCCCAAGCCTGGGAATAAGCAGTCCCTGAAGCACATGGTTACATGCAGGTGAACTTCTGAACTCAGAGTTCTCTTAGGAAGGTGGAGAAGAGATATTGTTACGGAGTCCAAGCTCGTGCTGGCTTGCTACACGACAAGCCAATAAATCCAGAGAGGAGGTATTGGGACAAGGTATAGTGCCTTTATTTGGGAAGGCAGCATACTGATAAGACGGTGTCCCAAAGAACCATCTTACCTGAGTTAGAATTCAGGCTGCTTTTATACTAAAAGATGAGAGGGTGTGGCTCGTTGTGCAAACTTCTTGGTGTCAGAATCCTTTGTTCCTACAGTTAGTTGTCCATGTAGGTCTGTTCACAATGTTCCTATAAACTTCCAACAAGACAATTGTTATTTTCTGTTCTGCAAATTTTTATCTCCATATAAATGGAAAAATGTTATACCTTTGGGCTTCCCTGGTGGCACAGTGGTTGAGAGTCCGCCTGCCGATGCAGGGGAAGCGGGTTCGTGCCCTGGTCCGGGAAGATCCCACATGCCGCGGAGTGGCTGGGCCCGTGAGCCATGGCCGCTGAGCCTGCGCATCCGGAGCCTGTGCTCCGCAACGGGAGAGGCCACAACAGTGAGAGGCCCACGTACCGCAAAAAAAAAAAAAAAAAAAAAAGTTATACCTTTGAAGGTCAGAGCCTTGAGAATGGGCTATCCTGTATATTTCAGGCTAGAGGCAACATCTTTTACAAAATGTGCAGAGCCAGCATGACTAAGCATAGGCAACAGACCACAAGGGTTAGAGCTAAAGAAATAGATCTAATATGGAGTCAGGTTTGTTCTTCTCTGTTACAGTTTGGCTACTAGACAGCAGCCAGCAGTTGTCTGTTACAACCCTTAGCTTTTCCACCTCTTTTTCTGCTCCTCCTAGTGAATTCCATAACCATATGGTTCTGAATTTCGTATATGTGTGATGAAGTGAGCTTAAATTTCCATATGGCAATGTTTTCTCTTCTGTATACCCCATGCTCTTTTATGCTTTCAGAGTTTCATATATGCTCTTGTTTCTGCTTGTCATTCCTCTACCTTTCTCATCTTATTCATTCTTCAGGATTTTTTTCATTCATTGATTCATTCAATCTACATCTGACAAATATCTATTGTCTATTATAAGCCAGGCATGTAGACATCATGACAGGAAATATAGACACAGCCTACGATGGAAGAGATAGAGACATAAAGCAACAACTAAAACAGAGCATAGTAAGTGCTACTATGGAGGTATGCATCTGAACTTCGAGTCACCAACTCCACCTAAGATAGGACATTGACCTTGCTGGAGGAGGTAATGTTTAAATGGTATCTGGAAGGAGTCACAAAGGTAGGGGGGAAGAGTAGCCCTTCCAACACGGGCAGGTTCTGAGAGAACATAGTTCCTTCAGGAATGTTAAATGGTAAAGCCTGAGCACCATCCAGTGGTTGGAGAGGAACTTCCTAACCACCTCAGAGGGATTTTATATCAGTCTAAGTAGGTTTGTTATATGTGACAGCTTTATAAGCTCTTCTATACAAGTCAATGAGTCATTGTGTATTCGTGGAGAAAGCCAGAGATTGGAATTAGACAGATCTATATTTGAATCTTGACACTTTCGCACACTGTGTGACTTTGTGCAAGGTATCTCCCTCATCTGAGCATCTTTTGTATCTGTGAAATGGGAAAAAATATGCTTTAATATTATAAGCACCAAAATAAGTTAGTACTTGCAAAACACCTATAAGTGCCTGTCTCATTATGAGTTTTTAGCAAATATTACTCCTCTTCCTTCTGCCTCAATATTAATTAAACTTTGGTTTTAACTTCCTTCTTGAAATTCTCTCCTCACTTGGCATCCGTCATCTCAGTGTTAGAACTGCCCCTTTTGACCTTCACCATGGGTTTCTCTTCCACTGATGGGTCTTCTTTTTCTTAAAGATTGGTTATTTCTAAGGATTTGGCTTACCCTCTTTTCTACTCAATTTTTGGTTGTTGTTAATTTTTTTTAACATCTTTATTGGAGTATAATTGCTTTACATTGTTGTGTTAGTTTCTGCTGTATATTTTCTACTCAGTTTAAGGCAGACTCTATTTCTTGATATACTTTCTAATTTCAGTGCATTCTCCTAAGACTCAGAGCTGTATTTCAACAGCTCTATGGATAACAATATTGTGTTATATATTTATCGTTGTGTAGGGATTTACCGTAAACGTAATGGCTCACAGCAACATTTATTTTTCCATAGTTTCTGTAGGTATGAATCTGGGCCTCCCTTATCTGGGCCATGTGTCTTGTGGTCTTTTATAGGGAGGCAAGCAAAGTGTTAGATGGGGCTGCAGTCTCAAGTCTCCACACACACTCACGTAGTTGGACCATGTTTCCCATGGGTGATTGGACTGAAAGCCTCAGTTCTTTACTGGTTGCTAGGTAGAGGCTTCCCTCACCTCCTTGCCACACGGCCTCTGTATAGGACAACCCAAACATGGTAGCTGGTTTCCCTCAGAGCAAGTAAGAGAGTGAGAGAAACAAGATGGAACTCACAGTCTTTTGTAGTTTAATATCAGAAGTAATTTCCCATTACGTTTGCTATATTTTGTTAGAAATAAATTGTTATGTCTACCCACACTCGAGGGGAAGAGATTATACAAGGGTGTGACTACCAAGTGTCCTTTTAGCAACTACCTACCATACTTAAGAAATTCCTAGGAGGTAGATATTATCCTTGTTTTACAGATGAGAAAATAGCGACCCTGGGAGTTTAAATATACTGCTCAATACTTACTAATAATGTATGGATCTGGCATTTGAAACTTAAACCTGGTTTTTATTTTGTACTTACTTAATTTTATTTTTGTAACAAATAAAAACTATATATTTAGGTCTATAAGTGTTTTGATAGACGTATACATTGTAAAATTATTACCACAAACTGATTAAGATAAACATCACCTCCCATAGTTCCTTTTTTTTGTAGTTAAGAACACAGGGGATCTTAGCAAATTTCAAGTATACAATATGTTGTTATTGACTGTAGTCACCATGCTGTTCATTAGGTCTCCAGAACTTACTCATCTTATAACCGAAAGTGATCAGTAACTCTCCATTTCCCTTACCCTCCAGCCTCTGGTAAATACTATTCTACTCTCTGTTACTGTGTGTTTCAGTTTTTTGGGCTTTGTTTTTTTGGTTTTTTTTTAGATTCCACATACAAGTGAGATCATGCAATATTTGTCATTCTGTGCCTGACTTATTTCGCTTAGCATAATGTCTTCCAGTTTCACCCAAGTTGTGGCAAATGGCAGAATTTTCTTCTGTCTCATGGATGAATAATATTCCATTATATATAAACGTCCAGAATTTTCTTGATCCATTTATCTGTTGATGGACACAGGTTGTTTCCTTGTTTTGGCTACTGTGAATAATGCTGCAATAAACTTGGGAATGCAGGTTATCTCTTCAAGATACTGATTTAGTTTCCTTTGGATATATACCCAAAAGTGGGATTGCTGGATCATATTGTAGTTCTATTTGTAATTTTTTGAGGAGCCTCCAGACTGTTTTCCATAGTGGCTGTACCATTTATATTCCCACCAGCACTACACAAAAGTTCCCTTTTTTCCACAACTTCTGTAATACTTTTTAACCTTTGACTTTTGGGTAATAGCCATTCTAGCAAGTGTGAGGTGATATCTCATTGTGGTTTTGGTCTGTATTTTCCTGATGATGAGTGATGTTGAGGATCTTTTCATATACCTGTTGGCCATTTGTGTGTCTTTGGAAAAATGTCTATTGGATTCTTTGCCATTTTTAGTTGAATTATTTTTTCCCTCTTGAGTTGTATGACTTTCTGATATGTTTTGTATATTAGCTCATATAAAATATATGGCTTGCAAATATTTCTACCATTCCACAGGTTGCCTTTTCATTTTGTTGATTGCTTCCTTTGCTGTGCAGAAATTTTTTAGTTTGATGTAGTCCCACTTATTTATTTTTGCTTTTGTTGCTTGTGCTTTTGGTGTCAATTCCAAAAAACCATTACTAAAATCAATCAAAGGGCTTGTCCCTATGTTTTCTTCTAGGAGTTTTACCATTTCATGTCTTGTGTTTAAGTCTTTAATCCATTTTTGAGTTGATTTTTGCATATGCTGTGAGATAAGGGAAGCTTGCTTTTTATTATTTTCACACTAACCAATAGCTTTTGAGATGTTTTAAAGTTATATTATTTCCAAAGAGGTATTTTCTGTAGCTTATCTATGCCTATTCATGTATATGCAAATGAAGCTAGACCAGAGTTTCGTGCAAATATGGACATAAAAGGAAATCAGTCATCTTTGAATTGTATAATTTATTTTTATTTTTATGTTTTTTTGCGGTACGCGGGCCTCTCACTGTCGTGGCCTCTCCCTCTGCGGAGCACAGGCTCCGGATGCGCAGGCTCAGCAGCCATGGCTCACGGGCCCAGCCGCTCCGCGGCATGTGGGATCCTCCCGGACCGGGGCAAGAACCCGTGTCCCCTGCATCGGCAGGTGGACTCTCAACCACTACCAGGGAAGCCCCTGAATTTTAAGTCTCATTTAACTGGAAGGCAACATAAAACATACTTGAAGCCAATAACTGGTTTATCTGGCTTTGATCCTACCGTCTTTTTTTTTTTTTTTTAATATTGTTAATGTGGACTTGGGTGAGACCATGTCACTGTGCTATGGATGATACCGCTTCCTTTTGATGAAAGCTTAATCCAGAGCCATATTTCTCAGCCTCATAGCCCCTATTGAGGCAGGAGAACCTGCCCCTGGATAGTTCTAGCCTGGGATTTCATCTGAACTAATGTGCCCTGGCAATTGCTTCATACTTACGATTCTTTGGAAAAGTGTCCAGTTGTGTGAATTTCTGAAGATGCTGGTGACAGAATGCTCAGTATGGAATTGCTTTATATACCCTTTTACCTTGCCTATAGTACAAGTCAAGATTAAACTTAGTATTCAATTGGAATAGTTTTTTGGCCACATTTTTTCCCCTGATTTTGTGCTTAATGTATAACTTCTTCACTCTGACATTGTATTACATATATATATATATTTTTTTTTACATCTTTATTGGAGTATAATTGCTTTAAAATGGTGTGCTAGTTTCTGCTTTATAACAAAGTGAATCAGTTATACATATACATATGTTCCCATATCTCTTCCCTCTTGCATCTCCCTCCCTCCCACCCCACCATCCCACCCCTGTAGGTGGTCACAAAGCACCAAGCTGATCTCCCTGTGCTATGTGGCTGCTTCCCACTAGCTATCTGTTTTACGTTTGGTAGTGTATATATGTCCATGCCACTCTCTCGCTTTGTCTATTTTTATATTTTAATAGTTATTTTTAATATATGTTTTCCATTATGAGGTGTCTTCCATCATTTCTGGAAGTATTCAGGGTCTAAACTAGGAACGATTAATAAATATTAAATGACACAAAATTAGCTTAAGGTTTAAATTTACATGAGCCATTTAAAAGAGATTTTTAAAATGTATGTGAATGCCATATATAGAACTCCAAGTACATGCCCACATCTTAAATATTAAGTAGAAATATTTCATTATTATTTATTGAATTCTAATGTTTTCAATTGTAAATTGTAAATATATACTAATAAGGGAAATCACAGTAGTTTGTATGAATTATTTGATCAGGAAAAAGAAACAAGAGAAAAAGGCAAGAACAGTATTTTCAAACTCAAGTCAGAAGCAGAGAGATTTGCTTATTTAACAAATAGATCTAAGTATCATTAGTCATAATTTGGAAAAGTGTAAGCTACTAAATGGAAATTGAATGGCTAAATGTCCTCACAAGAAATGAATAGTATAACACCACTGTTTCTTTGAATATAACTTTTCATAAACTTATAAATTAGAAGATAGAGTTCTCTAGCATGATAATATCAAGACACACAATCAAATATTAAAGAGCATAAGCTCATTATTATTTTTATTTTCAACTCTCTGATGGGACAGTTATATGTTAAAGAGTACTTTTGAAAAACATCAGAATAACATTTCATTTTCTAATATTTCTCTGGATACTCCCTATATTTTGTTAGAACTTGGTCATGCCTGTTGAATGCTAATACGCAGTGTTGGGCCATTTTACTAAAATCTTCTTGAATTGAACATCTAATTTGTCAGTGACAATTTAAAACTTGGCCTACATCAAAGTCCACCCTTCACATGTCTGCAGGTTTAGGTTTGATTCTTTGTGACAACAGCTGGCTGAATGTAAGGGAAGGTCTCTCTCCTCAAAGTTGTGACATTATTGTAGTTATTTATAGATTTCTATCTGAACCAGTGGCTTTATGAGTTAATATTCTGGGAATTATAATGAGAGCCATTGTTTAAACTGCTTTTGGGCTGACTTCAAGTGTCCATAGTCTTATCTTGAAGCTAAACTTCATAGAAAGATGTGTCCAAATATTCGTGTATTAGAACTTCCACAGGATTTGAAAGCTTCAATAAAATAATTTTACTGGTCATATTGGAACTAAGACTCCTATCAGCAAAGATCTCTTTCAGGAGAATGATGCTATAAGATGGTGGAAAACCCATTAGAAATTGTCCTCAGCCATATGTCCTCTGCTAACCATCTTTGTGTGTCTCCTTGGATAAGCCAATCAAATCTCCTGAGTGTATTTTCTCTTTTGTAATGTAAGAAAGTGAACTAGATCATTATTACTCTTTTGGGGTCCTAATTTTCTATGATTCAGTTAAGCAAAGCGAAAATGAACAAAACATCAAGTTGTGTTTCTGCTAATATAGCCTGTAGCCATCCACATATACGTATCACCATTTGATGTCACAAAATTACATAAAAAATGGGAGGAAAACTTTAGGGCCATTTCAAATATAAAGAAACCCTATAGCAATACAAATATAAAGACACTTCTATATGAATAACAAAAACATAAACGCAAAACATTGAGACATTAACTATAATAATATTTCTAATCAGGAAAGGGTTTATTCAGTCCACATAAATTAAGTCAGACCTAAAGATCTAAAATATTTCTTTAAACTAGGACAGAGCATATCTGGCCTTTCACTGAGGAATCATCTAAGTGCAAATCACCTAAAGTCTTTTCCATATGATCCAGAGCAAAGTCAAGGGGAGGCTAGGAGGTATATTCAGATTTCTTGAACTTTAATTCATTTCCCTTTACACTCAGAGTGTTTTCTTAACAAAACTTTTCTTCAAGTCATCTCACAATTTGAAAAATAAAAGAGAAAAAGTATCTTTCAAAAGTGTGTAATGGGGCTTCCCTGGTGGCGCAGTGGTTGAGAGTCCGCCTGCCGATGCAGGGGACACGGGTTCGTGCCCCGGTCCGGGAAGATCCCACATGCCGCGGAGCGGCTGGGCCCGCGAGCCATGGCCGCTGAGCCTGCGCGTCCGGAGCCTGTGCTCCGCAACGGGAGAGGCCACAACGGTGAGAGGCCCGCGTACTGCAAAAAAAAAAAAAAAAAAAAGTGTGTAATTGTTTGGAACTATCAAATTGCTCTGTGATAGACCTGATAAACGAAACAGAAACAGATCTTGGCCGCTCCTCAGTTTCTGCAATGAAAAACCATTCATAGTGGAACCTATCCCTGCCTTTAATATACATATCAGGTTTTTTAATTTTCAATTTAGTTGCTCCTTTCGCACAAAAGTCCATTTTAATTCCTCAGTGAAATGGTTTGAACGATTTGAGTGTTTTTTGCTGAGATGTGAATCAGGAGTCTGTAAGCTGTAAACATCAAGATGTGTTGGAAATGAAGAAAGTAATTCTGTAATTTAAACTCAGAGTATCTTTGTTCACATTGTTAATTGAAGTTTAATAGGCAATAGCCCAAGGACATTGTCATATGGGACTTTTTTTTCCCCCCTCTGATGTCAACACACACTCTGTCAAAAATGCTTCCAAGAATAAGATGGTTTACATATTTTTTAGTTCGTTAGCAAACATGTACAACAATTTTAATCCTTTCTACGGATACCAAGTAAGAATTAAAATGCAATAAGTAACCAACCATGTCACAGCTGGTTTTCATCTCAGAGAGCCCGTCAAGCAGCCGTTTTATTTACAATATGACATAAATGGTCAAAAGTCAGCTTGTTGACAATCGTATCATCATATGCTGTGGACTTAGATTTGGCTTGTCATTGCTAAGACTCTCTCCTGGGAAGTTGTGAAATACTTTCTGCTTAGAGTGAGGAAGAAAATTCCACTTTTGTGTTTAAAGTATAAAAAGGAACTAATTTATTTGTGTTCTGAAAAGGGAAGTGATAATAATTTTTAGGCTGTCATTTTAAATATCTATATTTGTGCATACACTCCATATATAGTCTTTTGTGTGTGTGTAAGTAGCCACTTATATTCTATACATAACACTATACACATAAATAATTATATAAGCACATATAATTATTTTTCTATAAAAGTTATTTTCTTCCTTGCACACACATTTTATTTAGTACTATTTATCTCTACTGATGAAAATCCCATTTTACCAGAAAGATGACATTTGAGATAACGTATGTGAAGATGTTTGGTAAAATGCTTATGGCAAGTCTTCTTGCGTTCACGACAAAATTTTTAAAAGTTCTGTATCTCTTTTGGTCTTTTTCTTTTTTAGTGAAATTATGACATGAGTTGCTTTTGGTGGCAAATACTTGCTTTCCATCATGCATGTCCTCGCAGAGCAACGTGGTAATGCCAAACTGCAAAATCCTAAAACTTCTACAACTTTCTAAATTATTTTCTTGATTTCAGGCACCATGATATATAGAAGTGAGAAAGTAGGCAGGATGGCATTGAGTACAAGGAAAATATAATAGAAACAGGAGGCCAAGGAGATAATAGTAATTCTGAAACCAGAGCAAATCACGATAATGGGTTTTTAGGAGATAGTCACTATGACCCTATATCATCATGGTTCCCTCAGCTGTGAATGGCGTTCAGCGTTTCTACCTTCTGAACCTTTCTCATTCTTTGAAACTTAGCTCAAGAACCCTTTCCTTCCTGAAGCTTTAGCTTCCCTAAAAGTATAATTTATCCCAGTATTTAATCCTGATGCCAAGTTGTTAATTGACAAGAAGAATATTAAAGTCTGAGATTATTTCATTTCAGAGAAATCATCAGCTACATATAAGATTGTAATAATTTCCTCCTTATCAATGTTGACAGTTAGTGAAAGTTCAATGCAATTTCTTATAAAAGCTGAGAAAAGCATTTTAAAACATTTCCTTTGTATCTCTATAGAAATATTTTGACTATTCTAATTTGGCTTGGCTTTGAATTTGTTCTGATGAGAATCTGTAAAATGGGCCATAATTTTTAAGGAAGATAAACCTCATTAAAGTCAGCACAAGGAGTCATTTTAAGTTGTAACAAGGAATGTTTTGATAAATATAAGTAGGAAAATACCTTAACTGTGAATCTCTAGAGCAGGAAAGAAAAGGAGATTGCATGATTACCATTTCTGAAGACATAAGAATATCGCTAATATAATTCAAGACTATAATTGCCATTTGCACAGAAGCATATAGTTTAATGAATATGTTTAAAATAGGGAAAGAGATTAGATAACTTTTTGAAATTCATTTTGATGTAAGTTGGTAGTGATTGAAGTTTAATGAAATGAGATGGAAGAAAATTAGTTTTCCTTTCTATAATTCAAAGGTTATTTTTAAAATTTCTCCAAACCATAGTACAGGCCTATTGTGTCTCTTGTTCTGAAAACCATCCTGCCATTTCCTGATATTACCACTGCCACTGGATCTATAATTAGGATTTTTACTCTGGGCGGCTTTCCAAGGGCAATTCCAAAATAAAGCTAGTGGATGGGCATCCTGAACAAGTGCCAGACAGTAAATCCAACTGGAAGGTAACAGGGTTGCCTTGGCTAATTGCATGATACACACAGTTGCTGACAAGTTTTCTCTTTTTCCTGGTTTCAAACTTATTTCACAGAATATTAATCATTTTACAATGATGTTGAGTCAGAGAATTAACAGTGACCTTGGAGGATATTCATGCTTGCTTTTTAGGTAGGCAATATTGCGGTAATGAGAGTTTTCTGTACAATATTTTGGAATAAACGTCTTTTCATCTTCAAATCTTCAGGCAGGCTGGCAGGCAGGTCAAAAAGATAAATGAATGGAAAAAGAAAGAAAAGGAGAGAAAGAAGAAGGAAGGAGGGCAGGAAGAAAAAAGAAGGAAGGAAAGAAAGGAAGGAGGAAGGGAAGGAGGAAAGGAGGAAGGAAAGAATCCTTTTATTACAGCACCTAATCCTAATGAGTCATTTGGTTTTTGGAACTAAAACTGGATTTTAAAGTTTTTCAGTTAGAATCTGAAGATGAAAAGGAAAAGGATAAAATAAATCACTAAAATACACAACGGAGGAAGAAGCTACCTTTTTCTGGCTTGTCGTGATAAATATTAGGTAATTAAAAAATACATTGGCTCCTTGCCAATGTATTTTACTAAACAGAGAGACCAAACAGAAATCTCTGCAAGTGTAAGATTTTGAGGAGGAAAACGATGGAAAACAATCCGTTATTGGGGCTGTTGTATTTTATTGCATGTATTAACCAGATTTCTGCAGATGGAATAAAGCTGGGTTTATATCAGAGCCATAAGTCTTTCAACTTTTGATGGTTTCTAGCAGGATGTTTTATCAAATGTACTCTCAGACATTCACATAAGTTGGGCTTTTATTTCTGTCCTTAAAATTTAAGGCAAGATTGCCATTTGGGTGCTATTATACAAGACCTACCAATTGCTTTATAAGACAAAGTGTAAAAGGGGAAACTTCCATTGCTAAATTTGTTGTATATTTAACTGTATTTGTATATATTAACTGTATTTTTACATTTTATTTTTATAGAAAAATAATATACTTTTATAAATGTAAATTATATAAAGTATAGTTTATTTAAAATATTTTATAATTAGTGAGATCATATCACATTTACTGAAAGGAATTAGAAAATCTTTGGTCTGCATTCTTTTCCATACTCATCTTATCTTCCTTTACCAAGTTTCCATCTATCTGGACCATTTCAGTCTTCTTTTCTTTTTAATGACAAAAGGAAAGCCCTACTCCTGTCAAATGCCGATACCTCTTATATTCTAACTTCTATTCTTTGGGTATTTCCTCTCCACTTGCATATCCAGTCTATTTCACCTACAGGATCTTCTCCAACAACTTGAAAACCAGCTCTGATAATTCATATCTTTAAAAAAAAGACAAATACCAAAGCTTTCTTTGATTTCACATCCCTTTTAGACCTACTCTGTTTTTCCATTTCTTTGTATAACCCAGAATCCCATAAGAATCATCTGCTGTAGTGTTTCTACCTTCTTACCTATTTCCCCCTTTTACTCACACCATTTGGGATTCTCCCCTCACTTTTCCAAAGAAACAGCTCTTGCTAAAGCCACAGAGGCCTCTCCATAGCCCAAATGCAATGGACCTCTTAGCCCTTAGCACACTAGGTCTCTCTTTTTTTATCTTTCAGACACCATATTTTCTTGTCCACTGTTGTCTTCTGACCTCTGAGTTCTCCTCCCCAGTTCTGTTAACGGTTGCTTCCTTCTCTAAGCAATTGCTTGGAGTTGGGAGTGCTACTGAGGTTGACCTTGAACTGTTTTCAGTTTTTATCCTAGATTTTCTCACTGGGTCAGAGTATCTATTTCCTTGGTGTTCGGTGACATTTATATGGTGGTGACTCTCAAGTTTGTGCTCCCAGCTCAGGCCACTCTTGTGAGCTAGACTTTTATAGTCAGCTTCTCATTGACATCTCACAGATATCAAACAGGCAACACAAATTCCTTAACATATCTAAAACTAAACTCTCCATCTTTGAGTTAAACAACCTTATTCTGGTCTTATTATTATAAGTAATTGGTATCAATCTGCCCCATTACTTGGGCCAGAGAAGAGGAAGCTCTTTGAGATCTCCCTTTGCCTCTCTTCACTTGACACATCAATTCAAAAAATGGTTCCTCTTTTTTCCTCTGGTTCCACTGCTTCCTCAAAAATATATTTGGAACCTATATACTTTGCCCCACAGCAACCGCTGCTACTCTCTCTTCTTGACTTATCTGCTTCCTCTTTCGTTTTTTATCATCCATTCTGTAATAATCAATTATCCATGTCCCACACTTATTTTATATACTTTTAAAATTACTACCCATTGTATTTAGAATAAGATCCCAAATTATAAACATGCCTTAGCAATGTCCTACAGGATCATACCCCTACCCTGCTCTCCAACCTAATCTCATTACTCTTGATTACTATATTCCAGTCATGTTGTCTTTTAATTTTTTAAATGTGTCAAGCTCTTTCTTGCATCAGTGTCTCCATCCCTCATTTCCTCTACCTGAAATACCCTTCCTTCCACTTGCTCCTGAGTGGCAAATGTCCACTCATTCCTCAGGTATTAGCCTACAGTTCACTTCTTGAGATAACTCTTACCATATCTCCCAATCTGAATTAAATTAAGTTGCTCCTGTGTTCATATAGACCATTATTAATTTCATTAATAATTAATAGCATATTTAAGTTTGTTTGTTTGCTTGTTGTTTTTCTCATGCTTGTCTCTTGAATAGATTTTAAGATTCTGGGAGATCCAGGCCCTTTTTTCAACACTATTATTTAATACCTAGTAAGCCCCAGTACTGGGAATAGAGTAGTTATTAAATATTGTTCAATAAATATATCTGAATTATTTTTGGTTACCTTGGTAACCCAGTTTTCCTTAGACTCAGAAATAGGATGATGTGAGCAGTACTACACTGACAGTTATTGTAAAAAGAAGCAGTTACCATTTTGTCATCCCCATCTCTTATCTTCCCGTCTCCAATACCAGGATTGACACTTTCATTGGTATCCAGTTACTTTATGTAAATCTTTATGTAAATCAGTTCTTGGTGGCTTTCTTCAACAGAAAATTATACAAACATTATGCAAAATTGTGCAGATATTTCTAAATTCCAGTTCAAGTTATACCCAGGCCCTGATACACCTACAGAAATGTGAGTGGGAATAGTCAGTGAATATGCAGTTTTATGAATTAACCTGACTCTTCCTGTTTGCTAATATTTTAGAGACATTAGGACAAATGCTCTTAAAAATACACTTGCTAATAGAATTCACCTCAATTTGGGAAAGGCATACATACTACATTTGCTGATAAAGTTCATTTCCTTTTAGAAAAGGCACACATGCTTTTAAAACATTTGCCTGTAAAAGCAGGTTGGAAAAGAGAGACAAATTAAGTAAGCTAAAGAAAGTTCATTTAGAAAGAAAGGTCAAGAGACAATTGAAAAAGAAAACATGTATCTAATCCAGAGCAGTACCAGCATGAGACTAAAGAGTTCAGAGAATGGGAATGGTAAAATACTATAACATATTTTAAAGCTTATAAAAAAGTTCACTTCCTGAGATAACCCTTGCCATTTCTCCCAATCTGAATTAAGTTGCTTCTGTTTTCATATAGACCACTATTATTTTCATTAATAAATTAATAATTAGTAGCATGTTTAAGTTTGTTATTTTGTTTTGTTTGCTAATGCTTGTCTATTGACTAGATTTTAAAATTTAGGGAAATCCAGTACAGAGTATCATAGAGGAGAAAGCAGCACAGAGAGTCAACTCTGAGACTTACAAATGGTCCCTCTCTGTAGTATTTAGTTGAGTCCGGATTAGGTCATACTTGTGAAGAAAATTCTAGTAGCTGGAGGAAAGAACCACATGAAAGGGTTTGAAAAAATAGTATTCAGACTGGACAAGACCAGGATTAAGTCTGTTCTCAGTGAGATTTTAAAAATTTAGAATTCACGGATCATCAGTTAGAGTACAAAGATGTATCCTGTCTTAGTAGTGGGAAAAAATTAACTTTTGACTAAATTAAATACTAGCCTACATAACAAAGCTTAAAGAGGAGACCTGAAAAGATCAAACTGTGTCTAACTAACTGGATGATGTCCCAGAACAAAGCTCATAAATAGCTTTGCTAGGAATATGAAGAAAAAATCAGCACTCAACAAGAATAAATCACAAAGTCTGATATTTAATCAGAAATTACTGGGCATTCAAATAAGCAAAAAATAAAACTCATAGTGAGAAGAAAAATCAGTCAATTGAAACTGACCCTGAAACGACACACGGGAAAATTAATAAATAAAGACATTAAGACAGTTTATGACTATATGTTCAAGAAGTTGGAACAAAGATTGAACCTGTTTTGTAGAAACATGAAAGATATATATATGACCCAAATTAAACTTGTGGAGATGAAAACTATAATGTCTAATGTGAAAAGTACACTGGCTAGGATGAATGAGAGATTAGATATAGCAGAAAAACATTATTAATGAGCTTAAAGACATAGCAATAGAAATTATCTAAAATGAAACACAGAAAAAAACTGAAAAAAAATATGAACAGAAAATCAATAAAATGTGGAATAAATTCAAGAAGTTAAATATACATGCACCTGGAGTCCTGAAAGGAGAAGAGAAAGAATAGGGGAGAAAATTTATTCAAAGAAATAAAGACTGGATAGCTTCCAAATTTAATTAAAGCTGTAAGTGCATAGATCCAAGAATCTCTATGAACCTCAAGCACAAGAAATATGAAGAAACTGTACCAAGGTACATCATTATCAAATTGCTTAAGACCAGTGATAAAGAGAAAAAAAAAACTTAAAAACACTGACAGAAAATAAACAGTGGGTACAGTGGGGAAAACATGGTAACAGCAAATTTCTATTTGGAAACAGAGAGGTAACATCTTTATTGTCTACAAAAATCTCTGGAAGCCTGAAATTCCACACCTAGCATAAAGATATTTCAGAAACAAAGGCAAAATACTTACTGAAACACACAAATGCTGAAAAAATTCATCACCAGAGGAAATGTGCTACAAGAAATGCTAAAGGAAGTCATTCACACAGAAAAGAAAAATTAACCAGATGGAAATATGGGTCTACATGAAGGAGTAAAAAGAAGCAAAATGGAAACTACTATGGCCATTATTAAATTTTTTCTTATTATTTAAATCTTTAAGAATTTTAATTGTTTACAGCAAAAATAATCATGTATTATAAGGTTTATGACATGTTGGAATAAAATGTCTAATAACATCATACAAGCTTGGAGTCAAGAAAACAGTAGTATACTTTTGTCAGGTTCTTATACTATATAGAAATGGTATAATGAACTGGAAAATAGACAGTAATAAAATAAATATGTATGCTGTAAACAATAAGTAAGTAACCACTCAGAAACATCCAAAGGATTTATAGCTCATAAACCAAGAAAGTGAATAAAATGAAATCATAAAATACGCTCAGTTCATCCAAAAGAAGGCAAAAAATGAAGGAAAACAAAATATGAACAGAAAGCATTTTTTTTTAAAAGGACAAATAGTAATATTGTAGATTTAAATCTAACAATACCAATAATCTCAAGTGTATATATATATATATATATGTGTGTGTATATATATATATATATATATATATATATATATAAAGTGGTAATGCTGTCAAACCAAAGAAACAGATCAATTGAATAGAATAGAAAATGGAGAAGTAGAGTCACATATTTATGGACAACTGATTTTGAGCAAGGGTACAAAGGAAATTCAGTGGAGGAAAGGATAGTCTTTCAACAAATGGAAATAACAACTGTATATTCATATGCAAAAAATAAGAATAAATAAAATAAATACCTTGTACTAATACTGAAATTAGTATAAAATGGATCATGTACTAAAAATCTAATCTTATAAAACTTTTAGAAGAAAGCATAGGAGAGAATTTTTGACCTTGGCTTAGGCAAATATTTCTTAGCAACAACAACAAAAGCACAATCTATAAATTAAAAATAAACCACTAAATTAGACTTCATGAAAATTAAGAACTTCTGCTCTTTTTAAGACTGTTCAGAGAATGCAAAGATAAACTTCACACTTGAAGAAGATATTTACAAATCACATATTTGGAAAAGGACTTGTATCCAAAATAGAAAAGGAACGTTCAAAACTCACTAGTAAGAAAACAACCCAACTACAAAATGGACAATATGCATAGACACCTCACCCAAGAAGATATATCAATGACAATAAAAGCACATGCTCAATATCTTTAGCCATTAGGAAAATTCAAATGAAAACCACAATAAGATAAAACCACATACTGGCTAGACTGTCTGAGCAACAGAGCCAGAACAATACCCTCCACCCCCCAAAGAAAGAACACATGGTGCATAATTCTATTTATATCAAATTCTAGAAAATGTAAGATAAACTATAGTGACAGAAAGCAGATCATTTGTGATGGGGAGGGTAGGAGATTTAAGCAGGATAACAAAGGTGCGTGAGGAACTGGGGGGGAGGTGATACATATGTTCATTATCTTGATTGTGGTGATGGTTTGCCAATGTATCTATCTGCCAAAATATTTCAAATGGTACACCTTTAACATGTAGTTTATTGTAAATTTATTGTATGTACCTAAAAGGCTGTTTAAAAGGAGCAAAATATAAAATGTTGGTAGTTTAATTCCATTTATATAAAAATGCAATACATAGCTAACCACAGATAATCACACAAAATAAGACCGAAATAAAATATGCTTGAATTTTAATAATGACATCAGGAGTGAAGCTTTTTCTTTATTACCTTGTTATTAAAGTTTTTGTAAAAGATATATGTAATTTTAATCTTTATAAAAGGTAAAAATTTTGTTAAGTAAAAAAAAAAGGCCAAGCTTTAACTGTGAAAATAACTTTTCCCTCAAGTTTAAAGCACAACTAACTTTACTCTTAAGTTCAAAATACATCTTCCTTTCTTCTCTTTCTTGCCTTCTTTTAAAATAGAAAGTCAACGGTAATGCAATTATCCACTAGACTGCCCTTGGCAAAGTCAAACATGCAAAGAATGCTAAAACTAGACATTTTTCATTAGATATGGGAAAACAAATAAAACTCTGGGTATGAAATGATAACTCAGTATGCTTAAGGGTATACCTGATGCTCTATGATGGAAAGAAAGAAGCTCCTCTCTCGGCCTTCAAGGGCTCTGAAAAATTAAGATTCTCACTGTGTAGGCAGGTCTACAGGAAAAAGGAAACTAGTCAAAGGAGACTAATTAGCCAGGTGGAAAATAAAAGAAAAGAGAAAAAGCATGGGAAAACAGAAGAGGCGGCAGTAGAAGAAGCAGCAGTGGCTAGAAACTTGGAAACTGAAGACAAAGCAGAGATGTTGGAAACAGGCCAGACTTACTGCCTAGCTGATGTCTCTTCCATCCTTGCCTACCCTTCTCCCCAGTGTGCCACTAGGATGGGATTGAAAACCTATGTCTCTTCCCACAATTCTATATTTAAACCTTATTTTGACATTTCCCTTTTTTTCCTATCTATTTTTATGATTTTGTACATATTTGATTCTCCTACTATATATTTAGTTTTTCTAAGAACAGGGATCATGTCCTTTTCTTATTTGTAACTTACCCTCTTTGCCCCCTACTTTTCTTGTGTGAATGCCTAGAAAAGTGCTTTTCAAATAGTTGGGCTAATTGATAGACATTCAGAGTGCTTAATATCAAGACAAACTTTCTGTGAGTTCTATGTAATAGCCTTCCATTCCTCTGCACAGTCTAAGCTTCCCAGTCTCAACTCCGCAAAGGAGGAGCAGATACATGAAACACATTATTAGTGTGTTAAGAGCTAGGGGTATCTTTGCCTTTCAGCGTCACACAATCATCACATTTCCCAAAGACCCAAGGTTATTTCCCCATGTTCTGCTTAAAAAATAGTGAAAAATATAGTATATTTTTATCCTTCGTAGCAAAAATGTCTAAATGCATAATTTAGAGAATTTACTTGTGTGAACTAACCCATAGTAGAGGCAACAGTGTCACTAAACTTGGACACTTTGGAAGAAATATGTGGTTCAGATAATGCTTAACAACTGAGGCATTATTGTACTCTTTGAAAAACAGAGATCCAATTGTTAGGATTCAGTTGGAAGGATGTTCATTTTGGATTCATCCTTCAATACCAGTGCTTGTTAGTTAAGGATTCTAACTCAGTGTTAGAAACCTTTGTCTTTGTGTTTCTGCTGTAAGCTCTGAGAACTCTTTCATATGTCTATGTGTCAATAGGACACAGTCTGAGGAATCTGAAGTCTTCTATTTTAACAATCTAGACATTCAAATGGGGGCCATATGGTTCATGTCTCTAACAGTTAAGGCAAAATAAGATATTTAATTTGGTCACAATTTATATCCTCTCTACACTGATGTCATTCCTGTTTAGTGGTGACCTATGCCCTAGGTGAAATAGAAAACACTGTTATTGGTGGATAAATGCCTTCTCTAGCTAGGCATTCATGTGTTTAGAAGACATGAAAAAGAACATATCTCAGAAAACAAAACTTATACTTTGGGAGGCAATTTTTATCACAGTCCAATTAATGCTCAAAACACAGCTATAATGGATCATCACTTACTTCGAGATTTTCTTTCACTTATAATGGGAAATTTACAAAAAGTAGAATGATTCATTTCAATTCAAAATATCACTAAAGAAATGTGGAACAACATTTTAATGCAGTTGTTCAGCTAAAAACTTACTCCGTTATAAGATATTCAGCAAATAAATTGAGATTCGTTCTGAACATTATTTGCAGAGTCCTATTTAAGGTACTTACTTCATTACGACACGTAGTCAAGGATGTCTTTTGACATTTTGCTGGTTACGTAGAAGATTAAGTTGCCAAGGGAAAGTATCTGAAATGGTTGGAGGGTAACTGGAATAGCTAGATTCATATTATAAGGTGATACAAGCTTCTGGTGTTGTCGAAAATATACTGAGGAAGGATAAGAAGGAAGTAGGGACAAATGGAAGTCATAAATAAGAATTAAACTACCAAAAAAAGGAAAATGTTTAGGAGTTAGAAATGCTGTAAAATATAATCGAAGATTTTGAACAAATCAAAGACAATACCAGAGCCAAAATTTAGCTTAACAAAAGAAAAGTCATACTTTTGTTGAAGTACACCTACAGAAGCATTTTAAGAACCAAAACGTATCACTCGATTTATATTTCCTAAACAATGAGCCCTATTGTTACTTGTAAGGATAAATGTCAGCAATATGAATCTTGTAGAAAAACTAATTTTTGTTAAAGGTATCCAATAATACCTTTAATTTTTTTTTAAATGAGAAAGAGAGGAAATACAGCAGCCCCACTTTTGTCAGTTGGTTAAATAGGCAGAAGTTTATTACATTCAAAGCATCACATTTATCACAGTCTGCTTTGCATTATAGGTCCCAGTAAACTATACGCTTCTAAAGGGCAAGAGATGGGTTTTGGGCATCTGGTGTCACCACAGTTCCTTGCATTTATGTAGGATATTGAATAGTCTTCTGTGTAACATGCTGCTGCCCAGTCTACCGACTGGCTCAAGAATATTCCTCTGGACTTCGGCCTCCAAAGTTACAGTGTAAAGAGGTAGGGATATATAGTTGATACTCATTATTCCTGGCAGTTAATGTTCTATAAAGTTGCAACAAACACTGAATTAGTAGATACTGAACCAGGACATACAGGATTACGTTCTTGCAAGTCTCTGGTAACAACATTTTCATCAACTGAGCCATCCATAACCTTGTTTTACCTGTGTTTCTGTTTAAAGATACTTAATTTAATATATATTGTTAATTCATTAACATTGAACTCAATGGCCAACAGCACTACAAGTAATGAGTGAACAAAACTTATCTAACACACACATTTCCTCCTAAGGTACATCCCAGCTTAGGAACACTAGACAGCCCTTCAGCACTCTACTTGGGGCCTTTTAAAGGGCAAAATTACCCAAAAAATGAGGGAAAAAAAGTGGCAATAAATAGACTGTTAAAAGGGCATTTGTTTATAGTATGAGAGCTGAAATGAGAAGGTAGAGCTTCACCTTGTTCAAAATCAGGTGAGAACATGCAAATCAGGCAACTAAAATTTTTCATTGCTCTTCGTGTGTTTGCAAATGACTATAAAAACACCATGGGTATGGATTTGGGGGTTACGAATAAATGTTAGCATTTAGGCACATTCTCAAATATGGGGTCTGTGAATAAAAAGGAAGCTTAGAATGAGATAAAATGAACATAGGTAGGACCACAGAACAAACCTCATCCAGTTCAGCATCTAAGTCTAAATTCAAGTGCACCTTTGTTTTCCCACTCTGCTCATGTGACATTTTACCAGGCTGGAAAATTTGTGGTATACTTGTGGTTTCCAGCACAAGTCCACAAAATAAATAGGTTTCTAGATTTGCTACCTGCTGCTGTGCCATGCATTGACCTATAATTCTTACCTGAGAAGGGAGTTGACACTTACTGAGAATTGAATACATTGCTAGTTGCTTGTCTTTTTGCTAGTTCTTTTTTTTTTTTTTTTTTTACTGATAGGACTCTGATTCATTGGGGGGAGGACAGCAATATGCTCAATAATAATAAAAAAAAAAACCCAAAACACCTCCAGTACACTTCCAGATAAGGTGATTAAATAAGCACATTCTGGTCAATGAGAAGCAAGCAAAATTTGGCTTGGTCTTCAGGGAAAATGGGAAAGATTAGGTTAGCATGGACCTAGTTGTCACTTCATCTGCTCTATCCTGCCTAAAATAAAGATACAGGGGCTGAAGCATCAGTAACAATGTGACTGAATGACCTTGATGTTGAATGACAATCCCTCACCAAGACTAGTGGAAAAGAAAAATATAAAAGCCTAGATTTCTGATTGTATAATGGAGGTTCATACCAGCCTTGCCTCCAGATTTCCCACTGGAAAGAAATAAAACTTTGAATATTTCTAAGGTTGGTTGGTTTGTTTTTGCAACTCTACTCACTGCTGTCGACCTTCTTTATGTTTCTCTTATTGTTTAATAATGTCATTTCCAAGCTTTCTGATTAATGGTATTCTTTCAAAGCTTCTATACTTTCCTCTGTTACTCAGTTTTTTCTTTGATCCACTTGCTAAGAATTGCACTCACAGTGGCTCCTATTCATTTGGGAAAGCATTTCTGGTTTCCCAAGCTCTTGAAATTACAAAACAAACAAACAGAACAAAAATAATTACCTGTTTTTCCTCCTCTGGTGGAGGCTAAAACCACTCAGGTAATTTCCTGCCCCCATCCACCACCGATTTGTGCTCTGGTATTGGAGGGACATTTTTCATCTAACATTGTTTAACATGTTGTACACAGATATCTTCCTTTGCTATCCTAGTTGCTCTGTCTGTTTTAATGAAAGAGTTTGAGTAGATTAAAATGTGATAGACTCTCTCATGATCTTTTCTCTCCCAGAAATTTAATCTGCATTGTATCTAATATAGCATACTCCCACAAGCAGGTGTTGTCTATATATTCCTTTATCTCTCATTCAGAAAACCTTTCAAGGTAAGTATCACATTTTCAGATGACAAAATGAAAGCCCAGAGAGGTTAAGTAATTTGCCGAAAGTCACCAAGATAGAAACGGTTGTTACCTACATTTGAAGTTGGCTCTGTTTAGTCCATTCCTAAGTGCTAGGTAAACCCTTTAAAAATGACTCTGAAAGCACTATTCACAGCTGTGCTCTTTTTTGTTTGTTTGTTTTGGGGTTTTTTTTGTTTTGTTTGTTTGTTTTTGTTTTTTTTTGCGGTACGCGGGCCTCTCACTGTTGTGGCCTCCCCTGTTGCGGAGCACAGGCTCCGGACGCGCAGGCCCAGCGGCCATGGCACACGGGCCCAGCCGCTCCGCGGCATGTGGGATCTTCCCGGACCGGGGCACGAACCCGTGTCCCCTGCATCGGCAGGCGGACTCTCAACCACTGCGCCACGAGGGAAGCCCCACAACTGTGCTCTTGCAGAGGGATGCTACACCTGGCCTCAAAAAGGTCACAGAGAGGGCTTCCCTGGTGGCGCAGTGGTTGAGAGTCCGCCTGCCGATGCAGGGGACACGGGTTCGTGCCCCGGTCCGGGAAGATCCCACATGCCGCGGAGCGGCTGGGCCCGTGTGCCATGGCCGCTGGGCCTGCGCGTCCGGAGCCTGTGCTCCGCAACAGGGGAGGCCACAACAGTGAGAGGCCCGTGTACCACAAAAAAAAAAAAAAAAAAAGTCACAGAGAACCTCATGATTTTGATGCTTAACTCATGAGTCAAAATACATGTTAAAATAGACAGCTAAAAGTTTCTAGCTGGAAAAGAACGTAGTCAAAGTTTATAAGAGAAGCACAAGTATTTTTGCTAGTAAAAGTCTAGGCAGATTCTAGTCAGGACGTTTGTCCGCATGCGCATTCCCCATGCACCACTGCAAACGTAAGTATCTTTGAGATAAAGAGAACACAGTACTCTGTCTAATAGTAATCATAACTGCTTGACAGCACACATCAGCATTTTGTTACAAAGTTAGCCATTCTAGTTCCTTTACTTCTCTACATAGGACTTTTAAAAGCAAAAATGCTTGTATCGCTCCTTTAACCTTTTCCCAGATCCCTTTTCATTATCTGTGCTCTCCTGAAAGAGTTTAACGTTTCTGTTGGCACTTGCGTGTATAACCTTTTTTCTTTTCCCCAGTTTGCCTTGGATGTTATTTTCTTTTCCCAATTGTTTTCCTTGGATATTATTTTCACCTTTGAACAATGAGGACAGCAAGACATAGGGTATTTAGTTAGAGAGAAGAGGAGGTAAGATGGTATGTACCATGTGCCCATTCCTGCCACAAGTGATTTCCATTTAACATCTAAGTTTATCCTTGCATGGCTGTTTCCTCTGCATCACTACAGTCTCAGCCCAAATGTTATCTCTTTAGATAAATTTTCCATTATCCCTATAGTTAAATCCAGAAGTCCTCTCCCTATCTTCCTACCTCTTAATCAAGGCTCTCTTATTTTCCTTGTAGCACTTTTTCATTCTTTGAAATTCTTACTTAGTTACTACTTTCTATGTTTATTTTCTCTTTTTTCACATTAGAAAGCAAGCTTGTAGAATGGGGATTGGGTCTGTCTTTTAAGTCACAAGACCCTGGCTCCTAGACATTGCTGGATAAGTAATATTTGCTCACACACCATTGTAAAGCAATTATACTCTAATAAAGATGTTTTAAAAAGTAAATAAATAAAAATAAACAATACAATCAAAAGGCAAAAAAAAAATGTATGTGGTTAGGAAAGAAGGTGATGGCACTCTTATGGGATGGTCTTGACTTTCTCAGAAACATAGTAGGTGCAGACTTTGGTATGAGATAAGGCTGCCTTGGAATAAACGTCACAACGGGCTTCATCATTATAATATAGGTTAGATGTAAGCTCTCTGAGGGCAGTCTTCCATGGCACGTTCCTGAATGTCTCCACTGCTAATTGTTGTACCTGGAATATAGTAAATATGTAGAAAATGTTTGTTGATGATACGAATATATGGTTAGAAAAAGAAAAAAATAATATTTGCTCAATAAATATTAAATAGATAAATGATTAGACAAATAAAAGAACAAGGAATTCTGTGCAGATAGAGACTAGGATCTCAACAGAACCAAAATGTTTATGAGGATAAAAACTTGAACAAGAGAAGAAAGAAGACTGGTAAGAAAAACTTAGAAAATATGGATGGAACCATATTTCCTTCGTTCCCTCCAAGGCAATGTACAATGGATTGTCAAGTTAAAATAAATAGGCCTACAACTGGATTAAATAAACAGTCTGTCTTACATTTTCTGTAGGGTGACCTCTGCTATTTTCTTCCTTCTCAAGATTACTAAACAATTACTAAATTAATAAGGAGATTCTTCTATTGAGACTAACTTCCTGGATAAAGCAATCACATGCCAAATAATAATTATGAATATCCTAAGCAAAGCTCATTGCTACCTCATTTACTGTCTGATAGGCATAATTTAGCTGATGAACATTTGTTTGCTCAACTCACATTGACTTAGGTTAATTCTTTCACAGTGAGATTTGGATATAGTAAATTTATGCATTATCTAGTAATTATTGTTATGAGAAGGTCCACATTAATATGTTAAATTTTGCTTTAAGATGTGCTAATTAAGCTTATTGTGTGGCAGACTCAGACCTTACATTTGGAGTTTGTCAGTATTTCTTTCTTGAACTGTCTGGGATATTTTTGTTATTCAACTGTGCTGGTTTAAAAAATAAGGATATCTGCTACAATATGAAGGACACTTTACTCTCTCAATTTAGGTTATAGCTCTATTTATCTGGTGCCAGCAAGGGAATAGGAATTATTATATTTTCAATATCTAAATAATCAGTTGGGTTTTCACAAACTTAAGTGCTATGATTTCTTTAGGGGACAACTGAAAATAACATATCTGTTTTATTTGATAATCCTGATGTGGCCCATACTAAACCATACCCTATAAAAACTTCAATGTATATGATTCTAAAATTAATCATTCCCATAGTACTTTTATAATCTAGGCATTAGAAATTCCCTTTCCAGTCACATAATGAGCTAGCTTATTTAGACAAAGTACCCTACTGAAAACAATTATGTTTTATGAAATATGTTTTTAAAATATTTTTTAAAGTATTGAAGAAATGACCACAGAGGAAGGAAATATGAATGCAAGTGGGAACGCAAATAGGCAAGCAGAGTTTTGTGACTGCTTTTGTGCTGAGGGCACGCTGCCAAAACTTGAACTTAGGAACTTGAACTTGAAGGTTTCGGTGGTGTTTTGAGCATGAAGGAAAACTTCAAACATTTGACACTGAACAGAGCTGGCCAAGATGCAGTGTGGGAGACATCATCACTAAGAAGTTGTAATCACTAGAAACTTCTCCTATGGACACACAGCCCAAATTTCCATCTCCTGGTTTAAAAAAACCCCTTAAGCTATGAACTTAAAAGGAAGCAAAGCATTTTTTTGTGGGAAACAGCAGAAACAATAGATACAGAAATAGACCCAAAAGACTTCAAGTACTGGAAGTATCAAAAAAAGATAAAGCAAATATTCTTACTACATTCAAAAACTAAAAGCAAGCAAGGAACATATATCTATAAGAAAATGTTATAGATTAAAAAAAATGGAAACTCTAGAAATGATAACTGTAACTAATAATGAAAACAAAATGGTTAAATATATTAGCCATTTTGGGGCTTCCCTGGTGGCGCAGTGGTTGAGAGTCCGCCTGCCGATGCAGGGGACACGGGTTCATGCCCCAGTCCGGGAAGATCCCACATGCTGTGGAGCGGCTGCGCCCGTGAGCCATGGCTGCTGAGCCTGTGCGTCCGGAGCCTGTGCTCCGCAACGGGAGAAGCCACAACAATGAGAGGCCCGCGTACTGAAAAAAAAAAAAAAAAAAAAAAAAAAAAAAAAAAAAATATATATATATATATATATATATATATATATAAAAGCCATTTGAAATACCTAAAAAGAAAATTCATGAGTTGGAAAGGTAGGTCAAAAGAAACTACCTAGAATGCCACATGGTGAGGCAAAGTGATACAAATCAAAGATATAGAATATAATCATAGTGTTCAAAGGATGAATAACTCCAGATATTGGAGAAGCCCAATGAATCCCCAAAAGTTCCTTCAGAAGAAAAATTATTCCAGATGCAAGGGTTTAAATGCAAGAAGGAATAAAAATCAAAGAAAACAGTACATATTGGTTTTGTCTTGCTGAACTTTTGTTGTATAAAAGAATAATAATTACATGCCAAGGGATTAAAATGAGAGAGAAATAAACTATCAAACAACGTCCTATAAGTTAGGAAGTGAATAAATGAATTGTTTTAAGTTAGGACCTCAAGAGGCATATGTCAAAGAAGATTAGATGTGCAAGGGATTGACTAGACTACCTGAAGGATAAAGGGAGGAGAGCTGAGAAAGGGACCACAGTACAGGTCTCCCACATGTGTAAAGAGAGGAGGAGGGAACGTTGGGTAAAAAGAGGATCAGGCTGCAGCATAGATTGGATAATATTTCATCCAGACCAATGGAGAGTTCTCCAGTGAAAGTTGTCACTCAGAGGAAACTTGCATTGGGCAGGAATGTCTGACACTGTAGTCCTCACTGTGGTCATCCTGGGGAAAGCATGACAGCAGCTTAGGGGAAGCATGGCCGCACCATCCTCAAGGTGAAGGATCCAGAGAGGCTGAGTGTCAACTATTCTCCCCCCAGCGGAAGATCTGAGAAACATATTTCTATGACTGCCACATGGAGTTAAATTTTCTAATATCTTTGTATTTTGGAGGAAGACGAAGAAAGATAAAAATATTGATGAGTGTAGATTTTAGTAGGTTAAGTATGCACATTGTAATTTCCAGAGTATTCACTAAAGTAATAAAAACAGGTATATTACTTCCAAACCAACAGAGGAGAGATGATGATGGAAACAATTTCAGAAGGCAAGAATAGGGAAAGGGGACAAACAAAATAAGACAGATTCGTAAGTAGGAAATGTAAAATTATATGTTATATATTTTAAAAATCACTTTTAGATTACCTATAATGGACTACATGCTCTAGGTAAAAACAGTGGTTGTCAAAATTAATCTTAAAAACCAATCGGTATACTTTATGAGATGTAGTTAGTTTCTACACTAGATTCTACTTCTCTTGAAATTATTATTCCTTTCACAAATATTTTTTAGCTTTTCCTTGCTCTGAGAATGAACACAGAAATGCCTAAATTTCCCAGGGAAAAAGCCAACATAGAATTTGAAATTTATTGAAAGATACATGCAGAACACTAGTGATTTCTCTTCAGTAAATTTGGGTGGGTAGGGAAAGGCCAAATACCCTGAAGTTTCATGATAAAACAATAATTACTGTTTGAACGGTTTTTATTTCTGAAAATAAATTGAGATAACCTATAACTCTAGACTTATTTTACTAGATCATTAAAATCAAAACAGAAGTTAAAAAACTTGTATTTGGAGACAATGGGTATAGTAAAACCAAATCATTAAGTTATATCATTATTATGAGTAAGAGGAACCTGAACAAGCAACAAAAGGAAATGCAAAGGATTATATACATTTTTCTTTTTCCAATAAAAGGGCGATGACCTTTCTTTAGGAGTGACAGACTTTCAAAATGATCTTTTTTTGCATGAATAATGAATGCATATTCAAGAAATACAAACAATCTGATGGAATGTGTCATAGCTGTTTATTAAAAGAGGAAGAAATGATCTTACCACATTTTTCTTAACAGGGTAATAATGGGTTTTTTAAGATGCACTCGAGCAGAAGTTAATGTACATTTTCATCAGCCCAATTCCATTTTGTGGCACAGCGAGGAAGGTTTAATGAACTCCACGAGCAAACTTTGTCACCTTATAAGCACATCTTCAGTTTTAACTGATCTCTGTGTTCAGTTCCCCAATGTTTAGCACTCATCTTCAAACCAAGATTTATTTCTGATTTTTCTCTAGGAAGGCTTTCCTCACTGCTGTAGCCAGTCATTACCCACCCCAGGCTGGCAGCTGACACACTGATGCCTGTGTTATTAACTGAACTTGGCACTCTTCCCATCAATAAAGCCAAACATCCAGGGGAGTTAATAGCTATTTATACATTCTTATTAACAAGATGCAGGTTTATAAACCTTCTTTCATTGTGAAGCTCTAAATGAATATGCTCTTCTATTAAGAAAAGTTGTATATACAGATGTATATACAGATTTTGACTGTGCAGCATTTTTGGTTCATATCATATTTCCTGTTGTCCATATATCACGGGCAACTTTTTTGAGAGATATCTTAGGAACTTCCATGCAATGTTTTTTATTCCCTTTGACCAGTTGTTGCTGTGCTTCTTTAGACAGGTGATGAAGCCAGACAGCATTATTCTTTGTTTCCTCCTCCTCACCCACTCCAGACGTTCCCTCTACAGATCTCAGCAAAGCAAAGACAGCTTTAAAAATATTACTGATTCTTTTTTTCTTTTAGTGAGATGAAAAATTCTGAGTCTTTCATGATATAAAATTTTAGAAAAAGTAATTTATTGAACCCTTCTTAATGATGCTCTTTCTACATTATTCTTTTGTAAAAGGAGAAAAGACTCTCAAATGACACTTGGTGATGTTCTGACAGCTAATGAGGGAGATGTCATCATGATTCTGAGGACTTTCCATGTCACTGAGGCTGTTCTAGGATTCTGACTGATTTTTAGTTTTTAAACTAAAAACTTTCCCTTTCATTAAAAAGTACAACTTGTTTTTGTACAATATTAAAATTGCATTGGTTGTCCAAAGAGATAGTTGAGAGTTGTCTAATCCATCCTTCTAGATGGGTCATAAGACCCCTTTAGTCCTTTTAGAGAGCATTGAACAGTATAACATCCAGCCATGAATCAGGCATTCGCCATGGTGAAACTTAAAAGAATAGGGCTATTTTAATGTAGAATTACAAAGAGACAAGGCTTGTTGATTTAAATTAAGTGAGATACGTTATACGAGTGGTTAGCACAAAGTTTGTTCATAGGAGTAATAAACACTTGCTGTTTGACCTTTGGTTGGGAGATTCATTTTCCACCATGGTTTGATAATGGAGTGGGTATACACTACCACTTACCTATCTGCTCTTGTAACCTATTTCTTAAGGTTTGTGAGTCTTGCTCATGTTGTTGTTCCTCCTAAATGTAACCCACAAGATATTTTCCACCAACCTTGACCATTCCTCCACCAACCCATTGCTTCAGGTGGTGGGGACAAAACCCAAGGACAAGTTGGCCTTTTGCAGGACCAGGTGGAACCTCTGATTCCTCTGTGCACAGCTCTATAATTAGTTCCTCCCACCACACTGGGGAGGTGGCTCTGAAATTTTGACAATGTAATCTGAAACCTGACTTTACTTTAGAACTACAAAATACCAATTTCGAAAGAGAGACAAAAATGATATAAAGCATGAAGCCCCATCTTGGTCAGGTGATCTTGACTTACGCATCTTAAACTGTCTTTTTATGTTTGAGTTTTTGTCCGTTGAATAATCTACACACTTTTCATAGAACTATTATTTAATTTGGGAGCATCAGTAAGAATTTTCTTGAGGATATTTATCTCAGTTCTTGACTTCAAGCTCACCCTGCCCATCAGAGCTTCTTTTTGTGACATACCTGAGAATTCTGAAGAAATATCAGTCATGCTTGTGCCCTGAGAAGAATTTCTTCATTCACCTACCAATATTGACTGTTCTTTATGGTTTGAAAGATAATTTATGTTGAATGGTTTTTATTTTTAAAACTTATATTGCAGGGCTTCCCTGGTGGCGCAGTGGTTGAGAGTCCGCCTGCCGATGCAGGGGACGCGGGTTCGTGCCCCGGTCCGGGAAGATCCCACATGCCGCGGGGCGGCTGGGCCCGTGAGCCAGGGCCGCTGAGCCTGCACGTCCGGAGCCTGTGGTCCGTAATGGGAGAGGCCACAACAGTGAGAGGCCCGCGTGCCGCAAAAAACAAAAAAACTTATATTGCATAATTCTGTACTTTGTTAAGTCTTAAAGTTGCCTCAGCTAACACATTTTCAAGGCATTTTTTTAATTAGTTGTGTTTCTGACAAATAAACAATAGCAATCATAATGAGAGTAATGCCACCTTCACAGACGTAGTTTCATGCCCTTTTCATACCACTTTTATTAATCAACTTACAATGACATTTTAACTGAGTGTTCTTAATGGCTAATATTAATTTCACAGCCCCTTTTAAAAATTTCTTTCTTAAATAATTGTTTTTACACATAAAAATCTTTGTCAGTCCTTTACTTCCTTTCCAGGTTGATACTTAAATAATTTAGAGAACTGTGAGATCGTCTGTTCTTTGTCTCTGGATTGACTGAAGATTTATGTGACTGTGGATTGTGTATATATCAATTACAGTTTCATCCTTTGCCTTTGTGGATTTTGTTTGGAGATAGTTCAGCAAGTGTGGATAGACACATTTGAGCTCAGTAATACTTTGTCTTCCTTAAGTGATCAATTTCAGTTAAATTATTGCTGCTTTAAAAGATGGCCTCAGGCTATTTTGTGTTTTAAATGACTGATTGTGAAGAAACATTGCAGGCTTTTTCAGCCTGTCACATATCAACCTGACAATTTCTGCCTTACTCTGTAGCTTCTGATATTCTTTCAAAACAACTCAGAAAAAAAAAAAAAATTGAGAAAGTTCTTAAGTTTTTAGAATCATACCTCTTTGCCTTCCATTTAATTTTTATTTTGTTTTAAAAGTCCTAACCACTACTCTTGGGTTCAGTTAAGAAACCTGATATCCATTCAGCCTTATTAGTAACTACTTGTTCTCTTATTTTATGTTACACCATCTTCATGAGCAATGACCATGGCTAATTCATTCTTGGTACCACTAAAGGTCTAGCACAATGTCTGTCAAGTAACAGGTAACCAAATAAGTATTTCTTGGTGTTCAGGACTATTGTTGTGTGTATTAACTTTGCAAGCAACAAATGCAGTGGCCAGCTGGTAATAAATATTTGACAGACACATAGTTTCCTCTATAAATAGATCTGTGAGGACAAAGATAGATAGTTTTATTAATCATCTGCTACCTGGTGACATATTAAGCACTCAGTGTGTGTGTATTCAATAAATAAATGCCATAATTTTGTCTTAGGTTTTTGTTACTTTGAGTTCATGTTAGTGTTGTCTTGCATTCATATAGTTACATACCCATGACTAACTCAGTAATTTTTGCTAAAAGTTATCATTGCTTGACATTTTCACAACTTTAAATTTCTATCGAAAAATAAAGAATTGAAGGCTTCGAAAATAGCATTTTGGCTTTTCCTCTCTTGGATTGGTAGGTTGGCACCCTTTGCCATGGACTTGATGTTTGTGTCCCTCCAAAATTCATATGTTGAAATATTAACCCACAGTATGATGGTATTAGGAAATGTGGCCTTTGGGAGGTAATTAGATCATGAGGGTGGAGTCCTCAAGAATGGGATTAGTGCCCTTATGAGGAGAGTCATGAGAGAGCTTGCATCACCTCTGTCATCTCTACCATATGAATATACATTGAGAGGATGGCCATAGGCAAGCTAGGAAGAGTGCTCTCACCAGACATTGGCTGCAGCCACAGTGGTCTTAGACTTTCTAGCTTCCGGAACTGTGAGAAATAAATGTTTGTTGTTTAAGCCAGCCAGTCTGTGGTATTCTGTTATAATAGCCTGAACTAAGACAGTCCTTCATCCTGTGTAAACTGTCCTCTGCATCCAGACTTAACTTCTTCATAAGCAGGAGTGCCCATGGTAGAGTTTCTAGTGTCCTAATTAAGCTCAAGTTAGATGGCTGTTTTTGCAACTGCTACAAAATGGTGACCCAGAAGGTATATATGGGACTTTTGCTCTTTCCTGAAGAATAAATTACAAAATTTAGCAACTTTGGGTGCATGAAAAGAGTACAAAAGATAGATGAGAAAGATGGAGGTGACTCAGTGAGACTTACAGCTACTCCACAGTCCCACGCTAACATGATGGGTTGCTTTTTAAACCAGCTGTGTTCATTAAAGTGTGTGGAGACTATAAGCCCAAGTAGTCTGGGGCCCAGATAGTAAAATACCACCTTGTATTTAAAAAGAGCGATACACTCTTTTCCTCCCCACATACTATGGGATGCGTAGCAGGCAGTGGTAACAATCTTCCCCAAGGAAGCAGTGACAAGGCATCTTAACTAGTAGGGCAGAGTCGGAGAACAAGGTTAGATTTGTTCTTAAGTACATTGTCCCAGGACACTGTGGATATCCAAAACATTACTGAGACATTTTTGAGGATAGAGTCTAAATTATCGTTGGGAGAAAGAAGCCAGTAGAGACTGATTTTGAAGTCTTAGGGAATTTGGATCAAAACAGGATGAGATTATAGAGTAATTCAAAGCTACCGCTGCTGTTTCCTGAATCAGTCTCCAAAGTGGCTGAGAAAGACAGTCCAATATTACCAGGAAAATAGAGTGATACAGTGTTTGTACTTAATATAAAACATCCAATATTTAGTATTTCTTCCAATAAGGAATTCTTAGAGGTTACATTGTAAAATGCACACACACACACACACACACACACACACACACACACAAATACATACATGAATATATTTTAAGTTTCTCAGATGTAACAGAATACAAAAATAGGAAAAAAGTTCATATATGATTATTGTTTGGAGATTTTTTTTAAATGGACTTGATAAAGAATTTAAAATAATTAACTTCATCAAAGAAAGGACAAGTTGAGAAGTCCCAGAAGAATAATTTATCTGGTATGTAAGCCGTATTAATTGCATGTGCTCTGAATAAACTAGCATGATTCAGAAGGACTAAGGAAATCTAAAGGTGTTAGACTAACTAGACTTCGAAATTTGGTGGTTTTTATATACTTATGTAAAACCATCCAAGTCTGGAACAATAGAAAATCATCTTTGTGCTGTTTGTATCATAGATGTTTTCAATAATTGAAAACTTATTTTTGAATACCAACTGCGTGCCTGATTTTTTTTTTTCTTGTGGAGTTAAGGTATAACAGAGAGCAAAACAGACAAATATCCTTGCCTACCTGACATTTACATTCTGGCAGAGAAGCAGAAAATAAATGACAAACAATAAAACTAAAATCAGTGTAAACTATATATCTTTTTTTTTTTTTTTTTTTTGCGGTACACGGGCCTCTCACTGTTGTGGCCTCTCTCGTTGCGGGAGCACAGGCTCCGGACGCGCAGGCTCAGTGGCCATGGATCACGGGCCTAGCCGCTTTGCGGCATGTGGGATCTTCCCGGACCGGGGCACGAACCCGTGTCCCCTGCATCGGCAGGCGGACTCTCAACCACTGCACCACCAGGGAAGCCCCACTATATATCTTTTAAAAGGCAACAAAGGCTATGGAAAAAAAATGAGAGCAGGGTAAGGGGATCAGGTTTGCCAGGTAGCCTCACTGAGGTGTTGTTTGAGCAAAGAATCAAAGAAACAGAGTTTGGTGCATTAAATTCAAATAGCTGAAAGTAAACTCCAAAGAAAATACATAGTATGCTTATACCAGAAGGTCCCCATATTCCAAACTGCAATTCATATGCTACTCTGATGAAAACAGCAGATCTTAAAAAGCAAAGTAAATGCTTTCCATCATCCATCCCTCTTGAATCTTTTATGCAATAATGCCTGTTTGGCAGTGTGCAAAGAAAACGGTTTCACATTGCTGCAAATGCCCTCTCATTTCTCCTGGACAGCATCTGCTAACCCAAAGAGTACACCGAAAAATAAGAACTAACACTAAATTTTTCAGCTGGGCCTTAGTCAAGAATGCAGGAGATGGGATGATTATACAAGCAGAAACAAAATAATCTCCCTTTCAAAGAATAAAGATCATTAAATCTTAAATTCACAAGCTCAGGTTATAAGGATATCATTCCCCATTACTATGAATTTAAAGAAAAATCCTCTTCTACCACTAAAGAAAAGAAAAACAAAATAAAACATCAGTGGGTCAGGTTGCCAGGTTAAATAAATGCAGAAGATTGTATATTTATTGAGGAATTTGAGCAGGTCTGAATTCCATTTACTTCCCTCCCTGTTTTCTCATCTGAAGTCCAGAAATCACATGATCGATGATCAAGGCTATTAGATAGTGTTCGTTCATTTGGTGAAATATGACAAAGACAGTCATATAGGGAGAAGGTTTAGTTTCTAGTGTCCCTTATCAGATAAGTCTAGTCCTTTTCCTGCCTTACTTTTCCATTCACATTATGCTTTCAGGCATGATTCTTTAGAAGGACCTTGTCGGGTACACAAAGGCATATCCTCATCCAGCTGAGTACTTCATGGACAAGTTCCCAGGTCTGTATGAGCAGAGGTAATAATGTTGAAATGGCTCCATAATATATTAGCTGTCAAATTGTAAGTCAGAATACTCACATGAAGATAACAATGTGTCCTTATATAGACTGATGAATCATGTTCTGTGTCAGCAGAGAGATTTTCAAAGATGTCTATGTCCAAAGTCACTGTAAGAGATTCAGAACTTTTGAAAGAGCAGAATCGTTTCTGATAAAGGTGAAAATTGAACTGCGTCATGAATCAGTAGTCATGAGAGCTGTCCCTTCATTCTATGGACATCCCACTGTAGGTGCTGAAAGCCCTGAGCTCAGCTAATAGCTCACTGTTTCCTTGACATGCAATGTCTACACCATACCAAGATACCATGGCTTATGTTGGAGGTGCAGTTTCCCAGGATTAAGCTAGATGTATAGAGTGAGTCAGAGATAGACCTTGAGGGCCTGTATCTGTCTATAAATTTTTTTCTAGGGTCCTGATTTCTCTTCGGAAAAGTCCTCCAAATCCAGAAGACTCCTAGGGAGTTGCAGAAATCCCAGGACCCCTACTCTAGTGATTTAGAATATTTTCTTTTCCTTATTCACTTGTCCCAATCTATAGCAGTTCAAAGTTCCCCAAAGCATCCTTAACCGATACCAAACATATAATGTAAGATTACTGTTTCACTAAGTGGTCAGGCTGTGCCACAATATAGACTATAACATGAGTGAGGCCAGGGTCAAAAGGTAGGTAAGTCCCACCCAGGGAAGACACCCTGGGTGGAACTTACCTACCAGGTCAAGGTCACTGAGAACAGAAAACATGTACAGTGGGCTGAAGTAACCCAGCATTTACTCATAGCCAGAGGAGAGAACGTATACAGAATCAGTCCCTTGCAACACAGTGGTGCCCCATGGCTAATGGATCCATTCTGCAGCCCAGACAGGCAATATGGCCCCATGAATTCCACCTAGTGCTACAGTACAAGGACTCTTGTGGGGTCTGAACACAGAAAGTTGGTAGCATGCCTGATGGTCACTGAGACATGCATAACTAAGCCGTTTCAAGAATAGTTTACATATACCTAATACAGAGGCAACACCCACTGCCCGTGCTCTGACTCTCTTCATACTATGCGATTTGTGAGTTTACCAGCACTTCCTGTACAAAGCACAAGGTTCTTCTTGGGAACACAGGGGAGGCGTCGGGCTGTGCTTGGACCCTCCCGTCACAATTTTGATCAAATTTATCGTTTTTAATCTTCTGCTGCTTTTTTCTCTCTAAACTTCAAGAGACAGAAGAGCAGGAAATAACCACAGGTCTATCAGAATTTCTGAACACCAAGCATTGACTCTTGGCAAGGTAGGCCAAATGCTAAATGTAGTACTGGGCAAAAGTAAGCATTAAAAAAATGTAAAGCTGTCATTTTTTATTATATAATTTTTGATAAAGAAAAAAGCAAATATAGAGATGGTAGTCATCTCTATTGCAATCTCAGTAGGCTGACACCTTGCCTTTCAAAGGAGTTTGGATTAATATGTTAAGAGAATTGGAGTTACCTGTGTAGACCTTCATTATAATACACTGCATCAGAACAAGTTATTTGTCTCATTTTATTTCTGATGCTGCACATAACTAAGAGGATTCCAAACGTTTATTTTTCTCTCATTTAAGATTTTATTATGAATAATTTCACATATACACAAAACTAGAGAAAACTGTGATGAATCTCCAGGTACCCGTTACCCTGCTTCTACAGCTATTAACTCACATCCAGTCTTGTTTCATCTATATCTCCATCTATTCTTTGAGATACAAATTATTTTAAAGCAAATATTATCATCATATAATTTTACCATAAATATTTCAATATGTATCTCATGGTGATAAATACCCACAGTATTATTATCACACCTAAAAATAAGTAAATTTAAAAACTAAGTGATTCTGATTATGGAAGAATAAAGGGACTGGCAAATCGTTTTTGGAAAAAAAAAACCCAACCAAGCAAAGAAAAACCCGTATAAAATTGAATAAGTTGTCAAAAACAATAATTTCAAGCTGTGGGAATAAATGAAATGCAAACAACAAATTGAGAAGCATTCATTCTTTAATAACTGCTAGGGCTTCACATAAGAACAGCAGGAGCATGTGTTCTTGCCTGCAGCTGCTCTCATCTCTTCCTAGTGTTGATTTATGAGAACTGTAGCTTTCCAGTGTGGGTCTGGCCATGAAAAGTAACAAATTTGCTGCCAGAGAGAAGGGGCTATATTTGGAGCCCAGACTTTGACAACTAAATATGATGAACTTGTTAGGAAATGAATGAGAAAAATTGACAGTTGCGCAACTTTGCTAGTTGCAGTTGTGGTCTCAAGATATCCTGAAAATGAGGGAGAAATGGAAGTGCTGAGATAAGCTCTTCATCCATCCCTGGCAGATTGAAAAACTACGCACATACATGGAGGAGATCCTAGAAAGGTCGGGGAAAAATAAAACCAAGACAGACTTAAAAACTGGGTGAAAATTTTAATGTACTCAGCAGACTCCACACAGATTGATCTACAAGGAGTGGAAGGCTCATGAGTGCACGGTGTTGAAATGTAAACTCTGCCCAAATCATTGACTGACCACTTGGTTATTCAGACAGAAGGTTGAGTGAGCTACAGGATATCAGACTTGAAAATATAAATGATTTTTCAAAATTGTGTAGAGACATCAGCAGCTAAACACCACAAGGGAGACAAATGCCAAAGATTAAGTCTGGAAGGAAGGAAGGAAAGGAGTAAAGGAAGGAGGGAGGGAGGGAGGGAAAGGAGGAGAGGGAGAGAGGGAGGAAGGAAGGTAAAAAAGAAGAAAGGGGAAATATCAAACCTCAGAAAAAATAAAAACAAGACCTAGGATTAATATAAAGTATTATGTAAAGTGTCCAGTTTTTCATCAAACATTATCAGACACACCAAGGGGCAGGACAGAAAGCAGACAATATACATACTGACTTGCATGGACCTAAAGTTGTATTTAGTAAAGACTCCAAAGCAGCCATTTAAAATATGTTCAAAGAATTAAAAGCAACTATGGTGACAATGGCTTAACAAGTAGAGAATCAATAAAGACAAACTATAAAAAGAACCAAATAGAAATTTTAGAGTTGAAAAGCACAATAACTGAACTGAAAATTCAACAGATGGTCTCAACAGTAGTTTTGAGATGCCAGAAAAAAAATCAATAAACTTGAAGAGAGAAAAAAACACTAAAGAAAAAATGAACAGAACCTCACAGTCCTATGGGATATGGTCAAACAAACCAACGTATGGATGGTGGAAGTCCCAGGCAGACAGAAAAGAGAGAAAAGAGTGAAAACAATGTCCAAAAACTTCCCAAGTTTGATGAAAAATATTATTATTTACATCCGAAATCTTAACAAAATTCCAAGTAGGATAAATACAAAGAGATCTGCACCTAAACTCATCATAATCTATCTGCTTAAAGCCAAAAAGTAAAATATTGAACACAGAAAGAAAAAAGAGCTTCCCTGGTGGCGCAGTGGTTAAGAGTCCGCCTGCCAATGCAGGGGACACGGGTTCGTGCCCCGGTCCGGGAAGATCCCACATGCCGCGGAGCGGCTGGGCCCGTGAGCCATGGCCGCTGAGCCTGCGCGTCCGGAGCCTGCGCTCCGCAACGGGAGAGGCCACAGCAGTGAGAGGCCCGCGAGGCGCAAAAAAAAAAAAGAAAGGAAAAAAATGATTCATCAGATACAGGAGAGTAGATATCATTCATTATTTTTAAGTGGAGAACTCTATAAAGGTAAAATATTCCTTATCATCTATTTGGTTACCCTGTGGGATAATTCTTACAGGCAGGATAAATGCTTGAGTAATTGCTTCTGCCACTACCATTTTTTTATAAAACAATTTCCAAAATAATGTGTTGGTGCCTAGCATTCTCCAGTGAGAATTTTCCTTTTTCCTTTTTGTCAACTCCACTTTTGATTTTTTCAAGAGTGAGTAATATAGTTTTTAATTCTTTTAAATTATGAGCCTCAAAAATGATGTCTGATTTTCATTACATCTTCTAATTAGTTTTCGATTATGTATAGATTATTAGTTTTTGTTTGATGATTTCTAACCTGTGGTTTTATTTTTAAATCTCATATTATTATAGTAATTTTACCATTGATTATTTTGGGTTTCCCAATATTGAACAAATCTTTGGAAAATTGAGATAGTTCTACCTCATCCTTTCCAATTTTAATGCAGTTGATTTCTTTTTCTTGTCAATTGCATTTGCTGATATCTTCAATACAATATTAAATAGTATGGATGTTATGGGTGTATTTTCTTCTTTCTTCATCCTGACTTTAACAGGAAAGTCGCTTTTGAGATACATTGTTGGCTCTTGACATATATGCACACACATACAAATATGAATAAATAAATACATGTAATATATGTGTATATATATGTATGCAATATGTGTGTATATTTGTGTGTATGTGGAGAGAGAGAAAGATAGAGAATGAGATATAGACAGACAAGAAAGACAGAGACAAAGAGAGCAAATAAAATCCATCAGTTCCTACTTTAATGAATGTTTTCAACAGAAAGGGGAATTGACTTTTAAAAAATCTCTCAGAATGTATGGCAATATATAATGATTTTTCTCCTTAGACCTAAAACAATGAGTAGTTAGTATTAATGAATTGCCTTATGTAGCATCTCCCTTGCAATTGTGGAATAAAACCCCACAATTTTTCAAATGGATCATTTAGTCCCGTTTGCTATTTTTTTAATTTAATATTTTTGCATTGATGTTCATATGTGAGTTTGGGTTGTATTATTTTTCATCTTTTTTGTTGAAATCTCTTTCAGGGGGTTTCTTCATACAATAAAATAGGAAGTTTTCTTCATTTCTGTATTCTGGAATAGTTTAAGTAGCATTAGGATTATCTGATCTTTAGAGGTTCAGTAGAATTTCTATTTCTTCTGTAGCAATTAGTCTGTTTAGAATCTCTGTCTCTACTAGAGCTAAATTTAACAGGTTGTAGTTTTGTAGAAAAGTATTCATCTACACTTTCACATTTATTTGCATAGTTGTTTATTTAATTTTGCTAACAATTCACATATTATGCTGATTTTTTAAAGTTTGACTTTATTTTCTAAAATATGAAAAAATGTATGAAAAATATTTAAAAGATATTTATATATTATGTTGCCTTTTTTAGATTTATGACTATTTTCTAACTTATTAAATTCTGTTTTTCTTTAATGATTCCTAAAGTATACTTTCTTTTGGCTTACTATGTTTTTCTTTTTAGGTTTTTGAGTTGGAATTAATCAAAATTTTTATTTGTAACTTATTTATTAATTGATATATAGATATATATATATTTTTGGCCATGCCATGCGGCATGCAGGATCTTAGTTCCCCAGCCAGGACTCAAACCCGTGCCCCGTGAAGTGGAAGCACAGAGTCAACCACTGAACCGCCAGGCAAGTCCCAACTGATATAGTTTCATTTTTCTTGATATAGGTATTAAATGTTATGCAATTTCTCAGATAACTATTTAAGCTATATTCCGGAGATTCTGATATTTTTCCACTATTGTTTTCAAGTATTTTGGCATTTTGGTTTTGAATTTTGTGTTTTATACAATAATTGTTCAACAGCATGTTTCAAATTTTTAGTGTGAAAAGGGCTCTTTTGTTTCTTGATTTTATTTTGTTCATATTTTTCCAATTCTCTGGAATTTATTAAGGCTTTATTTGTGGACTAAGGAAAGGTCAATATTTGCAAGTATTCCATGTGCTTTTAAAAAGGTATAGTTTCTATTTTTGAGGTTCATGATTTTATAAATTTCAATGTAATATATTTTTTAAATCTTCTGTCTACTCACTAATTTTTTCCATTTGATTGTCTTGTATTGAGAGAGGTGTATAATATTCGTTTCCTTGCATCTGTTTTCTGCTGTAATGTATATTCTTGCTGTAAGTTACATAAATATTACAAACTCTTAAATATATCATTTTCAGCGTGCTTATTTGTTTCTTTTAATGCCTTTTGGTCTGAAGTCTACTTTGTCAGATACCAAGATTGACATCCTCTGTTTCCTTTTTATTTCCTTTGGTCTCTTATATCTGTGTCTATACTTTCATTTTTAACCATTTTGAGTCTCTTTGTTTTAGATATGTCCCTTGTTTATAGTGCAGTGTTACATTTGTTTGGTATCCTATTTGAAGTATTTTTCTTAATAGTCTAATAAAATCAATTTAAATTTATTGATATTATCAAAATTTTGACCTCTAGAGTATTTTATGTATAGATACACGTACAAACATATATATATATTTATATATATAGATACTCACACAAACATGTATATGTACTTTAATACACACACCCATACATATAAAAATATATGTGTGTAATACACACATATATATTTGCATTTTAGTCTGTTTACCTATATATTACCATTGGTCCTCTTTTATAAGCTCTTGTGTTTTTTTTCTTCTTCTGTACAATATTTTTATTAGTTAGTAATGTTTTCTTTCCTCAACCTTCCTGCTTTGAAATAATATATTTTAAAATCCTAATTGGTAAAATTGTTCTTTCCATACATTCTCTTCATTCCACAGATTGTTCTACTGCATCTATGTTTTATGGTACTATTACCTGTAATACTTTTACCCTTATAGCCATCATTTGATCTTGCCACATGTATATAATATTGATATCCCTCCAGTCATTTTGGTTTTGTGAAATTCTTGCTCAGATATACTAGGAAGTGCTCATTGGAACAATATTCTCTATCTTTCTTTATGTTCGTAACAGTTTCTTAGGAGCCTTTGAACTTGAAGAACATTTTGTCTGACTATCAAATCTTATTTTCTTTCAGTATCTTAAATATGTCATTCCACTGTCCTCTGGAGTAAAGTGTTATTGTCAAAAAATAATATAAACCCGATAGTCTTTTCTTACAACTAACTTTAGAGTAGACACTGGATGTCTTTTAAGAAGCAGGTGCACCCATCCCCTGGTACTATGAATGTTGGCTACTAAAAACTCACAACTGTTATTTTCTCCAGAAGATTGCTCTTAGCTGATGGGGACCATCTTGCTGGAAGGTCACATACTTCTTGGGGAATGGCCAACAGCTCATGACTGTCTGATATGGGGCATGAAAGACTGGACCTCTTGCCTAAAGGTGGAGGCAGCTCTGCTGTGCATACATCCTTCTCAGTACTCTTCCTCTTGCACACCTTGGACTAGACCAAGGTGAGGCTTGACCTGAGACCACATCCTCTCTCAGATTTGTCTCCTTTCCTCCCCAGCTCCCCTCACTCCCTCACAGATTTTGTTTCTTCTAAATAACACGTTTGCAATAAAATCACATACATAGAAATCTCTGTCTTAGGCTCTGTTTCTAGGTAACCTGCCCTTTTCAAATCTTCTTTCCTTTATTTGCCTTATAGTTGAGTTTTGTTTCTAGTTTATGTTATTCCTTCATTGCTTGTATTGTTATTATTTTTTGGAACTTGCTTTTAATGCTTTATAAATTATTAGATTACTGTTTTCACTGGCTAATGGGTATTTTTTCTGGATTGCCTTCATTTCCATAGTATGACTGTTCTGCTTCTTAGATTCTTTTTTCCTAATGTAATTTTGCACAGGATTCAACAGGAATATTTGCCTTTTTTCCTTTTTAGGTGACTTTTTTGGGGGGGTAATTTTAGGAGGAAAATGAACTAAATAGTTTTCCTAGCTTCATAGCTCTTAATATTTCTCTTCTGATATAATCACAGGTAATAACATTATGACTCTATAACTTCTGAATTATTCTGGCTTCTTCTCTCCCAATTTTAGGTAAAACCTCTTGTTTTTCCCTGATATTCTTTGGCTCTACTTTTTTGCAATTTCTCCAGAGTAGGAATTATTCTGTTAGCAGTTTCTTTCCATGGGACTCTATCCTAAAAGAGAACTTGAGTTAGTTTTCTGTGTTTCAGGAGCCCAGGTAACTTCAGTGCCATTTGACCTCTTATGGGTCCTTAAAATCAGTTGTGAACTGATGACTGGCCACCTCCCTCTCAGTTTCTGTTACTCTTCTCTGATTGGCTCACTGAGGTTTCCAGTGCGTAGTTTTTTCTTCAGTTTCAAAGTGGTTGTAGTTATGTTGCCTTTTCTTTGACTCTTCCTGTTCATTTTCTGATTCCTTGTGAGTTTTGCTTCTGTCAATGGTTTATTTCAGTCCAATGGAATTTGGGGTTTGCTGTCATACATTTTGCCTAACTTTGTTGTACATGTTGACTCCAGGTTTTCATTTTTTGCTGTGCTAATGGCTGTCTGTTTTTAGGTACAATTTATGTAGATTTAAAAACTATGCCACCGCTACTACCATCTTTCCAGATTGCTACAGATTTATTAGTAAGTGTTTAAGTTTAAGCAGGTAAAAAACAACCACAACAATAGATAACACAAAACAAACTCCAGACTTCTGGTAGACTGAGTTAACAATTTGGATTGCCAATTTGTAACTCATTAATTAGCTCTGCAGGACTGAAATAAACTTACGCACTTCTTGGTTTGTGCTCGGTAAGGATAGGAGATTTTCAGACCATTTTATGAACTAATGCTCAGTGCCCTTCACTTTGTGTAGATTTTCTTTCTAAACTTTATAGCATGCAAAATTCATGCTTCAGGCATGAAAAGGAGACTGGCATTGCAGGTAGTAGGAAAAAATGCATACAACTCAAGTTCATTTGAATGTGACCTAATTTGTCTAATATCCAAAAGTCTTGGCTTCCTTCCCGGCCTTCTAACCACTCTCCTACATTTCCTACATTCAGTTTATTCAGTAGGTTTCTAAGAAGCTTCTTAAAATTTTGTTTGACTGTGTGTCCCTTGAAAAGTTACAAAGTGGGAGCAAGTGTTAGCCTAGGTAAGGTGAATTTTCTAAAATGTATTGTTATAGTCCTATTATTTTGTGAAGGAAAAACTTAGAATCATACTTATTGAGGTTCAGATACTCATATTGTCAGATTTGAGTTTAAAAGCACTTTCAATAAGAGCTCAAATCGTTTTAATGGCAAGTTAATAATTTCTTACTCTCTAATGAGACAAAATCCTTAAGCTAATAAAAATTAAAATTAACCCCCTCTCTGCCGACTGGGTGTTCAGAGGAAATAAACCACTACCAGGATTATGGGAATCTTGGGATTAAAAGGCCAATAGGAAGCGGGCCCTGCATATTCAGATGCAGTCTAGTGGCATGCTATCCAAGTCATTTGCAAATGTCGTCTAGCCTTTTTCTTTGAATGACGCCTTGAGACCCAATCCTGTTTCTCCAACTCCTTTCTAGTCCCCTTACATACCATAGGACAGGGGGCTGCAAACTTTTATTTTAAGGACCATAGAGTATGTATTTTAGGCTTTGTGGGTCCCAAGTCTCTGTTACATTTACTCAACTCTGCTATTATACAGAGAAAGCAGCCCTACACAAAACAAAAAAGAATGGCTCGGTTGTGTTCCAATTAAACCCTCTTTACAAAAAAAGGCAGTAGGCCAGATATGGTCTGCAGGTTCGTTTGTCAACTCCTGCTCTAGAAGAAGACCATATTGGAGGGTAAGGCCTAGCCAAGTCTTCACACAAAAGGAACATTTAATAAAAACCCCATTATCGACAACTTCCATTTAAGAGAAGAAATGCCATTCACTTCAGAGTAACCTGCTTTGGGACCAAATATGGGGGAATGGGATTGAGGGACATCAATGGGATTGGGAAGAAGCTATTTCTGTAGTTTCCTTTCTGTGTGCTATATATATATATTTTTTTAATTTTTGAATTTTATTTTATTTTTTTATACAGCAGGTTCTTATTAGTCATCAGTTTTATACACATCAGCGTATACATGTCAATCCCACTCGCCAATTCAGCACACCTTGTGTACTATGTATTTTTAAAAGTTCTTTCCTGGGGCTTCCCTGGTGGCGCAGTGGTTGAGAATCTGCCTGCTAATGCAGGGGACACGGGTTCGAGCCCCAGTCTGGGAGGATCCCACATGCCACGGAGCAGCTAGGCCCGTGAGCCACAACTACTGAGCCTGTGTGTCTGGAGCCTGTGCTCCGCAACAAGAGAGGCCGTGATAGCGAGAGGCCCGTGCACCGCAATGAAGAGTGGCCCCCCCTTGCCACAACTAGAGAAAAGCCCTCGCACAGAAACAAAGACCCAACACAGCAAAACTAAATAAATTAATAAAAGTTCTTTCCTTTATTTATATTTTTGTGCTATGAAATGAAATTACATGGACATAGAGAGAAATATGAAGATTCCTCCAACTAGCTAACAAATAACAAATCTCATATAAGAATACCAAGGGAACTTGCTTAAAGTACACTCTATGATGGAGATATAAAATGAACAAGACTCAGGATCATTTTTGGTAATTTTTATGCATGAGACACTCAAGACGTCTTGTGAATTCAATCCATGTGATGGGGAAATGCAGTCCTGGCAAATAGATTTTGATTCTGTAGCACCCGGTTAAGGAAATAAAAGAGGTAATTGAAGAAGATCAATTTTAAAGCAACTATATTTTACCCAGATTGAGATAAAACATCTAATTATTAAGTATGGGAATAGCCCACTTTGTTTGGTTTGTGTATCCCCATTTTACACTTGGGTATATCTATTATAATGAATAAGAACTATTTCTCCTCACATATTCTTTATTTATATAAAACAAACATATGATAGAAAGAAATCTAATTAATAGAAAATATGGTAGCACTTGTTGGGACATGTATCAGTCTGCTAGGGCTACCATAACAAAATAACGTAGTCTGGGATGCTTAAACTGCAGGAAATTTATTTTCTCAAAGTTCTAGAGACTAGAAGTCAAAGATCAAGGTGTTGGCAGGTTTGGTTTCTCCAGAGGCCTCCCTCCTTGACTCACAGAAGCCTGCCTTCTCTAGGTGTCCTCATATGGACTTTTCTCCATGTGCTCACATCCCTGGTGTCTCTCTTCTTATAAGGACGCCAGTCCTATCAGATTAGGGCCCCACCCTTATTACAGCATTTAATCTTAATTCTGTCTTTAAAGACCCTACCTTCAAATACAGTTCCACTGGGGGTTAAGACTTTAACATATGAATTATCAGGGAACACAATTCAGTCCATAACAGCAAATGCTGCCTAAATTTTAATTGTTGGACCAAAAGCCTAACATTATTGAAATGGTAATTGGAGTTGCAGGTTATATAGACAGGTAGAGAAATATTTCTCTATGAATGACCACTAATAAGCAAGGAGCTTTGCAAATAATTTCATGTTAACATTTTTCAAATTGGTTATCTTGAATAATAAAGTGTTGTTTTCATAAAATAACATGTTAATTCCAGTACACAGTCCCCAAAAGAGCCATCATTGCATAAAACCAAAAACAAGGCAGAAGATTTTAAACTTATAATTAACAGTTGGAAATTTAAACAGGGTAATATATGAAGTCTGTGCAAAATTTTTATGATTGAGCTTTGAAAGATACTGTATTATCCCTGTTCAAACTGATGTTGCAGTTTTTTCCTCTAGGAACAGACAGCCTTTCAGGCTGAATAAATTGGTTACCAATTTCTACTTGATAATCCTCAGTTCCAACCACTGACTCTCTCTTCTGCCTTTGTGGTAGGGAATGGCATTCTTCTGCAACACAAAGTAGACAGTGAACATTATGTGCTGTTGTAGAGATTGGTCAAGACAACACAACACGCAATAGCTCTCAGAAGCAAAGAGCATTATTATTGGTCAAGTTCTATGATGAAGCCAACTTTGCATAATTCCTGTAAGAGTCAAAGATATGTGATCTTATTTGCATGAAGTCTATAAAAATTTTATACACATCTAATTATTGCTTAAAATATATCTTCATTCCACTTAAAGCATCAAGAAATCTGAATATGAGTTGTATAATATTCTGATGAAGAAAAAACATTGTGAAATATTTCAGAAATCTTTCTTCTGAAGTTTTTTTTTTTTTTTTTTTTCCTAAATCTTAAACAATTTAGATTTAGAAAGGGAAATCAGAAAGTATAATTCCTACTCTGGCCTGCCACAGATTGTTTTGAAATATTCACCATTTTTCTAAGATGATGAACAGTACAAAATTATTTCATTTTTAAAGAAAAATACATAGTTTATTTTGAAGTTCCTCAGAAAGAATTTTCCTAATACTTGTACTTAACATGTGCTAAATTGTTTTTCGAGAGATAATAATTTCCAATTTGGAAACCAAATTCAGCAAACCATTTAATTCATCAGCCACCTGTGTATCTGAAATATTCATTTGATTCCACTTCCAATATTTCAACACTATCTGAACATTTTTAGACAGTCTCCAGTGTCTGTTAACATTCAATCAAACCTATTTTTATAAGCCACATAGTTTTCTCAATACATTTGTCTGGTTTATAGTGTATTGAAATGCTGCAGTCTTTTTGCAGAAGGCTGGTACTGTTGTTCAAAGAATTATTCACAGAGTTTTGGAGTGCCACTTGCTGAGAGAGCATCCTCCAAATTAACAGTAAATGGTGATCATGACAGTACATATAAAAAGGTCTTCTCTCTCTCTCTTCCTAAACTTTGACAAAACTATTAAACCTTCCACCCATGTTATCAGCATGATTATATTTCTGCCTACTCAATTATGTTAAAATGAACTCTGATTTGCTGCAGGTAAATTTTTATCACTCTGTTTAGATTGGTCTCAGTCATCTTTCCAATGTAATGAAAATCAAAATGCTCCCTTATTTAAGAGAAACTTTGATGCTCTTTGAGAGCATTTTACACTAATTGATAGCCATACCACTTTTGCTCCATTGTTTGTTGATTGACATCTAATGGAAACAATGTTTTCACACCTTCTGAATTACATTATTATTTTTCTGCCTACAGAACTGTTCAAATCACTCTGTGAGCTCATACATAAAAACATCTCTTTCTTACCTTTCTGATTTTCAACAACTAAAAAAAACTCTTTTCTTTACAAATGAAACAGACTCATCATACTCTTTTAACAGTAAATACTATTTCCCGACAAATAAATATTTTTAACTCTGAATTTCAGGTTTCTTCCATTTCCTTCAATATGTTTTTGTGAGAAGATCATTTATCTGCAACAGTTCCATCACAAAATCCATTTTGACTCCAAAAGCAATCACTTCAAGTATATATTACTTTTCCATGTGTTCTAATTTTCTAGGAATTCTTTTTTTATTAAAAGCTTCTAATTTTGTTTCCAAATAATTATAGCTGCCTAGAAAATACATCACAGTTACAAATAAGCTAGACAAAAAGTCTAAATATTAAGGAACAGAGGAAAGCAAACAAAGTGTTTCTGAGACATATAATGTAGAAATGAATAAACAGGTTTACGTGGATGGGATGGTGCAATTAAAATATTGCTAATTGTGTTATTGTTCATTATTATTATTATTTTTTTTTTTTGCGGTACGCGGGCCTCTCAGTGTTGTGGCCTCTCCCATTGCGGAGCACAGGCTCCGGACGCGCAGGCTCAGCGGCCATGGCTCACGGGCCCAGCCGCTCCGCGGCATGTGGGATCTTCCCGGACCGGGGCACGAACCCGTGTCCCCTGCATTGGCAGGCGGACTCCCAACCACTGCGCCACCAGGGAAGCCCTGTTCATTATTTTTGTTTGTTGTGATTTCATTTTCTATTTTGATGCAGAAAAATTCATCTGTTTTGCGCTGCCACAGAACAAATAAAATCATTGCTATGTTTCACAATTTATGTAACTATTAATTTGTGACATGTACATATTTTTCCCTGTGTAGAAAAAAACAGAAGCAAATGTTGGGGCTATGGAGAAGAACACAGTTATGATTTTGAATGTCATTACATCATTCCTTTGGTGATGAGACTTGGAGCCATGCACTAGAGCCCCCAGAACTTCTGTGTTGTGGCTTGAGGTTAGCTGCCTTTCCAAGTCTTCAGTATCTCCCAGATCCTCACTGGTATTGTCTGTTTCCAAATAGTCAGTTGCTACATTCAGTTTTATTATCTGCCAAGTCCTTCACACTGGGCTTAAATTCCACCACTAATCTGAAACAGGCAACACCCAAGGATAACGAACACAACCTTATCAAAATAGGAGAGGAAAATTCTAGTGCTCTACCCAGCTTTACAATCTTATCCTTGCTATTGTATGTCTTGTTCCCATGGTTTAAAATACAACAAAATAACATTTTCTTTATTGATTTAGATCCCCAGTGAAATATCCCCTTACTATCCCAAAGTTTGATTCAAAAGACTTCAAATAATAGACTATAGACTTTTGCTTTAAATCTGGTTTAACAGGGACCAGATTTCCCCACGCACCTGAAATAGCGAAAATACAAACAAAACAAATAGCGCGTTGGTTTTCAGGACACTGAATATCACTGACAGGGAAAGTTAAGAATTCCTTAAATATGGGAAACAAATTTGATGAGCCGTACATACAATTGCATCCAGCTTACTGCCTGGAAAGAGTTTTCACGCCGTGATGCAAGGAGGGGAAATTCGGACAAAGTCCAGGGGACACCCTGAATTGAAGCGATGGAGCTGGGAGTCCAAGGAGACTAAGGCAGATAGAGTTGTCAGGGCAGAGCACTGCACAGGAGAGGGCAACATACAGAAATTTTTGGAGTCCCGCAGAGGGCAAGATGTGAGAGACAAATACAGAATAAAACACAAATTGATATCTCCCGGAGGAACAGATTCTAAATATATAGTCTGAACTTTCAGGCGTCAGTGTACATTCCATTATAATTGAGGCCCTAGGTGAAAACCTTAGGAAGATCCTCCAAGATGCTTCATGGAGCAAAAGGGGTGACATAGGCTGCAAAACACAGAGCCAAAGAAAGCCAAAACTGCAGTGGGTACTGGCACAATTAGGGTTGGTACTGGAGAAGTGAAGAAGAAAGGATATTCTAACAACGAGTAAAGCCATCCCCAGATGAAGTCAGGATAGAATAAGGGTTGAAAAATGGAAGGCAAGAAAAAAGGTGTATAGGGAGGGGGTGATAGAAGCCAAGCTTAAGACTAAGGGAGTGTTAATAACCTATGACATATTTTTGCCTAAAAATCTGAATCAGAATCTAATCGGGAATCTACGTCTAAACTCTGGTTAATGGGAAATTTGGGTCCATAGAAGAACAGGTTAAATGGAACCATGAAGAAGCAAACAGCTAAATTCAGAATATGAACCATTCTCTATGATGTAAAAATAAAAATAATATACCTGTAATAAACCAATGACATGAAATCAAAAGGAAGGAGGATAGTTAGAGAATGAAAGATTCGTAAGCGATATAAAAAATAAGTGCAGTGTGCGGACCTTGTTTGAATTTCATCTCAAGCTAATCAACTGAAAAAAGATAGTATTGAGATAACTCAGGAAAATTTGAATAACAATAAGGAATTAAAAATTTTTTTGTTTGTAAAGATCAAGGAATGGTGGCTATAGTAAAAATTTCCTTTAAAATTATTGTACATACTCAAGTATTTATAAGCAAAATGAAATTATGCCTGAGAATCTCTTTAAAACAGCCAAAATGAAAAGAGATGGAGGCAATAAACAGAAATGGTTGGAAAAATATTAAAAATTGTTGAAGTTGGGTGATAGGTATGTGGGGACTCATTTTTCTTTTTTTAAAAAAACTTTTATAAATATAAATTGGTTTACAATTTTATAAATATAGTTGGTTTACAACGCTGTGTTAGTTCCAGGTATACAGCAAAGTGATTCAGTTATACATATTTGTAACTTCTCTTTTAGATTCTTTTCCATTATAGGTTATTACAAGATACTGACTATACAGTTCCCTGTGCTATACAGTAGGTCCTTGTTGGTTATCTTTTTCTTTCTTTCTTTCTTTCTTTCTTTCTTTCTTTCTTTTACTTTTTGGCTACGTCAGGTCTTAGTTGCGGCGCGCGGGATCTTTGTTGAGGCACGTGGGATCTTTTTTGTTGTTGCGGGCGCGTGGGCTCTTCATTGCAGTGTGCGGGCTTCTCTCTAGCTGTGACGCGCGGGCTCCAGGGCGCATGGGTGAGCTCTGTAGTTCGCAGCACGCAGGCTTTCTCATTAAGGCGCAAGAGCTCAGTAGTTGTAAGGCATGGGCTTAGTTGCTCTGCAGCATGTGGGATCTTAGTTCCCTGACAGGTATCGAACCCGAGTCCCCTGCATTGGAAGGCGGATTCTTTACCACTGGAACACTAGGGAAGTCCCTGATTATGTATTTTATATATATATATATATATATATATATATATATATATATATATATATATATATATATATAGTAGTGTGCATATTTTAATCCCAAACTCCTAATTTATCCCTCCCTCCCCCTTCCCCCTTTGGTAACCATAAGTTTCTTTTCTACGTCTGTGAGTCTATTTATGCTGTGTAAATAAATTCATTTGTATCATTTTTTTAGATTCCACAAGTAAGTGCTACCATGTGATGTTTGTCTTTGTTTGATTTATTTCACTTAGTATGATAATCTCTAGGTCCATCCATATTGCTGCATATGGCATTATTTCATTCTTTTTTATGGCTAATATTCCATCGTGTATATATACCATATCTTCTTTATCCATTCATCTATCAGTGGACACTTAGGTTGCTTCCATGTCTTGGCTATTGTAAATAGTGTTGCTATGAACATTGTGGTGCATGTACCTTTTTGAATTATAATTTTCTCCAGATATATGCCTTGGAGTGGGATCGCTAGATCATATGGTATTTTTCTATCTACTTTTGTGTTTGTTTGAAATTTTCCATGATAAGATTTTTTTAAAAAAGAAAGAAAAGGGCTTCCCTGGTGGCGCAGTGGTTGAGAGTCCGCCTGCTGATGCAGGAGACACGGATTCGTGCCCCGGTCTGGGAGGATCCCGCGTGCCGCGGAGCGGCTGGGCCGGTGAGCCATGGCCGCTGAGCCTGCGCGTCCGGAGCCTGTGCTCCGCAACGGGAGAGGCCACAACAGTGAGAGGCCCGCGCACCGCAAAAAAATTAAATTAAATTAAATTAAAAAATATAAAGAAAGAAAAGATGTGGCTATTCAATAAACACTTACTAGCTGCTTACTTGAGCCTCAAGAGAGCATGGAAATGAAAGTCAGAAGTTTTAGTTTTGGGTGTTTATGAATTTAAGCAAGTCCTTTAACTCCTTTTAGACTCAATTTCCTCACCATAAAGTTGAAATCATAATGACAGCTACCTGCCTCAAACTGTATAGAGGACCAATATAATGTATGCAAATGTGGGCTGTAAACTAAGAGAGTATTATTAAATATTATCTATCATTACTTACTTAGCAGCAATTATTAATTGCTTTCTTTGTGCAAGGTACTTCCACGTATGTTGTTCAATTTTATCCTCCCATCTCTCCCGTGAAGTTGGTGTTTGATAGACGGGTTTAGTAAGTGGGAGAACTAAAGCTCAGATGGGTACAGTAGGATTCTCAGGGCCACAGGTCTAGTGAGCAGCATTGCAGAGACTGGGCAATCCCAGCTGGCTTCCACCCCAGACCCCTTTCATCCACTCGGGCACACTTCCCAGTCACGTCAGTTTTAGGATGAGCAGGAAAGTATGGACATCCATCTCAGGTATTCTGAGTGAGCCCCTTGATGAATAATTTACAACCACAGACCTTCAGAAATTGTCAGTGGTAAAACCACTAAACTGTCTGTAGTATCCTATGTAAAACTACTTCAAAAAGTACTGATATCTAAAGGACCGCTGGAGAGAAAGTGAATACAAGCAGGAGAGAAATAATACCTTGGAACAGATAGCACCTTGCTGCCACAGTAGCTGAGGACAGAATGAAATCAATAACCTCACCGGCTTTATGGCGGACTTGGTTCCCAAAGAAGAGGCTGAATACTTAGGGAACAGGAAGACATCCAATATTATCCTGAAGTCCTAACACTGCTAATGAGCTTTCCTGTGAGTATAAATGATGCCCTTGGTGCCCCGCACTGTGACATAGACCCTAGGAAAAATGTAGCTTTAGAAGCTATGATTGCCTTAAAATGCCTTTCTCTAGAGACCATTTACTCAAGTTGTCATTAAATTCCCAGTGAAACAAGTTAATGCAAACTGTGCTGGAAATTACATCCAAGTTCTGTTAAAAAACAGGTCATGTTGGGCTTCCCTGGTGGCGCAGTGGTTGAGAGTCCGCCTGCCGATGCAGGGGACGCGGGTTCGTGCCCCGGTCCGGGAAGATCCCACATGCCCTGGAGCGGCTGAGCCCGTGAGCCTGCGCGTCCGGAGCCTGTGCTCCACAACGGGAGAGGCCACAACAGTGAGAGGCCCGCGTACCACCAAAAACACAAACAAACAAAAAAACAGATCATGTGTAAATACAGCTAATGGTAAGAAGCAACGTTCAGGAAACAATGCCAGCATCAACAGCATCTTTGGCTACAAAGAAAAACTACAGGACACCAGGCTCAGTTTAAGCTTTCCCTCCCACAAGAGTAGTTCTGCATCATAAATGATCAAAGCAAAGCCATCAACTTGAAGGAGAGTCTAACAATGATAGGGACTTGAGTGTAAGGGTTTATTATTTTTTTATTAACTCACTTTTATTACTTAAGTCTTGTATAAAATTAAGTTTTAGCAAATTGTAACAGCCTCAGCAGGATGGAATTTGGAGGGAAAGAATGAGGGAGTCAGAATTTTTGAGAGGCTTTGAGCTTTTATGTGCTGGAGCCCGTCCTCACTATTTGCACAGTTTGAGAGGCATGACTCATGTTGACTGTGTATCTGGTCAACCCCAATGTTTCCTATCATGGGTCTTATATGATGGTCTGCTTACTGTCCTTACTCGTCTAGCACCTATCCCTTATGACCAGGAAGAAAATATGGATTCAGAGATCTTAGAAAAGTACCACTGTGCCTAAGGAAGAAGCAATGGGGATTACATATAGGGATTGGGAACCAAAAGCAGGTTGAATACAGGATGGGAGATTAGTTTTATGATTTGTGCGTTGCGAGCATGCATGGGGCGTCATTCAAACTAAGTACTCTCTAACATCACATGAGATGCCCCTTGGAATCCACCTTGCTACCTCGCTTCACATAGAGATAATTTTGCCTTTGATATTTTGGTACCATTTTGCAGCTGATGGTATAAGGCACTAATTCGGTAAAGCAGAGGCCACTGTGAAGGAATGCAATTAAAATAAGAACGGTGTGCTGAGAATTGGGAAGTCTGAGGCCTAACCCCTTTCTAAACTTAAATCACTTAACTGAGCTTACCCTCAGCTTCCTCATGTGTTTAATGGAATGATTAGACCATAAATCATTGTAGAGGGGTTCCTGTGTTGAGTGGGGTTCATTGATTGATAAGGACCCTTCCATCTTTATATTGCTGTGGTTTGACACATTTAAAACTATACTAAATTTTAGCTGTTATTGTATACTAACACTCAGCCTGTTTATATCACACCAGCACAAATAATAAATCAACATGGCAACTCCATGTAAAAAGCCAGCCAACTCAAATAACTTACTGAAATGTCTACCTACTAAAATTTTTCCCTTTCTCATTTTGAATTTTAGATATGCTAAGCATCAGTGTCACTTCTCGTTTAATCTAGAATGCAATAAGTTAGACACCCCCATATGAATTGTTGCTCACTAAATAATTAAATCTGTTCTCTGACAGTTTTTCATAGAAAACTTTTGTCATACAAAAATATGTGAGTTTTTTGTCATCCATTTTCCACCAATATTAATAGACACAAGGTGGACAGAACATGAGTCAAAGCAGTATTGGTTTGCTATAAGCGTGAAGTACAACAAGCATAGTTTGCCTTTCGGGAGGCCTGGTTGGGTTTAAACACTTAAAATGAAGGGATGAATTTACGTAATTCAGGCACGGAAATCAGGTTATAGACAGAGAGGGGTGAGAAGCCTGGAGAGTGAATCCAGCTCTGTCACTTACAAGCTTTTGATTTTGTTCAAGGTGTTAATCACTCTGAGCCTTGATTTCCTCACCTGTGAAATGGGTACAATAATCCCATTATAATACAATGCAATGAGAGTTAAATTAATGTACATAAAACAGAGTTCCATGACGTAGTAAATATTCAATATACATTAGTTAAGAACATATAGGCTTATAAAACTTAAATTTCTAAAGTTTTATGACTTTGAAGTGAAACTATTATTATCCTTCAAGGGTGTTCTCTGAGGTCCTGCTTAGGTAACTATCTCAAATTACCCTAACTATACATTTCCCCCTGTATGTTAGTGTTCACTTTCATGTGCTGACAAATATAAAAGAATTATCTACAGGATGAAACTAATCAATATTTATTTTCATGTAATTAATTTTAAAAGTATCATGCTTCATATACATAGGTTTCTCAGTTTTAAGTGAAGTTCTTTTCATCCTTTAGAGTCTTAGTGTCCCCTTCACCTTGGTTGCAAAGACCTACACTGTGTCTACACATACACACACACACACACACACACACACATACACACCCCAAATCAAAACAAAGTAAGTCCTTCTGGCACATAGTTAGTTACATCTGAGCAAACCATAAAGCATTGATTTTTTTTTTTTTGATGAATCTTCTCACCTTATCTTTCCCCTCTCTCTATTGTTTATACAACCTACTAAACTTATACAATTGAATCTTGGACAAACGAACTTGCATATTGTGCAATGTTTCAATAGAGATGTGTTGCAGGGTGCTGTGAGTTTCCTCTGAGTCTATCAAGTGACCCTATTCTAAACACTTTCTTACACAGCCGCTTTCTGTCTGTCCATGGACTAGCTCAGTTCCGGCCAAACAGGAAGGCATAGTAGGCTCCAGACACTGTAATTTTATCCACAGGACTTCTCCATAATTTTGTTGCCTGCAGAAACTCAAACAAAGCAATGGGTGACAGATAGAACAAGCCTTTTGGAGACACAGAAAAAGTGTAACCTTTTGCAGATCCTAACCAGATGTTTTATAGGCATTTATTCCCTCTTTTTGCAAAAACAGTTTAATTATACACAACAGATTATATAATTACAACAGACTCATAATACACAAGATTCATTTATACAACAAAGTGTTGTCCTGTGAGCCCTTGAACATTTTACTTAAGAGCCAAGAGGTTAGGCAGTTGTTTGAATTTCATAAGTAAAAACAGATGCGGTTTCAAGGTCTCATGCTAATGGAACTGAGGCTGTGGGGAAGAATTGGAAACCTGCCCTTCTCTAAAGATACCACTCTTTGGTTTTTTTCACCAAACCAAAAGGCCCAGGCTGGGTGGCTTGGAAACACAGGTCAAAGTCATTCATTCTTCCTGCTTAAAAAGATATTAGTAAATTTATAACAAAGTCAGTAGGTGAATTTTCTTGTTTATTTGAGAAATTCTATTTTGGGAGTATTAGGTGGTAAAACCAAAAACCATTTAGAGTGATTATAGACGGTGGGCAAGAAATTTGTCCTAAAGTGTTTTTGCTTTCATCCAGTGTACCAATAGTTCAGTCAATTAATTCCATTAAAGATAAAAAAAAAAATCACTGTAGAAACTGCAGTGTATGGAAGGGAACAAATTCTATATTATATCTGACAATTATCTCATATTGCCCCCATAATGTTAATTCCAACCACTAGTTCCCAAACATATCTGATTATTTGTAACTTGGGATGTTTTATAGGAACTCGAGTTCTTTGGACCACCTCAAGCTTATGAAATCAAAATATCCAGGGATACAGTCTGGGAAACAAACATTCAGACCTAAGAGGCACTTTAGGAACCTCTCATTAAATCACAGTTAAGGGTGACACGTGGTGCAATATTCCTTCTACAGAGACATATTTTCTTTCCATATCAGTTTGCTAGGGCTGCTGGAACAAAGACCACAAACCGGGTGGCTTAAAGAACAGAAATTTACTGTCACACAGCTCTGGGTGCTAGGAGTACAAGATCAAGATATGGGCTGGGTTGGTTCCTTCTGAGGGCTGCAGGAAAAAATCTGCTCCACGCTTTCCCCTACCTTGTGTGTTCTCTGGCAATCTTTGGTATTCCCTGCCTTGTAGAAGCATCATTTCTATCTTTGCCTTCATCTTTATAGTGTTTGTCATGTGTGTGTATCTCTGTACCCAAATTTCCCCTTTTTAGAAGGACATCAGTTATATTGGATTAGGGCCCACCCAAATAACCAAATCTTAACTAATTACATCTGCAATGACCTTATTTTGAAATAAGGTCACATTCTGAGGTACTTGGGGTTAGGGCTTTAACATATGAATTTGGGATGGGGGTACAATTCAACTTATAACACTCAGAGATAAAAGAAATAAAGCCTTTCTTTGGGTCATGGTAAATGTTCAGTTATCGGACTATGAATGTAGTTCTTTTCCACTCAAAGTGTAGTCTGCATCATCCAGGAACTTGTTAAATGTGCAGAGTTTCTACCCCAACCTTAGTCCTACTAAATCAGAATCTGTATTTGAACCAGATTCCCAGCCTATTCACCTGCACATTCAAGTTTGAGAAGTGCTGCTGTAGCTTCATCGTGTTTCGCTCTCCAGCTGGGCTTGCAGATATGTCTGAACTAAGCTTTACCCTCACTTGCAGCAATTTCTCTTGCTTAAAAACCTTCTCTGTCACAATTTTTCTCTTCTCATTCCTATTTCCCTTCTGGTATGTGACACCTATCTTATTATTGTTATTTATAAATTTATTTATTTATTCATGGCCGCATTGGGTCTTCCTTGCTGCGTGCGGGCTTTCTCCAGTTGCAGCGAGCCGGGGCTACTCTTTGTTGTGGTGTGCGGGCTTCTCATTGCAGTGGCTTCTCTTGCTGTGGAGCACGGGCTCTAGGTGCGTGGGTTTCAGTTGTTGTGGCGCGCAGGCTCAGTAGCTGTGGCGCAGGGCTTAGTTGCTCCGCGGCACGTGGGATCTTCCCAGACTAGGGCTCGAACCCATGTCCCCTGCATTGGCAGGCGGATTCTTAACCACTGTGCCACAAGGGAAGCCCTATTTTTTATTTTAACAATTAGCTTTGTGTTTTATCACATCTCTTTTGAGATTTATTATATCTGCTCTTTTTTATTTGAAATCACCTTAAGTCACTTTTAGGAAGTATGCAGGTTAAAGTTTATCATTCCATATCAGCTATCTAATAAAAAAAATTGCCTTCCCTTTCAAGGCCTCTGTGACCACTGCTAAAATCAGCACTGCTCCTGGCCCTGAACTCCACGCCACAGCACAAAGTCAGAGTGGGAATCTGGATGGACATTGTCTCCTTGGTTTTTTGAAACATTTTCTTTGACTGTGGAGTGAAGAATTGGTCTTGAAAATGGTATACTGTCTGGTAGTTTGGTAATAAAGTATGTGAACAGATGGTTAAAGCTATATCTGTTTGGAGTCTGACCCAGCAAGGAGAAAAGCAAGCAGAGATGGTTGCATTCATTAAAAATGTGCTATAACCTACTGGGCAGCAGAATCCTGTGGCTGGAAGAGAGGAGTGTTGGAGTTAAAGAGATCCGGGCTTGAATCAGAATGATCCACTCACTATGCCTATGACAGCAGGTGAGATAGTCGACCCATCCAAGCCTCACATTTCTCACCTGTAAAAAAGAGAATCATGTCTACCAACTAGGAATACTTGTAATGGAAACATTAAATTAGATACAATGAATAAAACCAGCTGGGAACAGTTCCTGGCACATACAAAAGCCAAAGAAGTGGTCATTTTTGTTACTTAGTGATGTACAAGTTTTAGCATGATTTTTATTCTCGAAACTCAGCTAATCTTCCTAGGCCAGAGCCATTGCACAACATATTTATGTGACAAACTTCTCTGGAACTCATCAAACATTATGAAAAATAAAATATGTATAATTGGCCTAGAGTAATCTCATGAGATAAGAAAAGCTTGGAGGAACTTATGACTTTGGCATAGCAATGATATGGTACAGATTAGGTGTGTGAGGGAAAGCTGGATACTGGCTTTGCTAGAGGAAAGTAACAATTGGAATTACAGGTATGTAAGTGGTGGGAACGTGATGAAAGTTAGGAAATAAAGTAATTGAAGGCCCAAGATAGAATTTTAAAATGCTTATATTTAAATCAGCCTTATAGATGAGGAAATGAAGATGCAGAGCGTCAGCAGTAGGCTTTAGCTTCTCCTCTAATCTCTAATTTATGTATATCACTGGGTATTGTGCCAATAGATCTCCATCTCCCATACCCTTGCCAGCCAGGCTGCTGCTCCTATGCCTCTCCTAAGTAGCATTCCTAGAGATCCCTTGTTAAGGTGATCACTGAAGAGGTGGGTCTAGAAGTCAAGTGTTTGACTCAGTATTTACTGATTTTCCTCTATGCCGTTTTGTTTTTAAGAAAACAGTAGTAGATAAAAAGGAGTTATAGATATGTGAAAATTGATGAAAACAATAATGTAACTAAAAGTGAGAAAATGATACAAAATGTTCCATCTTGAGGGCTGAGCAACTCTAAAACATATTTTTAATTTTTTAAAAAAATACACGAAGCATAAAATGCATCCCACTTCTTTAAGACCATCTTCATCAGATGGCAGCTGACGCTTGGCATGAAGCACTAAATTAGAAAGATCTAGAATTGCTATCTGTTGGGCACATGGGGTGTCTTAGATTACTGAAGTACACCTTTAGAATTACTGAGCACCTTTAGAATTCATGAGGGCATAAAGTGGATGACAAAAAAGACATACGAAAACTCATCTTAAAAGGTGATTTTGGGCTTCCCTGGTGGCGCGGTGGTTGGGGGTCCGCCTGCCGATGCAGGGGATGCGGGTTCGTGCCGCTGTCCGGGAGGATCCCGCGTGCCGCGGAGCGGCTGGGCCTGTGGGCCATGGCCGCTGGGCCTGCGCGTCTGGAGCCTGCGCTCCGCAACGGGAGAGGCCACAACAGTGAGAGGCCCGCGTACCGCAAAAAAAAAAAAAGGTGATTTTTTTTTTTTTTTTGCTTTCATATATGAAACTCTATTTCCCTAAGTGATATAGAATTGTACTGATGCATTGTCTCTGAAGGACTAGTTCTCTAGCTTCTAGGAGAAAACTCAGATACCTATTTTAATCATTATCACCGTAGTGAAAGTTGCAGAGGCACGGTAGGTAGTAAGAGGCAGAGGCACCGGGTTCCAAGTCCAAACTTTATTTCAGTGAATGAATCCGGAGTAAATAAACCATATCCCCTTATATACTGCCTACAGTGTTAAAGTATGGGCGCCTAGAATGATGAACCAACCGAATATCAGAGGGATAAAAACAATCTAGGAGGTACCCCAGTGTCCCCTGGCTACCTGCCAACAGCCTAACTCTCTGATGGACAGTTCTTGTTAAAAGTAAGAAAATTCGCAAGCATATCAACCAGGAAGGATTTTTACTTAAAGTGACGGAAGGTAGATCTACCACCAGCTTAAATAGATAAGGGTTTTTATTCCTTCAGAATTAGATGGCGGCCCAGGTGTGGTGAAGCTGTTCAAGGATGTCATTCAGAACACAGGCTCCTCTGTTCTTCCCGTTCCACTAGCCTCAGTGGGTGGCCCACGTACCGAAAAAAAAAAAGAAAAGAAAAGACTTTTGTTCATTTTGTCTGACATTAAGATCTTAATTTTTGTTTTACTTGTGCTTGTATTTGTCCATTTTGTTCGTTTTGGTTTGCTTTTTTGGCTCATCCTCTTATTTCCAAATTTTGTGAATTCCTTTTGATTTGGAGACTGGAGATCTGCTGTAAACAGAAAACATTTGGCCTTTAGTATTCCAAAGGGAAAGTTTTAACCCATTTGCATTCATTGATATGGTGTACTTTTTATGTCTTTTTACATTATGCTAAATTGTTTGTTTTTAATGCTTTTGTTTTGCTTGTTTAATTACATGGTGTGGTTTCCTTAACTTGTTATGTTTGTGCTTACAATTTACAATGTTTATTTTTTATTATAGTTTAGATACAACCTCATAACTTCATGTATTTAAACTTCTATTTCTGTAGCCAGCATCAGCATTGATAAATAAGTACATTTTCATTGCTTTTTTCTCTTCTCTCTCCTTCCACTATTTAATATTATTTTTGTATTACACTTTTTGCCATTTTCTTTGTATTTATCATTTTTACCTTTACATATACTCACATCTCTATTATTTTTCCCCATATCTTTATTATTATTTTTTTTTTTTGCGGTACACAGGCCTCTCACTGTTGTGGCCTCTCCCGTTGCGGAGCACAGGCTCCGGACGCGCAGGCTCAGCGGCCATGGCTCACGGGCCCAGCCGCTCCGCGGCATGTGGGATCTTCCCAGACCGGGGCACGAACCCGTGTCCCCTGCATCGGCAGGCGGACGCTCAACCACTGCGCCACCAGGGAAGCCCCATATCTTTATTCTTGTTTAACAACTGGAAATTCTTGTACCCCTTGGTTCTTCACAATGAAGAAGACACAATACTTACCTCATCTTCCACATTCTTTTCCTCTTTATTTCTTTCTTTCTTTCTCAGTTTCAGTTATACATAGTTTATGTGTCTTTCTCTGTGACCAGAGGGAGGACGAGTAGATAGAGTTGAAAAGAAAAAGCACCCTAGAGGGTGTCCAGCTTCTACTGGCTGTAGAAAGCTATTTCTTAACCCACCTTAAGGCCAAGTTTTAGGGAAACTCTAAAAGAGAACATGATAGGAAAGCCTGACCTTCCCTTTCCTGGTTGGCCCTTGGCTTAGGCAGCAGAAGAAGGTGGTGGGGTAGAAGGATGGAAGAGCCATCTGTTCTCTCCCAATCTCTGCTACAAGTGGCAAGGAGGCAAAATTTACAGCATATCCAGGGCACTCTGGGAGGTAGCTGGGTTTGAGCTGTGTGGCTAGGATCATCCCTCTGAGACAGCTGTTTCCTGGTTGAGGAGGGGCCCAGCCAGCAAGATGCTGCTAAATATACCATGTTATGAAGAGCAGGTAGTAGAAGTTGAGCCAAAGTTACATGTGTGTCTAATGTATTACTTATTATGGGTGAGCTAGCACTTAGACTCCAGAGGCACAAGAGGTATCTATAGCAACTCGGTATGAGCCAGAAAACACTCATAACAAAGAAGTGAGGATTACTTCTGTGTTCCAATAAATAAAGAATAAGTGCCTTTCCCCTCTTCCCTTCTGTCTACTCCCACTGCTGGAATAGTTGGATCCAGAAGAGAGAGGGAGAGGAGTGCTATGTCCTTTGTTCCTATCCTTCTCATTTCAGGTCCCTCTAGTTCACATCTGGTCTACTTTGAGTGCGAGAGAAGGAGACCTTTAAGGTGACTGTTTGCCTGAAATATTAATATTAGACTAAAGAGTTAATGACTAACTATAAAAGAAAATTTATGAAATCTCCCCAAGGTATCCTTAAGGAACTAGAAAGGGAATTTGACATGGTCTGGCTGAAGGCAGTGATTGAAGAAAAAGTAAAAACTGCTCAGACTTGCACTCCACAGTACTGAGACTGGTTATTGGGTCTTTGTGTGGGTAATGTGCCGGTTTCTTTGTGTTGACTGCATGAAGTGAATTCTGGGTTAGTAGATTTTCTTCCTGGTATGGAGAAAGTTCTTTGGTATAACCCAGAGTGAGAGTGTGAGATGCTTTTTGTTTTCTCCACTGTCCACAAAAATTCGTATCTCTGAACTTTCTCTCCTCCATCCCGTAAAGGTGGTCTCCTGTGTGGACCTTTATTCACCTGGTTCTTCCTTCTTCTCATTACTGGCACGAAGGGCCCAACGAATTTCCATCTGTTAGTCCATGAATCCTGTTCCTTTATTTCCAGTAAAGAGATTTCATACTACCTCCTTCACTTCATCTTTTTATCTTGGAAAACATTTGAAACTGTAAAAATTTACAAAAGTTCACGTGTATGCACTCTTCACCATTTGCTCTCTTTCTCTCTCTCTGTACATTATAACTATACACACACTGACAATATGCATATATAAATATTATTTACTGAACCAGTTGCAGACTTCAAGATTCTCCACCCATAAATACTTTATGTATATCCTAAGAACATAAAATGATATTAGAAAATCACATATAATTATTAAATTCATGAAATTAACTGTGATACAAAATAACTATATCATTCATATTCATAATTTACCAGTCGTCCCAATAATGTATTTTAGAGCATTTTTTCTGATCCAGTTTCCAATCCAAGATCACACATTGAATATAGTTGTCATGTCTCTAAAAAGGATTATTCTTTAATATGGAACAGTTCTGTGTGCTTTCACCTCTTTATATTGACATTTTAGAAGAGCATGGGCCAATTCTTTTTCAATATGCTCCTTTGTACTCTGTTTTTTGGTGTTTGCTGACAACTGTTAGAGTCCTCTCTACGTCTTGCCTTTCTGCTTCACGTCTGGACAAGCTGGTAGGAAAACCCAGATTCTTCCTTTTGGGTGCATTTGGAGGTTCAAACTGTGCAAGTTCCTATCCACGCTGGGGAGGAACAACCTGCCCTGTCCCCACCTCCTAATCACAGTAAAATCCCCAAGCCAGGCTCCTGTTCTCTTTTAAACTGTTTTTGGATGTTCTTAGGATCCACTCCACTTAACCCAGAAAGCTTCATTAGGTGAGTACTAAACCTTTCCCTTTCATCCTGTGTGCATGTGTGTGTGTGTGATCATCAGTCTCAATGCTGGATCCAAATTTTGGGTGAGGGTCCATTTCAATGCTGTTGGATGTCCGTAACAGCCTCACTTTAGACTGTGTGATGGTTTCCTCAAAATTCATTTTAGGCTATGATTTTTACGGGGTACGAACAGGAATGAGTGATGTTGTGCCTTTCTCAAGAGACCTGTGATGTTGACTTTCACCATTATGGTTGACATTAACTCTGATCATTTGGTTAAATTCATAAAACCTGCTTGGGGGAACTATGTTCTGTCCCATTGCTTGAAATTCTAGTTTCAGGCATGCTTTCTCAGCATCTTCCCTCATCTTTATTTGACCTTCACTACGTTTGGCAGTGTTTCTACATACAATGTAGTTCTGGTTACCAGTGTGTCCAATTTTACTGAAGTGTGAGTTCGCACTTCTGTTTCTTGTTATCCTTGTTATTTTAGAGGGCAGAAGGAGACAGGGGCATGCATCCAATATTTGAAAAAAACAAAACACCCCAATTTATTTTGTTAAAAAGTTTCCATGTCATGATCTATGAAATAATTTAAATAAAACTGAAATTAAATTAATTGTTATTGCCACGGAAATCACAAACCAAGGCTGATTTTAATTCTCTAATGAGACTCTGGTAGCAATCATAATTCTTAGGCTCCAAAAAAAGAGAACACTGCTTAAAAAAAGCATTTCAGGTGGTTGAACTTTATTAAAATTCCCAAATTAGAACTTGAAGCTGGAATGGCTGTTTGATTAGGAACTCCTCTCTGGTTAACTCACAGGCTCACGGAATATTCTGATTATTTGGGAGAGGCTGCCAAGATTCACAAACTGAATTTCTCCATTTTTATAAAGATGCCTTGATGAAATAAATACCATTGGTTTTCCTCCTGTATCAAAGCTGCAGATTGAGTTCTTCCCTGGAGCTATTTTCTGCTTGCAGGGATATGCTACTGATATGTTTATTTTTTCTTCTTCTCACTGTACTGTGAGGAAAATTATTTTGCAGCATTCACTACCACACCTGGGGAAAATGGGGAGGTATTGGTCAAAAGGTACCTAAGTTGAATAAGGTCTGGAGGCCTGACGTATCACATGGTGACTATAGTTACTTGAAATGTGCAGTAGATCTCAAGTGTCCTTACCACACACACACACACACACACACACACACACGCAGGCACACACACGGAACTGTGTGAGGTGATAGATAGGTTAATTACCTTGGTTTTGGTAATCATTTCACAATGTATACATATATCAAAACATCACATCGTACACCTTAAATGTATACAATTTTATTTGTCAATCATACCTCAATAAAGTTGCAAAAAAAAGACTACCATATCTTTAAGGACAAAGCTGGAAAGACTTTCATTAAAGTCTATTATGCTAAATTTACCAACTTTGTTTTCATATGCTGCTATTTCTGTGACTTTTAGTCATATTTCTCTATTTTGAAGAAACGGAGAAATTGAGGCAAAGTCAGAAACTGGCTTTCTTCAGCCCTGACTAGAGACCCTCACTAAATAAAAGTGATCCTTTTCTTATGCAGAAGTGGTTTAATTCTAAAATCTCAGTTTTCCTGATTTCCGAACCTTGGGAAAGTGAGAAAGCACTGAAATTATTTTCCTCAGGTTTTCAGTTGTTCAAGAGGGAATGGCTCAGAGAAGCGGCCACACTTTTATTTCTAATTATGACAGGGAAAAAAAACAATACTGACATAAAATATTACCAAGGATTACATTTTTTTGTTTTAAAATCTCATTAAAAGGATATGCTTAAGTGGAGAACCTCAGTTAGACAGTTTTTTCTAACGGCCTTTCCATGCATTAAAGGAAGATGTTGCAGAAAATGAGAAAGCATAACTGAAAGCAGAACATATTACGGCTGTTGCTGCATAAGAATCCAGCCAGGATGAAAAGGTTAGGATGTTTTCAACAAAGGTGCCTCCACATTTCCCCATCATGGGTTCTGGCCTTTGCTAATAGGAACAAGCCTAATTTTAGCCACCAGATGTGCCTCGCTATGGTTTTAACCTTTGCAGGGAATTTTTTTTTTCTTTTTTTTTTTGCATTTAAGCCGAAGTTTTCAAACAAAATCTCATTTTAGCAAAAAAAATCTCACAGATGGTCTGAGGCCCAGTCTTTTGATGGATGGACGACAGAGGCCATCATTTACAAAGTTCATTATAGTGTCAGGAAAATGAATAAAGGACAAAGGGAAATAAAAATATTTTCCAAAGCCTGCTCCATGGGCGGCCTGAAGTATTCCAGACGCTTTTCACAACCCCCTTACCCCAGTGCTGCTAGCACAATTTCTGAACTTTATTGAGAAACCTGGGCAACCAGAATTGTATTGATAATAATCATAAATTCTATTTATATGCAGACTTCCTCAGAATTGAGTTGCAAGCATGAAAAGCATATTATCAATCATCTTCCCAGTTTCATTTGGTGGGAAGGGATTATAGTGTTTCTTTTTGAACAGAATCAAGAGAAGAGAGGTTATAGCGTTTGCAAATGTCATTTGATGAAATGGCCAGGATCATACTTTACCACCTGGTAAATTGTCCCCCTGCCCCTCCTCCACTCCTTGACCCAAATGTGTGTGCCCCATTATCTTCTTCCTGGCACCATGGGTACTTCGGCAGAGGCGTGGGGTGGGCATGATCCTCAATGGGCCTGAATTTCTAGAGGGCCTCCCTCCCTGTTCCATGAGCTGTCCATGATTTATGTACTCTCTACGGCTAACAGCTAGTTCTTGCTGTCTTCCCCACTCCTTCCTCAACAGGAGCAATTTTCAGATTTCCTAGTGACATGGAGAATGCATTTGGGATTTGGGGTGTAAAACAAGTAGTAAGGGTCATTGTTTTACAAGTGACAGAGACTGCATTGACTCACAACTCAGGTTTTCCTTATACTGCATATTCAGGGGAATATTCAATCCTGCCTGTTGCTTCTCAAGCTGTAGCTCTATTGGGACCTCAAGGCTGGAAAGATGCCTCCCGTATGATTCTAGATTATTCTTATCAAAGGAAGCACTGTCCTCTTTCACCATCCCCCAATACCATCCCCCCCACACCAAAGAATGGAAAAGTTGGACTATGTGGTCTGTTTGGATGGAGAAGGAAAAGAGGCAGGAATGAATTGGGAGTATGAGGTTAAAAGGAATGACTGGGGATTGGACATGGGAAAAAAGGAAAGATTAAGGGGCTCAGTTTTTTGAGGTAGATGAGCCAATAGAGTGGGGATAGGGTAATAATAATGTTAGAAAGATAATAAGTATGGTTACAGATTTGGAATTAAGAAAGTGCCACATAAGAAGGTCCTAGTTTAGGTTAGCAAAGGATGGCTAAAATTAAAGAGATCAGCAGACTTCGTGGAGTGGGCTGTTCAACTTCAACAGATCTAAGCAGAAAATGGGAAAGAGAAGATGACTGTGAGCCAGGTCACACAGATGTAATGATCTTGAAAGCAGAGAAAAAGGAAGAAAGGGAATAGCTATGGAAATGGTAGGAAAGCCCACCTACCAAAGCAAAAGGTAGAACCAGTGAAGGAAGCAACCACAGAGTGCAAAAAACAGACCAAACAGACCAAGCCCCAGAATCCTTCTTCCCTAAGGAAACACAGGGGGAAAATTTAGGTCTGACCAACAATTCTGGGGTTGACAGTGGAAAGCTGTACATTTAGGTGACTTACTAATGAAATTCAGAAACCTTACCATTCAGCAGTCTCAGGGGAGAATATGTATATTAATCTAAAGATGAATGCGTAGGTTCCATTTCCCAGTCCTCTATTTCTACCCACAACTTTATATCCCTACGCTTGGTTTCCTGAGACTGAACTCCATCAAGGTAAGATATTTTCTGCTCAATGAACCTGAACCTTTAATGAATATTTAGCGACACTTTTGGAACTTTCTTCTGTCTTTTCAGTGCTGAGTGCTAAAGGCACCATCTCTGTTTCCAGTTCTTCTACTGGTCTCAGTTGCCTGGATTTGAATCCCAGATCCATTAGTTACTGGCTGGTTGGCCAAAAACTTAATTACTCATGACCTCAGTTTCCTCACCTACAAAATAGGTATAATAATAGTATTTACTTCACAGAGTGATTCTGAAGATTGAATGTGATAATCCATGTAAAGTAAATGTAAAGAACATGGGATGGAGACATATGCAGTCATCACTGAGTACACATCAGCTGTTTTATTATTGTTGTTGTTGAATAAGATTTTGTGGAGTAATCTTTGTACCTCGTGATTAAATGTTACCATATATAAACTGACAGAGAACTAAAGTGCTATGGTGTTTAGTTAAATATGAACGTACCTATGATCTTTGAGAAAAGTAGTATGAGACAGAATCATAACTATTAAATCAATATGGTACAACAAGTTTGGGACCCTTAGTAATCTATCACAGGAATATCTCACTTCAGGGTATGTGATGTAAATGTACTGAGTCAGGCCCTGGAAGTTCTGATTTCAGGTTATATCTCTACTCCTTCCTACATATTTGTCCTTGAACAAATTACTTCCTGAAGTCTCAGTTTCCTCATCTACAAAATGAAAGTAATCATCGTACCTCTTCCCTGGGTTGTTATAAAGATTGAATGATATAATTAGGTAAATCACGCAGCATAGCACTAACTCCAGAGTCGGGACTTACACTTTTACATCTCCCCAAATTCCAGTAGGCTTGATCATCTGATTTTCCAGCTTGCAAGTTATTTGAAACAGCAAATTAAAGTGTGGGAGGCTGTTAGAACAAGTTTTATTGATTTTGATAAGAAGTGACAGCCGGTAAACTGATGTGGCAAAAGCAATACAAGAAAAATTAAAAACACATATAAGATGTGATAAAGCTACATAGAGATCTGGGACATTTACTTCAGCAACAAACAGTCCTACAAACATCAAAGGGATGAGGAATCACTATTATACTACAGTACACTAATCAATGCTCTCAACAGAGATATTGTGCTATTGGATTTTGATCAGAGAACAGGCCCTGTTCATGTTCTCAGGTTTCATAAGAATAGTTTGGGGCATAAAGTGAGAAAGGAGCCGAACTCTATGCATATACATCCACACATTGTATCTTAGTCTTCTCAGCAATTCTAACAGTTTAGTAATTTTATTCTACCTCATAGAGTAGAAAACAGAGGTACAGAAAAATTAAGTAACATGCCCAAGTCCATACATGAAAATGAAGAGGTCTGTCTTTTGTAAAAGTGATATTTTTTTATCACAAAATAAATAAAAAGTTAAAGGGAGTATGGTTATAATCTAAAAAAATCAATTAATATGGAACTTTTTTTGGTTACTATAAAAAGAGAGGATAAAATATGCATTAACTTAGAGGTAAAAATTTGTAAACTCAAAAGGCTCAGCTATCACAGAGAAGGAAAAAGAACAAAATTAATTGGGTAACATAAGCATATATTTTGAGGTTCTTTGGGTTTCTGAAAACAATTTTATATCATATGAAGAAGCCTTTAGTAGATATTAGAAATCAAAGAAGAAATGAAACAGACTATTGTGTTGAAAATATACAGCATAAACCCTGTTATGGGATACATTGTGTTCCTGGAAAATTAATGTGTTGAATTCCCAGCCCCCAGTACCTCAGAATGTAACCATATTTGTCCCCCAAATTAATACAGTATGTTGAAGTTTCAACTCCCAGTACCTCAGAATGTAACCACATTTGTAGATAAGTTCTTTAAAGAGGTGATTAAGTTAAAAGGAGGTGATTAGGGTCGGCCCTGATGCAACAGGACTGGTGTCCTTATAAGAAAGAAAGAGATACCAGGGGTGTGGGTGCTCAGAGGACATGCTATATGAGGACATGGAAGGCCACCATCTTCAAGCCAAAGAGAGAGGCCTCAGGCGAAAACAAACCTGCCAACTCCTTGATATTGGACTTTCAGTCTCCAGATCTGTGAGAAAATAAATTTCTGTTGTTTAAGCCACCCATATCCCCGGAAGGTACCCAGGTACTCAGAATGTAGTACTGGGGAGTGGGATGCTGTGTAACAAAAACCTAAATGTGTGGAATTGACTTTGGAACTGGGTAATGGGTAGAGGCTGGAAGAATTTTGAGATGTGTGTTAGAAAAAAGCCTATGTATAACTGATTCAGTTCGTTATAAAGCAGAAACTAACACACCATTGTAAAGCAATTATACTCCAGTAAAGACATTAAAAAAAAGAAGAAGAAAAAAAAAAGCCTAGATTACCTTGAAGAGACTGTTGGCAGGAATATGGATGTGAAAGGTGATTCTGCTCAGGTTTCTGACGGAAATCTGGAACATGTCATTGGAAACTGGAGAAAACATGATCCTTGTTATAAAGCATCAGAGAACTTGGCTGAATTGTATTCCGGTATTTTGTGGAAGGTAGTAGAACTTGTGAATGATGATACTGGATATTTAGCTGAAGAGAATTCTAAGCAAAGTGTTGAAGGTGCAGCTGGTTTCTCCTTGCTGCTTATAGTAAAATGTGAGAGGAGAGAGAGAAATTGAAGGAGGAATTGTAAAGCAAAAAGAACCAGAACTTGAAGATTCGGACATTCTCAGCCTGACTGTATTGCAGAAAAATGAGAAAGTTCTAGAGAGAACACCATCGGTGTAGCTAGACACAATTACTCCATAAAGAGATTATAGGTGTGACTCATGATTTTATACAATGGTCTCAGCAGAAGCCAGGAGCAGAGAGAGGTTATACCAGCATCAACACTGCCAGCTTGGATCTAAGAGGGCAGAGATGGGACAGAATGAAGGAAGGCTATTGTGCGTCAGGGATTATACAGGACAGAACATTAAAGCTATCCAGCTGCAAATATGCAGTATTCTTCAAAAAAATAAAAAGGAAGAATAACCCTAAAAGTGATTCAGAGATCAGTAGGGCTGCCACTGCCATCACAGGTCTGGGGAGCCAGGCTGTCTCCTGCTAGGTTTCAGAGGTAGGGGCCACCTCCTTGTTTACAGCAGGTTAGACTGCTGCCCACGGCTGAGAGGCAATGACATCACCAAAATGGGCCCAGAAGGGGGCTGTCACCCCAGTGGACCCAGAGGAGAGAACATTGCACCAAAGAAGATTATTCTCAAGCCGTAAAATCTTATGATATTTGCTCTGCCAGGTTTTGGACTTGCTTGAACTTGTGACCCCTTTCTTCTTTTTCATTGCTCCCTTTTGCAATGGGAATGCTTATCCTATGTCTGTGCCACCATTATATTTTGGAAGCAGATGACTTCTTCAGTTTCACAGATTCACAGCTGGAGAAGAATTTTGCCTCTGGATAAATCATTCCTTGAGTCTCACCCACACTTGATTTAGGTGACATTTAGATAAGATGTAGACTTAAGAGTTGATGCAAGAATGGGTTAAGACTTTGGGGATCAGGTAAATGTATTTTGCACATGACAAGGATATGAATTTTAAAGGCCCAGAGGGCAGGATATTATGGGCTTAATTGTGTTACCCCAAAGTTCATACACTGAAGTCTCAACCCCTAGTATAGTAGAATGTAACCATACTTGGAGAAAGGGTCTTTAAAGAGGTGATTAAGTTAAAATGAGGCCATTAGGATGGGGCCCTAATCCAATAGGACTGGTTTCCATGTAGGAAGAGGAAGAGACACCAGGAGTGTGGGTACATAGGGAAGAGGCCACATGAAGACATAATGAGAACAAGGTCATCTGAAGCCAAGAAGAGAGGTCTCAGGACAAAACTAAAACTGCCAACACCTTGATCTTGAACTTCTAGCCTCCAGAACTATGAGAACATAAATTTCTGTTGTTTAAGTTACTCAGTCTGTATTATTTTCTTATGTCAGTCCTACCAAACTAATACAAACCCTTTCCTGGGTGGCAATGTTATACACAGATTAATAATTCTGTTATAATCATTTGCAAAGTCTATAAACTACAGCTTTCTAAATAATCAATATTAAAATAATGATGAGTGTGAATTATCTTCCGTGTTGAACTATTCCAGGAAAAAAAAAAATCAATGTCTAGTACTATCAGACATCATTTTCTTCCTTTTGCTTGGGAATTACATTCTCTCTACTGATTTACGATTTTAAAGATCTACACTAGTATAGCATATATTAAATTTATTACTTCTCAATATTGGTATGGTGAGATTTTTACTTCTAACTAAGAAAGTGTGGCTTATTATTCATCTACCAAGGCTCAAGATTCTTGCTTTGAAATGTTTTCCAGATAGAAATTTTGCTTCTATTCATATTATAAGCATTTTAATCTAGACCTTCTCCTTCCCATACCGTATTTCTACTGTTACTTATATAATCTCCCTACCTCTGTTTTACACTACTCTAATTTATTGTTTATAATGTTGCCAAATTAATCTACTTTTCATTAAACCATCCTCTTGTTGAAAAGTGAACTATGCCTTTTATGCATATCAAATATCACTCTACATGAATCTTAAGAATTTCATGTAATCCAACTCCTACTTTCTATCCTCCCACACAACTACTGATTTAACCATACTGTTTACTCATCTTTAATTATCACTCACCTTCAAGTCTTTTAAACAGGTTTTCTCAACATTCCTTGAGTAAGTCATGTTCATTGTTTTGTCTTCATATCGTTGCTTATTCTGTTCTGCCACCCTATCCTGAATGAAGACACGGATGTATATTGTTAAGACTATTCCAAGTCTTAAAAATTATCCAACTCACTCAAACTCATATTAGTCTTACCCTTCTCAGCACAGTTAACTCCTTGAAGGTATCACACGTTGGAGTTTCATTTCCCTGGTGGGTCCTCCTCTTGCCCCCCAGTAGCACATAGCATGGTGTCAGTTACTTAGAGGGAACTCAGTGGTAACTTGTCCATCAACGCATTCACTATCCTCATAGACACTGCCAAGGTATCATATTTTTTCATAATATTCAAATTCATTAATTGATTTGTCTCATCTACATGCAATGATTAATATCTACCGTTTGCCTGGTACTGGGTTTCAAGAAGGGCATGGAGACTAGATATTGGGCATAGAAACATGAAAAAAGTACAACCAGATAATCTGTGAGTAAAGACAGATGCAAACAGAAAGAGGCTGTGTGATGAGTGAATCCACAGAGGCAAGGGCAGTACTACTGTAAAGTGATGGAATCTGCTTTCTGGATGAGAGAAGGGGGTACAGTAGGGGAGACACTTGAGTTCTGCCTTGAAGAATAAGCAGGAATTCATTTGTTTCATAAGAAGAAGGATACCACAGAGTGGAAAACAGTAATTTCTTTACAAAGAACCCACATACGGTATTTGATTGATGCTTGTGTGGGTTCAGTACTGCACTCATTTACTTCCTTAACAGAGAAAAAGGATTTAAAGCATCTTATTAAACCATAACAATAAAATTGTTTTTAAAAAATTGGAGGAAGACAAGGGAGAAATCAAGTTTGGAAAGGAGATAAAAGCTAACATGACAAACACTAGGGAAAAATACAGTGATTACACTTGACCATAAAATTTAGCCTTGAGTTTTCTGAGAGACATTGGGATGAGAGAAATATAGAAAGTTACTCAAGGCTTATAAGGTAACAGTGAATACAAATATATCTTTATCCCAAACTCAAAGGAAATATTCCTCACTGGAAACTCTAGAGAGAGATCTGGGAGATATAATGGATGATATTCTCACATATATTTTTAATAACTAACACAAAAGTGAATGCAAATAAATATTTTATTTTTTACATATCTTACTTAAATTTTTACCTACACAGAAAATGCATTGAATCTTTGTAGAAGGAAAGCATCAAAGTCCCGCATTAGAAAGCAAATAAGATCAGAAATAAGAGACTCTTCTTGGAGAATTTATTCAGTAAAGTTATTTCCAGCTAGATCTTTAACACTAATAAAGTGTTTTATTTTAACTCAAAAATTTTAACTCAAAAATTATACCTCAAAAATTTTGAGTTAACTTTAATTCAAAAATTCTTCTCAAACACCTAACTCCTCCAAAAAGATAAGAAATTTCCTGGTGTTAATAAACTTAATAGTTTGACTTACTTGTTATATGCATTAGACTTCTTCCTCTCCTTCTTCTTCTTTTAATAATTTAGTTATTTAAGAGGCTGATGAAGAAGTCATAAATTATAGCTTAAAATGATATCTGTTGTGTGTTTCAGCAGTAGGCCTTCTAAGATATTCATAAATGTATATTTATTCAGGGAGACATTTCACAGTTCTGGTTTACTACAGGAATTTTTCAAAATAAACTTTTTTGCATATTTATTTTTTCCTGAAACTTAAGCAGAGGGCTGTTCTTTTTTGTTTTGTAAACGTTTACGCCCACGTGTTTACCCTTGCTTTCTTAATTAGTTCACAGCATCTATTACATTAGATGGGTTACATCTTACCTAAGGAGCACATCTATTACATTAGATGGGTTACATCTTACCTAAGGAGCACAGAGTCCAGGAGCCAGCCCAGGCACCATGGCTTGAACTGATGTACTGGCCAACATCCAAGGTCTCTGAGGGTCCTTCCCTCATCTCCTGTTTGAATTCAATAGATTGCCTTATGAGCTTTCTTAAGTGCCTCTATCTAAGGCATTTAATCAAGAAAGGAAATTGTGGGGAGGAGCTTCAAGACGGCAGAAGAGTAACACTCGGAGATCACCTTCCTCCCCGCAAATACAACAGAAATACATCTACGTGTGGAACAATTCCTACAGAACACTTACTGAACGCTGGCAGAAGACCTCAGACCTTCCAAAAGACAAGAAACCCCCCACGTACCTGGGTAGGGCAAAAGAAAAAACAGCGACAAAGAATAGGCATGGGACCTGCACCTCTGGAGGGAGCTGTGAAGGAGGAAAGGTTTCCACACACTAGGAAGCCCCTTTGTGGGCGGAGACTGCGGGGAGCGAAGTGGGGGAAGCTTTGGAGCCACAGAGGAGAGCGTAGCAACAGGGGTGCGGGGGGCAAAGCGGAGAGATTCCCGCACGGAGGATCGGTGCCAACCGGCACTCACCAGCCCGAGAGGCTTGTCTGCTCACCCGCTGGGGCGGGCGGGGCTGGGAACTGAGGATCGGGCTTCAGAGGTTGGATCCCAGGGAGAGGACTGGGGTTGGCTGTGTGATCACAGCCTGAAGGGGTCTAGTGCACCATGGCTAGCTGGGAGGGAGTCCTGGAAAAAGTCTGGACCTGCCGAAGAGGCAAGAGACTTTTTCTTGCCTCTTTGTTTCCTGGTGCGCGAGGAGAGGGGATAAAGGGCGCTGCTTAAAGGAGCTCCAGAGACGGGCGCGAGCCACGGCTAAAAGCTCAGACCCCAGAGACGGGCATGAGATGCTAAGGCTGCTGCTGCCGCCACCAAGAAGCCTGTGTGCGAGCACAGGTCACTATCCGCACCCCGCTTCTGGGGAGCCTATGCAGCCCGCCACTGCCAGAGTCCCGGGATCCAGGGACAACTTCCCTGGAAGAACGAACGGCGCGCCTCAGGCTGGTGCAATGTCACGGCGGCCTCTGCCGCCGCAGGCCCGCCCCGCACTCCGTGCCTCTCCCTCTCCCCCGGCCTGAGTGAGCCAGAGCCCCCGAATCAGCGGCTCCTTTAACCCTGTCCTGTCTGAGCGAAGAACAGATGCCCTCCGGTGACCTACACGCAGAGGTGGGGCCAAATCCAAAGCTGAGACCCTGGGAGCTGTGAGAACAAGGAAGAGAAAGGGAAATCTCTCCCAGCAGCCTCAGGAGCAGCGGATTAAAGCTCCACAATCAACTTGATGTACCCTGCATCTGTGGAATACATGAATAGACAACGAATCATCCCAAATTAAGGAGGTGGACTTTGGGAGCAAAGATATATATGTTTTTTCCCCTTTTTCTCTTTTTGTGAGGTGTATGTGTATGTTTCTGTGTGTGATTTTGTCTGTATAGCTTTGCTTTTACCATTTGTCCTAGAGTTCTCTCTGTCCGTTTTTTTGTTTTTTATTACTTAAAAAATTTTTTTCTTAATTATTTTTTATTTTAATAACTTTATTTTATTTTACTTTATTTTATTTTATTTTGTCTTCTTCTTTCTTTCTTTCTTTTTTTACCCCCTTTTATTCTGAGCTGTGTGGAGGACAGCCTCTTGGTGCTCCAGCCAGGTTTCAGGGCTGTGCCACTGAGGTGGGAGAGCCAGGTTCAGGACACTTGTCCACAAGAGACCTCCCAGCTCCATGTAATATCAAATGGTGAAAATCTCCCAGAGTCTCCATCTCAATGCCAAGACCCAGCTCCACTCAACGACCAGCAAGCTACAGTGCTGGACACCCTATGCCAAACAACTAGCAAGACAGGAACACAACCCCATCCATTAGCACAGAGGCTGCCTAAAATCATAATAAGGTCACAGACACCCCAAAACACAACACCAGACGTGCACCTGCCCACCAGAAAGACAAGATCCAGCCTCATCCACTAGAACACAGGCACTAGTCCCCTCCACCAGGAAGCCTACACAACCCACTGAACCAACCTTAGCCACTGGGGACAGACACCAAACACAACAGGAACTACGAACCCGCAGCTTGTGAAAAGGAGACCCCAAACACAGTAAGTTAAGCAAAATGAGAAGACAGAGAAACACACAACAGATGAAGGAGCAAGATAAAAACCCACCAGACCTAACAAATGAAGAGGAAATAGGCAGTCTACCTGAAAAAGAATTCAGAATAATGGTAGTTAAGATTGAAAATCTTGAAAATAGAATGGAGAAAATACAAGAAACGTTTAACAAGGACCTAGAAGAACTAAAGAGCAAACAAACAGAGATGAACAACACAATAAATGAAATTTAAAATTCTCTAGAAGGCATCAATAGCAGAATAACTGAGACAGAAGAAAGGATAAGTGACCTGGAAGATAAAATAGTGGAAATAACTACTGCAGAGCAGAATAAAGAAAAAAGAATGAAAAGAAGTGAGGACAATCTCAGACACCACTGGGACAAGATTAAAAGCACCAACATTCGAATTATAGGAGTCACAGAAGAAGAAGAGAAAAAGAAAGGGACTGAGAAAATATTTGAAGAGATTATAGTTGAAAACTTTCCTAGCATGGGAAAGGAAATAGTCAACCAAGTCCAGGAAGCACAGAGAGTCCGATACAGGATAAATCCAAGGAGAAACACTCCAAGACACATATTAATCAAACTATAAAAAATTAAATACAAAGAAAAAGCATTAAAAGCAACAATGGAAAAGCAACAAATAACATACAAGGGAATCCCCATAAGGTTAACAGCTGATTTTTCAGCAGAAACTCTGCAAGCCAGAAGGGAGTGGCAGGACATATTTAAAGTGATGGAAGAGAAAAACCTACAATCAAGATTACTCTACCCAGCAAGGATCTCATTCAGATTTGATGGAGAACTTAAAACCTATATAGACAAGCAAAAGCTAAGAGAATTCAGCACCACCAAACCAGCTTTACAACAAATGCTAAAGGAACTTCTCTAGGCAGGAAACACAAGAGAAGGAACAGACCTACAAAAACAAACCCAGAACAATGAAGAAAATGGGAATAGGAACATACATATCGATAATTACCTTAAATGTAAATGGACTCAATGCTCCAATCAAAAGACATAGACTGGCTGAATGGATACAAAAACAAGACCCGTATATATGCTGTCTACGAGAGACCCACTTCAGACCTAGGTACACATACAGACTGAAAGTGAGGGGATGGAAAAAGATATTCCATGTAAATGGAAATCAAAAGAAAGCTGGAGTAGCAATTCTCATATCAGACAAAATAGACATTAAGGCAAAGACTATTACAAGAGACAGAGAAGGACACTACATAATGATCAAGGGATCAATCCAAGAAGAAGATATAACAATTGTAAATATTTATGCACCCAACATAGGAGCACCTCAATACATAAGGCAAATACTAACAGCCATAAAAGGGGAAATCGACAGTAACACAATCATAGTAGGGGACCATAACACTCCACTTTCACCAATGGACAGATCATGCAAATTGAAAATAAACAAGGAAAAACAAGCTTTAAATGATACAGTAAACAAGATGAACTTAATTGATATTAATAGGACATTCCATCCAAAAACAACAGAATACACATTCTTCTCATGTGCTCATGAAACGTTCTCTAGGATAGATCATATCTTGGGTCACAAATCAAGCCTTGGTAAATTTAAGAAAACTGAAATCGTATCAAGTATCTTTTCCAATCACAATGCTATGAGACTACATATCAATTACAGGAAAAAATCTGTAAGAAATACAAACGCATGGAGGCTAAACAACACACTACTTAATAACCAAGAGATCACTGAAGAAATCAAAGAGGAAATCAAAAAATACCTAGAAACAAATGACAATGAAAACACAATGACCCAAAACCTATGGGATGCAGCAAAAGCAGTTCTAAGAGGGAAGTTTATAGCAATACAAGCCTACCTTAAGAAACAAGAAACATCTCAAATAAACAACCTAACCTTACACTTAAAGCAATTAGAGAAAGAAGAACGAAAAACCCCCTAAGTTAGCAGAAGGAAAGAAATCATAAAGATCAGATCAGAAATAAATGAAAAAGAAATGAAGGAAACAATAGCAAAGATCAGTAAAACTAAAAGCTGATTCTTTGAGAAGATAAACAAAATTGATAAACCATTAACCAGACTCATTATGAAAAAAAAGGGAGAAGACTCAAATCAATAGAATTAGAAATGAAAAAGGAGAAGTAACAACTGACACTGCAGAAATACAAAGATCATGAGAGATTACTACAAGAAACTATATGCCAATAAAATGGACAACCTGGTAGAAATGGACAAATTCTTAGAAATGCACAACCTTCCAAGACTGAACCATGAAGAAATAGGAAATATGAACAGACCAATCACAAGCACTGAAATTGAAACTCTGATTAAATATCTTCCAACAAACAAAAGCCCAGGACCAGATGGCTTCACAGGCGAATTCTATCAAACATTTAGAGAAGAGCTAACACCTATCCTTCTCAAACTCTTCCAAAATATAGCAGAGAGAGGAACACTCCCAAACTCATTCTACGAGACCACCATCACTCTGATACCAAAACCAGACAAAGATGTCACAAAGAAAGAAAACTACAGGCCAATATCACTGATGAACATAGATGCAAAAATCCTCAACAAAGTACTAGCAAACAGAATCCAACAGCACATTAAAAGGATCATACACTATGATTAAGTGGGGTTTATCCCAGGAATGCAAGGATTCTTCAATATACATAAATCAATCAACGTGATACACCATATTAATAAATTGATGGAGAAAAACCATATGATCATCTCAATAGATGCACAGAAAGCTTTCAACAAAATTCAACACCCATTTATGATAAAAACCCTGCAGAAAGTAGGCATAGAGTGAACTTACCTCAATATAATAAAGGCCATATATGAAAAACCCACAGCCAACATCATTATCAATGTTGAAAAACTGAAACCATTTCCACTAAGATCAGGAACAAGACAAGGTTGCCCACTCTCACCACTATTATTCAACGTAGTTTTGGAAGTTTTAGCCACAGCAATCAGAGAAGGAAAAGAAATAAAAGGAATCCAAATTGGAAAAGAAGAAGTAAAGCTGTCACTGTTTGCAGATGACATGATACTATATAGAGAGAATCCTAAAGATTCTACCAGAAAACTACTAGAGCTAATCAATGAATTTGGCAAAGTAGCAGGATTCAAAATTAATGCTCAGAAATCACTTTCATTCTTATACACATGATGAAAAATCTGAAAGTGAAATTAATAAAACACTCCCATTTACCATTGCAACAAAAAGAATAAAATACCTAGGAATAAACCTACCTAAGGGGACAAAATATCTGTATGCAGAAAATTATAAGGCACAGATGAAAGAAATTAAAGATGATACAAATAGATGGAGAGATATACCATGTACTTGGATTGGAAGAATCAACATTGTGAAAATGACTCTACTACCCAGAGCAATCTACAGATTCAATGCAATCCCTATGAAACTACCACTGGCATTTTTCAGAGAACTAGAACAAAAAATTTCACTGTTCGTATGGAAACACAAAAGACCCTGAATAGCCAAAGCAATCTTAAGAAAGAGAAACGGAGCTGGAGGAATCAGGCTCCCAGACTTCAGACTGTACTACAAAGCTACAGTAATCAATACAGTATGGTACTGGCACAAAAACAGAAATACAGATCAATGGAACAGGATAGAAAGCCCAGAGATAAACCCACACACATATGGTCCCCTTATCTTTGATAAAGGAGGCAAGAATATACAGTGGAGAAAAGACAACCTCTTCAATAAGTGGGACAGCTACATGTAAAACAATGAAATTAGAACACTCCCTAACACCATACACAAAAGTAAACTCAAAATGGATTAAAGATCTAAATGTAAGGCCAGACTCTATCAAACTCTTAGAAGAAAACATAGGCAGAACACTCTATGACATAATTATAGCAAGGTCCTTTTTGACCCACCTCCTAGAGAAATAGAAATAAAAACAAAAATAAACAAATGGGACCTAATGAAACTTAAAATCTTTTGCACAGCAAAGGAAACCATAAACAAGATGAAAAGACAACCCTTAGAATGGGAGAAAATATTTGCAAATGAAGCAACTGACTAAGGATTAATCTCCAAAATATACAAGCGATTCATGCAGCTCAATATCAAAAAAACAACTGAATCCAAAAGTGGGCAGAAGACCTAAATAGACATTTCTCCAAAGAAGATACACAGATTGCCAACAAACACATGAAAGAATGCTCCACACCATTAATTATTAGAGAAATGCAAATCAAAGCTACAGTGAGATATCATCTCACACTGGTCAGAATGGCCATCATCAAAAAATCTACAAACAATAAATGCTGGAGAGGGTGTGGAGAAAAGGGAACCCTCTTGCACTGTTGGTGGAAATGTAAATTGATACAGCCACTATGGAGAATAGTATAGAGGTTCCTTAGAAAACTAAAAATGGAACTACCATACGACCTAGCAATCCCACTACTGGGCATATGCCCTGAGAAAACCATAATTCAAAAAGGGTCATGTACCAGAATGTTCATTGTAGCTCTATTTACAATAGCCAGGACATGGAAGCAACCTAAGTGTCCATTGACAGATGAATGGGTAAAGAAAATGTGGCACATACGTACAATGGAATATTACTCAGCCATAAAAAGAAAGGAAGTTGAGTTATTTGTTTTGAGGTGGATGGACCTAGAGACTGTCATACAGAGTGAAGTAAGTGAAAAAGAGAAAAACAAATGTCGTATGCTAACACATATATATGGAGTCTAAGAAAAAGAAAAAAAAAAGGTCATAAAGAACCTAGGGGTAAGACGGGAATAAAGACACAGACCTACTAGAGAATGGACTTGAGGATATGGGGAGGGGGAAGGGTAAGTTGGGACAAAGTGAAAGAGTGGCATGGATATATATACACTACCAAACGTAAAATAGATAGCTAGTGGGAAGCAGCCTCATAGCATAGGGAAATCAGCTAGGTGCTTTGTGACCACCTAGAGGGGTGAGATAGGGAGGGTGGGAGGAGGGAGATGCAAGAGGGAAGAGATATGGGGACATATGTATATGTATAACTGATTCACTTTGTTATAAAGCAGAAACTGACACACGATTGTAAAGCAATTATACTCTAATAAAGATGTCAAAAAAGAAAGGAAATTGTGGGCACAAAATTGGGACTGCGTTTACCCTGTTCCCAGAATGTGAACAGTTTCTTAATTCTATTGTTTCTTGTTCTTATCACCTGTCTAGGGATTTCCAAACAAGAATATATCATATCACTTCTTCTCTGTAGCCCAGTTGCTATGCCACTCTTCTCTGTCATTTTTTGTTTAGCTTTCTTTATGAGTCATGAAATGTAACATCATTGCAGAAGAAATAGTAAGAAAGTGGTGTGATGCCTTTGACAATGAAAAGATTGCTGGGCATCCTGGTGTGAAAGCTGACATCAGGCAGCCGATTTGCTGAAGCCAGAGAGGAGAATACATTTCTTTAAATGATGAATGAAAGGCATCACTTGTGTAGGAGATATGGACTTTCAGAGGCCAGATTAGTGCAGTGCACTTTTTAACATAAAGGTCAAATACAGAGAAAAAAGAAGGCTAAAGTTTTAAATAATAAATGATGAAAAAGGAACCTGTTTATTAACTTCAAAAAAGATTCCTATAACATTGTTATATTTACAAAACTGTTTGAAGAATAACAGTGTCGTATTAGGCTTTTACTATTGATTTATGTCATCTTATTTTAATTAGTCATGATCTGCTTACAACTCCAGACCAGGCTTCAGCAACCTTTTTCTATAAAAGTCCAGAGATTAAACATTTTTGGCTCTGCAGACAACCCAGGCTTTGTCCTAACTCTTCAACCTTGCCAATGTAAGGCAAAAGCAGCCATGGACAACATTTAAGCAAATGAATGTGACTCTGTTTCAATAAAACTTTATTTATTAAAAAAAAATAGATGGTAGGTCAAATTTGACCTACAGGCTGAAGTTTGCTCACTCTGACTCTATAAATGAACTGGTGTACTGAGTTTAGTGACGCCTGGTGCGAAATCAAAAAAAGGAGATTAGGTGGTATTAATACAGAAAAGAAGGAAGTTACTTCCTTCATTCAACAAATATTTACAGAGTCCTTGCTGTGTGTCCAGCACAGGGTTAAGTGTTAGGGAATCAGTGATTAAGTTGGCAGAGTGATTGCCCTCCACCCCCAGAAGCTTACAGATAGAGGAAATGAATAAGCAAATTAAAATATGGAATGTGATAAATTCGATGACGTAGGTACATATAGGGTGTTAGAGGAGCACATAGGAGGAAAAGCCATAATAGCCATATATAAAGCTCTTTCTATTTTCTTCCAAGGTCTTTAGAGCAGTAGTTCATGATTTTATAAAATCCTTTCTAAAGATACAACCAGATTATTTTATTCTCATATTTCCTTTATATTTCCTTTCATTCTCCTCAGTTTCTTCTTTTATTCAATGATTATTGTCAACCCACTTTTGTCCAAGGTAGTCTGTAGGAGATGCTTCTTCTTAAAATCATAAAATAATAGAGTGGGAAGAGATCTTTACCCATCACCCAGTAGAGTCCCCATATATTTCAATTGAAGATAATGAGACTTGAAATGCCTAGATGATTTGGTCAATGCCCCATGGAAGAAGTAGGATTCAAATGTGAATTTTTGCCTCTAGATCAGTTCTAACGTCTGTACAATACCTTCAACTCAGAAGCAACCTCATGGCCAATAAATAGGAAAGTTAAGAATGCAGTCCCTAAATTAAGAAAAGATGGTACTTGATGTGAGGACTGCATCAAAAAATGCTTTATTTTTCCTCTTTTCTGAACTTCAAAAACACTTTCATGAGATTCTCTACAAGTTCATTTGCTTCCTTGCCAGCTAGGTATTCTTGTACACTTACTGTTCTAATTATAATTGTGTGGAATATTATTCTTTTTTTTTTCCCCAAAATCTTACTCTATATTTAGGTAAATGGTTTCTAAATAAAAGCACTCAAGGCACCACATAGATAATTATGAACCCAAATCTGCCATTATAAAATTTCTTCCTGGTAACGTGTGAAATGTAGATTTCTTGAAATTTGGGGGTTGGTTTGGATAGTCACATTGCTTGAAGCTACTAAGCATTCTTGCAGGGCCTGAGAAGACTAATACTTACAAAGTTTCGAAATTAATTATAAAGAGAAGAATTTAACAAGTGCAGAGAAAGTAGGGGCAATGGAAAGAGGATGTACGAACAAAGAGCTGTGGTCGTCGCAGAAAACTTCTTTGGTTTGTATAGCTGAGTTCACTTTTAAATAATTCTTCAAAACACCAGTCTGCAGAGTGAGCAAGTTAATGACAAGACTGAAAGCAAATCTGTTCTTCTCCCAAGTTTCATGGAGTTAGCATTTAGCTGGTGATCATTTTTTTTTAGCCCTGTTCTGTTTGTAGAGCTGAATCTGTGTTTTTCTGCTGTAGTCTATGCCTCTGAATCATTCTGAGGGACTAGAAGAAGGGAAGAGATGCATGCATTCATAGTTAACTTTCTCCTCTAAAATATACCTAAAAGGTACTCATTTAGAAAGGGGATATTTGCGTGAAAAAATAGAGAGTTAAAAACATTTTTATTAATGGCTCATATACATAATGACTACAATGGTGAGTTAGAAACTGAGTTAACTGGCTAAGAGAAAAAGAAAAAGGTGTGGCAGATGAGGGACTGTGTTGTGGACATTACCATGTGACAACAAGAGAATTTATTCTAAGACAAAATCTTCTCATGAAAGGCTTGACTCTATTTAGCTAACAGGCTTTGAAATCTGTCAGACACAAAGTGGGAATGCCAAGAGCTTTTCTTCTTATATAACAGAGGTTTCTCCTAAATCCATAAAAATCTGACTTCTCAGAGACATTCTATAGAAACTCAACTAAAAATTTCCACTAGTTTATTTTCTTAGCATATTGGCCTTCTGGTAATTTCACGAACTATGGTAACTATTGAGTGAATATATGAAAGCATGTGTGTGTGTGTGTGTGTGTGTGTGTGTGTGTGTGTGTAGGTGTTTTGTATATATAATCAACATAAAAGTTTTTAATAACTAAACCTGTTAAAAAATGCACCTCTATGTTCATTGGATTTTTGTCTTAAAGTTTTCATAGTAATATTAAGGAATGCAGCAAATATATTTTATAATATGAAGTCTAAAATATATTAAAAAGAACCTAGAATCTAAGGTTTGGTAAAGATCTTTAATGCACACTGGTCAATCTCCCATCCAGTCATTGAAATTCTTCCACTATCTCCATACAACTTACCTAGTATAGGTCTATAAATGTAATTTTTAAATTTTAAATTAAATATTTATAAAAAAGACAAATAGGATAAACACCAAGATATCAAATTTTTTTGAAATTTAGGCTATTTTAAATTTCTTCTTATGCCTTTAATGTGACCTTTGAAATCAGAAAATCAAATCCACGAATTGAGAAGTAAGAAAAAAACGCCTTCTTTTGTGTCTTTCTATAGCTTCTTTACCACTGTAGGCTAAAGCTGACCTCTGGTTACTTAAATCTGATCCATCTTTTACATTATAGACCTTTAAATACATAAATTAGTCCCTCATTTGCCACTAGAATCTTTCCTTTTACTAGATAAATAAGATCATAGGATCTTTCTCTCTCTTGAGCTCCATATCAAGTGTATGAAGATGAATATTTCACATCATCTTTTGTTAGGAATTGAGGGGAGACCATATTTCATCTGGGACCTTGGTCTTCCTGAATTTATCTCTACAGCTCAATGATATTTTCTGTAATCGTTGGTTACATGCCCGTTTCCATATTTCTGATTATGTTTTCCTTAAATTAAAGCCCAAGTACTCTAGTTTTATACATATATATATATGTGTGAAATAATTCAGTGTCTGCCCTTGTCAGTCATTTCTACTTAAGTTCTTTCACTTTATTTCCTAAGATATGCTCTCAAAAGTAAACACTGTTGTAGTGAAATAAATATGGGCTTTGGTTTGATAAAACTGAAGAGTACAAAGTTAATCTCTGGGGAACTGATCCCCCATGGGACAATTTGTACTGCAAGCATCCAGAGTTGTTGGCAAATTCAGAGAAAACTAGACGAGATGATTCAAAGCTTGTGGAAAGACAGATGGGGAGAGAGAGAGAATTGCAACTATTTAATATGTGCAGATCACCGCTCTGTTCTGTGAGTTCTACCACCTCTCCTGGGTGTCGGTTGTCTCTTTCCAATATTCATTCTACAGTTTTCAGTATAAAGATCATTCTTGAAATACATGGACTGTATCATTAAAAATGATTAGGGATTTAGGTTTTATTATAGTACTTAAATAGATCCATTCAGTCAATCCGTCAGTAATCAGTGAATACTTACTGTGTGAGATGTACTTTAGTCAGGAGCAGATCCCAGTTTTGAGGCCTTAAAGTTTACATAAAAGGTAATAGTGAGGCTTCTTTAAGAATAATAACCAATTTAGGTATGAAAAAGAACATTGTTTAGAATATTTGTTAGAAGATAACAAAAATACAAATGTTTTGAATCTGAAAAATTTCCGAGAAGTCAGAAAAAACAAAATATTTTCATGAAATAATAGCCTAACGTCTCTAAAGCATATTTTTCCTATATATTTTGGCTGCAGATGCTTTAATTATCTCTTAAATGGCAGTAATTTTACAATGTTACAGAAAGAGTAGGAAACCTGTAATCTTTCCTCTATATGTTTGATCCAAATTTGTTTTAATTATTATTATTATATAGGACATGAAACTTTAAACATAGGTTTATTTGTTGTGAGAAATACTATTGTAGGTTTATGCCATACAAACGAAGGCATTCTGAAAAATTATTTTACCAGATTTTTAGTATTAAAATATTTTTAATCTATATCTATATAGCTTCATTAGATTCAGTTAATCTGTCTCTAGTACTAGGTGCTAAGATACAAGAGAGAACAAAGCAGACACAGCAACTGCTTTTCTGGAATTTACATTCTAGGGAAGAAAGGAGAATACCCAAAGAAACTTTATCTATTTCATGAACAATTTTCAAAGTGTGGTCTGAGCCCATTTGGGCGTTGCCCAGAGACCCTTTTAGGGGGTCCATTAAGTCACAGCTATTTCTTTAATAATACTAAGAGATTTGCCTTTTGTACTGTGTTGACATTTGCACTAATGATGCAAACCTGTGATGGGCAGAACTTTTGGTACCTTAATATGAATCAAAGTGCTACCCAACTGTGCTAGTTGTCACTGTATTCTTTGCCATCACGTGCACTCACAGTGAAAAGAAAGCGACCTAATGCAAATAGTTATATAAAAAACTGTCTAAGAAAAATTACTGCAATTAAGCACCAAATTTAGTCAGAATTCATCTCCTTAGCAGAGGTAGCTATACCAATCAGTTATCTATAATTAGAAGTATACTAGCGTGTTAGAAGAGGGATAGGTTTCCTAGGGTTCAACTCCTGTTGGTAAATTTTATATAGGGTCATTACACAAAGTTTCAGTGATTTAGCCAAACGTGAAGAAGTAATTGGGTGGCTTTCATTGTAGTACCTTTAGTAAAAGTCAAGAGCATTTCATAATATGATGATACTATGATTACTTTATTGTGGTAATCATTTTGCAGTATTTACTAACATCAATTCATCACACTGTACACCTTAAACTTATACAATGTTATATGTTAATTGTATCTCAATAAAGTTGAGAACAAAAAGGTACAAGTCCAGGATTGGATTGTATCTAGTGCATGGCACACTGCAGGTTCTGGGCCTCCTTTATCTAGAATACAAAGTAATTGGGAGCAGGCTCCCGTGGATTCCATGATGAGCTGAATGGCTTCACCAGCCCTCCATTCCTTCCATCTGTCTTTTCTCTCCCCCTTACTCCTTCACATCCTCTATCAATCACGTGAGCCACTCTCTCTTGGGCACATGGGAATGGCATTATTGCAGTTCTGTTGCTTCCACAAACCAGAGGCTTTGGAACTATCAGGGCTTCACCCTTGCTATATATTTTTTGTAATAAAAATAACAAAAGACAAAGAGTGAACCCAACTGTAAACTATGCACTTTAGTTAATAATATTAATATATCTATATTGGCTCATCAGTTGTAACAAATGTATCACATTAATACAAGTCATTAATATTAGGAGAAACTAAGGGAAGAGAGTGTATGAAAGCTCTTTGTATTTTCAGCTCAAACTAAAACTGTGTCTATTAATTTTTTAAAATAACACTAAAAACAATTATGCTTGGTCTCAAAATTGTGTGAAATGTTTCAAGGTCTCTGAAAATATTCTGAGTTTCAGAGCCCAGTTTTATCTTTTGCTATTCCCACCACAGAGTTTCAGATTAATCAAATAAATAAATAAATAGCAAGAGAAGCACTTGGGAGCTCTTCTTACAATTTCAGTTTTTAATATTTATCTCCACAAAGGAGTGTCTGTTTGCAGTATCATGTTTATAATGGGTGAGACATTCCATTATGGAAAGGAAAGAAAACTACAAAGAGATTTCTTGAGGTAATTGTCAAAAGCAATTTGTTTATAATCTAATAAAAAGCATATTGCAAGAAATTATTTTAAATAACTGAGATTAAGACAGGCGAATGATGGAGGTTTTTATTATTTCCTTTTTCCCACACTCATAACTGTAAAAAAATAGATGCAATGTGACTTTTGGGTCTCATTGCACTCATTTTGATTCTCTTCTCTCCTCTCCCTCTCACCACATTTGTTTTCTCAGAACTTTCTTCCCCATGACCCAACATTTAAAGAAGAATTTCTGTAGAGACTCCCAGCTATGGATTTCAAACTCCATTTTTGTGCTGGCTTAGATCCAAATAATTTGATGCTTTGACTTACAGTTGTGGGCATGGTGCCTAGTGGTAAATCAGAATTTAAATTGCTTTAAATTGTTTAGAATTCTTTGGCTTTTATACTTTTCTGTTGCTCCTGAAGAGACCTAACATCAAAACAACTGCTACTAATAACAACAGCGACAACAAAAATGACAATATTTGTGTCACATGAACCTGCAGCTTGACTCATTTGAGAAGACTTTGTCCACTGTTCACCAGTTCATTTATCTTTAATTTGTGCTAGAAAGCTTTCAGAATAGATGATCCTAGAATGATTGGAAGAGCACTTTCTCACCTTCTATTTATTTTATACCAATGTTGGTATCAGGAAAAGCAAAATACTTCTTTACTTATGCATTTTAATGAGAAGATATTTATTAGGAAAGGCTAGAACCTTGAAAATACATGTAGTTTGCAACAGGAGACTTCCTTTTGTAGTACGAAGTAAATCAAAAGTAACTCAGAAAACTATCCTGGATCTAGGTGGTATCTTCAATACACACACACACACACACACACACACACACACACATATCCTGTCTAAGAAAGAAGCAAGGAGATTCTGTAATGCAGATCACCCCTCACTTGCATATTTACACACATTTAGTGTATCTTCATGGAATCCGAGTCTACAAAAGGAACATCAAATTTAGATGAAAGACTCTGGGGCATTTGGTTGGATAGTCACACCTTAGGAGGTTAGGTTTTTCTTTTTCTTTTTCTGACCAGTCTCCTAAGCTCACATGTCATTAAATCTTTATACAGTGTTGAAATGTTTATTTGTGAATTCTCTGAAAATGATGTAGTGAAAGCTTTGGAAGTCACTTAAGGATCTAACAGCCTTACAGACTTGTGAGGGATACACAGGCAGCACCTCCATAGGGGACAGGACTCCAGACAGAGGACAATAAGAGTACAACAATTTCACAGAAGAAAATTGCCACGAAGGACCTGGCAGGCCAAAATCCCGCTTTCCTTCTGCCACAGTCCGTGATTACTATGCCTGGGGAATCATTTATAAAACCCCCCTGCGTGGAGTCCATGGGTGATGAATGGATCTGGGGCCTTTGCAGAGCACCCAGAGATTTGTCATTCCTGTATTCGTGTTAGTAAGAATGAATTCCAGCCAACGTTGAAAGTCAGAGTACAGCATCCTTCAAGAGGCCTGAGAAATTTCTGGCCCTCTGGCTGCCATCCTGTTTTCACTTTTTATCATAAACTAATCATACATTCTTTTTCTTTCCTTTTATATTGAAAGAAAATGTACTCTGTGGAATAATGAAAAACATCTTAGCCTCCAGGTCATGCTTTCTCCCCTCTCTCCTCGCTCATGTTATCATTCCTCTTCCATTCTCTTTATGTTTTAGGGGGTTTTTTGGCTTGTGGGATCCTAGTTGCCTGACCAGGGATCAAAGCCGGGCCCCCTGCAATGGAAGCACAGAGTCCTAACCACTGTACCTCCAGGGAAGTCCCCCATTTCCTCTTTATTTGTATATCTAGAATTCCCTTTCTTTACAATTACCTCCTTCGTGCTTTCTGTATACCTCTGTCCAGAGAGTGTCGTCTCTATTTCCTTAGGAGTCTCAATCTTTCCCTGTTTAATAATCTCTTTTAAATTTTAGCCTCCAAAGATTTCTTATCTTTCTCTTATTCCCATTCTTCTTTCTTCTTTATGTTCCTTGAATTACTTGCTTTCTCTCTTTCACTCTGTTTTATCCCTTCTCTCTGTTTTACACTTCCAGGGAAAATTGCAATCTGTGTCAGTTGACTGTGACCCTGGAGAAGATTTTGGAAAGAATTCAGGATGTTTTAAAATAATCCTTCTTCTTTGACAGATGCACCAAATGGGGTACTCAATTCAGTCTTTGGGTCCAGGGCACTGGCATATATTCATGCCTAAATAAATTCACATATTGAATGGAAGGGGTCTCAGTAAATTTACGATAAAATAAAATAAATATTAATTGTATGAATTATGGGAAAGCCATAAGCAAAATCTAAATATTCAGTGAAGATAAGGATAGGCTTGAGTATGGAGAAAATCATACCAGAATTCTAAAACTTCACCTGACTTAGGAATTGGAATAGGTTTTAAATAAGTACAATATAAAGAGCCCTATTCTCTTTCTCCTTTGTTTCACCAATATAGCAACAATAACTCTGTGTGTGTGTGTGTGTGTGTGTGTGTGTGTGTGTGTGTGTGTGTGTTTTCAGGGATGGGAAGGGAGTTCAGGAGGTTTTTGGCATGCGATTATTCTAGAACTGTATCCTATAACCAAAACTTGTTCCCTGAAATTGAACTTTTATCATTTTAGTGCACACTTATGCACAAAATAGCTGATTAACTCTGAAACCTAATCTTAGTATCTGTTGAGCATTTATTTAGCTGAGAAGTTGATGCTTGGCGCAGGATTGGAGGATGCTTCATGCAAGAACGCTGATAGAAATGCTCAACTGCTCATCTAGCCACAGTACTTTAACGCTGACTTAGCTCTTTCAGAAACTCAAACACCCTTCTCCCCGGAAGGCAGTTTAGCAACCATGCCTCCTGAAGAGTCACATCACCTGCACATCCCCCCAAACATAAGTAACTTTTCTAACTCTTCCTTCAAGCCACATCCAGGACTCTTTCTGAGAGTTTTAATAACATTTATTCCCCTGTAGGCAGAATAACGGCCTCCCCAAAATGTCCACATCCTAATTCCTGGAACCCATGAATGTGTCATGTTGCATGGCATCTGAGTTGGCCCAATGTAATCATGAGCATCCTTATAAGTGAGAGACAGAGGCAGAAGAGGAGGTAAGAATAATGTGATGCAATGAGCTTTACTGGCCATTGCTGATGGCTATGGGTTGAATTGTGTCCCCCACCAAAATATGTAGAAGTCTTAATGCCCTGTACCTCAGAATATGATCTTCTTCAGAAACAGAGTTTTAAAAAATGTAATCAAGTTAAAATGAAGTCATTAGAGCACACTTTGATCCCATATCACTGATGTCTTCATAAAAAGAGAAAATTGGGGCACAGAGAGACATGCACAGAGGGAAGACTCTGTGAAGAAACATAGGGATAGCACCACATGAAGGTGGAAGATTGGAATAACGCATACGCAAGCCAAGAAATGCCAAAAATTGCCAATAAACCAACAAAATTGCCAAGAGAGTGGCATGGAACTGATTCTCTCTCACGACCCTCAGAAGGAATGATCCCTGGCAACATCTTGATTTTGGACTTCTAGCCTCCAGAACTGTAAGACAATAAATTTCTGTCCATTTAAGCCACTCCTTTTGTGATAGTTTGTTATGGCAGTCTTAGGAAACTAATACACTGACTTTCAAGAAGGAAGGGAGCTGGGACCCAGGAGCCAATCAATGTGAGCAGTCTCTAGAAGCTGGAAAAGGCAAGGAAATGGATTCTCCTCTAGAGTGTGCAAAAAAGAGTGCAGTCCTGCTGACACCTTGACCTCAGGTTTTATGTTATTAACTGAATGTTTGTGTTACTCCCAAAAACATATGTCAAAGCTCTAACTTGCAATGTGACTGTGTTTGGCAACAGAGTCTGTGGGGAGATGATAAAGGTTAAATGAGGTCATAAAAGTGGGGCTATAGAGTTTGTACCTTTATGAGAAGAAGATACCAGAGTGCTCGGTCTCTCCGTACCATATGAGGATATGTAGAGAAGGTGGCCGACTGCAAGTCAAGAAGAGAGTGCTCACCAGAAATCAAATTGACTAGAACCTTGATCTTGGGCTTTCCAGCCTCTAGAGCTGTGAAAAAACACATTTCTGTTGCTTGGGGCCCAGAGTCTGTGATACTTTGTTATGGCAGCCCAATCTGACTGAGACACCTAGTGAGACCCATATTGGACTTCTGGCCTCCAGAACGATAAGATATAAATTTGTGTCATTGTGAGCACTAAATTTTGGTAATTTGTTACAGCAGCAATGGGACACTAATAGTTCCCTGTGTTGTTAAGTTTCTAGTGATGTCTTAGCTATGATGTAGACTGGCATCATGACAAGCATGTTAGTTCATCTTTTAATTATCTTAGCTTACGATACACTCTAGACCATCTATATAGACCTTAGATCAGAAATTCAGCAAAAGGAGTGATTACAAGAATTACAAATGCAGTGACATGCAGTTAAAGGCATAGCATCACATAACCATTATTGCCTTCACTTTACAAGTTTGGGTTTTATTTATTTTGCTTTAAAAACATACTTTTAAAAGATTGTTATGAAATAGTTCTCCTTACTAGAAGAAACTGTTGATTTCGTAACTTAAAAATCTATGAATACAATGTTTCAGAAAAAAAAATGTCAAATGATATGGTGAATTATTGCCATTTGTGGAACATTTCACACCTGTAATTTTATCTGAAGGCTATAAATGTTTCCTGCTGTCCATGAAGCAGGCATAAAGCATAGAATTAGCATTTTGAAGGAGACCAAGGTAGAAAATACACCTTGACAAAGACTGAGAAAAATTTAACAAACATAACCAAGGTCTAAAATGATGTGAAATAAAGTACATTTTATCATCAACCAATAGTTTCAGAGTATACAGTAAACCCAGAACTATGCACTCCTGAGATACAAAAATCTGTAGACTCAGAAAGTTTTTAGTGTAGATGTCCTCAGGTTTCTTCCAGTTCTGCCATGTAATAACTGAGTAGCATTGAGCAAATTTGTAACCCTCCTCTAAATCTTAACACCTTTAAACTTATAAGTTAAATAACTTTTCATTTTTACATTTTAACATCAATAAGCTTATATCTATGTAAAAGCTTTATTTATGTTGTTTGGTTTACCTACATAAAGTATTTAGCACCGTGCTAACATCGAATGAGCTCCTTATGGAGCATTATTTAACTCTTATTCAACCTTTAAGACGTCTCTTAGATTGTCTTCCCTAATATACCTAGTCAGATTTTACCATTATTTCCAATTCCCTTTGACAACACTTGATTTATATCCCCTTTTTAACCAGTTATGTCACGTATCTTACATTATAGTAAGTTTATACATCTGTATCTCTCATTAGACTGGAAACTACTTTGGGTGAGGGATGGAAGTTAGGAAGTTATCTCTTACTTAGCTCTCTGTTTCTACAGTACTTCCACAACTATCTTAAATCCTAGAATATACGAAACATTTAATAAAATCTGCTCAATGAATAGATACTAGCATCATTTAAAATTTTTCTCTTCTTCTGTGTGCTTGGCTCATAAATGACAGAATAGATGTATTTTTTATATGACATAAGAGAACGAAATATGCCAGCAAATTAAATGTGTAGAGAAAAAAATTGTGAAGGAGTTAGAATAATATATTTGCTATTGAAAATTCATTAATTCATTATTATTTATTTCCATGGTGAAATGAAGAAAAGCACTGAGTAGAAGTCATAAACCCTGGGACCTAATCCTGTTCTTCAACTGTTTGGCTCTATTTTTTGGAAAAAGTCAATAAAACTCTTTGGGCCTCTGTTTTTCTTACCTACAAAATGATGTTGAATGGTTTCTAAGATCCTCAAGAATTCTTCCCTTGCTACCGTTCTTCACTTGCTACCATCTTCACTTGCTTTGACTACTCAAGAATTCTTCACTTGCTTTGACTACTTCTATAGGTAAAACTAAAGTATCCATATCTAATGGAATCAGAAGAAACACAGTATGGTCAGAAAGCACTGCGGTTAAATGGCAGCATTTTCCCAGGTTCCAGTGCAAACTTCTGGATCCTGTAAATCATCACCCAGAAGGACACAGTTGCAAGTGATAGCGTCTGAATGTGCAAAGGCCATGTCTAACATTTAGAAAGCTCAATTACCTTCTCTATGCCCAGCCTTTCTTGCATAACTGTGGAACAGTCCTGCGCATAGTCTAGAGCAAACTTGGCCATCTTTATGCATAGTAGAATTTCCCATCATGACGAGATGGCAAAGACTTGTCTCTCCCTGCTCCTCTGCGCTAACTATAGCTATAAACTCTGGAAATAAGCCAATAGAAAATCAAAGGAGAACTTCGGAAGTTGCAAGAGGAAGGCAAACTGGCTAGAGACCCCTGGGCTAGGGATATAGAACAGTGGGAGGACGTCTTTCAACCCCACAGCCAACAGAAGAAGGTGACCTAGACCCAGTGTTTCTTGATTTCCAACCTAAAAACAAAGGGCATCCCAGATTATCTCATTGCTACTGCGTCAAGTGGGAGTATCTCTGACAATACCAGGCAAACTCAGCAGAACCAGCAAGGAGGATCAGTTGGAAACCTTTTTGATAATTAGCAGCTATGAGAAGCACTCTCCTTCCCCACTGGTCCTATGACTCCCCTCCCCAACCCAGAAGCACCATGCATCCATGGGACAAGGTTGATCTCACCACAAGTACCCAGCCCAGGAAGCACTCTGTGCAGTGAGCCTAAGAATCTCTTCACCCTTCTAGAGAGACAAGGCAACCTGGCTTTGATAAGTTCCTTCAGACCCCTCAACTAGCATCATCAGGGACCAGTAGGAGCCCCAGTGGCATGAAATAAACCAAACAGACCAACACAACACCACACAATCTCTGAAAATTAGACTGTAATTGGAATCACAAAAGCAGACTAGGACCTGCATGCCAAGCCTAAACAGGGTGTCTTCCTGTTAAAATAAAATAATTTAAATAAGGCCCAGTGTCTCCGAACATGATATCCAAAATGTTCAGGAAGTGATTTAAAAAAACCCATCATCTGACCTAGAACCAGGTGATCTTGGGTGGCCTCGGCCTGCAGAGCAGCTTGAAGCAGGATTTCGGTTCCTGGCCAGAGACTGAGGCTGGGTCGTGGCAGTGAGAGCAGTAAATCATAGCCACTAGACCAGTGGTCAGTGACAAGGCCCTGGACCTATGGCTTTGTAGAAAAAGAATTCCCACAAAGAAGGAAAGTAGTGAAACAAGTAAAGTACTTACTAGGGGAAAAAAAAGAATTCAGTACATGTGGATAGACACATGAGTGGGCTCAAAGAGAAAGTCACACCCTCGGGGCAGTTTGAATCACTTATATGGGGCATTTCTTCCAGGTTTCCTCTGGCCAGTCGTTTAGATTTGCCTGGTTCAAAGTCTGTGTTTGGTATATCTCAGGATCTTCCCGTGTGTGCGTGCATCTCTTAGCCAAGATGAAGTCTACTGAAGAGGCCTATGGGTAGACTTAGCCACTTGGCATCACTCCCCTTTTGACCTCCAAGGAGCCTTTCTGCACATGTATAGTCGAGGAGGTCTCCTGACTTCAAGAATGAGAAATATGTGGTCTCTTATCTTCTATCTGGGCAGGGCCCACCCTCCTCTCTCAATTGTTCTGTTATTCTTGTCTCAGAGTATCAGTCCACAGGAACGAACTCAAACCATTTGCCCCAGGGACCCATCTATCCCCTGCCTCACAGGGAAATCACAACCTGAATAAGAAAAGAGAATCAACTGATGCCAACATACCTGATGATGAAATGAATAAGATGTTGCAATTATCTCACAAGGATTATAAAGCAGCCGTCATAAAAGAGCTTAACAAATAAATATGAATTCTCTTGAAATGAGAGAGAAACATGGAAAATCTTAGAAATGAAACAAAACTTAGAATTTAAAAAATAGAGATTGTAGAAATGAAAAATACAACAGGCAAAAACTCAGTAAATGGGCTCAATAGTAAAGTGGAGATGACAGAAGACAGACCCTGAATTTGAGGATGGAGCAATAGAATTCATCCAACCTGAACAACAGAGAATATAGGCTCAAAAAAATAAACAAACAGATCCTCAGTGACCTGTTGAAACAATAAAAAAAGATCCAACTTTCTTATCTTTGGAGTCCCGGTGAGAAGAGAAAGAGAGGCAATGAGAGAGTATTTGAAGAAATAAAGGCTGAAAATGTCTCAAATTTGGCAAAAGACACAAGCCTACAGAATCACCCAGTTGGGGAAATACACAGCAAAACACATAATTATACTTCTGAAACTACAGACAAAGAAAAGATTTTAAAATGAGCCAAAGAGAAATAACACATTACCTGAGTCCATGGTGAACATAATGAAGTCACACAATATTTTTCAAGGACTGAAAGAAAACAACTGTCTATCACCGTGAATTCTACATTCTGTGATAGAAAACTCTCCTTCAGGATGAAGGGGTATTAAGGACATTCTCAGATGAAAGCAAACTAAAAGGATTTGTCACTAGCAAACATATCTTAAAGATTGACTAGAGGGACTGGTGCTGTGAAGCAAAGTACAGTTTGTATCAGATTCTATACAGCAATCTGCCCGCAGGAATTTCATATCCCATGGGTGGAGGTTTTATTTAGATAATTCCAGTAAAATAGAGTGAAGTGAAATGATGGAGCCGTTCACGGGGTGCTATGGAGCACATAAAGTAGGGGGGCCTTTGTCTCAAAAGTTGGTGCCTTGAGGAGATGATATCCAAGCTAAACTAGCAGAAAGAAGCTTGAGGGAAAATCTTGGCAAAAGCAGAGGACTACAAAGTGGAGAGCTAGCAATGAGCCGATAATCTCTTGAACAGAGAATAAAGGCTCCAGTCAAGGCTGTCCACCTAAAAAAAAAAATGCACGACCTAAAAGTTGAGAGTTAGTTTTATTCGGCAGACTTTCTGAGGACTTCAAGTTCTGAAGACAGTCGCTCAGATAGCTCTGAGGGACTGATCCGAAGAGGTAAAGGAGGGGCCAGGATATATAGAGGGTTTGGCAACAAAGACCAGGTAGTCGGAACATCAAAAGATTACTGTTTTTTGTGTGTTTTTTGCGGTACGCGGGCCTCTCACTGTTGTGGCCTCTCCAGTTGTGGAGCACAGGCTCCGGACGTGCAGGGTCAGCGGCCATGGCTCACGGGCCCAGCCGCTCCGCGGCATGTGGGATCCTCCTGGACCGGGGCACGAACCCGTGTCCCCTGCATTGGCAGGCGGACTCTCAACCACTGCGCCACCAGGGAAGCCCAAAAGATTACTGTTAATTAAAAGAAAACCAGGTATCTCAAGATAAAGACTTTAGCACTTTTCTAAGTATGGGAAGATGCAAGAGTCTGGGCTCATTGAAATCATTCCCGGGGCTGGGGCCGTTATCCTGTGCTTTTCCGTGGCTGCAGTGGCGGAGGGCTGGGCAGAGGGTAGCCCGTTTTGTCTGCAACCTGAGCTCCCTCAGGGCTCACCATTGCTCGTGCTTGTAGTGGCTTGATGGCTGCAACGCCCTTTGTTTACTGATATAGCAGGAAACATTTTTCATTCACCAGTCTAGGCAAGGACAGAGCACTCGTTAATACTGGGCAGGGGGCTTAGGGAAGTATCATGGGATGCTTTAGAGAAGGACTTTTTACAACAGAAAGAAGTAAAGGAAGGAATTCATTTAGTTATTTCACAGATCCTCTGCAAAATAACCAGAGCCTGGGAAATCACTTCATGGAAATGCATTAGGAGCTAATTGATTTTAATGGAAAAAGAAGAGGCTGGCTTTGTCAAGCTATTGTAACTAGTAGCAAAGAGAAAAACATCCGAACTACCCTTAGGATGCCTTGTAATTTTCTGCAATACGAAAGTTCTTAACTTCTTTCTAAAATAGTGCTACGGCCCCTCTTTTCTTTTTAACTTTCAAGTGACACATTTTGAAACTTAAGAAAAAATAAGTTGCTTGAGTAGTTTAGGATAAAGTTGCTTTAGAGTGAATAGAAGATCTGCATTCCCTTTCTTTTACTAGAAAAAAACGAACATTTATGTTTTATAGCAAAATTTTGTGCAGTTTGGCTACCAGAGGAATTTTTATCTTCTCCACTAAAAACAGAAAGTTTATAAAATTATTTTTTATGCAGAAACATTTGTTTGCCATCCAAGTGAATATGCATCTGTGATATGTACAATAAAATATAATAAAAATGTAATGGTTCATTGGAATTGCTGGAATATAATTGGTGGCACTTGAATAAGTGTCCATCCAGGGCTTCCAGAATCACAATACATTAAGATGCTCTCCCAAAAAGGCCCCAAATAACCAGACCAGTAGTCAAGGGCAAGTCATAATTTTGTCAAGGTCATGTAGGTTTCCTTTGCTATACCGGAGAAAGAACGTCTTCCAGCTCTTCTTTGGAAATAGTCTCACCCATCCCTTCTCCACACCTACTGCTCACCACAGTCCACTCTCTCTCTCTGTGTCTCAGCTAACCGGCTGCTCACTGAATTTTTACCACTTTTTACTATCTCCCAAATCTACCCATTTATCCCACTCTATAGCCTTTATCGAATAAACTTCATTTCTCATGTTACTATCACAGTAGATTCCTGGCTGACCACTGGATCTCTAGTTTCATCCCTTCAAACCATCCTTCAAAGAACTAAAAAAAGTAAGAGGCCTTTATAAAACATGCACTTCATCATATGTTCCCTCTGTTTAAAAGCGTTCAGTGGTCTCCAGTTGCTTTTAAAATAAAATCCAAACCCCGTAGCATGGCCTCAGGGCTTTTACAGGGTGACTCCTGACCATCTTTCTAAGGTTTTCTCCTGCTGGGATTTCCCTCACATCCCATGTTCTGACGAACTGAACTTCTTGCAGTTTGACCTTTGAACGCTGCTTCTTCATATCACCTTGTCTTTGTGCGAACTCTGCCCTCAATCTTGAACACCCTCCCTATGCTTCTTTCCTTTGTCATACTGATGAATTCTTATTCATTTTTTTTTAAGATACCGTATCAGTTTGCTTGGGCTGCCATCACAAAGTACTACACATTGAGTGGCTTAAACAACAGAAATTTATTTCTCACGTTTCTGGAGACTAGAAGTTCAAGATCAAGGTGATAGCATTACTTCTGGGGACTATGAGGAAGAATCTGTTGCATGCTTCTGCCTTAGCCTCTGGTTGTTTTTTGGCAATCTTTGGTGGTCCTTGACTTGTAGAACTCAGATTTCTGCCCTCATCTTCACAGGGCATTCTCCCTGTATGCATGTCTGTGTTCAAATTTCCCTTTGTATAAGGACACCAGTCATATTGGATTAGTGCCCAGCCTAATAACCCCATTTTAACTTAATTACTTCTGCAAATAAGCTATCTTCAAAGAAGGTCACATTCTGAGGTACTGGGGGCTAGTACTTCAACATGTGAATTTTGGGAGGACACAGTTCAGCTCGTAACACTCAGTTCAAAGGAAACCTCTATGACATCTTCTATAATCCTTCTCTCACGTAAAGAATCTTCTTTTTGCCTTTGTTTACTCACTGTACCTTTTAAACAGTTTTAAAATAACACCTATTACTGTGAATCACAATTGCTGGTTTACACGTTTTGTGTACTAATGTGTATTATTGTATATTACATTTCCTAATTTACTATATTGGGAATTCCTTTTTTAAAAACAGAACATCTTTTTGTTTTTTATTCCCAGCACTTATTATAGTGTCTAGGTTATACATTAGTTGCTCAATAAATGTTTATTGGATGAGTAAGTGAATGAATGTGTAAATTGGCATATTGTAATCTACTCAAGTTCAGAGAAAAATTTCAATTTCTAAAAATAAAAATGTTTAAAAATAGATTAAAGTACAATTGACTTCAAAATCAAATAAATTATTAAATTCATTATCTCATGAAATTAATGGATTAGTTTTTAAGATTTCAAATGTGAAACTTAGGAATGAGTGAAGCATGAATTTTATTTAATAATACTTTTCAGTTGGCATCATGTTTTAAAATCTTTAAACTTGGGACATCTAGGCAAGAGCTGCTGGTCAATGTCAAATTTATGTGGTGCTTTATACTTGCACTCTCTTCCTAGAAGCTATCATATTTTATCCTCAGAACCCCCTTATTCTATGGAAATTATTATTCCTATTGCAAAGATAAGAAAATTGATATTTTGAGATGTTTGGGACTTTTCCAAGAATTAGAACTAAAAGCCATATCTTCTGATATCTTCCTTGCATATAAAAAAATTTTATGTTTGCAAAAATATATGCTCATATCTTTTCTACCATTACTGAACTATATATTTTAATACTTTTAAAGTAAAATTTAAGTCAAAGAAAGATGAGTATAATCAACTATATTCACAAATTGTCTAACAGTCCATAAACTGAGGAGTGAAAATTTTACTTTTCTTTTCTCCCCGAGATGTGTATGCTTCATGGAACTTCGTTTGATCTTTATGTTCATCGGAACATAGACCTAACTGCAGAGCGAGAGAATAAATGATGATACAAACGGTGTTTTCACAAAGTGCAAATGAAAGTGCTCTCAATAACAACCTGGTTTAGATCAGGAAGACTGGCAGAAATAAGAAGGGGCCCAGAGACAGTTTAGATGAGAACAAAATTATTTCACCAGTAATATAATCTGTTTTTTCCTTTGAGCAGAATGTTCCATCACAAGAAGAAGAATAAAAGAGAAATTAAAACGTTTGGAACCTCTGTTATCTATAAACCTTTAAGGTTGTGCTTACCTAATTGGATTATAATGAAACATAAACAATGAGGGTCTGGCCGTGACATTGGGCAGATACAGTAATCATCTGGGTTCCAACTGCTGGGAAAATCTCCACCAGACACTTCCCAAGTTCACTCACAAGATAATTCTCCCCCAGGGTAATCAACAGTTCTAAATAACAAATCAAGAGAAGATGAATTGTATTTCAAGGTTAACTCAGCACACTTCTCACAGATTTAAAACAGAGAAACATGATCTATACTTAGAGCAGAAGGTCTGGGTCCACCTCACTATTTTCAATGTTCCCTTAATTCTCTTCACTTTTAAGCACTTCTTTAAATCACACACCAATACATTCATAAATTTCCTCTGGTTTTTCCATGATGCCCAGCACAATGTCAAGCATAAAGGAAGTGTTTAATGAATAAATATAGATGGGTGGATATCTGTTTAGGGTTTTAGAATAAAATGATCATAGTTTCCAAAGCACATTCAATTTATCCCATTTAAACTTTGTAACATTGAAATGAAACAGATTAAATGACCTTTAAAAAGGCATAATGGGGCTTCACTGGTGCCGCAGTGGTTGGGAGTCCACCTGCCGATGCAGGGGACGCGGGTTCGTGCCCCAGTCCGGGAAGATCCCACATGCCGCAGAGCGGCTGGGCCCGTGAGCCACGGCCGCTGAGCCTGCGCGTCCGGAGCCTGTGCTCCGCAACTGGAGAGGCCACAACAGTGAGAGGCCCGCGTACCGCAAAAAAAAAAAAAAAAAAAAAAAAAAGGCATAATGATGCGTGACTCCGTGTCCCTTTAGAAAACAAAGGGCAGTCACCGTCAGGGATTGACCCCCTGCCTCTCAGCCTGGAGGAACTATGTGGTTTATACCTCACAGAGGGCAGGCTGGTTGCTTAGCTAGAGCCTCAGTCATTAGGAGAGGAGGTCTGGAGCAAAATGCTTTAGTCCACTTCCTTCCATTCCTGTTACTACGACTGCCACCCAAATCTCCCTTACCTATTTTTTGAAGTTCTGTATTAGCTGCCTAAGCAGTCTCCCTTCATTCACCCTCACGTGTTTTCTACAGTTCCTCTGAAAGTGACCTTTTAAAAAAGCACCTCTGATTTTGTCAGTCCTCTGTTTGGGGAGGTAAAGTCCTTCCACAGCTCTTACAATAAAGACCACAGTCCAGGACCCGCAGTGCCCTGCATGTTTAACCCCGCCCACTTCCTGTCCATCACCGCGTCCCGTCTCCCCCAGGCTCTCCACACTAAACTAAGCTAGAGTGAACTTCGTCATATTTCGTGACCCTGCTAAAGTCGCCTGCCTCATGTTCTCCACGTCCCGATGTATGATTGGCCCCCTGCTCTGACGCTGCCAAGCTGGCTGCGATCGTTTTATCCTCCAGGTCCAGCTCAATGTCATTTCCTCTGGAAGTCTTCCCTTTCTTTCCAGTCTGGGTTAGGTCTTCCAGATTAGCTAGAGATGTCCTCCCTGGTAACACTCAGCACATTTATATTTGTGGTTATAACGTTTTTTAACCCCCATTCCCAGCCTTCCTCCTTCTCCAGCTCATCAACAAATCCCCAGTACCAATTACATGCATAACCCTGAGTAGATGATTCATAAACATTTATTGAATTAAATAAATCTCTTTTCACTGTTTCAGCTCTACTGAGCAATTTTTAATAACTTTTCTCTTTTCCCCTAGACATTTGCATATTCTGGATCCTTTTCCTCCTGGCTTTTTTTCCCCTCTGCCCAAGCTCATTTGCTTACTTGGGACTCCATGAGAACCCAGTTTAAATGTCACTTTTTAAGAAGGTGTTGATCTGAAACAAATAGGCTGCCAGTATGTGTCCAGCAAAGATGGGTTTATTTGGGATTAGCAGCAAATTACAATTCGGTGTCTGCAACCAAGGCCAGCTGCCTGCAAGTCTTCATCTGGCAAGGGAAGGAGAAAGCTTTTATGGAGAGAAAAAAGGAACTTGGGAGGGCTACAGTAAACAAAACGTCCATGGCTTTTCATTCCTTGAGTGTTTGCCAGGGAAATCTTTCTTCTTCCTGTTGGGCTCTGCCCTCATGGAAGGGAGTGAGAGCTCCCCCTTCTGGTCTCACAACTCTATTTAATTCAGGTTTCTGTTTCTTAATTTTTACAAAGTCTAGTCTTGGTTTTTGATTCGATATTTGAGAAAATAACTGAAACATTTATTATATTTTGAAAGTAATAACAGCGTGCCAATATGTCATTAACACTTACCTAAGATTGTAATATATGATAATGGTGATAATTACTTGAAACTAAAATATATTTGGAACATTAAACCTAGTGTTTTTCACAAAAGAGAACCTTTTGTTTTGTTTTTGTTTTTATTGCGGTACGCGGGCCTCTCACCGTTGTGGCTTCTCCCGTTGCGGAGCTACAGGCTCCGGACGCGCAGGCTCAGCGGCCATGGCTCACGGGCCCAGCCACTCCGCGGCATGTGGGATCTTCCCGGACCGAGCACGACCCCGCGTCCCCTGCATCGGCAGGCGGACTCTCAACCACTGCGCCACCAGGGAAGCCCAAGAGAACTTTTTGAAATTAGGTTGATATGATGCACTTCCACACAGTAGGTTGACAACATTCAGAAAAGAGTGATCAGGGTTAAATTTTCATTAAATAAATAAACTGCTCTTCATGAGACAATTTATAGACCATGGCATTAGACGATTCCTGTGGGTCTTTCCAGCAGAGAGCTGTACTACAAACAGGCCGATAATAAGATCTCACTAACTTTCGTGATTCCTTGAATACTATTACTGTTAATATCTTGGTAAATAAGGTTCACATACATTTAAGGTTTTCAATTTCTTTGAATCACATTCTCCATTAACTATACTCTTCCTGGCAATACAAATGAGGTTACATTTTCACTGAATCAAGCTTTGTAAGTATTTTATATTTTGTAGCAGTTTGATTTTATTAATCAAGGATAATGTAAAACATTTAATGGAAGCATTTGGGAATCTTAAATGTGTGTAGTGTAGAGAAGATATATTTAGGAGATAGTGACAAAATTAATAGCAATAAGAACTAGTGTATTGTGAGCGGTAGAATGGATGAGAAATCATTTGATATCTTTAAAATGAGCTTTTTTCCAGATTAATATCTTTTTTTTCCAGTTATACATTCTCAGGGTAGACAATACAGAAAAAGCTAATGATATCACCATGCAGAGGTAATTGACTAGAACATTAAAATTTTGCTGTATTCTAATATATATAAGAGAGAAACCGTATATATATATATATATATATGGTTTCAGAATTATAATCATAAATGATTTGCACTTTTAAAACCTTCTTTTCTCATTTAGTATTATTAGTATATTAGTATTATTTAGCATATTTAAAATATCCTTCTGAAATACACACACAAAACGTACTTTTCCCTTAAAAGCAAACATGATTTTAATGCTACCATAATATTCTAATTTTGACTAATTTATTGATTAATTCTCTAATCATTGGATACTCAAGAAATTTCTCATATTCTAACATTATGAATAGCAACTTGAAAAGATTTGTGTATATGCTTGAATATTTTATTAGCATGGCTTGCTAAACATGTAGTTACTCGATCACAATTTATATATATATATATATATATATCTTTAATGCTTTTGATATTATTGCCAAATTGCTTCCCTTTACGGTATACAGTTTAATCATTTCTTTCTGAGAATACCATTTTTCAACCTAGGCTCACCAATGCTGGGTACTATTTCAAAACATTAAGTCGACTTTGAAAAGGTAAATCAAGGGAAAATAGTTTGAAAAGGCAAATCAAGGGACAAAATCTTTACCAGTGGTAAAGTTTCCATTGTATGTCCTTAGATGTCAGTAAAACAATCTTACAGAGAAACAGAAATTTGCATGGAATGGTAATAAGAGCCTGGGGTAACCTGTCTGCAGGTTAGCTAGGACTTTGTAACTTGACCTGGGGATGGTGTAAATTGCAATCTAAAATAGCTTTAAAATGCCCCAAAGAGAAAACAAAGCAAGGAAGCAAAGGTGGAAGGAAGGTAAGGAGGGAGGGAGGGAGGGAGGGAGGGAGGAAAGAAGGGAGGGAGTTTCCCCAAGTATTCCATCTAATTTTATTTGTCTGACCTCTAACTTCTATCTTGCATCATGCATGAGATTTGAGGAGTGGGGAGAGAGATGTGAGCAAAAAATGCTGTAAAAATCTTGGATTGAAAATAAAACAGCAAAACAAGGGAATGTATGCCACTTATACATATTTGAAAAGGTTAATTCTGAGGATTATAACTACATCATTTCTTCACGTAGACAATTTCCTTTTAAAAACGTCCTCCAGGAAAATCACTCTGTGCTGAACCAAATAAGAGCTACACCTACTTACAGAAATATAGCTGTAACAGACACACACAGACACACACACACATTCACAGTTTGAATTCAACTTCTGTGGATTCAAATGTACTGAGAATGACAGCTATCACAAAAATCAAAACATACTTTTTGCACTCTACTTGCCCACTCTAAGAGTATGACTGCCTTGTCATTGAAATAAAGCAGAAAATATGGAATTTTGAGTTTGTATGTGCTTACAAAAGATAAAAACAAAGGAAGAACTTGTAACCACTCCCATTTACTCCTCTGCCTGTTTATTCAGAGAATCAATGCTTTTCCTCTTCAACCCAGTCATTGAGGATAAAACTGGTAACTTTGCAATCAGTGTTCTGGTTATTCCAATAATGGCAAATGATGAAGCATTATCATTAGCAAATATTTTTACCTAAATAGAGGGTGACTAAATATAATCCCTTTAAGAGATTTTGGTAGGAAATAGGAAAACAAATGTTGACATTTCAGTATATATGTGGCCAAACAATGAGGAAGAAGCAAGCAGTTACCTGACGGAAAAGCCAAGGTGAGTGCTTATGTAGTCCCTGGCTACAGTTTCTACAGGCAGTACTGGAGGGCAACCAGTGTGCTTGACCTATGTCAAGATAGACCTGAGGACACAGCCAAGAGTGAGGGGCTGCTTTGGTGAGCTCAGGTGAGGAGAGTGGCATTTGGGAGTTGCCTCAAGGAACAGGTAAAGCTTTAACCTCAGTCCTACAACCTAAATTTCCCACACACCAAAATTTGTGCCTTTGAAAATCACCATCTAATCTACTATAAACACTTAATATTTTCCTTGAGTTCCCCGAAGAACTTTTGAGAGGTCTTACAGTATGTAATAAAATGACAAGGTAATAAAGGAAAAAATACAATGGTGAGTGGGTGGGGTCGGTGAGAGGGGAATGTAAAAAGTTCTGCAAAATGAAACTCAGAAACAGTTGTCAAGCTTGTTCTCGAACATGATTTGTATTTGTATTGAGTCAGAGACATTATTCCCACAGGGGAATGGTTAACAATTCATCAGTTCTTTTCTCAGTAATTGAAAGCCTCTCAATTATACTCTGGTAAAGTACAGAATCTGAGGAAAGGATTGCTGAATATGCACACTCAGATCAGTATTTAAAAAGTGAGCTATGTCTTCAAACCTATGGTAACAGGCACAGTTACAGCTGAGATTTTTAAGGAACAAGTTCTGTGGTCCTTTGCTTATAGTTTGAAAAATGGCTTAGTTATAACGTTTTTACTTAAATTCTAAAGACAACAGACATCTTATGAGGTCTAAATATCCAACTCATTAGGACCCCTTGTATTTATACAGTACATTGTTGTACTGATACTACGGAAAATAGAATTGAGAAATAATTAAATTATTTGACTTAGAGTAACACAATAGCTGATTTTCTTGAGCATTTACTATTATAAAAATTAATAAGCAGAAAACTCAATTTAAATAGGTTTGGGAGGCCAGGAGGGGGAGATTTATTTCATGCCTTCTGGCAATAGCAGAGGCCAACAGGAAGAAGAAAGGCTTCCTCTTCTTACCTGGCAGGAGCTCAGCCAATGAGAGACTGTCACAACTCAGCCAATGAGAAGCCACTGTACTTCAAACTCTCAATTCCTCCAAAGGATCCTTAGTTTAACATAGCTCTCCCAGCTTCCTTTTCTTCTATATGAAAGAGTCCTCTTCTCCTTGTTACCAGAGACTTGCACATAGCTCACCATTGTTGCAGACCCTGAACTGCAATTTTCTGTTGATTCTAAATAAACCCAGTTTCTAACTTGGCTGTCTATTTGTTTTAGGTAAACACTATGTTCCACTCAACAGTGCTAAATACTTTAAAAACATTACCTCTATACTACTCAGAACAACCCTGTGAAATCAATAGTATTTTTATTCATATTATAGATTCAATAAGTGAGCACTAGTTCAGTAACTAAGTTATGATAGCTCATAACTGGTAAATAGTCAACAATCCACTTGAATTAAGGTTTTATCATGAAACTTTTCTATGGCCATGGTTGTTTAATTTTAATTAAGCAAAATTTAGCTCAGGGATTGTGAAAGTTAGAGATAGTAGCTATTCATCTTTGCAGCTATTTTCTTGTTTGCAATTTTTGAGTGTTCTAAAATATACTTTTATTGTTGGCTTACTGCAAGAATTTGTAATGGCTTTCATACTGGGCCTTTGGAGAATTCAATAATTGAACATAAAGGGAGCTTTAGGTTTTTCTCTTTCCAAGAAAAGAAAAAAATTCTTGAAATGTTATTCCTCATCTGTCGAAGCATTTACCACATATCTCTCCTCTTGTTTTAACTGTATTTTTGAGGACTCAGCTAGAAAAAATGAACCTATGATAAAAGGCATTGAGTTATGGCATGTTTTCTTCCAATCGATGTCAACACATCTAACTTGATCAGTTTACAACTCTTAGTAAGTTGTCTTGTAAATGTCCATATTGAGGTTTGAAGTTAGAGCTCTATTATCATCTACCGTGTTCATCACGATCACAAGCATCTTGCAAAGTATGCCCCTTTTCATGGAAGGCAAACAAATAGTTGTGGGACTAATTAATAAAAATGAATAAACTCTTACTGAATGACTTTGTGTGTATATCACTTAGCACATACCTAGCATAAAACTGTTGACCATTGTCATTATTATAATTAGCCAGTATGATAGCAACTCATATCTTAGAATGTTTTGTAATCTTATGGGGAAGATGGAATAAGTTCAGAAGCACAAATAGAGATTCAAACTCTTTTTAAATAATCGAGGTCATAAAATTTAATTTGCATGGCCCTAAGTGTTTTGTGCACTTGGTCCCTTTTGCCTATTAAATTGTAAGACATTCCAAGATGTTTGCTTACGGTTTGTAGGATAAAATAATAATAATACCCTAAATGTGTAGGATTCATTTTACAAATTACAAAACCATTGTCATGAAATATAAAGCTCTGTTATGGTCCACTAGATTGGTCTTCAGCTTTTAAGAACAGTATTTCTCAGTGTGTGTGAAAAACATTGGCCACTTGCTTTAGAACAACTTGTGGCATTTTAAGACGTACAGTTTTTGAGGAAAGCGTTCTTAAATTAAGCTTCCAGTTTTAAATGATTTAATCTTTAAAAAAATTTCTTCATAAGAAAATAGATTCTCCTACTAGTTCTTTCTTATTTTATAGAAGATATTAGATATGTTTAGCCTCTCAAGTTGCAGTCCTCATTATCCAAATTGCTTCATTGTAAATACAGGTAAAACCATAATTATGGACCATGTTTAGGTTATGGTGTAAACTTTGGTGTTTAAAGTTTGGAAACAATTTTCTTAGAAAAGAGGTTCTGGCCACTTCCTTCAGAATAACCGAGGATGTTTTGAGACAGGCAAATCCTGGGTCCCTTGCAAATCCAACTGCATTAGTATCTCTGAGGGTGGGGCTCAGTAATCTCTACTTTAGGAAAACAAATTAGTGATTTTTACCCACACTAAAATCAGAAGAAAAAGCTTATTTCTTTGCTCTTGAGCTCAGGGCTGTGATTGTTTAGAGCCAGAGCATCTGCTGGGGAGCCACTAATTGCTAGCATGACTCCTTCTCCAATAAGTCATTCTTTGCTAAGACAGTGCAGTCCTGGACAAGGTCAAAAAACTCTGAGGCTTTCCTAGGTGCCCTACCAGACCAGTTCCCTTCCATCACATCCCTGGAGGGCAGGAATCTAGAATGGGCCATGCATAAGATGGGGCTACTCCAAAACAGAAGGCATAGAACTGATACTGTGAAAACAGACAGTTGCTTTATTTAATTACTGTCCTGGTGCCTGTCTGAATTATGAGAACTCAATGTTTCTAGAATGATTAGTAAATAGAAATTTCTAATTAATTAATTAACACAGGCTTAAACAGAAACTTTTTTGTGTTTCTATTTCTGCTAATAACAGAGAAACTGAAAATCTTGCCTGAATCAACCAGCATCATCAAACTGAATGCTAATGATTTTCAGTAGATGTATGGACAGGGTGACCATATATACTGGTTAGTCTAGGATGGCTCTGATCTAATCCTGATCTTCTGGTTGAATCAATAATAGCTTCTTTCCCTCTCAGTAGTGTCCTGGTTTTGATGACAAATGATGCAGTCATCTAGTCTAAAGATGCATCTCTATAGAAGGTTGAGTAGAGTGTGACATATCCATGAATTTGTGTGCATTTTAATTTTTTAATTAACTTTTTTCTTCCACTCTTATTGAGATATAATTTATATACAGCACTGTACACATTTAAGGTGCGCAGCATGATGTGACTTACATACATCATGAAATGATTATCACAATAAGTTTAGCGAACATCAATCATCTCATATAGATACAAAATTAAAGAAAAAGAAAAAATATTTTTCAGTATGATGAGAACTCAGGATTTACACTCTTAACTTTCACATATAACATACAGCAGTGTTAATTGTATCAGACATGTTGTACATTACATCCCTAGTACTTACTTATGTTATAAAGGGAAGTTGGTGCCCTTTGATCACCTTCATCCAATTCCCCCTCCCCCCACCCCCACCTCTAGAAACCACAGATCTGATCTCTCTGTGAGCTTGTGTGCTTGAAGTAAAATTGACCTACAACACTATGATAGTTCCTGGTGTACAACATAGTCATTCAACATTTCTATACATTACAAAATGGTCGCCATGATGTCAGTTACCATCTGTCACCACGCAAAGATATTACAGTATTTTTGACTATGTTCCCCATGCTGTATATTTCATCCCCTTAACTCATTTATTTTGTAACTGAGAGTTTGTACCTCTTAATCTACCTCACTTATTTCACTCATCCATTTCACCCTCCACTGGAAATTACCTATTTGTTCCCTGTATCTATGACTCTGCTGTCGTTTTGTTATATTTATTCTTTTTTTTTTATATTCCACATATAAATGAAATCATACAGTATTTGTATGTCCATGTCTACCAATGGACACTTTGGTTGCTTCCATATCTTGGCTATTGTAAATAATGCTGCAATGATCATAGGGGTGTATATATCTCTTCAAATTAATGTTTTGTTTTCTTCAGAAAAATACCCAGAAGTGGAATTGCTAGATCGTAGGGCAGTTCTAATTTTAATTTTTTGAGGAATCTCCATACTGTTCTCCATAGTGGCTGCACCAATTTATATTCCCACCAACAGTGCATGAGGGTTCCCTTTTCTCCACACCCTCACCAACACTTGTTATTTGTTGTCTTTTTGATACTAGCCATTCTGACAGATGTGAGGTCCTATCTCATTGTAGTTTTGATTTGCAGTTCCCTGATGATTCGTGATGTTGAGCATCTTTTCATGTGTCTGTCAGCCATCTGTATAGCTTCTTTGGAAAAAATGTCTCTTGGGGACCTCTGTGTGTATATTTTCAAAAATCAAATGTATGATTTCTTTATTTCATGAAAGCTGAATTGTCAGGAAAATGTTTTCCAGGTAACTGAGGTTTCTGGTAATTTGAATTCTGATCTCTTGAAATTTCCTTATGCTATATTGGTCTTTTTGTTTTGGACTTTTTAAACATTCCAGTGAGTGTTTAAAGCATTCTGATTCTGGTGAATTAGAAGCACCTTATGACTTGTGTCCCCCAGGCACTGAGCTATAAAAGTAGGATCATTTACTTACCCATAATTGGGAACTAAAGTAGTTTGATTTTATTTAGAAGTCTTTTGGGGGCTTCCCTGGTGGCGCAGTGGTTGAGAGTCCGCCTGCCGATGCAGGGGACATGGGTTCGTGCCCCGGCCCGGGAAGATCCCACATGCCGCAGAGCGTCTGGGCCCGTGAGCCATGGCCGCTGAGCCTGCGCGTCCGGAGCCTGTGCTCCGCAAGGGGAGAGGCCACAGCAGTGAGAGGTCCGCGTACCGCAAAAAAAAAAAAAAAAAAGAAAAAAGAAAAAAGTCTTTTGGAAGGAGTTGAATTGAAAAGCAGATGGGCCTAAGCACTCTGAAAGTAGATGATAGAAGACAGCTTAACAACAAAGGACAGATGAAAAGGCAAAGCAAAATGATTGTGCTTCACACCAGGGAAGACATTTGGCACTTTCTATTTAAAAGGCTCTTTGTGACCATTAATTCGTTAATCCTAACAATCTCCTGGTAGAATACATCAGCGTTATTATCACTTGCTGCAGATGCAAAACATGAAATACTGAAAGATTTAGGGGTTTAGTAAGAATTGAAAGTTAATGAAAGAATAAGAACTGGGTCTCTCTTGGGCAATTCTATTCAGAGTCCACCAGGCCAGAGTCTCTGTAGTGTAGTCAACATACTGCTCTCTGATTACAGAACAGCACCCTGAGGAATGCCCAACTCTGATAAGAAAAGATCATCTCAAAACTACTTTGAAAGCTGAATGGAATATGCGAATTGGTGAAGGCATATGGAGGTGCTATTTTTGTCTCAGACCTCCACGGAGAGAAAGACATGGTTTAGTTTTCTCTGAAAGGAGACATGCACTAAGGAAAATTAGCAATTGGCCTTTGTAAGGGACTTTACACTGTATCACCTTACAACAAAGAGTAATAGAGAGGGACCAAGGAATTTGTGTTTTGAACTGCAAATTTCCAAAATATGCTTTGAAACAAACTACTGGGATCATCATCAGAAGAAAAAAAATCACTGCAGTTTTCTTAAACTGAGATAAAAATATGAGAGGGAACTGGTTAACTTGAAGAAAAGTCAGAATTAGTTAAACATTTGTTCTTCTACCTCATACTAACCAGTCAATTTTCAGTCAATTCAGTGAAGAAGCACAATGATAAAATGCTGTTAAATGGTTTGTAGAGAAAGAATAAATGACAGATTCTTTCTGAAATTTTCAAATAGACTGTAGTATTGAGAAGTTCTCCTCTGGCAGTCAAAAAGTTTTCCTACTTATATTATCTTGGGATAGGGAGTTCCTTAGAAGAAAAGATAGACTCCTAACATATACTTACCTCAAAAGAAATTCCAGATGTATTATACATTTAAATGAAAAAAGAAAAGTACTGAAAGAAAATACATATGATTAAATAATTTGGGGATGGAAAACATTTATTTAAGCTTGTCACATAGGTAGATACATCGGGAAAATTAATATATTTTCTATGTAAACATGGAAAACACAGTAAATAAAGTTAAGACAAAGAATAACTTGGATATGTGATGGGATGGAGGAGGTAGCTAAAGCTATGGTGGCAATCATTTTGCAATATATAAATGTATCAAGTTCCTTGTACACTTTAAACCTACACAATGTTAATTATATCTCAGTAAAGCTGAGGAAAAAGTAAAAAATGAAATAATTTAAAAGAAAAAAATAACTTGGAGAAGCATTTCCAGTGTATCATGAATATCATTAATGGATTGATGTCATTAATATACAAAGAGCTCCTAAAAATCAATAAGATAGATGAATATCCAATAGAAGGATTGACAAACGAAATAAATAACAAAAGAGGAAATATAATTGGCTGGTAAAATTTTTATAATGCCTAACCTCATTAGTAATCAAAGGAAATTTTATTAAAATAAACAATAATTAGATTGACAAAGAAGAAAAATAGTACTACTGCCTAGTGTTAACATGCATTTAAATAAAAGGTATATCCTAAAAATTGAATTGGTAATTAGTAACAGGTGTCTAGGGAGTAATATAACAATATGTATTGAAAGCTATAAAAATATGTATGCTTTTGGGCACAGATATGCTATTGAAATAATATATCTTGAGGGAAAAATTATCAAACACAAATCTAAGTATAAAGGTGTTTAACAAAACAATGTTCATAACATCCCAGATAATGGAAACAAAAGTAATTGATTGACTAAGTTATACATTGTATAATACTATATATAGCCGTTAAGAAAAGAAGAAGAAAAAGGATAAGTTGGAAGAGATACAGGAGGAGGAGGAGGGGGAGGAGGAGAGAGCAACAGTACACAACCCTATAAAAACATTAGATTCGGGCTTCCCTGGTGGCGCAGTGGTTGAGAGTCCACCTGCCAGTGCAGGGGACGCGGGTTCGTGCCTGGATCCGGGAAGATCCCACATGCCGCGGGGCGGCTGGGCCCGTGAGCCATGGCCGCCGAGCCTACGCGTCCGGAGCCTGTGCTCCGCAACGGGAGAGGCCACAACAGTGAGAAGCCCGCGTACCGCAGAAAACAAAACAAAAACAACAAAAAAAACCCCATTAGATTCATTCTACAAAGTGTGCTGAGTCAGTTCTCAGGGAGCCATGTAAATTGGCAGAAACTTTGTGGACCTGACAACCTAGGTGTTCTTTGGTCTATACCAAGAGGACTATCTGGTGGTTATTCTCAAGCAACAAGCTTCAGGAGGAGCTTTAAAGCTGCTTTTCTGTCACATCCCATCCTTGCTCATGTGGCTGCCCTCAAGCTCCAAGGCAAGATAATCCTGAAAATATTCATCTGAAAAGTACTGGTGAGGAAATTTATCTTTGGGCAATTAAAGTCATCTTTTTTGAAAGAACAATATGTAAAAATTATATTCAGTAGGTTCCAGCAGGTATGACTATGCCTTTTAGCCTTGCTCTAAAGTAAACAGTAAATTGTGTAGGCACCCTTTCATTCTGCATTACATATACACTTGGATTCCAAGATTATCTTCACCAGACCAAGAAAGGGGCAAAATTCCCATCAAAACATTTATTTACCTAAAAGAGACATTCAACATGACACTCTAATTTACTAGTGCCATGTAATTGTGAATCTCTGGGAGGCATTATCTGGGTTTTTGTGATGCAATTTCAGCTTCTCTTATTCAGGGAGGGGATTTTAGAATTCACAGCATAGATTCACATAGAGCTGTGGTTCTCAAACTTAAGCATGCATCTGAGTCACCTAGGGAACTTGTTAGAACACAGATTTCTGAGTCCCAACCCCCAGAGTTTCTATCTCAGGACTCGGTAGGTCTGGGGTGGGACCCAATTTTGCACTTCCAAATTTCCAGGCGATGTTGATGCTACTGATCTGGGCACCACACTTTGAGAACTACTGACATCAAGAAATGAGCAACAGGGCTTCCCTGGTGGCACAGTGGTTGAGAGTCCGCCTGCTGATGCAGGGGACACGGGTTCGTGCCCCGGTCCGGGAAGATCCCACCTGCCGCAGAGCGGCTGGGCCCGTGAGCCATGGCCGCTGAGCCTGCGCGTCCGGAGCCTGTGCTCCGCAACGGGAGAGGCCACAACAGTGAGAGGCCCGCGTACCGCAAAAAAAAAAAAAAAAAAAAAATTGTGTAAATAGAAACTCAAGGAAGTCACAGTAGGCAGCACAGCTAGAAAGGCAGAAAATGGTGCTCGTGGAGACAGCTGTACACAGCTCCAGAATTCTGTCGTTAAGTGGTTGCTGTCTTTTTCTTTTCATTTAACTTCTGCAATCAACCATTCAAATACTATTGCTAGCAGCCAACTACATATTTGAAGCTTAATAATCTTTCAGAATCTCCAGAACTATGTCAGTATTAAGGATCACAGTTAGTGATTACCTTATGGGGTACAGAGTTAAGGCAGTAAAATCTCCACCTTTTCAAAGATCAGATTTCTGGAATTCTGTAATGTTTCGATTTGTAAACAACAAAACACGTTTTGAAGTTTAAAAAGTAGATCCCAAACACTTAGGAAAAAATGAAAATGTATGAGGCAAGGAGTAGTGGAAATAACCAACATGAATGACATGTGACATGTTATTTAGTAATGGACTAGAGTGCAGTGGCATTCTCCGGCTCCTTTGGTCAAATCACGCGCGCGCATATGTGTGTGTGTGTGTGTGTGTGTGTGTGTGTGTGTGTGTGTGTGTGTCTGGTTGAGAACTCGTCACAATCAGGTCACAGTTTTAATCTCTAAAGCTGAATGATTAACATAAGCATTATGGATTACTTTTTGGATACAATTAAATAAGAAAAGGGTTTATCATGCTTTTCTTCTTTGTGGTCATTGACATTAAAGTTTGTGTTTTTGTCTATTTATTCCTAAAAATTCTCAGTAAAGCTTTCCCATTCCCATAACTCTGAAACCTTGCCTCATCATACATTTTTTAACAACGTTCACTTGATGACCCTTCCTTCCTTTAACCATACATACGATCAGACATTTAATTGTTTAACATGCCGTAACTGATGCCTTCTTGTTCTGTTTCAGGGATCATTTCTCTCATCATTCATTAGGCCTAGAAGTCTAATATTAGAGGGAACACATTTTCCCTCCTCCTGGTTTCCTAGAGAAGAGATTTTGATGCCCTTTTTGCCTCTCTCTGTCCCTTTATCAGTCTGTTTCTGCCTGAGTTACCCAGAGCAATGTTTCTTTTTGGAACCATTTTGACAAGTTTGTTCTGTTCCATCCGTATTCCTCTAGGGAGCAAGATGCCTGCAGTGCACGTTAGTTTTGCTGCTACTTATGGGGGAAATGGTTCTTCTCCAGGGAAGCTTCCACAATCTTATGTTGCCTTGACTAGGTGGTTAAATCTAAAGAATTCTGGAGCTCAGGATTAAAAAACCCTCTTTCTTAATGGCCCTGAAGCCATGTCTTCTGATCTCGCCTCTATTAGTAAAAGAAAATAAAGAGAAACTTTGCTTCATAACCTGAGCAGGGAAGGGAGATGCTATCAATTTTGGCCATCACAGACCCTAATACCCAGCATAAATCTCAGTTTAATTTCTCTTTTTTTTTTTTTTTATTTATTTTTGGCTGCGTTGGTTCTTCGTTGCGGTGCTCAGGCTTCTCCTTGCGGTGGCTTCTCTTGTTGCAGAGCACGGGCTCTAGAGAGCAGGCTCAGTAGTTGCGGCTCACAGGCTCAGTAATTGTGGTGCACGGGCTTAGTTGCTCCACGGCATGTGGGATCTTCACAGACCAGGGATCAAACCAGTGTCCCCTGCATTGGCAGGCAGACTCTTATCCACTGTGCCACCGGGGAAGTCCCACAGTTTAATTTTTATTCCTCTGGACCTCTATGGACTTTATATCATTTGTAAATCCTTCTCTATCTTTCTCTTCCCACGCTAGGCTTATGGTTTCTCTTGCTTCCCCTTGCCATTATATGGCGATGCATGTGTGGCTAGCTATATGATACCATGTGGATGTACACATCTAACCTTCTTTGTCTAGTTCCCTCTGGATACTGCTTTCTTGATTATTTATTTGGCTTCTTTGCTTTGTTTCTTCTTCTTTCAGTGGCAGCTCCAGACTGTTTTTCATCAATCTTGCCAAACTATGAAACCTCTTTCCTCTACTTAGCTGTGGACTCCTGTGTAAAACCAGTGTTTGATATCTAATACAAACAAAAGAAGTGTTAGTAAATAAGGGACAAGAAAGAAAACAACATCAAAAATTAAGTAGGATGATAAAGATATAATTTTAAATCACTAATAAAAATATGTATTAGTCAATAAATGGATTAGGCCACCTGAATAGACATCTGAAAAAAAACTGTATTTCTACATCACACTTTACACAAAATAAATGAAGGTAGGTTATATAATTAAAATAATAAATTAAATAATATACAGAATAAAAATAAAATAATAAAACATCAACTTTCTTAAATGAAATGAGAGATTTAAAGTCCTGAACTTAAAAAAAAATAAAATCCCTAAGTATGACACAAAGCTCAGAAACTGTAATGGAAAAGATTTTCTAAATTTATTGTAATAAAATAATTTTAAAATTATACAGAGCAAAAAGCTCAACTGATAGCAATTTGGCAATATTTTCAAAATGACAGATGCATGCACCCTTTTTTATACCAGCAATTCCAGTCCTAAGATTCTTTCCACAGTTATATTCTAGTATATGTAAGAAATGACACATTTTAAAAATGTGTCATTTATTTAAATGTGTCATTAAATATGAACATTCATTTTAGCAGTGTTTATACATACAGTCGACCATTGAACATGGGTTTGAACTGCAAGTGTCCACATATATGTGGATTTTTTTCAATAAAAACATACTATGGTACTGTATAATCCAAGGTTGGTTGAATCCACAAATGCAGAACCACAGATATGGAAGAACCGTGGATATGGAGAGCTGACTGTAAAGTTATACTCAGATTTCAACTGTGCAAGGGGTCAGTGCCCCATCCTATGTTATACAAGGCTCAACAGTACAAAATACTGGAGATTATAACTTAACTTCAGTAGAGGATTGATTCAATTTTGGTAAACAATTGGACATAAGTATAGCAGTTCAAAAAGAATGAGGCAACTTAGTGTTTACTAACAGACTGATTGACACAAACTGATTTACAATATAAGTTGTGAATAACTTGTCAAAAGGGAATAGTTAACTGTAAAACAGGAGACATAGTGGACTACCTCTTAAGTTAAGAAGAAAGATGAAGATGGAAAGAAAGAAGAAGATACACAGTTCTGTAAGAATAAACAAGAAATCAGTAACGTGGGGCTCATCCTGTGAGAGAAATTAGTAAACTGGGGAACTAGAAAGAGAATGGTATTTTTTACTCATATCATATCTGGAACTTTTAATTTTGCTTCTTGTATACATATTACCTGTCAAAAGAAATATTTTAAAAGGGTGAACTTGTATCTATAAACTCCCTCTGAAAATTTTATATGATTTAATCTTGCTTATACTCACCTTCTCCATTTCCTACCTCTTCCCAGGACTTGTTGAACATACCTGGAGTTTTAGCTCTAGAATATTATTAACTTTAAGTCAAAAACACTTAGAACAATATGCCTCCTATTAACAAAGTCTTCATATTTAAATGTTGTAAAATGCCAGGTCTGTAACTAAGAAGTGTGTATCAGTGTAGCGTATTACTGCAGGTTTTATCCCTGACTGCAGTTGCCTCTAAGTATGAGAGCAGCCCTGCTTGAACATAAGTAACAGGGGGAGCATATGATCTAGAAAAATTCCAGATAGAGGTTTAGGGAGATAAAGTTTAAGGAGACAGAGTTTAAGGGAAGCCTCAGTAAACTTGCTAGAATATTAATCATTACTTCTCAGTGTACAAAGGCAGGACTTGAGTGAAAGCTACAGGGTAACTACACCAAATCCTGTCAGTCTATATGAGCTCATGTTACTCTAACCCCTTCCTGTCTGTGTTTCTTCCAAAAGACTCTTGGTTTCCTGTTTTCCTCCCTGTTTCAAAAGGTACAGGTATCCCTCACTTTTAAAAGCTCATTTTACTCCATTTCACTATTACCAAAGACCTACATTGGTACCTGTTGTCCTTAACTGAAAGAAATCCAGAGGATTTTCACTTTTCCGAAAAAAGGTGAAAAGCAAAAGTAGTGTTCAGCATTGGTTTTGCAGCTACACTCAGCATCTCAGTATCAAGCCACCATAGCTTTGCACTGTGTCTGTCAGCATCTGTGCTTTATCTCCATTTATTTTGTTCATCCTTTTGCAAGATGTGTCCTGAGATATTTGCTTCATCTCTTTATACCATTGAGGCTTATGAAAGGTTTCATAGGAACATTCTACTTTCTGATAGAAGGGGAGTCTGTACCTCCACACTGCAGTCTGTATCACTTGCTGTGGTAGATTACAAAAAAGAACACATTACTTTTTAAGGTTCCCCCATCAAGGGCTGGGGTCTACTTCCACATCCTTTACATCAGAACTGCCCTGTACTTTCTTTGACTGATAGCATTGGCTGGCAGTAATGTTATGCAAATTTGTAGCCTGCATTTTAAGAGACCTTCCTCTCCTGCTACTAATCATACCCTGGAAACTAACTACATAACCAAGCTCAAGCTAGCCTTCTGGATGACAAAAGAGATGTGGCCCATGAACCTTTGCTGTCCCAGCAGATAATTGGTGAAAGCTCAGAAGAGCCATCTAGTTGATCAGCAGCTGAACCTGGACACATGATAGGTTTAGTTAAACCAGTAGAATCATTCAGGTGCACCTGGTGCAAATTCAAGACCCACAGACTCACGATCTAATTCAATGGCTGTTGTTTTAAAACACTGAGTTTTAGGGTGGTTTCTTATATGGCAATAGCTCCATTATTCTCCTGGAATATAGCCCCTTCACTGGTTTCTCACCTCCAGTGTCAGTAACTAATATCACCCTGATGAAAAAATCTTTCTCAATACTTTACAGAGACACATATATCTTAAATCTGACACTTTAGCTTTGACATGAGTAATTTCTTTTTTAAAAAGTTCTTCCTTACACTGTAACTCCTGGACTCTAGGCACAAGTTTGTGCTACCAGATTTTTTGCTCCCTTCTGCCTTGTCATTTCCTTTCTACCAACACATGTTCTTTATTGCCAAGACTCCCCTGCTGTAAAGAATCTCTTTAGTCTAATCACCCCACTCATCATTGCTTCTCTCTGTTAGTACCCCAGGAGGCAGATTCCTAAACTACCTTGGAGTTGCTTACATGTCATGATGTAAGTTTTCTAGACCAGAGTTTCTTACATTGGGGTCTGGGAACAGTACTGACCTTTGAGATATTAATAATTTTTCAGAAATAAGAAGCTGTTTTGATTAAATACATCTGAGACACATTGGAGTAAACAATAACAAACTGTTTTCATTTTTCTTTTTCCATCTTAAATCCTTTTCTTTATAACAATATATGACTTGTTAACAACCAAGGAGATATAGCTGGTCCCAAATTAACCATGGGACTGATGACATTTTACTGAACAGATTTTAGAAACTATTACCTGAATATCACCTTAGGCTTAAATACATTAAAAAACAGCTGTTAAAACAAAACCTTTAGTCCTTTAATGCCTGTGTGAGAAAAACAAGAAAGAGAACTCATTAGTGATATGGAAATTAAAGAAGCTTTTTTATTTTCCTTAAAATTCAGTATCATGAATTTCTAGACTTTGAGAATTTTTTGGATGTTAGGTGATTCATATTTTATACTTATGTGTATTTTTGTAATATTTGCCTTTGTGGCTGAAATAGATATCTTAAATATGAGTTCATCTCTGATTGTCATCTGAATAACTCCCATATTTATTAGAGTAAATGTATACACATAACCATAGTTTTGTAAAACACCAGTTTTATGTGTGACAGACTGAAGTAAAGCTCTGCAATTATGTGCCCCAGCGCTGTCTTTGACCCAAATTGATTATAGATTCACCAGCATACTGACCCCCTCAGACTGTATGGAGGGCCCAACAGCCAGGGTTCCAGGCCATATGCTCCTGTCCCTGCCAGCACTTTGCCTATTTATACAATATGCTGTATAAATAGTGTCAACTTCTCCATGGGCTATCAGAAAAAACTTTTTGGAAGCACTAATTCTCAAACTTTAATGTGGGTAAGACTCACCTGGGAAACTTGTTAAAGCAGACTCTGATGGTCTATTCCTAGAATTTCTGATTCAGTCAGTGTGCAGTGAGACGGGATATATATATATATATTACAAAGAAGCACCTCCTATATTTTTGAGGCACCTGGTGAAAGGACCTCTTTTGAAAAATCACTGTTGATCAGTAGTCAGTATCTGTTACCAGGATAAGGGGAAATATTTTCTTTCTTAGCAACTTCTTTACTCTCATCCTATAAATGTGAGAGCATCCCAGGAGTTCCTTTTGAACTCCTCTCTTATTCCCCAGGTGATTTATTCTAGTATCATAGTTTTAAACACCACCTACATGCTGGTGGCTTCAAAGTTTCTATCTTCAGTCTGGACTGCTCCAGTGAACTCTGAACTTGGTGATTTTCTTTACTACTTGGCATCACCATTTGAATTTATAACAAGTAGCTTAAGTTTGACAGGTCCAAAGCTGGATTCTCTTATCTGCAAATCTTCTCCTCCCCCCGGGGTTCCCATCTTAAATGAATGGCATCTCTAGTCTACAGTCTCAGTTGTTCTGGCCAAAAGGTTTAGTGTCATTCTGGACATCATTCTTCTTTCTTCCCACCCACCTCCAAACCATTAGGATATCCCCATAGCCCTACCTTCAAAATATGTCCAGAGTTGTAAATGTCCCATCTTCCCCCATTGCTACCCTCTAATCTAATCCACCATGCTTTCTCACCCAGACTATTGCAATCGCCTCCTAGAGATTCCTCCTCCTTCCATTTCTGTCCCACTTACAATCTACTCTCTACGTAGCATCCAATGTGGGTCATGTAGACTGAATGTTTGTTATCACCCCACATTCATATGTTGAAACTTAATCCATTCATGAATGGATTAATGTCATCGTTAGAAGAGAGATCCCAGAGAGCTCCCTTCCCTTTTTCACCATGTGAGGACACAGTAAAGCAGACCCTTCCCACCAGACACTGAATCTGTTGGCACCTTTACCTTGGATTTGCCAGTCTCCACAACTGTGAGAAAAAATTTCTGTGTTGTTTATAAGCCACCCAGCCTATGGTATTTTTATTATAGCAGCCATAATAGACTAAGACATGAGGCTTTTAAAATGTAAGTCACAGACATACAAAACAAACTCATGGTTACCAAGGGGGAAAAGGCAGGGAGGAGGATAAATTAGGAGTTTGGGATTGACATATACACATTGCTATGTGCAAAATGGATAACCAGCAAGGACCTACTGTATGGCACAGGGAACTATACTCAATATTTTGGTGATAACCTATAAGGGAAAAGAATCTGAAAAACAATACATATATATATATATGAATCACTTTGCTGTACACCTGAAACTAACACAATACTGTAAATCAACTATACTTCAATTTAAAAAAAAAAATTCTTACCACTCAATAATAAAAAGAGAGGGGTGCTTCAAGATGGCGGAGGAGTAAGACATGGAGATCACCTTCCTCCCCACAAACACATCAAAAATACATCTACATGTGAAACAACTCCTACAGAACACGTACTGAATGCTGGCAGAAGACCTCAGACTTCCTAAAAGGCAAGAAACTCTCCACATACCTGGGCAGGGCAAAAGAAAAAAGAAAAAACAGAGACAAAAGAATAAGGATGGGACCTGCAACAGTGGGAGGGAGCTGTGAAGGAGGAAAAGTTTCCAAACACTAGAAGCCCCTTCGTTGGCAGAGATGGGGAGTGGCAGGCGGGAAGCTTCGGAGCCACGGAGAAGAGCACAGCCACCAGGGTGCGGTGGGCAAAGCGGAGAGATTCCCGCACAGATGATCAGGGCCAACCGGCACTCACCATCCCAAGAGGCTTGTCTGCTCACCCGCCAGGGCGGGCGGGGTCTGGGAGCTGAGGCTCGGGCTTCGGGTCAGATCCCAGGGAGAGGACTGGGGTTGGCGGCGTGAACACAGCCTGCAGGGGTCTAGTGCACCACGGCTAGCCGGGAGGGAGTCCGGGAAAATGTCGGCACCTGCCTGAGAGGCAAGAGACCATCTTTTTGGGGTGCGCGAGAAGAGGGGATTCAAAGCACCACCTAAATGAGCTTCAGGAACGGGCGTGAGACGTGGCATGAAACACTAATGCTGCTGCTGCAGCCACCAAGAAGCCTGTGTGTAAGCACAGGTCACTCTCCACACCTCCCCTCCCAGGAGGCTGTGCAGCCCGCCACTGCCAGGGTCCCATGATCCAGGGACAACTTCCCCGGGAGAAAACACAGCACGCCTCAGGCTGTTGCAACGTCACTCTGGCCTCTGCGGCTACAGGCTCGCCCCGCATTCTGTACCCCTCCCTCCCCACAGCCTCAGTGACGGAGGTCCCTAATCAGCTGCTCCTTTAACCCCCTCCTGTCTGGGCGAAGAACAGACGCCAGAGGGTGACATACATGCAGAGGTGGGGCCAAATCCAAAGCTGAACCCCAGGAGCTGTTCGAACAAAGAAGAGAAAGGGAAATCTCTCCCAGCAGCCGCAGGAGCAGTGAATTAAATACCCACAGTCAACTTGACATACTCTGCATCTGTGGAATACTTGAATAGACAATGAATCATCCCAAAATTGAGGCAGTGGACTTTGGGAGAAACTGTAGACTTGGGATTTGCTGCATGCGACTGACTTGTTTCTGATTTTTATGTTTATTTTAGTATAGTTTTTAGTGCTTGATATCATTGGTGGATTTTTTTATTGGTTTGGTTGCACTCTTTTTTTTTTAATTACTTAAAAAATTTTTATTTTAATAATTTTATTTTATTTAGTTACTTATTTTTTCCTTCATTTTTTTCTCCGTCTTCTGAGCCACGTGGTTGACAGGGTCTTCGTGCTCCGGCCTGGTGTCAGGCCTGAGCCTCTGAGGTGGGAGAGCCAAGTCCAGGACAATGGACCACCAGAGACCTCCCAGCCCCATGTAATATCAATTGGCAAGAACTCTCCCAGAGATCTCCATCTCAACGCTAAGGTCCAGCTCCACTCAACGGCTAGGAAGCTACAGTGCTGGACGCCCCATGCCAAACAACTAGCAAGACAGGAACACAACACCACCCATTAGCAGGGAGGCTGCCTAAAATCATACTAAGTTCACAGACATCCCAAAACACACTACCAGATGCAGCCCTACCCCCTAGAAAGACAAGATCCAGCCCCACCCACCAAGACACAGACACCAGTCCTCTCTACCAGGAAGCCTACACAAGCCCCTGAAAAAACATTACACACTGGGGGCAAACACTAAAAACAACGGGAAATGTGAACCTGCAGCCTGAAAAAAGGAGACCCCAAACACAGTAAGTTAAAAAAAAATGAGAAGACAGAGAAATATGAAGCAGATGAAAGAGCAAGGCAAAAACCCACCAGACCAAACAAATGAAGAGGAAATAGACAGCCTACCTGAAAAAGAATTCAGAGTAATGATAGCAAAGATGATCCAAAATCTTGGAAATAGAATGGAGAAAATACAAGAAACATTTAACAAGGACCTAGAAGAACTAAAGAGTGAACAAACAATGATGAACAACACAATAAATGAAATTAAAATTTTTCTAGAAGGAATCAATAGCAGAATAAATGAGGCAGAATAACGGATAAGTGACCTGGAAGACAAAATAGTGGAAATAACTACTGATCAAGCGGGGTTTATGCCAGGAATGCTGATCAAGTGGGGTTTATGCCAGGAATGCAAGAATTCTTCAATATACACAAATCAATCAATGTGAGACACCTTATTAACAAACTGAAGGATAAAACCATATGATCATCTCAATAGATGCAGACAAAGCTTTAGACAAAATTCAACACCCATTTATGAAAAAGACTCTCCAGAAAGTAGGCACGGAGGGAACTTACATCAACATAATAAAGGCCATATATGACAAACCCACAGCCAACATCATTCTAAATGGTGAAAAACTGAAACCATTTCCACTAAGATCAGGAACAAGACAAGGTTGTCCACTGTCACCACTATTATTCAACATAGTATTGGAAGTTTTAGCCACAACAATCAGAGATGAAAAAGAAATAAAAGGAATCCATATTGGAAAAGAAGTAAAACTGTCACTGTTTGCAGATGACATGATACTATACATACAGAATCCTAAAGATGCTACCAGAAAACTACTAGGGCTAATCAATGAATTTGATAAAGTAGCAGAATACAAAATTAATGCACAGAAATCGCTTGCATTCCTATACACTAATGATGAAAAATCTGAACGAGAAATTAAGGAAACACTCCCATTTACCATTGCAACAGAAAGAATAAAATACCTAGGAGTAAACCTACCTAAGGGGACAACAGACCTGTATGCAGAAAACTATAAGACACTGATGAAAGAAATTAAAGATGATACAAGTAGATGGAGAGATATACCATGTACTTGGATTGGAAGAATGAACATTGTGAAAATGACTATACAACTCAAAGCAATCTACAGATTCAATGCAATCCCTATCAAACTACCAATGGCATTTTTCACAGAACTAGAAAAATTTCACAGTTTGTATGGAAACACAAAAGACACCGAATAGCCAAAGCAATCTTGAGAAAGAAAAATGGAGTTGGAGGAATCAGGCTCCCAGACTTTAGACTATACTACAAAGCTACAGTAATCAAGACAATAAGGTACTGGCACAAAAACAGAAAGATAGATCAATGGAACAGGATAGAAAGCCCAGAGATAAACCCATGCACCTCTGGTCACTTTATCTTAGATAAAGGAGGCAAGAATATACAATGGAGAAAAGACAGCCTCTTCAATAAGTGGTGCTGGGAATACTGGCCAGCTCCATTTAAAAGAATGAAATTAGACCACTTCCTAACACCATACACAAAAATACGGTCAAAATGGATTAAAGACCTAAATGTAAGGCCAGACACCATAAAACTCTTAGAGGAAAACAAAGGCAGAACACTCTATGACATAAATCACAGCAGGATCCTTTTTGACCCAGCTCTTAGAGAAATGGAAATAAAAACAAAAACAAACAAATGGGACCTAATGAAACTTAAAAGCTTTTGCACAGCAAAGGAAACCATGAACAAGATGAAAAGACAACCCTTAGAATGGGAGAAAGTATTTGCAAGTGAAGCAATTGACAAAGGATTAATCTCCAAAATATACAAGCAGCTCATGCAGCTCAATATCAAAAAAACAAACAACCCAATCCAAAAATGGGCAGAAGACCTAAATAGACATCTCTCCAAAAAAGACATACAGATGGACAACAAACACATGAAAATATGCTCAACATTACTAATTATTGGAGAAATGCATATCAATACTGCAATGAGGTATCACATCACACCAGTCAGAATGGCCATCATCAAAAAATCTACAAACAATAAATGCTGGAGAGGGTGTAGAGAAGAGGGAACCCTTTTGCACTGTTGGTGGGAATGTAAATTGATACAGCCACTATGGAGAACAGTGTGGAGGTTCCTTAAGAAACTAAAAATAGAATTACCATATGACCCAGCAATCCCACTACTGGGCATAAACCCTGAAAAAACCATAATTCAAAAAGAGACATGTATCACAATGTTCACTGCAGCTCTATTTACAATAGCCAGGACACAGAAGCAACCTAAGTGTCCATCAACAGATAAATGGGTAAAGAAGATGTGGCACATATATACAATGGAATATTACTCAGCCATAGAAAGAAATGAAGTTGAGTTATTTGTAGTGAGGTGGATGGACTTAGAGTCTGTCATACAGAGTGAGGGAAGTCTGAAAGGGAAAAACAAATATTGAATGCTAACACATATATATGGAATCTAAAAATAAAAGGTTCTGATGAATAAAGGAATAAAGGATAAAGATGCAGACGTAGAGAATGGACTTGAGGGCACAGGGAGGGGGAAGTGTAAGATGGGATGAAGTGAGAGAGTGGCATTGACATATATACACTACCAAATGTAAAATAACTACTGGTGGGAAGCAGCCACATAGCGCAGGGAGATCAGCTCAGTGCTTTGTGACCACCTAGAGGGGTGGGATAGGGAGGGTGAGAGGGAGACGCAAGAGGGAGGGGATATGGGAATATATGTATAAGTATAGCTGATTTACTTTGTTATACAGCAGAAACTAACATAATATTGTAAAGCAATTATACTCTAAAAGATGTTAAAAAATAACAATAATAAAAAGAAAAATAAACCAATTTTTAAATACGCAAAATAAATGAAAAAATGTATAAAATATAAGTTAGATCATGTTAGTCCTCCACTCAACACTTCCAAGGGCTGCCATCTCACTCAGAATGGAACAAAAGACTCATCGTTGCCTACGAGACCTTCCATGTTTTTTCTTTTTCCACCACCTCCTCCATCCTCCCCCTTGCTCACACCTCTCCAGCCACAGTTCTTTATTGTCCATTTAACACTCCAAGCAGCCACCCACCTGAGGAACTTTGCGCTGCTCTTTCCTCTGTGTAACTTAATCCTCATTTCCATCAGATCTCTGGTCCAATGTTACCTTCTCAGAAGGAAACTTCTCTGACCACACCCCTATCACTCTCTAGGCCCCTTACCCTAGTTTTGGTCATAGCTCTTTATCACTTGACATATTAATTTTTTTTCTTGTCTATCCCCCTTCAAATTACTCCATGGGAGCAGGAAATCCATCTGTACCTGTATTATTCATCGCCATATCCCCAGCATTTAGAACTGGGCTTAGCCCAGAATAGAAACTCAGTGTTTCCATCAATAAGTATATATATGATAATATATATGTTCAGTAAATATTAGAAGGTCATTAATTCGCTTATTGACATATTCTATTTGAAAGAACCCCTCGCACATGCACACAATCAAAGGTGACATACGTGGAATGCACACATATTATGGTAAATACATAGCTAGTAACACTTGATTTCTGGGCAATCATAAGAGTAATTACTAAATATTAACCATGGTTTACACAGAGCTCTACACTGTACCATCAGATCCTCACAAGTGTACAGACGGGTATGATTAATATTCCTTTTTATAGATGAGGAAGTGTTGCCAGAGGGTCAACGTTACTCACCTCTGCTCAAACAGAAATTAAGGGGCAGGGTGCTGGCAGGAGAGATTTATTGTTCTTTCCTGATGTGCCTGGCTCTGCAGAAGCGCTTTTCAGGCATCAGGTTAATGAATCCCATAAGAATCCTCTGGGGACCATGCTATCCCCGTGTGGTGGATGGAAACGAAAACTTGGGTTAAATTACCGTTAGCTAAGTTAGGATTCAAAAGTGGGCAGTCTGACCCTCGAGCACGTACTTATTCCCTGTGATTCTGTTGCTTCCTACAGGCACCCTCTGCTCTGCTTTCTGGCATTTTTGCTGTCACCACTGCAGGTGGCGTTTTTGCTGTCACCACTACAGATGGCTTCTGGGAGACTAAACTGCATTGTGTTGGGCACGTTCAAACACACACTTGAGTAAGATATAAAGATATTCCACTCCACTTGCCAGACAGGCCCCAAATGACACCGCATTGTCAGATGTTCTCAAAGTAAAATATTAAAAATATTGAAGTCATTCAACATTTAAGGTTATTGGCCCAAAATAGATTTTTCAAATTGATATTAAGGTCAAAGCTCCATGAAATAGTTATATACTCAAACTCAAATACTTGATGTGGCAGAATTATTATTGCTGTGAATACGTTAAAAACAAAAAAACCCTTACCTTTGGCACTCACAATTTTTTTCTCATATTTAGACACAGCATTGAGCACTTTAGTCTTATCTGAATGACTCCATCATACATTGAACAATTTTCATGCATCTGTAAACTGAACTATTCTGAAGTCGCGCAGTAATAAATAGTGCAACATCACAAATAATATTATTTCTTAAATTCGGGCATGCATTTGTGCTTCCACAGTGTTGAAAATTTAGGTGGGAGGGTTGGACTTGCTGTGCTATACTAATGAGATTTTTCTGGACAGCAATTACTCCCTAGCAGAGTTTTATTTTTTTTAACGTGATAAATTACAAAACATATGCTGTGTGACTCGAGTTGTTTGGTGAAGAGGGTGAAATTGATGAGCCCAGATGGGTCTTTGCAATGAAGACAGAAGTCCAAGATGGTTCAAATTTTAATTATGTCTGCTAATAAGATGTATGTAGGGAAGAGGTAGATATATGAAATATCTAAATTTCTAAATTTTTCATAAATCATTCATTCATTCACCAATACATGTTGGGTGCCTATGTGTGCAGGGCCATGTAATGTATAAGAAACTAGGAATCCAATGATTACTCAGTTCTGGCCCTCAAGGAACTTACACCCTAATTGCACTCGGGGCTTTTAAAATATTGATGCTTGTCTCAGTGAAGTTTCAATAAATTCTATAGCACAGGGTATAACACACATGATGGCAAGCACAATGTTGTCTCTGGCCCTTTTTGTCTTGGATTGGGCATCTGTAACTGCAAGAGTGGGAAGTGGGTAGGGATCAATACATTCATACAACAGATTTCCTGTCAGCTCTCACATCTGTTTATCCCATGATATAGCTGAAATAGTTAAATGTTCAGCTAAATGACAGGTTAAATTGGCTTTTATAGTCTTTTATAGGTCATTTTCCAACTACATCACCTAAACCTATTACCAAAAACATTGACAAAGATCAGAGTAAATTAATACATAGGGATCCTTGAAGAAACACTATTATGGAAGCACAGAAAACCGATGTGGAAAAATATGATTAAACTGTAATCATTTAACTTTATACTGAATGGAAGTTTGTTACCTTGATTCTTGGAACTTTTCTTTCTGAAAATACAGTTTAGTGTTAATTCTGAAGTCCTACCCGGAAGTCTCATGAAAATAAAGAGTCATTTTAAAAGAAAGTATAAACCCTTAGTGGGTGATATGTCATGTATAGAGATTTAAAAACTGGAATGTTTTAGAATTTAGACATTGGTTGTGGACTAAAAATATCTTTAGTTATGGCAGTCATGGAGTTTTTCCAGATTCCAGGATGGATGCTAATGCTTATCTGTAGGTCACTTTTTCCATATATAAGCAAACTGCAGTAGCAAAAGAAGGGGTTAATTCTATCATCAAACAGGTAAATTTTTAAAAAGCAGCTCAACAGTTATTAAAACATCCATTAAGCATTATTTTGGGTGGAGGCGATTGGTAAACAAACTCAAAGATCACTCACATTTTTGTCTTTGTAAATATTGTTAGTCTCACTGATTTGATGTGTCCACCCTTCCGCCTTTCCTCTGGTCTCCCCTCCAAACCAAAGTAGCCGGCATTATCTCCTGTCTCAGGGTTAAAGTGAAAGCCGTCAGAAGTCAGCACTTTTATTTGCATCTAGAGACATCTTTTCCTAGTGAAGTTCCCTCTCACAGAAGCAAATAATAATGATGATGATGATGACGACGACGATGACGCGTAGGAACTGAGCGATCATTAGGTGCCAGATTGTGCTAAGTGCTTTATGAGCAAGCATTGTCTTAAACAGTCTCTTATTATCCCCGTTTTTCAAATAATAAAGTCAACACTAGGAGAAGTAAAGGAACTTGCCCAAGGTCACATAGCTAATAAATGATTGATAGAGGAGGTAGGTGAATCCAGATGAGTGTGGTTCCAGTGCTGAAAGCTGTCCTGCTCTAACGGGGTATCTCTCACCTGTTCTAGATCTCATACCATTCTGCCTCTCCAGAGACCCTGAGATAGGGCTGTTATCCCTCTGGCTTCTGAGCATTCAGTCTTTCTCCCTCTGTGATCCCCTTCCTGTTCACGTGCAAGCGTGTGCTTTAGGCAGAAGAGATGTGAGGAATGAGGTCACGGAGAAGAAAACAGTGTGTAAAGACAACCACACACATGTCCATCTTACTGGAAGATATACCCTGATGATATGTTTATTGAATCCTCCCACCTGGCAATGATTGCCATTTAATAATATTCTTGCACATGAGACTGAAAAACTGAATACGCTCTGCTAGGTCAGAATAGGTGGTGGTGTCAGGATTCCAGCCCTGATCTCTCTAATCCCTAAGCCATGCTCTTCCCATACAATAAACATTTACCTAAAATTTGTGATATTTGAATATTTCTTGTTAGGATATTGAGAATTGCTATTAGAAAATTCTGCATATGTGTTCATAGATTCCTGAGCAAACTAGGATCTGAAGAGAATCTCTATCATCTTCTAGGCTGTTCCCAATGAAAGTATCCTTTATTATCTTCATTTCTTGATGGTCAGCATCTATCTCTTCCACTCTGTCTCTCCCTGAAAGTATGACATAGGCCACTGTTCTTTCCCTCGTTCTGAAGAGCTTGATATCCTAATACTTGTTCATGAATACATTTTCTTTTGGAGTTCTTGGTGCTTTTGGAACTTAATTCTCATCTCATCTTAAAGTTTTCCAAACTGCAAGATATCTTTAAAACAAGCATGCAGGTAATCAATCTGTTTTGCTTTCAGTCAATAAAGAATAATTAATTTGGCTGGTCTGCAATGGACAATGTTTCTTCCTAAATTTTCAGTATGTGCAATTCCATTCAAAAGCAAGAATGTAGAATTGTCTCTACCCCAGTGGTCAGCTTTGTGATGACCATATTACCAGGTGAATAGACTGCAAGAAACTGGATAGGGGATACATGGGTTGCAAATCCTAAGTAATACATATGGTTTTAAAGGGCATGAAAATATTTCTCCTATGTCTGCCTCTGACAAAAAATGAAATGATAATTCCTCTCTTGGTTTGAAGAAAACCTTGAGCCGGTGATATGTTGGACAAACTGCTTGATTTCTCCATGCTTTGACTCTGATAAAAGCAATTATTTGAGCTAATCACTTGTTTGTATAAACTGTATCTAAAATATTCAAACTGAATGATGCATTTTTATTGAGTAACAGTCAACGCCCTTAAAGGGTCCCCTTAGTCTTTCATGTGAGACTGTGCATTCAAAAGGAGCCCTTTACAAATTTTTTCCCAAACATCCATACTAGCAAAAATTGATTATGTTAATAAACCACGATTGCTAGATGCTGTACATGCTTTCAGGTGGAACTCAGTAATTATTACGCCCAGTATGTACCAATCTCCAACAAAGAGTCAGACCCATCTCTATGGGAGGTTTCTAGCAGTAACACCAAAGTACTTTTTTTAAGTGACAGCTTTTAATTTTTTTTTTTTTTTTTTGCGGTACGCGGGCCTCGCTGTTGTGGCCTCTCCCACTGCGGAGCACAGGCTCCGGACGCGCAGGCTCAGCGGCTATGGCTCACGGGCCCAGCCGCTCCACGGCATATGGGATCTTCCCTAACCGGGGCACAAAGCCGTGAACCCTGCATCGGCAGGCGGACTCTCAACTACTGCGCCACCAGGGAAGCCCATAAGTGACAGCTTTAAAAAAAAAAAAAAAAAGAAACAAGAAAATATCTTCTTGCTGATATTAGAAACATTTAAAATTTAATATGTTTTGAATATCATGATTTAATTGGAAATATCTAGGGAATATAAATAGGTCAGTAGCACAGCGGTGATATTTATACTCACTAGGAGGCTTACAAAACATCACCAGCTCATTTAAAAGGGAGAAAAAAAGGAGAAAAAAGCAGAAGTAACTGCATTGTGTTCTGAAGAACCGAGCAAAGATTATGTTGTCTCCTTTGTCTCATTTTGCCTTTCACTTCTCTGGATCTTTTAGCGGCCATCATTTTCATGTCCAAAAACAAAGGTAAAATATTCTGGTATGAGGTATTTGCGGTAGTGGTTAGTTCCTTCCTTTAAAAAAGCCAGATTTATTCTGGTTAGAATAATGGGGGGAAAACAAGGTTACAGAGCCTCCATCATGGGATTGTAATAAAAACAATTCTCAAAATATAATTGGAAGCATGCTGCATGGCGGTGAAAACATAATCGTCTAGATATAGTTGGAACACGGGACTCCCCGAGACTCCCTAGACCTAATTACTGCTAAACTGGAAAAAGTAGCTAGAATTACTTTGGATAGTGTTTTGCCCTGTGATTTTGATGCTCTACAGATCAATGTAATTTTTATTAGTTCTGGGTGTTTAGAGCTACGTGTATCCCAAGTTGTTTCTTAGCATTATAAATAAAATTTCCAAAAGTGCAGTATCAAAAACAGAAAGGATATAAAGACATAGTACCAGGGGACAAGCAGGAGATTTGCCTCTAATCTAAGTGGCCTCTGAAGTCAGACGCACCAGGCTCCTAACCCTGCTTTTGCCACCTACCGGCTATGCACCCTTGAGCAAATTATTTAATATGTCTGTTTGCTCTTCAAGGAAATCAAGCTAATAGTGACTACCTCATGGAACTATTGTGAAGAATATGTTTTTTAAAACTGCATAGAAGAGTTTAACGTAGTACCTGATACTTAGCAGATGCTTAATAATTTTTATTACTATTTTGTATTTTCTGCAACCACTACTGATTATACCAAAACCATAATCTTACCTACACAGTAGTTGCAGTCACATCCCTATAATCTACTCTGATGATTTCCCATATAGTCTTTCCTTGTTCTCCATAACTTGTGTAGTCCCACAAGTTATAGTTATGAGTTCAAAATCAAATTCATGATATCTCCTCCTCAATGCCTTGTTCCTCCTTCGCTATGGTTCATAACTTAATGCTGCTGTGCTCTCTAGCCCCTAGAATCTCCCTAATTCCTCACACTCACCCAGTCACCCGATGTGGTTAAGTATATTTCTAAACTATGGTACCCAGTCATCATCTCTTTAATTTCATCCTCACTGCTACTCACCACTTCTTGTACTTTGTCACCTACTGGCAGGATTATTGAGTAACTACCTGCCTGGTTTCACAGTCAGCAGGCATTTTTTCCCCCTCATTTTCCAAGGTTACCAGATCATCCTGCCTAGATAAGAAGTTGGGTTGTATTGTTTATCTGCTCAAAGTCTATTCACAACCTCCCACTGCCTGTCTCCTGAATCAGGTACAAAACCCCTAGCCTGGTATATCACACGCCATTGGCTGTATTTTTTTTTTTTCTGGCTTATATTCCATTACTCCTCTACAGAATACTTAAAATACTCATGCTTTGTGTCAAACTATTTCATTCAAAATCAAGTCTGCATTCTGTCTTTTATCTCCTACCTTCATGCCTTTGCTTAGGCTAGTCTTCTCCCTAGAATACCCTTTCTTCCCATTCTACCCATCAAACATTAGGTAATGTTTCCATATCATCTTACTTATGAGATCTTTTTGATCCTCTGTCTTAAAAATTCTTTGTGAAAAAAAATCTTTTGGTTTTCAACTTTCATAAATGTACATATCACTATCAATGATGATGTTATTAAATACATTAGCACAATGCTTTTCTTCTTATAGGTACATTTGTATATTACTTTATTTATAAAATGATGTGTATTCTGTTCTGTGTTGCTTATTTGCATATTAATTGGTATTCTCAGTGATAATGCTATTGCCCTAAAAAGGATTTTTTTCTCTCTTTTACATTATTGAGTTTTTTTTGCGGTACGCGGGCCTCTCACTGTTGTGGCCTCTCCCGTTGCGGAGCACAGGCTCCGGACGCGCAGGCTCAGCGGCCATGGCTCACGGGCCCAGCCACTCCGCGGCATGTGGGATCTTCCCGGACTGGGGCATGAACCCGTGTCCCCTGCATCGGCAGGCGGACTCTCAACCACTGCGCCACCAGGGAAGCCCTATTGAGGTTTTTTTTATGAGAAGAAAAGTGTTTATTCCATCACTCAGAGAGGTAGTTATAAATTAGAGAAGGCTGTAAAAGCAAAACACATCGATTCTCTACATTCATTCAACACATTTTAAACACACACACACACACACACACACACACATACTTATTTTAAGCTCTGTTTTTTGCTAGAAGCTAATTGTATAAAAAAGATATAAAAGAAATAGTTATATAAATAATCATTTCTTTTAGCTGAATGAATGCCAGTAATAAAACTGAGTGTAACAAAGACACCATGGCAACAACAATGATAGAAGCAAGATTAGACCAGACAGAAATTGTTTTAGAAGAGAGAAAAAAACAATAAAGTTCGTACGGAAAATGGAAATTGCCAAAGAGAGTAATATTTACACAATAATATGTTTTTAAATGCCTACAGTAATATGTAAGGTGTGATACACAAAGGGGAGTCATGAATAATTCTAAGATTTTTATGTCCATAGACACATGAATGGATAAACAAAATGTAGTATATACATAAAAGGAAATATTATTCATCTTTAAAAAGGAAGGAAATCCTGCTGGATGCTACAACATAGATGAACCTTGAGTATATTATGTTAGGTTAAATGATTCAGGCACAAAAAGACAAATATTATATGATTCCACTTATATGAGGTATGTAAAAAGTCAAATTCATAGAAACTAAGAGTAGAATGGTGGTTACCAGGGGCTAGGGGAAGGGTGAAGAGGGGAGTTGTTTAATGGGTCTAGAGTTTCAGATTTGCAAGATGAAAACTCTGAAGAAATTTTTCACAACAGTGTAAATATACTAAACACTACTGAACTGTACATTTAAACTGTACATCTGTATCATCTATAGTTAAGATAATAAATGTTGCTATGTGTTTTTACCACAATTAAAAACTACCAGGCTTCCCTGGTAGTGCAGTGGTTGAGAGTCTGCCTGCCGATGCAGGGGACACGGGTTCGTGCCCCGGTCCGGGAAGATCCCACATGCAGTGGAGCCGCTGGGCCCATGAGCCATGGCCGCTGAGCCTGTGCGTCCGGAGCCTGTGCTCCGCAACGGGAGAGGCCACAACAGTGAGAGGCCCACGTACCGCAAAAACAAACAAAAAAACAAAAACAAAACAAAACAAAAAAGTCCTTAGTTTGGCCCATAAGGCCCAGTGCTACCTATGTGATATCATTTCTCACCAGTCTCTCCCTTGCATAACCCATAACAACCACACAGGCATCTGTATTGTTCCCCAAATACACTTAGTACACTCCTGCCTTAGGGTCTTTGTACTGGCTGGTTGGTTCTTCCCAGTTTATGTGTATTAATTGCACTCTACTTCAAGTTCTTGTCAAATATGAACTTCTCAGAGAGTATTTTTCTTGATGATCTAGTATTCAACCCCCTTACCCTGGATGGTTTTTCTCTGTGGCATTTACCACCACGTGACGTATAGATTTATTTCTTTTTTCCCAGTGGGAACATAAGTGTCATTACATTAAGGGCTTTATCTGTTTTATTGATTGTTCATTGGTTTAGACCCAAGTTTGGTAACAGTGCCTGGCATATGAGAGACAATTATTTAATATTTGCTAAATACATACGTAAATGAAAGGTAAGTTATTTCTACACCAACAATAGGAGATAATAATTGAGGCTTATGATTTGAAATGTTGTTCATAATTATGATGAATGTCTTGCATTCTACCTACAATCCTTTCGTTTTCTACTGGTGTTTATACTATGAGACTTGCCACGTGTATTATGGTACCTACCTAGATTTGCCAACAGAAATTACCTTAAAATCGGTTGCCAAAAATCCAGGAATGAACTGATACATAAGTAATGGATTATGGCCACTATGAGAAGTGATTTCAAATAACCCTATTTTCTGTCTCCCAATCTTCAACGTCCCTGCTGACAAAATACCCTGCAAAGAGAACAATTCTTTAATTCTAAAATTGGAAACAAGAGTTAACCTTGGAAAAGTTATGGACCTTAACTTACATTCACAAGAAGGAGTATATGAGAAGACCATGGATGAAGATAGGTTTTTGATGGAAAAAGGAGACTTGGACTTAAAGTTTTATACATGATAATAGAGAGGGGTTACTTTGGAAACAAAAGACAAGTTGGGTTTTTTTAATTTATTTATTTCACTGTTTCTAATAATGTCTCTTATATAGAAGTTAACCTTGAAAGCCTAACTTTGCTCTTAATACTCTTTATAATTTAAAAGTCGACTATAACAGATGCATTATAATTATCTTTTAAATGCAAGAGTAGATGTATTTCTAAATGGAATGATTTGGGACATATTTTGCAGGAATAAATATTTGCTTTTGCTTTTGAACTCAAGTAGGTTCAATTCACTTTGCAAACCTCTTTCATGTTTCCAGTTCTTAGCTCTAGACATAATACCCTCCACAGATGGTGGATGTCATTTGATACTGGCCTTTTCTAGCAAATTCACATATGTCAGCAAATGAACCTAAAACAACTCCAGGTTTCAAATGCAAAACATTTGTAAATTGCACTGATTCATAATCAGGGCAACATAATAAACTACAATCTAGTCATTCTCAGTGGGCCTTATTCAGCAGAAAAAAGCCATAGAATGGAAGCCAAGAGAGGATGTTGAGCTTGGCTCTTCCAGTACTAGGCTTTTGGAAATTCAATTACTTGCCTGTGGAAAGTACTGGAATGACAGCCTTGGAGAATAAAATCCCTCATCACTTTAGCAGACGGAAAAAAAGGTCAGACTTGCCTGTTACCACAAAGGTCCACCAAGATACTTAGTTCCTGGGAACCTCCATTTTCCAACTGGAATTAAACACTTTGACAGTCTACAAGTTATTCCTGGGAACCTCCATTTTCCAACTGGAATTAAACACTTTGACAGTCTACAAGTTATGTCCTCTTCCAGTCTGGCACCCCAACCCCAGTTTGTTTCAGTTATTAATTTCATATCAGTTACCATTCATGTTTTAGTATCAATCAATTTGAATTATGGTATAGGAGAGGATGTATAAAGGCAGAACTTTCTATTGCTGTAATTATTTTTAAGTATAAGATAATTTTTTCTTCTACCCTGAGAGAAGTGAGGGGACCCAAAGTCATATAACCCAGAACCACGATGGCACTTTTAAAAAGTTAATATAGCTCAAGTCTCAATGGGGTCTTGCTTTAAAAAAAGCCTGTAATAGGAAAAGAGTGGAAATAATGAAGATGATTGATATAAACGATTCTGAGACGCATTTATATGGAAATCATGTACATGTGAGGCACCAAATAAAATATTTAGGAAAAGTAAGGTGCCTAAAACCTTTGATATTGTCTGTAGCCTTTTTAAAAATATATTTTCAAAGAATAACTCTCTGCTCTTTTCCTTCTGGAGAAACAAATGGGTCAATCAGTTCCGCCATTCCCTTTTGAGAATTTAATTAGATTAAAACCAAGCTAAAAAAGAAAAAAAGAGCCAACAACCTATTGGCAACCACTAACGTATCTGACTAATTTGAACCACATAGAGCCAAGCTCAACATCCTTTCTTGGCTTCCAGGTTGGTATTTCAGCCTTTGCAGTCTTAAATGGTCTGCAAACAAAAGACATAAAGCTGTGAGTGACCATCTTTCCACAAAAACGTCTTTGTAATTTCATAAGCCCTAAATTCCCAAGGCTGTTTAATCTCAGCACTCTATTTAGAGACTGTGAAAGACTGAGACATCCCTCTATTTTGGTGTCATCCAACTCCCTGCAATTCTGGGCTGTCCTCTGCATTGTCTCCCTCAATTGCTGGATGATTTTTTTCCCTCAAAGTAAATGCAGATGTACTGCAGCTGCAAATATTAAAGTCTGAGCATTTCCATCAAGAAACTTTACTTTGAGTTCTAAAATAAAAGTACCCCTGAAAATTTTATAAATAGGTGGGTTGACATGTGAAGGACATAAGAAATGAATCTAATTCAGTGTAAAAATATAAATCTTTTTATTTTGTTTTATTCCATCCTATCCCCATCATGTTCATGTGTTTCTTTTTTACATAAAATAAATTAAAAAGTATTCCAATTAAGGTATGGATTTTCTAATCACTGCCTGAGATAAAGAACTACAAGTGGGGCTTCCCTGGTGGCGGAGTGGTTGAGAGTCCACCTGCCGATGCAGGGGACACGGGTTCGTGCCCCAGTCCGGAAGGATCCCACATGCCGTGGAGCGGCTGGGCCCATGAGCCATGGCTGCTGAGCCTGCGCGTTCAGAGCCTGTACTCCGCAACAGGAGAGGCCACAACAGTGAGAGGCCCGTGACCGCTAAAAAAAAAAAAGAACTACAAGTGAAATAAATTATTGAAATAATGTCAGTTTAATTTGATGAGATTGGGTAAATTGGGCTTTGTGATAGTCTAATAATTTTATATTTTAGATGATTTATTTACACACAGTCTTATTTTAGAATGATTTGAGATAGGCAAAAAAGATGCAGCTGATCTAGGAAGACAAATTTTTATTAAAAAGTAATTAGGGAAAAATATGAGCAGACAAATAAAATGAATCCCAGAGCGACAGCCACAAATAATACAGGCAGTGAAACCTTATTCACTTGTGGGAGATAGGCCAGGACGTTGATTACTGTCCCATGCTTCCTAGCAGGTGACAGGAACTAGAAAACCGAATCACAGTAACCATTCGTTAAAAGCATAAATATTCTTTATAATGAGACAGGAGAAAAATTATTCTCTGTGTACTTACAGAGAGATACTGTCAGATTTATTTCATAAACATCCCTCTTACCATCCTTCAAATAAACACCGTGACATGTGTCATGGCACTGCTTCTATATAATATGCCTTTATGTAAGCTGATGACATTACAACGAAGCACAGTTCAGTAAAAACCATTTCACTAAGGGATGGTATATCGCAGTCCACATAGAGTTCCCTCTGAGAGTCGGGCTTCATCCAGAGGTGGATTTGATTGCAGAGGGAATGCACAGGCAATAAGTATACTTTTCATGGAACGTTTTTTCTTAGAACTTAACACAGAGTGTAACTAAGCCTCTGATCTCATTCTAGGCTATGAGCTTCATGAGAACGAAAACAAAACTATATCCCCAGCTCCTATTAAAGCATCTGACACACAGTAGGCACATGAACATTTGTTCAGTATTGAATGAAGGCTTAGTTTTCAGGAATTTCCACAATTATTGTTCCTCTCACTCAAACATTTCACGATTTTCTCCCTGACAGGCACCTGGAGGGCAGGTAATGTATATGATAGATCCATGTGGAGGTACATGATTAAAGCAATCAGCTGGCCTTGAGCTTGTTTCCAATCCTGCTAGTGATTGTAAATACGTTGCCTGAAAGTAGATAATATCAGGTTTATGTAGCAAAAAATAATTATCTTCCATTAAAATTGTATATGCGCTACCAAACCAGCATAATTATGATTATTAAGCTTAATAACACTGGAAGCAGGTGGAAAGATGCATCTCAGAGTTATTCCACCTGGAAGCAGGTGGAAAGATGCATCTCAGAGTTATTCCACTCAATGGGAGAAGGAAATGAGGTATTTACACACCAACAACTTGCATCAGCTGAGAGCTATTCCCAGAGGGAGGTAAATTCCTTGGCATTTCTGGCCTGTCCTACTTGATGACAGAGGAGGATCTGAGGGCCAGAGAAAGTTGCTGAATTGGCAGGACCTATGGGAAGAGAGGTAAGGTACTACAATATCTGCTACACTAACATATTTAAGGAGACATAGTGTTTATTTGAAAAAGAAAGCTTAGGTAGAGTTTGACAAATTCTATAAATAATATCTCCTGTTAGATTTTATCAAGCGTCAGGAAGAAGCCTGAAAAGGAGAAGAAAAAAGAAATAGCTGTGTATTTTATATATGTATGTATGTCTGCATGCATGTATGTATGTATGTATGCATGTATGTATTCATTCATTCTATATGTCCTCCTCCCTACCTTCGAGGGGCCACACAGTGCAGATTCATACTTGATGAGCACGAAGCCCCCAAGCAGAAGACTTTTCTCTCACCTCATTGACACTTTGATTTTACCCATCTGCAGTTTAGTTCCCTTATTATTATTTGTATTAAAACACCTTCACTCTCACCTGTTGGAAGTTTTCAGTGATTTAGTCTGGCGACTGTAGCAGAGAACAAGCTACACAACTCAAGCGTTGAAGCCCACAGGTGTTTTCTTGCATCCAAAAATAACCTCAATCAAATAAGATGAGAATAATGGTGACCAAGCAGTTTGCAAAAGCAAGGACATCCAGCTTATGGTCAAAGAAGTTACATGTGAAAAACTGAATATGTTTCATTGTTAAGCGAACACTCCTTATTGGGGGTAAGTCAACAAAAATGTGGGCAGCTTATCTGCAACTAGCAAAAATTTGACCTTCAGAATATAAATTGGCTGAAAGCCAACTCAATAACTTGAAATATAAGTGGAAAAAAAGGGAAAATAATGGAATAAGGTCTTAAAAAGCTGTTTCTAAGTTAAGCAAGTCTGATATTCATACAAATCCTGGTTCCAGTGGGTGTGGCAAGAGAAAGCTGGTTAGTTCTCGGATGCTCCAAAATGACACGCGGAAAGGCGACTTTATCAATTAAGTTTAGCTTTGGCTGTAAAAGAAATAAATATTGAGGCTCCATGCTGTCGTCAGGAATCCTGATGCCTTTATTTCTACTTGAGTATTCTAACATGTCTGCTATCTCCAAAGTGTACTTGTGTTCCAAAGTGATTGCTGGAGCTCCAGCCATTACTTTGGCATTGCAGGCTAAATGCAAGACAAAAATATCTCCCTCCCAAATAATTTAAATTTATAAACAGCCTTCCTAGACTTTCACACACTTCAGTATGTTTCCACTGTGGTCAGCACTACTTATCACATGGCCACAGCTAGCTACAAGGGAATCTGGAAGTATTATCTTTGCTGTTTGTTTGATTTTTTTAATGCCATGTGGCAATGACCAGAACTGTATTGTAATCAAGATTTATATGTATAACAGATTTGCTTAATTTAGAAACAACTTTTTAGAACCTTAATGTCCATTAATTTTTTATTTTCCACTTTATATTTCAAGTTATTAACTTGGCTTTTGGCTTTAATATTCTGTTAATATTCAATGTTCTGCTATTATAGTAGAAGTGGAAAGCAATTCTTGTTCTAGGCAATTAGAAATTACTGTCTCTGCAGTCACATGGAAGTTACACCAAAAAGAGAGGGTTTATGTGTGACCTTTAGCTTAGGAACAGGCAGAGAAAGTGAATGGACTGGATGGTATGTTTCCTTAAAATTTTGACCAACCAAGAGCCAAAGAGTCATTTTCCTTCACACATACTCAGGCTGTAGAAAGTGCTGTGTTTTAATAGCCAGTGTTTGTGGTGGGCTAACTGATAAGCATACCGCTTGAACCAGCATGTGACATGGGTACTTCTTTCTCCATTTTACAGATGAGGAAAGAAGTAAAGTGAAAAGGACATAAGAGTTAGAAAGTGGTAAAACTATGATTTATGCCCAAACATTTAGACCCTAGAGCCTCACTGTCACATCCATGCTATATTGTATTTCCCTTTTTATCTCTTTAACGAAGCCAGGAGTAGAGTGTGGTGTGTGGGACATATGTCCTGGACACAAAATTCAAGGAGACATCCAAAAAGTCAAAATGAACAGTATTTTGATGAACTTTTAAAAATAAATATACATGTAAAAATCCACAATGAATAAAATATCAAAATTTTTAAAAAAGATATAAATGTTTGAGGCAGGAAAATGTCCTATGACTTTTGACTCTAGGACATATGACCAGAGAAAGATTAGTCTTGTTTTTTAAAAAATTTGCTCTTCACCTAGAGCAAGGTTTCCCGATAGTGCCTCTATTGTAATTTGGGGCTGGAAAACTTTTGTGGTGGGTTGACCTGTGCATTATAAGATATTTAGCAACATCCCTGGGTTCTTCTATTCATTGGATGCTGAAAGCACCTTCTCCAATTGTGTCAACTAACAGCGTCTCCAGACAACGCCAAATGTCCAGCAGGAGACAAAATCATCCCAGTTGACAACCACAGACCTAAGTGCATCTGATTTATTTTTGAACTGTTAAAAATAATGTTAAGCCTCTTTAAAACTGTGCAATGTTTTCATAACACATTCCTCCCAGAAATGTGGTAAAAGGCTTTATTAGAGATAGGTTTGTTTTGTACAAACACACTAAGCCTATGTGACGAATTCAACTCAATCAAAAGTCCTTTGCTCACTGTAATTTTAAAAGTCCTCTCTAACTTAATTATTGGCTATTTGAAGAGGAGAGGAGAGCTCACGTGAGCTAAATTTTTCATAGCACTATTATTCCAACATTAGACAGCATTTAACTTTTACATCTTTCTTACCTCAAACAGCCTTGTAATTCATAGCTAAGATCCCAAGCCCTCTTTAAACAAATAAACCAACTAGATATATGCCAAGAAGGAGGAAAAGGCCAAGGAGGGGGAAGAAAGGAGGAGGTGAAAGGGGAGGAAAATGAAGGAAGAATAAGGGGCCTGAAGAGACCAGGATAGGGCACAAGTGCACGTGATCATTCCTGCTGGTATAACGGAAAGTCCATGCAGGTTCTGGAGCCTCGCTGACCTTGCTTTGAATCTTGACTCTTCTTCCTAACTGTATGATGTTGGCTGAATTACTAACTTCTCTGTAACATGTGCTCAATAATTCAAGCTTCTCATGCGTTCTACAGAGATAAAAGCATCTAGAATTGTGCCAGAAAGAGAAAGGCAATACTTGTGAGTTTCCTGTATATGTTGAGTTGATCTTTCCTCATCGGCTTCATAACAAATTTTCATACACTCCTGAAGCCAAGGAATGAGATGCAGGACAACATACTCTCTATGTAAAATTTCACCGCCACAAAATTGTGTATGTGCCCACGAAGTCCGTCTTGTTTCTGTTTGCTTGATCCTTATGTTACTCTGTAACACATCAGTTCCTAAGTAGGACAATTGTTCTGTTCCTCTAGGCCACTGAGATAAAGAGGACTGGTACCAAAAGGTAGTATTAGACTTGTGGCAATTGAAGGTTGGGGGAAGGGGGGTGAAGGATGCCTCAATATCAGTGTCCACATTAAAGAAAGCTACCCCTAATTTACATAATGGATCCTCAGTGTGTATTCTTCCATCATATACAAATTTAAATGTTAGGTAAATATTGGTCATAGAAATACCTGTCTGGTGTTTTCCACAATGAACGTCTCAATGGTCCATTTTTCCTTTTCCCCTATTGAGATACCATTGAGTTAAACGTACTCAGAGACTCAATGAGAAACTGTCCCTTTTGTTTTGAGTCCATCCTTTGGCAGTGCTTGCTTACATACTTTTCATTTAATGTTAACTAGTATGATCTAAATTTTATTCAAAAATGTCTATCACTATCTTTCTTCTCATATCTTGATTTCCGCTCTTCTTTTTGCACTAAAAATAGTGCAGTTGCAAGGTTTTCTATGTAATGATGTGCTTTTTAAAGGCAAAATATAATGCACTTAAAATTATGCTATTTCCATGAATAAAGAGCCTTCCTAAGGACAGCTAAAACATCAAACAATTGAAATAATGCTATCTCGCCACTCCATTCAATGTCCTGTTAAATAACCTGTCGAACTCCTTCCAGTGAGCTCAAATTATTTACAAACATTAAATTTTTAAAAAATATTTATCCAAGGAAGCCATAAATAACAAGTTCAGTTTCCTTAAAGACATTTAATGCATTTACCAAATCTGCAAAGTGTAGACAACCTATTTTACTTGGGTTTATGCTACATAAGAGAAAGAGACCATAAAATTCAACATCAGAAAAGACTCTCCCAGCACAACTGGAGAAATTTTATTATTACAAATCAGAAAAAAACACTGTGCTGGGACTTCCTTGATGGTGCAGTCATTGGGAATCCACCTGCCAATGCAGGGGACATGGGTTTGAGCCCTGGTCTGGGAAGATCCCATGTCACGGAGCAACTAAGCCCACGCGCCACACCTACTTAGCCTGTGCTCTAGAGCCCGTGAGCCACAACTACTGAGACTGCGTGCCACAACTACTGAAGCCTGCGAGCCTAGAGCCCGTGCTCCACCACAAGAGAAGCCACTGCAATGAGAAGCCCACGCACCTCAAGGAAGAGTAGCCCCCACTCTCCACAACTAGAGAAAGCCCACATGCAGCAAAGAAGACCCAACGCAGCCAAAACTAACTAAATAAATAAATAAATTTATGAAAAAAAAGAAAAGAAAAGAAAAAACACTGTCCTAGCACCTTAGATCAGTAACACATGACCCAATAACAAAGGCAAGGACAGTATTACACACTGTCTGCTGCAGGCTGGGCAATCAGAGAAGCAGACGTTAAACTGGAGGTTAGCCTGGAGGATGATTATTAAAGGAGTGCTCCTGAGATTAGCATCTGCATAAAGAAAGGGATGTAGAGGAGGCAGAATTTGGTAGAGGAAGATGTTGGGCTGTGATGCAGTCACAGGAAGGTCTTAGGCAACCACACGGGGAGCTTTGAATCAAGGATGGCCCTTCACAGTTTTTAAGAATTCAGGTGATGAGGCTGAGTCTTTTCGTCTCCATGTCAAGGGGACATGACTTTGGGCGAGTTGGTTCCTCTCAACTGAGGCAGTTCTGAAAAAGGTAGACAATTGTGAGCTGGATGCAGGTAGTCCACCCGGCAGCTGGAACAATATGTCCTTCGCTCCTGAAGGAGATCCTGGCTGGTATATCACAGCATCTCCTACTACTGTACTGTTTTTCCTTTATATTTTTGTCAAAACCACTTTTTTTTTTTTGGCTGCAGTGGATCTTCGTTGCTGCATGTGGGCTTCTAGTTGCGGCGAGCGGGGGCTACTCTTCGTTGTGGTGCACGGGCTTCTCAATGCGGTGTCTTCTCTTGTCACGGAGCACAGCGTGCAGGCTCAGTAGTTGTGGCTCACGGGCTTACTCGCTCTGCAGCACGCGGGATCTTCCCGGACCAGGGATCGAACCCATGACCCCTGCAATGGCGGGCAGATTCTTAACCATTGCACCACCAGGGAACTCCCCAAAGCCACTATTTTAATAAACATCTTTATATAAGCCCTTTAAAACCGTCATTAATATCTCTATGAAAGAAATGATAAAATAAGCTGCTTGAAAAACAAAGCCACAGCATAGAATTATATGTTTTGAAGGCTTCAGTGACTATAGGTATCATGCAGCCAACACACTTAACAGATGGAGAGACTGAGGTATCAGGAGGTAAAGGGTTTTTTCCTGAGTCACAACGTTTGTTAGTTTAGACTCAGGGCTCTCTGCTCCACCATTATTTACCCAATACTGTCCTGTACATAGTGCTTCCCTTTTGCTCTATCGTGAATCTGTTTCCTAGAAATCCTAAATTGCATGATCTAGACAAGTTAGGGGAAAAGTAACAAACATATGTACAAAAACCTTAAATGTTTGGAGGATAGAATGACCATATTTTTATGGTCAATCCCTAATAAATTCCCAACCTTTCCAAGATTACATCCATTCCTTCCTTCATCTTCGCTAATGAAGAGAGGTGTGTGGTAGAAGTTACCACTCTTGGTTTCCCTGAGGCATCAGAGTCAGGAAAACTTCTAGAAGCACATTTATAATTTCTTGTGCATTGCACCAATCTAGGGAAATCCACTGTGTGGCCATGCTGGAACTGTATTTAACTGGATTATTAGAAATGTAAGAAAACAGTAAGGTGGGTCACACAATATTCCCTGTGGATTTAAGCCCCTTATAAGATCTATTGCAGGAGTTGTTTCTGGGTATTGCATAAATGAATTACCCAGGACACCTAAGGATCTCTGCCAAAGAAAGCATGGTAGTACCCCTTATCTCAGCCTAAGTAGTCAATCTAGTTCTACCTTTACATCTGGTTTCAGTCTCTGAAATCAAAACACTTAAGAAAAGAAATGGAGGTATAATAATTATATAATAATTACGGCCTAACCTCCTCACCAAAGAGAAACCAAAAATTGAAAACAATTGCAGATACCCCCGAAAGTATGAAATCTAATCAATAGTATATTCACCATTAGTTGCCATAGAAGTTTCAGGATGAACCAGTGGGGAGATGGTAGAACATTTATGGACTTGCCTTCTTGCTGCCTGGATTGTGTCCTGTCAGCCATATTGAACTCACCAGCCCACATCTGCTGAATCCAGTAACAGTATGCTGATAACAAGAAGGTCAAGATACTGCTGTCCCTGCTGGACAGACAGTGCAATATCTCTTGTGCAGACAAATATGCAGCTGTCAGTGATGGTAACGTTGGGCCTGATATTGTCCACTGCAGATGATACCGACTAGCCAAAGGTGGAGCCAGGACCCATTCACAACAGAGACCCTGACCAGTTACAACATACAGAGCAGTTGGGAAAGATACGTAAAGTGGGAGTCTCTAATTTCTGTTTTTCCCTTAGAAAGTTGACTGCCACAGGTCTGTGGCAATGTTTAGCCTTTTAAAATTATGCATATATTCTGAATCATTTTGCCTAAGAAAGCTTAAATGTGGTGTGAAAAATGTGAGTTAAAGCTGCTAGCCCAGTCAAAACTCATTTAAGAAGGAGATCCACGGTTAATTCTAAGGCTGGGGTCAGCCTACCTTAATGGATAGGTCAATCGGATTTTTCATATTGAATGATGAGGTAATTTTTATACTGCCATCCAAGGTCAAAGACCAATATGCAAGATGTCCAAACAGTGTGCTGAGGTTGGCAGACTGTGTGCATAGGCATCACTTAAATTTTAGCTCCACAAACTTAGTCACTTCTACTAATTTAATTACAAGGTCTTCCCTGGTGGGTGACACTTTTATACACACTCACCATTAGTCAGCACATTGCACGTATTCTATTTCTATTTGGTGAGGCTTGTTTCTGGAAGTAAGAGAAGTTAAAGTAAATGCATCTATTTCTGACACTGCTTTCACCAGCAACTCTTTCTACAAGCCAGACTCAAGTGGGCCCCAAACTCTTGAGTTTCATCACATCAAGTTAGCAGCTATGCTGCTAATTAAATCTTCGAATGACAGTGAAGAAAGGAAGTCTCAAAACTGATCCCTAGTATCCCCCAGCCATGTCTCTGGTGGCTAGATTAGGAGAAAGCTTAGCCAATTTATACTTTACAGTCTTTTTTTTTTTTGCGGTATGCGGGCCTCTCACTGTGGTGGCCTCTCCCGTTGCGGAGCACAGGCTCCGGACGCGCAGGCTCAGCGGCCATGGCTCACGGGCCCAGCCGCTCCGCGGCATGTGGGATCTTCCCGGACCGGGGCACGAACCTGTGTTCTCTGCATCGGCAGGCGGACTCTCAACCACTGCGCCACCAGGGAAGCCCTACTTTACAGTCTTTAAATTCAAACTGTTTGTGATAATTGACTCACGAGTGGAAGGAGACAAGCATTTTAGTACTGACATCTTGATTCCCATGGAGCCTAAGACTAAATGCTAACGTTCCATCTTTGATTTGAGGCAGCCTGTTGCTGTGAAAATACAATCGGAATATTAAATTCTGACTTCTCTGCAATAGTGCATCAGAAAATTCTCATGTCTACTTCAGTGCTTCATAAGGCTAAAATATAAATATTAGGATGCTTTCCAAAGTGTAAAATAAGCACATTGTGCATTCTAGATTTTATTCCCAATTCTATCCCCAAACTCTCCTCTGACTTGGGAAACTCAGTTTTTACCTGCAAAATGAGGAAGCAGGATCGTATGATAACCAGGACTCCTGACCTCTAAGTAATTCAGCAATTCTATAGAGATGAGGCAATAGCGAAGGTTTGTATAAAGATCTACAAAGGATCATTGTGGATTTACAATAAATATATATCTTTACACATATCCAGTAATGCAAAGAAAATTGTGTCCCCTTTGCATCTAAAATAAATTCTTACATTATATGTTTTAAATTAATTTCCTATTCAAATTTATCATAGAATCCCTTACTGTATTATACAGAAGCTTATTCACACCAAGATTTACTCATCTGTAGGGTCTGAAAGGATAATCCTATAGCTTATCCCTATCATTTCAGGGTTTGAAGTGGAAGCAGGAAGAGGAGGCCAAGAAAAATTCAGTTCTAATTCTCTTCACCCTTCTACTCCTCTTCCTCTCCTTCTTTATTTTCTTCTTCTTATTCACCTTATCTCGGATAGAAAAGAGAAATAGTGTAAATTGGGTGGGTGGCACGAACAATGGAAAGAGAAAAGGGAAAAGGAGGCAGAGAAAGAGAGTACAGAATAGCTGTGGGGCTTCCCTGGTGGCGCAGTGGTTGAGAGTCCGCCTGCCAATGCAGGGGACATGGGTTTGAGCCCTGGTCTGGGAAGATCCCACATGCCGTGGAGCAACTGGGCCCGTGAGCCACAACTACTGAGCCTGTGCATCTGGAGCCTGTGCTCCGCAACAAGAGAGGCTGCGACAGTGAGAGGCCCGTGCACCGCGATGAAGAGTGGTCCCTGCTCACCGCAGCTAGAGAAAGCCCTTGCACAGAAACGAAGACCCAACACAGCCAAAAATAAATAAATTAATTAATTAATAAAAAAAAAAGAATAGCTGTGGAAAGTATTTAGAAATCATGCTCATCTTTGCAGCAGGAATGCAATGAAGTTAAATACAAGCCAAAAATAACTGGAAAACTCTTCTTCCTTGTGCCATACTACCGAGATAGCCCCATGTATGGAAAGCTAGCAAGAGATACCAAAATTGTGTCAAAGAGGACTAAACACAGCTTCTCGTTGTGTGTCTGTTCTCTCTTCACGCTATGTAATATGGTCCTTTGTTCTACATGGCTGATATTGAAACAAGAGATTCACAAGTGATAAGTAAATATGCTTCACAAGGCAGGGTATCTCCAAAACAAGACAAAGTAAAAAAATAGCTCTGTGAAACCGAATTGAATGAGAAGATAAACGAAGGAAACATTGTGTGAAAACCTTCCATTTGTGCACATCATGTAAACAATGTTTACGGTGAGCAGAACATTCTCTGGCAGTCTCAGATCACACATCCATTCATCATGCTTAAAAGCAAAGTGTGTATTTCTGGTTTTAAGTGATCAATCCCCAACACAGACTCTCCTAGTTTTTATTGAAAATACATATATGCAGACGATGACAACAATAACATCAACACAAACACACACACATGCATGTACACAAACACCACCATTAGGTAGGATTTTCATTCAATGTATGATCAGAGTATGGAAGGAATTTCTATTGACAACAAGATCAACTTAAATCAACTGACACCATCAAAGAGTGAATTATCCCTTCTACACTGCTAGCAACACAATTCACTATCCATGTGAAAGTAAATAGCTAGATCCTGCAGTCTTCATCCACTCAAGATTCACACTAATCAAAACACTGGTCAGCTGTTGCTACTACTGTTAGTGCTGTTTTTGTGATTCCAGCATTTTGGAACCCCTCATCTGTATCTCTCATCAGTATTTCCCATCAGTAACTGCATTCAGATAATGAATCCTGGTAGATATACCTCATGAAGTCAAGGCTATAGATGAAAGTAGAGGCAAGAAAGCAAGAGAGTTTAAGATTAAACTTTTCTATGTGCACTATATACTCATAGTGACGGAGAATCAGACCATGAGAATGGGAGAAGCTCTCCTGTAGGTATACCAGATCTCCACTGGAAGGCGGAAAAACCACACATGCACAAACAAAACTGCTTCATAGTGGGAACTGGCTTGGAACCCTGCACATCCATTTATCTTATGATTCAATATGACCGTCTTTTAAGTAAATAGAGAATGGGGCCAAAAACAATCTATGGTTTCTATTTTTAGAGCATGCCAAATCTACATACAATCCTACTTATTTAAGGATGTATAGAGAGACAGAGAGAATAAAATAAGGCCTGTAAAACAAATTCCTTCAGTAAAAAAGGAAAAGAAGACCCATCCTTTAGAATCAGCGATCCCACAAGCCATGCGGCATGGCCAAAAAAAATAAAGAAAAAAAGAAGATATTTAGAGAAAAAAGCTGTAGAGTTTGATGTCTACCTTAGAAAGCAAGAAGACATGATGACCTCAATGCAATATAGATAGAAAATTATATGGAAATAACAAGCTGAAATGAACATATGGGATTTAAAGAGAGAAAAGTAAGATAAGGAAGAGTTAAAAAGAGAAATAATAATACGATATGTTTAATTTAAAGTTGCAATGACATCAAGGAAAACTAAATACATAAATCAAAGGAATAACTTGAAAAGCTATTACTAAAAGCAAATAAGAAGAGCAGAGAAAGGAAAAAGCTGTATAAGCTCATTCTTCTGAGGAGCGCTGAGAGGGGTGAGAATATGGACATGGTTGGTGAGAAATATTGAAAGACTTAGTTGAAAAAAACATATACATTGGAAAAATTTAAGATCTAAAACAGGAGCATAACTTTCCAGGTGAAATCAATAAAAAGAGGCGATGCCTTCCCAGGATAAAGAACACATCTATAAAAAACAAATTCTACAAAAAGCTCCAGGCAGACAATCGGGTCCCTTACAAAAACAAAACCTCAGACTTCTCTATGAAAAAGGAGAGAGTGGAAACATGGCAACAATCCTTTGAGAAAATGAGTTGGGACAGGAAATACTCGCACATTCAGATTGTCTTTCGTTAGTAAAAGAATCAGAAGCGGATTCTCAAGTACATAAAGACTCTAAAAACACCATCATAAACCTTTGTTCGAAACCAGAGATTTAAACCTATCCCAGATGTCTGAGAGGTAAGACAAATTTAAGAACTCAAAGATACAGAAAGTTTTAGAATACTTAAGAATTATTATTATTTCTATGCACAATAATAGCAGTTAACACTTCCTGGGTGCTCAGTTTGTATCCAGTACTTGATGTAAATTATCTCATTTTTACAATTACCTTTGATATAAACACGATTATCTCTCTCCATTTACAGTTAAGTACACTGAGGCTTAGAGGCAACAAACACTTTCCCCAAGATTGCTACAGGTTACAATGTCTTGTGTGAATTTAGGCTCACAATTTTAATCGTGACACTAAAACATTTCCTTACTGTGTTGGAATGACTACATTAAGTTTAGATTAATTAATTGTAGCCTGGTGTCAAAATGTGGTTCTGCTGTTTCTTTCTATTTTTACTCCTTTGCTAGTCCCCGACAAAGTGTTTCCCTTTGTATGCATCATATGCATAGTCCATAGGTCTATTGTCATGTACAACTCCTTTAAACAGTAAAGAAGATACGGTTCTTTCCCCAAACCTACTAACCTATATATAGCACATATGAAGTGACAGGCAGTCTTCTAAGCAGTTCACGCATATTGACTCATCTACCCCCATTTTACCAATGCAAACACGAAGCACAGGGTAAATATCTCGTCCAAGGTCACTCAGCTACCAAGGGGCAGAGCCTGGATTTCATCTTAAGCTCTATGTAATATTGCTTTCATTAAAATTGTTGGGACACTAAGAGAATTTTTCTGAACAAAGATTGTGTAGAGAATTATCATTTTCATTTCCAAGGAAACTGAGAAAACACTTGTCATGTTTTTAAATCGTATGTGTTGAATAATGTGATTCCTTGTTTCTGTTCACCAAGAAAAACTAATAAATCAACCTAATCATAGAAATATCCTCTCTCAACAAGTCCCAGTGGATATTTTCTTCCATCAAAAATGTCCCTCTGGGCTCCCCTGGTGGCGCAGTGGTTGAGAATCCGCCTGCCGATGCAGGGGATACGGGTTCATGCCCCGGTCCGGGAAGATCCCACATGCCGCGGAGCGGCTGGGCCCGTGAGCCATGGCCGCTGAGCCTGCGCGTCCGGAGCCTGTGCTCCGCAATGGGAGAGGCCACAACAGTGAGAGGCCCGCGTACCGCCAAAAAACAAAAAAAGAAGAAAATCAGAAACACTTTAAAATGTTTAGAGGCTATATCTGTTCATAGAATTCTGGATGTTTTCTTCTTTATCCTATCCGTGTTTTTCAAATTTTATAGCTTCCCCCTAAATTCCTATAAACCTATACATGTAATATATAAACACAGCTGGGTAAAAAATGATTCATAGAAATACTGAAAAGAATGGTAGCAAAGTTAGAGTGTTTATTCCCAGATGGTAAGGTTATAGATGAGTTTTTCTTTAATTATATTTTTTCTGAATTGTTCAAATTATTCATAATCAGAATATCTTTTTATGGAAAGAATATCTTTTGATGGAAAATCCTTATTTTTAATAAAAATAATTACAGCCTGTCATCACAAAAATTTATGCATGGTGGGTAATTTTCAGTAGAACAGCCTTCACACGTGCCCACTTTTAGAAGCTGCTATAGCTCTGCTGTGTGTCATAGCAGCCTTGGGTTTGCTTCCAAGTTTCTGCGGTTAACCCAGACACTAAACACTTTTACAGTGTCAAACCTCCTAGTACTCTAAACCACATTAGAAAATTCTCAAGGGTTTTCAAATTGCAAATGTGGCATATTTTGGCTGAATTCTATTTAAATTGTCTTTCTCACATATAATCTTAACTTTGTTTTTTACAAAGGAAAATAATTTATCAAAGCAGATACTGAATATTACATGTTTATTTATGTATTTAAAATATTCATTTAAATATTAAAACTACCTAGAGTGAAGCAGTTGCTATAGTCTATATTATTAATTCTGAGTAATTTACTAAATCCATAGTAACATAGGAATATAGATTCGTTTGAGTTATTAGGATTAAAATTATTTTAAATATATGTATTAATTATTCTTAGGTGGCAAGCACAGAGCTAAGGGAAGAGAAACACCTTATTTGCCAGAATTACATTAAGTGAAAAAAATAAACTCATTCTTCTTTAATATTAATGAAAGTAAGTGAAGGAGTACACATACATATTCTAAACAATTCTAAATGCTAATATGCTATTTATTTAGGAAATTCCAGAAAGGATATTCAAATATTTGTGTTGAATAAAATATCAAATATACCTTTAATCATGCACTAGTAAACATTGGCTTCTCCTGCTTTATCTTATCTCACAATCATTACTTAGTAGCTCAGAAATAATATCCTAGGGTATATTCTTTCATAACCCAGAATGTAGTAATCAGTTTGGCATTAAATAGAAGTCTTGAGATGAGGAATCATCTAAATTTAGTTTCAAAGAGAGTGCAAATCCAAGTATAATCATCATCAGTACTGAAGCAATTGGCACGAGCTCGCCTTACATATTGTGAGTGATCTCACACATTACATACAGTCTGTGGATAAGACAATCTACATAATTTCGCTCTAACACAAAGCAAGGTAAAAATTAATGCACTGAGATTTTGGGATTACAATATGCCTTGAATCTTCACAATGAATTTGGACGTTAGGAAGAAAAATAAAGGCAGGGGAGAGAGACCAGAGCAGAAAGAGGTAGTGGTCTGATGACTGACATAATAATATTTATTTGATACAACTCTTTATTGATTGATTTGTCTAATTTAAAATATTTTGGAAGCATCGAGTATGCGTTAGTAACAGGGGATCCAAATATAAGCAGGGCAGCCAGGCTTCCAGTCCCAAAGCAATTCAAAATTTTCTACCTAGCATAAAAGACAAGCCCTGGTTCCTTACTCCCATTCTTTATACCTAAAACTGGAAATTGCTATTTAAAGGTAGGGCACCTAGTTCTCTTGAGATGCCCTTAAAACCAAGGTCCTTCAAAAGTGTCCTTGTAAGCAAACTAAGGAATGTTTTATTCCAGTTACAGCTCTTTTTTAAGCTGCAGCTCTCTTTAAAGAAAATTGTTCAGAAAAAGGAGAAGTGGTGGGAGGAAACTTTTGGAGGTGATGGATAAGTTTATGACACTGATAGTGATAACGGTTTCATGGGTGTATACTTTTCTCCAAACACATCAAGTTATATACATTATATATCTACAGTTCTTTGTATGTCTATCATACCTCAATTAAAGTAGTTTAAAAAAGAAAGGAAGAAAGAAAATTTTTCTGACACTTTCATATCGTGCAGTTCAGTGATTTCAAAATGTATTAAAAATGTTTTTAAAAATTCACCAGAAATCATGGCTTCCTTACCTGTTTTGAGTTCTTCCTCCAGTTCATTCTCCCTATTGTCAGCTCCAGGCTTACCTTCCAAACTAGCATGTCTGATAATATAGATTACTTTTAAAACCATACAGAATCACCCACTACATTCAAATCCATTTGGTTTCTATTTACTTTTGAACCTGTGCATCCTGAATACTCCATATGTGGGTGCCACTTGCTCTCCCGCAATCCACCAGCAGTCTTTGCACAGATATTATCTTCCTCTGATGTCATCTCTTTCTGTTTATCCATCAGTCTATTACCCTCGGGCCACCTTCTCCAAGAAATCTTCTCTGAGCCACAAAACAGAATTAACTCCTCTTTTTAATTCCCTGAGACATGATTTGGCCCTTCCTTCCTTCTTTCCTCCTTCTCTTCCACAAAATCCATTTCACTTAGAATAAATTCAAATGCCTTACCATAACTTTAGATGATTGAACCCTGATTCAATAACTTTACATGATTGAAGTGTAAACTATGACTTGCTTCTAACCAATAGAATCTAGCAAAGATAATAAGACAGTCACTCCATAATTACATTACATTGTATAAGACTCCACCATAGCAGACTGGAGTGAGAGATACTTTTGCTGTCCTTGAAGAAGTCAAGTGCCATGTAATGAGAGAGGCTGTGAGAAGGTGTATGGCAGAGAACTTTGGGTGACATCTAGGAGCTGGGAGTGGCCTCTGGCAGTTAGAAAATGAGGACCTCAGTCCTACAAGCACAGGGAACGGAAATCTGCAAACAACCATGTGAGTTGAGCTCCAGTAGGAAAACACTGGTCAACAGCATGAGTGCAGCCTTGTTAAGACTAAGACCCTGAGCCGAAGACCCAGTTAAGTAATGTCCAGACTCCTAATCTGTGGAAACTGTCAATTAGATAATAAATACACATTGTTTTAAGCCACTAATTTTATGTCAATTTGTTTTACAGCATAGAAAACGAATATAATCTCTTACCTACATCTCTACCATTTTTCCTGACCCGCTCCCCTTATATCACTTTGATCTGGACACTCAGGCCCTCACTTTAGGAATTTTGCACATTTAGATCCCTCTGGAACACTTTGTCCTCATCCGTCCTGTGACTGGCTCCATCTCAGTTTATGTCTTCCTCTTGAATGACACTTCATCAGCTTGTCTGCATATCCTGTCTCAAATGGATGTTCCCTCTCCACATTATGGTTTAGAATTAAACTTGCTTCTTTTATGGCATTCATAAAAATGTATTATAATTTGATTACTTATTTACTGAAATACTTATTTCTAGATCCTCCACTAGAATACAAGTTTGTTGAAAGAAATCGTATGTGTCGTACTACTGCATATCCAGCGTCTAACTTGGCATACAGTGAGTTGTCAAAAAATATGTGCTAATTGGATGAGTAACAGAAAAGGTAAGATCATGCAGATTCTTACAGGTAATGTTGAAAAGTTTGCATTTAAGCTCAGGTGGACATGATTCAATGTACTTTTTAAGACACATACTCTGGTGTTCTATAGAGTTGATAATTGCAGTAGTGATAAGATACATTTAGATTTATTATTTTGGAGATAGAATCAATGAGATATGATGATAGGTTAAATATGGAGAATGAAGGAATAAGAAGAATTTATTCATGTATGAATGAAAGAGGTAGGTGGCTATGTAGGTGAGTAGGTAGATGGAGGATGCTAGGGAATAGCAGGGGTGAATGATGAAAAACACAGTTCACTGGATTTGGTGACTGTTCTTGAAGCAGAAAATGGGAGAAAGCAGGTAAATTAATCTTCCAGGTTTATAAATTGGGTCCCTGGGAGGTTAAGGGTCCATTCACTGTCTCCCTGTTTTGCACAGAGATATTTATGTATATACTTTTTGAACTATTGCATGAATTGTTAGAGAGTTTTAATCATTAGCTCCTAGAACAGTGCTTTGTAAACAATAAATGTCAGCAATCGTAGCAGTATTTTTTTGGATCTGTCTCCTAAAACAAAGGAAATAAAAGCAAATATAAACAAATTGGACCTAATTAAACTTAAAAGCTTTTGCACAGCAAAGGAAATCATAAACAAAATGAAAAGACAACCTATGGACTGGAAGAAAATATTTGCAAATGATATGACCAATAAGGGGTTAACATCCAATATATATAAATAGCTCATAAACTCAATATTAGAAAAAACAAACAAGCCAATTTGAAAATGGGCAGAAGAACTGAATAGACATTTTTCCAAAGAGGAAATGCAGATGGCCAACAGGCACATGAAAATATGCTCAATATAGCTAATCACCAGAGAAATGCAAATCAAAACCACAATGAGATATCACCTCACACTTGTCAGAATAGCTATCATCATAAAGAACACAAATAGGGGCTTCCCTGGTGGCGCAGTGGTTGAGAATCTGCCTGCTAATGCAGGGGACACAGGTTCGAGCCCTGGTCTGGGAGGATCCCACATGCCACAGAGCAACTAGGCCCGTGAGCCACAACTACTGATCCTGCGCATCTGGAGCCTGTGCTCCGCAACAAGAGAGGCTGCGATAGTGAGAGGCCCGCGCACCGCGATGAAGAGTGGCCCCTGCTTGCCACAACTAGAGAAAGCCCTCGCACAGAAACGAAGACCCAACACAGCAAAAATAAAATAAATAAATTAATAAACTCCTACCCCCAACATCTAAAAAAAAAGAACACAAATAACAAATGTTGGCAAGGATGTGGAGAAAAGGGAATCCTTGTAAACTGTTGGTGCAAATGTAAGTTGGTGCAGCCACTGTGGAAAACAGTATGGAATTTTCTCAAAAAACTAAAACTAGGACTACCATGTGACCCAGGAATCCCACTCCTAGGTATCCAAAAAACAACAACAACAAAAAGACTAATTAGAAAAGGTATGTGCACCCCGATGTTCACAGCAGCATTATTTGCAATTGCCAAGATAAGGAAGCAACCTAAATGTTCATCAACAGATGAACAGATAAAGAAGATATGGTGTGTATACACACACACACACACACACACACACACACACACACACAATGGAATACTACTCAGCCATAAAAAATGAAGTTTTGGCATTTGCAGCAACATGGATGGAATTAGAGTGCATTATGCTAAGTGAAATAAGTCAGACAAAGACAAATACTGTATGACGTCACTTACATGTGCAATCTTAAAAAGACAACAAACTAGTGAATGAAACAAAAAAGAAGCAGACTCACAAATATAGAGAGCAAAGTAGTGGTTACCAGTGGGGAGAGGGAAGGGAAGAGGGGCAATGTACAGGTAGGGGAGTAAGAGGTACAAACTATTATGTATAAAATAAGCTACAAGGGTATATTATACAACACCGGGAATATAGCCAATGTTTTATAATAACTGTAAATGGAGTATAACCTTTAAAAATTGTGAATCACTATACTGAACACCTGTAACTTATAAAATATTACTGTACATCAACGATACTTCAACAAAAAATAAATAAAAAAAAAAATCTAAGCAAAAAGCCAGTAAGTGTCAAATAAGTGTTCTTTAACTTGAATTGTTGAATTAACTTTAGGTCTGCTTTACCTTTAAAATTTTTAATATATTGCATTATTAAAAAGAAATATTTTATTAAAATCGAGAAAAGTACTTGGCAGGAAAAAGAATTCAGAAAGAAAATAAAACAGAATAGCAAGTTTGGTCTAGTGCCAGGAGCCTTGAATTGCAACAATAGTATTTCTATGTCTCCTTCATATCTCCCTGCCCCAATTTTTATCTTGACTCCATTATTTGTTTATATCTCCACATTTTTTCTCATTTTATTGAAATTAGTAAAATATAAAAGCTATCAGGTAAAACTAGGATTTATAAGGACTATAATAGATTGAGATTGAAAATAAAATGTTTCACAAATTACCTTGTGGATAGACATCTTCCCACAGTGCAATTGAAACAAAGCCAAAATGGATGTGTTATAATTTTGACTTCTCTCTCTGGGACATGTTGATTTAACTAAAATGGATGGCAGTCAGTTTCAGGCTGACCTCTGATATTGATAATTACTAGTTTATAGTCAATAAATCCAACTGCAATACAATGATACTCCACTATACGTTAATATATCCCACAATGTACATATGCATGGGACTTTGTATATATATACATATGTACATATATGTATATGTGTATATATGATGTATATCATACATATTTATGTATTCACAGGGGTTAGATAGATATCCTTCAATGTGCAAAGAATTGTGTTGGTGAGATTTGAATGGCTTGTCAAGGAGTTTGGACCTTATCCTGCATGCAGTGCAGAACTATGTGTGAAAGAGACTGACATGATCAAAATAGTTTTCAATGACTGGAAGTAGAGTAGAGAATATTTTAGAGCATTTTATTTCTCAGCCATGCTGCCAAAACCCAGTGATGTGCAAGGATCCATTTTGAGATGTATTTTTACATTTCATTTCATTACATTACATTTCATTTTAATTAATTACAGCAGAGTTAATACTGTCCCCATGCTGACGACCTCTTCCTACCTTTGCATGACTATGTTCCTTCATGGCATGAAAATGAAGGTCCGGAAATCGCACAGGAAAACTGCAGGTGAAAGTATCTTTAAAACTGAGGAAAGAGTGGAGCTGAGTGATTTGGGAGATATTGCATAGGGGGAACTGACAGAAATGGGAGAGAATAAAGTTTGAGGAAGGAAGAGCTGTCAAGGATGACAACAGGATTTTCAGCGTGAGAGACCGGGTAATTGGTGAACTCATGAAATGAGATAGCGAGTAAGTGATACTCTATTTTAGTCAGAATGAATTGCCAAGATTTCACTGCTATAATACCAACACTATCTCACCTGAAATGTTTTCACTACTTGGCTCCTAAAAATAGAAGTGCATAAAGGTTCCAACATACATATGTATTTGAGCCGATAAGCTTTTTCTTTTAAAAAAAAGTACGTGGGCTTCCCTGGTGGCGCAGTGGTTGAGAGTCCGCCTGCCGATTCAGGGGACACGGGTTCGTGCCCCGGTCCGGGAAGATCCCACATGCCGCAGAGCCGCTGGGCCCGTGAGCCATGGCCGCTGAGCCTGCGCATCCGGAGCCTGTGCTCCGCGACGGGAGAGGCCACAGCAGTGAGAGGCCCGCGTATCACAAAAAAAGAAAAAGTACGCAAAGAATTATATTATGTAAAGGTAAAAGAATCAAAAAACAACATTACCTGAATAATTTATCTATGATGTATGGATCTTACCCTCAATATAAGACCCAATGGAACATTTCAGCTCAATAACATCAGTGCACTACAGACATAGTCTAACGATCCTTAGCTACTATCAGACTGTGATTAGCCTCAGGCTGAGCCCACAAACGCAAAACAAAGTCAAGAACTGTAAATATAAAAAAATAAATCTAAGAAAAGCAAATCTCAAACGTTTTGCCTCGATTATAAAATATTTCAGACAAAAATAGAAATATAATATTTTTCTTCTTGACTGTCTCCCACAATACACAGGCAACTAGATGACTCTTGAAACACCTATTGAATTTATTTATGAATTATCTAGATAACTGATTATTCTCATATCTATGCTGCCTATGTGAGATGTAAGTTACTAAAATATTTAACACATACTCACGTCTCCTGACTACTGTCATACACACATCTATGATTCTACAGCTATACATGACAATTAATGCTGACCCAGAAAGCTTTCCTTTTCTTGGCACAAAGTGTACAATAATTCAATAGGAGGGATCATGCTGAAAGAAACATTTTTAAAAATCTTGCTTAGCATAATTTCTTACTTTTGGTACAGTCAGACTTGGTTAATCTAAATCTTAGTTTGAAAATTTCATCTTCTTGTGCAAATGTGTCTAAAAATTTGAAATGTAATGGCATACTATTTTCAACTGTCTGGTTACTCTTTAAATATAGCAGGCTATAAAACCATGAAAGTAGAACAATCAAACAAATTAACAGGGTGTGACTAAATTCTTCCTTTCTATTGAAATAAATGCTTCATTATTTTCATATGAATTTGGCTCAAGCCATATTATGTCAAATTATTTATGATGTTGTATCTCCATTTTATACCTTCCACTATCAGGAGCCTATAATGAATGATACATTACAGAAAATGTGACGTTTATCTCAAGGTCACTTTCCTGCTGACAGACTCACTGCTGACAGCAAGATCAGTGACTCATAAAGTGGCTGTGCTGGTGCTGTCTTGATACTCCTAACGGTGATGCATCTACCTTGTTTTCATGTTCAGCAATGATGCTAATAGAGAGTGTGAAAATCCACTAACAAGATCCACCTGAAGAAATGATTACCTCCAGAAAAACGTCTTATCATGCCTTTAATGGTATTTTGAAAGCTTTAATGGATCCCTGAAATCCTACCCTATAAATAACCAAACTGCCACTCATTTGCTGAGGGAAAGTAGGTGAAAGTCAATCTTTGACAAGGATATACAAAAAAACAGCCAGCTTCTTTCAGATGTTAAATGTATTTGCCATTGAACTCCAACTATTTCATAAATATTTCCTTTGACAGGTATATTTTTCATTCTCACGTATTTCTCTGTTTGTGGTTAATGGTGCACTCTCTTAAATTTCAAATTATCATTCCTTATTCATACTTCTTGACAATTGCTACTCTATTATTTAGAGTTATTTGCAGAGTATAGCAAAACGGTATATCTACAATTCTTTTAAAAGTCTTATACAAAGATATGTCCCCTTAAACCAATTTTTGTTCTCAGTATGGAGTACTGCATTATAACATGCTGCTAGAAGATTATTATGAAATGTCAAACATCTATCAGGGTCCATATTGCTTTTCATAATAATACATATTTATTACACATCTACTGTATCGCACTGCATTGTATATTATAGCAATACACAGTGTGGAGAAGACAAGGTCCTGACCTTCAGGAGTCTGTCACCAATCTTCTGGCTGGATAATAGAAGAGGCATAGTCTTATAAAAAAAAAAAAAGAAGAAGAAAAATGATAAATAAAATGCAAATAAATAGAAACAGTGATTATTCCAATAAAAAATATTATGATTCATATATTCCCTGATATCTGAATATAAGAAAGAATCACGTACCTTTATTTTTCTAACATTAGTTAGAATTTTGACTCTATTTTTCTAAATTAGCGTAAATCTAGGTCTGCCTCCAGTAACCTGGTTACCGGGAAATTCAGACGTATATCTATTTCTTTAGAGAGAAATTCAATTTACCAAAATTAACCCTGATAAGGGTGGGAGGATTAACTAGATACATTTTCACAGACGCAATAAAGTTGTAAAAGAGCTGCTTCAGAAAAATAGTACCAGGGACAAACGGTTTCACCAAATAAGTCTACCAAATATTTAGAGACCAGTTAGCACATAAATGATGGAAAACATTCAAATTCATTTTATTAAGCAAAAATAATATTGACAAACAGCCTGATAAGGATAGTGGACAATAAAGAAATTATAGACTAATATTACTTATAAGTATTGCAAAAATTCTAAATAAAATATCAGTGAGTAGTTCCAATACCACCAGTAACACACCCTGCTTATTATGGAGTGAATGCAATGTATTCATGCGTTGAAGCCCTAACCCCCCAATGTAATGATATTTGGAGACTGGACTTTTATGGAAGTAATTAAAGTTAAATGAGGTTATAAGGGGCCTGATCCATAGGATTTACTGTCCTTATAAGAAGAGATTCCAGAGAGCTCATTTGCTCTTCCTCCAGATTTAGTAAATGTTCTACCACTTGGAAAGCTTATTTTTCTTTTGTCTTTCTTTTTTTTTTTTAGGTAACCACGCCAACAAATACTTGTGAAATAATTGATATATGAATTAACACATAGAGTATGGATAGTGGACAAGACAAGTAGAGCATTCCTGACAGGAGTTATTTACATTGTCAGAAAAAGTACAGGGATAGAGCTACTAACAGGAGAATTTTTGTATAGAGCCAAAATCTAGAGGAGCAGTGAAGGATGCTTGGGGGACAACTGGAGAGCAACCAAAGGACACATGCTCATCATTGTCAATGAAATGTTGGTCACAGACTTCCAGCATTTGGAGATTTCTGAAGTATCTGGTAGATTTCTCTATAAAGGGAGAACAACCTATCTTAAAGCAAGATCGCCTAAGATAATATGAATTAAAGTAGAGCCCATAAATACAACTAACGGTTTTCCCTAACACTGTTTTACCTTCTACATCATCAAGGACAACCTTACCTTTTGAATCCACTACCTTTGAGCCTCGGATTCACCATTTTCTCATTCCTTACCTATAACCCAAAGTTAAGTTTGAGAATACTACCTTTTCAAATTTACTGTGGTAGGTTCCAATCCCAGCCCACTGCCCATACTGCACCTTGCTGGGTTTATCTCTGGGGCAAATGAAGAACTGTATGCTCAGTAATTTAGATTCAAAACTACCACATGAAATTCTAAGTACTCTGTGTAATCAAGCACTGGAGCTTTTGCTGTTACAGTAGATGGTTCAACCGTATGTGATAAATCATACAACTTTGCCCTTGTTTCACTAATTGATTTAATCTAGGATCCTATTTACTAAGTCATCCTAATGAAATTGTTTCACTAATTGATTTAATCTAGGATCCTATTTACTAAGTCATCCTAATGAAAGTGTGGTAATTTTTTGTTGATGACCAATTCCTTCTAAATATTTGACTCTCTGATTCAGAAGAAAAAGTCCTACATAAACTTTATTCATTCATCCATTTGGCTAGTGAGTCATTTATTCACTTAACAAACATCTTTTTGAGCACCAACCATATGCCAGACAGTGTTCTAAATACTGTGTTAGAAAAATAAAGTCTGTCCTCATGAAGATTACATTCTAGTGAAGGGAGATAGAAAATAAACATAGAAATAATTGAACAAGACAATTTCAACTAGTGAAAAATACAATGAAGAAAATGACACAGGTTAATTCACTGGAGAAGCACTGAGTGAAAGGAGCTACTTTAGGTTGAATGACCTAAAAAGACTCCACTGAGAGGGCAGTACTGAGCTTAGAACTGATAATTAGAAATATGTGATTGAGAATTGCAAATGCAAAGACCCAGAAGTGGGAGAATGTTTTGGAGTAAAATAGAAAAGAATGAGGTCTGATACATAGCAGGATCAGATTATAATGTTCCTTCTGATTTTTATGTTTCCTGAATTTTTGTGGCCAAAAAGGGTGAGGTATGCATGTTGTCCAGATAATACTAATGTGTAGGGCAAGCTTTGAAACTAAGAACGCTGCAAAAGAATTATGAGAAACTCACTTCAGGAGGATGTACGGATACCATGCAAAATGTAAAAATGTATTATAGACAGGAACAGACTCAGTTTTGCCCCAGTGAGCACTGTTGCATCCAATTAAGCCACCTGACTGCTTTTGTCATTATGTAATCAGTCTGCACACATTTAAAGCAGCAGAAGAAACATTCCCAAATTACTCCACACTTTCACTTGAAATTAGTGCTTATTTTAAGCTGAAGCTTAGTGCTAGAAAAGGCTCACTTGATCTCTATCCCACAACATTGAGGAAGACAACATTCACAAAGGTAAAAGAAAGGTTGTTTATCCATGGGATTCAGTTAACATGAAGATCCAATCTAGGTTATTTATATGAGAAGCCCAATTTCTCAAATCATATGTTTGTCAGTTCTTTACTTGTCTTTGCAGATCCAACAAGCAGTTTTTAGTCATTTCCACTAGAATATTCTATAGTTGTTTCTTTGTATTTCTAAACAATTCATGGATTTTTAAAAGTTTGATAGAAATAGATTTATACATTTTTTGTCAAATAAAATATTTAGAAACATCTAAATGACAAGCTATATTTTTAGATATGATTTTCACTTCTGATAGCCTGTACTTATAACTTCAGTGCTTTAATGACAAAAAAACATGGTAATGACCAAGGGGTTAGTATCAAATACTACAAACTGCTAGTTATTCCCATAATAGAGAGAAGTTATTGTTGGCATCATAAAATGGAAGCGTTACAATCTGAATGAATACTGAGTTTACACAATGTTTCGAACCTTTTATAAAAGAAATGCTTTTAAAACCTACTTGAGGGCTTCCCTGGTGGTGCAGTGGTTGCGAGTCCGCCTGCCGATGCAGGGGACATGGGTTCGTGCCCCGGTCCGGGAAGATCCCACATGCCGTGGAGCGGTTGGGCCCGTGAGCCATGGCCGCTGAGCCTGCGCGTCCGGAGCCTGTGCTCTGCAACGGGAGAGGCCACAACAGTGAGAGGCCCGCGTACCGCCAAAAAAAAAAAAAAAAAAAAAAGCCTACTTGAATGAAATACATCCCATGTTAAGTACTGAGTTTTATTTTCTTCCATTGAATCTATAGATGATCAAATCACTTAATAGTTTTCTCTTTTTTCATATTTAGGCATATTATTAGTATTGAAAATTAAGCATAGAATTTAAAAGCAGAGAGAATAGTAAAATGAACCTCTTCCCCAATTTCCACAATAAAGCGTGCATGGCAAAACTTGTTTTAGCTATTTTCACACACACATGTCCCTCTCACCCTCCACTGGGTTACTTTAAAACAAATACCAGGAATTTTATAAATCCATCTATAAATTTAACATTTTTCTTAAATTCCTGAACAACAGAGGACACAGTCCAGCAAGATACAGGAATTTTTTCCCCTGAATTCCTTTCAGCTTTTCTCCCTTAATGAACTAGGCTGGATAAGACTCAGATAAGACTAATTATATTCTGAAATCCATTCTCCTTTCCCTTAAATATTAGCCCAAGATTTTTCTCAGGTCATCCTGGTCCCTTAGTCCTTTAGAAATAAAAATATTTTTCAATCATAAAGCACAGCCAGCCCCAGTTCTTAGCACCTCAACAAGACGAGAGACAAAAAGAGAGAGAGAATGTGACCCAATGGTGTCTTACATCAAAAATCACCAGGATATGCCTCTTTCATGCAGTTTAGCTTTATAATTTCTGTATTTCCCCAACCAATGCTTCACCAGCCTAACCCAATCCTATGAAACGAGAACTGTGAGAAGAGAATGGGATGACTTCCCCTCTGTGAGTGGTTACTGACTTCAGGGAAGACGATTGTTTTACATCTCAATCTTTTCATTTCTCTGGGACCATTTTTACTTTGTTTCCATTATAGTTCCTTGAACTATAACTGCAGAAATTTTGATTGGCAATAGGAGAATTGGAATGTGGGGCAGAAAAGAGAAGCCAACACCAGCTTACCAACGAATAATCAGACATGTGCACAGTTGAATTTTTAACCACCACTGAAAATGTAAGCAGGAAAGCTCACATTGTAACATACAGAATGATGCAGTCAGCAGAATCTTATTTCTATTAAAAAGAAGTATTTAAACCGAAAACAGACTTACTGAAATAATACCATCTGTTGTTGGATTTCCTAGAGGTACAGGCACATCTATGTAAAACCAATCATCCTCTTTTCAATCTTGTGCTCTCCAAGGAGCTATAAAACATGTCTACTTAAATGGGACATGACCCTCTCTAGGTAGCTTATTTTAAGGTTCAGTGCCTCTCTTAGCTACAACCCCTGGGCTTACCTGTTTTTTCTTTTCTTTTTTTGTTGTTGTTACATATTAACTCTTTGACAGAAGCCAAACCCATCTGGTTTTTGTTCAACCACATAAATCACTCATAAATACATTTTTTGAGTCTGTCATCTGCCATTATATAGCAGTTTATAAGCATTCATACAGAGGTCTTCTCATCTGAGAGTCTTAATTAACCCAACAAGGAAGACAGAGGAGTTGGACTTTTCTTGTAAACAGTGTGAATATATTTATTAATAAAAAAAGGAAAGAAGTTACAAGAAACATGTTAAGATAACAGCGAGATATGCCCTCAAGAACTTGGAAACATAAGAAATACTGTTGTTGGAAAAAAATCACTACACAATAGATAAGAACAGAGAAATGAAGTCATTTAAGAGCCAGCTTCCAGGTGTGTCATGGCAGCTGATCCCTGCCTGCAGGCTCCAACCGAATAAGAAATGTCTACTAGGAGGCAATAGTCAGCCTGAGACGGGTCGGTGAGATAAGCATTGTCCATGAGCTCCCTCCTCTGTCAAGGAGACAGCCTTCTCTCAGACAAGCTGGTCCACCTGGAGCAGAAGTGGCTTCCCAACCCGAGACGCACAGAAGTTATATGACTTTCCTTAGACAGACTGCTATCCATCACCAGAGCACAAGAAGCCAGGTCTGTATCCTCTCTTCTCCGTGTCCCTTTATCTAAGTATTGTTTCTCAACTTACCCCCAGATGTGCAGCCTCAGCATCACCTGGAATGAGTTAGAAATGCAGATTCTTGGCCCCTGTTCCAGATGTATTGAATCAGAAAGTCAGAGTGGGGTCCAGCCACGCGTGGACATTAGCAAGTCCTCTAGGTGGTTGTGATGCACATCAAAATTTGAGAACCACTGTTCTAGGGCCACAGGACAATGTCTTACAAACAACATATTTAATAATCAAGGTATGATTATTAAATAATTTTCCAGATTCTGCTGCACTTTTTCTCATGGTCTCTAGGATGTTGAGATAGGGATAAAAACTGCAGTATGGGGCTTCCCTGGTGGTGCAGTGGTTGAGAGTCCGCCTGCCAATGCAGGGGACGCACGTTCATGCCCCGGTCCGGGAAGATCCCACATGCCGCGGAGCGGCTGGGCCCGTGAGCCATGGCCGCTGAGCCTGCGCGTCCGGAGCCTGTGCTCCGCAACGGGAGAGGCCGCGACAGTGAGAGGCCCGCGTACCGCAAAACAACAACAACAACAACGAAAAAACTGCAGTATGTCTTAAATATCCTTTTCTGGGTTGGTGAAGTATAGCAAGAAAGACTTAAACAGTTTCACCTTGCAAATTCCTCCAGCATCACACATTGTATTTTAATTAAAAATCCCAGTTGATCAGTAACCAAATCCTAGCACAATGCTTCTGTAGAGGGTATGAAGTTTCACTGTTGATAAATTGCTGTGTAGATAACCCACTGCCGATAATTAACTATAGTTAAGAAAACGGTGATAAGAATTGTTAATGCTCAGATATTAAGCCATTTCATTGGATTTAAATGTTACTTTAAAAAACTTTTTCTCTTCTCTGATTGATTTGTGCTTAAATAATTCTTGATGCCACTCTTTTCAAAACACAATTATGCAATAATGTTACGTCTGTATAGAATTTTATCATTTCCCATGAATTTCCTCCTACAAACCTCAAAACAACCTCAGTTAGTAGCTCAGGGAGCTGAAAGCATTTTCCTAAAGTCACAAAGCTGGAAGGTGGAAGAGTTTGTGCAATACCAACATAGAAGTACATATTTTAGTTTTCCTCCCAAGTTCAATATCATACAGATGTTTCAACTGCTTTTTTTAAAAAAAAGAGCCCAACACTTCTTGAGGTATAACTATTGTCCAGGGATCTGACTTTCCTGAACTCGTTGCTATGATTGTATATGGTGGTGTCTCTGTGCTAAAACAATTCACAAAGCTCACTGTTCTGCAAGAAATTCAGGATTCATTTTCAAATTTCGCAAATGGGCTCCTGTTCACACTTTTGTTTATGGGATTCCAGAGTCAGAACTGCTAGTTTTTTATTTATAGTTACTTGAACTAACATGAATTCCAGACACTAAACATAGACTTAGTGAGAATATGCAGACACAATTATCAACTTTTCCATAATAACCTTAGTTAAGATTGGCCAGTGTCATCTACAAACAATAAATGCTGGAGAGGGTGTGGAGAAAAGGGAACGCTCTTGCACTGTTGGTGGGAATGTAAATTGATACAGCCACTATGGAGAACAGTAGTTCCTTAAAAAACTAAAAATAGAACTACCATACAACCCAGCAATCCCACCACTGGGCATATACCCTGAGAAAACCATAATTCAAAAAGAGTCACGTACCACAATGTTCATTGCAGCTCTATTTACAATAGCCAGGACATGAAAGCAACCTAAGTGTCCATCGACAGATGAATGGATAAAGAAGATGTGGCATGTATATACAATGGAAGATTACTCAGCCATAAAAAGAAACAAAATTGAGTTATTTGTAGTGAGGTGGATGGATCTAGAGTCTGTCATACAGAGTGAAGTCAGAAAGAGAAAAATAAATACCATATGCTAACACATATATATGGAATCTAAAAAAAAAAAAAAAAAACGTCATGAAGAACCTAGGGGCAGGACAGGAATAAAGACGCAGACGTAGAGAATGGACTTGAGGACACGGGGAGGGGGAAGGGGAAGATAGGACGAAGTGAGAGAGTGGCAGGGACATATGTACACTACCAAATGTAAAATAGATAGCTAGTGGGAAGCAGCTGCATAGCACGGGGAGATCAGCTCGGTGCTTTGTGACCACCTAGAGGGGTGGGATAGGGAGGGTGAGAGGAAGACACAAGAGGGAGGGGATATAGGGATATATGTATAGCTGATTCACTTTGTTATACAGCAGAAACTAACACACCATTGTAAAGTAATTATACTCCAATAAAGATGTTTAAAAAGAAAAAAGATTGGCCAGTGTCAAGTAACCTCAATGCAATTTCTATTCCACGTTGCAGACTCAAAAAATGTCTTCCCACCAAATGTTAATATTTTGCTTTCACTGCTATGTTCTCCTATCATCTCCAATTTCAACAATATGAGTGTTTTGAAAAATCATTGCTGTGTTAGTTCTTAAGTGTTTTAAATTTTCTTAGATCATATTTCAGAAAACCAATATCATGATATCCAGTTATAAGTTTGCAATTGAATGTTCCAGACCACAGCTTTAGAAGCCCGTAACCACCACACAATCATAAAATAACCCACAGTCATGTGTGAGGTCATGAGGTTTTTTTCTTATTTCTTGTTGTATTTTAGTTTCAACAATATCCCTCATTTTAATGAGACTTGCAGCCTGATGGAAGCCATCAGAAAAAAATGTATATATATATTCTTTTATTCAATGACATTTGGATTTTTTAAAATAAATATCTAGAATAGCTCCAGAGTTTCCAAAAATACTACTTGGGACTTGAATACAAATAAAGTCATATTTTTATTTTACATATTGCATACATTTATTTGACATGACCAGTAGATAAGCAAAAGATCACTATGCCTTGATTTTGATAAGCATGACATAAATTTCTTTTTTAATGATAGACTTCTCAGATTAATATTAGAATAGTTGGCATTCCCTGTCACACACATCAACTGACTGTGCAGAAAATATGTCAAGGAGCATTCAGAACACTTGGAAGAAAGCAAACTTAGATTCTAAAAATAGTTACAGGTAACCCACCAAGCGTCATGAAAATACAATACAGAGTAGGAAGAGGCTGAAGGGATTATGAAAACTGCTGTTCCAAATTTTTTTTGTGTGGTACGCGGGCCTCTCACTGTTGTGGCCTCTCCCGTTGTGGGGCACAGGCTCCGGACGCGCAGGCTTAGCAGCCATGGTTCACGGGCCCAGCCGCTCCGCGGCATGTGGGATCCTCCCGGACCGGGGCACGAATCCGTGTCCCCTGCATCAGCAGGCGGACTCTCAACCACTGCGCCACCAGGGAAGCCCATGCTGTTTCAATTTATAGATGGCTGAACTGAGGTCTGTTAAACTAGATAACTTGCCCAAGGTCACAGAGGACTCTTGAAAATTTCTTGGGTCATATTTCAGAAAACTGATGATGCTGTGACCTTGGACAAGTTATCTAGTTTAATGTCATAAAATAGTATCAGAGGAAAGACTCATATCTAGCAGTCTTGATGCTTAGGAAAAAAACAGCCCTCAAAATTTATTCATATGATGTGAATTATGTTCTACCATTATCTTATTTATGTTCTCAGTTTTGTCTTCTCAATTCATTTTTTTATTAATAAAAAATAACAGCAATAGGAATGGCCTTGTATTGAGCACTACTATGCACCAGGCATTCTATGTACATGATTTCAATTTTTACTAATATGCTACAAGGTAGACATGAAATATAGCCAAACATGAGATATATCAGATTAAGGTCAGAAAAGGAAATGCCATAGAATGAAAAGATTTTCAGTATAATTAAATCAATAAAAGTATAGAAGTAATGCCAGTCACTGGGTGAATTACAGTTACAGGACAGAATGTAAATGCTATAAATCTTGAGAAAGGTTTATATAAAGTATAAGAAAGATGAGATAAAATGGACATGGAAGTGAGTTTATTGCTTCACCTTTCATATTTAAGAGAAAATAGAGTTGGATACTTCATATTTCATATTTGAGAGGCAATAGATCACAATTAATATTGATAAATTAAGAAATAGAAATGTATGTGCATTATTTAAACTCATCTATATTATTCAAAGCCATGAATACTATTCAAAGCAGGGAAGAAAAGCAGGTGATAGATATGGTGAATTGGCTTGCTCAACAATTATATATTTTTAAATGCCTCTCTATGTTGCAGAGAAAAGACAGCTAAAATCTACATTCCCCAGACTTCAATGCACCAGACTTCCTGATGGGTTTTAAGATCTACCAGACACATGCATTCACTGCAGTTTGAACGTGGGTGTGAGACAGAGGCAGGTGGAGTACAAAGCATTCATTTCCTGGTAGAGATCACAGTGGAAGCATAATGGCCCAGGAAAGAGCACCAGCCACAATGGGAGTGGCAGTTTTCCTGATGTGACACTGAGGGCCATGGTCACATTTGTCCATTTCAATAGTTTCCTGTAGTCGTGACCTCAAGCTTCTCAACCACAGTCATGGCTGAGCAGTGCAAGCCCAGCAGAAAATAACTCTGCCCAGACCCCGCTCTTCCAGGCTTTCTGACGATTTCACAAACCACTGAAGTACATGGCTGGTAGTAAGTCCTCGTCTGCTTCAACTATCTGCAGTGGTTTTGGCTGTCTGCAGTTGGATTCTCTTCTCTCTCTCTCTTTTTCATTTCTCTCCCGAACCCTCTTCATTTCTCTCTCTCTCATACACAGACACATACACATACATGCATCCCATAGAGCGAAAGATAGGTACAAAGAAAAATATTAAATGAAATTATGGGATTAAGAACAGTAATTATAACAATATAGGCCAATGGGATAAATTCCCCTTGTATCATATTAAATGTTAAAAAATACATTGAAAGAGATGCAAAAAAAACAAGGTGGCTCTAAAAGGATAAAGACATAACTTGAGAGACACGAACAAAGAGATATCAGGAGTTGATAATATAGATATCAGACACATTTAATTGCAAAATATAAATAAATTAGACAAATAGTGGCACTTCAAAATGATAAAAATCAAATGTCACACTGAATCTTTAAGCATCAGGAAACATAGAATCAAAAATACCAGTACTAAAAATTGCTGTAAGTACATGAAGAAACTCAGGAACAAAATAGTAACAAGAAATTGAATTTTGCCTCCTTCTAGACCAGGGGTTGGCTAACGTTTTCTGGGGAGGGTCAAATAGTAAATATTTTAGTCTTTGAGGGCCACAGTTTCATCACAAATGTATGACTCTGCCAGAGACATCACATAAATAAATAGGTGTGGCCGTGTTTCAATAATACTTTATTTACAAAAACAGGCTGCAGGAGGGTTTGCCCATTGTCTGTAATTTGCCATCTCCTGCTCTAGACCACAAATGATCAACTAAGCAAACAGATAGAAGATCTGAAAATTATAAGGTTAATCTAGTTGATATAAATTAATCACAATTCCATATAAACAGAGAATATGTTTTCTTTCAAATTCTGTGGAATATTTATAAAAATTTACAATGCAGAAGCAGTTGCTACCATTTATCAACTGCTTTTTATGTCTTTGGCACCAAGAAATTCACATGCATCAGCTCATACAACTTCATGAAGTAGGTACAATTATTTTTATGCCCGTTTTACAGATAAGAAAGCCTAAGGTAGGTTTAAAAAATAATGTTTCTACATTATCTCCCACTACCTCTTTGCTTTTTATATTCCACCCAAACAAGTTTTCAATACATAGAGGGTTTCTGTCCCCGTAACTTTACCCTTGCTGTTCATTCTGCCTTCAGTGCCTTTTCCTTGTACTTTCACCATCAAATTTCATCCCTTATTCAAGATCCAGCTCAGTGATACCTCTTCTATGAAACTTTCCCTTTTCCTTTTCAAACAAAACAACCTCTGTCCTCCTCCTACACATTCAGAGGGCTTCATTCTTCTCTCGATGTAGTTATATTATCCTCTACATTGTTAGTTATGCACATGTGTCCTTTCTCCTCACTTTTGGGGCAACCGTCAGATATGTGAACTTATTCTAATTATTCTAATTTTTAAATCATTCATGTTATAACAGAAATACCATGTGCAATGTAAACATTCATATATAAATTAAATTTACCATGTTGCTTTTCCCCTTTCCTAATGAGTTAAGTAGAGTTTACCAACCTTTATTTTATCAGATCATTATCTTAGGGACATTTTCACTCAAAGGTGGGCAAGATCGATTTATTTATCAATCAACTGATATATACACATGCATATGAATATAATGGTGTCAGCTGAAAAAAATGCACAACGTGAGAGTTGTGACTTAAGTTTTATTTGGGGCAAAATGAGGACTATAGTCCTGGAGACAGCATTTCAGAAAGCTCTGAGAAACTGCTCCGAAGAGGTGGGGGGAAGGTCAGTGTTATACATGACTCTAGTGAAGGGGGGACGTGCAGTCAAGCATGTTGGCAGAGGCTTGCTGCCAGCCACGGGGAGCAGATGTCACTGTTAATGATTTTAGTGCTTTTCTAGAGATGAGGAGATGCAAGAATTAGGCTCATAAAATTTCTCCTGAAAATATCTAACTGTCTGAAGACTTGTCCTGCTAGTTTTTCCCACAGCACAGAGCGCCTCATTCCTGATCTCCACCCTGAACTCCTTTCAGGGGGTGTGGAAGGTCAACAGCTGCAGCGGCTCATGATTTAATCCTTGTGGATGGCAGATGGCAAGTGCCAATTTGGAGTTGGCAATGACAATATTAGTACATATATAATATAATTATTAATGTGGCTAAGGATAATATTAAGAATAAGGATAATTATAGCTAAGGATGGTTTTTCCTCCAAGAGTATTTGAATCTTCTATTTCAAGTATCACAATGCCTTCTGAAAGCCCAGTGATTGTTTATGTAATTTTTCACATTGGGAAGAGGAACTATGGTAGAAGATGGACCCGGGAGCTATAAGTGACTCAGCTAAGTAGTACAGGATAAGACACATGGTTGGTTGGATTCCCTCTTAGGCCAGAACCTCCTCTGGCAAGTTCTCCCATCAGAGAACCGAGTGGATAACCCCAGAGCATTGACGATCAGAGTAATGAGTTAGTACTGCTCTAACATTTACAAATCATAATAAAATCATAATTCTCCACATAGTTTCTCTGTGATGCAGCCATTCCAACAGATGTGTGAAGCTCTCTGTAAACAATTTTAGCAGTCATGTGTAATCACAATACGTTATGTAACAGATGTGCCCACAAAATTCAATTCAAGGAAAGAGTGAGGATTTATTGAAGTCAGTAGAATAGCCTACGACTGACTGAATGAGAGATTCCTACAAAGCTACCCAAAGTTTCTTCAAGAGGAGTTTCCCTCACTATATTTTTTTCTAGACTTACGGTTAAATATAGTTCTTTTTTAAAAATTTTTGATTGAATTTTTATTTTATTCTATTTTTTATTGAAGTTTAATTTACAATGTTGTGTTAGTTTCAGGTGTACAGCAAAGTGATTCAATTATACATACATATATATCTATTATTTTTCAGATTTTTTTTCCCTTACAGGTTCTTCTTTGATGAAAAAAAATAATTAAAATGTTTGCCTTTTGTTTTCTTGTTGGTAGTGGCAGAGAGGGATTCCCGGCTTGCAGGCTGGCCACACTACAGCTTTCAGAATATTCATTTTCTGTTACCATCCCCCATTTGTACTAACCAGTAAGAAATCTTGTAAGGAACACACATTTAAAACTAAAAATAAGAACACGAGAGAAAACTCACTACTCCCTATCCTCAAATATGAAAATAAAACCGCTGGTAAATTGCAAGTTGTTCATACAGGCTTTCAAGAACCTCAGTGCTGAAAATGAGCTTTAGTGAGCAGGTCAGAAAAGGTTTACTTTAAATGAAGGGGTTTGGGTGAGTTGTCCTTTTTATCTCCTTTTTCTCCTCAAGGCAGAGGCTGCCACTTCATAAACATTAGCTCATGGCACAGGTTTGATGAAAGAAACCATATCTTCCCTGACTTTACAGAGAAAGATGGAGCCCAAGCATTTCTTTTTCACAAGGAAAACTATCTTGACCACACTATGGCCCTAGAGGGAACTGCTGTGCTTCTGGATCTATGAAAATAAGACCAGAAAACCTTATGTTTTCTTCTAGAGAGTAACATCTCTGAGGTGGAGACAGATGTGGCCTTTACCCTCAGTCAGACAGCGCACTGGCAAGAAAATGCTATATAGGCAGTTTTAGAGAGAGGATTGTGCTAAAACATATTTTCGGAGAATCCAATGAGAAGTTGTTAGCAGAAGCCTGTGGATCCAGTGGAGACAAGGACATGATTCTTCTCTGTGTTCTTCGTTTGTAAAATAGAGAATAATGAAACAGGAAAGGATTAGGGGTCATCCCAGGATAACCAGTGGGTCATACTTGCATGCTGACACTTGAGTGATGGCAACTTGCTGCTCTGATAGAGTGTGACAAGGGCTCTGGGGCCACCGCCAGCCTCAACAGGAACAGCAAAGCTGCCACTGGAAAAGGAAAGTGAACAGACGGAACAGAACATTCAACTGCAGGAGTATGGATGAGAGGGAAGGTTGGATGAAGGTTTTGAAGTAAAAGATAGATTTTATCTCAGAACCAAGATATGTAGAAGGAAGCAGAAAGTCATTTCGGGCAGAGAGAATAGCATGTGGGCATGAAAAAGCTGGGTTTTCTGGAAACAGCAAAAAGGGCAACATGGCGAAACACTGGGCGATAGGGAGAGTGGTCTTTTCTTTCCATGAGGCAGGAAAGGTAGGTTGAAGCCAAATCGTGATTCATAGTAATATCTAAGATTTTCCAAATACTTAATGATATTTACATCAAAGGACATGGATCGACTCACTTAACTTTCTCAACTTCCATATGAGTTTAGCATTATTGCTATCCCCTTTTTACAGATGAGAAACTGAAGCACAGAGCGTTAACTACCTTGCCCAGGGTCACTCTTTTAGGAAGGGGCGGGGCCTGGATTCAAACTAGGGTCAGCAGGCTCCAGAGCCCTGTTTGTCAGCTTCCATGCCATGCTGAATCCCCATCTGATTTCTGCCATCATTCAGCTTCAGAGGAAGGACAGTGTGGAGGAAAGACCATGAACAAGAAGCTAGAATCCTAGCTCATGGCATCAGCTTTTCCATAACGCAGAGGAAAATTTATGGTCCTCAGTTCCACTGTCTATAAAGAAGAAAGATGCTAAGGCTCTTTCCATTCCAGGTAATACGATCCCATTATCAAAAGTCTCATTTGTTTTGCCTTCTCTTCCATACATATATTATTATGGCATGAGATCTAAATGGCAAATAAGGGGAATTTGCCCTCCCTGCAAAGTGTCCTCCCACACCCTGCCCCCTGGCTCTCTGGGTTTCTTGCTCTGTGGTGATGCCTCAGTCTTTAGGGCCCTCAGGTGATCACAGCTCCACTGACCCCAGTGCTGTTCTGTCCTCTGCTGGAGATAGCTCCAAAGCCCTACCCTCACCTAATGCTCCCCCTATTCCCTGGAGCAGAGCAACAATCAATCTATGGTTTTTAGGACACCTTACTGATGGTTTAACGATATGGAGGGTGTAACATGGAGAGCAGGCTTCGTGGATGACAGAGCTCCCACCCAGTCCCTCAGCAGACTCTGCAGCTTCACTCCAGGTCAGAAACTTGTAACCTGCTCCACAGAGGTAACAGTTTCCTCTTACCCTGGTTCCTGGGAATATCTTTTCTTTGGAGCTCCAATATGTAATTTTTTATTATTTTATTCAACATAATGTTTTTGCAGGGAAGCTTCAGCTCAGCCTGCTGTGATTTGACAATCCCTAAATATGGTTTTAAGTTCAACCCCACACTCTAAACACTGTTTATTGTCATTCAGGGGTGAGTAGCTTGTCTTTAACTTCATTTCCAATTCCATGCCTTAAATGCCAATTCCTTCCACATGGATAAAGTTACTCAAAATCTATTGAAATACTTTAAAATTATATTCAGCAATATTTTTCTTCCCCCCTTCCCCTTAGTTTTGTAAACATTCCTGGTTTAAGATAATCAGAAAAAAAATAACAAGAGAAATGTAAGTGGTCTCTCCAAGTCAACCAGTCATGGTGACTCCAAGTCTTTTCTCATGCCCAGCCCTCCGCAAAGCATTGTGTGTCAGTGACATCTGGACGTTTCTGCACAATGCCCAGGGGGCTGGGTTGGGACACTGTCTTACTGGACCCTAACTGAATCCATCTGGTCAACACAAATGGGTCAGCCAATGACCGTGAGCTTGGAATATGACTTTTGTGTTGCTGCTTTGAGCTTGGTTTGAAATAAATGATTCATGAGTTGAAAAAATTAATATGCGAGTTAAACAGGGGTATTCTTTGACCTTGGGCTGATAGCAGTAGTTTTGAACATTTTAGCAGTTTCAGCGGAAGAAGAGTGAGGGAAAGGAAATAACTCTGGTGCCAGCTTGCTGAACCTTTCTCTGATTCAAACAAGGGAAACCATCTATTGCGTTGTGCTCTTAGCCCACTGTCAGTGTTCAGAAAACTCAAGCATCTGAGCTCTGTGCAATGCTAAGGGCAAGCAAACCCTCAGAGCTAATATGTATTAAATAATTGTATTCAATGAATTCTCACTGAATGCCTTTTATGTTCTAGACTCTGCATGTTATCATTCTTGCTGAGGAAACTATGGTAAGAAAAAGAACCGTCATTCCTGCCCTCATGGAGTTGGAGTCCAGCGTGAGAAACGGACATATACAAAATAACCATACAGATGTATAACTTAACTAGGAGTTGATTCGTACAATTTGGTGCCTATCAGAGAAAGCTATAATCCTATGTTCAGATCCAAAGAAGACTCTACAATTCTCAAGCGAGAATTCAAATTTATTTTTTAAATCTTAAATTCTGAGTGCACAAATACAAATGAAGAAAAAGAGAAAGGCACAGTGGCACAGAGGTCATTCTATTGGGTGGACTGGTTTTTAAAGCACACGTATAAAAGATAAAAAGAGAAGTCTGCACCTAAGAACAAGTACGCGGGAGTATTAGGATACTCTGAGCTCTGAGGAATGTTAAGACCCAGAATGAATTAAGACTTGAGAAGAATGGCAGAGAACTAAAAAGGCTTTATTTTCACTATATTTTAGGCAAGAGGAATAAAAAAGGTATAGCTGCAGTGTTTGGAACAGACGGCCTAATGATATCAGATGCGAAAGAGAAGACAGAACAATTCTACTTCTCTCTGCCTAAGAGAAAAATCTTCAGACTGGAAATGATAAACCAAATAAAACAGAGTGGAGAACAGTTAATTGGCAAGACTACCTAGGTATTTTATATGAATTTATACCAATAGGCCACTTATATTTCAAACTTTACTGACAGTATTAAAGTAACTGTGTCAAGTATAAAAATATAAGCAAGTGCTATCCCCATCTGAAAAAGATAAAAGAAAATTTCAGGAAAAATACCTCATTTTAACAACAGCAAAAGTCTGGAATAGGTTTTCAGTGATCAGCCAGACAGACAGTGGGTACTAAAAAAAAGAGTATATTGGTAATTAAGGGTATTAATACTGGTTTAGAAGGAACAGGTTACGTCAAAATAACCACACTGTTTTTCTTTTTCCACATAGTTATGACACTGGTAAATCAGAGAAAGAGATTAGCGATCTGGTGGGCAGGGCTATGTCCCAGCCTGGCTGTGGCCCGTGGGTCCAGGGACAGATGCCAGGCCTGCTGGTGGCTGGCTTTGGGGCCCGGGAGGTCCGGGCTGGTGCAGACCCAGTGGTGAGTGAGGTTGTGTCCCTACATGGCTACCTGCTTGGTCTGAGGAGGTCCCTGGACTGGTGCCAACCAGCTGGTGGGCAGGGAAGCCCCCCAGCCCTGATAGGCTAGAGGGAGGGCTCCCCAAGTGTCATTTGCCAGCACTAGTGCCCTCATGGTTAAACAAGCTCTCCAAAGTGGCTGCCATCAGCATTGATGTTCCCATGGTGAGTCCCAGTTGCCTCCTTCCTTTCCAGGAGGGTCTCCAAGATCAGCAAATGGGTCTGACCCAGGCTCCCTTCAAATCACTGCCTCTGTGCTGTGTCTCAGAGCCTTGGAGATTTTGTGTGTACCCTTTAAGAGTGGAATCTCTATTCCCTACAGCCCTCAGTTCTCGCGTATGCAAGCCTTGCTGGCCTTCAAAGCCAGATGTTCTGGGCTTTCCTTCCTGGTGCAGAATCTGGATTAGGGAGCTCAGTGTGGAGCTTGGACCCCTTGTTTTGGGGGGAGAACCTCTGCAATTGTGATTATCCTTCCATCTGTGGGTCACTTACTGAGGGTGTGGGTCTTAGCGATACTGCATCCCCGCCTCTCCTACCCATCTTGTTGTGGTTTCTTCTTTATACCTTTAGTTGTTGATAAGCTTCTCTGTTAGTCTTCAGGCTGTTCTCATAGCTGGTTGCTCTGTAAATAGTTGTAGCTTTTGTATACCCATGGGAGGAGGTGAGCGCTGGGTCTCCCTGCTCTGTCACTGGCCACTGGATTTGGTTGACTCTCTTGTTCAAGTTTACAGAGCTGGTCAGGAGAAGCAGGGGTCGGAACCAGGACTTCTGTCTGGAATAAATGCATGAATGGTAGAAAATTTCCCTCTCTCTCAATATCACCTTGTAGAGAGACTGAATAATAAAATGTGATTACTATAGGAGTGTACCTCTCTTCTTCTTATAAACAATTTTGGCTATAACAAGCCATATAATAATGAAATACGTCCAGAGTCTGGATTTTGTCTGAGACAAACAGACACCTTCAATAGTTAAGCTCAAATAGCCCGGAGATGGAAACAACCTAAGTGCCCATCATCGGATGAATGGATAAAGAAGATGTGGCACATGTATACAATGGAATATTACTCAACCATAAAAAGAAACGAAATTGAGCTATTTGTAATGAGGTGGATAGACCGCCTGGAGGGGTGGGATAGGGAGGGTGGGAGGGAGGGAGACACAAGAGGGAAGAGATATGGGAACATATGTATATGTATAACTGATTCACTTTGTTATAAAGCAGAAACTAACACACCATTGTAAAGCAATTATATCCCAATAAAGATGTTAAAAAAAATAGTTAAGCTTACTATTTTATAACAATATTTTATTTCCAATGTTTAAGTGTTTTCAATAAATCTTTTAAGGCATTCAATCTTTTTCACAGAATGCTGCCCTCAAATATTTAGTTCTCTTGTTCGTTTCTTTCTTTTCTCTCTGAGGGTTTTCTAGGCTTTTGTCAATTCTGAAATTCACGTTTAACTTTGCTGATGCTGGCCTGGTGTTATTTTTCTTTCCAATTTGCAGGTGGCAGCTGTGTAATGGTGAGTGTGCCTGCTGACATGCTCCGTTCCTACTTTACAGCTCTTGTTAGCATGCCAAAAACTATCCATCATTCATACAGAATGATCCCATTTCTACACTCTAGCCCCTCTACACACACTTAAAATTAATTGTGTGAGTTATTTTAAGATAACCCGCGATCATGGACTTGGTATTTATCAAAGTCTTAAGATAAATCTTTTAAGATCTAAATGGCATGAGCCTTATTACTGTTAAGACTTATCGAGGATCCAGTAAAAATAGATTACAACACGCTGTATTCACTGTTTAGATCATTAGAACAGGTTTCCAATTATTCTTTTTAATATATTTTTTATTTGATGATTGAAAAAAGATTTTACATTTAGTATTTAACCATCACCTAATGACACTTCCCACTGTAGTAGAGAGGCTAAGACTATAGCCTTTTGTACTCAGGAGATCAGATCTTTGCCCTGTTCAATTACAAACTGTAGGTCAAGCTTCCTCTTTTATCCAGGTCTCTATTCTCACCTAACGTAGGAGCATTTGGAGAGTTTGCATGAGATAATAAAGCCAAAGGACCCAGTGCCTGCAGTGCCCCAGGTCTATTTTTTCAACTCATTTTTCCATGTCTATATATCTCTCCCACACCCATGGCATTAGTATCATTTGAGTTCTGTTGATCCTAGAATTTATCCCTCTTGCCTGAGTTCACGATTCACCTATCGACCCCCTACTTGAGATCTCTATTCTGGTTTTGAAGGGACATCTCAAATTAATATTAAAACTGAACTTAGGGCTTCCCTGGTGGCGCAGTGGTTGAGAGTCCGCCTGCCGATGCAGGGGACACGGGTCCGTGCCCCAGTCCGGGAGGATCCCACATGCCGCGGAGCAGCTGGGCCCGTGAGCCATGGCCGCTGAGCCTGCGCATCCGGAGCCTGTGCTCCACAACAGGACAGGCCACAACAGTGAGAGGCCCGCATACCGCAAAAAAAAAAAAAAAAAAAAAAAAAACCCTGAACTTATTTCAAACCTCCACTTACCGCTGTGAATCCCCTTCCCCCCAATCTGCTCTCTAACTGACATCTTCATCTCTGCAAATAACATCATTCACCATTGCTTAGGGTCCACCCCTACAAATTACCCATTATTCCTCTTTTCCCTTCTGCCCCTCATTTAATTCCCTAGTCTAGCCTACGGGCACTACCTCTAATGTATCCCTCATTCTGACCACCTCCTATTTTTCTGTTGTCTTCCCCAGCTGCAACATCCACATAACCATTCTCCCCATGCCCGCACAGGAGAAAACAGAAGAAACCTGCAATGTCATGAAGCCGAAGCACAGAGAACAGTCAGCTCATTGGTGTGGCTTAGGCCAGTGAGTCTCAACGTGAGAAATGCTACATTTAAAGGTCTGGACCTAGGTATCGCCATCTCCTGGTCACTGATAAGAAATGCAAATTCCAACCCCAGAACTATTGAGAGATTCTGAGGATGGGAACCAGCAGTCTGAGTTCTAATAAACCTCGCAGGTCATTCAGATGCATGGTCCAGTTTGAGAACAGCCAGCTTAGGCTTAGCTTAGCACGGTAGACGGGTCCCACTACCATCGCTGAACAATGCCACAGACGACGTGACCATCCCAGAGCCAGTGCAGTCTCAGTGCAATAGAAGGTGAAATACAGGGAAGGCCCTGCCACAGAGCACCTGCCCAGCCCTCTGTCCTATGTGGTACAGCCTCAGGGCTTCAACCCAGGCCACAGGGACAGAGACCACAGAAAGGGGCAGCACCCTGCCTGGGGACACGGTGAGCATCAGCTTCTCACTCTCTGTGTCATTAACAATTCCAAGGGGAAAGGAAACTGGCAGGTTGGGAGAGAGTCATGTGTAGAAACAGTAATGACATGCAATTCTCAGTTCATGGCACTGAAGAAAATAATTGGCAGGGTTGACAGCTGCCTCAGGAAAATTCTTGAACCCCACAGGAACCCCACTGGAGACAAAATTGTGTTGTGGAAGTCAAGAGTTTCACCAATTAGTCTAGTTGAGTTTGAAAGAGCAAAAAGTTATTTACCTAAGGAAATAGCTTTCAGTGTTTCCCAAGTGCCCTGTATATTCTAGGTCAAGCATCCGCAACCCTCTTCCCATTCCTCCTTTACTGTTTCCCTTTCCTCTCCATTCTCCCCTTTGTTTCATTGCTCTATGTCCTCTCTGCCATCCTTCTCTCTGGATGTTATGAAGTCGAATACCATGCAAAGAAAATAAACGTTTGGTATTAAAGGATTCTGTTTTGTGTTGCTAGGAGATGGTCCCCAAAGCTCCTTTCCTTGAAGGGTCTCAGGTGGTCTTACAACAGCATGACAAGCAGATACCAATGCTGCTTATAAACCTGATCTGTCATCAAGGTGAGATTTTTTTGTCTAGGCCAACAAAACCATTTATTGAAGGTTCTACCACATCCTCAGCTGTTTTCTTGGATAGAGAGGGAACACCAAGAGTTGAAAGGGAAAGTTATTCTTGATATTAAAGAGATGCGGGTGACCTCATGATATCCCTGAAATCGCAAGGTTCATTTCCTATACATTTAATGGGAGAATGTTTAATCTTTTCCTCCTTCCTTCCTTTCCTTTTCTTTTTTTTCTTTTCTTTCCTTGTCTTTCTTCCTTCCTTCCTTCTTTTCTCTCTCTCTCTCTCTCTCTCTCCCCCCATCCCTCCCCCCCTCCCTCCCTCCCTCCCTCCCTCCCTCCCTCCCTCTCTCTCTCTCTCTCTCCCCCTCCCCCCCCCCTCCCTCCCTCCCTCCCTCCCTCTCTCTCTCTCTCTCTCTCTCTCTCTCCCCCTCCCTCCCTCCCTCCCTCCCTCCCTCCCTCCCTCCCTCTCTCTCTCTCTCTCCCTCCCTCTCTCTCTCCCCCTCCCTCCCTCCCTCCCTCCCTCCCTCCCTCCCTCCCTCCCTCTCTCTCTCTCTCTCTCTCTCTCTCTCTTCCCTTCTCTTCCTCTGGTAAGGACATTTCCAGTTGATTTTTTCAATGTGCCTTCTGTCCTCAGACTTATTGCACAGTCTATTGCAATTGTCCAGAAGCAGCCTGAAGATGCTGCATTTGACCCCACATATAACGTGGTTATCCCCTGATTCTATCACTCCCCCACTAGACTCTTCCGGGAAAAGGATCAAGGCTTGTTTGTCTTTGAACCTGTAGCCCAGTTCCTGGAAAAGAGTAAATGGTCAATAAAATTTTGAACTTAACTAAACTTAGAGGCAGTTGTTGATAAATTCCAAAAGTATCGGATCGCTCAGAGGCAGGCTATTTGACTTCGTCCCCATTTTGTACCTCCTTCTCTAGACTGGCTGACATCCACCCTACTCAACAAATATGATGTTCATTCTCACTTCCTGACTTTCCCATATTTTTACGCCTATGGAAGAGACTGTGCAAAGCATTTTATAATTAATTTGATAGTCAAAATTATGCAAAGAAGAAAAAATTTACATATGTACTTAAATTTAAGGTAATCTATACAATTTTTTTACCATTTGAATTTCTTACAACAAAATCAGTAAGATCATGGTAAAGAGATAAATTTTCACATTGATTATATTTTATTAAAATTAAACCCCTATTGCAAAAATAATAGGGTGTATCATTTATCTGTTTTTTGCATGGTGAATTACTCAAACCTTTGCAGATTAAAACAATAAGCATTTGTTATTTCACACATGTTATTTCTGAGAGTAAGGGAGGGGCTTAGATGAGTGTTTCTGGCTCAGGGTCTCACATGAAGTTTCAGTCAAGATGGTGGCCAAGACTGCAGTCACCTGAAGGTTTGACTGATGCTGAAGGATTTACTTCCCCAGAGTTCTCCCTTACTGTGGCTGGAGGCCTCACTCTTTGCTGGCTGTTGGCAGGAGGCCTAAGTTTCCAATCAGGTATATCTCTCCACAGGACTGCTTGAGTGTCCTCATGACATGGCAACTGACTTTCCCCAGAGTAAGTGAACTGAGAGAGACAGACAAAAAGCACAAAGGAAAAGCCACAATGCCTTTTATGATCTGGTCTTGAAAACTGCACTGTCACTTTTGCCACATTTTATGCAATAGATGTGAGTCACCAAGTACAGCCCACTCAAGGTAGGATAATTAGTTTCCACCTATTGAAAGGAGGAGTATCTAAGAATTCACGTATTTTAACTTGGTTTACAACTTTAACTGAACAAACAGCTCTTTTAAAAGAAACATTCTAACAAATATAGTTTCTTATAATAATTGTTTACAGTCTCAAAGTCACAAGTCAACAGATGGCAGAAAGAGTACAACACACATTTCTGAATAATATAGAATACCCCTTGCTGTACTTGGTGATCAGTCTTAGCCAGAAACCTAACTCTATTATGACAAGATTCAAAGTACTATTGATTTAACTTAAATGTATGGTAACTGGTATGCAAGAAAAAAGTTGATGAGTATCTTACACAGTGCATTTGAGTGACAGAAACGAGTGTCTGAAGCAGTGAGCTGAGAGAAAGAGGATTGATAAGCAGAAGTGAAATCAGAGAATTAGAAGTGAGTCAGATGATACAATCTTGCCAGTTAGGGAAGGACTTTAGATTTTACTTTGCATGTAGTAGAAAGCTATTGAAAAGTTTGGGGCAGAGGAACAACCGAATCTGCAGTATTTTTTAAAAGATCACTCTGGACGCTATGTAGAAAGTTGACTGTAGTGGTGTAAATGCGGAAGCAGGGAGACAGGTTAGGAGACGATTGCAAGAGTCAGGCTTGGAGCAGAGTGCTTGTGTGGTAGGTGCTGGTGTAGCTAGCTTACATCTGGCAAGATTTTGAAAGTAGAGCCGCCAGAATTTGTTGATGGATTGGATGTGACTTAGGGGAGAAAAAGAGGATGTTTTTGACATAGAGACTGGAAGATGGGTGATACCATTTCCTGACATGGGAAAAACTATGGGCAAATCAGGTTTGAATAGAAAAGGCAAGGGTTTGTTAAGAATATGTTAGATTTGAGGTGCATAGCAGAAATATGATCAGTCAGGATAAGCTAGGTTCAGATGCAGAACGAACAATCCCCAAATATCATTGGGTTAAAAAATATAGATTTATTTCTTAATCTTGCTTCAAGTCCAGCAAGGGTCAACAGCAGTGCTGCCCACTTCAGTCACTCAGAGAGCCAATCTAATGGAAGATTTTCTAGACACATACTTCCCCTGATAGAGAGCATGACAGCAAAGGGAATATGGCTACTGTTCTCTGGCTCTTTAAGCCTTCTCTTGTAAATGACCTAAAACACTGCCTGCTCACTTTCCCTGGGGAAAAAATGCAGATGGCTAGCTACAAGAGGAGGAAGTTTCAGAGGAATGCAGTTCTACCATGTAGCAAAAGTGATTATTTGTGAATAACCCTAACAACCTCCACAATATCTAAGTGGAAATGCTGAGTAAGCTAATGGATACTTGAGCTGGGAATCAAGGAGAGAGGTCAGGCTGGTAACACACATATTTGTGACTGGTCAGCATGTGGATGGTATTTAAACCTATGGGACTAGGTGACACCACCAAAGCCGTGAGACACTGGGATTGAGACACCCTAATATCTAGAAGTAGGAAGAGGAAGTGGGGTGAGGAGTGAGGTGGGGAAAAAAAAAACCAAGAACGAGTGTTCAGTTATAAATGCAGAAAACTTTCTAGATTTGTTTGAAAGAGAAGACAGAAATTTTTGTCTGGTAGTGTTTATTTTCCTCGTGCAGTAAGAAACAAAGTTACAGCTCAGAATTAGAAGGAGGGGAATGTGGTGAAGATTAAAGGGGGGAGAACAGGTATACCCTATTGATCTAGAAGAGTGGGAGAGTGCATATCATGGGGAAATAGAGGAGAATTTTTAGGTAACACTGGGATCTACTTGAAGTCAGTCAGAATGGTCGATTTAAAGATCTGTCGGAATAGTTGTGTGATTTTTTTCTCACCACAGTTACCTGCTCAGGTGCAGGTGCAGATTAGATGAGAGACCATATTTAACTGGGTTGTGTTTGCCAGTCCACAGGGGAGAAGGAGTTGGGATATATATGAGATGTGATTGACTGACTGTGGGACTTCAACTAGATGAGCAGGGAACTGAAAATATCAGAGGGATGAGTAGTAGTGAAAAGTCACGTGGGATCAATAGTTTGTAGAAAAGTCTTAAGGGCTTTGAGAAATCATAGGAGGTGGGGCTGTAAAGAAATAAAGCTAAAAGGATGAGAGGCATTTGTTAAAGATTGGTAAGCTTTAGGCTGATCATGGGAGCAGATGTCTCAGAATGGAGGACAAGATTTTGGAGGAAGAAGTCAAGGATCTGGAAGCCCGTGTATTGGAGGAATCATTAGTTTGGATGTCAAAATCCCAAAATTAATTTTTGATAGTGAGGATGTCAATGTTGGGAGACAGGGGAATATTGACAAAAGCACTAACATTTCAGTGGGTCTCCTCCTGCGTCACACAGAGAGTGGTGTCTAGACCAGTGGACAGTTGTTCTCTTTTAAAGGAGAATGGTAACATAGAGTGAAAGCAAGGACAGAGTATTCATCGTAACACTCGTGCTGACGAGGCACCTGTGAGTCCTCCAGATGGAGATGTCTAGTAGGAAGTTGGATAAACATTACTGGAGTTCAGAAGAGATAGTTACAATGGAGTCATATATTTGAAGATTCACAGCATAGAGACAGTTGTTGCAGTTAGGAGAATAAACAAGGTCAACATGGAAAAATATACAAACCTGGAGAGAAAAGAACCAAGGGAAGAATGCTGAAAGACAAGAACATTTAAATGATAGTCAAAGGAAGAGAAAAAACTAGGAAAAATGAAGTAGAAGTATCAGAGGAGTTTGATTTCAAAATCTGGCTCTTTACTCAATGATACAAAACTAAAAGGCTAAGGTGAGTTTGAGAGGAAGTCTTAAAAATGTAATTGAAAAGAAACTTGTTTTAAGTACTTAGGAGTGGGCTTCCCTGGTGGTGCAGTGGTTAAGAATTTGCCTGCCAATGCAGGGGACACAGGCTCGAGCCCTGGTCCGGGAAGATCCCACATGCCATGGAGCAACTAAGCCCGTGCGTCACAACTACTGAGCCTGTGCTCTAGAGCCCGTGAGCCACAACTACTGAGCCTGTGAGCCACAACTACTGAAGCCCGCGTGTCTAGAGCCTGTGCTCCGCAACAAGAGAAGCCACCGCAATGAGAAGCCCATGCACCGCAACAAAGAGTAGCCCCTGCTCGCCGCAACTAGAGAAAGCTCGCGCCAGCAACAAAGACCCAACACAGCCAAAAAATAAATAAAATAAATAAATTTTTTAAAAAGCTTTTTAAGTACCTAGGAGTAACTAATATATATATGGATAATTAGAAGGAGTCACCATCTCCATCTTTTCTTAAGCTTTCCTTAGCAAAAGTTAAATTATCATCCTATGTTAGACGTGAGATGAGGCTGGACTTGCTGCATTGTTTTAGCTGTGGCTTGTTCCGCTAAGGGACCAGGTGGATTTCTGGATTATCTAGAAATGCTGAGCTGAACTTTGTCAGACCATATCACCTTAGCAAACAGTGACGCCACGATCTGTATCAGAGGATAGCTCTTCAGTGTGTTACCTTAAGAATCTTGTGAAAGGATTCTGAAATGTCAGCGTTATCGTTTACATATGACAGAGTGCCCCAGGAATTCATTCTTTGCTGTATTTCTTAGTTCACAAAGAAAAGTAATGTAACATGCCATAATATATTTTGAGCTATGGATTAAAACCTGATAAGATTCAGTTTCAGGTTGTGCATACTGATCTTTGGATATGGAATATTCTGGGGAAGCTCTGAAGATAACATTGAAGGTTAATAGACAAAGCCAGCCTGTTTGGGGCCTGTAAGCACCATCTCTCTCAGTTTAATAGTTTATTTTAAATTCTCACATATTTCATGTTTACGAAAACTGTTCTCTTGGAACTCCTATTAAAAGGTACTATTAGGATATATAAACAAATATGGTTTTAATTTGCAGTCAACCCTAAAGTATCTGGAAAAATTCTGTGAATTCTCCAGCAAGTCCCTAGACAACCAAATTAGCTCAAGTTAGGACAATAAACATACTAAATTTACCCTTAAACCTAAAGTAAATTTAAACAAAACATAGCCTGCAAATTTGTTTTGTCATTACCATTGATAAAAAGTGTACCATAGGATAACATTCTTAATGCAAAATTAATAGCAAACATTAAAGTGTTAATATTAGTCAACAGATACACACGTAACAACAATTTTAAAAGTTAGTGGCATTTATAATCAATACATATGATATGTTTTAAAGTAGTACAGCCCATGGAAAATATTTCTATTTTCAACTCATGGAAAACAGTATTTTGAAGTTTCAGAAAAAAACCGTTTGACTCACTGTCTTTGACATATAGAAACTGAACATTTTTTAAATCACTGTTTTATTTACTCAAGAGAATTAGTTGACCCTGAATTTTGCTCCATTTCTGAGTAGCTTCTCAACATCTAAGCATTTTCCTGACAATTGCACTGATTTTTCCAGACGAAATTTCTTGGAGTCTGCAGAGTTTCATCTGCACAGTCATAAGCACACAATTCAGATTCCCTTTTTACTGAATTTTGATGAAAAACAAAACATTTTTCTGTGGAGACTTGAACGAAGCTGTCTCTACTATACAGTTTTACTAAAAACAGTCTGTATTCTAGAGAACAATTTTATACTTGATTAACATATACAGCTGTCTGATTAGGCTGGTTTCTGAAAGTCAGGCTCATGGATGGTAAGATACGGCAAGTGAGACATTTTCAGAGGGTACTGCACACTTAAAGGAGGTAGAAGAGGGTAGACAAGAAGCAGGAAACCCTAAATGTTGGATCAATATCATGACATGAAAGTGATTTTACACACACATTTTCTTCAGCAGCTCCAGGAATGCCCTGTTATTCATAGGATGGAGTTCTAATTACTGCCCATTAACTTGAAGATCCTTATCCTGACCTACCACTGGTTTAGTGGTGCTTGTTTGGTCACATCCTCTATTCCATCGTAATTAACCCTCCTTGTCTTTCAAGTAGCTAACAGAGCCTGAGAGTTGCATTTCTCACTTTGCAATGTGTATATCTGCTTTTATGTCTCTATCACCCTGATGAGACCAAGATCCCCTGTAGAGGAAAGTCTTCCTCATTTTGTATCCCCGGTGCCTGAGGGTTTACATTGAGAAAACCTCCATGAAGACCTGTATAACAAGAGAATGTACTGATACAAACACAGTTGTGTCTGTGTGTCTGAGTGTGTGAGAGAGAGGGGGTATATACACATATACACATGCATACACTCACACATCTGCACCCATTACATAACAATGGGTACAAATATATTTATAACAGGATATTAAAGTACAGAACTTCCTGACTCAGTTTTAGCTGAAACCTGAAGACAATAGCTTGGCAACAACCTCCTAAACCACCTTAATAGGACATTCATAAACAGTAATCAAAAGTTCTAATTTTCTGATCATGGTTCCTTACAGTCACATTAAGGCTATTGAAGAACAAAAGCAGGGCTTCCCTGGTGGTGCAGTGGTTGAGAGTCCGCCTGCCGATGCAGGGGACGCGGGTTCGTGCCCCGGTCCGGGAAGATCCCACATGCTGCGGAGCGGCTGGGCCCGTGAGCCATGGCCGCTGAGCCTGCGCGTCCGGAGCCTGTGCTCCGCAATGGGAGAGGCCACAACAGTGAGAGGCCCGCGTACCGAAAAAAAAAAAAAAAAAAAAAAAAGAACGAAAGCAGAAGAGTAGAGAAAGATGGAAAGGAAGGAGAGTTTTACTTTGGAGAGACTTGTAAGGATTTTGCATCACAGCCCATGGGGAGGGGAAGGAGAACTTTTTTCTCAAGGAAACCACTTGGAGAAGGGGATATGTGGTCCCTGGATTTTGCGGACACAGTGGAGGGATGTCTGACTCATGGGCGAAATGTTGGCTGAAGACATATGTGACACCAAAGCAGAGGACTCCGTTGGGGAATAACTGCGTCTCCACAATGGCAGGTCCAAGGTGTGTGTTGACCAGATGTGCAAACTGCAGGAGGAATGTCAGCTCAGGATTGTTTTAAATAATACTCTCCAGGAGGGATTCCTGTACAGGGCAAGGAGACCTCATAAAAAAAGACATAATCTTCAGAGTGGTGGGTCTCCTAATGCCAGCCAAAGGCATGCCGTCCCTCATATCAAGAGTCCAGAAGGGAACTCTGAAGGACCTCGGCAACAAGGACAAGGTTCAATTCAAATATCAGCGGCGGCCAGAGGCATCCTGGGTTTCAGTCAAGTTAAATCTGTCCTTGGCAGGCTTCAACAAAGAAAGAGCCAGAGGCAGCCAAAGGCTGGACAAGCAGAGTGGGAAGCAGTAGGCAGGAAGGCAGGGTCTTAGAGACGAGATTAGCAGGCTCTCTTTCTCACCTGTAGGAGTTCAACCGGAAGCAAGCCCTACGCAGGGCAGGGGAAACTTGAACTTGCACTAAAGCTCAGAGGTTCAGTTATCACTCTGGAGAGTATATTTTAATTACTAAATTGAGACTATCTTTTTTTTGGCAACTGCTATGACCAAAGGGCTCTGATTTTCCAGGAGGCCCCACAAGTCATGGGACCGTTCCCAAATCTTATATAAGAAGTGGAAAAGACAGCCCCAAAGGGTGGGTTTTAACAGTCAATAGAGGAAAAATAAATTTATATTCTGATTGTATCCTGAGTCCTAATTGTTCAGTGTAAACTTTACACATATGATTCCCTCTCAATTTAGCGGGGGAAATGCATTCTGGTGTAGTGCTAGAACTCTGGGAATTTGCTTAAATTATTTCTCCAAGTTTAATCTCTCCACTATCTCTCTGTGGACAAACTAGTCTTGTGTTTGTATATGCATGTTTATAAGCTTCTAGAGTACTATTATTTATCCATAGAGTCTACATGCGTATTTATTCATAAATCAAATGATATCATTTATTTTAAGATAAAAATTTAACTAAATGTTAAGTTCATTAGAGAATCAGGACATTCTCTAACCAAAACTTTGGTCCTCTTCATCCTCAATAAGTGATGGCTTTAGATGATTGGAAATCTTTGGTAGAAAAAACATTCAGGCTGAAGTGTTTGCTACATAACTGTTTTCCTAGATTCTGAGCTCAAATTTCCTTATCACTACTTGTCCTGTGCTTCTTTTTCTCACTCACACATTATCATTTAGTGAAACAAACATATAACCCCCAACATTAGAAATAAACAAAGCCGGTAATTCCAAAACTTAAAAAAAAAGAAAACACTCCTTGAATTTTAGGATTTTAGGACATAAACTGTGATTTGAGGATATCAGTTTTGATTCCTTTAAAATGTCACACACACACATTTTGCCAGAGAATGTAACTATAAATATTTTGTTTTAAAATATTTAAAACACACTTTAAAATGTTACACACACACACACTTTGCCAGAGAATGTAACTATAAATATTTTGTTTTAAAATATTTCTCGAAGGATTTGTTTCATAAAGAAAACATCTACTTTGCATATAGTCTTAGCACTGAGGGCTAGATATCATCCCTGGGGAAATAATTCTAAATGCACAATTCGCTTTCAGACATGTTTCCTGTGGCCTATCTTTTAATTTAATCTTTCCATTGTCTGCTTTCTTGTAACAACATAAATCAAGCTTCCCCCTGGATGTTATATCACTTGAATAACCTTACAAATCACCTTATAAAATTTGTCATCTCTATAAACTTTCTCCAGCCCATCTCTTGATCAAGGCCACTTACCTCCCATTTCCAACTAAAGTGCAAAACTAAAAATAAATAAAACCTTATCTGCAAGCAGATAGAATTATAGCTTAACTCTAGAAGAAATCCCCAACCTAAACAAATAGGTTAAATATTCTTGAAGGAGAGCTTATGAATGATGCTAAAAACTCACTCTCATTTCTTAGGGGTTCAGGCTCTATGCAATGTTGGACTATACTAATACATCTGCAGATTGACACCTCTCAAATATTTCTTTGTCAAATATCCCTACGTTATATTGAATCTCTGAGTTTAAAAAGTCGTTATTGCTCAATCTTGCCAGCTATATATAACTATATTATTACTCTCAGTTATTAAAAATGATATGTATTCATGAGGGAAATATTAAATGCACCCTGGCTTTATGTTATATATTCAGAGCATAGCAAAATGCTTGGTGTAGAGGTGTGCATTTTTTTGAATAAACTTTTGAAAATTAAAGGAAAACAAAACAGTGTAATAGAAAAGTGTAAGCTCTCAAATCCCAACACACAAAATAATCATTGTTATATTTGGGAGGACTACCCTCTAGGCATCTTTTTATGTACTATGTGACATGTGTATTTTATATCACAGGTAAGAATGAAATTTTATGAACTATTTCCACAGTTCCATTTAAATGGGATCACATTACACAGGCAAGCCATTCTTCGCTCAGCAGTGGATGAGTCCAGGTCATTTATGTTTATAACACAGGGTTGGGCCTAGGCAAAACCGTAAAGTAGATAAATTTCTATTTAGATTTTTCAGCTTCTCCCTTTTTTTCTTTCTCAACTGCCCGTCTAAACCCACTATCAGAAAAGGATCGAATGTAGACCCTGCTCCCATTCTTGCTATCATTTAGAAAAAAGAAGTGGTGTCAATACTCCTTACATGATAAACAATGAAATTCCTCCTTGATGTTTTCATTTCTTGGGCCTTCCACATTTTTCATAGCCCATCATTTTTTTTTTTAACATCTTTATTGGGGTATAATTGCTTTACAATGGTGTGTTAGTTTCTGCTTTATAACAAAGTGAATCAGTTATACATGCCCATCATTTTTTGTCTTCAAAGATACATGCAATTAATGTTCCTTCCTGGTAGGTCCTTAGACAGGAGAATATCAATTTGTTTAAGCAAATGAAGTTTCTAAGCAGAATGTCATTTTAAAGAATGAGGTGTCCGCATGCCTCACGGTCATTAAGCAGATAGAATGTATATAGGTCATCTAGCTCTTAGTTTGAGTCAAGTTGTTGTATCTATGTGACCTCGGACCTTCACATCTTCAGCTGGATTTAATGATAGTGTTAAAGTCTCCAATCACCTCCTCGCATCCCAGTAAAGGAAGATCAGGAAAGAGCAGCCTCTTCTCTATTCTTAGGATACCTGGTACCTGCACTGCTATCACACTGCATGGTGCCCCCATTCAGGTACCTTTCTCTCTTCGCCACAGCTCTTGACAGCAGAACGAGTGCCTTAGTCATCTTTGCTTCTCAGCACCCAACACAAGGCCAGGTTCAAAATATATACCAAATACGTATTTGTTAAATGGATGAAATCTCCTCCCATAGGTGTATACACTTCACATATAAGGCTGATTATTTTCAATGAAATGCTTATGTTCTCTCATTATCTTAAATCTGAATTTCTGTGCAAAACCTGCTACTGTGTAGCAGCTTCCATCCGGAATATAGATACATTCCTTTTGACAAACAGATAAAATAACAAGCTAGGCAGAATTTCTGCAATACTTTGAGAGGTGATAAATATTCACAGAAAAAGGGAAAAAGTAATCCAAGAACAGGCAAATATGCCATGATTAAAGTGAAAATCAAAGGTGTTTCAAGGTGACCTCGAGGGAAATAAGAGCCCTCAGAAAGGTCAAATTGATCATTTCTGCACTGAAGCTGAAAAATCAAAGGGAACTACAGAAAGTTTGATGATTCAGAACTATGGTAATCCTGAAATAATCATCAAGATAGAAATTCAGCTACAGAAATAAAAAAGGTACAGCATCGATTCTTCTGACCTTTAGTGTCAGTGAGACTGATTCAAGAAAGATACCTGTAACATTTCTGTAACAGAAATGTATTATTACTAAGACATTTTCACAAAAACGAGAAGTTGGGGATCAGTCATAAGACATGCAAAACAAAAACTTGACCATTTGCACAAATTTGGTTGACTGAAGAACTGCCTTTACCCACAAGGAAGGCAAAGCTGCTCCCACTGGAACATTGTCACACCTGAGACCTTCACTTGGCTATTCTACATCTGACTTAAAGTAGCTGAAGGCTCCAGATATCAATCATTTATCATCAATGAAAGGAACTGATAGTACAGTTGAGAGTTTGCCCTTAACACACTATCATCTCTAAATTAGTTCCTTATGTTTTTGGTTTTTTTTGTGGTACGTGGGTCTGTCACTGTTGTGGCCTCTCCCGTTGTGGAGCACAGGCTCCGGACACGCAGGCTCAGCGGCCATGGCTCATGGGTCCAGCCGCTCCGCGGCATGTGGGATCCTCCCGGACCGGGGCACGAACCCGTGTCCCCTGCATTGGCAGGCGGACTCTCAACCACTGCGCCGCCAGGGAAGCCCCTTTTTTTTTTTTTTTTTTTGAGTTCCTTATCTTTTGAGATTCTCTTGGAAAAGATGTGCTTTTTGTTTTTTGTTTTTTGTTTTTTGCTGTACGCGGGCCTCTCACTGTTGTGGCCTCTCCCGTTGCGGAGCACAGGCTCCAGATGAGCAGGCTCAGCAGCCATGGCTCACGGGCCCAGCCGCTCCGCGGCATGTGGGATCTTCCCGGACCGGGGCACGAACCCGTGTCCCCTGCATCGGCAGGCGGACTCTCAACCACTGCGCCACCAGGGAAGCCCGTTTTTTGTTTTTTTACTTTAGACTTACTATTAGCTATGCAAATCCACCTAGGTCAACAGGCCCCAAACCTGACAGAAATGAGAGGAACCCTAAGGAAATCAAATTGTAGGAGAATCACTTTGTTTTAAATGACACTTAGGGCACTAGGAATGTACTTTTTCAAAATTCTCTGCTCTCTGCCAAGAAATGCAACACGATGTGAATAATGAAAATACATAATGCAAAGTGAAATGCAGTCCATAATTTGCACATCAGTAAGAGTTTTCCTCTTTAGACTGATCGACTTCAGAAATTAAAAACAAGGCTATTTAAAAACCAGACCAACAGCATCATTAAATCGGAATAGAGGCCAACCGGATACGGAGCCATGATAATGGCGCTGTGTTTAGTCATCTGAAGAGAAGTAATAATGGAGATTCATAATGAATGGTGGCAACATGCATGGCAAGTGATTGCTCTGGAGGGCACCATGATGGACAGCAGGGAGATTTCTTGGTTCACCCCAGGACACATTTTGGAGATGCCCTGAGCCTAACATTTTGAGTTAGCATTTTCAAAGAGTTTGGAACTAAAAAGTTGAAGAGAGTTTTTGATTATAAGCAAGACTTTTCCTGTGATCCCCTTCATTATAATTTGATCAACAACTTCAGCAAGGTCATGTTCCTCATGTTCTTTCTGTGCTCAGGTGAGAAAAGGGCTTTGATGGCAGAACTTATTTTAACCTTAGTGAGAGAGTCCAGAAACACTCACAAGAGCACGGCAAGAAGAGAATGGAAATTAAGACCTTTTCTGAAAGAAAACAAAAACCCCAAATCTATTTTCACAATTATTTCATCATCCTATGGACTTACAAAATGATAGCTATCCTCAACTGCTCTTCTCCATATGTCCTTTCAAACATACACCATATTCCATAAAGAACACTGCACATCTGCTCCTAAAACGAATGGCTTTAACTGCTGAGCTGCTAATGGGGCTTGTTCTCCCGTAGAATTTCCACCCATCTGCACACTCTAATTATCACATCCTCTTCAGATCTTGTCTACTTCAACCCTTTTCCCTAAATGATCATCATTAATCCTATCCATGGTATCTCTAAATGTAGGAAATGAGTCTGGAGTAATAATGATGCCAGACCATGTTGCCATCTTCCCTTGAAAAAGAAAAAAAATTGAAGTTTCAAACTTCTCCCCCAAACAAACAAACAGCAACAACAAACAACAACAGTCAGACACAGGCTCCTGATGGGGAAAAAAAGTCTACCATCAGGCTGAAATTGTAACAAGAAGTTTATACTTGATAGAGAATTCTAGACTCATGAGAGGATGTTTCCTGGAATACTAGGAAATTCTCTGCAACTCGTGGCAGAGAATTACATAAATATCATACTCAAGGGAATCCTCTCTCTTCTTTTGGAACAGAAAGTACACAGGTTAAGGTAAAATAAACACTATTCTAAATTCATTATATCCTCACTTGCCCTAGTCGTTAAACATTGTGGGTACATTTTGAATCAACTGGAATTTGTAAAAGTCACAAACCAAAGAGGCAAAGGAAAAAGGAAATAGAGAAAGAAAGAAAAAGACTTTTATCAGCTTCTCTTTGACTGTATAGCTTTGTCTTTATGGCAGTTGTTAAAATGAGAGTATTTCAGGAAAAAAATTCATTCTGCTCATACGCAATTTTCACCTAAAATAACACAATTTCCTCTGTTGGTCGTGAAAATAAGACATTTACATGGCAAAAATTTCAGACCAGACTTATATCAGGATTGGGGAGTGAAAACAGAAGCTGCTCTAATAATTCCAATGAGAAAGCGTGTTGATGCAAAAATTTGAAGCTTACACACTGTTGGAAGAGCTGAGGGGGCAAAAGTCAGGGAAGCTACTGCCACCAATGCCAGCTGCCAGAAGCACAAACGTGGATGAACCTCACCCGCATACCTGGAACAGTCTGTACACTCCCCAGGCTCTCGGCAACTGTTCCTGGAGAATAATACCTTCTTCTCTACCACCTTCCAAATCTCACGAGAGTCTGTCTCATCGGCAAACTCTCAACCAAAATTTTGGGAAAAGATTCTGGTAAATGGAGGTACAGGTTCTTTCCCTGCAATACAGAAAAGAATAGAAGAAAGATCTGGCAACCAATATTTGTTGTGTGAATGTGTAAGTGGGGAAGAAAATGAATAAAAGAATTCTTGTCTTAGCAGTGTAAAGCCTTTCCAAGCTATACGGAAAATTAAAATATAAACAGAATGAGAGGACAAGAGTTAGTTGTGTTATTTGAATGTTTAAGAGCTGTGAGCTAATGTAGTCTGAATAATTGACTTCATAAAAGGGTTCCAGGGCTTCCCTGGTGGCGCAGTGGTTGAGAGTCCGCCTGCCGATGCAGGGGACACGGGTTCGTGCCCCGGTCCGCAAAGATCCCACATGCCGCAGAGAGGCTGGGCGCGTGAGCCATGGCCGCTGAGCCTGTGTGTCCGGAGCCTGTGCTCCGCAAAGGGAGATGCCACAGCAGCGAGAGGCCCGCGTACCGCAAAAAAAAAAAAAAAAAAGGGTTCCAACTACTATAAGCTGGAACTGGTTCGTGTTTTTAGCCTTTTTATTTTATTTAGTTTAGCCTAATTATTTTTTTATATTGGCCACTCCACCCCTTTTCTGATCAGTCTTTCTCAGAATTATGTAGTCATATTGACTAGTTTTCCCCTTAACAAACTGAAGTCGCAATCCAGTTTTGCTTCCCTGAGATTACTCCCCCTTATCGTCGTGATTGAAATTTTGAGTTCCCAATCTTTTCAGTCACATATTTACACAGAGCCTTTGGTCAATTCTAGAGATGGCAAGTGATATTCCTGAGAATAGATTTTAGCAATTTAATTCAAAGAGCAGCCTGATTCTCCTTATTTCTTAAATTATTGCTTCATGCGCATCAATATCTGTTGATTGGTTCTGCAACATTCCTAATGTTTCCATATTTTCATTGGTTTTATTAAATCGGCAATGATGCTCTTAAGACATAAGCAACTGATATAGTCGGTAGACTGAAAAAAAGCTATATGTTAAATAAAAGGTAAGAAAATTTCTGGAATGATGATTAAAATATCCTGCCACCAGCAGTGACAGTTCTAAAATATTACTGGAGTCAATTTTTTTTAGAGTAAGAAAATATCATTGTTTTTAATACTATAATAATATTTCCATGGAAACGCCACTGTATATTTTATTACTGTATAAATCTCAGCTAATATGGTGCTTAGAATGCAATATGAATGCACCATAATAATTAATTTCAAGTAGCTCTGATACTGAAAGTTTCTTTCAAAAAGTATAACCACTGGGCTTCCCTGGTGGTGCAGTGGTTGAGAGTCCGCCTGCCGATGCAGGGGACACGGGTTCATGCGCCGGTCCGGGAGGACCCCACATGCCGCGGAGTGGCTGGGCCCGTGAGCCATGGCCGCTGAGCCTGCGCGTCCGGAGCCTGTGCTCCGCAACGGGAGAGGCCACAACAGTGAGAGGCCCGCGTACCACAAAAAAAATAAATAAATAAATAAATAAATAATAAATAAAATAAATAAATAAAAAGTATAACCACTAATTAGATATTCAAATGACAATACTATTGGCAGGAAAGCAAGTCATGATAAGCATGTCCGGGCACAGCCTGGTATTACTAGGTTTAGCTCTCACAGAGGTCATGATGGCACGCACATCACTGGTCCTTCCTCGCCTGGCTAAAATCCACGCCAAAACTCATGAAGATACGGCACTTCAATAGGAACCATGCTGAGTCCTGACGTGCTCTGCACAGCAGCCTGAAAGTTCACAACGTACAATGTCACGTGGAATCACTCCTCGTCCAGCACATCATCCCTGTAACTCCCTCACTCCTCTTTTCATTCACCACATGGCAGGTACTGACATCTGAGAGGGTTTGTGAAATACAGAATGAGACATGAACTCTACAGCCACTAATGAAACAGGCTGTGCTTATTATTTTTTTAAAGTTTATGTGTATTTTTATGAATATTCTTTAAACAGGAATAGCAATTTTTGTAAGGATGAGAAGAAAGGGCATCCAGGAGGTACTCATTTGGAAAATGTAGCCACTTATGTGCATTTATGAGATACATACATTTCTGCCGACATTTACACTTCTCACCATGTGCTCGCTTCTTTTATTGAAAGCACCCTCTGTAGGCTTCTATTAAAGAGGTTCTCACAGATTGCTAGAAATTGGGATCCCTGCGGGAATAGGATTTAGCATAGGTGACTTTTAAAAGGTCAGTGTCTCAGACATTGGCCTGTGCTGGAGGATGCAAAGTTTGGGTGGATCCCAAGAGTGAAGGCAGCCTGAGAGCTAGGGTCGCCAGTTGAGCTGATCTGAGGTAAGGATGGAGGAAAACGGGCTGAAGAAAAGAGTTGAATTTACATTTCTACCTAGGGACAACCCTGACAAAGAAAATATTGAAAACTAAGGTTGAGCAAATAACGGAAAGGAAAAGTTGAATGTGACAAAGGAAAGGCTATAAGAACAAGGCTATGCATGAAAAGAACTGTGTCCCGTTTTCTAGAGCCTATAATTTATCCATATCACGTTTGCAGATATCAACGTGTGATTCAACGCTTGTGCCTGTAGCAAGATTTCACAGTATATTGCTTGATAAAGTCTTATTACCGATCTGGTACTGTTATCTAAAAATAGTTTTAATAAAATAAATGACATTATTTATATCTTATTTATATATATTTTGATGAATTTTTTAGCTACAGAAAATATTTGATTATGAGCATAGAGCTATGCCAAATTGATAGATATAGATGATAGATAGATAGGTAGATAGATGATAGATACTCAAATGCATATGTATTCTTATCCAGAGTAAGATATATATATTGAGTATCGCCTTTGATTAACTAGTTAAAATGCACTTAAGGTTCTATGCTTGCTAATTAATTTTACTGATCAATATCTCATTAACAGTCCAAACACAGCAAACAGGCACTCTTTTAGGGAGTGGAGAGGGGGAAGGGCACAGAAGAGGCATTAAACCGGTAAACGTCAAAACCTTGCCCTAATCAGGCAGCTATCATGACTTTAGAGGAAAGGGCTTTTGTGATAGGAAGAGTCAGACCCTCTAAGGGTCTAGTTATTGTCCTAGCTTCCTGACCAGAGGTACCTACTACACTGTGGTTACCTCTGGATATTATTTTATATTAGCTGGTAAAAGCTCAAGGTTCTTGGGGATTAGGATATAGAAATATAAACAAATAAGCAAATAAATAAATACATATTACATATGTGTTCCTTTAACTAAATTCTTTTAATATATGTCTTTATGAAATCTGAGGTGAAAAGAACTCCTTATAGATTCAGTTAAAGAGTCACATTAACTGGGTGAGCCTGACCCAGCGACATCAAGCAATTATTTGGTGCCCTAACTAGGTAAGTAAAGTTTTCAAAATAGCACCTAAAGTAGGACGGTTCCCATCTGAAGTGACACAATACTGTTTGATGTGTGTCAAAAGACAACAACAAGAAAAACTAATGGGAGCAGTAACTGCCAAAATTTACAACTATATTTTAAACAAATGAGTCATAGTTACTGTTGGAAATGGTCCATCGACCCTCCAAAAAAGGTCTAGTCTCTAGACCAATAATCTGACCACACCTGTCTGAGATCATCTGGTTAGCATCTCATAAACTCCTGACTTTTCACGGATTCTCCCCCTTTGCCTGAGACCCTCACACTGCCCCTGCCCCTGCCCCTCCCCAGGGTCTGAACCTGGCCCTGTTCCACCTCACTGGTCCTCTCATAATCTCTGGCAGATAATCATGGTCCATTTGCAAGGTTTGGTCAGGTCATTTCCAGTTCAGTGCCAGGAATGCCCTCATCCTAATTCACATGAATACTAGAAAATAAGCCCAGTTTTGACAATCAGCTTCCAAGGACAGCATTGTTTTAATGCCTCATCACATTGGCATTACCCTTTAAAATATTTAACGTCATCGTACTGTTGACTTTTCCATGACTTGGCAAATGCACAGAAATATGTATATAACTATCAAGGCTCACCTGTTCTTAATTTACCTTTATTTACAAGCCTGAGTGATAGATTTATTTTGCTTTTGGCACTAATAAATCCCACCTGGCAATAGCAAAGTCTATATTAATTAGACAAAGCATAATATTGATTTAGATATTCTGCTCCTAACCACACTTATTTTCCCTGCTGCTTTGTCAGCATCTCAATTGTTTTGCGAGTCTAACTTCCAACGCAACAGATTGCTTTGTAGTTAGGGAAAAAAGACTCTACAATGCATTTATTGCCATTTAAATAACCCCTCTGTGCTTTTTAAAAATTGGATTCAAACAGCAAGAAAATAATGATGGCTCTCTTCTAATTGGGTTCAGGTGCAGCATTTATTTTAAACTTGAACTTCCTTGTATTGATCACAGTCATCCGTTATTAAAAACTGTGGAATTATTATCCTGGTGGCTTCTTTTAGTTTTACACCCTTTTGAAAAATGCTTCATCTTGAACAATGCAGATACACCCAGCTGAAGTAGTCTGATGCCAAACTCCTGTATCTCAAGGAAATCATAGACTAAACCTTTAATCGTAGGACTGGATCCTCAGGTCATTGCCAGAATTCATCCTTTATCCCTTCCCAAGCAGAAATGTTCAATTAAAGGACTTCTCTATAATTAAGAGCCAATTTAATTGGCTGATATTCAAATGCTTGGAGAATGGCTGACCCAGCCTAAGTGTCTAACCCTGTGCAGAAGGAGCCCAGGGTGTTCAATCATTTTTTTCTCCAGTGTTCTTCCTTCCATCAGGACTGGAGATCATCCATCTTCACTCTTTCAGGCTTAGACATGTGTCCCAGGCACAGATTGGGACAGTGATTTTCACCTTCTTATAATAAGCTCTCCTTAACTCCTTACTTTCCAAACACAAAGAAAGTATCAGTCCTCTTATTCCTCTTCTAGATAATGTGACTAGAAGACAAGTGACATTCTATTTTACATGACAATTCAGAAATACCCTCTCCATATGCAAGGGGTATTACGAAAAATAATACTTGAACTTTCTGTAAATGCTTCAGTGAAAAAGATTACATTTATGAAAATATAAAAGGCAAGTTATCATAGCAACATTAGGGTGAATACACTCTATCATATTAGAGGCTCTTTTTAGTACACTAATTAGTGTTGAAAACCTTATACATGTGCAATGTGGGCAAGTTCACAGGGCTAAGGGAACTTGAACGATCGTATTTTCTGGACTTGCTTGGTTTGACATTAAGCAAAATTCACATAGAATCATATGAATTCACTTGGATGTATTAATTTAAATTGTTTACTTAACCAGTTGATCCCAATTAGCTCTCCTAAGCTTCAGGAAGATTCTCAAGGAAGAGCATTGCTGTCTCTTTGGATTGCAACATATGATCTAGAGCAGTGGTCCCCAATCTTTTTGGCACCAGGGACCAGTTTCGTGGAAGACAATTTTTCCATGGACGGGGGTGGGGGGCAATGAGAGATGGTTCAGGCGGTAATGTGAGCAAAACGGTTCAGGTGGTAATGCGAGCGATGGGGAGCGGCTGTAGATACAGATGAAGCTTCACTAGCATGGCCGCCATTCACCTCCTGCTGTGCGGCCCAGTTCCTAACAGGCCGCCGACCGCTACCGGTCCGTGGCCCGGGGGTTGGGGACCCCTGATCTAGAGTTCCATTGTACAACATGCATGACCTAGGTCTGCACTGAAAGTGATGTAGAGCTTCTAATGATGAATGAAACACAGTCCCTGTCCTTAAGGACTTCACATTCAAAAAAGAAAATAAGGCATATGCCTCCATGATTTCAACATACGACAGTACAGTCCCCTTTGAAAATGTAAAATCTCACAGAAGCATTATACAAGATAAAAATCTAAATTCCTTACCAAGGAATACAAGACCCTTTATGATAATTTTTTGTTCTACCTTTCTAGCCTTATCTTCATCCACTTTCTGCTTTATCCTACATTAAGCCCCTAAGGATAACAATTCTGAGAGCTCCCTTAGCAATTTGTGTTGATCTCTAATATAATATGTGTGACATAATTTAATAAATGTTATTTGAAAAAATAAGTAAATGACTGCTATTTAGGAAAGTGATCCCTTCCACACAGTGTAAGCAGAGAAGGGTAAATGGAGGGTTTGGCATTTGGACAATAAAAGAAGGGTAGGATTTTGATCGAGACAAAGCTGTGGGGTATTTGAGATATGGCCACAATGTCTGGAAATTTCAGTTGCAAATAAGTAGATTGGGCTTGGTTTCTGCAGCAGAATAAAGGCCAAACTGAAGACAGATTGGAACCAGAAAGAGATCATCTATTTTGAAATGTTGGAAAGCATCATTATTGGTAGAGCTGCAATATGAGATTACTATTTAAGTGCCAAAATCGTAAATTTAGCTAGAGATTTTTAAAGATTAGATGTTCTTGTATCCTAAAAGAAATGAATTCGTAAAGAGTGCTCTTCAGTATAAGCAAATGGGTTTTTTAGTTGGACAAATTGGTCAGGAGGTTGCAGCAGCCAGGCTATACATTATTTGTCTCTGAATTTTCCCCTGGAAAAATTCATGCACACATCCTGCTTTCTCTCAACATTGTTTGTAATTGTTTCAAGGGCAGAGCCTTTAAATTTCCCATGATACACAACCCAGTAAAGTAAGTGCTTGCTTATAAAATAATTATATATATATATAATATTATATATAATAAGTCATAAAATAAGTTCTTGCTTAGTACAGCAAAACATCAACTTTTAAGGAGAACATAAATTCTATGACCATTAATATCAGAGAGAAAAGATGAATATAAAGTAGAATAAAGATACATCAACTTCTCGTTTAAAATTTTTTTTCTTCATGGCTCCTTCTCAAAAGAAGGGGTAGAACTGAGTATGGCAAGATTGTGCTGGACTGAAGAAATCTTACTAGACTGAGGGACTCAGTTGATTTGGAGAAAGTTGAGGTTTTCGTCTTTCCAAATTGTTCTGATATCCTCAGGAAGAATATCATCTATTCAGAAATTGACTTTCACAAATTCTAGGAAAATAGCAGCCAAGTATGCAAACCTATCTTGGTTGTCCTATCACGAACCTTTTGAATTTTTAAAAATTTCTTCTTCCTATTGACCTATATGTGTCCATGTTCCTTCTTGTTATGGAACATTCTCCTAATCAACCCATTCCTACCTTGTTTTATTCAAAATTATCAGTAGGTGTTCCTTACTACAATTTTTTTAAAGTTCCATTCTGATTAAAGAGATGGATAATATTAAGTGATAATCATATTTTCCAGAAGACTTTGTACTACAAAAGATCACCCTTTTGCATTTGTATGGTGGACATAGAATAGTCAGCACAGATTTTTCAATACCAGCTCTGCTGCTTACTAGATGTGTATTTTGTTTGATTGTTGTTTTGTTCAGTTTTGTTTGAGCCTCAGCAGGATTTTGTGAGGATTAGACATTATATACGTATATATAAAATTTGTCATGTATATATATATGTATTTATACATATAGTAGGTGCTCAATAAATGGTAACTATCTTTATCTTTATCCTGAGTTTCAGTTATACTTACCTACTATAAAAGAAGCTGTGTAGTGTGGTGATTAAGAGCTGAACTTTGGAGCTAGACAAGATGGGTTCCCATCCAAGAGTTATTATTACTAGCCATATGATCTTGGACAAGCTTCTTAACTGCTCTATTTTCTAACGCATAAGGAGAAAACAATAAGATTTACCTTAAAGGGTTGTTGGAAGGATTAAATGAGTAAATGTACGTGAATAACTTAGAATAGTGCCCTGAACAATGTTAATACAAGTATCAGCATTATTATCTTTCTTTTTAAGCAATCCACTCTCATCACCACTCTGTGGATAAATGGATGCTCCCAAATCTCTCCATCTTTAAAATCTTGAGCTCCAACACCCAATTTTTCTAAAGACAACCTTTTATTCTTTCAGCCCCTTACTCTCCTATTCACCTCCCACCTTCTTATAGATGCCATTAGAGGTCCCTTGAAAGTCCTCTTTCTCTTTGTCTCTGGGTTCCTACGTAAGTTCACTTTTCATCCTGACGTTGCGTGATGCCACATAATTCCTTTCACTCCTCCCAACTTGTACGGTAAGTCATAAAATTCAAGATCTTCTTTTGAAATCAAAATGGTTCTACATACTTTTTGCATTCTTCTTCCTTTCCCATTTTTTATTAAAACCATTTTTTTAAAGATTTCTAGTAGTTTTGGATAATCCTCATCATTTATGTGCTTTATTCATACTTTATTTCAAGGCAAAATTAAAGAGCTTACCTTGAAGTTTGCGAGAGGGTGAGTGTGATAATATGGTAGATGCTACTTGGCTAAATACAACTGGTATATACTTATCGGCAGAGACGGCCCCCTTCACCTCCCTCTCCTTGCTAATACCCTGGTGGAACAGCCAGTGAGAGAATGGAGAAGACCAGCTCTGCATTGTCCCCGTTTGCAGTTGCCTTTTTGCTTTCTTGTCCATCAGCCTGGGGAAGACTGGGGAACAAGCGATCCTGGATTGAGGAGGATACACTTCAAGTTTTTCTCGTCTTGACTCTATTCCTTCCTGCCTCTCTTTATAATAACTAAGTAAGGGAGGTTGTGTGAAGGATTCTTTTTAGTGAGAGGGGTTGAATTGAAAGTCTTCTGTGTATTCTGAGGAACACATAGCTATTGTACATTCTTTTTTTTTTTTTGCAGTACGCAGGCCTCTCACTGTTGTGGCCTCTCCTGTTGCGGAGCACAGGCTCCGGACGCGCAGGCTCAGCGGCCATGGCTCATGGGCCCAGCCGCTCCGTGGCATGTGGGATCTTCCCGGACCGGGGCACGATTCCCGGACCGGGGCACGAACCCGTGTCCCCTGCATTGGCAGGCGGACTCTCAACCACTGCACCACCAGAGAAGCCCTATTGTACATTCTTTAATGTTCAATTTATTAAACTTATAAATCTAATATACTAAATGTTGAAAGTTAACTTCTTGGGCATTTAACATTGATTTCAAATATGATGAATTAAATCCATTCATATATTTAAATATCAAAAGCATATTTATTATGGCTGATCTTTGATCACTTCAATGCCTTAATAAGGATCCAAACATACAAAAATGCAATACAGCTGACCCTTGAACAACCTGGCTTAGGGACACAGTGGAAAATCTGCCTCTCATTTATAGGTTGGCCCTCAGTAGCTGTGGTCCTCTGGGACCAGGGCCCCTCCGTATCCACTATTCCCAATCCACAGAATTAACCACCTCGGGAATTCCTGAAAAAAAATTCCCATAGACGTGGACCGACGGAGATCAAACCCTGTTGTTCAAGAGTCAACTGTAATTTCAAAACATATTGCCTAAACTTAAGTTAAAACATCCACTTTGTGTGTTTATTCTTTCTTTTTTATTACTGCTAAAATACCCTCCTTTTTGTAGCTATTTTTATTTTATCTTCCTAGGGTTGGGTTTCAACAGTACTATTTAGATACCATCCTAGGGTGGCAAAGTCTTACCAGACTCTGAGGAAAAGAAAATTTTTCATAGAGGTTACAGGTTTGTTATGCAAGTGATTCTTGGTTGGCGTATAAGACATGATTGCTATTCCTTAGGTGAATTTTTTGCACTCAAGTATCTTCCCCTAAAAATTACATATAGTCTTAACCTCACTTTGAAAACTTGGTATAACCCATTGACTTATTATTAAGATTTATTGGCCTTCTCTGTTAACATGTTTTAAAGATGTGTATCCCTTATTAAAACATTATTATAATTAGTAGAGCCCTGTAGAGGCTTTATAAGCTAAGTGAGAGATGAGAACTCTGCAGTTAGCACTTCTGTTTAGGACTCTCTTTTAGCTCAGGTATTACATGTAGCCTTTGCACTGATCAGTCCTGTCAGGTCTTGGTACATACACTTTCTCAGATGCTTGGCTTCCACATTGTTTTTTTTGTTTATTCTTTCCTGCTTATGTAGATAGAAATAAGTACAAAAATATTAATTCAAATAATAGATTTAAATAACCGTATAAATTATTATATTATAAATTATTATATTAACGATATACATAATTAATAGAAGAAAAAATCCACATGTGTTAACCAGATCCTACAAAATAAATTTAAAATATATCTTTTTTTTTTTTTTTTTTTTGCGGTACACGGGGCTCTCACTGCCGTGGCCTCTCCCACTGTGGAGCACAGGCTCCAGACGCGCAGGTTCAGCGGCCATGGCTCACGGGCCCAGCCACTCCGCGGCATGTGGGATCTTCCCGGACTGGGGCATGAACCCGTGTCCCCTGCATCGGCAGGCAGACTCTCAACCACTGCGCCACCAGGGAAGCCCAAAATATATCTTTTTATATTCACTCTTTTTGCATATTATCACTAACATTTCCTTTAATACTACGTGATTTTTATAGACTTTGCAGAGTTAATAGTGAGACTTTTTGATTAAAAGCTTTGCATGGTTTGTAATTTGGAAAAGTTATTTTTTTCCTAAAGTGTATTTGAATATACTTTCTGTTCCACTTTCTCTGTTTTTATATGAAAATACTAGTTATACATCTAAATATCATTTCACTTTTGGCACCATCTTTCTTTTTCTTCTGTGTTCTGGATGCTTTAAAATGGGTTCATTGAGGTATTGTATTGACATACAGTAAACTGCACTTATGTAAAGTGTATAATTTGATAAGTTTTGATACATGTCAAATCTTAACCATAATCAAAATAATGATAATATCCGTTACCCTAAATTTTTCTCAGGTCCTTTTTTAATTCTTCCCTTTCCTTCCCTTCCTGTTGTCTTCTCTTCGTCATGTCCAGGCAACCACTGATCTCTTCTATAATGACAGATTAATGTGCATCTCCTATGATTGGAATCACATAATATGTACTCTTTTTGGTCTCACTACTTAAACTCATCATAATCATTTTGAGACTCGTGTACATTATTATGTATATAAATAGTTCAATTCTTTTTATTTTTAAGTACTTTTTATTGCATAAAGATACCACAATTGGTTTATTCATTTACCGGTCCTCCAGGACTCACTATTAGCTCTGTTCTCACTCACTCACAGTCCTGTGGTGTGTATATCGATCATTCCCGAATCACATGCCATGACCCAGGCCAGTCTCCCTTGTCCCAGGCCCACAACTCCCATTGTCTATTAAGCATCTCTTCCTGAATTTTTACTGGCTGATCAAACTTAACCTGACCAGGACTAGCATCTCACCTTCCCTCCAAAATTGACTTCTCTTCCTCTGTTCCCTAACACTGAATCAGAAAACTACCCAGTTTAAAATCCTCCGAACTTTTCTCATTGTTATTGGAATAAAATCCAAACTTCTTACTTTTGGCTACAAGACTGTATAATCTGGACACTATGTGTATCCCTAGATCCATCATGTTCTATTTTCTTTTCTCCTTCTACACTTTAAACATCCTCAATTAAATCCTATTTCTGGACCAAGGCATCTGTCCTGCCTCGGGGCTTCAGTCCTTACTGTTTCCTCTGTCTCAACCCCTTTTCCCTTTTCCCTTTTCCACTGGCCCTGCACAGAGCTGAGTCCTTCCCATCACTCAGTTTTAAGCTCAAACATTCCCTCGCCAAATAGGTCTTCTTCACCTCTGCCCTCCCAACCAAATTAATATCCCTTTACATTCTTACCAGCCTATTTGTTTAACTGCACTTGCCACTGTAACCACTGTTGAGCTATTTATTTACTTCATTTTAATGCTGTTTCCCTTCTTCAAGGTGTAAGTCCCTAAAGACAGAGACTATGCCTCAGCTGGTCAGTGCCATATCCCAGCGCTTTGTACAGTGTCTGTCATGAGAGCACTTGATAAATACTTGTTGCATAACTGAAGGTATGAATGGGTCAATATCACCCCATACACTCAATAATCCTAGTCGGCTATCTTTCCCCTGCCCCCATATCTGATTTCTCACTAATAATCTGAGTCATAAATTCTAATTCTTTAACATATTCTATCTATCTTCACTACTTTCTCTCCACTATTCCTACCTTCATTCAGACCCTCGTCTCTCCAAAGTGCCTTAATTCAGGAATCGCCTGATTGACTTTTCTGATGCCATTTCAACTCCCTGCCGTTCATCCCTACTTGTTCCTAAGACACAAAATGGATTAAGCTCTGTGCTACTTAGATTCATTCAAGGTATCTGCATATACTATAGGTTAAAATTCAATTTTAGTTCCATTATATACTGTTTCCCATCACAGCTATGTTTTCTTGCTGTGCTTTCCCACCCACCTGGAACTCTCAACTTAATTCGTCTATAAGTGCTTACACAATGGAACCCCAAAAGTTTCTATAATTCTCTTTAGACCTTCTCATGCAGCTTTCTCTTCCCGAATTGCGCTTGTCACCTATGTTAGCTAGAAAAAAGGACTCTCTCATCATGCAGACTTGCACACATACACTCCATCAAGCACTAGGGCCTAATCATATAAACTCAGCCCTGGGGCCCAATAACCTTGGTTTAGTTATAGTTCTAATAAGCTGTGTGGCACTCATTAAGATCCATATGCTTTCAGTACTTCAATTTCCTCTTCTGTAAACTATGAATAAAAAGAACACTGGCTTCGTGAGATAATAGCAAGCATTCCACCTTTGACAGTTATTATTATTAATTATGACCACTTCCTCCTTGTGACCCTTCCACATCTCCTCTCCTAGCACCTGCAGCATCTCCCTACATCATTTTCTCAACCTGCAAGACCGCAAGTGCTTCAAGGACAGGCCTCCTATCTTTGTACCTCATCATGAGGACATGCTCAATTAATACTTGTTAAATAAGTGGATATGTTAATTAATAATGAACTTGCTGCCTAAATCTAAATGGTTTGATACAGAAGGAAGGATTCCTCCTCCTCAAAGGGACTGCCTAAACTTCTTGCTTATTCCAGGTAATCCCAATTACCTTGTCTGTTCAGAAATAAAACCCAAAGAATCCATCTTGTAGAAACATATTTAGCATGTTCTCACTCTGCAAAGAGCCTATGGGATATTTAATCCATGGGACTCAAATGTACAGGACTTCATACATATGCTTGATTCATGAATAAATGTGACAAATGAAGTGGGACTAATTGGGAGGAGGGTGCTATTTCTTTCTCTATTTTCCCCAAGTTTCTGCCTTGGCCCCTAGGGGATCTTGCACTTGTCCTACTCAGGGTGGGTGTTGGAGAAGCACTTTGGGGCTGTTCCTAGCTCCTCTCCTCAGGAGGAGGGGTCCCTAAATTGGCTGGTGGGACCCAAGCAACCACTGGATACATTTAAACAAAGATCAGAATCACCGCATCTGAGGCTGAAGTGTCTCTTTTATCCCGAGGGCCCAGGTACAAAGTGAAATTCTCCTGGGCAGTAGTTGTAAAGCCTTATTCTTGCTTCTGGTTCCTGTTCCACATAGGCAGCAGGGTAAACTGAGATAAAACGCTGATTTTCATCATTTGCTTCATAATAGATTCTCCTGGGGACCTTTAAGAATTCCAAAGCCCGGGCCACAGCCCTGTCTAAGTCACAGCCTTTGCAGGTGAAACACGGGCATCGGTAGTTTTGAAAAACCCTCAGGTGGCTCTGAGGTGTAGATAAGTTTGAGAAACACAGCCTGAAGAGAAATTAAGGGGTCTGGTTCAAACCATAAGTACCATTCAAATGTGGCAAATTTGTTTGTCATGTAAAGTTCAGGAATTGCTAAATATTGGATGCCTTAGCCAGCTACTGACCTTCAGTTTCCTCTCCATTCACCTGGCTCCTTCAGGGACAAGACAATCCTTAAAAACACTGGCTCTGCCTATACTGGAGACAGTAATATCCTCTCTCCAACTTTTCCTAACACAGTGCAGGTGGGAAATAGTCCAGCAACATCCAGTGGGGGAGTGGGAGCCAGAGAGAAAACAGTATGGCGGTTCCACAAAAAAATGAAAATAGAATTACCATACAATCTACTTCTGGGTAGGTATCCAAAAGAATTGAAACTGGGATCTCAAAGAAATATCTGCACCCCTGTGTTCATTGTAGCATTATTCACAATAGTCAAGGTGTGGAAACAACCTAAGTGTCCATCAAAGGATGAGTGAATATAGAAAATGTGTTATGTACATACATAGAATAGTATTCTGCCTTTAAAAAGAAGAAGGTTCTGCTGAAAAACCAGCTGATAACCTTATGGGGATTCCCTTGTACATACACCCCAGTGTTCACTGAAACATTATTTACAACTGCCAAGAGATGGAAGCAACCTCAATGTCCATTGACAGATGAATGAATAAAGAGGATGTGGTATATATATGCAATGGAATACTACTCAGCCATAAAAAAGAATGAAAAAAATGCCATTTGCAGCAACACAGATGGACCTAGAGATTATCATAATCAGTGAAGTATGACAGAGAAAGACAAATATCACATGATATCGCTTATATGTGGAATCTGAAAAAAAAGATATAAATGAACTTATTTACAAAACAGAAATAGACCGACAGACAGAAAACTAACTTATGGTTACCAAAGGGGAAAAGGGGGCAGGGATAAATTAGGAGTTTGGGATTAACATATACACACTGCTCTATGTAAAACAGATAACCAACAAGCACCTACTGTATAGCACAGGGAACTATATTCAATATTTTGTAATATCTATAAGGGAAAAGAATCTGAAAAAGAATACAACTATACTTCAATAAAAAAAGAAAAGGAAAGAAAAAGAAAATAACGCTGCCATTTGCAACAGCAAGGATGAACCTGGAAGACGTTATGCAAAGTGAGATGAGCCAGACACAGAAGAAGAAATATTGCATGGTTCCACTTACATGGGGAATCTAAAATAGTCAAACTCATAGAAACAGAGAGTAGAATAGTGGTTGCCAAGGACTCGGGGGAGGGGAAATAGGAGTTTCTGTCGAACGAGTTTAAAATGTTAGTTATACAATATGAACAAGAGCCAGAGACCTGCTGTACAACATAGTGCTTATATTAACAACACTTCAAAGTTTTAAGAGGGTAGATCTCAGGTTAAGTGTTCTTACCACAAAGATATATAATAAATACTTTTAAAAAATGTGTGTCCATATGTCTACTTGGATACCATGGAGTTTGAAAGAGGGATGTTCAAAATCTGTTTAACAGAGGTTTGTTTTGTTTTCTTTTTCCAAAACGCTTAAAATAAATAAACGGCTAGCCCATCACTAAAAGAAAAAAATATGGCTGTATTGTTTACTCAGAGGGAACAAGCCTGAGAAATAAATGAGGAACAGCTGGGACAGCATGCTAGGTTATCTGCTTTCTCTTTAAGAAACAGAACTACTGGGGAAAAGAAGCAGAGAAAATGTATGGAGAAAGAGGGATTATATTGGGAGGAACAAAGAATCACTTGAGGGACTTCTGCGCTCAGAGCAGTAGCTGAAACGTGCTAATGATAAATTTAACACCTGCCATTTTAATTAGCACCTAAGGATAAGCTGACATTGAGAGAGAGGGTTGGAAACAGTAAAATGGCCCAAGAAGCAGAAGCAGCCCAAGGTCAGAGGGAAAATAAAGAACCCCTGTTTCTAGACAGAGGTGATTATAGTTTATTAGCCAGAGGGAGCGTGATTTTTATTTAGGAGTCATTTTATTCATTAGTATATCTTTATGAGGTAAAATTTGGAACAGACACTAATTTGTGGATTGTCTCGAGAAAATTAGATTTGATATAAAACTTTTTTAAAATGTTCCCTTGTAATCTAGAGATTTTAAAAAATCAAAATAGCAAAGAGTACATGAGACTCAGTCTAGTTTTTCAGGAGTCACACTTCCAATAATTTGAAGTACTACCCAGTTGTGTAGCAGTAGGAAAATACAAACTCCCATTACTTACAAGCCTGGTAGCCAAAGGTAGCAAAAATCAAATTTAAATAAACAAGATCCCTCATAAATAATTAGGTATTGAGCAGTGGAAGGAGGGGTGGGAGGAGTCACATCATAAACATTCTCAATGTCACAGATCTGGGGAAATGTTGTCTCATACTAATACCTACCTTAAGAACCTAATTTCCAGCTAGTGGTGCTGTCTGATCATTGATTTGCTCCCATCCTCCAGGGTCCATGCAGTGTAGAACTACTCTGACCTGGAACCAAGTCCATTCACACCTTGGTTAAACCTTTTCATATAGGACTGTGTCTGTCTGAGGACAAGAATCTGTCACCAACTGTAAACCCACCCTCAGGAAAGATAATCAAAGCAATATCATGGTTCTCAGCCTTTCTAAGATCAAGAGAATGGAGGTTAAGCCACAAGTGGGGTCTGGAAAGTCCCTGCTAAGCAACACATGAAAGGTGTGATATGTTCACTCATAAAGTTAGGAAGAGAGGAGGACATCAGAAATCACCTGAGGGCCACATCCAGGTTGAGCTGTTTTCCATGTACATTCCCAGGAAAAAGAGAATTAACAGATTGATAGATGTTCACATATGCAGAGGAGCAATGTAAGACCTGAAGTCGTACAACCACTAGGGACAGAGCCAAGCCCAAACCCTTATCTCCAGGCTCCAGCCATTTGCTAATTCAGAGTCTGCAGAAACACACCCAGGAAGAGTATGCATGGTGAGGTCCCTAAATATATCACCAATTAAAATACACATTGATCAAAAATATTCCAGAATTTTAGATATTGACATAAGTTGTCACTGCAATAATTTTCCAGGAGGAGTATTTGAACAAAAGCAATTAAAAATCAAGGCTACTCTCACTAAACCTAGTTCTGCAGAAAAATATATTCTGAAACATGTGATTAAATGTGACTTAAATATGTAATGACTATTTCTGTGTGTTTGATATCAATTTTAATCTTGTTCTATAGTTGTACTTGCATTCAGGTTTTTAGCCTGGAAATACATTTTCTGATGATGGGATACTGGCATATTTACATGATAGTCGTATTTCAAAAGTTTAGTAATGCTATAGTAAATTATGCTGATCTTTTCATGTACAAGATGTTCTGGGGGTTTTGCGTTCATTTGTTTGTTTGATTGCGTACTTGTTTGTATTGTGGTCAAAATAAGGCAGAAGGCCATGAAAAACAAAATGAATCGTACTAAGCAATGAATGAGAAGAAAAGGTCTTTGCTTTCTGATCCAGGAGAAACCCTGTGCCAGGTTAAATTCTGGTCCCTCAACCAAAGAAAATAAACCTCTTTCTAAAACCCTTTAATCAATTTTAAAGAATATAACTATCTAAGTAATTTGCATTATCTCCTTTTCTTGGGCCCTTTTAAATACACAGGTCATGCTTGAGTCATTTTTCCTATGACAGGAGCTAATTCACACCCTGACTTGTATTTTAAGGTTTAGGAAAGAGTCATCAGTCAAGATTCAATCCTACTTCTTGTTCTAGCATCTGTGAGATTCTCAATAATTGCCAAAGTTTTCCTTGTAAGAATAAGAGCAAAAGCCCTAGGACTTCAGAGTTTTCAAAATCACATCTCAGCATATTCTCTGTGAAATGATGCCCATGTTGACTTTGGCTCAGATCCAGACACATCAGGAATTTAGGAGAATAATAGTAGATCAATTAGTAGAGTTCCTTGTTTTTTATTTATTTTGGTTTTGTTTTATTTTTCAAAGACATCCCCTGAAGTGAGCAAAGAAATTAATATACAGAAACAAAAAAGGTATCTGTTAGTACAACTTTGTATAATAAATGTTGGTGAAAAAATTGATTATATATACATATACATATACCTGTTACTGTTACAATGTAAAAGTCCTTCTCCAATCCTGTAATCGTGAGAGGCTCTTCCTGTCCTTTGATTCATTTTGGCTTGCAAATTTCTTGCTTATAATAAATGAATCTGGAGGAAATGAAAAATTCATTTATTTGAGTGAATTGTTTTCTTTTTAAAAATTTATCCTAAGAAAGCAATAATTGTACATAACAAAGACTTATACAGCACATGTTTTTACTTAGGTCAAGATGCAGCTAGTTTTTTACTTAAACTTGAGAAGGAACAAGTTTTTTTTTAAATGGGGAAAAATGCCTTGGTCTGGCATTTCCATGCCCTATGAATGTAAGTATCACATCTCATTTTTCAACAATGGAGGCGGCATATGGATTAGTACATCTTAGAAAACTGGGAATATGCCAAAAATATTCCCGCTCATTACTGCCCCAAGATATTGGTTAATAGGGAATAACTCACTGAAATACTATTTGATATCCATGAGTATTACTTAAAATATGCAGGTAAAGATGACTTCTTGTTTAAATTTAGAAAGTTCTTAGAACAAAACATTTTCTCATACCAGACTTTTAGTCATGAAGATCTGGCTTTAGTTTTCTCCCATTAAATGTTGTTAAAACTGGCCCAAAGTTACTGGGGATTTTGTAAGAAATAGTTAAATTGTTCTTTAAAAATTTTATTATGTTCAAGAAACCTATTTGAAGCATGTAATGCAAGAAACAAAGATCAATAAAGCATGGTCTCTAAAAGGGTTACAATCTACTAATGAAATGTACATATACTAAAAGGAACAACAAATATATTACATCTGTACATGTATCTGGGTATGTATATATATATAAATGATTATATATAAAATATATGTAGTATATATAATTATATATAGCAAATAATTTATATGATAATGTAATATTTAATGTAATAAATAAAAATATAATTATATATTTATATATATATATAAAATATAAAAGGAACCAGAAGAGTGGCATAAACAAAAAGCAATGGACTTAGTGGCAAGAGAGTGACATCTGGGTGTAAGAAATCAAAGCAGGTCTTGTGGGATCTGATAGTGATCTTCAAGATCTCCAGAATGGCTAAGTTATCAACAACAGAGATGAGTCTATATTTAAGGTGCCAAAAAAAAAAAAAAAGGAAATAAATAAAGCACGCATTATAGCTAAAATCTGCAAATACAAAAAGTGAAAATACACAATATCCAGTATATGACAAGAAAGTGTAGGGTGGTATAGTTAAGCCTGGATAGACACTTGGTACCAGCACATGGGGGACATTTGAAAGCCAGGCTGTGAAGTTAGGTTTTATCCAATTGGCTGAAAGCACTGAAGGTTTTTGACAAGGGAAGTGACAAAGCCAGAGCTAAGATCTGGACAGTTTCTGTTAAGTACACATGGTTGAAGAGATAGAGGAAGCAGGACTGCTACCCAGAGAACCTGTGTACAAGAGCACAGGAGAGGAATAACAAGGAGCGAAGGGAGTGGAAGAAGGAGAGGGGAAGGAGGAAACAAAGGTAGGAGATGTTTCACAGGGAGCTGGTGACTAAAGTATGTGTGAACCCACATATAGGGACAAGTGACTGACTTTGTGAGCCAAACTGGCGGTGCCACGATTCTCAACGCAACGAACATTCTCAGCCCAACAAACATCTCCTAAGCGTTTGCTGCATAGAAGTCCCCATGAACTGCGCTGGGTTCTGGGCCCACTAAGATGAGTAAGACAATACAGGGTGCCCTCAGGGCTTTGGTACACGCATGCAAGAGGAAAGAAAGTCAACAGCTATTCCCACAATTCAAACTTAATCACTGCTTAACAATCAGGAGAGTGATTTTTGTGGTGGAGCCTGTGGTGAAGAGTAGGAACCAGAGATCCTACTGAGGTGAAGGCCTAGGGGACATTCGGGAAGCATGGTACAAAGAAAGAGGATTAGCCCGCCAAGGAAAAATGCCTGAGCCATTTAGGTATGAAAAGCATAGAAGAGAGCGAGAAAGTGTTTTGAACTTGGGATAATATGGAAGGAGGGGTGAAGGAAACAGAACGTTGATAGAAGCAGACTGGAGGCATATAAAAGAGTAATCCCAAGTTGGCGGAACTTTGTTATTGAATGAGTGTGCAATGGAAACCGGCCCAAACTAGTTTCATTTGGAATGATAATTGAAATGTAGGTATTTACCTGCCAGTTCCCCTGCCCGGATGGTGAAGCTGAAATCTTTAATTACTTCTGGGGGGCAGGGAGGAGGTACAGTATGAGCAATAGAAGTCTCCAGTTTCTCCCTGTAATGTGCCCAAGTCTAATTAGCTTCTTAGTATTGATAGCTGATCAATACTAAAAATACATGAAATCAGTACATGAGCAGTACATGAAAACATGCTTGTATAAGTCTGTCTTATTGGCAATTGAATCATGATTATTTTAGTGGCATTTAAAAATTAAAAATAATTTTGGAGGTATTTTAAAATGTAATTATTTGGATGGCATTTAAAAGCTATCTCCCCCGACAATACAGAAAAATATGATAACCTTGAATTATATATCCGCACCGTGAAACATAATGCAGTCAGTAAAAAGAATGGATGAGAAGTCAACCTTTTGACTTGGAGTGATTTCCACAAAAAAATGGTGAGCGGAAAAACAAGATCAAGAAGTATGATTAATATGATGCTGGTTTTTGTATACAACAAACCAATGCAAAACTCCCTATACAACTGTGCTTGTATATGCAAATTATGACTAAGGAGCTTGCAGAAAGTATGCAAGAACACATCCTAGGTGCCCACAAAGATTCCTTTAAGTAAAGGATTATATGGGTGGAAGGGAGACCAGGTGGTGATGGAGCCAACATACAAAGAAAAACAATAAATAAAGGACTGCATTTGAAAAAGCAGATGTGCCCTAATTACACTTACGAATGCATGTAAAGTTCTGCATATACGTGAAAGTGCACTCGGAATATATTTACAAAGAAATTTGGTTTAAGGAAAGGGTAAAAGCGCGAACAGATTTAGTAAGAGGGTATATTGAATTTCAAACAGATGAAAGGAGGAGCAAAAATCTGGATTCACTTTCAATTTATTACCCCCTCAGAGACTATTTCTGTTTCTTCTGGTGTTCAAAGTCAAGTCTTTGGAAACTGAGCTCCCTGAACATGTCAATTTTGTTTCACGTATGAGCTATTCCTGTGACATCTCCCTTATATACATCAGTTGCCATTGAAGAAAACTGGCTTCTTTTCCCCCGACTGTCACAGAGTAATCCTTCAGAGGACCTGTTGTCTCTATCTGACTAGTTCAATCATTATTTGCTTTCTGCCAGCACCTGAAAGGCAGAACTTTAGTTGTGGTCAACTTCCCTACTTAATCGCAGATTTTCAAAAATTTCCTCCAAAACTGGATGTTACACTGAGTTGTATTCTTAGCTGAGCTTCTGTGACACTGTAGAGTCTTCATTAATCTGCTTCTTTCCAGCATTTATCAGCAAAGCAGTTAGAAGCATCAGACTGCATTAATGAAGAATTCCCCTTGGTCTCTGCTGCCATTACCAAGTCGGGGCTAATCTATGGGAAGAGATGTCTTAAGCAGAGTTAGGACAGCACAAATGACGTGCAATTTATGGTGAATAAATGAGCATTGTGCTAGAGAGTTCTGGAGCTCCTCATATCATACCTTTTCTCAGTTGCTAGGGGACACTTTTCCACATCGTTGCCTATTCAAATCCTCCTCATTCTCAAGGCTCAACTCAATGGCTTCTCTCACATCACACTGTCACTAATTCCTCTCCAGCTAGAAATAACCTTCAGTCCTTCTGCCCCTTTCCTTTCCTGTAATAGAAATCAATCTGTACCCTTTTCTGGTATTTACCATCTTCTACCTTATGTAACAATACTGTAGCTTGTCGTCTGTACTTTCAGAGTTAACTTCTGAAAGAGCAGGCATGCTTTCCCATCCATTGTGTTAAGCCACCAGCACACTGCTAAGAGTAGGTACATGATCAGTGTTCTTTGACCAGATCATCCCTCAGCTGAGATGGGATGCTGAGCCACCATCTTGGAGAGGATCTTGGAGACTCTACAGGGAGTTGGATGTGTACTCACAACTATATTCTCTATTCAGAGATATTTTGATTGGAACTCTCCTCTTGATCTTTAGTCAACTCTATAAATGCAGAGACATGATCAGATACAGCCTACTCCTTCTCAGGAAGCAGAAGATGCTGTTCATGCTGTGTCTTTCCCAATCTAGCAAACAGAGTCGTTGTGTTTTGACAATCTGTTGGTATTCTAAAAATGAGAACAATGACCTTTGTGTTAATTAGCTGATACAAGAGCCTGCTGGGTCTAAAAGAATAAGACTTAATGAAACTTGAGATTATGTATTCCAATCATAAATATGGAGGTAATAACTAATGTTGATGATGAGATCAAATAAACATACAGCCATACTAATGCGCTTTTTAATCCCCTTCCTCTGACTGAGATGTTCTCAGGATTGCCTAGCAGTATAACAAACACAATTAAGACTACCCAAAGAGTCTTGAAATATAAGGAAAATACTTCATTGTACTTTTTTAGATGAACAAATAGATCATTGCTGTAAATTTAGAAGTACATCATCTGAAAAGGTGTTTACAATTTAAAGGAAAGCATACTGAGCATATTATTTGAAGATATAACAAACAGGCTTGAAAAAATAAGCATAGCCCATGCTTCTTAACATTTGCAGACCCTTTTAATCTGGTACTAGTAAGTGTTTTTGAAGAAGAAATAAATAGTGGAAGGATAGAGAATCATAGGGAAAGGGAGAGGTTCTATTTTAGGTGTGGTGTCTGGGAAAAGAAAGCAAACGTAGAATGTTTTGGATATTTATAATGCCTCTAGGCTGCACCTGCTCTAAAACCGTACACACTACTATCAGAGACAGCTGATATCTCAAGCATTGCCTGTCCTGATCAAGAATCAAGGATGGCTCATTCTCTCAGGGGTCTTGATCTAGGGTCCTTTAAATGTATCTTCAGCCCATCCAGAGAACTCTGGGAATTGTACGCAAGGTTTTCCATAGTTGTCTATGGTCATTTTTCTCAGGAATATAAAAAAGTTTACAGGGCTTCCCTGGTGGCGCAGTGGTTGAGAGTCCGCCTGCCGATGCAGGGGACACGGGTTCGTGCCCCGGTCCGGGAAGATCCCACATGCCGCGGAGCGGCTGGGCCCATGAGCCATGGCCGCTGAGCCTGCGCGTCCGGAGCCTGTGCTCCACAACGGGAGAGGCTACAATAGTGAGAGGCCCACATACCGCAAAAAAAAAAAGAAAAGTTCACAAAGCAGTACACTAGATGATGAATTATTTGTTTTGTATCCTGTTGTACAAACAAGCCAGCAAGAACAACATCACCAGAGACAATCATGAAAACAAGAGGATGTAGGTGTCTTTCATCACCCATTGCTTTCTGGAGCAGCAGAGGGGGCTGTAGAGAGGGGAGATACAGCCCTTGTGTTGCTGGCTTTTAGTTGCATGATTAAGGGAGCACCAACACCCTCCAGTGTAATCAAGACCAGGTGTCCAGGCCTTAGGGTCAGAGCCAAGTTGCCCTGGTAAACCCTTGGACTCCAGTACTACTCTGCTACTGCATTCCTCAGTTGTTGGGAGAGGTCGGGAGGACTGATACTCCCTCTAATTTAGTCAGATGTAGTCAGGGAGCTGGGGTCCATGCCTTATGGTTGCAGCTGTAACAGAACTTCTGGCCTGAGCCACACATGCTGAGATGGGTTTGGAAGGAGCAGGGAAGGCTGTAGGATGAAGTGGAAAAACTCTAGTTCCCTGTTTCTCACTAAAGCTTAATACCTGGCTGGGAATAAATAGGCTTTACAGGGAAAACAGAAGTCCCTTGAGTTATCCCTCATTTCAGGTAAACATTGGTTGCCCTCCTTGCTCTCATTTTGGTGCTATAGCAATCCAAGCACTGGTCAGTTTAAGAGGAGCCACACAGTGCTTTTTCCATTCTCACAGTTACAGTTCCTAATGTCATGACCAAGGAAGCTGTTGATCATTTATTCGTTTGGTTATGTTTGTTCATGTATATCCTGATTAGCTGACAAAGAAGCCGTGGTGCCCCAAGGGAGCTATTGTGGTAAGACCCAGCTTCCCGGCGTCCAGGTGCTCAGATGAAGAGAATGAGAAGAGGGCGAGAAAAGCAGGAGAGGTTTCCGGAGAATGGCTGTGGGGAACAGAATCCCAGGGGTGCTGGATGACTGTGGTGGTACCATGCAACTCTGCCCCATCCTTTTGCATTTTGCCCTTCATTTTATTTACAAGCTAGTTGCCAGCACCCTCTTTTTTTTAACATCCTTATTGGAGTATAATTGCTTTACAATGGTGTGTTAGTTTCTGCTTTATAACAAAGTGAATCAGTTATACATATACATATTTCCCCATATCTCCTCCCTCTTGCGTCTCCCTCCCACCCTCCCTATCCCACCCCTCTAGGTGGTCACAAAGCACCAAACTGATCTCCCTATGCAATGCGGCTGCTTCCCACTAGCTATCTATTTTACATTTGGTAGTGTATGTGTGTCCCTGCCACTCTCTCACTTTGTCCCAGTTTACCTTTACACCTCCCTATATCCTCAAGTCCATTCTCTAGTAGGTCTGCATCTTTATTCCCATCTAGGCACCCTCTTTTTAAAATATATAACTGAGTATCTGAAGGAAGGTTGAAGATTAAATCACTCTAATTTAAGCATTAATTAATTGGGTTTCTCCCAATGTGCAGCTAAGTTCAGATGTATGGTTGGACTGGGGGCAGAAAGGGAGGGTATATGGGGTATGGATCCTTCTGGGGTAGGGCAGACCTGGAGAGGTTGGGAAGATTAGAACATCAGCTAGGCATTGCTTATCTGGACATCTGGAGAGAGAAGCATGGGAGCTGGGAGCTGAAAGAGTGAAGGACGAGGAGAAGTACAAAGACAAACATGCTTATTTCAGAATTTCACGTGGGGCTGGTACTGCCCCCATGACATCTAAAGGAATCTTCCTTTTCCTTCTCCCTCTTCCTATCCTTCTCTTCTTCTCCTCCCACCTCTTCCCCTCTCCCTCCTCCTCTTCCCCCATCCTGGAACCACTCACCTCTACTAGATATCAGGGGAAAACTGTAGGTACTATAATCCTGCTACATTGATTAAATAAAATCACTAACGTGTTAGCAATGGAAGGGGGAACGAGAGAGCATCAGCTCCTGCAAGTGGCAAATAAGGAACACAAAGTTCCAAGAAGGGCAATCATCTAATTAGTCCAAGGTCATTCTGGGACTAGAATCCAGGTTTCCTGACTCCCAATTAAGTGTTCTTTCTGCTCCCCCATAGAATTTTCTAGGTCAACAAAGAACTATATACCACATATAATGTTATTTGACTCATGAAATCAACCATTTAACTGCTTGTTTTGTGCCAACTTTATGCTAAAAGCTGGAAATTAAGGTGGGCATGACTTTAATTTTAAAAATACTTCATAGTTCTTTGTTCATAGCCCATCAAATTATAGACTTGATTGTAATTTTTTCCATTTTACAGCTGTAGAAACAGAAAGAGGTCAAATACATTTCAGTCTGATGACCCAAAATACAGTTTCAGTTTGGATGACCTGGATTTATTTTTCTATTTGAGTTTGCCTGTTCTTCATTCTACTTAAATCTCAAGATAAACCAGTCACAACTGTGAAAGTCAAAATGCTAAAGGAAGAGACAGGAATACAAAATAGAAAAGCTTATTCCTGGAAATCATATGGTTTGAATGAATTATCCCATCTTTCCATCTTACATGAACTCTACCACCAAAACAATGGCTGTACATAAAATGAGGATAGGCTGAGATGTATAAATATGTAACAGGTGTTTCCTAGGCCACAGAAACCCTGGGTGTATAAAGCACGATAGCTAACATTAATAATAGTCAAAATACAGTATTTATTTGGCTACATCCCATTTGCGTTATATCCTCTCTGTAACTATAATTTCTCCAAATATTTCCAGGATGAGGTATCGGACTGGTTGGGTAGACATAGCTAGGGTTTTACGTGAGCTCCTAACAAGTCCTTCTGGTTAATATGTTATGCTGACCCCATTTCCTCTTGTCTGCTCAGCTCAGTAGTAAAGCTGCTGGTGGCAAAATGAACAGTTATGCAGACAGTGCCTACCTGGCAGGGTGGAACCAAGGCTGCCAGGGCTGTGTTGAGAGTACTTCATATCTGTGGAACCCATCAGAGCCTAACATCTTCCATCACCATGGTCTATGGGATAAAAATTAGTATCTCTATTTTCAAACTGGGCTCAGAGAGTTGAAGTAACGTAGCCAAAGTCACACAGCTGGCACCAGGGAAAGATTTTAAACAAGCCAGTCTGACTCCACAGACTGCCTCCTAACGTTCATTAAATGTTCTGGGTTTAGGAGGCAATTGGACAGCAGCACCTCTCTGGAGCCCGTCTTCCTCTGGCAAACTGGATCCCTGGAGAAGGGCTGCTAGTGCTAGAAAGTTAGAATGGCTGTGGCTATGAGCAGCCTGGCCAGCTTAAGTATAACATTTTTTGACTGTGAGTGAGGCACTAGTGAATAGAATTATCCTCTGCAGAAGAACAGCTAAGACGGAGAAAATCTCCTTAGTACACAAGTTTGGGGCAAAAGGAGGTGACTCAGCCCCAGTTATATTGATTTGGCACGTTAATACTGCTTGGTTTCAATAGACACTCTTCATTCTAAACAGAAAACAAGGATTTGAAAGGGCTCTAACCACACAAGAGACCCCAGTTTGGTCTGGGCATAGTGCATGACCAAATACAGTACTGGAGAAGAATGATAGGTGACTGTTCTTCCGCCACCCCAAAGCCTCCAGCCTAAGCAAGTAGAAAAGCCCCACCAGACTTCCTGTCGGTAGCCCCAAATCCAGCTCCCCAGCCAGGAGACCCAGCAGCCTGGCAGGCTACTCCTGGCCAATCTCTGTGGGTAGGATGGCCTTTTCTAGGCTCTGTGGGCATGCTCCCGGTACTGTGTCAATAAGAGGATACAGGAGCTAGAAGTATTTCCTAATATCCACCGCCCCCCCCCCCCCGCCAACGCTGGTGAATATGTGAGATCCTAGAGTCTGATATAGGAAGCTTTGAACATTCACTTCAGGAGGTGAGAACTATTCTTTAAGACCCCTCAGATACATACATGTACACAATATCCACCCGCATCCAAAATCAAGGAAGCCAATGTTCAAAATTTATAAAGTTTTTCACAACCTGGCAGATACGTGGCATCTCATCTCTTTATTCTGAAGCAAGACAGCTATAAAAATAAATCCTCAGGTTGTAAATTACATCTTCCAAGCATGACTTCAGATCGTCTTTAGAACATTAATGACACCTTCCACGTACCTGCTGCTATTCCACTCTGCTTTGGCAGTAATTTTAATTTGTCACCATCACCCCTGTGCCCCAACCTATTCCTTTCCCAAGTATGGCAGGAATCTCATTCTAGCCCAACTGTCGCTGGTCTAGGCTTTTGGCCAGCAGCAGCAGAAGCAAAGGTGGCACCTGCTGACACCCTGACATCAGGTTTCTCTTTAAGTGTGGGTATTAAGTCTATAGATAATAGGAAGGAGGAGGTTCAGCAAAGGGCAGAAAGGGGCTGGAGTTACCAGCTCCTGCTGAAAGGAAGCATGTCAGTGATTTGCAATAGGAAGGCTAGGTGGGTGGAACTGTGAAGCCAGTGATTAGCTGATGCTGGTGGGAAGGTCGGGACTTAGGACAATGAAAATAGTAGTTTGACAATAAGGTTTACAACTTCAAATGGACTCCATAAAATCTGGTTCTCTTAAGTAAGGGAAATAGAAGCAGTCTCAGTCATTCACTGTACAGATTAAAACAAAACTTCGAGAGACACCATACTATGTCACCCTTTTTAGTGTAGTTGAATAAATTTGGCTTTTAGAGTCAGGCTGACCTGGATTGGTTGTATGACCTTGGACAATTCAACCTCCCTCAGCCTCAGTTTCCTCATTCATAAAATGGGGCCACACTCACTATTACATCATGCAATAGTTAAGACTAAATGAGATGAGATTAGTAATGCTCTTAGCAATATGCCTGGTACCCTGTAGAAACTCAATGAACTCCCTACTTACCTGTCTGTCTTTTGAAGTCTAAAGGTACCTATTAGTTCAATGTACATTGTACGTTCCCCAACTTTTCTACAGAGCTTAAGGTGTCATAAAGAGCCTTGTAAAATGAGAAATCTGGGAACAGAGAGAGGAAATGAGTAGAGGAAGCTGCAGTATCGCGGGAAGAGCCATGGACTGGAGTCCTGGGCTACAATTCTGGCTTTGCTCCTTACCAGCTATGGGATTTCAGGCACATTGCTTAATGTCTTAAAAAGTCATCTTTGTTATCTGCCTCAGGGAGATACCAGTGTCTCCTTTATGGGCATCTATTTAAGACATCCTTCCTATGCACAGACATTGGGCATGAGATTGGATTTCCCACAAAGATGAATAAGACATAGCCAATGCCCTCAAAGTACCTGCAGCCTAGTGAAGGAATTTGTCATGTATCCACTAACAAAAACACACTCACTGAATATGTGATCATCTTTTGAATTCCTTCTTAGAAACTTTCTATCTATCTATCTATCTACCTACCTACCTATCATCTTCCTTACCAGAAGATACAATGATAGGCATAGATTTATGCCAGATAACTTTCAATCCCGGCTCTTCTAATTCCTAGCTATGTGAACTTAGGCAATAAAAACCTAATTTTGGAAATGAGGAAAATAATGTAATTGTTGTAAAGATTAAACAAGATAATATATGTAAATGTGAGAAACATAGCAAGCATTCAATAAAACGTTAGCTCTTTTTAGTTTGCTACCTGTATCCCTCCACATGGGATAGAAGGTGACAGGTTTGAGGGGCCCCCTTGTGTAGCCTATGTGTCCGCAATGCCAATAATCTATGTAGGAACATCTCCTGCTCTCTGCTCTGAAACATGGAATTAATTGTTTTGATATTGTTTGGTATGTCTTCAATTTCAAAAGTCCAGACTTTAACATCTGAACTTTATTTTTTGAAAGGACATAATGATGGAAGCTACTTCTTTGCCCACTTTTTCATATAATGCTATCTTGCATACTTTATCTTGCCACTTTTTATTTTTAAGAGTCTTCCATTTTCTGTAGGTTACCGAGAAAAGCATAAACTTTACTTGCTACAAGGAAACTATGAGATGGCAATGAACTCCAGGGAGAATCACCTGTAGGGGAGCAAAATTTGCCACCCCAAAATGTCTCTGGCATATGGGTTAATTTGAGCTGTAAACAATCAAGGCCCAAAAGACTCAGGAAGGAATTTTGACCTCCGCCCCTAACTGCCTAAAAGAATGTAGACAGAGGGACCTCTTCCAGGAATGGAGCTGTCACCATAGATGACTACAGTATGAACTAGGGCTGTAGACAGGTAGGAGCCTAGCAAAGTCTGCTTGTTAAAATTCCTCTCTGTGTCCCACTGCCCCTGAATGGTCCAGCTAACATTTGTTCACCAAAGCGTTGCTTTTTCATCTTCATGTGAGTTGCCTTCCTCCCCTTTGGAGTCCCAAACCGTTAGCCCTAACATCCTCTTTTTTTTCTTTTGCTGAAGAAGATGGTGCTTAAGGTGAGGGTTCTGGCCACTTCAGTTGCTCAGGTTTCCTGGGTCTCTCCCATGTATACATGGTATTAAACTTTTGTTGGATTTTCTCCTGTTAATCTATCTCAAGTCAATTTAATTCTCACACCAGCCAGAAGAACCTAGAAGGGTAGAAGAAAATTTCTCCCTCCCTACCATACCACATGCAGAGAATCAATTAGCAAAGGAAAAATGTTCAGGATCTCACCTTCAAGGTCCTTGAAAAGAAAACCTGTTTCAAAGGGAGAGGTATTCTTTTCACAAATGATAGTTTCAGTCCCTGATTCCTACTCTAACCTAGGCCCCAGCTGTGTTCATTTTACTTCATTTTCCCTCAAAGTGGAGATAAATAAGGATGAAATTCTGTGCATATGTTGCATCTTGTTTCCAAGGAGTCCAATAGGCTTTAAATACACGCTCTCTCACCTTTTATTATGATTCAATCAAATTGTTTTCACAATCTTTACTTAATTTTTCCAAAAGTTACTTATGGAGAAGTGTGACAGTAATAGTGACAATTCTTTACACTATTATTTTCAGAGGACATTTTAAATAACCAGAAATGACTGGCTTGAAAAATAGAAGACTCAGGTGTCTCTTCAAACATTCAAGGATGGTTACAGGAGCAAATTGGTTTTGTTTGGCTCCAGAGTTGCTCAACCTAAGGAAAGACAGGTGCTGGCATCACATGCACCCAATGGAATACCGGTTCTGCCATTCACTGAGTATTTCTGAGTTCCAACTCCTTGTGTGTGAACAGGCACCGTATCCCCTATTTTGCACTGTAGTTATAAGGATTGGGGGTTACCAAGTACGTAAAGGTCTCACCATTATCATGGCATTCCAGGGGGAACTAGAAGATCGGACTTTTTTAAAATCTAATACTGGATGGCCAGATAGTGCAAAAATACATACCATTTACAATTTTTAGATTCTAAGAGTTTCATTAAATTCCTTCTCCCAAGTATTTGATTCAATTGCATGTACTGAATACCTATTTTATGTTTATCTTATTTACTTATTTATTTTTTGGCAAAGCTCTGCTGGATGCTGAGAATACAGGAAGCAGTCCCCGATCTCAGTCCCTGGAACGTTTATAAACGTTCGGCTGCCTTTCCAAATACTCTCTGCACCAAGTTTTCTTATATTTGATTCCCCCTTGTTTCTAAAACTGTTTTTTTGAACTTTTTAGTCTTTTTTTCCCTCCTATCCTGAACGTGTATGTACTCTTCAAGGTTCTGCCACTGTAATCCTTTCTCTGCTTGTATTTTCATAATGTGTTCCTTTTCATTTCCATAGTTTCCTCTCTGCATAATTGACTCAAATATATATCTACAGTTTTAACTTGGACTTATTGGTCCCTAAAACTCCAAAATAGAATGTATTGTCTCTTCTTCTGTTGCCCAAACCAGACCCTTCTCTCGATGTTTGTGTTACTGCCCCAGCATATAACTCAGCCAATGTTGTCTCCTCACCCACGTACACATCCAACTAACTTCCAGGTCTTATGTTTTGTTTTTCACCTTGAAGGATGTTAAAATCTTTCTTTGCATTTTCCCTGACATTGCTTTTGCCTAAGTACTCTTTACTTCTTTTTGGATGTTTCAATAACCTCCTGATTCATCTGCTGCTTTTTTTCCTTCTTCCCAACCTTCCAATGTCTTGAATATTTATAAATTTCAATGAATAACTTGATCAAAACCTCTTTGGCTTCCCAACACTGACTGAATGAAAGAAAGATCATGAGTTACTTGGGAACTTCCCAAGGATATCTCCAGTCTACCATCCCAGTAATGATACACACACGGCGGATACACATGAATGAGCAGTTGTATCTCTGTAAGTGTACACAGGTAGCCTGATACGTGTGTGTGCATGTGTATGTAAGTAGGGCAGGGTGAATAAAAGAATCAGTGAACTGTGCATAGGTCAGGTAGTTCCAATAAAAGTAGTTATAGTCTCAGGGACAGGAAAGGAGTGGAAAGAACTACAATACTATGACCTCATGGTGTTTATTATTACAGAACATGGGCATGGACCATAGCAACTAACAAACTGTTGGAAAGATAGCTTGAGTGTGAGCTTCAAAAGGAGAAGTCTTGTGTTGGGTAGTTGTTGGATAGCGGTGCTAAAATAATGTGATCCAGGAAAAGCACTGGGGAGCAAGGAGTCCCTTTCCTGCTGCCTTTGAACGTAGACGCATAAGAGAAGGAGCTGCTTACTTTCCCTTCTCTATGAATGGAGTTTCTACAGCTTCTCTCTTTATGAAAAACCACCTTTGGGCTTCCCTGGTGGCACAGTGGTTGAGAGTCTGCCTGCCGATGCAGGGGACGCGGGTTCGTGCCCAGGTCCGGCAGGATCCCACATGCCATGGAGCGGCTGGGCCCGTGAGCCATGGCCGCTGAGCCTGCGCGTCTGGAGCCTGTGCTCCGCAACGGGAGAGGCCACAACAGTGAGAGGCCCGCGTACCGCAAAAAAAAAAAAAAAAGAAGAAAAGAAAAACCACCTTTGATGAAATGTTATTGTTTCACTGTCTAAGAAGTGATCAGGGGCTCAGATACCAATAGTAACTTCAGGAAGTGTCTGGTGTCCTGGGCCTAGATTTTCAGAAAGCTTCACCAGGTAGAGAACATGCGTTGTTTCCATGCATAAGGTTTGTAAACCAACGTTTCCAGCTGTGTAAAACATTGGGGATCACATTTCCTTTAAAAATGTGAGCTTTACCGATAATGCGTTGTTATGGGTTGAATTGTGTTCCCTAAAAATAGATAAGTTGAAATCCTAACCCCCAGCGCCTCAGATGATGACCTAGTATTTGAAAAGAGGGTCATTACAAAAATAATAAGTTAAAACGAGGTCATTAGGGCAGGCCCTAATCCAATATGACTGGTGTTCTTATCAAGAGGGGAAATTTGGACACAGAGACAATCGTGCATAGAGGGAAGATGATATGAAGAGGCAGAAACACAAAGGGAACACCATGTGAAGACAGGGGAGTGAGGAATCTACAAGCTGAAAATTGCCAGCCATCTACCAGAAGCCAGGAGAAAGGCATGGAAAACATTATTCCTTACAGCTCTCAGAAAGAACCAAACCTGCTGATGTAGAACTTCTTTTTTGTTACTTTATTACACAGCCCTAGGAAAACAATACAGACATTAATATATGACTTAAATTACTAGTTTCTAGTACACAAGAAAAAAAGAAATAGACTTGGAGTAAATTTTCCAAATATCATTGTTTTTATTCCAAACAGAAGCAATTGCTTATAGTCCCTCAGAGGAAATTTCTTTCTTTTTTTTTTTTTTGGCGGTATGCGGGCCTCTCACTGTTGTGGCCTCTCCCGCTGTGGGGCACAGGCTCCGGACGTGCAGGCTCCGCGGCCATGGCTCATGGGCCCAGCCGCTCCGCGGCATGTGGGATCTTCCTGGACCAGGGCACGAACCCATGTCCCCTGCATCGGCAGGCGGACTCTCAACCACTGCGCCACCAGGGAAGCCTGGAAATATCTTTATATTTGAGCAAATACCTTTATGTTTCCAAAGGTGATATTCATAGCAAGACTTCTCACCAAAATTGCTCTCCAACTTGTATCTCAGCTGCAAACCATCGTGCATTAACTCCTTAATTAGGTTCTTAGCCTTTATGAATGAGTAATCCTTCTTGTGATGGTTCCCAATGCGGCAAGGATATCACTATACAGTTCAAACTACAGTGACTTCCATATCCTTCTTATTTCTGAATTCTCTGTGGAGATGAAGGACTAACCCAAGAAAAGCCTGCTTCATTTTAATCTGTGACACCTCCTATTCAATGTTAGTTATTCCCAGTTAGACCCAAATGGAAAGTCATTTATCATGACTTCTGTCAAAACTGGCAGCAGTTTTGCCAACTGGTAGCCAAATGGAATTTCTACTAAAAGAAATGCTTTCATTTGTGACTTAAACATGTACTCTATCCTGAATAAATGTGCAATTTCCACTATATAAGAGTTTAGCCATATTTTTGCCCTTGAGAGTAATAAATGTATTACCGGAATTATCACCTAATGTTTCAGATCAAAAGGTGAGAAAGTTAAGTCTTGTTTCTGAATGGCTTCATTCTATCACTCACTATTGTTTCCCTTCCATAGGACTAAGAAGAAGAAATTTAGTTCGGTCTTAATTCAATCACAAGAGCAACTCTGTTGAGCCAACCAGAGCCAATTACTGTCCTGTGGGCAGTGTGTGTGTCAATTGAATGAAACTGAAGACCTTTGACAGTGTTATGAAGAACCTTATTCAATCTCTTGCCAAACACTAAGAGTAACTGCTTGCCAGGGAAATTTTTTCCCCTGAATTTGAGATTGCAAAGCACCCTTTTTGCAAGAAACCTTGACTTCAGCAAAGGTGCATGTGAGCCCATATTTTCTTTTCATTTTCTGTGGATGTTGTCTCTTTCTATGTCTCTACCTTTCATGCATATTTGATCACTCTTTCCATCTGTTAAAAAAAAAAGTTCTGTTTCTTTCGGGCAAACACTGGCAAAATTCTTTTGCTTCACATCATTTTCTAGACATGTTGACTTGGCTGTAGCAAAAGTGAAGTTCTCCAGAGAGAAGAACATGAATGATAACATACTGAAAAGGGGGCAATCTAAATTTAAACATGTTATTAGATCAAGTCTATAATTTAAGCCAAATGAATAATAGTTCATTTGCAAGATGAATTACTACATTTACATAACTTTTAAATCCCAAAGTTGCTATTCTTGATCCAATAAAGTCAGTAAGTAAGTCAGAAAGAGAAAAACAAATACCGTATGCTAACACATATATATGGAATCTAAAAAAAAAATGGTTCTGAAGAATCTAGGGGCAGGACAGGAATAAAGACGCAGACGTAGAGAATGGACTTGAGGACACGGGGAGGGGGAGGGTAAGCTGGGACGAAGTGAGAGAGTAGCACTGACATATATACACTACCAAATATAAAATAGATAGGTAGTGGGAAGCAGCCACATAGCACAGGGAGATCAGCTCGGTGCTTTGTGACCACCTAGAGGGGTGGGATAGGGAGGGTGGGAGGGAGATGCAAGAGGGAGGAGATATGGGGATATATGTATATGTATATGTATAGCTGATTCACTTTGTTATAAAGCAGAAACTAACACACCATTGTAAAGCAATTATACTCCAATAAAGATGTTAAAAAATAAATAAATAAATGAAATAACTGAAAACATAACACACAGATTACTCTTCTACTTTTTTAGGAAAAAAAGACATGTTTCTCCAAGTCGTTCTAAAGGTTTCTAATCCACAACACATAGCCACAAGCAATATAATCAATCAACTGAGAGGTGGAGGAAGTTGTATAAATTAGTAAGTGGTAAGAAGAGGACACAGCCAAAGCCTGGTCTCAGGTAGCAACATTAGATTGAGGTAATTGTATATTTCAATCAATCCACTAAATTAATGAGCCCATACTATACACATTTATAGCATAAGACATACAGAAGATATGGTCATTATCCTGAAGGTTCTCATATCAACTTGAAGTTGAAGTACTGACTTCTCTCTCCCAGGCTAGCCAAGCTTTTATGACTGTCAGACATTTGGGAGAGGAAACGTTCTATTATTTACCTCCAGAAGAAAAGAAACATCGTGGGGTTTGCCGAGGCCCTACCAACAGGAGTTGTAGTGTAAAAGTGGAGGTGGCCTCTACTTACTAAGTACATGTCCAAGTACCCGAGTTCTCCTAAGAGAGAACATTCCATATATGCTGGTATCCAACTGTGCTAATGGAGAAATAAGCAAAAGACACCTGAAAAATATTACTAAAAACTTTTCATCCCTGGTCAGTTTGGGGATTTGAGAAAAAAAGACATAGATGACAAATATATCTTAGGGACCAAATGCTCCTGTATTTCAGTCCTGGATCCATCACTTATAAACTGTGTGACCTTAAGAAAATTTTCCTTACCTGCTTTTAGCATCTCAGTTCCATCACCTATAAAAAGTGGAAAACATCACTATCTACCTCATAAATTGTGATGATTAAAAGAGATAACATCTCTACGGTACTTAATTTAGAATTTGGCTCAAAGGAAGCATTAGATAAACGTTGGCCCTATTGTAGTACCAAAACACAACTGTCATATGAATAATAAAATATACGTACATATATTTATACATATGCATATATAATATTACATACAATTTGAATTATATTACATAAATTATATGTATTATATACATATATATACACACACATATACACAGTTTAGTTCTATAACTGAATGGGTACAATTCAGTTAATGTTCAAAAAGCAGTTTGCCTGGACCAAATGATCATTTACCCTAATCCAGGCAAGTAAATCCCTATTGTTAAGAGTCAATCCCATCATTTTCTGTCAAAGGAATAGACAAAATCCTGGGCCTGTGTGAGTTGGAAGGAGCTAAGTTAGAATCCTGACTCGACCACTTAATATATATGTGAGTTTGGGTGTAATGCTTATTCTCTCTGTGTCCCTCATCGGTGAAATGAGGAAAATAAAAAAGTACTTAGCTCATAACATGTACATTTTTAACAGAGATAATATGGGAGGAAAGTGGGCCCTGAGATGAGGCCAATAAGGCTGGTAGCTTATGCTGAGCCTTGTAATTCATGTTAAGGGGCTCAGGGGTGAGGGGGAGTGTGGGTTTTAAGCACCAGAAAGATGCTGCAAAGTTTGGGTCCGAGGGGCAACCAAGCACAAAAGTCCTACATGGGCTAGTTCGTATTTTAAGATGCTTACTCTGGCTACTGCAGGGAGAAATGATACAAGGTGAAAAATGGATATGGTGGAATTGAGGGCAATTTTGATGTTTTAAGATCATTTGTTTTTCATCTCGTGAAGGAAGAACACCTTGACTGTGATACTCAAAATGTGGTCACAGCACCAGCAGCAGCAGATGGGAATTTGTTAGACATGCAATTTCTCAAGCCCCTGTGCAGACTTACTGAATCAGAAATTCTAGGGTTGGGGAGCAATGTGTGTTTTAACAAGGCTTCCAGGTGATTCCGACGCACTTCTAAAGTTTGAGAACCACTGCCTTAAGAAAACAAAATTGCTTCCAAAGGCAAGACTTAGCAAGGCACGGAAAGATGGTTATAATATCACTTCACTTCAAGGTCAAGATTCTGGAAAATAAGAGTAGACGTAGAAAGAGAACAAAGACGGGTATTGTTTGCATTGACAAATATAATTCAGGTTTTTCAAATTCCTTATTACATCACCAACAATGTACTCCTGATGGAATAATTAGCAGCTTGAGAGAAAGGTAGTTAAACTCTAGTTTGAAGGGCCAAAACAAAAATAACAAGTTTAAAATTTCTTAGTAATTGCTAGGTAGCGTAATGATTGTTACATGAGAAGAAAAACCATAAATCAGTATCGAGAACTACCCCAAACCAAAATTCCTTCTAGTCCTGTATTTCTGTGATTCCACGGACAGAAAGAGAATTTTAACTCTGGTATTTGACAGTTTAGTATTTAGACCCAGATGACTATATCTGAATATTCAAAATGTGAGGCAAAAATTTCTATCTCAGTTTTAACCCAAAGAAGTACACTTGAACAGAGATATTATTGAAAGTTGATGGGATGCAACTCATGACGTACAACAGTGAAAGGGCATAGCTTATCAAAAATAAACAGGTATAACAGGAAAAGGAAGAAGTTATATACAGCATAGGAATTCATAGGTGAAAGTAGAAATGTGGTAGAAAAAATTTGCATGTCAAGAAGAAAACCAAATTTGACAGTAGCAATGAAAGGGTACTAAAAACTTCCAGACCAGAGAAAGACAGATGATGCTTTCCTTAAACAGATGAAATACTTGGAAAGGGTCAAGATACAATAGTGATGGGGACTCTAATTATCCTTACGGCTCTTGGAAGACATTCAATTCCACAACAGAATATAAAATATGTTTTCTTGTCTTAATAGCAATTTTATCCTTCAGACAGGAACAGAAATCACCTGAGAATCCATTATTCTGGCTCTAATTTTGACTAAAAAAGAAATGGTTTGTTATGAAAATATATTTGAAATTTATGGAGAGGCCATTTTGCTTGAGGGATTATAATAACAAAGGAATAGAAATATTCATAAAATATTCTTTGGAAGAGCACTTACTTTTGGATGTGGATATTTATGCCATGTTGCTCATTATTCTTGGAAGACTCTTAGAATAATAAAATGTCATCTATGTCAATGACTTTGTTCTGGCAGTGAAGCTATTTCTTCATCTAGACAAGATGTACATCTGATTGCTTGATCAGGTACCTTCTATTTAATTGAACTCTAATTGGGTGATGAATGGGAAGACCTTTAACTGTTGGTCTCCAAATATCTATGTTAGCTTAGGCTTTACCTAAAAGAATGGTTCTCAAACTTTAGAATCACCTGGAAGACGTTCCTTTTTTTAACATCTTTATTGGAGTATAATTGCTTTACAATGGTGTATTAGTTTCCGCTTTATAACAAAGTGAATCAGTTACACATATACATATGTTCCCATATCGCTTCCCTCTTGCATCTCCCTCCCTATCCCACCACTCTAGGTGGTCACAAACCACCAAGCTGATCTCCCTGTGCTATGTGGCTGCTCTGGAAGACTTTCTAAAACACAGAATTCTGGACTCCATCCCCAGAGTTTCTGTTTCAGTAGGTCCACTGTGGGGCCTGAAATTTGCATTTCTAACTAGTTCCCAGATGCTGATGCTGCTGGTTGTCCAACCACTTTAGAACCTCAGATCTAATGAAAGAAACAATGTCATGTTGAAGTCCCTCTAACTCAAACTTTCCAATTCTCCTCTTTCTGCCTAAAGAGGAAACACTCCCTAGTTTCTGAACCCTGTCTAGGCATTAGGAGCTCCTCTAGGAAGTTTTAAAAACACCTATGTCCAGGGTCCCTCTGCCCTTGGTTCTAATTGAATGAATGCTTTTCCAACCGGACCATTAGTTAAAACTTCCCAGGTGGTTCTATTCTGCAGCCAGTGTGGAGAAACTACTGACCTTTAGGCTAACAGGTGTTGAGTGTTTAGCTCTTCAACCTGAGCCTGTTGGCATCATCAGCTGAAAGCTGTCAACTAGGCAACTTACCCTCAAATCCTGAGGTAATTAGGTGACTAAGCACACTGAAAGGGTTCCTTTGTTGTAATAAGAACTGATTAATAGATCACAGTTACCATGACCTAGACACCACAATTTTGAGTTGACATATCAAATACTAAGCATCTTACTACCACATCATCAGCAAACAAGTATGTCTTGACCATTTACAGCATACAAGGGAAGACAGCCCTTGGTATGCATTCTGCAGGTAAAGAGAGAGAACCACTCTGTCACACACATGGACTCTGGTTGTTGGCTTCCTGTCATCATTTTCAGAGAAAACAATGTTAGGTATTGCCCTGGCAAATCCCTTTGAAACAGTCGGGGGCTGGGAGGACAGGATTGTTGTAATCTATTGTAAAGGACAATACACAGTGGGTGCTCATATGTGACTGAGTAATTTAATAAAGTCTGATCATTTTAAGCAAGTGAAATTTAAACAAATGTAAGCCCCTTATTTATAAAAATGTTTCCCTTTGTTTTGAAATCAATGAGACTGTCAATTCTACATGTATGTTTTTTAATCAGTACTTAGTATTGTTTTATCTGTGAAACCAGACTGAATTGTTGCATATGGCAAAATGGGGAGTGATTTTTAATTCTATATTGTTCATTTGATTATGAGTTTCCTTATTTGTCCTAAGGGAAACATTTCTCAAATCAGTGGGCTAGCATACTAAGAACACATCTATTATATCATTTTTTCCTCAGGACCATGTTCAGGAACAAACTGATAAGTACTGATAGAATTGATATATATGGATAATATATTATCCACCTTCTCAACAATGAAGAAAGATTATCTGCATGATGGCTGCACGCATTATCAGTGATTAATTCACCTACAAGAAAGTGACATATTTAACCATTGAATTATTGTGAGACTATCATATAGCTTTATTGAAACAACTGATCATACTTGCATCTAGATTAAGGAAAATATATTAATCTGTATTTGTAATGGGAAATAGGTATTTTCATAACACTAGGACAAATATTTAAATATATGTGACTAAATTTTCAACACAAGTTCTCAATGTTTATTGCTTTAATCTGTGCATATTTTCCTCAATTCAATAAAAAACTTTTACAAAAATATGTAATTTTATGCAAGAACTTTTGTGTGCTTACTAAATATTAAACTTCAGCACTTACAATAGAGAGAATCTAGAAATGCCAAGGAAAGAGTGTAGAAAAATCATCTCAGAAACTCTGGAATTTACTTACAGAGCCCAACTCCAGAGTGCTTGCTAAGTGTTGTGTTTCTTTCCAGAAGCAAAGAGAAGTCATCATGCAACAAGAGTATGAGCAATAACCAAAGAAAGGCATTTTTTAAGAGTGCCTAAAATGTGCATTTTAAACGGACATGGGATGGATCTCTAATGAGATCTTGTGCAATTTACGGCAATAGCAAAATTTTTTTTAAAAAGTAAGCTAGACATGAGCATTCATTTCCAAAAAGAGAGAAGGCTGCAATTATCTTAAATACCTAATCAAACATTAAGTATGCAGAACTGATCTCTAATTTTAGGGATTTTATTTGTCCATTTTAAGAATTACATTGGACTGATATTTTCTTTAGATGAATATATTTTCCAGATAGACAGGTAGAGATATAAATATATATATATGTATATATAGGTATAAATAGAAAATGGATAGCAAATATAGATGCTGCTTTTTTTTTTTTTACTTTTAAGAAGTATTTTCCAGTCTTCTTCTTGTCAAAATAACATAATTTTCCTAAAGCAGCACCAAATTTAGATAGTCTGAGTTCTAATGATTAAGGCATGAGATGAAATTTATTTCCTTCTATAATACTAGCTCCAGCCAGCTGTATCAGCAGTATCAAGCACTCTGGAGTTGAATTAAAGATGTTATTCGATAAGAGATATAAAGAAGTGATATATATTTTTTAAAGTGTAGGGAGAAGATGGTAAAATGAATGAGTAGTGATTCTATAGCTTAGTCATCCAGAAAGACAAGAAAAGACAACAGGTATGGGAGAGAAAATAGAGATGGGGTGGGACAGGACGACAGTTGTAGATGTCTTCGCCTATGCATAATTCTTATCACACAGCATATGCTCAATAAAATTGTATTGACTGACTTGATAAAGACTATATTTATGGTATTATGTTATGATTTTAAACTTTCAGGGAAATTAAAATAAGAAATAAGACTTTATACAGATACTAAACATGAGAAAAATTATAAAACAAAAATATAAGTAATTTTAACAATACACAGAATCCCTCATAGCTATATCTGTTGCTCCTCAAATCAAATCGAGTTCATTAAAACAGACAAAGATGTACTTCCTGACTTATTTCCTCAATCGGGAGTCTTCCCTGCACCCTCTGCCTTGCTCTTCAAAATACTCACCTCCTATAAGCTAGATTTAATATTTGAAAAAAGAAAGGGAAAAAAGAAAAGAAAAAAAAAGAAAGGAATTAGATCCTGCTACTCTCATATTTATTTTCCCAACAGTTTCCCATTGTACTTCAAAAACAAACTGTGTATCATGAACTACGAACCCCTGCATCATTTGGTCTCTGTCCACCCCAACCTCCTACCTCCAACTAATCTTCCCCTCTCCCCCTGTCCCATTGTACTAGGACCCTCTTCTCAGTTCCAGAAATACAGCAAGCTCTTTCCCACCTCAAGGCCTCCAGGGGCGCAGCTCATTCTGCGTGGAATATCAGACTCCTCCTTCTTTGCCAGGGTCACCACTCCGTTAGGTCCCAGCTAAATCCTGAGTGTAAGTAGCTTTCCAGGTGTTAATCTCTCATTGCTCACTGCTGCTCCCTTCATAGTACTTATCACAGGTGGAAGTTATATAATTGTTTCTGTGGCCATTGCCAGTCTCCTTTAGCGTGGTGTCTCCATGTGGGTGGAAACTGCTTCTGTCCGGTTCACCACTTTATACTCAGCACCTGTAGCAGAAAGCCTGCCGTACGGTAGGTGCTCAGTACTTCTGAGATGAACTTATAAATTACAGTAATAAGTGCCAGGATTCTACTTAAATTATCTAGATAAATTGTATTCTTTACTTCGGAAGTGAAATGACAATTTAATGGCAAAGGAAAATTCAGTTCTACCTAATTGTCTGTAAAAAAGCAAAAGTTACTACAAAAAGCTAACAAAACTCTGGAATCGGGACAATGAGAATGAATCCATTTTGTGCCCTATATGTGAAACTTTGAAGCCTGAGTAAGAGTAAAATATTTTATTCACCTAATTTTTTATATTTTATTTCATTGTAGTAAGAGCAATTAACATGAGATTTACTCTCAACGAATTTTTAAGTGTACAATACAGTACTGTTGACTGTAGGTCCAATGTTGTACAGCAGATTTCTAGAGTTTATTCCTCTTGTGTAACTGAAACTTTATGTCCATGGATTAGTAACACCTCATTTCCCCCTCCCCTTATCCACTGATAACCACCATTCCACTCTTTGATTCTATGAATTTGACTATTTTAGATAACTCATGTAAGTGGAATGATGTAATGTTTGTCTTTCTGTAACTGGCTTATTTCCCTTAGCATAACATGCTGAAGTTTCATCCATGTTGTTACATATTGCAAAATTTCCTTTTTTTTTTTAAGGCTGAATGATATTCCATTGTATGTATATACTACCTTTTCTTTTTCCACACATTTGCTAGGTTGTTTCCACATACTGGCTATTGTGAATAATGCTACAGTGAAGGCAAGAATCCTAATTTCAATTCTTTTGAAGAAATACCCAAAGTAAGATTGCTGATTGTATGGTAGTTTTATTTTTAATCTTTTGGGGGACCTCCATATTGTTTTCCATAGTGACCTCACAATTTTACATGCCCACTAACAGTGTGCAAAGGTTCTAGTTTCTCCACAACTGCAACTCATTGTCTTTTGTATTTTAAACTTGTTTTTAAAATTTGAGTTTTTAAAATCTTCATAAAGATTCAATTGTAAATAACAGTAAATCAAGATCTCCATCTTTTAAAAATAGTTACTGGGGAAATAAATAAAAACTTATGTCCAGCCTCCTATTTAAGTCAACAGGTGTAGAGATGATGATTTGATGAAGAGCTGAACGACAGTTGATACTTTCAAAAAGCCAGTGTCACATGACGAGGGAAAAGTAATTCAAATGCTTGCTCAGAACACAGTCACAATTTTAATTTTAAATTTTCAGTGCAAAAGAAAAAAATGTTCTGCAGGATTTTCTTTGCATTTACAAAGACTACTGTTTAAGGAGGAAAAGAAAATAGCAATTAAAAACTGTTTAACAAATATGGGCAAATGACCATACGAAATCTTAATAACCAGAAGCATTGAACCATGTGGATTTGGGCTCATAAAGTGGTCTTTACATGATTGGAAAATACAAGGGCTCTTGTCTGCTCTTCTGAAGTGCATTTGTGTAAGTCAAGAATTGCAACAAGAGAATTGTTCTTGGCTTTATAAATACTTCCCATGAACTTTTGAAATCAGATGTGGTATCTTTATGTACACAATTACAAGGATAATAACTGCAGATGGTATGTGAACTCTAAATCTGTAGCCTTCTGGGATTTTTCATTCCTAATTTTTGTTATCATAAGCTTTTTACCAATATACTATGTAGACAGATTCCATTTTTAGATATCTTGAAAGCAAAGGAAAAGATCCTATGTAATCTCTACTGTCCTAAGCATTTCGGTTTAGTTATCTAATAGAGAGATGTAGTGGTATATTAAGGTACTTAAAACTTTATTTTAGGGAGTTGATTGAAAGAATTAAAAAATTAAAGTATAATTCTTTTGAAAGTCTCCATTTTCCTGCTTTGAGGAAGTGCCAGAATAACGATACTATATGGAGGGATTTTATAGTCTCCTCTTAAATTTCATACATGACGTCTTGATAGAATTCCCCAATGATCCCCAAGTCAGGGACTTTCCCAGGAGACAAAAATGTCAGTTAATAACTCCAATTAATCCAATTATTTTTTTAATAAAAGGAATTTTAGATAGAGCCTGAATGCTTATTGGAAACTAAACAAGCCCCAAACCTACCTAGAGATGGAGATGGAAATGGAGGTGGAGATGAAGATGTGGAGATGGAGATGGGGCTGGAAATGGATATGGTGATGGAGATGGAGAAACAGAGGTAGAGGTAGAGATAGAGAGAGATCTTCATGAACATAAGTGAAAGCACAGACCAAATGTAAATGGCACCTGTCAGAAGTTTTAAAGTGTTTAGGCTATTCATTTACAAAAATATGTTTCTTAATTTATCACTGAGATGATGAGTGCTTTGTTGGATACAGGTTGAAATAAATGCTTACAAGAGACATGACCAAAATGTGACAGTATATCAATAAGCAATAATAACCAAAAACAGAATTACCATATGACCCAGCAATCCCACTACTGGGCATATACCCAGAGAAAACCATATTTTAAAAAGACACATGCACCCCAATGTTCACTGCAGCACTATTTACAATAGCCTGGTCATGGAAGCAACGTAAATGCCCATTGACAGATGAATGGATAAAGAAGATGTGGTACATATATACAATTGAATATTACTCAGCCATAAAAAGGAATGAAATTGGGTCATTTGTAGAGACGGGGATGGACCTAGAGATTGTCATACACAGTGAAGCAAGTCAGAAAGAGAAAAACAAGTATCATATATTAATACATATATGTGGAATCTAGAAAAACGGTACAGATGAACCTGTTTGCAAAGCAGAAATAGAGACACAGATGTAGAGAACAAACATATGGACACCAAAGGGGGAAAGCGGAGTCGGGGTGGGGGGGTTGGGGGGGCAGTGGGATGAATTGGGAGATTGGAATTGACATATATACACTAATTTGTAGAAAATAGATATATAATAAGAACCTGCTGTATAAAAAATTGATTAAATTAAATTTTAAATAAGGAAGTTTAAAAAAATAAAAGAAATGTAGTATAATCCTCCTAAAAAAAAAGAAGCAGTCATAACCAATAACCAACAATTAATAGATTATATGGCACTCTAAAATGTGTTTGTCAGGTAAGAGGATTTGGGAAGCCAAAAGTCACATACAAGAGAAATATTTAAAATTAAGTTCTCTATTTATTTGCACATATTTATGTAGGTCACAACCTTATGTTTTGGCAAACTAACATTTTATGTATCTTCAATGAGAATGTCATTATTTCCCAGTAAAAGAACTCAATATTGCTACTTATGTCAGGAACGAAATGGAAGGACATAATCCTGATTTCTATACCTACTTCACTTTTTTTTCTTTTCTTTTGACTCAGAGAAGTGTCCCCTGTCCATTTAAGATTAATCCTTCCATATGTGATCTTTGTATGATTACTTCCCAATAACCCAGCACTGATCCCTCTCCCTCTCCATTGTTGCCTCAGAGATGTTCAAATTCCCCCCAATCTTTGAGCAATCATTTTCCTCTCTTCTTTATTTTGCTAAAAAATTTCACTTGGTATATTTCTCCTACTTCCAGTTCCATCCCAGCTGCTCACTTTCCCTGAAAATTGGCTTTTGCCTCATTCCCACCTGAGGCTACTCTCTATAAAGTCTCCTTCTAATCATAAAATTCAGTTGTTTTCTAAATCCTCATTCTCCTCCTGAACATTATTGACAAACAATTTTTTCATGAGAAAAGAAACCAACCCTTCTTTCCTTGACAATAAACCCCCAATCTCTCTTTCCTTAAAGAGCATTTACTTTAAAAACATGCAACTGTAAATTCTTTTTTTGCCCCTCTAAGGTATAAATCTTCTCCTAGCCTCTTTCCAGTTTTACAACCTAGGAATGCCTTTCTCTAGGACCTGGAATTATCTCTTTGGTAGATAACTGAGAAAGATAAAGCCCCCTATCTCCCAGTTTCTGTGAGAAGGTAGGAGCCTAACTTCAGTGAGTGTCAATTAGCAAACAAAGATGGCCTCATCACACTAACCAGTGCTTTCCCTCTGGCAAACCTGGGTACTTAACAACTCTCCTGTCTTTTGTTTCAATGGAGTTGAGGTGACTCTCTCTTAATTGCAGCAGTCTTTAATAAAGTCTTCCTTGCTTGCTTAATTCCATCAGATGCAATTTTTCTTTGACGACTGTCACCTCAAAGAATAAATTAAAATAATGCTTAATTTATGCATGTCAGATTCAGAAAATTGAGTTAAGAAAAACAAAGCTTTTTTACATGCTATTCTGAACCAGTTAATCCCATTAAAGGCAAATCCATATCCTTTAATAACTTGTCCCTGAGTGTCATTATCAAAGACAGATGACTGGGCTGAATTGGACAGAATGCTGAATTCAGGATAGAATTCATTTATTTGGTCAGTTTTTTCATCCATTCAATGAGATTCTTTTGGCAACTTCTAAATACTAGGCACTGCATGATAGGCATTTACTATTAGAAAGATAATAATATCAGGTCTCCTCCCACATGGACCTCACAATCTAGGCAAGGGTGACAAAATGTAAACAGTCATTACAGTACAATGTGATCAGTGCTCCTGAGAGCTCTGATGACAACAATTATTCCAACCTCATCCCTGTCATATGCCTCAACTCTCCATGGATAGTACTTCCTTGTGAAGCAGCCCAGTCCCAACACCAACCAGCAGGTGGCTTCTTAAAGATTCCAGGAGGTAAAGTTTCTCCATCCAGGTGCCCATACTTCAGAGCCTTGTTCACTGACTGCTCAATGCAAACAGCTTTGTAAGATACTGTTCTGACCTCTAATGTTTCTTGTTTGTTAACTTAAATGTCTCTTCCATTTCTCTTACTATTCTGTTAGATGAATAGCAATTAACTTTCGCTTATGCTTACTCTGACCTTGAGTAGTTTGTATATTAAGGTTAGAAACTGATATTAATAAATGGCACTGGAATTTAGAGCAATTAAATAATGGTTTTCTCAAAACTGATATTCTTTCACTTAACTGTTTCCATTTTTAGGAGAATAAAATGCCAGAAATTGAGACCTGCAACAAATACTAGTCACCTTTACACTAGGATTATATATCTGCTTTGAAAGAGTTGAGTTTTGTTGATATCTTTCTTGCTTGTGGAACAAGAGGAGACAATCTTTTCTTACTGATTTACTGTGCTTGTTGCCATGGTGACAAATCCATAGTTCCCAGGACATCACTATTTTGAACTCTGAATCTTTTGACCCTCTGAAAACAGCAATATAGAAAAGGTAGAAAAGCAAGTTCTAAAATCCCTCAAGTGGAACAAGTTATGAAAATGCATGTTTTGCTATGTTCCAAACTATATCCAATGTAAATTTCCAGCATTTCAGAAGGGAAAAGTACAAATAGGCTCTGTGCCTTGAATTACCAAACTACTGTGAGACTAGTTTTATGAAAAATTTTGTTAGAACCTGTCCCCAGGCCTCCATGCATAACAACTTTGACCTTAGAAAAGGCATCTTATTAGATATTTGGTTTTTGAGTTTAAAAAGCATGCAGAAGAATAGGTCTTTTCCTATGGAAATCTTACAGTTAATTTGCATAGTAAGATTTCTAAATAGAAAATATAGAAAAGAAAGATAAATACTTCCTATAAATAACAGTTTTTCTTAAAAAAAAGGGGGGGGAAGATCTTTTAAGGTTAAGGTACACTTTAAGGTAAAAATGAACTGGCCAGATCTCAGCACATTTCATTCATTTATGCATTTGTTCATTAATTCCCAAAATATTTATTGAGTGCCTGCAATGTGTCCATGTTGTTAGCGCTGAAGACATAAAAATTATGAATTGTGTCAGTCATCTTTGGTCTTGTAAAGTTCCCATTCCATAAGGCAGGGAAAAAGTAAACATATATATTTGATTATACATCTATATAAATATATATATAGACGTCACTACATATGCATATACAGTAAGTCCCCTACATACAAACCTTCAAGTTGTGAACTTTCAAAGACGCGAATGTGAGTTGGCATGTCCAATCATGGAAGTTAGTTCACTTGTCTGGCGTACACTGTCATGTGCGTGCATCCTCTACAAGTGGTTGTGCTTTTGTGTACTTTACTGTACAGTACTGTATAGAGTACAGTAGTAGAGTATCTTTATTTCAAGCCCAGGATGTCATCTATGACGAGAAAAAAAAAGCTACTACCCAGACATCACTGGATTATTTTTTCAAGAGGGTAGATAGAATTGAATCCAGCAAGGAACCAGAACCCGTGAAATCAATGTCAGGGGTGAGTGAAATTGCAGCTTGCCCTCTGTCTCCTATTGCTGATGATCCTGCAGCTCTACCATCTCCTCTCCCTCCTCCAGTCAGTAACTCTTCTTGCCTGTTCACTCGATGCCAGCCCCTGTATGCCAGCTGTTGTACTGTACTACTGTACTTTTCAAGGTACTGTACTGTAAGATTAAAAATGTTTTCTTTATTTTTTCTGTTTATTATGTATTATTGGTGTGAAAAGTACTATAAACCTCTTACAGTACAGTACTATACAGCCGATTGCGTTAGTTGGGTACCTAGGCTAACTCTGTTGGACTTACAAACAAATTGGACTTACGAACGTGCTCTCGGAACAGAACTCATTTGTATGTAGGGAACTTACTGTATATGTATATATATTTACTATATTTACACAAACACAGACATACAACTTTGGGTAGTAACTAGTGCCAGGAAAGAAAACAGTGACATGACAGAGATGACAGTGGCATGTTCAGAACCAAACAAAAGGCAAGTGGATCTGGTAAATAGAGTTGAGTGGGGGAGAGGGGTAAAGGGAAGGAACGAGGCCAGGAGCCAGATCTTGTAGAGCCTTTAAGGGTATTTTTAAGTATCTGAGTGTATTCAAAGTACAGCGGGAAGTCATCAGAGGGCATTAAGCAGAAGAGTAAACACAATTAGATTTGCATTTCTAAAAGTAGCTGTTGGACATTTTATTATTTACAGCACTAATTAGATTATATATTTAGAAGTTATCAAGAAGTTTAATTTTTCACAATGTTGTATGATTTGGTCATTAAAATGGACATATCATCCATGCATAATTCTAATGATTGCTGGAACCAGTTGCATGTCTAGACAGGACATCGGTATGAATCACCTTAATTTTTGTGTGTCCTAAGCTTTGACTATTGTAATGCTGCTGCTGACAACAACGATAGTGAAACTACCACTAGCAGAAGGTACCATCTCTTAAGAACTTACCATGTTTCAGACAGCATACTGAATGATTTGTATAATACATTACGTTTAATCCTTACCAAAACCCCCTTCAATGTCCATTTTATACATGAGTAAACAGTCTTGGAATGATTAAGTGGCCTTCCTGACTTCAAGCAGATTAGATAAAGAAATAGGAGTTGATTCAAGATCTAACTCCCTAAAGCAAACTCTTAACCATTGTACTTTTCTGCCTTGAAATGTAATCTGGTGATTAGTTTCTTTTAGAAAATCTGAACCCAACATTTTCTTTTTAATTTAAATTTTAAATTTTCTTCACTAAGTAGATATGAAAACAACTTTTGAGTTTGAGTAGAAAACATATCTAGAAATCCATTATTCATTATTTTTTCTTTCTCCAAGATGTAACATTAGAACAAATTACAATTGCAGCACTGCCATTTAATCTACAAAGTTTTGGTCAAGACAGTACTTTTTTACTGATTCACTAAAATATGTTAATTTTTAAGTGGCCATCAACAAAACAAATTCACTATTAAATCAATGGTATTTCAACCAATAAGAAAAACAGAAAGAAACTAAACCCGCTATAGTGTTTTCTGTCTTGATTGACATTGTGCCAACCTCTTATAAATGAGGGAGTGAGTGATTCACACTTTACCCATTCTCCAAATTCTAACAAGTTAAACTTCTTAAATTACTAAATATATCTTTCCTTAATAATTAATTCATCTGTGCCTTTCTCTCAGAATAACTGGGGCCTGAATACAGCCAGAAATAATTCAGTTTTCCCCTTAAAAAAAAAAAAAGAGGGCTAGACACTGTTGTCTCAGTACCAGCCTGAAGCATTCTGCTGGACCTCCAGCCAGCACACCACAGAGACCACTTTATTTTTTGCAGATTGATTTTTACTTAGAATTTATAAATGTCTTTTAACTACTTTCACTTTCTACTTAACAATAATCATCTAATGTTCACTACCATACAGTCTCTGTTTAAAAAAAAAACAACTAATAATCACATATGATTTCCATATTCATTTCTCCCTCTTGCCTCTCTATCAGCTGCCTCACATCAACACACCTTGACAGCACCCATCCACACACACTGCTTTGCGGGAAAGAGTAAGAAAAGAAGAAAAAGAAAAAAATATCAAATGATTCTCCAGTCCTCTGATTCTCATTAGATTCTTCCTGATGATTCCTCTAACAGCAGGGTGATTAGCTTAACATTTGGAAAAATGACAACGAGATGTTGCCACTCTCATTTTATGATGATGTAAGATGAGTTGTCAAATAACTGAAGGGAAATTCACGGCAAGCTTACAGGGCCTCTCTCTTATACCCCAGCACACATATAATATGGAAAGATAGGCTGTCAATCATTCTTGAGTGAATCATTATTCAGTCACTTCTGTGCCTTCCCTCAAATATCATTTGAGTAATTTCAATGTGCTACGGACCAAAAGGATGCTCCTTTTGCCCGATCCTCCTTGCAAAACACATAGATTTTGGAGGAGGGAGATAACACGACGCAAATACCCCAGTACAGGTCTGAATACAAGTTCATGAAGAGGGGTGCAGAGTTCCATATTAGATCAGAAAATGAAGAGTCACTTTAACTAAGATGATTAGGGAAAGCTTTATGGAGAGTAACACCTAACCCTTTGAGGAAGGGAAGGATACTGACCGGCAGATTAGGGAGGGAGGGGTTGTTGAGGAAAGCATTAGCGGAAGAAGAAAAGGCACAAACAAAGTAAATTTACTGTGGTAGAAATAGCATGGGCCTCTGAGTCTGGGATGCAAATGTCAGTGGAAGTCCTTTCACTTATAATCACACTGTCCTCAATCTCCACATCTGTACAATGAGGATTGAGCTAGATCATCTTCAAGTTTGCTTTCAAGTTCTAAAATTCTATGATTTTTTAAAACCCAGAGGTAGTCACAGAGCATGCTTGGAGAAAGCAAAGCTTATCTGAAGACTATTTGATATACACAGGTGCTGAGAAATGAGCTGGGAAGACTTGATTAGGGCCATAGGGTATTTGGATGCTGGTCAAGGAATTGGCTCTGTACACAGTTGTCCAGGGAAATCCAGTGAAGATATCCCAAACCACCCAAGATTTGTTTCACATCAATCTGATAACAGTTCGTAGGGTGGAAAGGGGCCAAGAGGTGTGATTAGAGTAATAATTTAAATGGCTATTATAATAAGATCAAGTTAGGACTAATAAGTGTGAGAACTAGTGCTATCATGGTAGGAATGGAAATCATGGTATCCACCTGAGAGACTGTGAGAAAGCGGCATCTATTCAAGAAGAGCCTAATTTACTAAGTCATTTGGAGATACACCTCGAGAAAAGTATTCTTTGTCATTAAAGTCAACCGCATTTATGAGTCTCAAGGCTGGAATGTTTGAAGTCACTAGGAATTGTCAGTCTCCTCATATTACCTGTTATTTTGGCCTTTCCTCTTGCCTGTGGTGTCTGTCTAGGACCTCATGACGCTTTAAAGAAGAAAGAGCACTATGTGTCCCCAACAAGGTGGTAAATAAGCATTGGCTGCTGGCTCCTTCCCTCAATTCACTCACAAGTGTCAGAACCATAGCATTTTTTGTGTCTCTCTGCCACAGTAACAGGCAAATAGAAAATAAAAAATAGATCAGAATATGAAGTCCAGGACTAGGCCCAGGAGGACTTGAAATATAGAAAGGCTGGTACTTCAAAACAAGGAGGAAATGATAGGTCATTTGGTATATTGTATTAGGAAAACGTGCTCATTGTATGGAGAAAAACAAGGTTGTGTGCCTATCATATGCTCTGTATAAAGGGAAAAGAAACTCCAATATACAATAAAAAGTTAAAAAAAAAGATGCCGTTCCACATTTTTAAATTACAACTTCTGAATCAGCATCCTGCATAATAAATTTCATATTCTCTTTGAAAACAAAAAACCAATTATGTATTTTAAGTATGAATTTCTTGAACTTCTATGAGACGTTTGTATAATAAAGAGGCCGAGGCTATATTGCCTAATGGAAAATAATGTAATGCCTTCCCCTGCCCTGATGTTACTTTAGGAGCTGGACAGAAGGCCATACTTAAATTTCAGCTGCTTTCATGATTCCGTGTGTAAGGAAGGTCTAACTCTGATTATAGTAACACAATGGTTTATAGCTCTGAAGTGATTTAATTTTGTAAATTAGAAAGATGTTATGTGTTAAGTTACTATGATGCTCTATAGTTCCTAAGTGAATTCATCAGGAAAAGTCAACCATTCTAAAACCCTCAGTTTCATTTTCAGCAATCTAAAAATCTGCAAGCTGGAGAAAATACACTTTCACCAGACACAGTCAACAAGCAGCTAATCTGCTTGGCAAACATTATGAAGATAACCTGCTTAACTAATCTTTGGATCTGACTCTCCCTATCCCATCATCACCTGAGCAGCCAGTTATTATTGACATTTGATGTTACATTAACGACAAGAAAGTTGAGCCTATAAAAACGTATCAAAATAAAAAGTTAAAACTTAGTGATTTTTTTTTAAAGAATGAGAAACATAAAGAATGGAGAGTTAGACCACCACATAGGTCATTTTAAACCCAGCATCTTATATACACCCTCAAAAATCATCTAGGAACTAGTTAACAACTGTAGCGAGATAGAGCAAAGATATTTTTGGTGTGTTATTTCTTTTTTATGTAGGACTACATTTTCTTCTTTTAAGCAACTCATTCATTATTTAATAGTATACAATTCTTGAACTCAGTAATAGCTTTAAAGGATAGATGTTTTAAGATTTTTCAAAATTAAAATGTTGGGCTTCCCTGGTGGCGCAGTGGTTGGGGGTCCGCCTGCCGATGCAGGGGGCACGGGTTCGTGCCCCGGTCTGGGAGGATCCCGCGTGCCGCAGAGCGGCACGCGGCTGGGCCCGTGGGCCATGGCCGCTGAGCCTGCACATCCGGAGCCTGTGCTCCGCAGCGGGAGAGACCACAGCAGTGAGAGGCCCGCGTACCGCAGGAAAAAAAAAAAAATTAAAATGTCATTCTTCTCTAACAGTTAAAACATGAGTGCAAAACTAACTACGTTTAATTTCCCATTTCTCATCCAAGACTACTCTCTGTTCTTATGCGTTTGACTACCATAGATAACGGATATGAGTGGAATCATACAGTAATTGTCTTGTTGTGACAGGTTTATTTGACTTAGCATAAGGTCATCAAGGTTCATCCATGTTGTAACATGTGTCAGAATGCTTCTTTTTTGAAGGTTAAATAATATTCCATTGTATATGCATACCTCATTATTTTTTCCATTCCTCCATCTATGGATATTGGGTTGCTTCCTCTTCTTGGCTATTGTGAATAATGTTGCAATGAACATGGGTGTGCAGATATCTCTTTGAAATCTTGCTTTGAATTATTTTGCATATATGTACCTAGAAGTGAGATGGCTGGGACATATGGTAGTTCTATTTTTAATTTTTTAAACAACTTCCTCACTGTTTTCTATAATGGCTGCACCATTTTACACTCCCAGCAAGAGTGCATAACGGTTCCATTTTTCTGCATCTTCAAGAACACTTGTTATTTTCTATTCTTTCATAGTAGTCATGCTAGTGGGTGTAAAACAAGACAAACTTCTAAGTGGAAAAAGAGAGAGGGGAAAGATCTGGATTTCTGGTACTTAAACTAACACTTGTTGACCACAAGTTTAATGCGAGTCAACAATTTAATGACTACTAGAGTGCTGCTTTAATTTTAGGCTACGTGAATCGAATTTAGAGTTCAAATCATGGTTGGTAGGTAAGAGTCTCACTCTGCGCTGAACTACTTAGACCATATTAGAACATTATTTTCCATTTTTATCATTTTATAAGTAACAAAGTAGAATGTGGTTTGAGAAATTTTATTGGGATGATGAGAGGTATGCGTATCTTTGATTAAGAAAAACAATTGAAGGAATTAGGAACTCTATTGGGTAGAAGAGAGGCCCACAGGGAGATACAATAGTTATTTCAAATATGTGAGACTATCAAGCAGGAGACTACTTGTGCTTGATGCTCTAAAAATCAAAATGAAGACTGAAATATGAAAGAACCTAAAAATACCATCATTTAGGACTACCCAATAACGGAATGGGCTCATTTGGCATGCTGATTATCTCCTTTCCAGTTGATGGTCCAAGGAAAGAGTCAATGACAGTTCCCAGGATATTGTAAAGAGGAAGTTACAATATTATGGACTCTAAACCACTTTCACTCCCTATACCATAATTACATTTCAAAATAGTGGAATAAAATAGTTCTGAATTTCATGAAACTAACCTCTTTCCCAGTTCTACCAAGGAGCACATATGTGCACACACCCACACTCAAAGAGAGATTTTAAAAAATCTCCTAGTAACCAGTGTCAGTTCCCCCCCCCAAATATCTTTCCCATTCCTCATGTGAAATAATTACCAGAAAGCTTAGCCAAAATGATAAATGGAAAAGATAAAAATCAACACTAATGCCCATTAGTATTTCTCACATTCTCAGCTTTTCAAATTTGATTGATCATTTTTGTCACTTTCAAGATGTCTTTATACAAGTTATCTTTGATAAACTGCATTTTCCAAATGCTACTGACATGTAGCATATTGCAATTAAAGTCCGCTGCTGGGAATGGCTGTTTTTTGTCCATCAGATAAATAAAGTATGCACAGGTTTGGGTTTGGCAAAACAAAAAATTATGTTCAATTTCTCTGAATGTAAGGAAGGCAAATGTTTTATATTTGATTTATAGCACTGAGAATTATTACCATAAAATCTTTTTACAATGTTAGGTCAACAGAAAACACTTATGAGAAATTTTGAAATGAAGCCTATTCTATTAGGTGCTTCTCTTTGGGAGTGATCAGAATAAATGTGTGTGGAACTAGTGATTTGAAAGGAAAGAGGAAAGCATCTATTCTATTCTTGATACAGAAGATGAAATTACGTATTTAGGCTCCTCTCCTTATTTCCTTACTCATCACTTTCACCCCAGATGGACCACTGCTTGAACAAGTCAAAAAGTCAAATACCTATTAGGAGATTCATCGATATTTCCTTTGTGTGGTCCAGGGAAGGGGACAACCATTTCCTTATAATACAGCAACATACAGTCTATTAATATTAACCTGCTCCTGTATAGTAGAAGAATTCCATTTCATAGATTATTTGAGTCAAGTGATTTGAGTGCTTATTCCTGGCTGATTCCTATTCTCAAAATATTACTGTAAGTTCATTACAACCTACAGAACGTTTAATGAGAAGTACCTGTTTTATACTGGCATTGAAAACTGCAACTCATATTTCTCCCGCCAGTTAATTTTATTGGTTGCTCCATTTCTCCATATGAATCTGCACTTTGAAATTATGATTTTCCAAGAAACTTGGCCTTGTTTCATTTAGGTTTTGTTATTTTAAAGAAATCTTAACTATGTGTCTTTGTGCTACAGCCTTAGTTAATTTTAGAAACTACATACTTATTTCTTGCTTGTGATCTCTGTTTTCATAATTCCAGCATGTGGAGCTTCAGGTAGAGACCAAAAGTCCCACCACTATGGAAATTCTAAAAAGGACTATCTGAGCAGCCAAAGAACAAAACTGAAAAAAATATATATGTATTAAGTGACTAAAAACACCAATTAAGAAAGAAAACTTGGCAGGCTTCCAAGAGAATACACAAAAAAACAGCACTTTTGTTTTCAGTCTTTGAAAATGTCATGTTCTAAAGGACTTTTCTACCTTGAGTTTTTTGTCTGACATCTTGGCCTTCTAGGTTCTTTCAATTTATTTCAAAATATCTCAAACTTTCTTATGGGATTCTCTCTGTCCAAGTGTTTATGATAAATATAATTTTCTGAAAAAAAAAGAGTAAGTGGGACTTCCCTGGTGGCACTGTGGTTAAGAATCCGCCTGCCAATGCAGGGGACACTGGTTCGATCCCTGGTCCGGGAAGATCCCACATGCTGCCGAGCAACTAAGCCTGTGAGCCACAACTACTGAACCTGCTCTCTAGAGCCTGCGAGCCACAACTACTGAGCCCTCATGCCACGACCACTGAAGTCCGCGTGCCTAGAGCCCGTGCTCCACAACAAGAGAAGCCACCACAATAAGAAGCCTGAGCACTGCAACGAAGAGTAGCCCCCGCTCGCCGCAACTACAGAAAGCCTGCATGCAGCAACGAAGACCCAATGCAGCCAAAAATAAATAAAATATAAATAAATTTATTTAAAAAACAAGAGTAAGTGATTTTCATCATAATATATTGATAGTTAAAAACATGTTTTATTTATTTATTTACTATTTATTTATTTATTTATTATTTATTTATTATTAAGCCACAAAAAGAAATAAAGTACTGATATATGCTACAACATGGATGAACCTCGAAAATATTATGCTAAATGAAAGAACTCAGACACAAAAGTTCATATACTGCAGGATTTCATTTATATGAAACATCAAGAATATGTCAATCCATAGAGACAGGAAGCAGATTACTAAGATTTGTTTTTTTTTTTTTTTTGCGGTACACGGGCCTGTCCCTGTTGTGGCCTCTCCCGTTGCAGAGCACAGGCTCCGGACGCGCAGGCTCAGCGGCCATGGCTCACGGGCCCAGCCACTCCGCGGCATGTGGGATCTTCCCACACCGGGGCACAAACCCGTGTCCCCCACATCGGCAGGCGGACTCTCAACCACTGCGCCACCAGGGAAGCCCAATTACTAAGATTTTTAATTTATGCCACTTGATGCACTAAAAGCTAATATTTTTTATTTCTTTAAATATTAATATGCAGCAAACACAAAAAAGAATGAATTATAATATACACTGCTATTTCAATAAAATATCAACATATAGCAAGAAGGAAAAAATGTGTCTACCATAACGGTTTTATAGCAATCTTCAACCTTAGAACTTAGAAATCACTATTTCAAAGTCATGTAAATCATTATTCCCCGAATTTCATATTCCAGTGCCTCTCCTTGAATCCCATTGATTATCTTCCTTGCTGGCATCCACTGTATTAGAAACTGAGGCATCTCTATTCAAACAATAAATCCTGTTCAAAACCAACCAGGGCACCATTACTTACAGATCTTGGAAGTAATTTCTCCCTGTCTCTTGTTTTACAATATCCATTAAAGTTTTGACTTAGATTTGGGTTCCTCCTCCTCCCTTATCAATGCCACTTAAAACTTTTGAAGCCTACAGCCAACACCAGTTCAACTCACCTGAATCCTTTAAGTACCCTGATATGGAGATGCCTAGACGTGGCAACAGATTTATAGTCTACTGGAATGAGAGCGAAGTGAGTTTTTACTGGTTCAATGTTCTTCATAACAAATTCAGTTCTATGAGCCTCAAAGCGGTAAGATCCAGGCTGGCAATGTCCTGCTATACTTGTTCTTTTCCACATACATTTTAGATAATTTCTCCTTACAATTTAGAGGATCATAGTGTTGATGAAAGAAAGTTAATACTCTGGTGTTTTCCTCGAAGTCTTAATTGGTGAATTGAAATTGCCAAGCTCTTTACACTTACACCCACTTCGACATTTTTCTTCCATTATAGCCATTTTACAGTTCCTGCAGGGAGATCATGTTTGACATCTGTAGCGCCTTTTAGATTTCTTTTTTTCCCAAGTTCTTTGTGTTTCTCAGTTCTGCAGCCCTATCACCTGTCCTCTTATGAAGTCTCATTTGTCCTAACCTAATGCTTTGGCAATGTCTCTGTGGTTTCCAGGCAGTGAGTAACGGTAATATTAAATTTAAAACTATAAGATGAGGAAATAAAATTCTATCCCTCAAATCATCTTGCAACCTGTCATTTCTAATTTTTCATAGCTAATTATAGCCAACTTTTTTATCTTTTTAAATTGGTTGCTATGCTCTAAAACTAGAAGGTAGCATTACTGCTACATATGAATATGTTTCATCCCCTCAGCTGAGCCTTACCTCCATAACAATAGTACCAAACAATTTTTAAATAGGTTTGGTGAAAAGGGAGTTACGGGTGGCAACTGCCAATATATGTTAAAATAGAGCATAATTAAAAACCAAACTCTTAAGATTGTAGTAGTAATAAAATGTGATAATGTTGACTGAAATGTTTTACAATTGATGTATATATACTATACAAATGAAAGGTATTTCCATGACACTATGACTACAATTTTATCTTATAGTCAGTCAGTATAGGGGCTTACCAGTGCCAGTTCTCAAGATCAATTTCATCAGGATTTTGGTGTTTGGACCCAAGCACTGGTATCTGTAAAAGCTCCACAGATGATGAGAGGCACAAAGACAGCTGAGTGCTGAGCTGAAAATCACTCATCAAGACCTAAAGCTCCACAGGTGATGAGGGGGCACAAAGACAGCTGAGTGCTGAGTTAAAAATCACTCATCAAGACCTTCCAGGACTTTGTCAACAGCAGCCATGGCAAAAATCGTTGTCTTCTGCATGAGTTTAATTAAAATGCTTTCAGGGTTTCATTTTAAATACAATAATAGCTTATGATTTTTTCTATTCTCAAGTTATGAAAGCAGCCTTCCATTCTTAATAAAGAATACTTCCTTATTCAAGAATATTATTTGTAAAAAAAAAATATCAGGACTTCTTTCAGTGTCTTATCCTCTGTCCCATTTTGTATATTTGTATATTTGAATTCTACGCTGATCTTTATCTTATTTATTTATATAAATATCTTACATATCCACCCTGTTATTTTTTAATATGTTTATTATTTTGCCTAAATGTTTATAAATGTCATGATTTGCTAGACAATGGTATCTTAAAACAGCCTTTGGGCTTGGAGTCTACAAACCTAAATTTGTGTCATTGCTCTTACAATTCCAATTATAAACTGTTCTCACCCTGGGCAAATAGTTTAAGCTTTCTAAAGTGAGATCTCTTATCTTTAAAATGGGGGTGATAGTACCATGCCTCTCATAGAGTTATTATGAGGATTAAATAGGGCAGTTTGTAACTGTAGAGTTGCTGGTAAATGATAAAATGATAGACATTTCGTAAGTGGAAGAGCTGGGTCATGCAATCAGAAACCAGGTCATGCAATCCCCAGAGCCATTTACATCCCACCCAGGTTTACTACTTTAAGACAATAAGCTAATATAGGCTTTTGGGAAGCCATGGATGTCTCTGTGGGTTATAGACCAAGGCCATCCTTCAACAATGGCCAAAAAGGAAGAAGAAAAAATGGGACAGCAGCAGTCATATTTTATTTCTGTATGGATTCGTTTCTCCATGAATTTGTCTTTCAATCCCTTCCCAAAGCCCAAACAAGCTAGAGGCAAGTCTCCTGTAGCTTCAACTGATTAGTCAAACACAGAATATGAAACATATTAGATAATGTAACTATGACAACCAGTGAGGCTCTTTGGTACTCATTCATCCACAATTCATACAATGTATGTTTGGTCAAAATCTGACCTAGAAATGTTCATGCAGTGAGATTTTGAATTATGAATTCTATCCCCTTCTTAAACTACTTTTCATTTTGTTTTCTGTAAGGTCTCTTTTTTACAATTTAAAATTACACAAGAAATATAAAAATGATTCTGTTGTAGTATATTTAAGCACGGCAGAACTATAAAACATAAAAAGTAATGTCCCTCTCCTCTTGGCCACGCCAAGACACTGCTTTCCCAGAGCAGGCACCATTGATATGTTCCTGCACACCCTTCCAGGACAGTTTTTAGGCGTAGGAAAGCATACATAAAGCATAAACCTCACATTTTTTAATGTACTCACATTATATGTATATGTGTGTATATTTTTTATTATCTACTTCCTTATTTTTTTCTATGGGGTAACTTCCCCAAAGTGGGACTGCTGAGGACAAAGACATATATGTGGGGCTTTTTTTCATTTAAAAAACATTAGCAGATTATTTTGCTAATATGTAAAAAAATCACACACTATATATACAAGAGCAGGGAGAAGAATGCGGGGAGTGATAAAGAGGAGTAGAGAGGGGTAGAAAAGGAGAAACTGTTTTAGTTCCTGGATTCAGAGTTTCTCACAGTCCCTTGAGAGTTTCCCTGAAGCCAAACATGCCTGCCTTTCCGCATTTATATGAGCCTCTAACACCTCTACTTTTCCTGGAGCTAATTTACAAATAGTTTTTGCACTTGTCACTGAAATGGTTCTAACTAGTAACAATCTACGAAGAAATGAGGTCAAGCCTGTGGCTCCAAGAAAGAAGTAGTCTACTTCTTTCCTCATTTTTGCTCCAAGTTCATTTTCTTGGTATTGACCTTGAGATCAAGTGAAGGCCCTGTTCACCATTGTACTCTTTCCTGCCATAAATGTCGCCTTCTCCTAATGTGTGTGACGGCATCTCATGGCATTAAAGCTGCCTGCTCGTTTAAGAATTCCTTCTAGAATTCTCTTCTAGTCACAGCACCTTATCTTTCACATGTTGTCACAAAATACCACCTTGCACTTCCAGTTGTCATTAGGGTTATATATACCAACCACTCCTTTAGTGTCTACTCATGGTCCCTCTCTCCCTGGGGCTTAGACTCATCTGAATGATGGATCTGGCCAGAGGACTAATAATCAATACATAATTCTGTCCTCCAACATTTCTGCAATTGTTTTTCCAGGAGCCCTTCTTCTACTAAAGCCTTTCTTCTCTCTTTCCAGAGATTCTTCAATTCCCAAGCCAATCTAGTTGACACAAAGCTTGCGAATCACTTCAAAGTTTTTCTTGCCACAATAAATGTCACTAAACATATTTTCTCCAGTGACCTTCAAAAGGAATGAAACTCAGAGATCCATTATGTGTCATTCTCAACAATGAGACAGTGACATTTGCCTAACAAAGTAAATGTTGATGACAGATTTATTCTGTCATCACAAGCACAAATAAACACTAAGTTTACGTACTGATTCCAAATGACAATGACACAGCTGTGAGTAGGAGACACAAAATCAAAAATAACCATTGGAGAAAATAACCATAAAGGCTACTCCTATAAAAAATTATAACTCTGACAAATATAAGTGCAGTTGTTACTAATTTTTGTATATCTGGCACACTTTCAGAATACTTAATGCATTTACTTCAGTATATGATGTATAACATTTGAAAACTACACCATCATTATGCTCATTTCTCCAATTTAATTTTATCTTATATCGACAAAAACTTGGGAGAATTTTCTGAAATTATAACAGGTCTAATTATATATTACGACCATTGCTTCTTTCTAAAATATAGATGAGACTTTTTTGCTGTCCGAGGTCTTCTGTGGTTTCAAAAAAATTTTAGGATTGTTTTTTCTACTTTTGTGACAAATGCCTTTGGAATTTTGACAGGGATTGCTAAGACAGGAGATCTTAAGTGTTCTCACCACTAAAAAAAAAAGTAATTATATAAGATAGTGGATGTGTTAAGTAACTTGATGGTGGTAATAATTTCACTATGTATACGTATGTTAAATCATCACATTATACACCTTAAAAAATCACATTGTGCAACCTAAATATATACAATTTTATTTGTCAGTCATACCTCAATAAAGTTGGGGAAAAAATAAAACATAGGTGAGATTCTACTGCCCATCTCTCCTAATTTCAAAATATTTTAGGAAAAAATAATTGAATTAAATCCCTGATTTAAAAATATCTGACTAGATGCAATGGTGGCCAGGTGTGGGTTATTTTTCTGGGTAAAATCTGTGCCTGGCTTTGATCTCACAAGGACTTTGTGATTGGTTGAATCATAAATAAGATAGGCTTGAATAAAATAGAATGTCAGAATGTTTGGTACCTCTGCCAGTATGGTACAAGGCTAAGAAAATCAAAATTGTAGAGATGCAGGGCTTCCCTGGTGGCGCAGTGGTTCAGAGTCCGCCTGCCGATGCAGGGGACACGGGTTTGTGCCCCCGTCCGGGAAGATCCCACATGCCGCGGAGCGGCTGGGCCCGTGAGCCATGGCCGCTGAGCCTGCGCGTCCAGAGCCTGTGCTCCGCAACGGGAGAGGCCACAACAGTGAGAGGCCCGCGTACCACAAAAAAAAACAAACATGCACACAAGGAAGAAATGGCAATTCACATAGAGAAAACAGCACCTAAAGCAAAGGAAGTAAACTCAAGTGGCTTGAAAGAGATCACTGGCAGGTAGCAGGAACTAGTGAAATCGGCCAAGTAAGCTTGCGTCCCTGCTCTACTGAACGGTGGTAACCACAGTAACTGGAGAGCACAGTTATCTTAAAGTCCTTGTTCACTGACTTTCGTGTCTGGATTTCCTGTGGATCTATGTCTGTTTTCTATTTATTTTTCCATCGTTTTTTGATCACGTAATCCCATTTCCTCTCCTGATTGCCAATTTGTGATTAAAAGGCAGGTATTTCATTTGAAAGGTCATAGAGCTAATTTGAATCTCTGGATGAGCCCTCTGGCAGGCAGTTACGGTCAAGCTTTAGTCCATCTGGTATTGAGCTGCTTCAAAGCAAAGCTTCAGGCTTTGTGAAGGCTGTTCTTTATAAAAATTCACTTACTCCAAGGGTATAGTCCTTCACCAATATTAAGTGAAAGCCTCAAGTATATACTAGGACCTTCCTTCTTGATAGTCCCTGGACTCTAGTTTCGAATCCTATAACCCCCCAAGACTGATAGAAGATTTTCTCAACTTCTAAGCATCTCAGTGACCTCCATTAGAATGGGCAAATGATTTAAAGAGAAAACTGGTACCAAATGTCTATTTTGCTTTTCCTTATTCTTCTTTTGGCCTCTTGGCCCCTCAAGTCCTTGCTGACTTGGTAGCTCTCTAAAATTTTTTGATAGACATTTTTCTTTAATTTTGTCTGGATTTTGCAGGTAGTCTCAGTTACAGAGAGTTGGTCGATAACAAGCTAATCCCACATTTATAATTTTAATATCCTTGAACAGAAGTCTTCTTTGATCTTAGAATCCTTTGGTTCTAAGATTTTTCACACCCCTAAATTTAGGTTATAATTTTATACTCAATACACCTAAGATAATACTTTTTATCTAATTTTTTTTTCTTTTTTTTTTGCGATACGCGGGCCTCTCACTGTTGTGGCCTCTCCTGTTGCGGAGCACAGGCTCCGGACGCACAGGCTCAGCGGCCATGGCTCACGGGCCCAGCTGCTCCGCGGCATGTGGGATCCTCCCGGACCAGGGCACGAACCCGTGTCCCCTGCATCGGCAGGCGGACTCTCAACCACTGCGCCACCAGGCAAGCCCTATCTAAATTTTTGAAATGTAAAATTTTTATCTTTCCCAGGTAAATGATAATACCCTTGAAGGTAAGATTCTAATTGTACACTTATGTGTCCCCTGAAGAGCTGAATGATTTGACAGGAATGTTGTTGGTGTAATATGCAGAAGAAGTAGTGGACCAAGCATTGAAAAGATTGGTTTCAATTTTCAGAACCAACCTGGTAAATCCCTCATAATCTTTTACTCAGCATTTCCACTCTTAGAAATCTATGCTTTAAACATTTTCACATGTGCACACAAAAATGTATATGCATGTATAACACACTGAACATGCCCACACATTTACCTGTTTCAATTTTATCTTTGAAGTATTTTACTTACACATAATATATAAGCATGTACATGTGGTATGTCTACATCATAACCCTTTACAGTAAATAATATGTATGTGTCAGTAAATATATATCTGTATTTTTCCACGCCTGAGTCCTCAGTCAATGAGAACTGGTGAAACACATTCTACTGAGAATCCCAGCCAAAATTATCGATGCCCCAGCCAAGACCGCTCTACCATTTTATCCAGCGTCAAGGAGATTCTGCAACAAGCGTTTACTCAGCTGTAGTCTCTTATTCCGCCATTGACTTTGCGTTCTGACAAACAGTGTCAACACTGCTGGATAACAAGAGTATGCAAGTGGTAACCCTGGATCTCCTTCAAAGAAAAAAAAGAAAATGCATCAGGCCTGAGGTGAAAGTACAAAGTTTATCATGAATTGAGTTGCCTTCCGGAAATGAGAGAGGACTTCGGAAGGTAAAGACTAACACACGATTTGGGATTTGTGGAAGTCCTCTCACAGAATGAGGGGCATTATAAAATCCCTGCTGCCTGGGATGACTGACTAAATATCTTATGGAACATATTTGGGAGAATATAGGACAGAAAACGCATTATGATTTCAGAGGATGTTAAGAGAAAGAAATAATGATTACTATAATATGAAACAAGAATACGTAGCCATAGAGACTAGGCTTCAAAGTCTCTCTGGTGCTCTGAAGCTCTGATTTGGCTGGTGCTTCCATTTGAATTTATGCTTCTCTGTATCTCAACAAGGACTGTGTGTACAGAGACGCCCACTCTAGTAGGGGGTGATTTAAGTAACAATGGTAATTCTTACAAAGAAAAACTAGCACTTAAAATATATATTAGCCAATATCATCAAGACATATTTAAGTAAAAGAAAACACATGTACAGAAAAACAGGTATGTTGTGACCTCGTATTCTTTTAAAATCCTAGAACTATACAGCTATATCAATTTTTTCATCTACACCTATATCTATGCTATGAAAAAGTTCTAGAATACATGCTAAATTTTACCAGTGGTTACATCTAGGATAGGGAGTGGATGGGAGTGAAGTGGAAAAGTAAAATAAACTGTACCTTATAAGTAAACATTGCCTGAATTTTAACAAGTTTGTATTTAAATATAGAAATATATAGAATAAAAAGCTATAATCCTAATATTTTTTTATAAATTTATTTATTCATTTATTTACTTTTGGCTGTGTTGGGTCTTCGTTTCTGTGCGAGGGCTTTCTCTAGTTGTGGCAAGCAGGGGCCACTCTTCATCGCGGTGCGTGGGCCTCTCACTGTTGCAGCCTCTCTTGCTGTGGAGCACAGGCTCCAGACGCACAGAGCTCAGTATTTGTGGCTCACAGGCCCAGTTGCTCCGTGGCACGTGGGATCTTCCCAGACCAGGGCTCGAACCCGTGTCCCCTGCATTGGCAGGCAGACTCTCAACCACTGCGCCACCAGGGAAGCCCTATAATCCTAATTTTGATTGATGTGTACCTTACAGAACTATCTAAAATTAATTCACATTTTACTTAATAATCATATTCTTAACAGAATAAAATTCAAGAGTGATATAATAACAATTACTATTTTATGGACTTGACAACATATGGCACATGTCTATCTGCACAGAATGCTGTGCTTGGTGGTATGAACTTCAGCTCTTACCATATGAAACCTGATCTTCTGACTGAATTTCTGAAGACCAAGAAAATCCTTGTTAAAAAAAGAAAGGAAGAAAAAAAAAGAAAAAGAAACATGAGGCTCCACTGAAGAGAACTTTTTTGTTTGTGCTAGAAAAGTGAAAGCCTCATTATGAACATATTGCCAAATCTTTTATAGAATTATATTGCACTGTGTAATATTAGCCAGTGAAGAAAATCTTTCTCCATCTCTAAGAAATTGAATTACTTTCTCCAAACTTGAGTTTAGATAAACATTTTGTATTTGTTTCTCCTTTTTTTCTGGTCACAACATGGGGATGTGGGCAAATACAATTTCTCTTAAGTATCAAAAAGAGAAAAAGTAGTTTCTAAAAATGCAGTATGTGAGTGATGGCAATAACCAAATGTCAACAGATGGAAAAAATTGAGCATCATTACAAAAGGAAGTTCATTTGTTTCAAGTCATCAAGAAACTGACAGCAACATATTTCCTCAATCCAAAAATAAAAATTAGATATTTTTAAAACACTGAATATCAAAAGTTACTGTTTCACTTAATGCATTAAAATTTACTTTCCCAGACTTGATGATGGGCTTCCAACTTGCTGAGAGAATATTCATTTATAGATTTTCAGATTCTTGAGATCTCTCACTAACCATCATTATCACTTCCCGCCCCCATTCCCTAATCAAAAAAATCACTATTCAGTGGTTAGGAACTATAACCAGGAGACTTAAAATTGGCCAACTGGGGTCCTTACAAATATTTGATTCAAAAACTATTTTCTCAGTATTATATGTTTCTTCTTTAGATATTCTATATTTTAATGGAAGTCTTCAGGTTTTTGTTTAACTAGATTATATTCTACCTGTTAGCTGCATTACCCTGGACTAGTTACTTAACCTCTCTGGGCCTCAGTTTCTCCTATGTCAAATGAAAATAATAATTGTAACTACTTCTTAGGGTGGCGATAAGGATTACACTAGTTAATATACCTAAAGTGTTTAGAATGGTGCCTGCTACATAATAAATGTGCAATGAATCATTTTGTTGGTGTCAGTGTTGGTGCTATTATTGACAAAAGGAGTTAGGAAACCAAACAGCTTTGCTGCTAATTTCCTCTCTTTACTTCCTGATATGCCCAATAGAAAACATTAGTTGGATCTGAAAGAAATCGCAACTTAGAAAAGAGGAAAAACTTATGGTCCACAGATCCCAAAACCACATTCTAAAATAAGTCATGTGGATTGAATTGCTTTAGTCAATTGTGCATTGCTTAGATCGTACGCTTCTCCAGATTCAGCATTATATGCGGGCAGGAATCTCCGTGTTGTTTCTATCTAGCAGTCTCTAGAGCTCTCCTTTTTAGACCTTTTAAACTCAATTTTGGAGAGAATAAAAAATGAGAAAATTTGCATAGTGGTATTTTTGTGTTTCATTTCTAAATGCTGAAGTATATTTTATTAGGCGCACTGAAGAAAAGTGCATCCCTCTGACAGGACGGTGCCCTGGTCACCCTCAGGCTTTCTTCCCATCTGGGGTTTTTCAGTCTTTTGACTTCACTTACATTCTAAAACACCTACTCTCTTCTCCCCAAGTTATTCCAAATCAACTATTTAATTTGACTCTTTTTGCTTATCAGAGTTCTATGCAAAGAAAAACTTGATAGGCAAGTACTCCCCTTCCCTGTTAAATTTTGGATTCTGAAAAGATAGAGAGGTTGCACAGGAATGGTCCGGAGTTGCTACTGATAAGCAAAAATAGCAAATCCAAATATATTATGTATTGTGATGATTCCTGCCTAATTTTTTTTCAGGACAATGTTTTATTGGTAGCACCATTTATGATATTCATCTAATCGCAAACTAAAATACAAAACACTTTCCAATCCATAAAATCATCACTTGAGCAATACCTCAAACGGCTGGTTGGAATAATTAGATGCGCATGCATTTGAAGCCTTTACAAATGATACTGATAAACTATGACACTTACAAAGACAAAAAGGGTGAAAATTCAGCATTGAATGTCTTTCTATCTGAGAGGAGAGAGAAAACTATTAAAAAACAATTTAAAGTAGGAGCATTTTGTTTTCCTTTGCTAAAAGTAAATATACTGATGTTTCTTAATAAAAAAATTAATTATCCAATAATTATATTTGTCTATAAATACAAGTGGCAAGAGAATTAACATAGAAATAAACAAAAGCAATCTATGAATTATAAATTTATCTAGCTTCTTCAAGTCTCAGTATTTTCATTTCTTTCTATGTGGCATCATATTTCATCAAAATATCCTGAAAATATTATTTAGTATATAGCAAAAGCTATTAAAATTGTTCAAAAATTATTTTAAAGTGTTGAATTTAAAAAGGTGACATACTAGTCAACAAAGGTTTTAGAAAAATTTACTATTGAGAAAAAAATCAATGTTCTACACACATCATAAAACACATCAGAATAAATTCCATATCTATTAAAAAAAACTGTAAAATAGTAAAACCATGAGAAAGTGATATCTGGATGTCACAGTGCTTTCAAGTCACAAAATCATTCCACCAAAACAAATTAAAATTTCTATAGCTCATAAAAAGCCAACATAAAAATATTGCAGGGCAAACCAAATGGAAAAAATAGTTACCATAACAATTATAGTGGATTAATATATTTTAAACTCTTACAGGTCAAAAAATTTAGATTCTAAAAAGTTTAAGCAAAAAGCATTAACTAATAATTTATTAAAATTAAACACGAAGTTTTATGTATACATATATGCATAATATAAATTTATATATTTATATATGTGTGTACACATCTGAGATATACAAACTTACTAACAAGGGAATGTAAATCAAAACAAGGAGTTATCATTTTCAACAAACATGTTAGCAATAATTTTCTTAAATAACAGAATGGTGGCAGGAAGTGGTATGATTGTCACTCTCATATACTCTATGACGAGTGGAAATTTCCACAGCCTTTCTGGAAAGTAATTAATTGGTTGTATTAAATCTTGAAATTTTCTGAGCTTTTGACACATAAATTCCCCCATTAGAAATGTATCCTAAAACACACAGAAACAAAGAACAATATAAGCACCAACATTTTGTTACTTAACAATTTCTAAAAGTAAAAATAAAGAACCTACGTATTTATCATCAGGGGAATGTCTAAATAAAATAAAAAACACACTATGAAATATATAACCTTTAAATGCTATTGTCACAAAAATTTTAATGAAGGGGGGAAATGCTCATTATATGGTGAAAACAAGATAACATATATATTTATTATATATACTATGTTTTATATGTATATAAAATTATTCTCCAAATAAGACTTTCTGCATTACATTTCTGTGCAACAAAACTGTAAGTCACTTGATAGCAGCACATGCACACACACATATACTATTCAGTCCTTCTTACAGTGTGTAGCACATTGTCCATGATCAGTACGTTTCTTAATCACTTGAATAAACTAGGCAAATAAGCATATATAAATACTTAAAGGATGCAATGAAATTTATCAAAGGGTTAGCAATTGTGTGACACGGACTCTTCCCTTCTTTCAACATTTTTACAATAGACATTATATTTTAAAATATTAAAGAAACAACTCAAGATCTAACTGAAAAGGTATATTTCACAGCCAACTGTAAAAATGAGAGAAATCTGAGCAATCATTGCTTTATTTTAAATGTATATAAACTTGACATTGCTGATGCTTCGAATTGATTTTTCAAAGTGTTTGGTCCTGCGTGAAAGAAAGGCCATGTGTTCTCATTGTGTTTGCATAGCACCATCAGACAAAAGAGGGGTAGCTTCTATCACAGTCCTTTACATTCCAGTCAAGAAAACCTATTGAATAATAACAGACCCACAAAGGGAAGCAAACTAACAAACACTGGGTAGAACAAGTAATCCTCAGCTTGAGTCCAGGGCTCCCTGACTAACATGACTGCTGCTCATTCACAAAGAGGAACTTGAGTTCTAGTCATGGTGATTTAACGTATTAGAAAAGGAATTAAATCAGGACGCAAGTTTTCATGCCAATCTGCTACAACCTGTGTTGGAACAAGGAAGATAAAACTTCTCCTGCTTAAAGAGAGTCCAAATCTCTTGCAATATCCTCTAGCTACTTTATGGATTTATTGCAACACCTGAGTTCCTTAACAAGTTTATTAGGCTAGAACATACACATCCAAAATACAGCAACTGCTCAAAATGTACTGCTATTAAAAGTCTTCCAATGAGGTGCAGTGATGTCTTTATAAGCCAATGCATTTTTTATGAATGGTACTCTGTATTGTTTTTGTACTGATATTAATTTAATGAGCACTTCTGTTTGCTACAGATTGGCTAATACATTTTTTATTTCCTATAGTTTGGGTCATGCCCCTAAGTTATTGGCCTCTAGACAATTTCATGCAACGCACAGTTTATTTTAATGGATGTCTAGTTAAACTGTGCTATTAAACAGTCTGCTTTTGAAAGAAAACTTCTAATCTGATATCTGTGTCAGATGATGTACCCTGTAGGGCTGCCATCTGGTTCATGTATTTTTAATAATTTAAAGATTAGGTTGCTAGAGTTCAGATCTACAGTGTTCTTTGTTTTATTTAGTTGGGAATTAAAATGAGTCACTGTGAAACCAGAATCAGCAACTTTGTGATCCAAAGGAGTGTGGGGTGAAGACATTCAATTTACTTATAATGGGAGCATGTCTTTAAAAACAACATCTACATCTCAAATGCAACCTCAATTGGAAATCAACACAAAGTGACAAACCTTTTGCTTTTAAGAATCTGACACCTTGTGAAATCATACCATATTGGGGCAGCTCTGATTGAGAGGTACTAATTTAAAAATACTTACTTAAATTTTACTTAATTTTTTTTTAAATAAGGAAAAGTTGACAGGCTCAAAGTAATATTCATGCACCTCCTAAGAAACCATGTCAGAGAATATTAAACCTTCTAAGTGAGTCAGGCACACTGGATGCTGCTTTAATCCTTTTAGATCACTGGACCAGTATTTCATTAAAGGACAGTGAAAGGATATCCTAACTGACTTAGAGAATTTTTGCTGCCAAGAAAATGATTCACTCCCAGCATAGAGGAAAAAATACGCAAAGAGTATCTTATTGTGATCTTTTCATTTGTTTTCTAGGTAGAAATAGCAATTTTTTGTTTACACTTTAAATTTCCTCCTTTCCCCATAATGTCTTCTTAACTCACTATAATTGGTAGTAACAAATTGCATTTTGTACTAGTGTGGTTTGAGATTAGAAAAACATCTGACAAAATGTGTGCGCTGACATTGCTAAACACATCATAATTTGACATTTTACCAATTTAAAAATCAAAACTGTCCTTTAAAATCCTAAATATTGCTTTTTAGTATATTTTAGTATGTTTGTTGAAGAAATACATTTTCATTTCTACATTAGAGAGCACAGAATAAAATTAAAGGAGAAATGTGAAAACATTTCTATATTCACTCCTCTGAGAAAATCACTTAACAGTGATTGAATGGATATACTGTCTTTCATCTATGTATTAAAATACATATATAAAATATATATACTTACATAACTAAAATTGTAACATACTTCTGGTAGACTGCTACATAATTATTTCAGTCAGTTAACATTAACTACTCTTTAATATGTCATTTTAAATGACCATGTCATATGACATCCCACTGATACATTATGCTTTATTGAGCTCTCTGTTACTTATTTATGTTGCTTTCGGACATATTTACAGAAATAGTTTTTCAACTTTCTGAATGAATTTTTAGAATAAATCTTAAAAGTTGGGCGGGGGGAAACAATGGGCCCAATGGGCTCTGGGTACATATTGCTAAATTATTTTCTATAAAGTTTCTAACAATTTACACTCTGACTAGCAATATAAATCTCACCCCTGTCTCATCAGTATTAAGTATTACCACTATTTTCTTTAAATATATGTTATTTTGTTGCTTGGAACAGGATATTACGAATTGGTGTTACCTTGATTACCGCTGAGCTTCAACACATTCCCATGTGTCTGCTCATGTATGTTTATTCTTCTGTAAGTATTTTGTTCATGCCCTTTTCTCAGATTTTAGAAAATTTACTTTTCCCTGTTTGCCTCTTCTTTGTATATGGGTATCATAGCTTTCTGAAACCCAGGTCATCAGACCTCAGATTAACACTGATTCACATTTGGAAAGACAGAACCTTCTAGATCCCTTTGGCACTGTCCCTCAAGCCTGTCCCAGTCAGAGCCGGAACACATCATTAATTTGGGGTTGGGGAAAGGGGCGTTGAGTCCGTAGAGTGGGGAACACTGCCAAGTTGCCATTTTTGTCCTCTCTACTTTTGGGGGCATACAATTTCATTGATGTACAAAATGTAATTAAAGTACTGGGAGATTCTGGCTAATTTTGTCCGGGAGCTTAAGATGTGGCCTTATTTAAGGCCAACTCACTGCACCTGCACCAGAAGGCAGCATAACAAAAGCTGATTTGGACAGAACCCTGCCTAAAATGGCAACGATACAAAGTTGATTAACAAGATTTTGGCCACAACCCAATGAACTTTCAATTCTAATGTGCTGATATTTAAAGAGGAGGACTTAATAGCAGAAGGACAAATTACAGTAATTGAATCAAAGCTGCAATCAGCAAATGTCTGCACTGGGAAATCACCTGGTTCTTGAACACTCCTGTCTTTAATAGATCCAGCTGAGGTTTCCAAATCTATTAGCATTCTTAACAAGTTTTTGTTTCTTCTTTTGCAAAGACAGCTGATAGGTTATAACATGTACTGTCATTACAATCGTTCGGATCACTTGTCTAGCAGAATTCTGAGTCGACAAAGGGGATCAGAGTTACAAGGATCATTGGGCTATGTCCGCCACGTGTCCAGGAGAAGAAAGCAATAGGCAAATATTTGTCACATCTCTGTGTCATCACCAACATTCAGAAAAGGGCATGACAGAAATGGTGATGATGGGCAGTAAAAGAATAAAGACCACTCAGTTGTCCTGCATTGTGGGTCTAGTAGGCTTCATAAACTCTACACCTCATCCCTGATTCCTATTCAGGGATACCTTACAGAAAAATGTAAGCCATCTTTAAGCTTCCTTCCTGTGAATGTATGATTTGATTTTAAATCTCCTTTAGAAGGAGTACAGTTTCTAACTTAACTTTTCAATTATTCCCCTTTTCTAGATTTATATTAAGGCTGACTTCCAATATTTCAAACATAGGACACAGAGAAGAATTCACTTGGTCCCTTCCATTTCATAGTGAGTTTAACTGGCATGAACAATCAGCATAGATATAACTACAGCAGTTAATTCGTTCAACTTAACCAGAAGTGCTGATAGCTACAGTGATGAAGTGCCAAGTACGACTATCTGTTAAGGAAATACAAACACAACCCCAAATGAAGAGCTACATATCTCAAGAAAAGTAACTTACAAACAAAATACAAATATAACCCTGAAATAACTTTCACATTTCTCAAGCAAAAGTAATTTATACTTTTTGAAACATGCAATTTACTAACAGCTCCTGTAATCACAGCAGTTTGCACATTAGCATAGAGCACATGCTCATAACGTTGTAGTTTTACAGTTTATTGAACCAATCTTTTTTGTTGTTGCTATTTAGATCTTGATTTTAACATTCATATATTCTAAAAGGACATGAGTGAGTCAACTGAGTTTTGTTCTCTGAAGTATCTTCATATTCAACTCATTTATCCCTTTGGAAGTAAAATCCATCCATATACTACTATTTCCAGCACACACACTACAATTTTCAAGGTACATGTCAGACCCGTGGAAGAAAACAATTCATTATGACATCTGTAAAAATGGATCCTGAATCCATTCACCCAGATCTTTTCTGAGTTTCAGATGCACATTTCCAACCTTCTTGTAGAATCCTGCATCGATACCTAATGTCCCCATTTTTATTAAAGTATCACCAATAACTTTTAACCAGAAAACTCCTCTGTTTTTCATTCTCCCCTTTCCCATTTGTCTCACATGAAATAATCACCGAGTTCTTTTCCATAATATTATTACACCCTTATTCCTTTCATTCCTATAAAGAATCACCATACTAACCAGCAAATCAGGAGGTTACCTCCAATCATTCGTCCCAATCTACACCCTCTAGAGTACAAAAAGCACACGACAGATACTAATATACAAAACCCTGGCCAGCTGCACTCAGTGCTTCAGCTTAAAGATGGCAAGTCGAATTTATCTCATGAAGCAGCTTGCATCATCCACCATCACACCTGGGACCCTGCTAATCTCCAGGGTCTGGGCTAGGAGCAGATTGCGGGGATTCCAGAGTTACTGTCCTTCCTTCTTCTTCATTCATAAATAGTTACGAGACATTTTCCAGTGGCAAAGGCCTTTTCTTAACATTGATGGTGCCTCTCAGGAAACTCTTGAAAACTTGTGAATACATAGCTTCTTCCTACCACCAACCTCCACCCTGAACAATGATGTTAGAAAGGCAGTGCTCAAAAAACGGTCTTAAGAGGGAACCCACCTATTTTTAATCCTAGATGAAAAATACTATTTGCCACACCTTGCATCCAGATGTTACAGAATGCACCCATATTCTCCAGTAAAAGGAACCAGTTCTCATGGAAAGAAAATGGCCGATCTACGGACTAGGGCAGTAAATATAGGAGATAAGCCTGGAGCATCTTGAAGTTCCAGAGAGAAAGGAAGTGCCAAAAAAGAAATCACAACGATGGAGATATGTCAGAGGGAAACGGGAGCATCAGATGCGCAGAGCCAGATGACGTGGGATGCTCAAATGCACAAGATCACGTCTGCTGTGCAGATCTAAGAAATGACATGGGTCACACAGTCTTCAATGAGCTAAGCCAATGCTTGCTTGTCTGGAATAAGATTGGGATACGTATACTGGCTGCAAGAACCTCCCTGGAAGTTGTCTGGGTATCACCACAGTCACGTCACTCTTAACTTCGAGAAGAACAGAGAGGAGTCAGAGGCTGTCTTCCCAAACTGACCCAAGCTTTTGACTTGGAGTGATGGCAGAAGCAAATTAGGATTTTTGATTTGTCCTACTAAAGGCTTGATCTTTTATTTTATTTTTTTTTGCGGTACGCGGGCCTCTCACTGTTGTGGCCTCTCCAGTTGCGGAGCACAGGCTCTGGACGCGCAGGCTCAGCGGCCATGGCTCACGGGCCCCAGCTGCTCCACAGCATGTGGGATCTTCCCGGACCGGGGCACGAACCCGTGTCCCCTGCATCTGCAGGCGGGCTCTCAACCACTGCGCCACCAGGGAAGCCCCAAGGCTTGATCTTTTTCACGATAACTTTTTTGTATGAAAGTCCCAATAACTGCTGATGTGAGAATGTAGGTAGAATATATATGGAAGTGACATACATACCTCCCAACCTTAATCCAGCCCCTTTAAGCCCTCTGTACTGATACATGCTTCTGACCTGAGCAGTAAACTATTTCTGCATTACGCAGGATTCACCAAGAAACCCAAAGCAAATACGTGCCCATATATGCATGCTCTGCCTTGAATAAACAACAGATCTAATAGTAACGAGCGTAATTGTATTACGCTTCTAAAAAATTCATGAGAAAACGACTCTCTGGTTCCTAACTAAATGAGTCTGCATCTTAGAATGATGTTGCAATTCTTGCATCATTTTCTGACAAGATTATGATTTTTCAAAGATTTAACAAAGGAAGGACCCACTTTAGACTGTAGAGGGTGAGCAGTCCCTGAAGGGACAGGTAATGTTTGATGTCATTGAACCAGGGAAGAGGCAGGACCTCAGGGAAAAAAAGGAAAAAAACCCTCAATAGATCATCATCCTTAACCTTTCTCATCCATCTGGAAGCTGAGGGATGCAGATGTCCAAAGGGAAGCTCTCATGGGATGGAGCTACTTAGGCAGAGAACTTGTCAAGAGCTTATTTTGCCCATGGGAATGGAGCAGATCTGACCATCTAAAGAAGGGTTTAGCAAACTACAGCCTATAGGCCAAACTTGGCCCTGCCTGCTTTTCTAAAACTTCATTGGAACACAGTTTATTTACACATTTTTAATGGCTATTTACACTCTACAACTGCAGGGATGAGCAGTTGCAATAGAGACGGTATGGCCTACAAGCCTAAAATATTTTACTACCCAGCCCTTTATAGAAAGTTTGCCAATCTCTGATGTAGACAGCAAAGTGCAAGCTGGGTTATTTAGAAGATTCATAGTGTTCTTCTATGATTGTTTCTCTTTTTATTCCTGATTTTTTAGTAACAGATATAGAAAAAATATTCTACCATATCTCACTTAAGCTATAGCAAAACCAGAGCAAGGTCCTTTCTCTAAATTTGGACCAGAAAGTTAAAGGACACCCCTGGTGGCTATAATGGGGACAGCAAATAATCCCAAGGCGGTGTGGTGAGAGCCTCAGAGTCCAGCTCGACCAGGAGGTTCCTACCATGAGATTCTCCTCAGGTGCCAACCTCAACTGGCAGTAATTTTTTTCCAAACAACAAAGATGTATTTATTTATTTTTGTGTTTTGTTTTTCACTCTTTAAATCAGCCTTACTGGTGTAGAATTAACATATAACAGAAGTGACTCATTTTGTGTGTACAGCCTTAAAAGTATAAATACAGTAGTGTCACCACCACCACAATCATAATCTTGAACATTTCTATCACCCTCAAATGTTCACTCATAGTCCTTTGCAGTCAGCCTCTTCCTCTACTTCCTGGCCCTGGCAACAAGTGGTCTGCTTTTTGTCATTAGAGTTTTGCTCTTTCTAATTTTTCATGTAAGTGGAATCATAAGATATAAATATCTTTTTTAACAAAAATTGTATATATTTAAGTTGTACAACATGATTTGATACTATATATGTGTGTGTGTATATGTATAATCATATGTGTGTATGATTAGTACAATATGCTAGTAGGTAAAATAAGCCAGACATAGAAAGAAAAAACTGCATAATCTCACTTATGTGGAATCTTAAAAAGTCGAATTCGTAGAAGTGAAGAGTAGAACCCCGGTTACCAGGGATAGAGGGGAGGTGGGGGAAATGGGGAGATGTTGATCAAAAGTGCAGTTCTATAGGATGAATAAGTCTAGAGATCTAAAGTACAGCATGATGACTATAGTTAATAATACAGCATTGAATACTGGAATTTGCCAAGAGAGTAGATTTCAGGCACTCACCATTAAAAAAATGGTAACCATGTGAGGAGATGAGATGATATGCTAATCAGCTTGACAGTAGTAATCATTTCACTATGTAAAAGTCAGTGTTTCTTTATTCTGCCTGTGCCTTTATTTTATTATTTACAATATATTTCTAACCCACTTACAAGAAAAAATAAAGGAAGCTTACAATAATAAAACTTAAAAGAGAAAAGTTCTTAAAGAACATTGTAGAAGAGATCCAAAATCACAGAATAACCTTTTACTGAGGATCATATTCCCAGTTGACCACATGTTTAGAACAAGCTCGACGTTCAAACCACTGTTGCCAAGACTACATTAACCTAATCAGGATACAGCCCACAAGATGATAATCGTATTTACAATCCTAGGTTCTGTTATAAAATATGAATGACCATCCTGTAGGGTCAGTAGCTCTCATGCTCTCATTCTTTATTCGTTCATTCATTCAACGAACATTCATTGAACTTTCCCTGTCCTGGCACTTGCATGGAAGCACATCCATAACACAAGGCGAGCTCTTTCTGAAATGTTCTCGGTATATCTGGTGGGCTCCTATGTCAGGGCAGAAGTCTTTCAAACGTGTATTAGATAAATCTATTGACAAGGTGCTGGCATCTCTATTGTGTTAACACTGAAGAGCTCAGAGAAAAATCCCCCTACGTTCTCTGCCTTTTAAACGTGAGCTCAGACAGTAGGGCAGACATGGACATTCCAAACGAAAGGAAAACAGTAGATGCTTGATGTAGGAAATTGCTTCCAGTTTTGAGAGGGATATGAAAGGGAAGAAAGAGGCCTCAATGGGGAAAGCAGGGAAGTATGCATTGGCTAAAGGGACAAGAAAATAGTAGACAGATGAGTGAGTAGTAGTGAGTACAGTGAGTAGACTACTCACTGTGTCTGGGGAAACATTATACAGAGTGCTTTTGCAGTGACTCCTCAAAAAACAGGGAGCAATAAATCAGTGAGGGAAGGCTTCTGCCAGCCAAGTTTTCACTATTCCTTCAACAACTTGATAAGAGCATCATGATTGCTGTACCACAGTGGACTGGCCCCCACTGATCACTTTTTCTAGAGCACTGCTGATTCACCCCAGGAGTAGCTTTGAGTCAGATGCCCTAACCTGCCTGGTAAGTGGACTCCATGCTTCATGGGTACCCTGGTTGAGGCAAGAGCAGATTTGATGACATTATTCCTCAAAACATTCAATTAACATTTAATCATTTTAAAAGGAAATACTTCTATTTCCTTTTAAAAATCCTGGTGAAAATCAACATGAAAGCCCTTTGCTTGGGAAAAAAAAAGCAGGACCAATTTGGATGTGTTGTACTAAGTTTGTCAAATGCATTCAGCTTTGCAGGAAGAGTTTGTGAGAATAAGAGCTGGTGTGTTTGCTGGAGTCTCCAAGGCAATCAAGAGCGAGACGGCAGAAAATTCTGGCCAAAGTGAATGTTTTTGAAAGGAAAGAAGAAAGAAGAATGAATGCCACTGAAATCATAAAGGCTGATTATTTGTTTAGACAAAAGGAGAGAACCCCAAGTAGATTTCTTTTTTTTCTTATTGTTATAACTCATACTTAGCTTTCCGTTCAAAGCTTCCTAGTCAATGCTTGACCTGCAAAACCAAACTCATTTAAAGTTAAGTGATTAGCTTTAATATAAAACTAGTCACTGTGTAATTACTGAAAAGACTTGTTCATAACAGTAAAGGAACTACAGAGCTCTTTAAAGCTCCTTCCATGTTGAGGAAACGTTTATTTCTTCCAGGGTGTCATTTTTTCAAATCGCTTACAGGCTTGCTAGATTTTTGTGGAAACTTTCATCAACAAAGCAAGGTTTCAAATGGTTTTGTGAAATGCTATAATTTGCTGGAAGCTATATTTCTGATTTTTCTCTTTTTCTGCCTCTGAATTACATTTTCATCCACACTGTGTCACTCTGTAGTTTCCCCCCGAAGCAAGTGATGAGTGAACCACTTGTAAATATTTATTGAATAGCTTGTGATCAACAAAGACTCTGACAAATAGTCGATGCTCAATTAAAACAAAACAAAAAAAAACACTGAATGCATTCTGAGTATGTGTTTATTCTAAGGGCATCTCTTAGCTTTTTGGGAATACAAAGCATATGAAATGCAGATTCTACCTCTAGATATGGTCTAGGAAATAGAAAACACCCATGAAAGGGGTATTGAAAATCATCATGGAAATTCAGAGTAGGAAGAACACTCCCGGATGAGGTTTCAGAGAAGTACTTATGAAAAAGGAGGCCATTGAACTTGAACTAGAAAGACATGAAGACAGAGGCCAAGGCCATCATGGGCCGAGGGAACATGTAAAAGCACAAACACAGAATTGTGAAGTGAGTATGGGCACTTCAGTTCCCAGCTTGCAGCTGGGATAAAGAATTATAATATATGCTACTGAGAATGAAAGAAGGATTAACATAAAGGCAAGAGAGAAAACTATCAACTCAGTACTCAATTTAATATATTTCATCCTTGAACTAGACAGTACTGCACACCTATCGCGTGCTCAATTATAGCTTGCACTGATATCCAAGAACTGGTTAGGCAAGGACAAGTAAAAGAAAATTTCTGCCCTTGAGTTTCACACAGTTTAGCAGTGAGACCAACACATAAATCAATGCTTTCAATATAAATAATATGATTAAAGAGCTGGCAAAAAAAAAAAAAAAAACATCTAACTCTGGTTGGGGAGGAAAGTCCAGGAAGGCTTCCTGAGAAGATACAAGTGAAACTCAACCCTGAAGGATAAGAAGCAGTGAACAGGCATGTAGACAGACTTGAGTTGGGGAGGCTTTTCAGACACAGGCAAGAAGCTGGTGTGCAGAAAATGAAGTGAGTTTTCCTTCAATTATATTTCAACACACGCCCCCAACATGGATGATCAACTACAAACCCATTTAAACTTTGCCTTATTAGCACTGTTCTGTAAACAGGACATTAAAATTTCATTCACTCAACAAATATTTATCGAGCCAAGCTTATCCACACAGTGTTCTCTGCTTTTTGAATTCCTTTAATTCCATTAAATTGAGTTTCAATTTAATGAAACTTTGCTGATATCTCAAATTCTTCCGACTTCTTTTAAGTTCCCAATACACTTTCTTTGCACTATCTTGTTATGCCTACCATATTTGCCTTATATAATTATGTTTCTACCAACATTTGTGTAATAGCAAAAAAAATTGTGTTTTGTTATTCTTTTCTATTTTTATTCTCTATAAGACTAGAATAATGCTTTTTGTACCACCAACTTTTGCTGAAATGAGTGGACAAGATTGTTCCAAGTATAAATCAAACACATGTGAAGGTCAGTATTTCCCGTTTCCAGGTCTACGTATGTGTGCATATATTTGCATATGCAGATCCTTGCATAATAGTCTATACATATGTAAAAACAATATCCACTGTCACCAAAATTTCCTTTAGTATTTATATTACTTTTCTCCATAGTTATTCATCCGTGCAAAGAATAAAGACACTAGAGAAACAAAACCTTGGAAACTCTGCTAGACGATGTCAAAACTGTATGATTCCAATTATATGACATTATAGAAAAGGTAAAACCATAGCAAAAAAAAAAGCAGACCAGAGGTTCTGGAGTTTGTGGATGGGGTGTGAAGTTCAAGTGCAAAGGGATACAGAACTATTCTCTGGGGTGATGAATGTGTTCTAAACCTTGACCGTGGTGGAAGCTGCAGAACTTTATATATTTACCAAAACTCATTGACTTTATTCATAAAATGTGTGTTTTACAGTATGTAACTTATACCTCAATCACGTTATTTTAAAAATACATATTAAACTAAAAAAAATCCTTGACTTTAAGCCGGGTCTTTGAATACCAAATATTTTTGTATGTTATATAGCTTTTGACAAACTGATGAAGAAATGATAATTGTGACGAGGAAAGATGATTACTGAGTAACTTCTATATTATGTAGAAACAATCCACAGACTCACAAGTAAAATAATAAATATTTGACTGAAGTTGGAAATATATAATGTTTGCCAATTTTGCTGAAAACCTATATTCTTAAGACGTGACAAAAATCTCAGCATGACTTGAAGGGAGATAATGGAAAGAGATGATAATCAACACAGCCGCCACAGATGGAGAATTAGGTACAAGATAAAAAGAACAGAGCTGGGAACATTTATATATCAAGAAACTTTTAGCTCCTCAAAAAAAAATGAGAAGAAAGGAAACCAGGAAAAAAGGCTGGTAGCCAGGAAACCAGAAAATTGATCACTGGAATTTAAATTACCCTGAATCCAACTTCAATTCTGCGTTCCTAAGCTGATGATGAAAGAACACACATTTGAAAGTGTCTGGACAGAACAGTTAAACAATGGGACAATTATAAAACTGACACACAGGAAATGACCTCAGGATATTAGAAATGGAAACATGCAAGGGAAGGAAACTCTGGTGCTTCAAGACACCAAGGTCAGATATTATGCAGGAATATTCTAATATTAGTCTCCAGTTAAAATTCTATTTTCAAATCTCATTTCCAAAAAACTCCACAGTGCATCCACTTTCTGTTGTTGAGAATTTCATTACAGTGAATGTTCTGTTCCCACTCAACAGATCCTGGAAAGCAAAGGCCTCTCTAGGAGTTGCTGTGAATTAAGAAGTAGAAAACAATCTTCTGAATCAGCTACTTACTTTTCAGTAAGGAGTTATTTAAGGAACTGTTATGTATTCATCTCACCCTTTCTTAGTCACAAAATCTTGTATGTGTGCTTTGTCTGTGTGATGGAAGACTGAATGGGTTTTTATGAGCAGATGATTGAGATGGAGAATTCTAGCATTTGAAGTCAGTTGTCTACTAGTATTGCTGCTAAGGGGGTCCTGCTCTCTTGGCCATCCCTGCCTACTCCCGCATTTCATGCTGTAACCGTATCTAGAAGTCTCTGATAGCAAAAAGCAACACTGTAAAGACCCAGCTCTTTTCTTCATTTGACGTTTAATTTCTCACATGTCACATTAACTTTTCTTAACCAATTTCCACCAGGTCTGAGAGAAAATCAGAGATAAAGGAGACATAAAGTCTGGGTATGACAGAACAAGCCTTGGACTTGGAACCACAGACTTGACTGAAGTTCCACTGACTTATGGACAATTTAGAGAAGCACACATCTTGTGTGTTTTCACAGCACCCTGTGCATGCATTAAGTATAGTTCCATTCACTCTAGTATAATTACCTCTTTATTTGTCCTCCCCACCCGCCAGGACCTTAGGTTCTTCAAAGGCAATGTTTGTCTTTGTTATTGAATCCTTCCTACCCAGGAGAATGTCTGGAATGACTGCTGGACTAAATAACAATAAACAAGTCATTTCACCTCTCTGAATTTTATTTTCCCATGTGTAAGTTAAAAAGAAAACAGCTTCTTTGGGGGTTATCATGACGTTTAAAGGTATATACAGATATAATGAAAAATTTCATTGTAAGGTAGAAAGTTACATGGCATCTCTTATTACTTATGTTCATCCAACAATTAAAAACAATGTATTCTATAGCAGACTAGTTCAGTTCATGTTATACCAAGTACCACTGTAATGAAAATCTATGTACAAGAAAATAATTTCAAGCGCTTGTTGACAATCTAGGTATTTAAGTAGATAAATCCAGAAAAAAACGTAGTTTGGATGAGCTTTTCAAATTTGTAATAACAGAAATTGCCTGGTAGCCAGATACAAAAGAAGAAGTTGGCATTTATTTGTAGCCCCATGTTTCTAAGACGAAGAGGCAAAATAAGCCAAATACGAAATACACGCCCGGCAAAAACTATCAGGCTTTTTAAAGACACATGATGAAGTGTTAGACTGTTGCATGTAAACAGAGTCGTCAATTCATTCACCCATTCCTCCCTACAGTCGTCCATTCAACCAACAACCTTGAATATCCATTCAGTAAATAATGCATTTTACACATGTATTGTGAGCATCTACTAGATGCTAAGTTAACCAGTGGAAAAAGTGACAAATAAGACATATTCTGTGCCTTAAAGTTACTTACAATTAGTAGGAGGGAAAAATTCATGAATTCATATGAACGGGAGTCATGCTATGTATTTATTTCAGTAATTAGTGTATGCGCTACACATATTGCTGTAGAGAATTTTGAATATTTATTATAATGCCTTATTTACACATGCAGAATTTTACTCTGAGATCATAAAAATTTTACTTAAGATCATAAAAATATTTTTAATATGGACCTTTAATGTCACATATAAAGTTGTTTTCTTTGAGAAATATTTCCATTGAAAAGTATATGCCTGAAAGAGTTGACCTGTTCACTAAGTCATTACCCATTTATATAAAATAGTGGATAAATATACTTTGTAAATGATTCAAGGTTGAAAATATGTATACATTTTGTTGCCAGATCTAAGACATTTCACAGTTACTAGGGATGTTAAATGGGAAGAATAATTGTCTCTAGTAGGTTAGAGTCAATGACCATGTCGTATTTGACTTTGTAGACCCACGTCTAGCACGGTGCACACATGCATGATGTATATTGAGAGAATGAAGGAATGAATGAAAAATGTTGAAATGACAGCAGCTGAGATTTATAAGTGAGAACTAAATCAAATGGAAAAGAAACTTGTGTCAGTCTAATGAGTCTTCTTTTCTTGTGGAACCCATGCCTTCTCATCCTCATCTACGAATGGCTAGTAACATAGAATAAATTGCAATTTGGAACTCAAATCTAGACTACTCCAACTGGGTAAGTAATATAACCTTTTGAAATTCCATTTATAAAATGAGAATGAAAATATGTAATGTGTGAAAACATCTAGCACACATAGTGTCTGACCCAGAATTACTGTTCTATACATTTGAATTGATATTTTAGATTGAAATTTTTCTAGGAGCCAAAACCCCTGCTATTGTTCCATAGCAGTAATGCGCTAAGACTCCACCCAATGTCATTCATCCTGCAGTCATTTTTATATCACTGATATTTTCAAAGACACATGTGAAGACAGGTAGTTGTAGAAGAAAATGTCCTCTGCTTCCCTCTCACCAATCAATCAAGTGCTCCCAAGCTCTGTTGATGTGTCAGTAGCTGTCTACATGGTATGATATGAAGGATATGTAAAGTTATTCGTGGATTAAAATATCTTTGTAACAGTCTACCTTGGGGATTAGAAATATAACATCATTGGAACTACTGTTTGAATTAAAGCAAAGGTGAATCCCTGACTTCCAATCGTCCTGCTGTAACTCAACTCTCCTGCTTGAAAAAAAATGATGAAGACATAAAATATTAATAGATAAAAAGAATGAGACAAAATTGGGCTTAGAAAAAGTTTAACATATCAGTGGATCAAATACAAAAGAGTAGACCTCAAATCTAGGCTTTGTGGACTCCTGGGCAGGAAGTAGGTGGTAGTAAAGGGAAGTTTCTGGGGGACAATGACACTAAAAGATCTCCATATAAGACAGGAGACAAGGTTCATGATCACTACTTAAAACCAGGGCTTAAATAGTACTCTCCTGTTGCATAAAAAGAGACTGACCATTTGTCAACCTGCAGCAATTACTTTGTTGGAAGCTCTGAACCTCAGGAGGCAGGGTGACAATGACACAGCCTCACAACCAGAATCTGAGACAAGCCGATTGCTGGCTCTGTGACTGAATTCCCAATGTTCACAGTATCATTGTGAAAAAAGAGTAAAATATCATTGTAAAACTGGTCATGGACTAGCTCCCTGCAAGCAGACTGACGGCAACATAAATATGAAAGGAGATACAGGGAGAAAAAAATAGAATCCATCTAAGTATGTACAAAAATAAATTTCAGAAGGCACAAAGTCCTCAATTAAAAGGAAAACTCAAAACGTTACAAATACATAGACTATCTCAATGAATTTCAGGTAGCATTGCACAACAATATATAACAAACAAATTGAGGTCAGCATATAATTTGAAAGTAGAGTCAACAGGTCTTGAAAATGTATTATGAAATGAGAGGGGTCAAGATGTCTCCCACATTTTTGACCTGAGCAACAGAAAAATCATGTGCTAAATACTGAGTTTGGGAAGACTGGAGCAGGGGCAGGCTGGAGAAGGAATATTAGGAGTTATCTTCGGGCAAATTAGAATTGAAGTTCCTATTAGACCTCCAAATACAGGTGTGGAATAGCAAGTGGAATATATGAGTCTGAGCTCTGGGAAGAAATCATATCTGGAAATTAAAATCTGGAAGTTAGAAGCTTATGGTCATTATTTAGAGCCATGGAAGCTGATGAGATTTCTTGGGGAGAAAGTATAGTTAGGAAAGAAATGGGGAAGAATGAAACCCTGAGGAATTCCATTAATTAGAGATTGGAAGAGCAGAAAGAACCAGCACAGGAGCCTGAGAATGAGTGACCAGTAAGAGAAAGGATCCCAGGAGATCTTGTCCTCGAAGCCAACTGAGTAATATTTCAAGAAGGAAAAAAACGGCTATATCAGAAGTTTCTGAGAAATCAAGTAAGTGCTAGAATTGATCCCAGGTTTGACAATACGGAGACTGGTAGTGACCACGAAGGAGAAATTTCAGTGGAATGATGGAGAAGCAAGTGACAGGAACGGTATAGAGGAAAGGAAATGAGGAAATCGAAGCAGCGTGTCTAGACAGCTCCTTCAAGGAGTTTTCCTAATAAAGGAGAACAAGGAAATGAGTCAGTAGCTGAAAAGATAGAGCAGAAAGAATTTTTTTCAAAGATAGGAAATATGGCCTTTTTAAGCTAATAGAAATATTTCATTAGAGAGGAAGACGTCGATGATGAAAGAACAAGAAAATGAAATTATAGGAGTCAAGTAAGCAAAGAGGGAGTAAAAGCCAGTCCACGAGAGGGGCATTTGGCCCTATGTAGGAGCAGAACAGTGCTTCCATCACAGCATGTACGCTTTAGATTACTTCACCTTTGTAGAGACTTGTTTTCTATTTTATTTCACTTTATTATTTGTTTGGTTTTAAGATAAGAAGATACCTAGTTGGATCTTATCATATGTGCATCTCCATCAGGTGCCCCACATGTTGGGAAATTACATACTCACTCCCACACCTGAAGTCAGTGCCTGGCCCATATTTGCAATACTTAAATCAGGTGATCCTAGGGAATCCCTCAACCTTTCAAGAAAGGAGTCCTTCAAACTGGTTGCTCCAGAAAGTATTTTAAAAAGTGACACACGGGCTTCCCTGGTGGCACAGTGGTTAAGAGTCCGCCTGCAGATGCAGGGGACACAGGTTCATGCCCCGGTCCAGGAAGATCCCACATGCTGCAAGGCGGCTAGGCCCGTGAGCCATGGCCGCTGAGCCTGCGCGTCCGGAGCCTGTGCTCCACAACGGGAGAGGCCACAACAGTGAGAGGCCCGCATACCGCAAAAAAAAAAAAAAAAAAAAAGTCACACACAACTCATAGTTCTCTAGGCAGTTATCTGAGCTGAATTAAAATCCGATGCACTGTTTGAAGGCTTGAGAAGATTTCCCATAGGGAAAGAAATTAGAAGGAAATGTCACTGAGCACATGAAACTGAGTTTAGGTTCAACACTGACTCGAGAAACACTTCATTTTTTTTTTATTTTGGAAAACCTTAAACTTTTCAGATATGAATGCAATGTAAGGCCCCTAGAGTAAGTTGATGTAAAAGGTATTTCTGAGTTTCCAATTTTGCACATTTCTCCATTCATTCTTTGTGCGAGCTATATATATGTAAAATACATTGCTATAGTTTGAAATAAATAAAATATTTTTTGTTATTTCTAGAACGGCATGCTCCCACTTACTTTCAGTTGAAATAGCGTAAGAGTTTTCTAACAGTCTGTATTATTGTGATTGGAAAATTACCAAATGCTAGAAAAATACCTTACACAGAGCTCTGAAGAAAAAAAATAAATCTGAAAATTGATTTATGCCACATTACTTTGAGGTTTTAGACTGAGATTTTATTTGAAAGTCAAAAGCTGAACAGTTGCCAGTAATGATGTGCAATTCAACATCTATCAATTATTTTCCTCAGAATTATTAAGGTTTAACTTAAGCAGTTTCAAAAGCTTAAGATTTTCTTTCTTTATACACAACACTCTAAGCAAGTCAGGTACTAATACAGGTGTGGGGATTTCAAATGTTCTTATTATATTTTCATTTCCGTAGCTCACTGTATAAGTCAGCTCAGGCTGCCATAACATAATACCATAGACTGGTTGGCTTAAGCAACAGGAATTTATATCTCACAATTCTAGAAGCTGGGAAGTCCAAGATCAAGGTGTCAGCCGATTCAGTTCCTGGCACACATGGAGAGCTCACATGGCAGAGAGAGAGAGATCTGGTCTCTCTTCCTCTTCTTATAATCCCATCCCTCATGACCTCATCTAAACCAAATAACCTCCCAAAGGCCAAATACCATCTCACTAGGGGGTAGGAGTTCAACATATGAATTTTGTGGGGAAACAAACAGTCCATTTCATTCCTCTTCTAATGCAATTCAGCAGAACTAAATATTGCATCACTTCTAAGACATGTGCATTGTCAGATACTACTTTGTCAAGAACCTTCTCACTGTGCACACGTCAATGCACTTCTGCTCAAGTGCCAAACTGGGCATCCATGAGCAACGTACGAAGGCTCATTCATAAAAACCATGGTACCCACTAGGCCTCTGACCAGATCACTTAACCTAAGGCCAGATACTTCAGGACACATTTGAGGGATATTTTTGTCTGAGTTCTGTAATGTTACAGTGCTCCAAGAAGTCTACAACCTAACAATGAGTTGCCAGGGTTTTTATTTTCTGCCAATTCAGCTTTCAGATTGGTAGTAAATGAATCCAGTGACTAAACATTACTTAGTTGGCAATTCAAGCAGGTTTTGGGTTTTTGTTTCTTTTGTTTTGTTTTTAATTGAGCAAGAAGGAAAAGACTTTGTCATGTACAAATATAATATTTGGTTTAAGATCTTAAGAAATCATTTTTGACCCACTGATGGCTGACTTTTCTTGTCATCCTTTAAAGTAGAGATAATTCGCTGTCCTTGGCCATCTAAACCACAATTTTGTTTTCCCTAGGTCCAAAGTCTTCAGACTAAACAGAAGTGAAGTAAAATAGACTTTAAATATTAATGACTACATGTGGTGTTTGAGCAGAACAAATAACTGAGGGGTAATTTCCAGATTTTACACACCGTTCTGGAAAAGGCTTCCAAAGAGCACTTCAGCAGTGACTGCCTCCCTGTGATCTCCATTGTTTTTATTTTCCTTATGCTTGTGTTTAGCTTGCATAACTACAGAATATAATGCATGCAAATAATCAGAGACTTTATATGCAGAAGCATATACCTACACACATAGGTAGAGGCGAGATACTTCTTCTCAAAGGATATGGGAAGAAGCAGGGGGAAAAAAGAGGACTAGACTAGATTAGATTGTAACCGGTGCATCAGCAGAACCTAAAGTTATTTCCACCTATCGTCACACCAAACCACATCTCTATTTGTCTCCTGTCACTCTCTGCACAGTGACAAGTCAGCCCTGACTGACATCATTAACCCTGGACTTACTAAGCATTATTGAATTCAGTTGTAAGAAGGAAAGCAGTTGAAACTATACAAAGCTATAAATGAAACTGAACATTTAAAGAGTTCAGTCTATCAACGGACTTTTCCTAACAGTAGAAATGCAGTGTCCTAAGGACACATTTGCAGGGAAACATGAAAATACAAAATATCTACACCTTCTGAAAAAATTAGAAAACGGAGACTTCTTTTTTTTTTGCAGTACGCGGGCTTCTCACCGTTGTAGCCTCTTCCGTCGCAGAGCACAGGCTCCGGACGCACAGGCTCAGCGGCCATGGCCTCACAGGCCCAGCCGCTCCGCGGCATGTGGGATCTTCCCGAACCGGGGCACGCACCCGTGTCCCCTGCATCAGCAGACGGACTCTCAACCACTGTGCCACCAGGGAAGCCCCAGAGACTTCTTTTATATATATATATATATATAAAATTTTATTTATTTTCGGCAGTGTTCGTTCTTCGTTGGGCTACTCTTCGTTGCAGTGCGTGGGCTTTTCACTGCGATGGCTTCTCTTTGTGGAGCACGGGCTCTAGGCACGCGGGCTTCAGTAGTTGTGGCGCATGGGCTCAGTAGTTGTGGCTCCCGGGCTCTAGAGTGCAGGCTCAGTAGGCTTAGTTGCTCCGCGGCATGTGGGATCTTCCCGGACCAGGGCTCGAACCTGTGTCCCCTACCTTGGCAGGTGGATTCTTAACTACTGTGCCACCAGGGAAGCCCCGAGAAAGGAGACTTCTAATGAAAAGGCAAAGTTTCTAGAGTGCAGTCTGTACTGGAAAGGATACAGGAAAAGCCTCCATATGTTCTTTCTTTTAAAAATGTTCATATTTCCTAAGTTTCTTTAAATTGAGGGCCACATTTCTAAAGTTTCCAGCCTCAAGACAATTCATCCAACATTTAGGAGCACTTATTGGTCCTTTGCCCTGCTAGGTGCTGAAGACAGGGTGAGGAAACGTCTCTTAAGGGACGAAGCTGCTGGATCATAAGTACGTATAATTTCAAAGAGAAGCCAAATTAGCTTGTCCAGCTTAACACTGAGGAAGAAGTGGTGATACCAATGAGGGAGGGACAAGGGGAGGCTGACCACCAGCATGTTCTCCATTTCTCAAAATATTGGTTTTTCAACTATAGTAGGCACTCAAAATTTGGTGAGTTGTATTAAATGACATGTTAAATAAGAATTCCCTTTACCGATAAAGAAGACTCCATCCTTATCTATGGAATTTTCTACCCAACAAAGTGACCTCACACTGGAAGGAGCTGGGAAAGGATATGAAAACTTCTTCCTTAGAGATTTCTCAGAATAAAGAAGTTTCTAGTCTGGAAGCTTGGACCAGACTATTTCCCAAATCTCTCCCCTTCTATTATTTCTGTGTATTTTAAATTCATTTAAGAAAGTCTGGTTCTAAACGTATGGACACCAAGGGGGGAAAGTGGCGGGGTGGTGGTGGTGGTGGGATGAACTGGGAGATTGGGATTGACATATATACACTAATATGTATAAAATAGATAACTAATAACCTGCTGTATAAAAAATAAATTAAAAAAATTTTTTATATAAATAAATTTTTAAAAGGCTGGTTCTGCATAAGATGGAGTAAGCACACGCCATCTTGTCTCCCTTACTGTTGCGTAGCTGTTATATGCAGAGGTAACACAACAACTGGAACAGGTGTTTAGGACTCTAAAAAGAGAAGAATAGCAGGTGGATTGGGAACAAGACCAGACTTCAAACTACCACCAAATTTTGTGGTGAGGTGCTATCATTTTTTTCCTCCTCTGATATCCCTCAGCCAGGATTCAGGGCAAGTGGACAAGAGTCTCCTGCCGTACAGAATAAGGAGCGGGGTGGAGGGAGAAGTCCCCTGTTCTTTTTTTCTTTACAGATTTGGGTGTCCACGCCATTTTCAAATGTTGCCCATTAGATGCTAGGCCGTAGTCAGTAGGCTGAACTCTGGCTTTGGAGATCAGACAAGTTTAGTTTCAAATGGTAGCTATGCCACTCAGAAGTTCTGCATACTTGTTGATTATTTAACCTCTCTGAGAGTCCTCTTCTTTCTTAGCAGAATGATAATAACACATTATAGGACTGGTATGCAAATCACACTCCTGCGTTATTAAAAGTTTTCACTCCAGAAAAATATAATGTTTCTGAATTCATGTATAAAAATGGAATGCAAGTTCTTTTCTAACTTCCTAATTAAAGGTGTCAATTATGCCAGCTCTTCAAATTTCACGGACTAAACTTTTCAGAGAAATGTACAGACATAATTCTGACTCCTGCTGCTCTAAGGTTAATTCCCTAGTTTCCTCTTCTGTGCTCAACAAAATAAGGTCAAAGACGTAAGTTCCTTTGATTAAAATCTCTGCTTGTCCTTGGCATTCAAAATTGGCCTAGACATTTGGGCTGCTTCAAAATTGCTCAAGTGAAATAAATTAATATCCCAGATAACTTGTTTATTTCCTTTTTGAAAAACTCCCTAAAATATTCCTTCATAATGTTTCAAGGAATGACGGCCCCAATTGGCACTTTAAGGGGATAGACTAGAACGGTTCTTAATGTCTCTTCCTGCTTCTGACATTCTATGGTTCCTTGATTTGTAGGATTTTAAGAATGTGGATTAAAAAAAAAAAAAAAAAAAAAGAATGTGGATATATGTATGAAGTATTTTTCTTCCCTAGTGAACCCTAACTAGATAATTAATCCCTGTTTCAAGGATAGCTCAAGAGCATGTGTATGCAAGGATGAGGCAAATTCTCTCATAAACAAAATGTGAGCGTCTTAAGAACAAGGGCACATCTCTTATGTCTCTTCCTCCTAGACAGCATAGTAGCACAACTGTTCCTTCAGATGGTCACAACCACTTCGTATTCCCAGGTGGCCAAAGCCTGGGCATCCTACAGCTTCAGTAGAATCGTGTTAAAACTCAAAGAGTAGATCTCTGGATTTTAAAGGTTATTTTTCATGATAAAGCAAAATAGTACACCATAGAGTACACATACAAGTTCACTTCTTTTTCTGTGACTGACTCAGCAGGAATCTAGGTGGACCCATGAGTAAAGTGTTATTCAGCGTAATAAAAGCCTTTTTGATCAGCGGATAAATAATAACCCTCTTCAGAACCACGAGTGATTGTCTTATTCACATGCTTTCCTATATTTTCCTTCTTACATTATCTTCAACTCTGCATTTCAGCCTACTTTTTTTTTTTTTTTTTTGCGGTACACGGGCCTCTCACTGCTGTGGCCTCTCCCGCCGCGGAGCACAGGCTCCAGATGCGCAGGCTCAGCGGCCATGGCTCATGGGTCCAGCCGCTCCGTGGCATGTGGGATCTTCCTGGACCAGGGCATGAACCCGTGTCGCCTGCATCGGCAGGCGGACTCTCAACCACTGTGCCACCAGGGAAGCCCCAGCCTACTTTTATAATCACAAAAGATGATTATAGCTTTTCATGAACACCATTTAAAACCTAGCAATGACCTCACTAAGAATTCAGTGGAGGAAAAATACACAAGAATTGAGCCAATTTTGTTGCTGTTCACATGAATCCTTTTAAAAAAGGAAATATCTATCATTCCTGCCTCACTTCATTTTGATTATTATCCACAATGTGTTTCCTTAAGAATAATCATGAAGAAATTTGCACCCTGACTATTCATGACTGTTATGCAACATATAAGGATGTCCCTAGATGGCTAAGTGAAGACTACACTGGGGCTGCTTGTATCTGCTGCTCAGATGCACAGAGCTCACTACTGGCAAAACCCATCGAAGATTTAGATTCAGATTGTGGCATCATATATGCAAGGTATATTGACAGAATGTCAGTCAATTCAGTATATAAAATTGGCTTGGGGAAATTTTTTTTTCAAGTATCCACAGCCTCCAATTTTGAATTTGGACATGATCATTTCAAAAATTTCATGTGCAGACAGCAATGACATAACCAAAAACTTGTTTCTCTCAATACACCTATGAAAGAAAGTTTTACTTTACTCCTATCTTAGTAGTTGGGTTTATCATACATGGTCACAGGTAACTGTTTACAGATGTGTTCATTCAAGTATTGCTGAACCTAGTTTTTCTTAGCAGTTAACAATGGGGTCTTCTAGAAGCAAATTTTCTAAAAAAAAAAACAAAGCTATCTTCTAGTATTCTTAACTAAGTGTGTTATTCTTTTAAGCAAGGCTACACATTCATTCTAAAGACTTTCAAACAAATCAAGAAACTCATAAGGAACTTTATAGGAGTCATGTAGTCCCTAAGAATTTTGAAGAGATTAATCCTCAAATTTCTGCTCACTTTCTTGTATGCACACAACCAAGATCCGTTGGGAATAATTTGGGGCATAGCAACAGGTTAAATTATAATGTGTCACTTAGAACAGAAAGGAAATGTCAACTTTCATAGCCACCTAATACCTCCCAGCTCTATGTACCAAGAAAATGAAAAACAATTTTTATTGCTTATTGAGTTGCATATTTTAGCAAGTACTTTTTCTTCCTAATAGTAGGGTACTGTTACTCTGAGAAGTGTACAACCTAATAATTATAGTTACGTTTTCGACTTTTACTATATCTCAGGTAACAGTTTTTAGATTTTTTTTTTTTCTGCTTCAGAGTTTCACACAGGTTACAGAATAGCTGGAGAAGACAACCTCACTCTTCTCCCTACCTCACCTCTAATATACCCTGTAGGTTGAATTAGGTTTCCATCTTAATTAGCGAAGGCATCGTAAACTTCTCAGAAGTGGCCTGGGCACACAGAACAGAAAGACAGTCTAGCTCAGTGGGGCCTCTTCAAGCTACTGGTTCTCCAATGGAAAGGAAGGCTGCCAGGGAGGCTGAATATGCAGCCCAAGCTATAAAATGAAGATGATATTACCTACATTGAGGAATTATGAAGATTAAATGAGAAGAGCCAGGAACAAGAGAGTCAGCCTTGGTTTAGCCACTTTCAGCGCCTACAGCTAACCTCACAGCAACTCCGCTGTATTTCCTCAACTGTTTTTACTTCCCTCCATTTGCAATGACCCCGGCACGATCCAAGAAATTACCCAATTGCTGTGCCAAGCTCTTTTCTAGTCAGAGCTTGTATCGTTCTGGGAGATGCTCTGCTAATTATCAAGCACTTCGACTAAAAAACGAATGTCGTCAAAGTTTGGGCACTCTTGAACCTAGAGCAAACTCATAATCAACAAGGCCACACCGTTATCTGGAGGAAAAAAAAAAATCAGTCTGCTCCAGGTACCTTACCTACATCTCTGCCTCCTGCCCTTCTGGAAAGCCCATGTCCCTGCGTATATCTTATGCAAATTAACGGAACAAGTATTTATTAGGAACATGGTATGTGTTTAGTGCTATAGCACTGAAAGTTAGCAGCAGAGATGTGTCCCTGTTCAGGGGTTTGACAATACATAGTGGTGCAATTAATTAATTATATAGCTACAAACAGTGAGAATGAACATGAAGTAAAAAAAAACAGTGAGAAAAAATGTGTGTGTGTGTGTGTGTGTGTGTGTGTGTGTGTGTGTGTGTGTGTGTGTGTATCAAAGAACTAAGTAGGGGTGATGAAGAATCTCTCTACGGAATTTTGGAAAAGATCAGTCCGAGTTAAATAAGCAAATAACAGGGGTGAGAATACATATGGAAAGGCCCTAAAACAGAAAGGGCTGCTATAGGGGAAGTTCAGCACAATTCCGGGTGAGGATGGAGACCAGGCAGAGGCAGGGCAGACAACGCCTTGCTGGATTCTGAAAGGCATTAAGGATTCTGACATTTTTCCTGAGGTCACTATGTAAACGAAGGAACGGTTTAAGCAGAGGAGTGACAAGATCTCATTTATGGTAAGATAAGAGCAGTGCGCAGTGCACTGTGGCCTCAGTGTGGAGAATAGGCTGCAAAGGGCAGGAAAGTGGAAGCACGGAGACTGGTTAAGGTGCTATCGTACCTGTCTACCTGAGAGATGGGTGCCTCTCAGACTCAGGTGATGACTGTGCAGATGGAGGGAATGGACAGATCTGAGATGTATAATGAAAGTGAAATAGACTACTGATGGGTGATAGGGAGAAAGAGAAATCAAGCGAATTCTCAAATTTCTGAGCTTCTAACAACCTTTATAACTACATGATATGAATAACATTTTGTATCACCTTATAGACTCATTTATGTATCTGACCAATATTTCTGGAGCTCCAAGCCTGGTGATTCAGAGTGCCAGTGACCTGACTTTGAATACTGGTTCTGCCTCTGTGTGACCTTGAGCAAGGTCCTTAACCATAAGTATGTGGATCCTCAAACACCATCCTGAACCACTTGTGAGGTTTCTGAGATTCTAGAGGTTGTGGGAAATAGATGAAATACACAGCTCTGAGGAAAATCCTGCTCTCTGGAGATCTGATCTTGTATCATTGGTGTACAAGGTGGGATCAAATCCTAGTCCTAAGAAATGACTTTTCTCTTAGTGAAGGTCTCCAGATGACGGCGTTGCCTGCGGGTGAAACAGCATTTCAGAAGGGCCTCCTTGAGCTCACAAATGACAAGAACTTGCACCAATTGACTATTTCTTTCCAGAGGTAGAGATGGCTACAGCGGAGTCTGCAGACATTGGTATCTATAGGGTGGGGTGGAGTGGAGTGGAGTGGAATGCAAGAATTCTAACATTCCAGTGTCATTCATTTTTCAATACTGCAAATGGACACTCAGTCTCAGCATCAGAAATACAATAGGACAAAGACTATGAAATACAAAGGGACAGAGACTGTGGCTGATTGGAAAGAACATGCCTGATTAAACAAGGCAGCAGATACTCACTTCCAGCTATAACTAGTGTGCCTAGATTTTTTAAAAGAATCCAGAAATCAGGATTTTTATGAGAACTCTCCTAATATGTAAACGTTGGCTCAATTTTTAGAATAAAGTGATATCTGGGTCATCAACGGCCAGGTGTACCCCCTTGGCCTCCAGTTTGGAATCCTGGGTTGCCACTACCTCAAACAGTCCCCCATGGAAACAAGTAACTGTGGGAATGAACGAACAGGATGGAATTTATACTGTGACACGACAGTAGTGTGAAGCTGGCACAGAATGAGCAATTTTCCAAAAGGATGAACTGACACAGAACATGAATATAGGAAAAGGAAAGGAAATGTGAAACTAAAAGAGAGACGATTCAATCCCTTCGCTTTCTAATTACATACAAGCTTCTGAAGAGGAAGAATTTCTGTTTTTTATATATGTATTTTGACTTTATCTAGCACAATTTAAGAATGTCAGGTTAAAAACCAATTAATTCAGTTTTTTTTGATCTGCCAAGTGGAAATTTTTGTAAGAAATCTAACCAACTTTCTTACACATTAAAAAATGCTCTTGGCAATGTTTCTTCCGTTTGGTTTAAGGACTGAACAAACTCCACTGGACTAATAATTAGTATGAATACTCATGTAACATCTAAGGAATATAACCAGCAACTTCTCTCTGTCTCAATCTCCTCAACTGTTAATAAAAATGCCCATCTTGAAAGTGTGTTGTAAGATTGAAACTCATAGTATTTTTTCTAAAATGGGTACTTAAGGAACAGAAGCCACAATATATATAATCACTATGTGCAACAGTGCTGAAAGGTTTGATGAAAACTTTGAGATAGAGAGATGGAATATTCAATATATACCTGGCAATCAGATCATACCCTTCTTTCCCAGCCCTGGGGACTTTCTAGCAGAAGAAAGGAAGGGGAGCCATCAGGAGAGAGGGCATGACCCTTGCAAGAGCAGGGAAGAGGAATGTAAATGGAAACAGGGAACAGGCAGAGACGTGCAAGGGAGGGGCCTAGAATGAGCCGCCGTGGGGATTTTCTCACCTAGGGCATCTCCAGGGTTCAGGAGTGAGGTGTAATGCCAGTGACCCGCAAAACAGAGGAGATGTGGTATATCTAAAGATTCTGGTCTTCAGTGGTCCATGTCATAGGCCGGGTGCCCATGACAGAGGAGCACCGAGACCAGGGGAACATTTACCACCAGGTGGTACCATGCCCACAGCTTTTCTTCTGCATCTCAATAAACCACACTGTGTGGCAGAACAAATCAAACTAACTTACAATTTACGGAGCTGATTTCACTTTATCTAGTTGCAAAGTGGCTTAAGATGGTCCACCTCAATTTTTCTGTTCTTCACCCCCAACTCCTAAAATGGCCAAACCAGATGATGGACAGTCAGGCGTTCTACCTATAAATAATTTCATCACAGACTCAAGTCTACTCAGCAAATGCTTCTGAGCTCTGAGGAATACATCAGTGAAAAAAATGTAAAAAATATCACCTGTCTCAGTGGCCCTTACATCCTAATGTACGAGGTTTAGAGAAATAGTTGCAAATACAAATATTCTACAGTAAGAGGAATACATGAAACTCACTCACACTCATTCACACGAAATTGAAAATAACAAATTAGGAGGTAGAAGGTGGAAAGACACCTCTGGGTATTTTTTAAGGAAGTGAGGGAGCCTTGACAATGGAGAGAATGTTATTTTTTAAAGAGGTCTTCCCAATACATCAAAAGAAGTTTGAGTTTGTTTTAATCTCACTCTCTGTGCTTTATGATTTTGCCGGAGGACTGCCCTGCTTCCCTTCCACTGTAGTGGTAAATAGATGCTACTTCCTGGGGCACTTTATGCTGCTTGCAGCTGAGCACAGGTGCAACCGAGAAAGCGTGTTGCTGCTAAATCACTGTTTTCATCTCATTTTTCAGACCTAATTTCCATCCAACTTATAAAAAACCCCTTCAACTCATTTCAAAAAACATTCACTTTCCGAAAATAAAGGTAAACCTGTTTTTCCTACTGGTATTTCAAGTTACCTAAAAATGAAACCAATTACACAATGATTATCTATTGCTCTCATTATACAAAACCTAGGAGGGTGCAGACTTTTTTAAATTTCACTTTCTCTTTTAGATATTTTATTCTCCACTCGGACCAATCACTTTAAATTTATGAAACTTTCCTTTCTCAGTTCTCACACACGTAATGGCTGCTTCTTCACCGAGCTGTATTCAACAAGTAGGAATCTGCTGGCTAAGATGGTATGATTCTCAAAGTGTAAGGTTCCTAGAAGTCGGTATTTTGGTTCATGTAGATTTCTACCAAGGCTAGATGCTTATCTTGACTTATCCCAAATTACTTTTTCTTTTCCAAAACTGGGGAAGCAATCTTTAGCAACCAAAAATTTGTTAGTAGATATTCCAGCAGCTTTGAGCAATGCTAGAGAGTCTTTATCATTTCTGTTTGATGTACTTCAGGAAGGATAAAAGCACGGGAAACATTCCAAACTCAAACACCATGACGCTTTGTGACTTCAGCAATAATCCTAAAATAGAGCAAAATGTATCATTTCTGTTTGAGGCACTTCCTGAGAATTTTCCAGCATCGTCAGATAAAGCTTAACCTATCTACTGAGAGTATAAATAAAGTGTTTCTTAGTAAACAGTTTTGCTTGGAAAACCCAAGTAAAAGTCAATGGTGCTTGAAAATACTTTTGTGTTTCTCTTAAGGAAGGTTTTATCAAGGCTAAATGGTTTGGCTTAGAAATCTTAAGTGGAAATTTACAAAACTAGATAACTACAGAAAACTGATCACTTAGGTTTAGCTCAATGCAATGACCACATATCTTGGTCTCCTAAAATTATTCAGGTAGCACTGATTTTTGGGATTTGGCCCTATTTGCTTTAGGTCGTCCTTCCTTTCAAGTCACTGGAATGTCTCGCAGCGTATGTATGATGTATTTCCTCTGAATAAAAACATCTGATTATTTAAGGTAGCTCCTTTAAGAAATCTGCCTAGCTCTCCTTAAACTTAGGGAAAAAATTACCATTTCTCTAACTAGAACCTGTTTTGTGGTTTCCTTCTTCAGAAAGTAAATTAGTAAAGATGAATACCTCCTGAATAAGTGGGCTGTGGGTAACATGATCCACAGAACTCTGTGAGGCACTTAATACCAAGAGTTCCCTGTGCCACAGAGCGACTGCTCCAGAGTTTTCTACATGAAAGCACCCACCGTTCCTAACACACCTCAAGGTGTTAGGTTGGTTAGGTCCCAACTGAGAACCACTGACCTTATCCAAACCCCTTATTTTACAGATCAATAAAGACCAAAGAATTGAAATGTTTGGTTCTATCTTTTAAAGAGTAAGTTACGATCAGAAGTCAAACTTCCTTGACTTCAAATTCATGTTCTTTCCTACGTTGGGCGGGTTCTTCCTATTGCTATAATATGATATATACACATATTTTTATTTTTAAAAAATGGATTCTGTCAGATTCTCTTAAATTGGTTTAAACAGTATCTTGAATCCTTTTCTAGCTCTTTCTTACGTGTACACTTGCTGGCTGGCAGTCACCAGGCTATCTATCCCGGAGATCATGGGAAAATGGCACTGAACACATGTCTCTATATCAAGAATCACACATGCAGTATTTGACTAATTTTGCTTCAACCATTTCAAATTCACATGTTTCTTTGGAATTATTAACTTGATCAATAAATAAAGTAACATGAGAAATAAATCTGTAAATTATAAACATGACAGGTATTAAGTATTATCTTTATCTATATTTATATTAGTATTAGTATTTATTAATGTAGTACTACTATTTATCAAGTATTACTATCATTATCTTCAATTTTAACTGAACTGTTTCATGAAATCCAGTATTCAAGATGGCACTTTTCTACCTCTTCTCATTTGTCTCCCTTTCTGGAATCTTCTAGGAATAATTATTGATTTAATTTTTAACTGAATAATTTTGTTAATTATAGCTTCATAATATTGAGTATTTCTTTTTTTATCTCATCCTAGATTTATTTCTTTCCCCACGATCTATTAAAATCTTGACCTGAGTATATTATTTGCTTATGTCAGTGTTGTTTCATGGGCCTTCTAGTTGTATTACTGTTCCGTTTCCTATTTGTGAAGATTTTTTTTAAGGTCGCTTGTTAGATATGTAAACTTAGGTAAATTTAATACCTTCTCTGAAAGTCAGTTTCCTTATCTGTTAAGTGGAAATAAAAATATCTACCAAAAACTTTTTTTGAGAATCAAAAATAGAGGGTTTTTTGCCTCAATCTTCTTTCCTCCAATCTATTTTTAAATTGCAAATAAGTAAAAAATGAATTGGAAAAAATAAAATTAAGGGAAAAGGCATACAATATACTAATATTATGTTTATATTTATATAAATATAACTTAGATTCAGAAAATTAAATCCTTACTAACTTGGTTAAGGTTTTTTATTTACTACAAACAAAAGTTGAAGTCCTTTGGTCTAGTGAACAAAGATCAAAGTAATAACTGCTCATCTCTTTCTCTTTTTTTTCTTTTTTTTAAAAAATTTTTTGAAGTATAGTTGATTTACAATGTTGTGTTAGTTTCAGGTGTACAGCAAAATGATTCAGTTATATATATACATATGTATATATATATTCCTTTTCAGATTCTTTTCCTTTACAAGTTATTACAAAATATTGAATATAGTTCCCTGTGCTATACAGTAGGTCCTTGTTGATTATCTATTTTATACACAGTAGTGTGTATGCTCATCTCTTTCTAATAATTAAGAGGGTAAAGTACAGGGAGATCAAAACCTCATAAAAAAGTATAAAGCTAAAGATTAAAGAGGCTGATACCTTATTCTATATTAATGGCAAAGAACAATAACTTCCATTCACTTGACTGCTGACACATCACCTTGGCTTATAATATTTTATGAGAAGTGAGAGTCAGTAGAACCAACCTTCTGTGACTGTATGGGAAGGAAGGGTAAAGTTAGATGATTATATAAAGCTATCAAAGAGGAACCTGACTAGCAGCCTCAGGATACAAAGCACAACTTTATAAATAGGTGACAGCTGGGGAGGGGCAGCTTATAGTTAAAGCTTAGATATATTTTTTAAATTTTTAAATACTACATTTCCATAGAATGGATTAAGGGTGGAGATTGTTTCATTACCGTGTAAAGCAGAAGTTGTCAGAGCTATGACAGAGCAAAGCCTGCATTTCCTGGGAATCTGGATTATATGATCTATCATGCCCCCTTCAACTCTTGGATTCCGTGAATTGATGAGGAAAAGTGGCAAAAGAGTTTAAACAGACACAAAGGAGAAATAATATTTGACCAAGATTATTTATTAAGCAGAGTACTTGATACCTAAGAAATAAGTTAACCAGATCACTGTCTTTGGAGATAGACTCTTAAAGAGTCTCAGAACTTGCAACCAAATTCAGATAGGGTGAATTTTTTACAAGATATACACAATTACAACTACCATCTGAACAACACATCAAGAACTCTTAATTGAGAAGATAAAGAATTAGTAACTTCTGCTATTGTTCTAGAAACTAATTACAGCAGCAGCTATGTACCTGCCTGGCAACTGGTGTTTCCTCCAAAACAAAATCACATTCAACCCTTTTCCCCACCCTGGGTGTCATTCTGCTCTACCAAGAGAGTCTCTGAAATTAGATTCTTTGTGCAGAAAGCATGTCCTGAAAACACACAAAAGGAGGACTTTGGAGTTCAGATTACTTGCTTGAGTGTGTGGAGCTGAAAATGAGGTGCAAAAAATACAGAAGCTTGACAGCAATTGGGTAAATTTTCTTCACATTGGAAAATTTTAAGAGACTTTTCCACTGACACAAACCAGAAAACAGCAAGACTGTGAATACCACAGGAATTTTTAAAGTGCTTCACAGGTCCCTCATAATTATAAAAACAAAAGTCTTGATTTCTGAGATATGATTAAAGTTCCACAGCTGATATTTGGCTCAGGTCTTGGTTGTCCCTCCACTGACCACAGCTCTTTAATGAGGTAACTAAAATTTATGTTTAGAAAGAATATCAAAGTTGTAACAACATTCTTATTTTTCTGTTACTATTCACTGAATCACTTATTCATACAACTCTAGTGTACTTTAGTTTTTTCTACTTCTCCCTCAGAACACTTCTATTTCCTCCTGATTCAACTTCCCCTTTGAGATTCATTTTTTACATTTATAATCAGAACTACAGTGGCTAAAGATAAGAATGAAGTATTGTATGGGCTTCCCTGGTGGCGCAGTGGTTGAGAGTCCGCCTGCCGATGCAGGGGACGCGGGTTCGTGCCCCGGTCCGGGAGGATCCCACATGCCGCGGAGCGGCTGGGCCCGTGAGCCATGGCTGCTGAGCCTGCGCGTCCGGAGCCTGTGCTCCGCAACGGGAGAGGCCACAGCAGTGAGAGGCCCGCGTACCGCAAAAAAAAAATAAATAAATAAAATAAATAAAAAAGAATGAAGTATTGTAAAGATAGGTAATTTTGTTATTTAAGAAAAACAGTGTAGATAGTACTAATAAAGTCCCTCCTTTTTTATCATAAGCTTTTTTTTTAAAGAAAATTTTTCTAACCAGATATTTCCTGAGCTTTTTATTTAACAAACAATTATTGCATAACTATCGTTTGCCAGGCATTGTGATTGAGGGACACAAAAGTACTAGGGATATGAAGATGAATAAAATATAACCCATGCCTTCACAGACAATTCTTTAATTAGGGAGACAGGTTCATATATAATTATTTTAAGAATGTACAAGGCAAAGGATTAATCGCCAAAATTTACAAGCAGCTCATGCAACTCAATATCAAAAAAACAAACAACCCAATCCAAAAATGGGCCGAAGACCTAAATAGACATTTCTCCAAAGAAGATATACAGACTTCCAACAAACACATGAAAGAATGCTCAACGTCACTAATCATTAGAGAAATGCAGGTCAAAACTACAATGAGGCATCACCTCACACCAGTCAGAATGGCCATCATCAAAATATCTAGAAACAATAAATGCTGGAGAGGGTGTGGAGAAAAGGGGACCCTCTTGCACTGTTGGTGGGAATGTGAATTGATGCAGCCACTATGGAGAACAGTATGGAGGTTCCTTAAGAAACTAAAAATGAAACTACCATATGACCCAGCAATCCCACTACTGGGCATATACCCTGAGAAAACCATAATTCAAAAAGAGTCATGTACCACAGTGTTCATTGCCGCACTATTTACAATAGCCAGGACATGGAAGCAACCTAAGTGTCCACTGACAGATGAATGGATAAAGAAGATGTGGCACATATATACAATGGAATATTACTCAGCCATAAAAAGGAACGAAATTGAGTTATTTGTAGTGAGGTGGATGGACCTAGAGTCTGTCATACAGAGTGAAGTAAGCCAGAAAGAGAAAAATAAATACCGTATGTTAGCACATGTATATGGAATCTAAAAAAAAAAAAAAAGGTTCTGAAGAACCGAGGGGCAGGACAGGAATAAATATGCAGATGTAGAGAACGGACTTGAGGACAGGGGGAGGGGGAAGGGGAAGCTGGGACGTAGTGAGAGAGTGGCATGGACATATATACACTACCAAACGTAAAATAGATAGCTAGTGGGAAGCAGCCGCATAGCACAGGGAGATCAGCTCAGTGCTTTGTGACCACCTAGAGGGGTGGGATAGGGAGGGTGGGAGGGAGATGCAAGAGGGAAGAGATATGGGGATATATGTATATGTATAGCTGATTCACTTTGTTATAAAGCAGAAACTAATACACCATTGTAAAGCGATTATACTCCAATAAAGATGTTTTTTAAAAAAATGTACAAGGTGGGTAGACAATCACAAAAGAGGAAAAGTCAAATTCTAGCTTCAGTATGTTAGGTGCACATAAATGTGTCACCGAGAAACATTTTAAAATAGAAAATATGCAGTATTTTTCACCATATAACATTGTTTCTATAGAAAATCAGAGTCAGAATAATTATTCCTAATGAAATACTTTTCTAGGAATGTAATTCGCCATGAATAAGAAGCCTTCATGTTACTAGTGAATATGAAGTGTTCCTGTGCTGTATCCTATTCCTTATTAAAAGTAAAATAAAATATACATTCCACTCTCTTCAATTTCTGGAAGCCCGATTAACCTCAATGCTTTGATCAACATTACTCTAGTAATCACATATCTTCTCCTACCATTACCCAAAAATCAATGGGCATGAAATGATAAATAAGTAAAAAAATCTGAGTTGCTGCAGCCAGGGAAATATATTTATTAGTATTACAAATGAAATATAATCTTGGCCTCGCATCTGCACAGTTCAAGGTCTAATTCCGATGCAGCATTCTGGCCAGTAAGGTTCTGGGAAGTCCCTCACTTTGCACAACAACCTTGGCTTTCACTAGATATACTTAGAGGGGAGGGGAGTCCCCAGGGACTCGCTTTCCCACCTCTCCAAAAAGAAAAGTGAGCTGGGGTCTGAGTATAGGGAACTAAGATAAAGTAGTGACGCTGGTTCTCTGCTATTGAGCCAACACTGTCAAAGTGGACAAATGCAATTACAGGTTGGTAGCCATCTGAAACAGCAGAAGTGTATACAGGTCCAATAAAAGCCTCCTTGAATTAGACCACAGACAGAATGAGTTTACAATTAAAACCAAGGTCACAGTGCAAGTCACTGTGAGTCACTGTTGATAAAAACAACAAACAGATCTCCAAGGTCTGCAGAAGGGCCATTATGTAATATAAATAAATAAAAGAAACAATCACAAAGATGAGGACACAAGAGACTACCCAGAATAAAAAGCAGATTGGGAAAAATCGTGGGGAGCAGGGGGGACTTCTAGATATATTTTTTGAAATTATTTTTCTATCCCTTGTCTTGAGTGTTTGGTTCATTTCCCTTTATGGTGCACATTTAAAGAACCAATATTCTTTGGTTTAAAAGCAAAGATTTTTTTAAAACTATTACTATTGAGTTATAGGATGCAATAAAGAAGGAGATTTTTTTAAGATGTAAAGATACAGCTATGACTTTGCAAAGCATGTGGATACAGCAAAGAGATCCATGGGATTTGGTGTTTTGAGCAAATGTAGAAGTAGAGGGCATGACTGGACATGAAAGGGCCAGAAGCAGAATCTAGTCTTCCAGAACCATCAGCTAAAAGGAAGAGCAGAAGAGCAATGGGGAACTCACAATTCAGAACCAGACTGAAGACCTTTTTTCAGCTACACAGATTAGAGGTAGTCACCAACTACTTAGTGATTCCAAATTAGAAACTAATATAGAAATATACTGCATACCATTTGTAAAAAGATGTATATTCTTCCAGCTGGTAGCACAGGGTAAGACACAGACTCAAAGCATGAGAGGGACTTGGTACAAGGGAGCTTTTCCATTGCTGAGATGAAGGAAACCCTTTGAAAGTTCTTTGGAGTGGAGAGAGGTTTTAAATTAAAACATGAAAATCTAATGAACATTAGAAAATCTTTTAATATAATTCACCAAATTAAGAGATTAATAGAAGATTATCTCAACTATCTCAATGAATTTTTTTAAAAATTGCTAAAAGTCACTACACATTTATGATTATTTTTTATAAAACTTTAATAAACTCAAAAATAAGCAGCATATTGTTTATGGGTATATTTATACATGGTAAAAATATTTTTAGAAAGGCATAATCAACCTGAAAAATAAGACTGAGGCTAGCTTGAAGAATGAGAAAGGTTGGCACATGATGTACAGGGAACTTCAGATAGATTGTGTTTATTTTATATTTAAGTTCCGTGGTAGCTACACGGTATTTGTTTCATGATCATTCTTTATACTTTTTGTTGGTAAGAGATGTATCACGAAGAATAAACAAACATATAAATAATTTTAAAATCAATAAAAAGCAGAACTTCAATAAAGACTAATATGTAAGATCACTTACAAAGATAGCAGATAAAAGTCTTCAAAAAAAAATTTTTAAGCTACAAACCACATTAAAGGATTTTACTCTTGCTAGGAGTCCCATGAACTGGGTTTAAAGGTAGCTCACTCCTCCTGCATGCTGTCTGAAAGCCCATCCACGGATGTCCCTTATCTGACTAGAGTACAGCTAATGATGAAATTGGAATCCGTGACAAAGATGCAGTAGGAAGACCATTGTTTCTCAGCTCCGAGGACCCCAAGATCCCCAGGGTGTCTAGCCTTTGGATGACAAACCTTAGAATGGCTACTGATAACTAAGCCCTGACTTTGTGCCTGCTGCTTTACATATATAATTTCTAATCTTGACAGTGATCTTGGAAAGTACATAGTTTAATCCCCTTTCTACAGATGTAGAAACTGAAACTCATGTAAGTTAAATAATACCCCCAAGGTCACACAGATGATGAATTACAGGGTCAGAACTTTAATCCAGATGTAACTGAATCCAGAACCTGTGTACTTCCTACTAACCCTTCCATCGCATTCATATAGTCAACACACAATTCTTGACAACATTGAAAAATTAATATCTGTAGACAGATAACCAGCAATAAATAAAAAGAGAGTGGGTCTGGGTTAAAATCATGTTTTTTTAGAAGTCACACAGCTTGCTTTTACTGTTAATCAATCTAGATTAGATTTTAAATTGGCTTTCAACAAGACTGAACTAAGTCACTTTAGAGGTTTACTTCCTTTTCTATTCTCCCTGAAGAGCCCAACTTGGACCTGACATACTAATCAGCTTCTGAGCATTTACAGAATAAATTTTAAATATCAGAGGTTTGACAGCCTTTCTCACGAACTTCTGGTACTAAAGAATCTTCTACATACAGAGCCACCAAGGTGAAAGCAAGAGACAATTGGCTGTCCCCCCTCTGGTTGACCATCCTCTCCCCTAAAGGTACCCCTACTCTCTCCTCTTTGAGTAAACGTCTATTTAGTGACACAGCAAGCATCAGTTTGTATCAAATGTCTTCAGAAATTTTCAAGGCAGACCTAAAATTTAGCTGAATTTAGCACAGTTTCCTTCTTGTAATTTTAAATGCTACTGTATAAGCATGACTGGGTAGGGAGAACCAAGAGTCCAGGAAATAGAAATGAATTGCCTCCAGCTGATAGGCAATAACACTGCATGATTTAAAGGAAAATGTCAGAGGTTAACTGGTGTCAACGACTTGCTAGATCTCCCAATAGTCAGCCACCAAGAGGGCTGTCAGTATTGCTAAGAGCTAAAAATCAGTCCAACTGATGGGCAGCTTGAAAGGTCAAGTTTGGCAAAAGCAGTACGTAATCCTTTCTGCACTTATCCCGATACTTCCAGTTCATAATAAATATCGTTTTGAAGTCTTAATGTAATAAGGCTATATACAATCAGAAAAGTACGGCTCCTTTTTTAAAATTTAAATATATATATACATACATACAGAGCTACTCTCCATCAGGAAAAATAAATTCTCCTCTAATGCAAACATGTTAAGTAGTACAGTTTTTTAGATCTTTAAACCATGTTGACTTATTCAAAGATTTTAACAGTTTTGCTTTCGTTCAATAAATAAAAGTGAATTTGACTGCTCAAGCCATTAATGGTAATGATGGGTCTTATTAGCAACCAGCATTTTGCAGCTATTCTTAGGACAAATTTAGCTAAACTCAGCATGTCAAATTAGAACAAAGAATTTGATATATGTTCTCCCTCTCCTCACAATATAATGATTTCTCCACTGTTCTTTACTTTATTAAAAGGGTGATTGCAGAAAATCAGAAACGTTCTTAGGGGTTATCCTTCCCTTTAAAAAGAGCACCCAGCTATAATGCCTTGGAAAAATGTCAGAAGTTTATTTCACATAGATCAATTTTACATCTCAAAAGACCTTGAAAGAAGAGTAGAAAATGTATATGCACACACAACATTATTTTATTATTGCTTAATGACTCAGATAGCAATTATAACAGTCATAAACATTTCTTGCACCAGTATTAGCAGCCATCTGGTCAAAGCCTTACTTCACACACTAAATACAACATGGATGTCTTAGCTCAAGTCTTACCTGAAAACCAGACAGGGTTGGTATGCAAGTGTATTACTTCATAAATGATGCCAGGGGGAGGAGTGAAGGACCAGGAAGGAGAGATGGTTAATTTCATGTGTCAACTTGCCTGAGCCATGGGATGCCCAGATATCTGGTCAAACGTTATGCTGGGTGTTTCTGTGAGGGTGATTTTGGATGAGATTAATATTTAAATCAGTAGACTGAATAAAGCAGATTGCTTTCCTTAATGTGAGTGGGCCTTATCCACTCAGTTGAAGGCCTGAATAAACAAGAAGTCTGACCCTCCCTCAAGTACAAGAGAATTCCTCCTTGAGTGCCCTCAAACTGGGATATCAGCTCTTTCCTACCTTTGAACTTACACTGGAACATTGGCTTTTCCTGGGTCATGAGCCTACAGACTCACCCTGTAGAATTATGTGAGTCAATTCCTTATAATAAATTTATATACATACATGCACACACATGTATATTATACACACACACACACACACCCCTTACCAGTTCTGTTTCTCTGGAGAACCTGACTGATAAACAGGGTAAAAGAGAGAAGGGAGACAAGTCTGTATAATGATGTGTTATTATATTATAAACCAATGTGGACAACAGGTGATCAACCCATCGTGGAACTGTAGGATGCATCTCAGAACTGTCCACCAGCAGTTCTGAGTTGCTCACTGTGAGTGTCAGGTGTGCTCCCATAGGCATCCCTGAGTCAGAGAAGCTCCAGGGCAGGAAACAAAAGACCAGCATACACACTCGAGTTAGCATGCTGTCAGCATAAAGATGCTCAAATCAATGAAATTGAAAACAAGAAATCAATAGAGAAAATCAGCAAAACCAAAAGCTGATGCTTTGAAGAGATCAATAAAATCAATAAGCCTCTAGCCAGGAAAACTTTTTAAAAAGGGGGAAAAAAAGGACACAAATCACAAATCTAATATCAGAAATTAAAGAAGGGACATTAGTACCATTCCCACTGACACTGAAAGGACAATCAATGAATAAATACTGTGAACAACTCTACGCCAACAAATTTGATAATCTAGATGAAATGGACCAATTCCAAAGAGATATTTGTTGATGCATGAGAGACTAATCAGTTTGAAAATTTTAACTGACGTGACTGGTCCACAGACTATACTGTTGAGGAAAAATCGTTTGAAGAGATGAACACGACTGCTGTGTGCCTGGTTCCTGTGTCCTACTCTGATGGCTTTTCTCACCACTCGACCTCCTGGGCTCCAGCTGCACGTTCTTCAATAAGCCACATGCTCTCCCGCCTCATATCTGCAACAAGGTACCACATCTCCTGATGTGCATCATGACCTCTGCACCCCAGCACCTGACTAATTTCCACGTTATTTCAGTGCTAAAATTCAATGAAGAAGTTTGTTTTCTTGGTTTGCTTATTCACAGTGACAAGTAGTGGAGCTGATGGAAAGAATACAGGTTTTGAGGTGGCCAGAGGTGGGAACAGAGACCTAAAAACTAGAGAAAACATTCGGTTATTGTCCTGGTAGAGATGATGTAAGGTAAGCACATTAATGCAATGCCCAGCACATATTAGAGTAATAATAATAATTTGCATCAAATTTCCTACTGTATGTTACTTGTTACCACTGTGTAAATGGGTATGTCTGTGTTCATCAGCATAACCTCCTCACTTGAGAGTCAGTATCTCTTTCTACAGTAGAATCAGAACTCTCTCACACCTACTAAAGACTAAAATGCCAATGAAGTAGCCTTGGCATTGATACATTTCATCATTTCTGATGTGCTAACACAAAATTATTATTGCCATCTTCCTCGGGCTATCACCTCATAAAATTTTTTTTAAATGTTCTCTCTACTGATTGCTGTTTGCCATTCTATCTCCAAAACATTTTTTCTAAAGATATTATTTCCTCTATAGTATATTCTCTATCAGTAGTTATTTACTTGTTCATACTTTTCATTTAACAATTTTAACTGAATACTTACTTTGAAGCTTTCATTGTATATAGTGAGAAAAGAGAGAACAAAGTTTGGTTTCTCTGCTTTCTAGGAGTTTATTTCTTACACGAACAGCAGAGAAGCAAAAGGCAATTTTGATCATATGCTAAGTATTATTAAAGGTTTAAAACAGAGAGTATAGGAACTTAGGAAACAACCACCTGACTCAGTCTTATAATGTCAGAATAGATTCCACACAGGAACTGAAACTTGATGGGATGCTTGGAGGTCAAGTGGAAATTAGTCAGGCACAGGGGAGTAGAGAATGTCAGGCACATCAGGGTATGTGGTACTGTGTGGCAGACCCAAGGGTGAGAGGAGAGATCAGGGTAGGACACAGGAACTAGGCACACAGCAGTCATGTTCATTTCTCCAAACGCTTTTCTCTAAACAGTATAGTCTACGGACCAGTCATTTCAGTTAAATTTTTCAAGCCAACTGGAGTCATTTATGCATTTGGAAGCTATTCCATTCCCTACACTGCACTAGTCCCCAAAAATACAATGGAGAATAAGCCAAGGTCTCTGCCTTCAAGTTTACATTCCAATGAAGGAGATAGGAAATAAGCAAGTCAATAAATAAATGCATTTAGTAAAATGTTTACTATTGTCATAAAGGAAATAAATTAGGCACTGTGATAGAGACAATAAGGGTGGATTAAGAAGGCCTTTTTAGAGAGAGGGTTCAGAGGAAGTTTCCCTCAGTAGAGAACATTTAAGCTAAATCCTAAGTAGTGAGGAGCCAGTCGTGTAAACAGCCAGGGAAAGAGCCCATAGGCAATGGAAAAAGCTGTGCTATGTTGAAGACCCGTGTGTGTTCCTGGAACCAAAGTATGGCCAGGGTGATGGAGTATGGGGTGCAAGAGAGAGAGTGGCATGAAAGGAGGGTGAGCAGAGAAGTGGAGTCAAATCATTCACCACCTTGAGAGCCAGTCTGGAGTTTATTCCAAGGGTGAAGGGAAGCATCAAAAGGGTTTGAAGCAAAGAAGTGGAATGCTCTGGTTTATATCTTAATAACTTCTTCCTGAGAAATTATTGAATGCTGATGCTTGAATGTGTATGCCTATTATTGATTACTCAACAAATATTGTTGAATAAGTGAATGAACAGTTTATCTGTTCCTCATTCTATAAACTGAAACTTTCCACTAACTGCTACAGTTTTTTAAGAAGCTATAGGGGGATGTGCTTCAACAAAACAAGGGTAAACCAGGACACCGTGAAAGGGAATAATTGGGTATTATCTGGCCAGCAGATCAAGACTTTTGAAAACATTTATTTTTTTTTACAGTGTTGAGCAGATTATTTATTTTTTTATTAATTTTTATTGGAGTATAGCTGCTTTACAATGTTATGTTAATTTCTACTGTACAGCAAAGTGAATCAGCTATACGTATATGTATATATACCCTCTTTTTTGGATTTCCTTCCCATTTAGGTCAACAAGGAGTACTGAATAGAGTTCCCTGTGCTATACAGTAGGTTCTCATTACTGATCTATTTTATACATAAGTATCAACAGTATATACATGTCAATCCCAATCTCCCAATTCATCCCACCCCCCTTTTCCCCCTTGGAATCCATATGTTTGTTCTCTACATCTGCGTCTATATTTCTGCTTTGCCAATAAGATCATCTATAACATTATTCTAGAGTCCACATATATGTGTTAATATACGATATTTGTTTTTCTCTTTCTGACTTACTTCACTCTGTATGACAGTCTCTAGGTCCATCCACATCTCTACAAATGACTCAATTACTTTCCTTTTTATGGCAGAGTAATATTCCATTGTATGTATGTACCACTTCTTCTTTATCCATTCCTCTGTTGATGGACATTTAAATTGCTTCCATGTCCTGGTTATTGTAAATAGTGCCGCTATGAACACTGGGGTGCACGTGTCTTTTTAAATTATGGTTCTTCTCAGGGTATACGCCCTGTAGTGGGATTGCTGGGTCATATGGTAGTTCTATTTTTAGTTTCTTAAGGAACTTCCATAGTGTTCTCCATAGTGGCTGTAGCAATTTACATACCCACCAACAGTGCAAGAGGGTTCCCTTTTCTCCATACCCTCTCCAGCATTTGTTGTTTGTAGATTTTTTGATGATGGCCATTCTGACTGGTGTGAGGTGATACCTCATTGTAGTACTGATATGCATTTCTCCAATAATTAGTGATGTTGAGAATCTTTTCATGTGTTTGTTGGCCATCTGTATGTCTTTTTTGGAGAAATGTCTATTTAGGTCTTCTTCCCATTTCTTGATTGGGTTGTTTTGTTGATATTGAGCTGCAAAAGCTATTTGTAAATTTTGAGATTAATCCTTTGTCAGTTGTTTCATTTGCAAATATTTTCTCCCATTCTGAAGGTTGTCTTTTTGCCTTGTTTATGGTTTCTTTTGCTGTGCAAATTTCATTAGGTCCAATTTGTTTATTTTTGTTTTTATTTTCATTACTCTAGGAGGTGGGTCAAAAAAGATCTTGCTCTGGTTTATGTCAAAGAGTGTTCTGTCTATGTTTTCCTCAAAGATTTTTATAGTGTCTGGCCTTATATTTGGGTCTTTAATCCATTTTGAGTTTATTTTTGTGTATGCTGTTAGAGAGTGTTCTAATTTCATTCTTTTACATGTAGCTGTCCAGTTTTCCCAGCACCACTTATTGAAGAGACTGTCTTTTCTCCATTGTATATTCTTGCCTCCTTTGTCATAGATTAGGTGACCATATGTGCATGGGTTTATCTCTGGGCTTTCTATCCTGTTCCATTGATCTAGATGTCTGGTTTTGTGCCAGTACCATACTGTCTTCATTACTGTAGCTTTGTAGTATAGTCTGAAGTCAGGGAACCTGATTCCTCCTGCTCCATTTTTCTTTCTTAAGATTGCTTTGGCTATTTACACAAATTGTAAAATTTTTTGTTCTAGTACTGTGAAAAATGCTATTGGTAATTTGATAGGGATTGCATTGAATCTGTAGATTGCTTTGGGTAGTATAGTTATTTTCACAATATTGATTCTTCCAATCCAAGAACATGGTATATCTCTCCATCTGTTTGTGTTTTCTTTGATTTTTATCAGTATCTTATAGTTTTCTGAATACAGGTCTTTTGCCTCCTTTGGTAGGTTTATCCCTAGGTATTTTATTCTTTTTGGTGCATTGGTAAATGGGAGTGTTTCCTTAACTTCTCTTTCTGATCTTTCATTGTTAGTGTATAGGAATGCAAGGGATTTCTTCGTATTAATTTTGTATCCTGCAACTTTACCAAATTCATTGATTAGCTCTAGTAGTTTTCTGGTGGCATCTTAAAGATTTTCTATGTATAGTATCATGTCATCTGCAAACAGTGACAGTTTTACTTCTTCTTTTCCAATTTGGATTCTTTTTGTTTCTTTTTCTTCTCTGATTGCCATAGCTAGAACTTCCAAAACTATGTTGAATAATAGTGGCTAGAGTGGACACCCTTGTCTTGTTCCTGATCTTAGAGGAAATGCTTTCTGTTTATCACCTTTGAGAATAATGTTTGCTGTGGGTTTGTCATATATGGCCTTTACTATGTTGAGGTAGGTTCCTTTGAGGCAAGAAGATAGCTGGCTCCAGAAGGGAGCCTTTCAAGAAAGAAATGCAACTGATCATTATGTTTAACTATATCAGCTTTGTTGAACATTTAGAAAACATATTAATAATAGAGAACACTGAAACATATCCCAATGAAAAATTCAAATATTAAAATTAACTCTAAGGAAGAAAGGAAAAGAAAATAGAATATCACAGGAAACCAGTTGGCTCAACATAAAACTGACTCAGGTATAATTTAAAAACTGGCTACTAATTCAAACATATATTGTGCTTGCTTCTTGGAAGCAAGACTAGGATTTGGAAGAGCTGAGGCAAGGGCTTCATGTGTCTTATTACGATGTGACATTTTGGAAAGCATATTCATGTATTACTTTTCCATGTCAAGTCTCTGACTTTCCTGTCTTGCTCCTCCTTATTTATTGCCTCCACACTGTAGCTCCAAACCTCCGCACTCTAGCTCCACACTTCCCTTGGCTCCTGTGTCCCTCTGCCAGGCCCAGTTCTAGAAGTGATGCTGTAGAAAACCTGATCAAGATTTTTACCTATTTATACAACTTTGGGTCCCAAGCTATCCAAACTGGTTCTAAATTCACTTTACCTATTCACAGGAGTGTCTCATGTCTGCGGCCTCTCTTGATAATTGATATATCCTATAGACCTATGAGTATTACTCTTTATTCATTTTTCTCCCCTGAAGACTGAAAGTTCCATGTAAGGATACTGAAGTACCTTTACGGAATTTCTCCCTTTGACCTGAAAGAAATATCTTTAAATCTGAAAGAAGTTTCCATAAACAGAGAGGAAATGTATCCATTATTACTGCTCCATGTTCACTATTTTGTCCTGTTATGCCCCCAGTTGCAATTATTCATATAATCTCCTTTGTTTCCAATCCATTTTAGCCCTATTAAAGAAAAAAGTTTATGCAAAAACTTAATTATCTTTTAATTTGAGGATTTTATAAGTTAATTTGGCATTTATGGTTTCCTAAATAAAGTCAAAAATTCCCACAGTCACATGTAGCTATAGGCCACCTTACAGAGGCCATTCATAAATTATGTGTAGTATCTAATATTTGAACATATAGCCAATAATTTCATTTGTAAAATTAAAGTTATGGCTTTTAAGTGCATTTCCAGAATTCTAATTAACACCAGCTAATGAAATGAGCACTGGGGCCAAGGACACCATTAGAGAAAACTAATGAAAGGTCAACAGAATGTAATTATTTTCCAAAACAGAACTTGAAGTAACCACTGCTATTTTTAAAGCATATGATCATGGGATATTGTATATAGATTTGATGACTCCTTCAACTTTAAAAAGCGCTACTGAATGAAAGCTTCCTGAGGGTGGGGATTTTTACTATATTTGTCAGTACTCTATCCCCTGTGCTTTGAACACTGCCTGGCACTTAGTAGATGCTTAATTATTCTTTTGAGTTCGTGAATAAAAAGTTGATGTATCATATTCTACTAATTGGCATTTTATAATAAGACCAATTGCACTTTTGTTCTATAGCACAAAAATTTATTATCAGCATTATAACTCTGGAGTTTCACCAGACCCTAAAGTGCCTTCTGAATGATCAGAGGTACCACAGCATTCACGTTATACTGCAATTTAATAATCAACTGCATTTTATTGCATTCTGATCCTATGATCATTGAGCAGGCCTCAAACCTGACAGAATAGTAGTGAGGTTTTTGTAGACATTTTTCTTCCCATTGCTTAAAAGAGGTCACAAACTTGTGTCCCTCAAGCTACATTTAGTTTGCAGATATACTTTATTTGGTCTTCACAGCACTGGTGTGTGTGTATGTATATATACATACACACACATATATATTCTTTAAAAAATTGAAATGGTTGTCAAAGTTTACAAATCAGGTCACTTCATATCAAATTTTAGATTTGTGGAATCTCTTGAAAAAAAAGCATAATATCTGACAACACTGTGCCCAAATTTCCACATGGAATCAATACGCAGAAGCTGAGTAACACCACTGTCTTTAAACAGTGGGTGCATTCTGTGTTGCCATACGTCCTACCATTCTCTTTTATCCTCCCAATCAGATCTGTTCATTATGGTGCTCAGACTGTTCATTCTTAGAGAATAATTAAGAAGGACATGAAATACTTTACTTTGTGCTCTTCACTCTTTAATATTATCTACAGGAATTCAAGTTTGTAAGTCCTGGCCTAAAGGATAGAGTACAATTGCTTTAGCGTGGCAGACCCAGCCCTTCATATTCTGACGCAGAGGAACGTGTTCATCCTTGTCTTCCCCCACGACTCTCTATTCAGTTTATTCTAAACAAAGCTCATTTCCTCAATGGACCATAACCATTTATTCTTGCCTGTATTTGTAGGATCTATACTTGGCGCATTATCTTTCTAGTGGAATTCTGCTAATTTTTTCAAATGTCATCCCCTCTCCTCCAGGACGCAACAAGTATTTGTTAAATGCATATATGCCAAGCACTTTAATAGGTTCTATGGGATACACAAGTAAACAAGGGACACAAACCCTACCATAACAGAGATTAACAAGGAATTCACCCTTGTTAATAATTATAAAAGAATAATTACAGTAAAATGTGCTCTTGTCTGCTTTCCTGGCCACAGACGGTTTGCTCAGGAAGGGGTGGGGAGTGCCCAAAACAACCTAAAAGTTTTTCAATTCGAAAGAAATTTCACATACTGTGTATTTGGAAAGATCTCTCATAAATGCTCTCCTCCAAAAAAGGTGCACTAAAACATGGAAACAAATTGAAATTCAGATGAGAAGGTAAATGGCAGGAGAATAAAATAATCTTGAAATAACAGCTTAAAGGGTGGCAGAAGAAGATTGAAAATTGTCACTGCAGTCACCTGTCAATGTCTCATCATCTGTAGTTTAGAATGTGAAAGTGATAAGGAAAAAATAAAGAGTAAACATTGCAGAATGCAATAAGGAAGAAAATCTCAGCCGGCAGGTTTTTACAGATCCTGTCATAGAACAGACATTGCTTTTCATAATTCTGGACAGTCAGGAAAATGAAGGAAGCAGATGTCAGTAACCTAACCTGGCCTTGGCTAGTCAAGGAACTGAGAATCATACCCTGTACTCTCGCTCACATTCTGAAATCTCCTCTATTCATTTTGCTGACAGCAATCATATCCTAATACACCCTCCCCCATCCGGGTTGCCAGAAACCAAGAGAGGAACATGGATTTATGATTTTAAACTTCTGATGACACCTTCAAACCAATGCCTTATTCTTCCTAAGAGTCTTCCCAATCCTAAAATTTTCAATGTCACTTATAAGTCAAAAATCTGCAGGCACAGAATTTTAAATTCTGCAATGGAGATGCAATTGACATTTCCTACAACTTCCTAGTGTGTCTTTCTTCACATTTTCACAGATGAGGAAACCAAGGCTCAATGATTTAACTTCAGTTTGAAAACCCAATATATATGGCACTTTGTTTTCTAAAGAGAAAACGATAGAACAACATTTGTTGAGGTAAACTGAACTGTACATATGTAACACAGTTTGAAATAAAAATCATTACAATAGCATTTGTTTAACAAGAACTTATCAATAACCACATTAAGACACTAGAAGTTTCCACTGCTTAAAGAATTGGAATTTGAAAATGAAGGTGGAAGTAGGGAGGGTGTGGGGAACAAAGAAACTCAGCATATGGGGGTTTGTAGAGTTGAAAGATTATGAAGAAATCAGTGAATAAAACATATTTTTAGGGGCTTCCCTCGTGGCACAGTGGTTAAGAATCCGCCAGCTAATACAGGGGACATGGGTTCGAGCCCTGGTCTGGGAAGATCCCACATGCCGAAGAGCAACTAAGTCCGTGCACCACAACTCCTGAGCCTGCGCTCTAGAGCCTGTGAGCCACAACTACCAAGCCCGCGTGCCACAACTACTGAAGTCCGCATGCCTAGACCCCCTGCTCCACAACAGGAGAAGCCACCGCAATGAGAAGCCCGCGCACCACAACGAAGAGTAGCCCCCACTTGCCACAACTAGAGAAAGCCCGTGCGCAGCAACGAAGACCCATCACAGCCAAAAATAAATAAATTAAATAAATTAAATTTAAATATATATATTAATTATGTTGACCGTAATGTGCTCTGCCCAGAGACTGAGATATATATGTATATATATGCATATATGTGAATGTTTATATATTTAAGGGCTTATACAGATATAGACATATAATTTTAAGAGATAGGATTATAAAAAGAACTTCTAGAATACTGTCTTAATGAAAAAATTTCCACAAAAACTGAACATTGTAAAGAAGGTCGTGGTCAGTGGTTGCCTAAATTAAACATACATAGATCCTGAAGACAATACATTTGCAGATCTGCATGCTAGTTTTACCTGCTTTTCCACTGTAATCATGACAGGAAAAAATGACAGAGCTGAAGGCCAACACTGCTCACCCTAGACCATTAGGGGACTTGACTTAAACTGAACTGATCAGAACCAGACTACGCTCTGCTGAACGGAACTGAAGGAAGTGATCTGAATCAACACCGCCAGCAATTAAGCAATGCTTTTAAACTCTGAACTTATGAGAAAATGATGACAGATTTTTAACAACATGAAAAAAATGAGGAGAGCCATGGTTACAACAACCAATGAGAGAGAACACAGTGCGTTAGGCTTTTACTGTGAGTTCAGCTCATCATTCTGGCTGGTAATTTTCACAGTGGAGATGGAGATGGAGATGCAAGCAGTGCCCAGGGAAGGGCAGTTTTTGTGATGCTAGAACATATCTTAGGACCCAACTTTTAAATAAAGACCTTGTCGTAACATATCAATGTTTACTCTATACTTGTCCCTTTCTCCTAAGATAAATTTTAGAAAAATAAAACTATATTACAGTTATCAGTTCACCTATCCAACTTACCAACTAAACGAGAGCTCAACAATGGAAGAATCGATGCCTTATTCATTTTGTAACTACAATTTCCAACACAGTGTACATCACAGGTATGTAGGTATGAAATAAATTTTTACTGACTCACCTCATAAAATTATTATGTACAACATGCACCTAAGTGAGAGAATCTAAATATTTGAAGCTTTCCAGTTTGCTAGCTTCTGACTGATGAAAATTTTACTAGTCACAAATGTCCCTAGAGCTTGTGGGCAAGAACCAATAAACTAATGTGCTTTCTATACTATGAAGCATAAATTGAAAATAAAATATTAAACCCTAGTCTATCCCATAAATATGCATTTATGAAATATTTGAAAGGTAAATTATGCAAATGTGTGTTTAAGGAATTTAGACATCATGGATCATTGACCTGCTGGGCCTCAACAACTTCCTCAAAACCATTAGCATCTATTATGTAAATTCACATTTACAGAGCTAATAAAATGCACATTAGTCATCCAACAGCAGGATTACTTATCTGAGGTGGTCTCATGTTTACAGGTCCAGATTTATTTTTCTTTTAAGAAAAATAGCCACAATATATTAATTTGAGAGCTGAAACTTGAATATAAACAGGGAGTTTTTGCCTCTTTCATTTTTAATACCTTTAGACTTTTCAATTTGGCTGACACAATTCAGAGTAATTGATGGGTTTTCTTATAATGCAAACAACCAAAGTCAGAATATGTAATATAATTATATGGCTACTGAAATATGCATGACTTTCCATTGTTTTTAATACATAGAACTTTTTGCTTTAAGATGAACTGGAAGTTATGTAGCAAAAGAGTTTGTAAAAACAAATGGAAATGATGTAAAAACAATCCTACTGTTACAAATCAACTACAAATTCAGTGGCATATTCAATGCATATGAATAATGTCATCTCAAAATAGTGTATTATTGCAAAAGAAATTTAGCAGTGGCATAATGTTTTTAAGAAATAGTTTTCATTCTGTTAACATCTTATTGAGCTTTTTGATTATTATTTATTTAATCAGGAAGTTTTATTCATTAAAAATTTAGATTATATTATAAGTTTGTAAACTGTATCAGAACTACCAAAGATAGGAGAGGGCTTTTTGCAGATTTTTCAATTTGAAAATTATTGGACTCATAAGTATAGTATATGAAATCCCTATAATAAGTGAAATGAGATACTCTGCAATATTTTCTTTGGAATATTAGATTTAACTTAGTAACCTAAAAAACACTCTCTGGTTTTCTGATTCAACCATCTCACCTTCCTCCTAACATCCATGAAATTAAACCAATAACTCAAAGTAATGTGGCTTTAATAGTGGACAATGGGCCTTGTTAGGACAGTGATAAAGATACATACGACTGGAGACACCCACAGAACCCCTCGATTTACAAACATGAGCAATGGCTATTCACAGACTAGACCTCCCTGAAAGGACTAATTCACAAAACTACATAAATATTTTAGACAATCATTTATTATTAGAATCTCTTTGATACCCAACAAGTTTAACATGAATTTTAAGCAACTTTCAGTGATGAAATACTTTTCCATGGTTCTTTTGATGCCATTTCTAACTTTATCCTCAGTGTCTAGCCTTATTATACAGTTAATAGATACTCAGAAATACTTATTTAATACATAAGTCCCAGGTTGATAGGTCACTTTAACTGAAGGGAGTAGCCAAATATATATTTTTTCATTCAGGCAAAACAATTGGTCCAAAAGTTTGATGCAACTTATTTTAGACTGCTTTTATTTGGGTGGAGGGGCATTAAATATAACACTATACTTAGCAGCTGAAATTCCAAACTACTGAACAAGTCAATCCAAATTATTTAATCAAAAAGAAATATCTTACTTACCAAACTATGTCCTGGGCAATATATACAGTAGATAGAAATATGCTATTTAGACCTTCTAAAAGCAATGAATGAAATAAAAAGTTTGTTTTATACAAATCTGTCAGTTATCCTAACTTGAGAGTAAACACATTGAGAGTCAGACTGTGTCTTACTTCTGCCCACAGCACCTTGCAGATGGTATGCTTCACCAAAGTTTGTTGGGCTAAGTGAGAGAAAGAAGATTCTATAAAACTTCTTCTCAGAGCCTGATTAATTGCACTAATTTTTTTAGTAAATTTAGATTTTTAGCCCTTAAATCAAAGATAAAATTCAGAAAACCATATACCTCCATTTATAAAATACAGAATAATCTCACAAACACATGTACACACACAAAATATGCTATTCTTGGTGTTTCACTAGTAAAATGAGATGTGTCTATTTTCAAAACGGATTAAATAGCTTTGGAAATGCCACTTAGCTTATATGATAAAATAGGTTTGTTCCATACGATCTTCTAAATGCACATCTACTGAAACATCATCCACATGTTTATGTCAAAACTCTTGTGCATCAGGGACTCTAAGATGTGAGAACTATTACTATTCCTATGTTCCTTCTTTGGTAACCCTCCCAGTTTTCAGAATTTGTTATAATAACAAAATAGCATCTGAGAGCAACAATGTGTAATCTATCTATCTTTACTGTGATTATCGGTAAGAACAAAACCCTCAATACCTCACCAGGAAAATGGTCAAAAATACATCTGAAATATTATTATTGTAAAAATGGAAGCAAGAGAATTCCTATATCAAAGTAGAGAAAATTAGATCAGAATTTTCTTTTCAGTGTGACATTTTCAAAATTTTTAAATTTAATGATCAAAACTAAACATTATCTCCCTAGTTTTTCTCATTTTCCACGCCCTTCCTCTTCTCCAAGCTCACAAAGAAAAATGAGAGAAAAGGAAGTACAATTTCCTTCGAAACATTCCTCTCCAATCTCTTAGTCTCCTCATGCTAAGTTCTGAGCTCCTTCAGACCTGCTTTTAAAGTCCTTCTGTCCTTGCTTGATGTGCTTCAATCTTGCCCCTACTAAACTGGGTGGTGCAGCTGAACTGGAGAACAGAAGAGAAGGTTGTGCAAGCTGAAACAGACCAATCTCCTGACGCTCTGTCTGGTTTTATCTTTTATCTGCTCTTGCTATAAACTGAGATAGAATGCAAAAAGGTGTCAGTTCTTCTAAGAGCACAGCTCTCTTATACTGTTGATGAAAAAAAGAGATGCAACTGTGTTCAAGGCAGGCTCCACAGTGCTTGAAATCTTGTGAAAAGAAAAAGCCACCCAGGGTTCACTAGCCCCTACTCAAAGCAATATGTTGGAGGAGATGCACAAAGTGAAGTTTTAAGCCACCAATGGAAGAATTAAAAAGAAAAAAAGGCTGAGCGTTATTTGATGATAATTGACATACAAACTGTTCAATTTCAGCACAAATTTAGTTCAGCATTTTGTTTTTCAGTCAAACTTGGATATTCTCCAAAATATGTTAAGACAAAACTGGTTCTAAAATAATTTTTTGCTTAGGTCTGCATATACCCTACATAAGCCTCCAAAGTGATTAACAATCATGTCTAATTTATTCTTATCCTAAACTTGTCAGGATTCAAATATATTAAAGCCAGAAGTGTTTTGCATGATTACTGTTGGAAATAAGATGAGATTTACGGTATTGTAACCAATGCCCTAGAATGCCTCGACCTTAGCTCCAGAAAATCCTTACTCTCCCTTCTCATAGTTACTGAGACATGTGGAAACACACACACACACATACACACAGTGACCAATGTGAAGAAAACACCATTTTGTAATCTGAGTCATATCTTAATGTCCTAATACTGAACTAATTGGTAGAAGATGTCCACACCTCAGGCCAGCAGGAAATTTACCTTAAGTCAAAATTCAAATTCTTTAGCCATCCCCATGATAAATAAACTCAGGATGATGAGCAGCTAACTCAAACAAGCATCAAGAAAGAGAACATTTAAACAACTAGTCTATCTCCAAAAGTTTTGCCTGGATCATTATAGAGAGTCATCCCTCAGTATTCACGAGAGATTGGTTCTAGGACCCCACGTGGACACCAGAATCTGCGGATGCTCAAGTCCCTTATATAAAATGACACAGTATTTGCAAATAACCCAAACACATTCACCCCAATACTTTAAATCATCTCTAGATTACTTATAATATCTAATATAATGTAAATGCTATGCAAATACTTGCTGGCAGACAGCAGATGCATGTTATGCTTTTTGGATTTTTTTTTTTAATATTTCAACCCACAGTTGGTTGAATCCATGGATTCAGAACCCATGGATATAGAGGGTCCACTGTATACCTCTACCTCCTGGAAGCAATGAAGTTAAAGAGAAGAAGGGGTATAGGGTCATGCTTCTGATTACACAGTGCCCTCACCCATCAGTAAACATAGCCTGTTCAAAGTCTTAAGCTAGGTTTACTCATTCATTCAACAGCTTTTGAGCATCTACTATAGACCAAGCACTGTTCTAGATAACAGAGATACAAATTATCAGTTCCTTCCATAGAGAAGTAGAACTCATATAAAGAAAATTGAAGGAATGGCCCTCCTACATACTCCATGCAAGTTATTCTTTCATGAATAAGACCTGGATTTAGCATCAAAGAGTCTAATTGGAAAAAAAAAAAAAACTACCAAATAAACACAAGGGTGAAATTACATTGTTCCCTTTGAATCAATGATCCCACCTTTAAATTCTTTCTTAAAGCAATATTCAAAAATATGGAGATAGGTGATGTCAGCATCATGGTGGTATAAGATGTCCCTAATTTTTGTCCCCCTTTTAACATCTAAAATTCAGCATCTATCCATGAACAAAAGTGCCTCTGTGGGAGCTGTGGGACCAACACCATACACTAAGGGACCTGAGAGGAGCCTTGTCCCTTGTGAATTGGGTCACAGACAGGCAGACTCCACTATAGGCTGTGGAACTAGCAGAAGCCTGTGAACTGGCTGCAACCTCTCTCAGCTGTGGTCCAGGAGTACCTGGAAAACACTGACTTGGGCAGATACCCACAAGATGAGAGAGCCTTTGTAGAAGTCCAGGTTTATAGAGGAAAAGTTCTAGCACTCTGTTGGAGTTTTTAAAAAATACAAATTTGGATTCATTGGAGTGGTTGAGAGGAGCTGTGCCTGCATCACCCCCTTGCTACAGGGTGGCACAGCTCAGAAAAAGAAGAGTTTAGGGGGTCCCTCCCACGGGGGAAAAGCAAGAGTGGTGAGTGAGCACCCAGCTTCCCCAGCTGTGCAGGATGCTACTAAAGAAAGCTATCTCCTCCTGAAGCCCCCAGAGCATTAAAGCAAGAGCTTCACAACTGGGAAGCGGGAGGAGGTAGGAAGGAGATAGGAAAAGAGGCAAATAAGAATATCAGAGAACATTAAAGAGACACAATTCCTGCTGACGTGTTCTAAACTCCAGCAGGAAGCCTGTCCATGAGCTGCTAGAAAAATCTCACTCAAGGATCCCTCCAACTGGTCCACTGACATCCCCAGCACCCTGAATGCCAAACCCACACCTCCCCCAACTCTACAGCCAGCTCTTTATGTGAACTCCTGAGGGTGGTGGTGAAAGAAAGCTCAGATAGACAGGGAGTGCACACAGAAAACAAGCCAGCGTCTGCAGGAAAGGAAGAAACCACAGTCTTGAGCTGTAGCACCACTTTGGGGAAAACAAAAGAGAGGTTACCAACAGCCAGCCTGACGCATTGTAAGACCATGAGAAGACGTACAAACTTAAATGTTCTGCTACAAGACAGAGCAAGAAGTGGAGCAAGTCTAACCACACAAGATCAGAGAAGGCCCCAAAATATAAGCAGGATCAACAAAAATGTCTCTCAACTGAAGGCAGCTCGTAAAGATTGGAGGAGGTGACTGCTACTTCAAATGTGAAAACAGCAATGCAAAACTCCAAAGAACATGAAGAGTCAGGGAAATATGCCATCAACAGGTCATAATAATCTTCCAGTAACCAAACCCCAAGACACAGATATCCGTGATTTACCCAAAACAGAATTCAAAGAAACCTCAAGATAGAAATAGAGGGGAAAGGGCTTCCCTGGTGGCGCAGTGGTTGAGAGTCCGCCTGCCAATGCAGGGGACGCGGGTTCGTGCCCCAGTCCGGGAAGATCCCACATGCCACGGAGCAACTGAGCCCGTGCGCCACAACTGCTGAGCCTGTATGTCACAACTATTTAAGCCCATCCTCTGCAACAGGAGAGGCCACTGCAATGAGAAGTCTGCACACCACAACGAAGAGTAGCCCCCGCTCGCTGCAACTAGAGAAAGCCCACACACAGCAATGAAGACCCAATGCAGCCAAAAATAAATAAATAAATAGATAAAATTTTAAAAAAATTTTAAAAGAAATAGAGGGGATGGGAAGATGTAAGACTGGGGTAAGGGATTGAGAAGTACAAACTACCATGTATAAAATGGATAGACTACAAGGATGTGTTGTACAGCACAGGAAAATATAGCCATTATTTTGTAGTGACTTTAAATAGGTTATAATGTATAAAAAATAGAGTTGCTATTTGTACACCTGAAACTAACATGCTGTTGTAAATAAAATATACTTCAATTCTTAAAAAAGAACCAATATTAGAATCATTGGAGTTCCAGAAGAAGAAGAAAGGGAAAAGGAGACAAAACTTTTTTTTTAAGGTGGACTATTTTTTTTGATACAAGTTACTTTTTAATTGAAGTATAGTTAATTTGCAATGTTGTGTTAGTTTTAAGTGTACAGCAAAGTGATCCAGTTATATATATATGTGTGTATATATATACACATATATATATATACACATACATGTATATATTCTTTTTCAGATTCTTTTCAGAAAGCTTATTTAAAGAAATAACAACTGAGAACTTCTCAAATTTGGGGAGAGGCTTGGACATCCAAGTTCATTAAACTAATACATCACTCATTATTTCAATTCAAAATAATCTCCTCCAAGAAACATTATAATGAAACTTTCAAAAGTCAAGTCAAAAGAAAAAAATCCTAAAAGCAGCAACAGAAAAAAAATATTGTAACCTACAAAGAAACCCCCATTACACTATCAGCAGATTTCTCAGCAGAAACCCTATAGATGAGGAGAGAATGGGTTGATATATTCGAAGTGTTGAAAGAAAAAAAATTGCTAGCTAAAAATAGTCTATAGGGCAAAGTTATCCTTCAAAATGACAAAAGCTGAGGGACTTCTTTGCCACTAGAACTGCTTTACAAGAAATGCTGAAAGGAGTTCTTCAAACTGAAATGAAGACACTAATTCGTAACATGAAAACATACAAAAATATGCAACACACTGGTAAGAGTAAATATATCGTCAGATTCAGAAAGCTCTAAATCTGGAATATGATAGTGTGTTGACTAACTATATTATAAAGGTTAAAATATTTTTTTAAAAAACTATAGCTACTATAATTTCTTAATGAATACACAATATAAAAAGAGGTAAGTCATATTAAAAACATAAAAGAGAGGAGTCAAAGAGTAGAGTAGAACACAATCAAAGTTAAGTTGCTATCAGCTTAAAATGGACTGTTATATCTGTCAAATGTTTATGTAAGCCTCATGGTAACCACAAAGCAAAAACCTACAGTAAATTCACAAAAGTTAAAGAGAAGGGAATCAGAGGATAGCACCACAGACAACCACCATTTCACAAAGGTAGACAACAAGAGAGGAAAAAGAGGACAATGGAACCACAAAACAGCCAGAAAGCAATTAATAAGATGAACAGCAAAAGAAACAAGCAACAAACTGAAAAGGCAACCTACAGAATGGGAGAAAATATTTGCAAACTATATATTGGATAAGTGGTTAATATCATATATATATATATATAGAGAGAGAGAGAGAGAGAACTCATTCAACTCAATAAAAACAGAAAATTCAACTAAAAAATGGGCAGAGGAAATTCTTTTTCCAAAGAAGATATGCAAATAGTCAACATGTACATGAAAATATGCTCAATATCACTAGTCATCAGGGAAATAAAAATCAAAGCCACAATGAGATATCACATTACATCTGTTAGAATGGCTGTCATCAAAAAGACAAGTGATAAGTGTTGGTAAGTATGTGGAGAAAAGGGACTTCATTCACACTGTTGGTAAGAATGTAAATTGAAAACTATAGAAAATAATATAGAGGTTTATCAAAAAAGTAAAAATAGAACTACAGTATGATCCACTTTTGGAGATATATATATATGAAATGAAAACAAGATATCAAAAAGATACCTGCACTCCCGTGTTTACTACAGCATTATTCACAACAGCCGAATATGGTATCCTGCCATTTGCAACAACATGGATAGACGCTGAAGGCATTATGCTAAGTGAGATTAGTCAGGAAGATGAAGACATACTGTATGATATCACTTATATGTGGACTCTTAAAAAAGCTGAACTCATAGAAACAAAGAATAGAATGGTGGGTGCTAGGGGTTTGGGGAAATGGAGAGGTGTTGGTCGAATGGGACAAACTTACAGTTAGAAAGTGAATAACTTCTGGAGATCTAATAGACAGCATTGTAATTATAGTTAAAAATACAGTATTATATAGTGCAAAATTGCTAAGAGACTAGATCGTAAATATGCTCAGTACAAAAAAGAAATTATAATTATGTGACATGATAGAGGTGTTAGCTAACACTATGATGGTCATATTGTAATATATAAATGTATCAAATCAACACATCGTACACCTTAAACTACACAGTGTTATATGTTATTCATATCTCAATTTTTAGTGTGAGAAAATTTTTGATTGAAACTATTTATTGCAGCTTTATTGTAATAGTGTTTTACATCTTGATGTATATCTGTTCAGTTTTTTGTCTGTTTCTATGTATGCATGTATGTGTGTTTATATACATATAAAAGTGACATTATACCATACACACAAATATATATACTATAAATAAGTATGTTTATATAATTCCATAATCTTATTCTTTTTCATTTAATAATGTATTAAAAGGATTTTCTCATATTATCAGATATTCAATCAAGCATATTTTTCAAGGGCTGCATACTATATCAATTGAATGAGCCCTAGTTTATGTTAGCTATCACCCAATATTCTATGTTTAGGTTGTTTTCAAGTTTTTCCTATACTAAAAATAGCACAAATATATCCATGACTGAATATAGTAAAACTATCTTGTGTGATACTACTAATGGTGAAGACATGCCATTATATATTTGTCAAAACCCATAAAATGTACAACACCAAACATGAACTCTCATGTAAACTATGGGCTTTGAGCGAGAATGATGTGTCAATGCTAGTTCACATACTACTTTGGTGTGTGATATAGATGGGAGGGGGTGGTTGCATACATGGAGGTCAGGGGGTATATGGAAATTCTCGTTAGTTTTCACTCAATTTTGCTGTGAACCTAAAACCGCTCTAAAAAAGTCTTTGTACACACCCGTAATATAACCATTATAGATACATGATTGTATATGAATCTGTGTGCATCTCTGATAAATTTTTTAATATATATTTCTAGATGTGAAAGTTCCAGATCAATGGTCATGTTCACGTTTAGACCAACTGCCTCTATAAAACGTTTAATCAATAACTCTGTCACCAACGTTGTAGGAAAGTATCCTTTTCTTCTAAATCTGTCTCATACTGGTCATTGTGGGAATTTTAGTTTCAACATCTGATTCACAGAACAGGTTCCTGAACTGCAGTAGGAAAAAACACTATACTCTCAGTCCAAATCCTTAGATTTATGTCTACCTTTTCCACAAGGCTCTACCTGCCCTCCACCTCCATCTTTAATTCTACTATTCTTCTTTCTGCACACTTTTTTTTTTTAAAATTTTTGGCTGCATTGGGTCTTCATTGCTGCACGTGGGCTTTCTCTACTTGCTGTGAGAGGGGGCTACTCATTGCGGTGGCTTCTCTTGTTGCGGAGAACCGGCTCTAGGCACACGGGCTTCAGTAGTTGTGGCACATGGACTCAGTAGTTGTGGCTTGCGGGCTCTAGAGCACAGGCTCAGTAGTTGTGGCACATGGGCTTAGTTGCTCCGCGCCATGTGGGAATCTTCCCGGACCAGGGATGGAACCATTGTACCCTGCAGGCAGATTCTCAACCACTGTGCCAACAGGGAAGCCCACTGCACACATTTATCTTGGATCATCTTACCCACCATCACTGTTTCATCAATATCTCTATGAGGACTCCTGTATCTCTAAACTTACCTCTGAACATCAGGTTCCTAAAATTCAATGCTTGTAGAATATGCCCAATTGAATGACTCATAAGTATCAAAATCACATTTGAAAACCAAAATCCATTATGTTCCTTGACTTAGACTGCTTTTCTTCCTACACTCTTCATTTTAGGAAATGGCACCATCATTCATCAGGATACTCAGAAACCTTGGAATCATTCAAGGTATTTCTCTCAACCCATAGAAGTTCTATTAATTTTATCAAAATTAAAGAGTAAATAACATTATACAGCACTTACTATTTTTCAGGCACTATTCTAATCATTCTTATAAGCATTAACTTATTTAATCTTTATAAAAGAAACAGTATCATCTCCTTTTTACAGATGAGTAAACTGAGGTACATGGATGTTAAAGAACTTGCCTGAGATCATACAGAGCCAGAATTCAGACTCAGGCAGTCTGGCTCCAGAACCCATGCTCGTCATTACTACAATATGCTCCCTCTTCAATTCCAAAAGTTAGGCTAGCTACACCGAATTCTCCAGGAACCGGTCACTACCAACCTGTCAAATATTATCTTCCTAGCCTGCACCCTATGCTTTCTGAATACCAAACATTTGTAGTTCATAGCAGCTGCAGATTTATTCTTCTATAACTTTGCTCATGCTTTTCCTGCTACTTAGAAGATCCTTCTCACCTTTTCCATGCCCTGCTAACATTTAATAATTCAGTAAGTCTTTGCTCAGATGTTCTCTCAACCAAAAGCATTCCTTAAACACCCAAGTTGGGATGCAGGTTTCTTTTCCATACCCACATAGTCCCCAGTATACTGCTCTCTTTTCATCCGCTATATTCCACTGATACCATCTAATTACTGGTAGGCCATAGGGTTTTAAAAAAACAAAGAACAGAGGGTTGTGGGGTTTTTTTATCTTCAATCTCCCGGCGTCTATTTAAAGGTATGGCATGTAAAAGGTTATATAGAGAGAGAGGTCTTGAACTTTGGCTATGGAGTCTTGCAGGTAGGGTTAAAATGTCATCTCCATCTCTTACCTATTATATGACCTTGAGCAAGATATTGATTCTCCACAATGCCACTATCCCAGAAAAATAGTTACGTATTTTCCTATGACCACTATGTTGTTGACAAAAAGACAGGCAGAAAAGTGAATGAACTACATCCTATTCAACACAGTAGCTAATGACATTTATCTAGTTCTAAGAAATCACTTCTTAGACTCCTGAAAAGACATATAGCCCACAATATAACACAGTCAATCTAAGCCATTAACATAAGAATTAATGGGAAAAAATCTTCAAAATGCCAATGAATACTGGACAGATATTGAAGATCCCATTAAGTCTGCATTCCCCAGGTACTAATTAAGGGTCTTTTGGTTGCAGTCAACAGACAACAGAGACTGACTCTAGCTAGATTAAGTAGAAGGGAGAATTTATTGGAAGAGTTCTGCTATTTCTCAAGATGTTGCAGAAGGAATTGAACAAAAAGTTTCAGGAGAGGAAGAAATAAAGGTAGCTTGAAGGAATCTCAGCACAAAATATCAAGAATATGTTTATTGCTAGAAAACTACCACTCAAGTGACTCAACTCTAATGAGTCATAGTTACTAAGTCTCACTGTTTTCATACTTCAGTTTTTTTAAAGAGAATGTGTAGCCCAGTTTGTATCAGTGGCCCTGACCAAAGGTCAGTGTCATATATTATAGAAACCAATCCCAGTGTCATATATTATAGAAACCAATCCTGGGACCTCCCTTGTGGTCTATTGGTTAAGACTCTGCGCTCCCAATGCAGAGGGTCCAGGTTTGATCCCTGATCAGGGAACTAGACCCCACATGGATGCCACAACCAAGAGCCAGCATGCCGCAACTGAGAGTTCTCATGCCGCAACTAAAAAAGCTCCTGCACGCCGCAACTAAAGATCCCATATGCCGCAACAAAGATCCTGCGTGCCACAACTAAGAGCCCACATGCCACAACTAAAGATCCTGCATGTGGCAAAGAAGATCTCACGTGCCACAACTAAGACCTGCCACAGACAAATAAATAAATATTAAAAAAAAAAATCCCAAAGAAAGGAGAAAGTGTCACGAGCTGAAAAGCATCTTATGTAAGTTTTTCAGCATTAAAACAAATTACTTCTTTTACAATTAATACAATAAGATACCAAATAACTGTTCTACTTATTGAGTTGGAGACAACCCAAATAATTGAAAAGAGAAAGAAAAACATCTTCCTTGGTGTCAGTAAAGCGTGAAGACTTTCAAAGACAGAAAGTATTCTGAAATAAGTATTTTTTGTTACTAAAGCTGAAGTCAAATGGTAGAAAAATAGGGCAGTGGGGCAGATAATTTCTCACTGCATCCCCACAAATGTGGTAGAGATAGACAGCTGTCTACGAGAATTTTTCTTCCTCTTCTACATTATAGAGTCACTGCAAGGACGCCAATGCACAACCATAGACTACATTTCCCAGGAGCACTTGCATATATCTTGATGGGACCTGTGTCTTTAGTTCACACAAATAGAGAGTACACGGAATATGTGTGTTACTATCTACACAGACTTCGGCCATGAGCCTTCTCCTTGTGCTTTTCCCTTTCTACTGGCTGGTTCTGGAAAATGGCAGTACCAATGGAAGGAGCCAAGATTTCTGAAATACATCGTGGAAGAATGCCTCCCACTAGCCAGGAACTATCACATGAACAAGAAATAAGCCACAAATGATATCATGGAGAAAAGTAATAAAAAATTAAAATTAAAAAAAAGAAATAAGCCACTAAGTGTTAGGGGTCCATTTATGACTGCAGATAGCATTAATCCAGAATCTGATTCCAGAAGAAGTTGAAAAAGCCAGAACATTAAAATGACAGAAAGGGAGAAAATAAACATGAACACAAAGAAAACAAAATAAATGATAGAAGTAAAGTGATGTCAATGATATTTGGAAAACTGGAAAATATATGACTTAGCAAAGTTGATGAATTATCAAGAAAATTAGTGCCACAGAACATTAGATGGATTTAGGAATTGGAGACCAAAGATACTTCTGAAGGTGAATATAATAAAGAGATTGATGACAGAAGAGAGTACTGAAAATCTACAAAGAGCAGTTAGACCTCTAGAGCCCCACACAGACCAGATGCCTCTCTCTTAAGTAGGCAGAGACTGTGGGTCCACTGGAGGGATTCAGAAAACAGAAACACCAGGAGTATTTCGAGTGGGATCTTAAAACGGAATTGAACAATGAGACCCCCTCCTGCCACCCCCTCCTCCTTCCTCTGACTCAGCTCTGAGGGCCAAGTGACGACCAACCTTGCCTGCATGTACTTTGACCCATGTCAGCCAGAAGCTGAAGAGATTCTTCCTGAGGAAACTGGTTGTGGGAGAGTCCTCCTATGTACGAATAGTTGTGGATTCCTCAGGGGAGTATTTGGGTTTGAGGTAGCCGCCAGAAAACAACACTCAACAAGTCTTACCAATATACAAAGAGCTTCCAATTGGTTTTCAAGACCTCCACCTTAAATATGAATGGATATCCAAGGTTCACTGGACATTGTTGGCAAAGCTCCACTGTGAATGAAAAGGACCAAGACAAACCACAGTAGTTCTCCCTTATCTGCAGTTTCACTTTCCCCAGGTTCAGCTACCAGTGGTCATCTGCTGCCTGAAAATACTAAATGGAAAAATCCAGAAATAAACAGTTCATAAGGTTAAACTGCTCTCTATTCTGAGAAGCGTGAGGCAATCTCATGCTGTTCTGCTCCAAGTTGCCCAGGATCCCCAAGCACAACGTTTCTTGACATCTAACCATCAATATCATCATGGCTTGATGATCCAGGATCACCCAAAGCAGATGACCCTCCTTTCGATGTGTCATCAGAAAGTCAATAATAGCCTAACTCTACATCACAATACCTACTTCATTCACCTCACTTCATCTCATTACCTAGGCATTTTATCACCTCACACCACAAGAAGAAGGGTGAGAACAGAACAATAAGGTATTTTTTAGAGAGAGAAAGAGAGAGAGACACCATATTCACATAACTTTTATTACAGTATATTGTTGCAATTGTTCTATTTTATTATTATTTATTATTGTTAATCTCTTAATATGCCTAATTTATAAATTAAACTTAATCATAGGTATATATGCATAGGGAAAAACATAGTCTTTTTAGTATTTGGTACTATCTGAGGTTTCAAGCATCCACTAGGGGCCTTGGAAGGCATCCACACAGATAAGGGGAGACTATAAGGGACTCAAAAGAAAAGGAAAAGTCAAAGAAAAAATCCAGCAAACAAAAAATTAAATTGAGGTTTTCAGAAAGATAAAAAGATACAGTGCATCCATAAAAAAGGAGTGCAAGGTAGTCCAAAAGACAACTTTCAGGGAACAGACAGGGCTCCTGGGTGTGAATAGTGTGACAGACATAAAGAAGTCAATGGCATGATTTGGAAATACAGTTGAAGAAAACATCCCAGAAGTAAAACAAAGAAACAGAGAAGGAAAATGGGAGACAAAATACAGGAAAATTAGAGAATCAGTACAAGAGGTCTATAATATCTAATTGATAGGTGTTCCAGAAAGGGAGATCAGAGAGAACAGTGGGGAGAAAGTTGTAACAAACACAATAAAAGACAAATTCAAAGAAAGAAAGAGAATGAACAGCCAGTTCAACAGGCACAATAAAAATAAATAAATAAATATTTTAAAACACCCCACAGTGCATTTTTTGTACTCTGGGAATAAAGAGAAAAATCTTAGAGCTCTTAGAGAGAAAAATGCTCGCACACTAAGATACAAGAATCAGAACAGCACTTGGTGTGTCAACAGCAGCGTGGGCCTTAAAGGACCATAGAGAAATGCTTTCAAAATTCTAAGGCACAAATGCATTTCAACCTAGAATTCTGAAACCAGTCAATCAGTTAAGATTGAGAACAAAATTAAGTCATTTTCAGATATGCAGGAACTCAATTTTTCACCTCCCATGCATTTCTTTTTCATTAGGACCTCTTGGAGAATATGTTCCAACAAAATGAGGGATTAGGCCAAGGAAAAGAAAACATGGGACAAAGGGCATGGAGAAGCCAACACAAGAGAAAATAAAGAAGAAAACTAAAATATCAAAATGCAAATAGTCCTAGAGAACAGTCAACTAAGCAATCTGTAACAAAAGTACTTGAAGTCAGGCCTTCTGAAATTGGTGTGTAAGGCTGGAGGACAGCAGAAAGAGAAATAAGAAGGTTTTCTTTTTTTAAGAGTTGGAAAGGACTTTAGATATTTTCTACTTTCTCATTTATAAGGTGACAGAACTGAGGTTCAAAACAATAAAGTCACCTACTTTCTTGGCAGACATACTCGGTCCACTTCTACTCAGAAGCCCTTGTGAGAAAGCTGGATGCACATAATTGAGAAGGAATAAGGTCTGCAGTCAGCAGTGAAGGAAAACTTCTTTTTTTTTTCTATTTTATTTTATTTTTATACAATTTTAAAGGTTACACTCCATTTACAGTTATTACAAAACACTGACTATATTCCCCATGTTGTACAATACATCCTTGAGCCTAGCTTATACCCAGTAGTTTGTACCTCCCACTCCCTCATCTCTATATTTCCCCTCCCCCCTCCCCACTGGTAACCACTAGTTTGTTCTCTACATCTGTGAGTCTGTTTCATTTTTGTTATATTCACTAGTTTGTTGGATTTTTTAGACTCCACATATGAGTGATATCATACACTATTTGTCTTTCTCTGTCGGACTTATTTCACTTAGCATAATGCCCTCCAAGTCCATCCACGTTGCTACAAATGGTAAAACTTCTTAAAGCATGACTTTCTCCCTTTTTTTATATTTAGTTCAGCTTGGATCTCAGCCAAAACTGATTCCCATTTTCATGAGCAAAATAATAAATCTTGCAGTTTATTTCTGTCCATTTACTCTGGCATCAGATGATTTGCTTTTCACTAAACTACTATATAATCATATTGCTTTTATTGTATAGCTTTTACAGTGGTGGCTATAAACTTTGGGCAAATTTTTGTTGTCCTTTCAAAAATAATAATTGGCTTCTCTCGATTTACAATGCATTTGATTTTTATCCTGATGAATTGTATCACCCATAACATATATGCAGCTTTGGAGAGAATGAAAAGTTTTGTTGCAGACCAATCAACCCTTTCATTTGCCTTTTGCTTGTGACTGTTGGACACATGCTGCATATAAATCTGCTTCTCTTAGGAGAGCCATAATTTCAACTTTTTAAATTTTAAAACTAATATTTTCTTCTTTCTTCAGTTCTACCTGGATTACTCTCTTCATGAATCTTCCTCTTCAGGGAAGTGTTGATATTTAATAAGAAGATTCTGTTCTCTGCTTTCTGTGATTCTATTCCTAATTTCAGGTTTTTAAACTTTTGTTTAACTTTTGCTGCTTGTTTTCTTTTTTTCAAGTTAAAAGTACACTTCAAATGTATATAGGATCATACAGTGAATTACGCCTATTTTTTCTCTTTTACAAATTTTTGTGAGACAATCATATGATTTATTAACATCCTATAATTTTGTTCTTATTTTGAAAAAGATATGTTTCCGTTATGGCTTAGTTCTTTAAAGATAACTGAATTGCATTCAAAGGGAAGCATCACTTTTGGGATCAGAAGGTGATGATTGAGACCTAAGGATAAAATCTTCAGAATGAAGCAGAAGTCATCTCAACATAAATTACCACAATCCCTCACATTTCTGTAATGATTTACAGTTTTGTATTATTAATATTATTGGAGTATAGCTGCTTTACAGTGTTGTATTAGTTTCTACTGCACAGCAAAGTAAATCAGCTATACATATACATATATCCCCTTTTTTTGGACTTCCTTCCCATTTAGGTGACCACAGAGCACTGAGTAGATAGTCCATGTGCTATATAGTAGGTTCTCATTAGTTATCTGTTTTATACCTACTAGTGTATATATGTCAATCCCAATCTCCCAATTCATCCCACACCCCTTTCCCCCCTTGGTAACCATACGTTTGCTCTCTATGTCTGTGTCTCTATTTCTGCTTTGTAAATAAGTTCATCTGTATCATTTTTCTAGATTCCACATATCAGTGATATTTTACGATATTTGTTTTTCTCTTTCTGACTTACTTCACTCTGTATGACAGTCTCTAGGTTCATCCATGTCTCTACAAATGACCCAATTTCGTTCCTATTTATGGCTGAGTATTATTCCATTGTATATATGCACATCTTCTTTATCCATTCCTCTGTTGATGGACATTTAGGTTGCTTCCATGTGTAGTGCTGCAATGAACACTGGGGTACATATATCTTCTTGAATTATGGTTTTCTCTGGTATATGCCCAGGAGTGGGATTGCTGGGTCATATGGTAGTTTTATTTTTAGTTTTCTAAAGAACTTCCATACTGTTCTCCATAGTGGCTGTATCAATTTTCATTCCCACCAACAATGCAAAGTTCCCTTTTCTCCACACCCTCTCCAGCATTTACTGTTTGTAGATTTTTTGATGATGGCCATTCTGACTGGTGTGAGGTAATACCTCATTGTAGTACTGATATGCATTTCTCTAATAATTAGTGATGTTGAGCATCTTTGCATGTGTTTTTTGGCCATCTGTATGTCTTCTTTGCAGAAATGTCTATTTAGGTCTTCCACCCAATTTTTGATTGGGTTGTTTTTTTGTTTGTTTGTTTTTGGTTTTGTTATTGTTTTTTGACATTGAGCTGCATGAGTTGTTTGTATATTTTGGAGATTTACAGTTTTTAAGGCATTTTCATATATGTCATCTCATTTGATCTTCACAACTACCCTATCAAGTAGATAGAAAACAGATTGGTATCTCCATCTTGCAAATGAAAAACCTGATCTACCTCAACCAAAATCACACAGTGGATAAGTGACATATCTGAGTCTTGAAATCAAATCCCTTGATTCTGCATTCCAGTATAAGACTGTTAGGATAAAACAGATCCCTTAGGTTAGAAGTCTGTGGTAGTTTCATAAACATCCATTAAAAATCTTTGTAAATTTAAACAAATTGTTAGGCATTTCACCACTTGACAAAAACAAATGCCTTGTAGGAAAAATTTTATAAAGGGATAGATCTATTGTCTAAAATAAAGAGATGACACCTAATTATATTTCTAACATGTTTCTCTTTTATAAACATAAAAACTTTTCAAAACATTCAGGAATATTTTCACTTAAAAATGAATAATTACTTTTCTCAATGGCCCAGCATAATTAATTGGCTTTATTTTTACAAATTCTAATTCTGACTTATCTACTTCAATAAATATTTTACATTGTCCTAATCACAGTCAACAAATCACTTCATGTTTTCATTTAATGTTATATTGTATATATTTCCATGTTCTTCTTGTATTGTTGTAAACAATATTGTTATGTTATATTATACTATTGATCATATGAATTATTGATTATATTATATTAATAATATTTATAAACAGAGACTTTTCCTTTTATTGAAAAAAATCAAATTAGAGCCAGTGGTTCTAAAAGTATGACTATTTAAAGGCTTTTGATACAGGTTACCATGTTGCCTCTCAAAACGACTGAAATGTGAGTCATTAGCAATGTAGGATCCCACCTCCTTCACCACTTTCGATTGCTCAGGCCAAAAATTTAAGAGCATTCTTGACTCCTCTCTTTCTCTCATCAGCAAATCCTATTGGACTTATCTTCAAAAGGTATCAAGAATCTGACCCCTTCTCACCACCTCTACTTCTATCTAGCCTCTTTTTAGGTTTCTCTGCTTTTATCTTTGTGTCTCTTAGAATCTGTTCTCATTTTGTTTACTCTCCACTGCACTAATAAAATGTATAGGGGAATAGAGTCAGAAAGACAAATTATGAGGCTACTGTAATAATTCAGTGAGAGAGAATGGTGGCTACATATGAGAGTAATAGTACTACAGGTGATGATGAGTGATCAGATTCTGAATGTACTGAATATATTTTCAAGATAAAGTCAAAATAATATTCTAATTGTTGAAAGTGAGATGTGAGAAAAAGGTCTTTGTTAGAGATATAAATTTGGGAGTTGTTGACATATACAGAGTATTTAGAACTGTGAGATGGGGTAAGATCTGAGAAAATGAGTGTCAGTAAAGCAGAGAAACATTAACTAAGCCTTAGAGAGCTCCATTATTAGGCCACAGGGCACAGTGAGGGAACCAGCAGAGGAGCCTGAGAAGGAGCCACCAATAAGGCAAAAAGAAAACCAGGTGAGTTTGGTGAAGAAAGGAGTGAGAGATGAAATGTCAACAAATACTGATGACGGGTCAAGTAATATGAGTGTGAAAATTGAATGGGGGATTTAGTAAGGTGACCTTAAGACCTTGACAAGAGCAATTTTAGTGGTGTGGTCAAGATGAGACCCTGACTGAGATAAATGTTAAGAGAGAATCAATGAGCAACGGCAATGTTTTTGTAGAATTTTGCTGTAAAGCAGAGCAAAGGACTGGATTGGTGATGAAGGAGATATTGAAGGAAGATGTTTTTGTTGCTGTTGTTGTTTTTAATGAAGGAAACAACCACATATTAACAAGTGTATTTCAGAAGGGAGTGAAAGAAAGGATTCTTTGAGTTAGAAAGAGTGATGTGCTTGACTGGTGATAAAAGAACAGCATCCAGTGTACAAGGATAGTCTTTAGATAGGAGCAGTAATATTTCTCTCTGGTGGCAGGCAAGAAAGCACAGTATATTGAGTCACATATTGATGGTAGGTAGATGGGTGGAGTTTGTGGCGGGTCTTCTGATTTCTTAATTATTTTAGTAAGACAGGAAGCAAGAAGATGGAGAAAATATGTTGCAGGTTTGAAGCAGGACAAGAAAGTGATAAATCATCTAAGAGACGGAGCATAAATGATCACTCGTGGGAGTATAAGGCTTGGTGTGGTTGCCTGGAGACATTAAGAGTGCATTTCAGACACATGGTCACCAATTCAAAGTCCATGAAGATGTGCTTTTTCCTCCACATTTAGCTGCACCAGTTCAGGTGTGGAGCTGAATTTAACCAGGATTATGATTCTGCCAAACTACAAAGAAAAGAAAGAAGGGCAAGGAACTTTTGGGTGTGGTCAATGGAGTGATCAGAGTGATTGACCATAGGATCTCACCAGGCTAAAAAATAGGGAGAGGACACCAAGGGGTAAGGGAGAAGAGAAAGGAGCTGAGATCAACGGATTGGAGATGCTAGTCAGATCAAAGAATCATTGTACTTGGGTGTCTAGGGGAAGAAGACCAGAGATAAGAGGTGGTAGTCAGAGAGCCAGATGCATGGAACTGAGTTTGTGGAAGGGTTGTGGTTAGTTGGCAATAACAAGAACTGATCATATCTTGTATCTGACCAATAACCTTCTACGGTTTGTCTTTGCGGATAAAATAAAAGCTACAGCCCTTGCATTAGCTTCAAGACTCCACTCTCAGCTTGCTTCTCACTGTTTGCCCCTGTACCCCCCAACTCCTTACCTTTCCACTTCATCTCTTAAACTACCCTAATACAGTCCACTTCAGCCATTTTAACTTCTATGCTGCTCATTGAGACATGTTTTGAAGTCTCTATGCTGGTTGTTCCCCAAGATTCTTCAATCCCCTCCTTCAAAGTCTTTGCCCAATTGTCACTTCTCCAATGATACCTTCCCTGACCATCCAAATTAAATGTATAACCCACCTCAGGTCCTAACACTTCCTACCCATCCTCCCTTTTTTCTTTTCTCCATAACATTTACCATCCCCAATAGTACACAACATACTAATTTTGTCTCTTGCTCATCTTACCCCTACCGGAATATGAGTTCCACGAAGACAGAGGCTTTTCCTTGTTTTAATTACAACTGTTTTCTCAGCACCTAGCATATAGTAAGAACTCAATTAATATGCACTGAATGAATGAATTACTTTTATTCATTGCTGTTATTTAATGTTTGCTATGTTAATAGGTATAAATGTCACTATGTTCTTTTTTTCTAACATCTTTATTGGAGTATAATTGCTTTACAATGTTGTGTTAGTTTCTGCTGTATAACAGTGAATCAGCTATATGTATATATATACCCATACCCCTTCCCTCTGGCATCTCCCTCACTCTCTCCCTGTGCTATACAGCTGCTTCCTATTAACTACCTATTTTACATTTGGTCGTGTATATATGTCAATGTTACTCTCTCACTTCGACCCAGCTTACCATTACATGTCCCCATGTCCTCAAGTCCATTCTCTACATCTCTGTCTTTATTCCTGTCCTTGTCCCTAGATTCATCAGAACCTTTTTTTTTTTTTAGATTCCATATATATGTGTTAGCATATAGTATTTGTTTTTCTATTTCTCACTTACTTCACTAAGTACGACAGACTCTAGGTCCATCCAACTCACTAAAAACAGTTGAATTTTGTTTCTTTTTATGGCTGAGTAATATTCCATTGTATATATGTGCCACATCTTCTTTAGCCATCCATCTGTCCATGGACACTTAGGTTGCTTCCATGCCCTGGCTATTGCAAATAGTCCTGCAAAGAACATTGTGGTACATGTCTCTTTTTGAATTATGGTTTTCTCAGGGTATATGCCCAGTAGTGGGACTGCTGGGTCATATGGTAGTTCTATTTTTAGTTTTTTGAGGAAATTCCATACTGTTCTCCATAGTGGCTATATCAATCTACATTCCCGCCAACAGTGTCAGAGGGTTCCCTTTTCTCCACATCCTCTCCAGCATTTACTGTTTGTAGAGTTTTTTGATCTACACACTATACTGACTGGTATGAGGTGAGACCTCACTGTAGTTTTGATTTGCATTTCTCTAATGATTAGTGATGTTGAGCATCCTTTCATGTGTTTGTTGGCAATCTATATATCTTCTTTGCAGAAATGTCTATTTAGGTCTTCTGCCCAGTTTTGGATTGAGTTGTTTGAGCTGCATGAGCTGCTTGTATATTTTGGAGATTAATCCTTTGTCAGATGTTTCGTTTGCAAATATTTGCTCCCATTCTGAAGCCTGTCTTTTCATCTTGTTTATGCTTTCCTTTGCTGTGCAAAAGCTTTTAAGTTTCATTAGGTCCCATTTGTTTATGTTTGTTTTTATTTCCATTTCTCTAGGAACTGGGTCAAAAAGGATCTTGCTGTGATTTCTGTCATAGAGTGTTCTGCTTATGTTTTCCTCTGAGTTTTATAGTGAATGGCTTTACATTTAGGTCTTTAATCCATTTTGAGTTTATTTCTCTGTACGGTGTTACAGAGTGTTCTAATTTCATTCTTTTACATTGAAAGGGTATCTTTTCTCCACTGTACATTTTTTTTCTCCTTTATCAAAGATAAGGTGACCATAGGTGCATGGGTTTATCTCTGGGATTTCTATCCTGTTCCATTGATCTATATTTCTGTTTTTGTGCAAGTACCATACTGTCTTGATTACTGTAGCTTTGTAGTATAATCTGAAGTCAGGGAGCCTGATTCCTCCAGATCCATTTTTCTTTCTCAAGATTGCTTTGGCTATTCAGGGTCTTTTGTGTTTCCATACAAACTGTGAAATTGTTTGCTCTAGTTCTCTGAAAAATGCCATTGGTAGTTTGATAGGGATTGCATTGAATCTGTAGATTGCCTGGGTAGTATAGTCATTTTCACAATGTTGATTCTTCTAATCCAAGAACATGGTGTACCTCTCCATCTGTTTGTATCATCTTTAATTTCTTTCATCAGTGTCTTACAGTTTTCTGCATACAGGTCTTTTGTCTCCTTAGGTAGGTTTATTCCTAGGTATTTTATTCTTTTCGTTGCAATGGTAAATGGGAGGGTTCCTTAATTTCTCTTGCAGAATTTTCATCATTATTGTATAGGAATGCAAGAGATTTCTGTGCATTAATTCTGTATCCTGCTACTTTACCAAATTCATTGATTAGCTCTAGTAGTTTTCTGGTAGCCTCTTTCAGATTCTCTAGGTATAGTATCATGTCATCTGCAAACGGTGACAGCTTTACTTCTTCCTTTCTGATTTGGATTCCTTTTATTTCTTTTTCTTCTCTGACTGCTGTGGCTAAAACTTCCAAAACAATGTTAAATGATAGCAGTGAGAGTGGGCAGCCTTGTCTTATTCCTGATCTTAGAGGAAATGCTTTCAGTTTTTCACCACTGAGAATGATGTTGGCTGTGGGTTTGTCAAATACAGGCTTTATTATGTTGAGGTAGGTTCCCTCTATGCCTACTTTCTGGAGAGTTTTTATCATAAATGGGTGTTGAATTTTGTCAAAAGCTTTTTCTACATCTATTGAGATTATCATATGGATTTTATCCTTCAGTTTGTTAATATGATGTATCACATTGATTTGCATATACTGAAGAATCCCTGCATTCCTGGGATAAACCCCACTTGATCATAGTATATGATCCTTTTAATGTGCTGTTGGTTTCTGTTTGCTAGTATTTTGTTGAGGATTTTTGCATCTATGTTCATTAGTGATGTTGGCCTGTAGCTCTCTTTTTGTGTGACATCTTTGGTTTTTGTATCAGAGTGATGGTGGCCTTGTAGAATGAGTTTGGGAGTGTTCCTCCCTCTGCTATATTTTGGAAGAGTTTGAGAAGGATAGGTGTTAACTCTTCTCTAAATGTTTGATAGAATTCACCTGTGAAGCAATCTGTTCCTGGGTTTGTTTGTTGGAAGATTTTTAATCACAGATTCAATTTCAGTGCTTGTGACCGGTATGTTTATATTTTCTATTTCTTCCTGGTTTAGTCTCAGAAGGTTGTGCTTATCCAAGAATTTGTCCATTTGTTCCAGGTTGTCCATTTTACTGGCATATAGCTACTTGTAGTAATCCCTCATGATCCTCTGCATTTCTGCAATGTCAGTTGTTACTTCTCCTATTTCATTTCTAAATCTGTTGATTTGAGTCTTCTCCCTTTTTTTTCTTGATGAATCTGGTTAATGGTTTATCTATTTATTTATCTTCTCAAAGAACCAAATTTTAGTATTACTGATCTTTGCTACTGTTTCCTTCATTTAGTTTTCATTTATTTCTGATCTGATCTTTATGATTTCTTTCCATCTGTTAACTTTGGGATTTTTTTGTTCTTTCTCTAATTGCTTTAGGTGTAAGATTAGGTTGTTTATTTGAGATTTTTCTTGTTTCTCAAGGTAGGATTGTATTGCTATAAACTTCTCTCTTACAAATGCTTGTGCTGCATCCCATAGGTTTTTAGTTGTCATGTTTTCATTGTTATTTGTTTCTAGGTATTTTTTGATTTCCTCTTTGATTTCTTCAGTGATCTCTTGGTTATTTAGTAAATTAATGTTTAGCCTCCATTCTTTGTATTTTTTTTTACACATTTTTTTCCTGTGATTGATATCTAGTCTCATAGCATTGTTGTTGGAAAAGAAACTTGATATGATTTCAATTTTATTAAATTTACCAGGGCTTGATTTGTGACCCAAGATATGGTCTATCCTGGAGAATGTTCCATGAGCACTTGAGAAGAATGTGTATTCTGTTGTTTTTGGATGGAATTTCCTATAAATATCAATTAAGTCCACCTTGTTTAATGTATCATTTAAAGCTTGTGTTTCCTTATTTATTTTCATTTTGGATGATCTGTCCATTGGTGAAAGTGGGATGTTAAAGTCCCCTACTATGATTGTGTTACTGCCAATTTCCCCTTTTATGGCTGTTAGCATTTTCTTTCTATATTGAGGTGCGCCTACGTTGGATGCATAAATAATTACAATTGTTATATCTTCTTCTTGGATTCATCTCTTGATCATTATGTAGTGTCCCTCTTTGTCTCTTATAATAGTCTTTACTTTAAAGTCTATTTTGTCTGATATGAGAATTGCTACTCCACCTTTCTTTTGATTTTCATTTGCATGGAATATCTTTTTCCATCCCCTCACGTTCAGTCTGTATGTGTCCCTAGGTCTGAAGTGGGTCTCTTGTAGACAGCATATATACAGGTCTTATTATTGTATCCATTCAGCCAGTCTATGTCTTTTGATTGGAAAATTTAATCCATTTACATTTAAGGTAATTATCAATATGTTTGTTCCTATTACCATTTTCTTAATTGTTTTGGGCTTGCTTTTGTGGGTCTTTTCCTTCTCTTGTGCTTCCTGCCTAGAGAATTTCCTTAAGCATTTGTTGTAAAGCTGGTTTGGTGGTGTTGTATTCTCTTAGCTTTTGTTTGTCTGTAAAGGTTTTAATTTCTCCATTGAATCTGAATGAGATCCTTGCTGGTAGAGTAATCTTGGTTGTAGGTTTTTCCCTTTCATCACTTTAAATATGTCCTGCCACTCCCTTCTGGCTTGCAGAGTTTCTGCTGAAAGATCAGTGTTAACCTTATGGGGATTCCTTTGTATGTTATTCGTTGCTTTTCCCTTACTGCTTTTAATATTTTTTCTTTGTATTTAATTTTTGATAGTTTGATTAATAGTGTCTTGGAGTGTTTCTCCTCGGATTTATCCTCTATGGGACTCTTTGCACTTCCTGGGCTTGACTGACTATTTCCTTTCCCATGTTAGGGAAGTTTTCAACTATAATCTCTTCAAATATTTTCTCAGACCCTCTTTCTTTCTCTTCATTCTCTGGGACCCTTGAAATTTGAATGTTAGTGCATTTCATGTTGTCCCAGAAGTCTCTAAGATGGTCCTCAATTCTTTTCATTCTTTTTTCTTTATTCTCCTCTGCAGTAGTTATTTCTACTATTTTATCTTCCAGGTCACTTATCTGTTCTTCTGCTTCAGTTATTCTGCTATTGATTCCTTCTAGAGAATTTTTAATTTTATTTATTGTGTTGTTCATCATTGTTTGCTTGCTCTTTAGTTCTTCTAGGTCCTTGTTAAACGTTTCTTGTATTTTCTCCATTCTATTTCCAAGATTTTGGATCACCTTTACTATCATTACCCTGAATTCTTTTTCAGGTAGACTGCCTATTTCCTCTTCATTTGTTTGGTTTGGTAGGTTTTTACCTTGCTCCTTCATCTGCTGCATATTTCTCTGTCTTCACATTTTGTTTAACTTACTGTGTTTGGGGTCTCCTTTTCGCAGGCTGCAGGTTCATAGTCCCTCTTACTTCTGGTGTCTTCCCCCAGTGAGTGAGGTTGCTTCAGTGGGTTGCGTAGGCTTCCTGGTGGAGGGGACTGGTGACTGTGTTCTGGTGGGTTGGGTTGGATCTTGTCTTTCTGGTGGGCAGGGCTGCATCCAGTGGTGTGTTTTGGGGTGTCTGTGAACTTAGTATGATTTTAGGAAGCCTCTCTGTTAATGGGTGGGGTTGTGTTCCTGTCTTGCTAGTTGTTTAGCATGGGGTGTCCTGCATTGGAGCTTGCTGGCCTTTGGGTGGAGCTGGGTCTTAGCGTTGAGATGGAGATCTCTGGGAGAGCTCTCGCCAATTGATATTATATGGGGCTGGGAGGTTTCTATTGGTCCAATGTCCTGAACTCGGCTCTCCCACCTCAGAGGCTCAGACCTGACACCAGGCCGGAGCATCAAGACCCTGTCAGCCACACTGTAGTTCTATGGTCTTAGACCAGGCAGTTAACTTCTCTGTGCCTCAAATTTCCCTTCGTGCAGCACCTCCTCACCCCAGAGTCCCACTCAGGTGTGAGGGAAGGGCTGTTGCTTCCAGGCTGTGCAGGGAGGAAGCCCAGGAGGCCGGTGCAGGACACTGGTGCATGACCCTGTCACTATGTTCTCATTTTAATTTTCTGACAGAATTTTAAGAATTTCCTGGGTATTCTTTGGACTTGAAAAACTTGCCACTTACTATGAGTTTGGGGGAAAAAGTCAGTCTTAGAAATTACAAATGGTACAAACAACTCAGAGGAAGATATCACATAATATAGATATAGATATGTAATATAGATTAATATCCACTATTTTGAAGTTCTCCCAAGGAGCTGAGTTCCGTTCAAAAGTGTAGTTGCAGTGAATGTTTGGGTTATTTTGATTTATTAATTCTGTAATTGAGATCTAAAATGTCTGTGATTGTATGGACCTCCCCTTCCAACTTAGTATGTTGCTCTGAGAACTTCATAGAAATGTTGATTTTTGAGCTGATACTAGGAAAAAATCATGAAGTTATACCAAAGTGCCTACATCCAATTATGAAACAAGCAAACTTAGGTGATTTTTTTTCTTTCAACTTACAAACATTTTTGTTGTCTGCAGACAGTTTGCACATGGCTGTGTTCCAGTGATAACCTGTACCACCAAAAATCTATTAGAGTGATAATTATCTCACTAGAGCTGATATTGGATGAGGTCACCTTGAAATCTAAATTTGAGTGGAAATAAAATATATTATCAAAGTAAGCCTAGATCCTAAAGACAAAAAGATCTATACACAAATACTGTAATTTAGTTAGTAAATGTGTTTCTCGCAGAGGCATGAGTTAGATATTCTGAAATTGCCTTATTTTTATACTAGGATTAAACAAATAATTAAATATATTGTCAATGATGGAAGCCAAGTTTCTTATTCTCTGGGGCGGAAATTACAAATAAGAAAAGGAGAGGATCCTATTGTGTTAGATTGAAATGGGAGGTATCAGTATACACATATAAATTTCAATATTTATACAGGTAGTTTTGGAAATAAAGCTGCACATGTATACGTGAGTGAGTATACACACATATATTTCCTAGTTTTGTCCACTGAAAGGGCCTAGAAGCAATGATACCCAAATAGCAATTAGTATACCTAGCTCCCAGATTGTTTGGTCTCTAAACATCATTCTCTGATGAAGAAGACCAGGACCCCTTACAGAAGTGGTAGTTTCCAGGGCTGGGGAGAGGAAAATATAAGCCTAGATGCAGGAAGGGGCTTGTAATGGCCAATTTTTTTTTTAAACGAGCAATAAAATACATAATTGTAAAATAGGATTAAAACTCATGGCATAAAAGAATTATAAACTTATAATTAATTATAATTAAATAATAAACTTATGTTAAAGAGTTGAATAAATAAATAAATGGGAGAGAAGCTACATCTCTTCCTTGCCTCACATACAACCACTGTCGCTTTCTTTGTTTCTTGAGACAGCATGCAATACCTTGAGGTAGTCTCACCTCCCAGCATTGCTTAAAATTTTGCCATAGAATTCTGGAGAGCCAACAGAAAAATCTATTTTAGCTCTGCACCCGGAGTCCTGCCTTTTTTTCTTTTGACGGGTGCTAGCCCTTCTTCCCCAGTTGGATAAGGTCTTCCAGGGAACCACAGGCTGTTTTTATCTGTTTGTCCCTATCGTGTCCAAACAGCATGAGCAGAACAGGGAGACAATCCATGACATGGCATGGACAGAACAAGTAAGAGAAAAGGAAAGCAAAGATCCTCATTCCCAGTGCTCACTGTTTGCATGTTGCCATTCCCTTTTGTGCTATCTTCCACCACGCCTACAAAATTTCTTCAGTCTCCATTGGATTTTCTCTTATGCTTCCCTGTATTCTAGTCTTATCCACTGGCTGGTAAAGAGGGCACTTTTCCATTGTCTCACTCTTTGATTACAAAGATTGCCCTGATCAGATCCCCCGCGGGCTCCCCAGAGGGTCAAAATCTGCCACAGTTTGAGGTTCTCACACAGGTATTCTCCACCCACATCCTTTCTGAGGGAGCTGTCTTTAGACCAGTATATCATTAGAACTCCTCAGAATGCACATAATTTACCAGAGCAGACACAGAAAACAAGGGTACGGTGTTTAATCGGGTGGGTTAATGGTACAAAGACAGATGGCTGTAAACTAGCGAGCTTGAGGAAGCACAGAGAATGTGAGCTTCAGGCCCAAATTTCAGCAAGACCAAGGGGAAGAAAGGGAGTCTTTTTTGCTTATGCTGCATAGGATAGCAAGCTGATCACTTGGAAGCAGAAAACCACCATTCCATGCGAGTATAGATTTTAGTGAGCATCTGAATGGCTGGCATTAACTCACACCCAGAGCAATAGCCAGCAGTAACAGATTGTCCCAATGGCCAGCCAAGACTTTTAGCCAAAAATGAGAAGGAGAGAGTCTCATTCCTCATATTCTCTCTAATCGGACAACAGATTGAAATATTTCGGCAAAAGTGAGAGGTTCGTCTCTGAAAAAGAATCGTTATTAATTTTCATTGCACACAATGTCCTGTCAAGCATTATAAAATGCTTCTGCCTTGGGAGGGAGTGCTTTGGAACACTTTCCTTTTCTTAGTGCAGGTTGAATGTATTGTTCAGGTTTACAGAGCATTTCCTATCCAGACTCAGGGTTACAGTGGCTCACCCTTGAGTTCCTGGTCTACCACTTCTGTTTAACACTACGTTCATGATTCCCCAAGGAAAGAAGCACTGATTTTATTCCAGAATTCAAGAATATAGCATTTTTAAAGAGCTGGCCATATCTAGTGTAATATACCACTCAGCTACATTTTGCCTGTTCTCCAGTGTCATTATTTTTCTAAGGTTGCTCATAAAATTACTCATCTAAAAATTTCAGCTTCATGCTGTATTTTAATGATGAAATTCTAAAATGCGATGGTGTTTCAGATTCCTGACAGCTGGTTCTTTTGCTTATTACCTAATGTCTACCTGCTGGATAGGCACTGGGGTGGATTTCATCCTACCATCAGTCATGTCATAAGGCATCTGGTCTTCAAGAGTATAAAGGGATTTGGGTCTTCATTTTATGCTTCTTCAACCATGTTGTACAGAGGTAAGCAGATGGTCTTTTACAGCAAAATGACCACATACCTATATGGTGTCTTCTGTTATCAGACATTTTATTCCATGTCATATGATGAAAATAATAAAAACTGTTACAGATGGATGTTCTCCTACCCCTAATATCTAATCAGATCAGAATAGCATTGTTTTTTGACAAAATTTCCAAATCAGAGAACAGATAACATATAAACTTCTGAATTAGTATGAAGTTAGATTGCGTTTCCAAGCATGAAAATGGCATTTCTAGTCTGGTTACATTTATGACTTCATCAGACAAATAAATATAGCGTCACGGCAATGCACTGTTGGGTGTAAAATGACTTATGTTCTATGTGCTCCTTCAGAGCAGATGCTATGTCTTGTTCTGCATTGAGGGTCCAAGCCCTAGCATCCTGATGCAAGTGTTTGTTGTTAGACACATTTTTTTTTTTTTGCTCAGTTTGTGCAAAATAGAAAACTACTACCTTTACAAATATAGTTTCTTCAAGAATGTTACTTTTAGCTTTTGGGGGGAATTTTGTCCTTTCATGATGCATTTTCAGACCATCTCTCTCTGCCAGGGGTCATTTCTTACATCTTCTGTTTCTGAGTTGGAAAGGTAGAATAATTTTTCATATCCCTTAGGTGCTTCTTGACAACAGCCTTTCAGTTCTTTTTCTATATCACTCTAATCTTACTCCCAAGACACTAATTATCTGCAAAAAGTAAAATTCACAGATTCAATCTCTAACTCAAGATCCCACCAAAATATTCTGATATACTATTTCTCATAGATTAGCTAGTAAATACCAAAGTATCGTTCTCATCATCCAAAGTGAGTCCCTTCATACAATTTTATTCCTTCTCCCTGCTCTTCATCCTGAAGTACTTAAGGAAGGATGATTGACATTCCTCTTTCCCTCTTAGAAAATCAAATTTTAGGGAAGTCTCTATCTAATAATAGTAATTTTTTAAACCAAAAACTTTGCAAATATTATTTAATATAATACAAAGTCTTAATATTACTCCAATTTTGAAAATGAAGGAACTAAAGCTTACTGAATTTACAAGCTTTGCAGGGCTTCCCTGGTGGCGCAGTGGTTGAGAGTCCACCTGCCGATGCAGGGGACGCGGGTTCGTGCCCCGGTCCGGGAAGATCCCACATGCCACGGAGTGGCTGGGCCCGTGAGCCATGGCCGCTGAGCCTGCGCGTCCAGAGCCTGTGCTCCACAACGGGAGAGGCCACAACAGTGAGAGGCCCGCGTACCGCAAAAAAAAAAAAAAAAAACTTTGCAAAGATAATAGAGCTAATAAGAAGCGGCAGCATGGTTAGGCCCAGATATGTCTAAATTCAGAGTTCCATAAAACACCACTACCCTTCTTTAGTCCTCTCCTGTTGTCTTCTCATCCTGCTGTCCTTGGTACCTTGAGTATCGTGGCCTCGGGAAGCTCTCGTCATCTTAGTTCTTAGTGAACTCCTCATTTCTACCTCCTCTGCCTGATTTCTCTATCTCTAGGGTTGAGACATTATACATTCAGCCACATTTTTTACCATTCTACATTATCAGTAACAATGTAGTGTCTTTCTGAGGTAAAAGAAGAAAAATCATCAATTTTACATGCAAGTTGACTCAACTTGTGTAGTATCCTACATGAATGTTTTCTCTCCGTCTCTGTTAATGATAGCAGGATTTGAGAAGGTCACGTATAGGCCTCAAGAAAACCAAATAGTTCTTTTACCACATCCCAGGAGGACTATTTCTAGAATGGACCTCAGTTCCTTGACTCTGAAGATAAGCCATTCCAGTGATGTTTGGTCACTTGCTATGACCTCACACCCACTGGAAAAACAGAATGAATATATAAACACCTGTGCAATTTTTTACCAAAAGGACTGTTTAAGTTTCTCAGTTTATAAAATAATATTCACCAATACACATTTTACTTATAAAAGAAATAAAGAAAGTAGTAAAAAATATTTACTTATCTTTGAGAAAATTCTAAATGCCATTACGTCCTCTAACAAACAATACTCATGGCAATTAAAGTTAGTTTTAGAAGAAAGATCAAAATTTGCAGTGAATTGTCTATATCCAATGCATTTGCTAGAACTAAAGCTGAAGTGTTTGTCAAGAAGATAAATATCTTAATACTCTCCTCTTCTACAAAGGGCTCAGGCTTCTTTGGTCTCTGTTCAGAGATATTCTGAATCATCATGTACCTGGTTTGCAAGAAGCTCTGATTTTCCTAGGTTTGTCCTCCCTTGGATCTGATGGTCCTCAGGGCTACTTACCTGTATAACAAAACGTCCCTCGTCATCTGCGCACTAAAAGATCCTAATAAAGGCCCTTAATAGTCTTTAAGGCTGTATTAAGGATCCTTCCCTTTTAAGTAAAGAACCTCTGTTTCCCCTGATTTTTTTATGTCACACTAAGAGTTCCTATCTTAGTCAGTTTGGGCTGCTATAACAGAATATCATAGACTAGGTGGCTTATAAACAACAGAAACTTATTTCTTACAATTCTGGAGACTAGAAATCCGAGATCAGAGGCAGTATGTTCAGGTTCTGGTGACGGCATTCTTCCAGGTTGTAGATTTCTAACTCCACATTGTATCCCCACATGGCAGAGAGCAGAGATAGGAAGCAAGCTTTCTCATGGCTCTTTTTTGGGTTTTTTTGGCTGCACTGTGTCTTCATTGCTGCACGCGGTCTTTCTTTAGTTGTGTCGAGCTGGAGCTACTCTTCGTTGCGGTGCACAGGCTTCTCATTGCGGCGGCTTCTCTTGCTGTGGAGCACGGGCTCTGGGCACGCAGACTTCATTAGTTGTGGCATGCGGGCTCTAGAGCACAGGCTCAGTAGTTGTGGCACATGGGCTTAGTTGCTCAGCAGCATGTGGTATCTTCCCGCACCAGGGCTCAAAACCATGTCCCCTGCATTGGCAAGCGTATTCTTAACCACTTGCCACAAGGGAAGCCCTCTCATGTCTCTTGTGAGAGCACTAATCCCATTCATGAGGGTTCCATACTTGAGACCTCATCTAATCCTGATTCCTTCCCAATGTCCTCACCTCCTAACCTCATCACACTGTGGGGTAGGGTTTCAACACATTAATTTGGAGGGATACAAACATTTACTCCATAACAGTCTCCAACAGGTAAGAAGAACAGCATCTCACACAGAATGCAAGTTCCTGAACTTCAGCTCTGCAGTCTGTCTCTTTTGACTAAAATTCTCCCTGTGTTTCTACTCCATTGTCTAATCATTGCTCTGCTTATCTCAGGTCTTGTGCAGTGCTTCTCTCTGCAGAGTCTATATTCTACCTAGAACCGCTAATGTCCTTGGGGGAGTGAAGTATCTTCACTCTCCAGTGCTCACACCTTGGGCTTTCCACCATCTTGCTGCCACATCTCCAGTTTTTACCTGGTTCTCAGTCATAAAAAAAACACCTTCTTCAGATGTTCAGCCTTGAAGAGGGAGAATCCCACAGCAAAGAAACATGAACGTCTGTCCACCAGAGACCTCTTTATCATATCTACCAGTGAGACAGCAATCTGGGAGTGCTGCACCAGAGCACAGTCAACCATAACCTTGAACTGCACTTGAAATCCTGCTCATTCTGGCCCACTCTATTATGATTCTTTGCACACTCATATGACTTTTCTCTCAAGAATTGTGTTGCCCCCCCTTGCTATATGGCTTTGGTGGGTAGCATCTCAATCCCTCAACCACGTCTATATATTCCTAAACCCCAATTATATTCAGGGCCCTAGTAAGTCAGGGAAATGTTAGAGTCTTTTCTCTGAGATCTTCTTGACTGTTAAGTGGTATTTTCCCAGAGTAGACAGAGGAGCTCTAGGAAGAGTATGACAACTAATTTCATGTGCCTACATGAATCTCAGCTGAAACACCCTCCTTTACTTCTAGTTACTGAGAGTGCCTATGGAGAACATTTTTATTCACAAATATTACTTTAAGACAGAAATATCATTAATAAATCATCAAAAACTTTTTTATTATGGTTGGGATTCAAAATATAGTATTCTCAGTAACACATATATAGCAAGAGAGACTACATAAGAGAATGGAGAGATATACTAACTCATATTTATGCAGACATCCTATCAGATGTAATAATCAAAATTACTACTACATTTTTAAAAATTGTTGGTAAATTATTTGGTTAAGAGTGGAGCTGGTAATAGTCCACAAATGTCTCCTCATGTTCCTTCTTCATCAATAAGAAGAGAGTGTTGTGAGGATATAGTGCAAACTTCCCAGTGTATTAAACTTAATTATCCATACTTCTACTTCTGGTAATAGTAGACCTACCTTTTGACTGAGTATAACTAGAAATTCTGGACCAAAAAAAGTTGAAGGCATAAGAGTACTCAGTCAATGAAGACTATGTAGCAGAAGAAATAAACCCAGTGTGTCATGTCTTGTATTTGAGACCACATTTCCACCAGGGGTATCTGCCAATTCTAGAAGAGGAGTTGAGAGGCAGGTTGCTAAATTTTCTTTTCAGAAATAAATATAAATTATTTCTAGCAGACGATAACATTATACTACATTTCAAAATTAGTTTAAAATTTTAGATACAATACCCATTATTCAATTGAAAATAGCCCAGCCCACAAGTAAACAAAGCAATATGACTGTAAAACAAAAAAACACAAACAAACAATAGAAACAGATGCACAGAATACCCAAATAATAGAACTATCACATAAAGACTTTAAACAGAGTTATCATAGTCATGAAGATAAAAGACAAGACTAAGGATTTTCTGTAGTAAAATGGAAATAATAAATAAAAGCCAAAGAGAAATGCTAACATTTAAAAAAATAATAATAGTTAATAAGTTTCATAGCAGATTAGACACAGTTGAAAGGAGAATAAGTGAAGTAGAAAACAGATCATATGGAGAGAGCTTCAAGATGGCGGAAGAGTAAGATGCAGAGATCACCTTCCTCCCCACAAATACACCAGAAATACATCTACATGTGGAGCAACTCCTACAGAACACCTACTGAATGCTGGCAGAAGACCTCAGACCTCCCAAAAGGCAAGAAACTCCCCACGTACCTGGGTAGGGCAAAAGAAAAAAGAAAAAACAGAGACAAAAGAATAGGAAAGGGACCTGCACCAGTGGGAGGGAGCTGTGAAGGAGGAAAGGTTTCCACACACTAAGAAGCCCCTTCATGGGCAGAGACTGTGGGTGGTGTAGGGGGGAAGCTTCAGAGCTGCGGAGGAGAGCGCAGCAACAGGGGTGCGGAGGGCAAAGCGCAGAGATTCCCGCACAGAGGATCGGTGCTGACCTGCACTCACCAGCCCGAGAGGCTTGTCTGCTCACCCGCCGGGGCGGGCGGGGGCTGGGAACTGAGGCTCTGGCTCGGTCGGACCCCAGGGAGAGGACTGGGGTTGGCTGCGTGAATACAGTCTAAAAGGGGTAGTGCACCACAGCTAGCCAGGAGGGAGTCCGGGAAAAAGTCTGGAGCTGCTGAAGAGGCAAAAGACTTTTTCTTGTCTCTTTGTTTCCTGGTGCGTGAGGAAAGGGGATTAACAGCGCTGCTTAAAGGACCTCCAGAGTCGGGCATGGGCCACAGCTATCAGTGCGAACCCCAGAGACCAGCATGAGATGCTAAGGCTGCTGCTGCAGTCACCAAGAAGTCTCTGTGCAAGCACAGGTCACTATCCACACCTCCCCTCCTGGAAGCCTGTGCAGCCCACCACTGCCAGGGTCCCGTGATCCAGGGACAACTTCCCCAGGAGAACACATGGTGCACCTCAGGCTGGTGCAACGTCACGCCAGCCTCTGCCACCGCAGGCTTGCCCCGCATCCGTACCCCTCCCTCCCCCCGGCCCGAGTGAGCCAGAGTCCTCGAATCAGCTGCTACTTTAACCCGTCCTGTCTGAGCGAAGAACAGACGCCCTCAGGCGACCTACACACAGAGGCAGGAGCAAATCCAAAGTTGAACCCCAGGAGCTGTGTGAACAAAAAAGAGAAAGGGAAATCTCTACCAGCAGCCTCAGGGACAGCGGATTAAATCTCCACAATCAACTTGATGTACCCTGCAACTCTGGAATACCTGAATAGACAACGAATCATCCCAAATTGAGGAGGTGGACTTTGGGAACACTGATATATATATATTTTTTTCCCTTTTTCTCTTTTTGTGAGTGTGTATGTGTATGCTTCCATGTGTGATTTTGTCTGTATAGCTTTGCTTTTACCATTTTTCCTAGGGTTCTGTCTGTCTTGTTGTTTTTGGTTTTTTTTTAACTACTTAAATTTTTTTTTCATAAAAATTATTTTTTATTTTAACAACTATTTTATTTTATTTTAACTTCTTCTTTCTTGCTTGCTTTTCTTCCTGCCTTTTATTCTGAGCCATGTGGACGACAGGCTCTTGGTGCTACAGCCAGGCATCAGGGCTGTGCCACTGAAGTGGGAGAGCCAAGTTCAGGACACTGGTCCACAAGAGACCTCCCAGGTACACGTAATATCAAACGGCGAAATCTCCCAGAGATCTCCGTCTCAACGCCAAGACCCAGCTCCACTCAACGACCAGCAAGCTACAGTGCTGGACATCCTATGCCAAACAACTAGCAAGATACGAACAAAACCCCATCCATTAGCACAGAGGCTGCTTAAAATCATAATAAGGCCACAGACACCCCAAAACACACCACCAGATGTGGACCTGCCCACCAGAAAGACAAGATCCAGCCTCATCCACCAGAACAAAGGCACTAGTCCCCTCCACCAGGAAGCCTGCACAACCCACTGAACCAACCTTAGCCACTGGGGACAGACACCAAACACAATGGGAACTACGAACCTGCAGTCTGCGAAAAGGAGACCCCAAACACAGTTAAGCAAAATGAGAAGACAGAGAAACACACAGCAGATGAAGGAGCAAGGCAAAAACCCACCAGACCTAACAAATGAAGAGGAAATAGGCAGTTTACCTGAAAAAGAATTCAGAGTAATGACAGTAAACATGATCCAAAATCTCGGAAAAGGAATAGAGAAAATACAAGAAACGTTTAACAAACACCTAGAAGAACTAATGGCGAAAATACAAGAAACGTTTAACAAGGACCTAGAAGAACTAAAGAGCAAACAAACAGTGATAAACAACACAATAAATGATATTAAAAATTCCCTAGAAGGGATCAATAGCAGAATAACTGAGGCAGAAGAATGGATAAGTGGCCTGGAAGATAAAATAGTGGAAATAACTACTGTAGAGCAAAATAAAGAAAAAAGAATGAAAAGAATTGACGATAGTCCCAGAGACTTCTGGGACAACATTAAATGTACTAACATTCGAATTATAGGGGTCCCAGAAGAAGAAGACAAAAAGAAAGGGACTGAGAAAATATTTGAAGAGATAATAGTTGAAAACTTCCCTAATATGGGAAAGGAAATAGTTAATCAAGTCCAGGAAGCACAGAGAGTCCCATACAGGATAAATCCAAGGAGAAACACGCCAAGACACATATTAATCAAACTATCAAAAACGAAATACAAAGAAAAAATATTAAAAGCAGCAAGGGAAAGCAACAAATAACACATAAGAGAATCCCCATAAGGTTAACAGCTGATCTTTCAGCAGAAATTCTACAAGCCAGAAGGGAGTGGCAGGACATATTTAAAGTGATGAAGGAGAAAAACCTACAACCAAGGTTACTCTACCCAGCAAGGATCTCATTCAAATTTGACGGAGAAATTGAAACCTTTACAGGCAAGCAAAAGCTAAGAGAATTCAGCACCACCAAATCAGCTTTACAACAAACATTAAAGGAACTTCTCTAGGCAGGAAACACAAGAGAAGGAAAAGACCTACAATAATAAACCCAAAACAATTAAGAAAATGGTAATAGGAACATATATATCGATAATTACCTTAAACGTAAATGGATTAAATGCTCCCACCAAAAGACACAGACTGCCTGAATGGATACAAAAACAAGACCCATATATATGCTGTCTACAGGAGACCCACTTCAGACCTAGGGACACATACAGACTGAAAGTGAGGGAATGGAAAAAGATAGTCCATGCAAATGGAAATCAAAAGAAAGGTGGAGTAGCAATTCTCATATCAGACAAAATAGACTTTAAAACAAAGACTACAGGAAGATCCCACATGCCGCAGAGCGGCCGGGCCCGTGACCCATGGCGCTGAGCATGCGCGTCTGGAGCCTGTGCTCCGCAACAGGAGAGGCCGCAACAGTGAGAGGCCCGCACACCACAAAAAAAAAAAAAAAAAAAAGACTATTACAAGAAACAGAGAAGGACAATACACAATGATCAAGGGATCAATCCAAGAAGAAGATGTAACAATTGTAAATATTTATGCACCCAACATAGGAGCACCTCAATACATAAGGCAAATACTAACAGCCATAAAAGGGGAAATCGACAGTAACACAATCATAGTAGGGGACTTTAACATCCCACTTTCACCCATGGACAGATCATCCAAACTGAAAATAAATAAGGAAACAAAAGCTTTAAATGATACATTAAACAAGATGGACTTAATTGATATTTATAGGACATTCCATCCAAAAACAACAGAATACACATTCTTCTCAAGTGCTCATGGAACATTCTCCAGGACAGATCATATCTTGGGTTACAAATCAAGCCTTGGTAAATTTAAGAAAATTGAAATTGTATCAAGTATCTTTTCTGACAACAATGCTATGAAACTAAAGATCAATTACAGGAAAAAATCTGTAAGAAATACAAACACATGGAGGCTAAACAACACACAACTTAATAACCAAGAGATCACTGAAGAAATCAAAGAGGAAATCAAAAAATACCTAGTAACAAATGACAATGAAAACACGATGACCCGAAACGTATGGGACGCAGAAAAAGCAGTTCTAAGAGGGAAGTTTATAGCAATACAATCCCACCTTAAGAAACAAGAAACATCTCAAATAAACAACCTAACCTTACACCTAAAGCAATTAGACAAAGAGGAACCCAAAAAACCCAAAGTTAGCAGAAAGAAAGAAATCATAAAGATCAGATCAGAAATAAATGAAAAAGAAATGAAGGAAACGATAGCAAGATCAATAAAACTAAAAGCTGGTTCTTTGAGAAGATAAACAAAATTGATAAACCATTAGCCAGACTTATCAAGAAAAAAGGGGAGAAGACTCAAATCAACAGATTTAGAAATGAAAAAGGAAAAGTAACAACTGACACTGCAGAAATACAAAGGATCATGAGAGATTACTACAAGCAACTCTATGCCAATAAAATGGACAACCTGAAAGAAATGGACACATTCTTAGAAATGCACAACTTTCCAAGACTGGACCAGGAAGAAATAGAAAATATGAACAGACCAATCACTAGCACTGCAATTGAAACTGTGATTAAAAATCTTCCAACAAACAAAAGCCCAGGACCACATGGCTTCAGAGGCGAATTCTACCAAACATTTAGAGAAGAGTTAATACCTATCCTTCTCAAACGCTTCCAAAATATAGCAGAGGGAGGAACACTCCCAAACTCATTCTACAAGGCCACAATCACCCTGATACCAAAACCAGACAAAGATGTCACACAAAAAGAGAACTACAGGCCAATATCATTGATGAACAAAAATCAAAAATCCTCAACAAAATACTAGCAAACAGAATCCAACAGCACATTGAAAGTATCATACACTATGATCAAGTGGGGTTTATACCAGGAATGCAAGGATTCTTCAATATACGCAAATCAATCAACATGATATACCATATTAACAAACTGAAGGAGAAAAACCATATGATCATCTTAATAGATGCAGAGAAAGCTTTTGACAAAATTCAACACCAATTTACGATAAAAACCCTCCAGAAAGTAGGCATAGAGGGATCCTACCTCAACATAATAAAGGCCATATGTGACAAACCCATAACCAACATCGTCCTCAATGGTGAAAAACTGAAATCATTCCCACTAAGGTCAGGAATAAGACAAGGTTGCCCACTCTCACCACTATTATTCAACATAGTTTTGGAAGTTTTAGCCACAGCAATCAGAGAAGAAAAAGAAATAAAAGGAATCCAAATCGGAAAAGAAGAAGTAAAGCTGTTACTGTTTGTAGATGACATGATACTATACATAGAGAATCCGAACAATGCTACCAGAAAACTACTAGAGCTAATCAATGAATTTGGTAAAGTAGCAGGATACAAAGTTAATGCACAGAAATATCTTGCATTCCTATATACTAATGATGAAAAATCTGAAAGTGAAATTTAGAAAACACTCCCATTTACCATTGCAACAAAAAGAATAAAATATCTAGGAATAAACATACCTAAGGAGACAAAAGACCTTTTTGCAGAAAATTATATGACACTGATGAAAGAAATTAAAGATGATACAAACAGATGGAGATATATATCATGTTCTTGGATTGGAAGAATCAACATTGTGAAAATGACTCTACTACCCAAAGCAATCTACAGATACAATGCAATCCGTATCAAACTACCACTGGCATTTTTCACAGAACTAGAAAAAATTTTTCACAATTTGTATGGAAACACAAAAGACCCCGAATAGCCAAATCAATCTTGAGAAAGAAAAACAGGGCTGAGGAATCAGGCTCCCTGACTTCAGACTACACTACAAAGCTACAGTAATCAAGACAGTATGGTACTGGCACAAAAACAGAAATATAGATCAATGGAACAGGATAGAAAGCCCAGAGATAAACCCATGCACATATGATCACATTACCTTTGATAAAGGTGGCAAGAATGTACAATGGAGAAAAGATAGTCTCTTCAATAAGTGGTGCTGGGATGGGCTTCCCTGGTGACGCGGTGGTTGGGCGTCTGCCTGCCGATGCAGGGGACAAGGGTTCGTGCCCCGGTCTGGGAAGATCCTACATGCCGCAGAGCGGCTGGGCCCGTGAGCCATGGCCGCTGAGCCTGCGCGTCCGGAGCCTGTGCTCCGCAATGGGAGAGGCCACAACAGTGAGAGGCCCATGTACCGCAAAAAGAAAAAATAAAAAAAAAAAAAGTGGTGTTGGGAAAACTGGACAGCTACATGTAAAAGAATGAAATTAGAACACTCCTTAACACCATACACAAAAATAAACTCAAAATGGATTAAAGACCTAAATGTAAGGCCAGACACCATTAAACTCCCAGAGGAAAACATAGACAGAACACTCTATGACATAAATCACAGCAAGATCCTTTTTGACCCACCTCCTAGAGAAATGGAAATAAAAACAAAAATAAACAAATGGGACCTAATGAAACTTAAGAGCTTTTGCACAGCAAAGAAAACCATAAACAAGATGAAAAGATAACTCTCAGAATGGGAGAAAATATTTGCAAATGAAGCAACTGACAAAGGACTAACCTCCAAAATTTACAAGCAGCTCATGCAGCTCAACATTAAAAAAACAAACAACCGAATCCAAAGATGGGCAGAAGACCTAAACAGACATTTCTCCAAAGAAGATATACAGATTGCCAACAGACACATGAAAGAATGCTCAACATCATTAATCATTAGAGAAATGCAAGTCAAAACTACAATGAGGTATCACCTCACACCGGTCACAATGGCCATCATCAAAAAATCTACAAACAATAAATGTTGGAGAGGGTGTGGAGAAAAGGGAACTCTCTTGGACTGCTGGTGGGAATGTAAATTGATACAACCACTATGGAAAACAGTATGGACGTTCCTTTAAAAACTGAAAATAGAACTACCATATGACCGAGCAATCCCACTATTGGGCATATACCCTGAGAAAACCATAATTCTAAAAGAGTCATGTACCAAAATGTTCATTGCAGCTCTGTTTACAATAGCCAGGACATGGAAGCAACTGAAGTGTCCATCAACAGATGAATGGATAAAGAAGATGTGGCACATATATACAATGGAATATTACTCAGCCATAAAAAGAAAGGAAATTGAGTTATTTATAGTTAGGTGGATGGACCTAGAGTCTGTCATACAGAGTGAAGTAAGTCAGAAAGAGAAAAACAAATACCGTATGCTAACACATATATAGGGAAGCTAAAAAAAAAAAAAATGGTCATGAAGAACCTAGGGGCAAGATGGGAATAAAGATGCAGACTTACTAGAGAATGGAGTTGAGGATACGGGGAGGGAGAAGGGTAAGCTGGGACAATGTGAGAGAGTGGCATGGACATATATACACTACCAAACGTAAAATAGATAGCTAGTCTGAGGCAGCCGCATAGCACTGGAAGATCAGCTCGGTGCTTTGTGACCACCTAGAGGGGTGGGATAGGGAGGGTGGGAGGGAGGGAGATGCAAGGGGGAAGATATATGGAGATATATGTATATGTATAACTGATTCACTTTGTTATGAAGCAGAAACTAACACACCATTGTAAAGCAGTTATACTCTAATAAAGATGTTATATGTAAAAATTGACATATAATTGTAAAAGGAGCAGCAATTCACCCCTGCGAGCTGACTTCTAAACAAAAGCAATAGAAGCCACCAAGTGTTAAAAGAAAACATGGACTTCCATACACACACAAAAAAAGTGAAGAATGAAATTGAAATTTTAAAATTTTCAGAGAAACATAAACTAAGAGAATTTATAACTAATGAGCCATACAACAGAATATAGTAAAAGGAGTTTTTCAGGCACAAGGAAAATGATCCCAAATGGAAGACTGGACATGCTGGGAGAAAGGAGAAGCAACTTTAGAAAAAGGTAAAAACTGGGTAAACCTAAATGAATACTGTCTGTATAAAACAATAATCATAATGGAGTTTTTTATTTACCTAATAAACATAACAAACTACACTGAAACATTTGCATTAAAAATATGTGTTACAATAAAAACAAGTATTACATGCATGGAATCTTAAAGCAGACAGAAGAGAGTGGCTAATTCACTCATTTAAAAGAGCCTGAAAAGTGATCATTAAGAACATAATATTTGGACTGAGTCTGGAAGGATGAGTTTTTCAACAGGGTAGAGTTAGGAGGACTTTTCAGGCACTGGCAGTAGTGTGAGCAAGGTGCATGGACAAGAATCAATCTGGAGTGTGAGTAAAGTGCATGCAGAGGGGCATGAGTACAGCAAAGGGTTATGGGGGGTATAAGGCAAGAGATATAGTGAGGAACCAGGGAGTGGAGGGCCATGCCTTCCACCAAGGAACTTTGACCTTATTCTGTACTGGCACATAAAATCTACAGACTATCTATCCTACTCAGGCTACACAAAAAAAGACTGCTGTTCACTAGTCGTGTATGTGAATGTCACCTTTAGATACATGGCCAAGTTAGTCAAGGCAATGAAGAACCACTAGCTTTGTGTTTCACAAAGATTTCCCAGCAATACACAGGAAGCATGTCAGGGATGGAAGGAAGGCTGGAGCTAGAAGCATATCAATTAGAAGACTATTACAAGAGTCTCAATGAGAGATAAGGAAGAACTTTGGGGAGAGAATCCAAATTGCTTTGAATCCTCTGTTGAGTTACACAAGCGCACGCGCAGACACACACACACACACACACACACACACACACACTCACTCTACCACTACAATCTAGGAGCATTAGGAGACTGCAACATTGATGGAGAAAATACAAGCTTCCAGGAGGTAAGGTGTCCACTCACAAAAGCCACCAGCCTTGCCTTCAGTAGAAACCCACCCCATGGCCCATGAAAATTCTCCAACTGAATACACAGTAAAACCCTGCAAGGACATCCAGAACTCGCAGTTTGCAGAAATACTAATAACTCACTTGGCTCAAATCCCACATTCAGGATGCTAACCCTGCATATTTCCACCATTCCATAGCAATGGGGCTTCCACTTCTAGCTCACTGCTGAGCCTGCTTCTACCTTGTCATTGCCTGAAGAGGCTGCTGGCCACCCAACACGTATAGAATGTGATCCAGAATCCAAAGAGTAAGGCCAAGAGGCACAATTTGGGAGATAATCCAAATTAGTGACACAATTTCCTCTCCTTCTAAAAATGTCATACCACCCACCTGCTTTTAAAAAAAAAAAAATGGAAAATTACTTTTTAAGGCCATTTAAAAATACAGAGCTGATTTGTCCTAATGGATTTCTTGTTTTACTTCTCCCACCCAGCAATTCCAGCATCTACCTTCCACTGGTACTACCAGCCCGTAACAGAAAGCCAGGGACTTTGGATGGAAATTGAAGTGATTTCCCAAGACACGCTGTCAAGGTCCTTCAACTTTGCTTGTTTCAGACTCATTTGGTCATTAATCCAACATGATTTAAACTTTGGGTCAACTCCAATTTCAGTTTCATTCTCTGCCTCCTCCAATTTTGCCGTTCATGAATTTTGTCTCTGCTCATATCTTTGGGTCCTGGTTTTCTAACCTCCTCTCCTACCACCTTCCTTGGGGCAAAAAACCATTCATCATAGCAGAGGTCAAGAGGAGCTTAGCCCACTTCTGTTCAGTTTTGGCAATCATGAATAAGAAAGTTGAACAATTTGAGGCAAATATAATAATTCTAAAGAATATATGAATTGGGATTTTTCCCCTTTGATAAGGGAAGACAGAAGAGTGAAATTCACTTTTGGCTGCAGGTATCATGTTTCATGGAGCTGGTGGTTATATGTCTGGAAGAATAGAAAATGTAATACAGAGACAGCCAAGGAGAAAAGAGTTATGTTAACCAAAGCTTTTCAGTAAGAGGGTAACTTGATCAAGTTCTGTGCAACTATGTGTATGGAGGATTCAGGAAGTGACATGAGAAATGCAGGAAAAAAAGGGAACTTGGCTAATGGAATGGGGAAATCTGCTAGAGTTGTTGGGTCAGTTATAGACTAGGCATCTATAATTTGTACTAAGTACTACAAAATAAAAAACATTTTTCTGTAAAGAATAAGACTATTGAAAAATGTTGCAGATTTCAGTCATGAACTCTATTGGTATAAATACATTAAATCATTTTTTTAATTTTTAAAGGATTCTTGAAAAGAAAAAAAAATGGAGTGAGAGATTAGACATAAGTGCTTGATTGAATATCCAAATTTTAATCTGGAAATAAGGCAGCTACCAAAATTGACTGGAAAATACTTTCTTTCCCAGGCTTATGTTTGCATAAAGAAAACCTAGGGCAAAAAGCAGAATAATGTAGGTGTGGTAAATATTATAGAAGATAATAAAAGACTTGAGTATAAAAGGCTCCACTGCCAAAGAAGATGGTATAAAAGATTATGCCTGAAAAATATTTTGAGAAATAGTCATATCAACATGTACAGCATGGTCACTGCAACCCTGTGATTTAATATGACCTATAAATTTGGACACCTTTAAATGTAAATATAAATATGTCAAATATAAAATTTTGATATAGATATAAAAAGTATTGTGCTGAGAAGAGTGTGAATGGCAGGTTACTCTTTAGAAAATCACTGAATCTGTATATCATGTCCAATGGCATTTGATCTCTCCATTTGGTCAAAGTAAACAAGATGATAATATCAAGTGAAGCTACTCTTCATGGAGCACTTACTGCCAGACATTATGCATATGAGTCTTGCATAGGCATTATCTCATTCATTCCTATGAATAAACTCAGGAGGTTCCCCTTTAACAATGAGAAAACTGAGACACAGAAAGATAAAGCTAGATACAGAGCAAAGAATAAAACAAGAATTGTTCTAAAACCTGTGTTGCTAATCCTTTCACTACACTGCCTACATTACGTTGTTGTTTAGTCTCCCGTGAGATTGATAACAAAGAGTGAGCATGGCAAGAATAGGACAGAAGCATAAGGAAGTATATTAATCAGGATTAGGTTTGACTCATAAGAGAAAACCCAAAACAGTGTTTTAAAAAAAAATGATTACTGTAGCTTTGTAGTATAGTCTGAAGTCAGATAGCCTGATTCCTTCAGCTCCATTTTTCTTTCTCAAGATTGCCTTGGCTATTCAGGGTCTTTTGTGTCTCCATACAAATTTAAAAATTTTTTGTTCTAGTTCTGTGAAAAGTGCTATTGGTAATTTAATAGGAATTGCGTTGAAATTGTAGATTGCCTTGGGTAGTATAATCAACTTGACAACACTGATTCTTCCAATCTAAGAACATGGTATATCTTTCCATCTGTTTGTGTCATCTTTGATTTCTTCATCAGCATCTTATAGTTTTTGGAGTACAGGTCTTTTGCCTCCTAGGTAGGTTTATTCCTAGGTATTTTATTCCTTTTGATGCAATGGTAAGTGGGATTGTTTCCTAAACTTCTCTTTCTGATCTTTTGTTGTTAGTGTATAGAAATGCAACAGATTTCTGTGTATTTTTCTCTCATGTGGAAGAAATTCAGACTTAAGCAGTCTGGGGCTGGGAACACAGCTCCCCACTGGCAGGTCACCACTCTCCTATGTTGCTGCTCCACTGTCCTTAGTATGTTGCCTCTTATTTCAAAATGGCTGCTTGAGCTCTGACCAGGAAGTACATAGTAGGAAGGGACAAAAAAGTACGGCAAAAGGTACTCATATTCTCTTTTAAGAAGCTTCCTAGAAGTTGTGGCATAGCACTTCCACTTACATCTCATTTTTCAGAACTAAGACGCAGAAACACTGGAGATGTAGTCTTTATTTTGCATAACCACATAGCCAATTTAAAACTGGGTTTCATTACTGAAATAATAGAAGAGAACAGATGTGCAGGAAGAAGCATGGCAAGATAGAATTTGAGCAATGACCAGACACAGAGGTGAAAGAAGGCGAGGAGCCAAAGGGGCCCCCAGTGTTCAGATTCTTCCTGATTAGAGGGAAGGTATTTAATGCCTTGAGCAGAGATGGGGTAGAAAGCAGCAGAAGTAGTCTGGGGAAAGAGTATAGAGGGAAGATGATGAATATGACTTTAGAATTACAGTATGGCTGAATTATGAATGGAAATTAAACAAATCTTTATAACAATGGTTTTTTTCATTTATTCAACTGTAGAAACATGATAGTGATTCTGAATCCCTTTAAACATGTAAATACTAAGCATTCAAATGAATTTAAGTATTTTTCCTTTGGCGCACATTTTTAAAATGTAAGTCATCCAAAACATCAATAAATATTCCAACCATTATTCTGAAATAACATCTGAAAAAACATTCTAGTTCTTTAGTGGATATTGGGAAGATTAGGTTTTGAAAAGAAGAAAAATAAGCATTCTTAGAATCTAGGACATCAAGCCCAGAGTCACTGAAGTCAGCAAAATAAAAGCCTGAATGCCATTTGCCCAAGTTCAAGCAGACCTTTCAAGGAGACCCAGAGGGGTAACATGAGCCTGGAGTGATTAACCAGCTTGAATGACTGGTTAACTGAGAGTCCATGTGTTTCATTCCAGTTTCACTTGGATACAGAAAACAGCCTCCCAGAGAGACTGACCTTTGGCCAGAGGTACAGGATGTTGTCGTCTTCCAATAATTGCAGGAAATATAAAGATGCTTAGTCAGCTCTTTCTCCACCTTCAGCCAAGAAGATTTTCCAGGGCAAGAGTCATGTCTTTCACATCTCTGCTGCCCTTCTGCTCGGCTCAGCAGCTGTCAGTATATGTTTCTCAGGATATGTTTGTTGAGAAATATCACTGAAGTGTTTTGCTCCTATCAGAATTTTGCTTTGTTTTAAGGACCTGAATAGCATCACGTCAGCATTTGTATCCCCGGACCTGAAAGGGAAGAGGACGTAAAGTTCCTCATATCCTCGTTATTCAGACACATCCATCCTTCCATGCCACTTCTGCATTGAAGGCTTCTCGGACTGTATCAGTCCTTCTTTCTATCTTCTGAATGCCTTAAGATTAATGCAACTTTGGACCAGGTAAGGCATTCTCTCTTTCAGCAGTTCCAGCCCAGGATCAGTTTCACACTAGCTGAGCAATCCACTGTGAGAACCAAATGTAGACTGAAGGCTATGTCATACCTTTAGTGCTGTGTAAAAAGTATGGAGAGCCACTCCTCTGACAGTTTCACACTGAGTTAACTGTTCCTCATTTGTTAGTCTTATTTCATTGTCTAAACTGCAAGCTTCTTCAGGTCCCAGACTGAGTCTCAAGTCTCTTGGCTTTCCTCACCCAGCACCTAGCCCAGGGTTGTGTGCAAGGAAGTCTCTCCATAAACACAATAACTGTGGGGGGCAGTCACTACAGTGGGAACTATTGCCATAGTGGTTTCTTATTAAAGGGCTAAAGATCTGGTGGTTCCCAGAGATGAAAATGTCCCAACATCCAGGCAATCTTCAATTTCTCTCCACATGTACATTCATTTTTAGGAAAATTAAAAAGTCACCCTGGCCAGATTCTTCAATAACAAAGTTCACAAGACAGTACAGACAATTCAGAGGAAAGGAAATCTATCCCCGTATGATTCCTGGAGCAGTGTTCCTAGAAGGAACTCATCTGTCACCTTTGGGGCCTTTGTTTGTACTCTTTTGTTTCCTTTATTTAAAAAGGAAAGAACAATACTGATCAAAATCAGTCAGCAATGAATTTCTATTAAACTAAATTTAAACCTGCCCTAAACCATTAGATAAATTATTTCATACCCTTTTCAGTTACAGTCTATTTATACTCTACACTTAGATATTTAGCTCTCCTGGCTAAAAAGGATCTAAATGTTTTAGGAAGGGCACCTCACTAATTAAATAATGTTTAATTCAATAGTGTTTCCAAGCTTTATGGTATTTCAAAAAGCCACTGTAGCCTCCGCAGTTGGCAGGCAGCTCGTAAAAGAGAAACCTGGCAGAAGGGCAACAGGCAAAAGCCATAACGGGGAAGGATGTCAAGAAATATTTTGGGAGTAGCCAAGCCATCCTATGAGAAGGATAGAATGCATTTATAGCTTCTGCAGACACTACCTCTGCAGGTCCTCACCTCTACATTCCACTGTCACTCCCCTTGTTCTAGATGGCATCATGCGAACACTCACAATAACACACTAAGGACTTTGTAGTCTCCTCCTTCTCTAAATCACCTCCCATCCTGCCACCAAAGTTGTCTTTCCAGAATACATGTTTGATCTTACTTCATCACTCTTCAAAATCCTTGACTAGCTCTCCATTGCTTAGTGGATACAGTCTAAACTCAACAGCAAGCAATATAACACCCTCTATGTTCTGAACCCAAGCTCTCTTTCAACACCCTGCTATGGTCCTTTCTCCTCTCCATCCTCCCTGCCTCCCAGGCTTTCGCACAAATCCTAAGTACCAGGCATCCAATTACATTTCCCCCATGCAAACCATAATGTTCATAACACCCGTATTGCATATTTTGTTCCACCAACCTAGAATACCCCACTTCTTTTCTTGAGCACTCTATGTGCCAGGCTTTGGGCTAAGAGCTTCCAAAAATCCTCTAGTGCCTTGGTTCTTTGATGTGAAAAATGAGGAACAATAAAATCCTACTCTTTGTTTCAAGATATCTAATATCCTCTGTGACCTCTTCCTCTGTCCTGTCTCCTTTAGGTTGGAATTAATTGAGTCTCCGTGTGGACTTCCATAGTATTTTATCTATCTACTATATCATACTGACCTCAGCCTGACCAGAGTTATTTTCTGAAAACTTTTACACTGTCTTTCCCATGCTAGCCAGAAGATTTTCTTCATATCTAATAAATCTTCTCTCCTATTATATTACATGGATATTTTTATTTTCAAAGTAGCATATTATAAATAGTATGGTTTCAGGTCTTCCAGACTTATTTCTAAGCATGTGAAAAATACACGTTTCAGAGAGAGAGCGTGTGTGTATACACAAACATATATTTTAACAAAAGTTGGGTAATACTCTATAATGTTCATTATTTTATTTATAAATAATTTGTAAGTAATTATATTATAAATTTGTAAAATGTATAATATCTATTTATAAGTAATACTCTTTCTTTTTACTTCAATCTACACTGAGGGCATTTCTACATACAGGAACATAAAGAGCTATGTCACTGTATTCATGGCTGTGTAGTATTTTTGTTATATATATACACACATATATACACAGATATAATATACATATACCTAGTATATAGTATACATACATATATGCCACAATTAATCATTTTCTTTTTGATAAACATTTATGTTTCCACTTGGAGTGAATTATAAGCAGTCTTGCAATTAACCTTTTACATACAAGTACAGTACATCTTTGTGTGAAGTGGAGTTTCTGGGTCAACAAGTTGGCACATTTAAAATTTTTCTACTCTTGCCAAATTTCTTGCCAAACATGAAGTACCCATCTCCATTCCATTCAACAGTGTGAAGAAAGCTTTGTGTCTACTCTTTCTTAAACTGTGACAGTACAACAGGTAAAAAATCATATCTCAATATTGTTTTTAATTTCCATTTTTTTACTTGAGAAATTGACTACTCATTCATATGTTGAGTGTTCAGGGCATTCCTTCTTTTTTGAATTGAGTTTTAATGTACTTTTACTCATTTTTATATTGAATTTTACCTTTTTCAAAAAATTAAATCCCCAAGAGTGCTTTAAATAGCCCTTATTTGTCGATTAGGTTGCAAAATTTTCCCATTTGTCACCTATTATTTAGTTTCTCCATATTTTCTTACATAAAAGTTTTCTTTTTAATGTAATCTTGTTTTATTTTTCATTATGCTTCAGAATAATTTGTTATTCCTTAAGAGATGTTTTCAATCATGAAATTTTTTAATGTTCTCTTCTTCTAATACTTATTTTTCATCTTTATTTTAAAACATTAAACTATTTGAAATTTTTGTTTATACTATGAAGTGATGATACCATTTGAATATTTTTTCTAAAACTATCAATAATTGCCCCCATTATAATAAAGAAGTCCATTTTTACCCATTTATTTGAATTTCCACCTTTATCCTATACTAGTTTTTAGAGTCCTACTGTCCAATAGAACACTTATAATGATGGAAATAGTCTATATTTATACTGCTTATGTAGTAGTCATATGTAGCTATTGAACATCTGAAACGTGATATGACTAAAAACTGAATTTTTCATCTAATTTAGCTTTAATTAATTTAAATGTAAATAGCTACATGTGGCTATGGCTACCATACTGGACAGTCCTGTACCAGCACTAGGCTGCTTCCATTACTAGAGCTTTATTATTTGATTTGGTTTATAGTAAAGCAAACACCATCACTATTCTTCTTCTATTCTTAAATACTTTTTGGCTTTTCTGTTGCATTTATCCTTCCAATCAAAATTTAAAATTAGCTTGCTAAGTTAGCAAAAAAGGGCAGGGAGCATTTACCACACCAAAATTAAGTGTATAAATTAATTTGGGAAGAATTGACAATATCCATGATATCAAATCTTCTCATCTGGCATGTAGCATGTCTCTCCATTAGGAAATTTTTATAGTTATCTTCCCAGAGGTCTATGAGGTAAGAAGATGAATTGCACAGTTAGGAGAAAAATACCTCAAACTCTTGAAACTTAGAGTGTGACCCATCTTTGCTGTGCAACCATCTACCTTTCCCCTGTTCCATCTACATTTTGGAAGAAAATGATAATGGGATTAACTTCATTATAATTGTTGAAGGAGTGCCTTAAGCGGAAACTAAGTCCTGTAGGAACACACAGTAGATGATGTCGAGCAGAATACACAGTGATAATCCCATGGCAGCTCACATTTTTGTGGAAACTACCATGTACCAGACACTGTTTTAAGGGTTTTATATGTATTAACTTATTTATATGCACAACAACCTTATTAGATTCAGGTAATTATTAACCCCATTTAACAGATGGGACAATTAGGAGCAGAACTTGGCAGTGATTTGCCTACTACATCCTGAAGCTGGGCTTCAAAGCTAGGCAGCCTCCCTCCAGAATATGCTCTCACCAACCAGCTTGCTGCCTCTCTGAAGATGCCCTTTGGTTTTCTGTTTGTTTGTCTGTTGTTTGTTTGTTTAGCATTTTTTATTGCTTTACAATGTTGTGTTAGTTTCTGCTATACGGTGAAGTGGATCAGCTGTCTGTATACCTATACCCCTTCCCTCTTGGACCTCCCTCCCACCCCGCCCCCATCCCACCCATCTAGATCTTCACAGAGAACCAAGCTGATCTTCCTGTGCTTTATAGCTTGTTCCCCTAGCTATCTATTTTATGCATGGCAGTGTATATATATCAATCTAATCTCCCAATTCGTCCCACCCTCCCCTTCCCCGCGCATCCACGTGTCTGTTCTCTACGTCTATGTCTCTATTCCTGCCCTGCAAATAGGTTCATCTGTACCATTTTTCTAGATTCCACATATATGCGTTAATATACAATATTTGTTTTTCTCTTTCTGGCTTACTTCACTCTGTATGACAGTCTCTAGGTCCATCCATAACTCTACAAATGACCCAATTTCATTCCTTTTTATGGCTGAGTAATATTTCACTGTATATATGTGCCACATCTTCTTTATCCATTCACCTGTCGTTAGATATTTAGGTTGTTTCCATGACCTGGCTATTGTAAATAGTGCTGCAATGAACACTGGGGTACATTTGTCCTTTTGAATTATGGTTTTCTCACGGTATATGCCCAGAGTGGGATTGCTGGGTCATATGGTAGTTCTATTTTTAGTTTTTTAAGGAACCTCCATACTGTTCTCCATAGTGGCTGTATCAATTTACATTCCCACCAACAGTGCAAAAGGATTCCCTTTTCTCCACACCCTTTCCAGCATTTACTGTTTGCAGATCTTTTGATGATGGCCATTCTGACTGATGTGAGGTGATACCTCATTATAGTTTTGATTTGCATTTCTCTAATAATTAGTGATGTTGAGCATCTTTTCATGTGCCTCTTAGCCATCTGTATGTCTTCTTTGGTGAGGATACCGTTTGAAGTGGGATTTTGAGAGCTACCCCGGCTTGGTACCACTGAGTAGCCTTCCACACACAGCAAGGCACCCTCTCTGGTTGAAAACTAAAGGCGGCAGCTAACATCAAACTAAAAACCTCCTGGGTTTTATTATTTACTATTGTTTCCTTATTATTCCCAAGCATTTTTCTATTGTGGGTTATAATTTTTTATTATATTTTCTAACAAGTTGTTTCTGGAATAAGGGAATGCTGCTGGATTTTATACATGAATCTTATATTTACCAAAATCTTTTTATTTCTAATAGTTTTTCATGTCATCTGTGATAAAAGTTATTTTATTAACTTATTAAAAATAGTTAATTTTCATGTCATATGTAATAAAAAAAAAGTTATCTCCTCCTTTAAAATATATATAGCTTATTGCTTTTTCCTCCATTTTTATGTTAACCAGAAGTGCCAGAAAGATACTGAATACTAATCATCCTGTGTGTGCACAGAGTAGAAGGAAGGGTCATTTCAAATTATCCATATAAATAATTTGTTCCTTAAGTCTGTTTGCTTTGTGAATATACATATACTTCTTCTTCCAGGAGCTGCAAAGAGCAAACTTGACAAGCTCTATGTACATTACCACCATCAACAGGCAAAGCTCCACAAATATGGGGTTTCCATTCAAAAGAGTAGTTCCTGCTACTCTTTTGACCAGAAACTATGATGAAGGTTCTCTGCAAGGGCTGTGCACAAAACAAACAAGAGCTCCAGCCTGGGGGTCCTTACTTCGTCTACCACATAAAACCAGGAAGGAGCACTTTTACTCTTCTCTGGGAATTCCCTGTGGCCATTAGTCACATCTGTGCAATTGCACGCTTCCCTCTGGATGCAACAAACACATAGTAGGTATTAACATATGCCCAGCCTTGCAGGTTCGTTGGCACTTGGAAGACCCCAAGTTGAGTAAAGCATGATTCTTATCTTCAAGTTACTCACCATCTACTAATAATAACCAATGTATGCCAGGTAGGCTAACACTTTACATGCTTTTCTCATTTTACTCTAAAAAGAACACAACTTTATGCCCATTTTTACAATGAAGAACTTGTCCATCTTTATTGCATTCTACCTGCCAGTGATATTATTCAGGAATCCAGTGACTTTCAATTATACCCATTGAATATACTCCTTTTCTTTAATTAATTTTTATTGGAGTATAGTTGCTTTACAATGTTGTGTTAGTTTCTACTGCATAGTTTCTACTGCACAGCAAAGTGAATCCGCTATACATGTACATATATCCCCTCTTTTTTGGATTTCCTTCCCATTTAGGTCACCACAGAGCACTGAGTAGAGTTCCCTGAGCTATACAGAAGGTTCTCATTAGCTATCTATTTTATACATAGTATCATTAGTGTATATATGTCAATTCCAATCTCCCGATTCATCCCACCGCCTCTTTCCCCCCTTGGTGTCCATATGTTTGTTCTCTACGTCTGTGTCTCTATTTCTGTTTTGCAAATAAGATCTAGATTCCACATATATGTGTTAATATAGGATGTTTTTCTCTTTTTGACTTACTACTCCTTTTTAATTTAGAAATATTTATGATCTTCCCTTTAGTCAATATGTTCTGAAATTTCATGATAATGTGAAAAAAAATAGATTTTTTTCCCGTTTTTGAAAGGAGGCATTCATTGGGCATTCAAGTGATTTTCTCAGCCTGGAAATTCATGTCTTTTGATTCCGGGAAATTTTTTTAAATTATTTATTTGTTGATTTTCTCCCTTATTTCCTCCTCTCTCTTTCTGAAGTTCTTCTTATTTGGATATTTGGCCCCTTATACTGATCCTTTAATCTTCTTTTATTTCTTATTTTCCACCTCTTTGTCTTCTTAGTCTACTTTTGGGGGAATTTTATCAGCTTTGTCTTCCAAACTTTTCTTGAATTTTTAACTGCTATTTCTTTTTAGTTTCAGGAAGCCATTTTTCTGCTCCTTTTTTGTGTCACCCTTCTTATTCCATGCAGACAGTGTCTCCTTTTCTCTGCCTAAAGATATTAATGATACTTTTCTGAGGTTATCTTTAGCTTTGTGTCTTTTTTATCTCTGAATCCCTTACTGTGCCTGTTTTGTCCTATCCTGTGTACTAGAAACTCTCCATAAAGCCCTAAAAAGTGTCTGTAGTCAGGGCTTGTCAATTGGCATCCTTCATTTCAGCATTACTGGGCTGAAACATTTCCTGAGAATATTTAATGTTCAATACCTCTAAGTCTTTCTTCTTGATTTGGTCTGCTTCCCCAGAAGAAAATCCCAATGCCCTGCCTTAACTACATAAACATGGCTGCCTGCTTTCTCAGAGGCAAGTGGAGTAAGTTGGATGAGGTCATCACCATTCAGTGTGCAGACCGTCAGTGGCCCCCTTGCTGTTAGTGTGACTGCCCAGAGCCCAGCTGTAAATGGAGTCCCGGAGCCCTGAGTTCCTTTGACTCAGCCTCTCCAGAGGGCAGACAACCAGTCTTCTGCTCGGGTTAAGGGAGAAGCAGTGAGCCAGCATTGCAGAGTGGAATAGGGCTTCTGGGGCTACAGCTTCGTGTGCAGACCTGCAACCAATCTTCCTACACTCAGCCCCTTCCTATCTGTGGTTCCCATGACCCTCACTTTCAGTGGCATCTCATACCACCAACTCTAGGGATTTTCTAGGGTTCTGTTGCATGAACCTACCTGCATCTAAGTTTCCCTCGCTGGCAGCCTTCTCTAGTCTGCTGAGTCTGTTACCACTCCACCATATGCTTTCTAACCTCCAGAACCCTAATGCTGTGATTTCCTCATTCTTCTCCTTTTGTTTTTATATTACCACCTTTTTAATACACTTTGTCATTTTAATTGGGTTTGGTGTTTCAAGGACACTTCAAAGGACAACCGTGACACACGTTTACCTCTGCTCTCTCCTGAAACCCCAGCATATTCTCAGAAAATGGAGGCTTCCTCCCTTTTCCTTCTTATTTTCTATCTTGGGTAGAACACAACAGTATAACCATGGCATAAACTCCTTAAAATTTAATATATGTGTGTTTTAACTTTTTGTTTTGACAGAATTTCAAACTTACATAAAAGTTATAAGAATAGTAAGACGAAATCTTGTTTAACTTTTATCCTGATTCACCAAATTTAACACTTCGCCACATTTTCTTTATCATTCTAGATAGATAGATAAATGATAGGTAGATAGATAGATAAATGATAGATAAGTGATAAATGATAGATAGGTGTATAAATACAGATATGTGTATAGTTTACTTTTATAAACAATTTGAAAGTGGTGCATACATCATGCCCCTTTTTGCCCTTCATACTTAAACATGTATTTCTTAAAAATTAAAAGAAATTAACCTACATAATCAGAGTATGGTTATAAAATTCAGGAAATTTAACATTGATACTATACTTTTATCTAGTGTACTTTATAGCACATTTTTCCTCTAATGCAGGATCTAGCCCAGGATCACATATAGAATCAGCTGTCATTACTCTTTAGTTTCTTTCAATCTGGAACATTTCCTTAGGCTTTCTTTGTCTTTCACGACATGGACGTCTTGGAAGAATACAGAATATTACAGAGGGTTACTCAAGTGGGGTTGCCCTGCTAATATTTCCATCTGAGTCAATTAAGCATCTCTGACTTGAATACCATCTAGGTGATGTTTGTTGTTCTCAGGGTAGTAGGTCTAAAGGCACAAGATATCCACCTGCCACTAAATAGTGTAGTTAATTTTGATCACCAGGTCACAGTGCTGTCCAGTTTCTGCACAGCACAGCTGCAACATAAGGAATGTGTGAGGAAACAAATGAGACTATGCAAATATCTTTTCCTTCTCAAGCCTTCCTCCCTAGGCTTAACACCCATATTTTTGTTTGAATCAATCTTTTTAAAATAATGGTTTCCAAATAATTTTTCAACTTCACCGCTTCCTCCACATTTTGACTTTATTCCTATATATTGTATGAGAAATAGATTTATGCTTTTTCATGTATTCATTTGTCTTAACACCATTTATTTTAAAAGCTCATCTTTGCACAAGTGATTTAATACATCACCTTTGCACACAGTTAATTTCCACACGAAGTTGGTTCTATTTCTGGAACCTGCATTCCAGTGGTCTACCTATGCACCTGTACCACACACATTTAATTATATATCTTGATTTTCAATGTCTTCCTAGCTATTCCTGCAAGTTATTTTTAATGAACTTTAGTATCAACACATTTAGCTCTAGGAAAAAAAAATCTTCTTGGTATATTTTTTGAGATCACATTAAATTGATGTCATCTTACAGAGAACTGACATCTTAATGATGTTGAGACATGCTAACCAAGGACAAAAGATGTCTTTCCATTTATTCCAGCATACTTTTGAATTTTTCAGGAGTGTTTCATAGAGGTTGTGAATGTTTGTTAAGTCTACTCTTACATAAATTACCTTTTTGTCACTGTTGCAAATGGGATTTTTTTCTTCCATTATGTCTTCTAACTAGTTATTATTGTTGTACATATCCACTATTGATTTTTGCATATTGATTTTATGTCTTGCTAGTATTCTGAATTCCTTTATTATTTGAGTCTGATTTTACCTTGATTCTCTAGAATTTTGAAGGTATACTATTATGTCATCTGCAGATAAAGGGTATGTGGAGAAATTCAGATTCATCTGGTCACCAATACCTTCCAGACCCAGAAAACACACACACACACACACACTTATTTCCTTGAGAAAAAATAGTTCTGAAAAGAAAGGCAAATGATAGTGCTGTTAATAGAATTTTAAGGTTAAGAAAATGATGGCTCATAAGTACAATATGGCCCATTATACAATACAGAATTCTGGAATAAATTAGAGAATGTCTAGTTCAGCAGTACTCATAGCTGTAAGGTGAATATATCCATGATATATCTATGGAGAAATAGGAAGAAAGCAATTCATGACGTTTTGGCTAGTGTTACAGCCAGTGGGAAATATTACCCATCAAGTAAGAGATAAAACTATAAATTGTTTGAGTAGCTTCACCAACGCATTTACCGCCAAGTGCCTCACAGAAATGTTTGTATAGTTTTCTTACTTACTGACCAAACTGCATGTCTATCAAACCACTCATCAAACCACTCATCCTCACATCATTAGTCAACCCAACTATCCACTTTTACAGAGTTTGGTAGCAGTTTATAATGTAAGAACTCTAACAGTCTAAAGAAAATGCACACATGGTTCAGTATCTTTTCTTGCACTTTACGTCAGAAAATTTATACTTCATTGATATTTATGATTTGAGAGACTCTCGAAAAATCTCAGGATAGAGCCCTTAAATGTCAATCATCCATTTTTTTCATCTTATATCTACTATTTTTAAGCTTCACAGAAAAACCTTATTCCTGGTATATTAGAACTTCAGATGACCTGTTTTATCTTTACCGTTTTCATATATTTCATGGGCTTTGATTACAATCTCCTTAAGCCTTTTTATTTTCCCCAAAGTGGAAATTTCTCCTTCAGAGACCTTTTGCAGACAGTAATAAGATGAAATTAGAAAGGGCCAGAGCTAAGGTACTTAAAAAATTAAAGGATAATCTATCAGAGAGAAAAATATAAAGAGATATATAAAGGAAAAATGAGGAAGAGAACTGAAATGACAAGATTAGGAAAGAAAGATTTTTAAATTGAAGGAGAGGGGTCCCCCTGCTTCTTTCTTAGTCATATGGAGGATCTCCTTCACTTCTTCCTCATTCCTAGAAATACAGTGCTGTTCTCATGTGGGTACTTCACTAATTACTTTCCCAAAATACTGACTGAGAGAACAATTACTCACACGTTGCTGAAGACAACTCTGGAAACTTAACCTCTGGAGAGAAGGTTTCTTGCCAACATGCCTTACACCATCTGTTCTGCCTGTGGTCACATTATTTACATCCCTATCCAGCGTGCAAAAGGCCATTTCTGGCTATTTGACTGATGTATCTGCGACACTCCCATCATTCCCATCAAAATGCATTTGATAGTGTAACCCTCTCAGTTCATTACAACCTGTCACTGAAAATGGATGGCCTCTTTGCTACAAAATACATGTTCAATTCATTAGCATAAGAGTAACAGCAACAGCTGATGTCAAACCATCTTAGGATGTGAGAGACAGCATGGAAGTGGGATGGATGGCTGAGGAAGAAGGTGGAATAAACTAAGCAGGTTCTTAAACAAATAAGATCCTTTTAGGAAATCTGATGAGTAGCAATATGATGGTTTCAGACGTTTCTGAAACAAAAATGACATCTTACTCTGGTTAAGGACTCACTCACTCCCTGATCAATCTTTGTACATTATTCTCACCCATTCTGATCTGTTCTAAAACCCAAAGTGCAGATGGCCAGTCTCTTACACTTATGTACCAAGACTTTTCATCTTTCTGCTTTCTCATTTCCTACCAGGACACCAGCTCCTTGATGTCATGAAGTGCTCTAGTCTCCTTAAATTTCTCTCCCAAGCTATTATCTTTTTTGGCATTGAACTTGCTTCTAACACTATCTAGCTAAACTATAATAAAATTGTTTTGTGGTAATGAATTTATTTTACAATTACCTTTTGTTTATGATGCTGAAAGTGATACTGAATTTATATTTAGAATAATGACACACACTTTCTAAACAAATTTATTAAGGTGAAAAAGAATAATTATAAAGAAAAATAGTAAGTAAATAATATCTAGGTGTTATGTGGATATGGAAAATGTTGTGAAGATTGTACTCAATGACAGAAATTTTGAGAACACCTGTCAGAGTAGAGTAACAGAACAGAGTAACACCTGTTACCCATGTTAGTAAACCTGATTTCTAGTCCAAGCTCTGTCATTTGCTGCCTGGAAGATATCAGAAAAGTCATGTAACTTCCATGTACTTCATTTGCTTCACCAGGAAAAGGAGGAATTTGACCTTCAATGATCTTTCAGTAAATAATAATAGCCACTGTTATATGAATACTTTTATGGGTCAGGCTGTGTAAAGCACACTACATAGGAACTCTCATTTGAGTTAACCCTCACGACAACCTGGCAAAAGAGACGCTGTCACTCTCATTTTACAGATTGGAAAACAGACTCAGAGAGGTGAAGTAACATGCCCCAGACTGCACAGGTTGGACTCAGCTCAGGTTGGTCTGACTCCTAAGTTGTGTTTCCACCTCCTAAGGGTAGCTCACATCTCGGATCTTATTGCAATACTAATGGCAATTACCATCCTGCAAAATCTCTCTAAGGGACTCAATTCTAAGATTCCTGGAGCTCTATTAACAGAAAAAAAAATTACAAAGGGCAGATTAATTTTACATTATTTTTTAAAAACAAATTCTAGGATTAAAAAACTAACATTTATGGTATAAAATGCAGGAAGTACAGAAAAGTATAAAGAAGAAACAAAACATCACTTCTAATTCGACTACTCATAAATTACTATTTGGCTATATTTCCTCCCTGTCCTTGTCCCATGAATGTATGTTCAACTGCCCTCCAGTCCCAGGAGCAGTGGGTCCTCAGAAAAGGATGAAGACAATGTTAACTGATACCTTCAGTCTTCCTCCTCTCCCCTCTGCCCCTTTAGCTAACAGACAAATAACAAGGGTACAGTTTCTTGAGCACCTACTATATCAAGGCATATTGCTAGATCATTTCATTCTCATGATATCTTTATGAGACAAATACAGGGTTTTTTTAATTATTACTGCTATACAGATTTTATAGAGAATGTGGCTTAAAAGGTAAAGCAATCACCTTGCCCAAGGTCCTAGAATCTCTAGTGAGCTCTGCTTGCATGGCAATAACTCATTTTAGGGTAAGCACTTACAGTCCCTTAAAAGCACCCCCAATATTGCATATACTGTGTTGAAATGTCCAAACTCAAGTAATCCAGAGCCTTGGCAAAAGTTTTCTCCTAACACTTACCAGAGAATACTAAGGCCCTCCAGTATCAATTGAATCCTAGGAATAACCCTGGACAACTAGAGATTCCCATGTTAGATGAGGAAACTAAACTCTAAAAGTGATGTCGGATTAGCTTTACATAAGAAAGACCTAGAAAAATTTATATAGCAGAATAGGAAAATTACATCAAGAAAAGGGGTCCCAAGGAAATGTCAGAATATGGTTCCAGTTTTGTTGTCATGAAGAATATGACATCTTAATTTGTTTTTTGTTTTTCTACAGCTGTAAAATATCACTAATAAAATACAAAGGTGTGTCACTTCATTTAAATTGGCCCTCTATCTACAAGTAGACTGAACCAAAACATAGACACAGAAAATCCATCACTATGCAGTGATGGTTGATAAACTCTTCAGTATGAATAGATGCTGTAACACATTTGATTACACTGAAGTCTACTGTCAGAAACAATGCATTAAGACATGTTCAGTCAGTCCAGTACATGTGGACAGCAGGTTTCTAGGACAACCAATATAAAGCACCAAACATTCTAAAAGTTAAGTCATTAAAGTTTTAAAGAAAAAATGTTTTATATATATAATTTTATATATCTCATTCTCAACATTAGGCTTTTTAACTGCATGTAATACGAATTAGTCTAGTCACTTATTCCAGTGTTGAATTCATGTTGGGTTTTGACATATGCTGAAACTGAGGAAGAAAATAGATTTTTATCAATATCCTGGTAAGTAGTTTGACGTTTGCCTGATTCTATAGATGAATAAATTATTTAAGATTAGTTGTCTCTGAAAAATGAAAAGTTACTCTGAACATTTCATTAGATGGTACATGTGAAAGTAATTAAATTTACTTTAAAGCCATTCAATGAATGATTTAAAGGAAACCTTCCAACATCTTCCAATCTAAGTGTTATGCAGAGAGGCTGATAAATCAATGGTCATTGTGCAAAGATTTTCTGTCAAGCATCTCTCTTAAATAAAAGACTTCTATTTATTTTTTTAATGAGTCCAGAGAAATGTGCTCAATATCCAACACCCAGGTAAAGTTCCTAACCCAGCACTGCTTTCTGAAAAGGAAAAATATTTATCTCTAAGATTTAACTGTGGAAAAAATGTGGTCAGACACATAACTATTGCAAGCTATTTTTTTTTTCAAACTTCCCCATCAGATCTCAATGTGATTGGAAGGTGGTTTTAACTTCTCAACAGTCTGATTGCCGTTAAACCAACTGGATTGTCTGTCAGATCCTGAAAGCTGTCACCTAACAGCACAGAGCCGTCATCACTCAAGGATTTCAACTTTCCAAGTCTCATCAAGGTACCTGAACAAATCCTAAGAGGGGAAGAAAGCCTACGAGTGCACATTTTAAGAGTCAAGTAAGTTCTTTAAATGCTATGTCACAATAGAGATGTTTTAAACTATGTGAGTTAGGAACCAAGAGTATTTGGACCCAACTAAAGTTTCAGTGTCAAAGAAATTTATGCTTTTTAATTCAAATTACACTACCCGTCCAGTTGCCTATCTAATTGAAATCCTGGCTTTAATTTCAGGCTGAGATTGACTGTCCTGGTGTATCATCACTTAGTAAAGCGTTTCATGGTCTGACCTCCCCATGAACAAATGCTTGACTTGGGGAAGATGTGCAGTAAAACAGCTAAGAATGTGTGTTCTGTGACAGGTTCAGATCCTCTGTACCATTACACCCCATGGGACCTTGGGCAATTTATTCAACCCTCTTACGTTTCTTTTTTAAGTCTCCGACCATGGGTTTGTGAAATAGCAATTTTAGAAATCCACTTTATAAGGTGGTTTTGAGGATTATGAGATTAAATACACAATATAAATGTTAATTTTTATCATTAAATTGCATTGACTTATGAAAGTTTAACTGAATGTTGGAAACCATAATACTCACGGTCTAATCCTACTTCCATTTACTGTCTATACGACCTTAGGCAAAACGCATCATATCTGTAAGTATATTTTCTCATCTCTAAAATGAGAATAATAGTATCTGTCTTGTCTGTATCTCAAGAGTGTTGTGAGAGTCAAATGAAAAATATATATATATGAAAGTGCTCTATAGATAATAAGATAAACTACAAAATTTTTTTAACATGAAACCTAAGAATAAAGTCTTAAAATATAAATCAAGTAACCAAATGGAAGGGAGAACAGTTTCAGGGGCCTCTCCTCTCCAGACTTTTCTCTCAACCATGCCAAAAGGTGGGTCACTTTAGAAGCTTTTCAAAACATTATCTCAGAGCATGAAGCCAAGGAATCTTCATTTACTGCTCCTTGTTACAGACAAGAATAAATTTTAACCAAATTATAACCTAAAGAAAAGGCAGACCCAGCATATTTATGTCCTAATAACTAGACACACATCTCCTTGAACCACAAGCTTCAGAGAAGTTGTTCTGACCTGTACTCTTCCTCAGAGACATAAACAAATCATGTTTCTCCTGATCTGATTCTGTACCTTTCCTAGTGACCAAAATCATTCTTAAGAAGGGAAGTGAACAGTAATGACAAGAGAAGAGGATGTTAGACATACTTGAAATGGAATGGAATGTGAGGAAAGAAAAACAATGATTTCATCCTGTTAAAAAAATGAAGTCAGAGGACCTTACAGAGTGCATAATCCACAAAATGTTAAATCAGTGAGGGAAGGAAAACAAAGAAAATGATCACACTGCCTCAGGGCAGGGCAGAATGGTAGAGTGGTTCAAAGTACTGGTTTTGGAGTCAACTCCATTAGAATTTATATTAAGGTCCACTTCTTACTGGAATAGATTCAACCTCATCAGTTCTCAATCTCTTGATGTATTCTCTACATCAAGGAAAATACCGCTAAAATATCAGAGTGGCTATGAGGATTAAATCAGATATGACATTATGTTTACACTTAACCCAGTGCCAGGAACACACTGGGTGCCCATTATACTGATGCTATTACAACTAAGATGAGGATGATAATAAATCAGGAAATGGTTTAGTCCCTGCATTAGTTTCCCAGGCTGCCGTAACAAATTGTCACAAACTGTGTGGCTTAAAATAACAGAAATTTATTACTTGACAGTTCTGGAAGTTAGAATTCTGAAATCAATAAGGCCATGCTCTTTCTGAAGGCTCTAGGGGGAGAATCTGTTCCTTGCCTTCCTCTTTGCTTCTGCGGTTCCCAGCCATCCCTGCTGCTCCTTGGCTTGTGGACATATCACTCCAATCTCTGCCTGTCATCACAGGGCATTCTCTCTGTGTGTTTTTCTCTGTGAGTCTTCCCTTCATATAAGGACACCAATCACTTTGGGTTAAGAGTCCCTCCTACTCCATCCAGTATGGCATCATCTTTTTTATTTTTTTTATTTTTATTTTTTATTTTTTGCAGTACGCGGGCCTCTCACTGTTGTGGCCTCTCCCGCTGCGGAGCACAGGCTCCAGACGCACAGTCTCAGCGGCCATGGCTCATGGGCCCAGCCGCTCCGCGGCATGTGGGATCTTCCCGGACCGGGGCATGAACCCGCGTCCCCTGCATCGGCAGGCGGACTCTCAACCACTGCGCCACCAGGGAAGCCCTATATGGCATCATCTTAACTGGATAACATCTGCAAAGACCCTATTGCCAAATAAGATCACATTCACAGATACCAAGGATTAGGACTTCAACCCCAACAGTCCCTAAGGAAGAAGAGAGAAATGAAGGATGCACACTTAGGCTTTTTCCCCAACCCCATTCCACACTACACTGGAAAATACTGCATTTGGTTCTAGAAAGTTTCTAACCATAAGTACGTTAAACACTGGAAATCAATCACAATAAAACACAAAACAATTTAGGAAGTGAAAGAGCTGGCTAATAAGGAAATCTAGCAAAAGTGAAGTAAGTGTGTTGGACAAACAAAATCCACAGGGAAAGAGTGAGAAGTTTGGATCAGTCCAGAAATCAGGAGTGAGATATTTTTCAGAAAGGATTAAGAATAACAAAGGGGATGAAATTAAATGAGAAGATGATTTAGGATGAGTACCAGGTGATCTGTCAGGTTAACAACAGCTCTAATGAATGACGGTCAGACAGAGAACATGGTGATTTAGCCATTAAAAATAGAGAGCATGGCATAGGAATTACTTATGGCCCAGCAAGCTAAAGACAGTTATCAATTCCTTGCATACATCTTGGACACATACATTTTTCTATAAAGGGAAATCCAAATGATGTGTAAATGAGCTGGGTCTTCTACACCACTGATCCGGGTATGGGGGCCCTCATTCCATATTCAGGATGAAGAGGAGAGCTGGAGTGATATAACAAGAAGTAGAGTGAGAATGCTTTACACCTCTCTCTCAGTCTATTGTCTTCTAGACCTCACCAGAACACTAGCTCCATATCCTGGCTCCACCACTGACACATCATTCTCAAAAAAGGAGGTAATATAATATCTAACTTCGCAGGTTCTTCTGAGAGTAGTGAATCATCCCACGTAAAATCCTCAGCACGGTGGCAGGCACATGGTGAGTTCTCCATAAATGAGAGCTACCAGCCTAGATTGTGATCTTACTTTCAAAGCCTATGGTGGTTTTCTTTATTGTGACAAAGTAAGCCAGCTCTTCTCCGCATCGACCAAGCAACATGTTTGTTGAGTACATGCTATGTCAACCAAGAGAACTACTATGTGCCCAGCACAAGGCTGGACTGAATAAGAGATTTAAAAACAAGCATCATCGGGCTTCCCTGGTGGCGCAGTGGTTGAGAGTCCGCCTGCCGATGCAGGGGACACGGGTTCGTGCCCCGGTCCGGGAAGATCCCACATGCCACGGAGCGGCTGGGCCCGTGAGCCATGGCGGCCGCTGAGCCTGCACGTCCAGAGCCTGTGCTCCGCAACGGGAGAGGCCACAACAGTGAGAGGCCCGCGTACCGCAAAAAAACAAACAAAACCAAGCATCACGAATCTCCTCCACCTCAGAAGAGTTCCTGCCCCTACCCTATACCTGGTTGCAATTCCAGCCATTAGAGGCTAATTTTATTGCTTTACTTACGCTTCAACATAGCCTTAAAGTACGTTTTCTGTTTTCGGCAAATTACCTCGTCTCAGTGAACAAAGCTGTACCAGGAACCTTTTGTAATCCATCTCCCTCACAATAAGCTCAGCTAAGTACATCCAAAGGGTTTGAAGTCATTAGGGCAAGGCCAGCTGTCTCCTACCTGGAGTACCTCCAGAGGCTAATGGCTCTGCAGTGGCACTGAATATATTCATATGTATATGGTGTATGAGGAAGGCTCAGGAATTCAGTTTGAGGGAGGAAACACTCTCCCCCTTTATTGGTTCAAAACTTCAAGGGACTTCCCCAGGTGAAATCTGAAACTGGTCTGTGTACAGGAGGGCAAGGAGAGACCAAAGAAAGAGGCTGCCCACTCCAGGTTGGTAGGTGGCAGTTTTAACAAGCAAGAAAACTTTCGAGGCTTGTCTCAGGCAGCTACAAGATGAATAGATCTCCCAACCCACCGGCCAGAATCTTAAGAGTTCATATGTCTCTCTCTCTCTCTGTGTCTCGCTATCTCTCTCAGGATACTCACCTGTAGAACCTAGCCACCATGTTGTAAGAAAGCCCCAAAGGGTCCATATAGAGAAATACATGGAATGCCCCACGTAGAGAGAAACTGGAGTCCCAAGTCAACAGCCAGCATCAAAGGCCATAAATATGTCAAATTTTTCTGATCCACAAAATCTGTGAGTGTAATAAATGGTTGTTTATGCCACCAAATTTTCCTGTAATTTATCACGCCGCCATATTATCAGGAATATGAGCCACATTATATCTTTTCTCTAGGAATTAACTTCCTTTTCCTGGAACATTTTCAATTTCCTAACATCTGAAATCAGACGTTACCAACATCAGCCCTTTTCATCAACACCTATTCAAGTTATTAATTACAATTTATATATTACTTCTTCTGGTCTTTTTTCATCCCTCAGACTATAGTGTTTCTTACTATAGCTTACTCCTATCTACTCCACTCTTCCTTTATCAAAGGGCTCTTCAAACTTAATGTGAATAATTGTCAGCCTTCATTGGAATTTAAGATCAATGAGGGTAGAATATGTCTTGTCCATCATTTTGCCCTCATGTGCATAGTAAATTATGCAAACGTGTGTTATGTGCTGAATCAGTATTTTCTGTCTGAATATATAAGTAACACAAGGCAAAAAATGAAAAAATTATTCAACTGAAATAGTTTAATTAAATCGATGATGCCCCCCAATTCAATGGATTTATAAATTGACTTGGAAAAGAAACCTTGAAATTAAAAATATTTATAATTTTTCCAGCCCAAGCCTTCAAGTGAAGATTGTTTCTTAGATTTTGTTAAATTGGTAGAGTTAAAAATTGTGAAAATAGAAAAAGGGTTCCATTGTTTAACATGAAACTTGCTGTATATGCCTGTAATTAGATCTGTGGTTTGGGGAAAATTGAATGCTAGAGAGGGTAGGGAAATTAGGGTAGAGAAATTATACCTACTCTGGTATAAATGGAAATGTTTCGAGACTGGTGTTAGCAGTTGTTTTTTATTATATGCAATGTAGTTCCTACTTTCATTTTCCTGCAAATAAAGCTGCCAGGATGTTTGGCCATTTAAGTGGTGGGGGGTGGGGGGTGGGCGGGGAAGAGTTTCTATAGAGGCCTTAACTGGTTTCAATGGAGTAAACCATCCAGATGGTCTCAACAACACTTTGCTCTCTCGAGCCTCTTCCTTGAAACGACTCCTAGTGCGGGAACAGTGGATGGAGCCTACATTCCAAGGACGGAGACAGGGTGAGGAGCCTCTGATTGCCCTGGTCCAGCTTTTGGGTCAACCAACATTCACATCCTCTCAACGACCTCCTCCAACACTCTTGCAGAAAAAAACTGTCAGGGATCACTAATGCTATCTTTAAATGTAGCCCTCTACGGCCATAGAGGGCAGGAAAAAGAGCACAAGTTTTGGATTTGATTCTTAATTTGACACTATTACTGCTCTGACCTTAGGCAAACTATTAAGCCTTTCTTAGCCACAATTTCCTCATAAAAATGGAGATAATAATATACACAGTCATCATCTAAAACATATAAGTACTAGATAAATGCTAGAAGAGGGAATTGTTTTCAAGTAATTCTGACATCATCATGAAAAGACATTTACTTGGTAGAGAAATCGGTACTGAGAAAATTTCTAAGAGACAAAGCTCATTTTCTAATTCTGCTTTTTGTAAAAAGAGAATAAAGGCAGGAGCATATCTCTGACTCGTAACATTTCCCAACAAGTAAAATTCCTTTTAAGAACCCATTCAAACAGCATGAATACATGGGCTTTACTTTTTTTCTCCAGTCCTTGAATAACAATTTGGTTGCGTAAAATAACTGTGATCAGTTTGAATGAAACCAGAAATAGAACAATACAGTTAATCCTTACTCTCTGTATAGAATAATGGAAGTCTGCTAACTTCTGAAATAGTGCAAAGAAAGATTTGTGCATAATGCCTATTAGAGGAAATTAAATGTATTTCAGCAAAGCACACACAAAAAAGGCTACTATCTTTCTAAATTGTTTAGATTTTTCTAAGAGATTACAGTGGTTTACCATTTTTTGAAGTTCTGTAATTTAAAAGGATAGAGTTTGTTAAACAAATATTGTTTTCTCCTCTTTTATTCCTTCTCTTCACACAGGTCACTTCCCATCCCTAGCAAAATTCATCCTGAAAACCTAGTATATATCTTTCCATATTGTTATCAAAGACCATAAAGTCATATCCACACATATGTATGTACACACATGCATATTTATATGCCCCCAATTATATCATATAATTTCATACAATGATGAAACTCTCCTACCTGGAAATCATGTGTGTCCCCAATGTTTTTTTTAAATTTTTATCAACCTAATTCATGCACATAGGAAAAAAATATTATATAGCACTGAATTTAAAAAGAAAAACAGTATTTATTGTCCCATCCTTCCCTAATCACCAAGTGTGCTGGCCAAAAGCCAGACCCCCTGTTTTTAACAATGTACTCTCTACTTTCCCCAGCTTCCAAATCCCAAACCTCTCTAAACTGGGGAGGGAAAATTTTTATTTCTTTAAAAAAATGTATTTTCCTGTGTACATTTCAGGGTGTGACTTTCTCCACCCTTCTCCATCAATTATCTTCCTCTATCTTATTCTGTCTAAAAAAAAAAAAAAATGTTCAAATGTCTATTCCCACTGATGTCTATTCTCCTATTTGTCCTTGTATTTTTTTCACCCACTTACTATCATATTAGTGAGCGCTGGAAAAAGTAAAAGGAGACAAACACATTGACAAATCCACCTTCTTAAACCATAAGAAGTAAAGTAAACTTATACTTTTATAAGAGTAATTAATAGCGAAATAAACCAGAAGCAAAGGGAGGCAAAAACCATATGCCCACACTATTCACTGAATAAATGTTGCATCCAGGCCCACCATACATAATATCTCTTTTGATCATCATGTGATCAAAGAATATGTGATACAACCTATTATTTATATTTTAAGATGAAGAAACTGAGGCTACTTAGGACCAGTCAGTAAAATTCCCTAGACTAACACAAATGGTAAATGGTGACCAAAATTTCTATTTAGGTCTTTCAGGCCCCAAATTTGATCCATGTCCCACTAAATCGCACAGACTCTTTTTTCCTCAGGTATATCCTGAAGTCATTGTTAAATTTAATCCATCACTTATCTCACTTTTCAGTGCTTTAAAATGCTACCTGAAATTTTTAAGTATAACCATGAGACACTGAGTAAGCCACACTGTTAAAAATATAACAAGATAATATAGAATAAAACAACCCCCAGAAACCTATTTTAACAACTTTCCTTATACCTGCAAAGAAAAATAAGGCTGAATGATTTGCAGCAGAAAGTCTGAAACTAGCATTATCAATTTAATCTTTCATTATAACAAGAGAACTCAATTAACCACAACATTTAACTGACCAAGAGTTCTGACAATAAAGATTTAGTCATAATTTTGTAGTTTGTAATTCTTTAGAATATGATTGAACTATCCAGAGGCATTCAAGTGAAAAAAAATGACTATAACTGAGATAAAGCAGGAACAAGAATATAATTTAAGTTTAATAAGTCATCTCAGAAGGCTTTTTTATTTTTCCCTCAGCTGCCATGCTAACATGAAAAGTATCAAAATCAGGTGTGATGATTCCTATTGTGGCTAGAATTATTATAGAATAATACAATAATGTGATTCGATGCTGATACCTTTCTCTATTTGCCAGTGAATTCTGTAGTCTTTTGAATCTATTCTCCTTTTTGAGTAATTCATAAAGCAAAGGCTTTAGACCGCCATCATAACATCTGGCTAGAACGATTCCTGACACACAGTAGGCGCTCAATAAATGTTTATGGACGAATGAATGATTCTTACAACATATACCGCGAGAGAACTAATGTATTTTTCAAAACTCCATAGATACATAGACCCTCAAGTCAATTATTATTTAATCTTAACAGACTCTTTTACTGGGAATAACAGGATTACAAGCTAGAAAAGATAATGAGAGAAGAAAAGAACTGGGTGTGATGGATATATTTTAGAACTCATCAAACTGGGAATCTTCACCTTCTACCCTAGGGCAGATCACAGTTCTTACACACTCATGAAAGCTAATCTTAAGGGCAGCAAAGGGGAAACATGCTACAAATTTGAACCTGAGCTGAACATCAGTGTTTTATATATTCTACTTTTACAGGCGAGGTTCTCAGAGGACTAGGAATAGTCTAGACCAGGCTGGTACCTCTTGACAAACCTATGATGTAAGTAACAATTATTACTTTCTCCATTTTACAAATAAAGAAGCTGAGCCAGTCATGTACCACAATGTTCACTGCAGCTCTACTTACAATAGCCAGGACATGGAAGCAACCTAAGTGTCCATCAACAGATGAATGGATAAAGAAGATGTGGCACATATATACAATGGAATATGACTCAGCCATAAAAAGAAATGAAATTGAGTTATTTGTAGTGAGGTGGATGGACCTAGAGTCTGTCATACAGAGTGAAGTAAGTCAGAAAGAGAAAAACAAATACCATATGCTAACACATATATATGGAATCTAAAAAAAGAAAAAAAAAAAAGGTCATGAAGTACCTAGGGGTAAGACGGGAATAAAGACACAGACCTACTAGAGAATGGACTTGAGGATATGGGGAGGGGGAAGGGTAAGCTGTGACAAAGTGAGAGAGTGGCAGGGACATATATACACTACCAAACGTAAAATAGATAGCTAGTGGGAAGCAGCCCCATAGCACAAGGAGATCAGCTAGGTGCTTTGTGACCACCTAGAGGGGTGGGATAGGGAGGGAGGGAGGGAGATGCAAGAGGGAAGTGATATGGGAACATATGTATATGTATAACTGATTCACTTTGTTATAAAGCAGAAACTAACACACCATTGTAAAGCAATTATACTCCAATAAAGATGTTAAAAAAAAAAAAAAGAAGCAGCTGAGCCATGGAGAGGTTAAGCAGCTAGCGGGCACTGAGATAGGGTGTGAGGAAAGCTGAAGAGCTCCAAATTAGCTTTGCCAAGACCTCCCAAGCTCCCTGCCTCAAACTCACCAATCAACAACCTCAGTGAGCAGCTACAGCTAATCCAGGTCTTTAGTTTTTTGCCAACTCACCCACAGTGTTCAGAGCCACCACCAAACACCCTTTGCCCAATCCTCACACCCCTGGCATTTTCAAAGAAAGTAGTTGTTTGTAGTGCAAATTTAGCCAATTTTTGCTCCTTAAAGTTTACCAGCGGCAAAGTGTAATTTCTTTCTTTCTTTTTTTTTTAAGTGAAGAAATCTAAACTCATTTTTTCGCAACGTATTTTAAAATGTGAATTTTAAAAAGACTCAGCAAACATTAATAGAGTATCTTCTATGTTTGACTCAGCAACTTATTTTTAAATGTGACATTTTTAATAGGTTTAACAAATACTTATGTAGTACAGTCTCTGACTTAGGATGGTTCGACTTACGATTTTTCGACTTTACGACGGTGTGAAGGTGAGACACGCTGGGACCCGGGCCCTGGGATCCTTGGCTGCGGTGCTTGCAGGACTGGACAAACGTCTCCTCCAGCAACAGAATGTAAAGAAACTATAAAGGAGTAAAAATAACTGCATGCAGAGGCAGCTGGGGCAAATTATAAGTAACAAGATAGAAAAAGACCAAAAACCCAGCAGCCGCTTCTGAGGTGCCGGAAGCAAAAGCAAGGTGCATACTGCGCATGGTCCCTGTGCACGGCACCAAGGGGCTGGGCCGACTGCCTTAGCCACACCTCCAGCCTGGACGCGCCCACAACCTTACGCCATTTAAGGGACCAGCTCACCCCCTCTTAAGGAGCGAGCAAGGAAACCTGTTACTTGTTTTCGCTCCCTCGTCCTGCAGCACCAGTGCCAATAAAGCCTTGCCTGAATTTCTTGTCTGGCCTCATCAATTTTTATTGATTAAAGAGTCCAAGAACCCAAGTAGGTAATAAAAGCAATACACATTTAGTAGAAACCGTACTTGGAATTTTGAATTTTGATCTTCTCCCAGGCCAGAGAGATGTAGCACGATACTCTCTCATGATGCAGGGCAGCAGCAACAAGCCACAGCTCCTAGGCAGCCACGTGATCACGGGAGTAAACAACAGATACACTTATAACCAACTATTCTGTACCCAGACCACCATTCTGTTTTTCCCTTTCAGTAAAATATTCAATAGATTGCATGAGATATTCAACACTTTATTATAAAATAGGCTCTGTGTTAGATGATTTTGCCCAACTGTAGGCTAATGTAAATGTTCTGAGCACATTTAAGGTGGGCTCGGCTAATCTCTGATATTCAGTAGGTTGGGTGTATTAAATGCATTTTCGACCTAGGACATTTTCAACTTACCTTGGGTTTATCTGGATGTAACTCCATCTTAAGTCGAGGAAGATGTGTGCTGTAAATGCACCAGCACAGTATAAATATCTACTCATTTAATCCTCCTAACAACTAAAGGCAGCAGATAAATTATTCCTTATTTTACAGATGACTAAACAGAGTATCAGAGAGGCAAAGTAACTTACTCAAGGTCACACAGCTAGTGAATAGGAGAAGCAGGATTCAAATCCAGGCCACCTGGTCACAGAGACTGTGCATGATTATAGGAAGGAAGGAAATGTAGAGGCTCTGCTGGGAGAAATAACCACGGTTTCAAAGCCTTTGTAGGAAAATCAACAAGACTCAGTGATATTAACGTATTCAAGCATCAAAGCCAAAGGAGTCCCCATTAATTTCTGAAAAACTCAACTCCAAAGTTCTATGGCTTCCCTTAGACCTCAATTATTTGCAATTATTGGTTGAAGAACACATATGCAGAAATACTAGTGGGAAATAACAATGTCTTGATATTTAGACATAATGTGCCAAATAAACTTAAGCCTTATATGTATATGCATAATTTATTTCCAGGTTAGAGAAAATAAACTAGTTATGATGTATAGAAATAGCCAAATAGATAAGGCATCTACTTGTAGTAAAAACTGTATTTACTCCTGATCTCCTTACAATCATTTGGTGCATGCAAGATAGCAAATGTTCAATCTGGAGAAGGAAGGAGTCTCGGTTGTGCGTTTTACTGACCACTCAATGCCAGCATGTCCCCCTGTGCTGGGGGAGGGCATTCAGTGATGACTGGCACCATGACAGCTCCAACAACTGGGGTTTCCCCTCATAGTCTTATCTCCACACATGTTACAAAGATCAAACTAACAAATTATAAATGAGTATTCGACATAAATGTGAATTCATACAATAATAAGTACATATGGTATCCATAATCAGAACTCACACACACACACAGTAACTCTCAATGAGCACAAGAAAGTCAAAATTTTTGAGAAATGTAAAATGAATCATGTTTGTTCCTAGTCTCCCAAATTATGCACAGCTTTCAGTCCAAATCAACAGCTAATTCATTGAATGACCTGCAGCTAATATCTGATTAATGAGTCAATTACCAGGAAGCACTTAAAAAATATGAAGAGCTGTATAAATGTTAAGGCTATTATCTTCAAAAGTCTCTCTAGGCGGGGCAAATAGCTCTTCACTCCCATCTGTCTTTGCATTTCTTTTCGCTCACCATGAACAATTCATTCTCTCCTGTAATCTTATTTTTGCAACTCAGAACTAATTCCATCCAGAACTAATTCTCCAGGAATGGTATCTCCACACTATAGGGGACTGTTTTGACAGCTTGCCAAGCCATGGACTGTGCTTTGAAAAATTCACAAAACATATAATTCATTAGAGAAGGCAAGAGATTACCCACAAACGGTATTACCTGCCAACAGGTAAGTAACCACCTTAGCCTTCTTGGAGAGAGCCATATGAGATACCACACAAAATGGAAAAGACAGAATCATAAGCAAGGCAAAATTAAATACTCTAAATATAAAATACAGTATTCTAAATGACAAAAATATGAAGGTTACTATTTAATGTAATTTATTGTCACAAGCTGCCCCAGTATATGCCCACTCTCGACCCAACTTTGACCCAAACACAGAAAGGCATCTCCTCAAATTTCATCAAAAGTATCCACTTATACTCCCCTAAAAAGAAGAGTGAGAAATGTCCATTTCACTGAAGACTATTGTTGGGAGTCCAAGGGCCAAAGCTGAGAAGAGAGAGTTGATGGAGCACAGACGAAAACCAACTTAGAGATTCATGAAACACATTTTTCTTTCCCCAAAAGCTCCTGCAACTGGGCTGCCACTGGAGCTCCCAGCTCTGGCTCTTCCCCCCTGCCCCCCACCCATTTTGCACACAAATTTCCTTTCTCATCTTATATCTTGTGGTTAAGGGACTAACTTTTCTTTCCTGGGCTTATCCTTGCGGTCTCACTCTCTATCCCAAACAATTCACTGAAATTCCCACACACACACACAACAAAGTGCTTTCCCCAAGAGAAATTATGGTAAATAAACTTTTCTTCACCTTGTTACACTTTTTTTGGTTAAACAGAGACTTTCTTGGGTTTTCGTTGATTTGTTTCAGTGAGGCTGTAAAGAAATTGGACTGCTATAATATCATCTCTAAAACAGGGTTTGTTTCTGCTTTGTACATCCCTCACTATTCTCCCTTCTTCCCTTCCCAATGAAATTTTAGAAAATATATAAAAGAAACAACTATGGAATCAAACCTGGGCATCTTGGCTAAAGAGCAAGTGAAGCTGGTAGCCACTTCAACCCCTAGTCCTTGACTTCAGAAGAGTCTTATTTTGAGGACATGTCTTCCCTATGTGGACTTAAAAGAAGATTGCTATCCTGCTGGTTTCAGAGAATCATTCTGGAAGAGTGCCACTCTGTGAAGCAAGTGCCAAGTACTATTATCAGATTGTTATTCTAGCACTTCTGTGGGCAGCACGAATCCCTTTCATTTGACAGTTATCAAACTAGGTGGGAAATACCCACGAGTCTTTATTTCTACTTGGGCATCACTCCATTTAGCCTTCACAATGAATCCTCAACTGGCTCAAACGTGCTTAAAACCACAACGAGGCATTACACACACACACACGCACATGCACACGCACACACACACGGTGCCTGGGAAGACCTGCCTGAGGCACACAGTCAGGGGCAGCCTCAGGGCCGGTGAGGTTTACAGAGTTTGTCTCTGCTTTCTTCTCCCTACTCGGCTGAGGTCCCTGCACACACCCCTCCCAGCCGTACCTCCACAGGAGAGCCTCTCTCTGACTACTCCTAGATTTTCCCATCCACCTAATAGACATAGTGCTATTAAATTCACAGGGTTGTACTAAAGGTTTAAAATGTGGTGATATATGTAAAACACTTAACACAGTCCCTACAAAACAAAGTGGATAGTCGATGAATACCAGGTGTTATTATTGTTGTTGACATCAATTGACTCCATCCAGACCAAATTATAGAGTAAAAGACGCCAAGGGAGAATCGTTCCACCAACTCTCCTCCAAAATCATTTCCCCTGAGAAAGAGCAATGACCCATCTACCCCAACCTAACTCCCTCCCTCCATGTCCTCCCAGAAATGATAATTAAGGCACTATCAGTCTTAAAGAATTACAGATAGGGCTTCCCTGGTGGCGCAGTGGTTGAGACTCCGCCTGCCTGCCGATGCAGGGGACGCGGGTTCGTGCCCCGGTCCGGGAGGATCCCACGTGCCGTGGAGCGGCTGGGCCCGTGAGCCATGGCCGCTGAGCCTGCGCGTCCGGAGCGTGTGCTCCGCAACGGGAGAGGCCACAACAGTGAGAGGCCCGCGTACCGCAAAAAAAAAAGAAAAAGAATTACAGATAAATAACATCTGAGCATTACAGCACTGCCTTTACTTCTCCCACCCCTACCCAGTTGTAAACCAATGGTTACCACACCAAGCCAGAAAGAAGCTGTTTCAAGACAAAATTCTTGTGGAGAGCAGCTAACCTAGTTTGGCACACTCAGAACCTTGTAGGCCCTCATGAGACTCAGGTGTCTGTATTTGTAACAAAACCTAGAGAGGTTTATTTAATTCTCAGATGTTCTCAGAGTTGACTTGAGAATAACTGAGTCCACATCTTTGATATTTATATTTTACTATTCATAGTTATAAAACATGAATTTTATAAGGCATGGAAAATTGATACTAGTTAATAATTTCTCCTTATTATGAAATTGAAGATAATTTAAAAAAATTTTTTTAAATCTGCTTTAGGCTAAATTCTTATCTAGTTCTCAGATGGTTCTTGTCCCATGCATCCATGTTGAGAATTTGCTTCTTAATCCCAGGCCTTTATTACTAAGTCCACATTTTCATATAAGCCTTGACTCGGAGTACTGAGTTTATGAATTGATTTCCACATATGAATGAACTGCTGCAGAGAGCTGGGTATAAATATGAGGGCATCTCTTCTGTTAGTAGCTCATACCGAAGGTGACTCAAGCCTCTTCTTATTAGCAAAGCTGGTATCTTCTTGGGGTTTTCCCCTCCTGTGGAGTAGACTAAGAACTCTGGGCAGTCTAGAGGGAAGAGGTCAGTCCAACTTCTGCACACATATGTGGGGAGTCAGAAAATCAATGGGCTACTGCCATTGCTTCTCCCTGACACAAAGAGCCTCCGTCCCCTTCTGACTCAGAAATCCATGAGGAGGGCTTCCCTGGTGGCGCAGTGGTTGAGAGTCCACCTGCCGATGCAGGTGCCCTGGTCCGGGAAGATCCCACATGCCGCGGAGCGGCTGGGCCCGTAAGCCATGGCCGGTGAGCCTGCGCATCCGGAGCCTGTGCTCCGCAATGGGAGAGGCCACAACCGTGAGAGGCCCGCGTACCGCAAAAAAAAAAAAAAAAAAAAGAAATCCATGAGGGTCACGTGGATCTTTAGGGAAGATAATTGACTGCTCTTTATCCTCAGCAGAGGGCAATTCCGCTGACATGTTCTTTCAACAAATACTCATTGAATGCCTCTGGGTCAGGGGAAAACAATGGTGAAAAGGACAGCATCACCCTTACCTTCCTTGCGTTGACACATGACAAGCAGAGCATACCCATGCGACGCTGACATCCGGGCCTCAGTCACCAAAAAGCAGCGGGACCAACACTTCCAGAAAAAGTCACCTTTGACTTCATGTCCTCTCTCTTAATGTACCCCTGGCACTTCTCCTAGATCGATTTTTATTCTATTCTATTCTATTCTATTCTATTGTAGTAAGAACACGTGAAATGCGCCCTCTTAAATTTTCAAGTGGACAGTACGTACTGTTGACTATAGACACAGTACTGTACAGCAGATTCCTACATTGCCAGCCCCTAGCAACCACCACTCACTCTTTGATTCTATGAATTTAACTATTTTACATACATCATGTAAGTGGAATCATGTAGTATACACCACCCTGAACACACCCAATCTCATCTAATTGATTTTTTAAATTTGCTTAATCTGTTTTTTTAATTTCTAGTTTTTCTTTTAATCACAACTATTAAAAAAACAGGACACAACTGCCTCACCCAAGCTTACAATGCATTCACTGTCATTTGAAAAGAAATATTGTCCACTGCAGAGAAATATTTGGAAGCATTCAAGCCCAGTAACTACCCACTGGGCTCATCTTATGAAGGTTTTCAGCTTTCTCCACGTGACCTTATCCCTTAGAGCCTGTTTGAACTCAGACTCCAGCGAGAACATGGGAAGATCAATAGCATCTTGGTTGGGTGTGGGGAGCGGACTGAGGTACAGAGGTAGCCGGGACTACGATCCCATGGCCCAATCAGAACATAATTTCATGCCCACGTGGCTTTATATTCGGAATCTAATTTCATCCAAAGAGCCAACTGGCCCTGCTAAACAGCGCAATGGTGTGAAGGGTAATTACAGTGAAAGGCAGCAGCTCTCCATGGGCTCTGGAAGCCAGGATGGTTTTTAACAACTCATCTCACACCCATTGTCCTGGGCAAAACAGAGGAGCAGGGGCCGTGGGCGTGGCGCCGAGCCTGCAGTCCTTAGCGCTCACGAGTAGCTTTGCACCCCGTCTGCCTGCACCATTTGGGAAGCCAGCTGGGGAAGGGACCCTGAGGCTATCCCTTGGCTGCTCTGGCCTTGCACTCCCGCCAGGTTCATCTCCGTGAGAGGCAAAAAGCAAAGAGCCTCGCAAGCATCTGTTTCACCAGCTCAGCATGGCCGCGGGACTGGAGATAAATGTATTAGCAAACAGTAATAACAACTGCTGTTTCCACGTAGGGTCACAGTAGTGCTTGAGCAACACGAATAAATTACTGGGACTTCGAAAATCAAGAGTCGTCACTGCAAAGAAGCTGGTCGTGTGAGGATGGATGGCGGCAGGGAATGAGGTGAACTCAAGAGCTCATCTGTTACAGTATTGAATAAGGTTCTTTTCCTCCTGGGAAGTTTGAAGAGGCGGAGCCATAGGAAAGCCAAGGTCTTTGCTCTCTGCCCACAGCCAGTCACGATATGCTGCCAGCAGGCCCAGGCTGCGGCAGAGGGAGGGGATGAAAGATTTCCATCTCCAAATCCCAAAATAGTCTTTTACATGCATTTAACATGCTTAGGCAACTTCCTTTCTTCTGAACATTGGCTCTCCGTTTCAAGTCAGATCCCATGATCCCTGCTGAAACTTGCAAGCTCTCTTTGAAAGGCAGAGTTCACACAGAGAGAAGGAAGCGTCCACATGGACAGATCAATAGGGTTTTCACCTCTGACTGAAGCCAATGAAATTGATGGGCGGAGTTTGGGACTCCCCGCCTCCCCGCCAACCCAGGCATAACTAAAAGTAGGCAAAGTAATAGACAATCAATGATGGTTGATAATAGTTACGGTTATAGAAGCCTGGGTTTCTCTGCTCTAGTGCCCGCACACCTCCCACCCCACTACAAGCCTTTCCAAGAGAGAAAGGTGTATTTTTTCATGGCTTCTGCGTGCAAGACATGCAGGACAAGAAACAACAAAATAAGAAAAATGGATAAAGAGGCCATGACAGCTTGTGGAGAAAGAAACTTCTCATTTTCTTAAGAGAAATATTCTTTTTTTTTTTTTTTTTTGATCTTTTCCTGTGTGGTCTATTGTTTTCCATTTTGTATTGTATCTGATTTCTTTCTGAAAATTTGGAAGAGTTTTTTCCTAGTGATAACATTCATATTTATAACGTTATATAATACATTTAGTCCTCTGTGTATTTTGAAGAATAGAAGTTTTTTAGAATTATCATAGGTTGTAAATCATTCTTTTGTGGTTTGTGTTGTGGGATTCTTTTTCAATAAATTCTCGCCTACTCAGATTCACAGGGGCGTATTTTTTGCAGTACCAAATAATTCCGCACTTTGGCCAAAGAGAAATTAGCACATGTATTTTTGCTTTCTCTTTGCCTCCCTCTAGCTGATATTATCTTTTTAGCGTTTGCCTTTGTCATGGTAAATTTAATTGTACCTTTATCCAGTGAATTACCAAGGATGAGTCTGTAGGAGCAGTTCCTGCCAGGTGCTAGCAAGAAGAACATGCATTGTTCTTTAGAAAATTTTCAAATAATAATAAAACCAACTACAAGTCAGTCTGATCATCATTACCACACTGCTCCAATAATACCACGAGTGATAAAATATTCTTTCTTATAAGGAGAGGCCACCCCACTGCCACTTACCCCCTTTGTATGCCTCTATCAGTTGTTTTATCAGCTTTACTTAATCTTTTAACATTTCACTGTAAAAGATAAGAAAACCAGCCAAATAATAATAAACATTCTCCTCTCTCCTTATCTCTTTCCACTATTTGTCAGGGTTTAGAACATTTATGTTGGGTTCTATAGCCATATTCCCATATTTTTTTTGTGCAATTACACAGACTCAGTATATACCACCATTTTTCTATATTTTACCACTTATCTCCTGATTGGCTAAGGCTTATCCTTAAGTAGTTTTTGAAATAATACATGGACTCAAAATTCCCTACATTCTAACATGTTCATGAATGTCTGTTGTCTTAATACAGGAAAAATATTTTAGCTGGGTATGAAATTAAGTGCTGCCCACTCTTTTCTGTGAAGAAGTCTGAACCTGGACTGTTTTTGTTTTACTGAAATTTTTCTTTCACTTGAAGTTTGTATTTATAATTCTATGTCAAATGTTCCTAGGAAATAGCATGCCCTTTCAAACTGTAGATTCTCCTTTTATCCATAAAATATTCTAAACATTTTTCTGAATAATTATCTCCATTTTTCCTCCTTAGGACACCAATTACACATATCACCTTTGTCTATTATTTTTTCTCTAACCTTTTAAACTCTTTGCTTCCATTTCAGTGTGCCAATTTTTATCAGGCCCCTTATTGTATTTTCATCAATGTCTAGACTCTGTTTGTCTGCTAATAGTTTTGCCTTTAGTTCTAGAGTAGTTTTGTTTATATTCTATTTCTTTTGTGCTTTGACTCCTGAAATCTGCCAGCTCACAGTGATCTCCTCATACTCTCTAACTACCTCTCCCTGACCTCATATTTCTGCTTTGTCTGTTTTCTATATTAGAACAACTGCTTCCTTAATTTTTTTAATGAATGTGAAATATCTGGTTACAATTTCCACCTGCAATGTATTTCTAGTAAGAATTCATTATCCAAAATATGTTTCTCATTCCTTCTTTTTTCTAGTAATAACTCTCTCTATATATAGATATAGATATAGATTTCTTTTTTTAATTTTTCATTATTTGAATGTGGTAAAGTTTCATGAACCAATTATATGAATGAGGTCATATAATTGTGGGGTAGGAGCCAGGATATGGCTCCTAATATACCATACTAGTATCCATGAGCTCTTTGGGAGTTTAGTTTTCCCTAGCTGTAGAGACTGTCAGTTGTAGGAATTTTTATAATATAAAGACCCCTGAAGGTCCACCCATCACCACAAGGGTGGACTGCTTCTTGAAAATTGTATTACTTGTGTAATTCCTCATTTGGCCTTGCTTTTCATTTCTGAGGAAAAAACCAAGCAGAGGGAAAACGACTATGCCAGTCAGTGAAGCTTGTTCCCAATTTCCTGGCAAGGGTCTTAGTTTTGCACCTCTAAGGCCCCTACCTTAGAAAAGCACACTGATTTCTGGGATCTCTCTAGAGGGATATCTTCTAATTCTTTCCATCCCTCTGTGTGATCGCCACCATCGTTATACTTCATCACCTACCTTGTTGTCCCAAATTTATGCTGTCTCTTCTGAAGACAGATATTATGTTTTCATTTCTCATTCTTTTCTTGTTGCTTTTGGATAAACCAAAAAGAAAGGAGGGAAATGACAACTTTAAGTGGAAGTCACCGGATCTTCTTACAAGAAAAGCAATTCTATAACTAAAAATGGCATTTAGAGAGCGATCAAAAGCAAGGAAGAGAAGAAGGAAATTCAACTTCCAAGTAGAAAAATCTGTTCTTCACCAAGAAAACCATAGTAGTCACTACACACTCTTGGGTACTGGTTTGCTTTTCACACTGGTTACTATTTCTATCAGGGGAAACCATTACTATATCATCTTGTTTGACAAAACTTGTTAAAAAGAGGTCATGTTGGGCTTCCCTGGTGGTGCAGTGGTTGAGAGTCCGCCTGCCGATGCGGGGACGCAGGTTCATGCGGTCCGGGAAGATCCCACATGCCGCAGAGCGGCTGGGCCTGTGAGCCATGGCCACTGAGCCTGCGCGTCCGGAGCCTGTGCTCCACAACGGGAGAGGCCCCAACAGCGAGAGGCCCGCGTACCACAAAAAAAAAAAAAGAGGTCATGTTACTTCAGTCCCAGATACTTGTCATTGCAACAGAAACTGCTGATCCAATAGCAATTGCTATTGGGGAATGATTAATAGGTATAAACTTTCAGCTATGAAAAATGAATAAATCTGAATAAATAGATCTGCTGTACAACAATAGTATCTAAAGTTAACGATATTGCATTATGATGCATCATTAAATATGAGGATAGATTTCATGGTAATTGTTTTATCACAAAACACACACACACACACACACACACACACACACACGAACACAAGGACATTTTTGGAGGTGAAGGATATGTTTAGTACCTTGGTCGTGGTGACGACATCACAGGTATATGCATATATCGAAATTCATCAAGATATATACATCAAATGTGTGGATTTCTTGATATATCAATCATACCTCAATAAAATTAAAAAACACACAAAAAATTAAAATTTCTTTTAAAATCAATTAGACTATGACATATCCCATTATACTATTAAATATATTGACTTTTGGTTTTTTTTACATCTTTATTGGAGTATGATTGCTTTATGATGTTGTGTTAGTTTCTGCTGTATAACAAAGTGAATCAGCTATATGTATACATATATCTCCATATCCCCTCCCTCTTGATCCTCCCTCCCACACTCCCTATCCCACCCTCTAGGTGGTCACAAAGCACAGAGCTGATCTCCCTGCACTATGCAGCTGCTTCCCACTAGCTATTTATTTTCCATTTGGTAGTGAATATATGTCAATGCTACTCTCTCACTTCGTCCCAGCTTCACCTCCCACCCGTGTCCACAAGTCCATTCTCTATGTCTGCATCTTTATTCCTGTCCTGCCAGTAGGTTCATCAGAACCATTTTTTTTTATATTCCATATATATGTGTTAGCATACAGTATTTGTTTTTCTCTTTCTGATTTACTTCACTCTTTCTGACAGACTCTAGGTCCATCCACCTCACTACAAATGACTCAGTTTAGTTTCTTTTTATGGCTGAGTAATATTCCATTGTATATGTATGACACATCTTCTTTATCCATTTATCTGTCGATGGACACTTAGGTTGCTTCTATGTCCTGGCTATGGTAAATGGTGCCACAATGAACATTGTGGTACATGTCTCTTTTTGAATTATGGTTTCTCAGCATATATGCCCAGTAGCGGGATTGCTGGGTCATATGGGATTTCTATTTTTAGTTTTTTAAGGAACCTCCGTAGTGTTCTCCATAGTGGCTGTATCACCCTACATTCCCACCAACAGTGCAAGAGGGTTCCCTTTTCTCCACACCCTCTACAGCATTTATTGTTTGTGAATTTTTTGATGATGGCCATTCTGACTGGTGTGAGATGATACGTCATTGTGGTTTTGATTTGCATTTCTCTAATGATTAATGATGTTGAGCATCCTTTCATGTGTTTGTTGGCAACCTGTATATCTCATTTGGAGAAATGTCTATTTAGGTCTTCTGCCCATTTTTGGATTGGGTTGTTTGTTTTTCTGATATTGAGCTGCATGAGCTGCTTGTATATTTTGGAGATTAATCCTTTGTCAGTTGCTTCATTTGAAAATATTTTCTCCCATTCTGAGGGTTGTCTTTTTGTCTTGTTTACGGTTTCTGTTTTTGCTGTGCAAAAGCTTTTAAGTTTCATCAGGTCCCATTTGTTTATTTTTGTTTTTATTTCCATTTCTCTAGGAGGTGGATCAAAAAGGATCTTGCCGTGATTTATGTCATAGAGTGTTCTGCCTATGTTTTCCTCTGAGAGTTTTATAGTGTCTGGCCTTACATTTAGGTCTTTAATCCATTTCGAGTTTATTTTTTGTATGGTGTTAGGGCGTGTTCTAATTTATTCTTTTACATGTAGCTGTCCAGTTTTCACAGTACCACTTATTGAAGAGGCTGTCTTTTCTCCATTATATATTCTTGCCTCCTTTATCAAAGATAAGGTGACCATAGGTGCATGGGTTTATCTCTGGGATTTCTATCCTGTTTTATTGATCTATATTTCTATATTGATTTCTATATTGATCTATATTTTTTTGTGCCAGTACCATACCATCTTGATTACTGTAGCTTCGTAGTATAGTCTGAAGTCAGGGAGTCTGATGCCTCCAGCTTTGTTTTCTTTCTCAAGATTGCTTTCGCTATTCAGGATCTTTTGTGTTTCCATTCAACTTATATAATATTTTGTTCTAATTCTGTGAAAAATGCCATTGGTAGTTTGATAGGGATTGCATTGAATCTGTAGATTGCTTTGGGTGGTATAGTCATTTACACAATGTTGATTCTTCCGACTGAAAGAACATGGTCTATCTCTCCATCTGTTTTTATCATCTTTGATTTCTTTCATCAGTGTCTTATAGTTTTCTCAATACAGGACTTTTGTCTCCTTATGTAGGTTAATTCCTAGGTATTTTATTCTTTTTGTTGCAGTGGTAAATGGGAGGGTTTCCTTAATTTCTCTTTCAGATTTTTCATTATTAGTGTATAGGAATGCAAGAGATTTCTGTGCATTAATTTTGTATCCTGCTACTTTACCAAATTCATTGATTAGCTCTTATGTTTTCTGGTAGCATCTTTAGGATTCTGTATGTATAGCATCATGTCATCTGCAAATACTGATAGTTTTACTTCTTTTCCAATTTGGATTCCTTTTATTTCTTTTTCTTCTGATTGTTGTGTCTGAAACTTCCAAACCTATGTTGAATAATAGTTGTGAGAGTGGGCACACTTGTCTTGTTCCTGATCTTAGAGGAACACTTGTCTTGTTCCTGATCTTTCAGCTTTTTACCATTGACAATGATGTTGGCTGTGGGTTTGCCATATATGGCCTTTATTATGTTGAGGTAGGTTCCCTCTATGCCCATTTTCTAGAGAGTTTTTATCATAAACGGGTGTTGAATTTTGTCAAAAGCTTTTTCTGCATCTATTGAGATGATCATATGGTTTTTAACCTTCAGTTCATTAATATGGTGCATCACATTGACTTGCATATATTGAAGAATACTTGCATTCCTGGGATAAACCCCACTTGATCATGGTGTATGATCCTTTAAATGTGCTGTTGGATTCTGTTTGCTAGTATTTTGCTGAGGATTTTTGCATCTATGTTCATCAGTGATATTGGCCTGTAGTTCTCTTTTTGTGTGATATCTCTGTCTGGTTTTGGTATCAAGGTGATGGTGGCCTCACAGAATGAGTTTGGGGGTGTTCCTCCCTCTGCTGTATTTTGGAAGAGTTTGCAAAGGATAGGTGTTAGCTCTTCTCTGAATGTTTGATAGAATTTACCTGTGAAGCCATCTGGTCCTAGGCTTTTGTGTGTTGCAAGATTTTTAATCACAGTTTCAATTTCAGTGCTTGTGATTGGTCTGTTCATATTTTCTATTTCTTCCTGGTTCAGTCTTGGAAGGTTGTACTTTTCTAAGAATTGTCCATTTCTTCCAGGTTGTCTATTTTATGGGCATAAAGTTGCTTGTAGTAGTCTCTCACAATCCTTTGTATTTCTACAGTGTCAATTGTTACTTCTCCTTTTCCATTTCTAATTCTGTTGATTTGAGTCTTCTCCCTTTTTCTCCTGATGAGTCTGGCTAGTGCTTTATCAATTTTGTTTATCTTCTCAAAGAACCAGCTTTTAGTTTTATTGATCTTTGCTACTGTTTCCTTCATTTCTTTTTCATGTATTTCTTATCTGATTTTTATGATTTCTTTCCTTCTGCTAACTTTGGTTTTTTGTTGTTGTTCTTCTTCTTTCTGTAACTGCTTTAGGTGTAATGTTAAGTTGCTTATTTGAGATTTTTCTTGTTTCTTAAGGTAGGATTGTATTGCTATAAACTTCCCTCTTAGAACTGCTTTTGCTGCATCCCATAGGTTTTGGGTCTCATGTTTTCATTGTCATTTGCTTCTAGGTATTTTTTTATTTCCCCTTTGATTTCTTCAGTGATCTCTTGGTTATTTAGTAGTGTATTGTTTAGCCTCCATGTGTTTGTAATTTTTACAACTTTTCCTGTAACTGATATCTAATCCCATAGCATTGTGGTCAAGAAATATACTTGATATGAATTCAACTTTCTTTTTTTAAAATTAATTTATTAAATTTTATTTATTTTATTTTTGGCTGCATTGGGTCTCTGTTGATGTGCACGGGCTTTTCTCTGGCTGTGGTGAGCAGGGGCTACTCTTCGTTGCAGTGTGCAGGCTTCTCATTGCAGTGGCTTCCGTTGTGGAGCACGGGCTCTAGGCATGCGGCCTTCAGTAGTTATGGCACACGGGCTCAGTAGTTGTGGCTTGTGGGCTCTAGAGCACCGGCTCCGTAGTTGTGGCACACGGGCTTAGTTGCTCTGCGGCATGTGGGATCGTCCCAGACCAGGTCTCGAACCCACATCCCCTGCATTGGCAGGTGGATCCTTAACCACTGTGCCACCAGAGAATCCCGATTTCAATTTTTGTAAATTTACTGAGGCTTGATTTGTGACCCAAGATATGATCTATCCTGGTGAATGTCCCTTGAGCACTAGAGAAGAAAGTGTATTCTCTTTTTTTGGATGGAATGTCCTATAAATATCAATTAAGTCCATCTGGTCTAATGTGTCATTTAAAGCTTGTGTTTCCTTATTTATTTTCATTTTGGATGATCTGTCCATTGGTGAAAGTGGGGTGTTAAGTCCCCTACTATGATTGTGTTACTGTCGACTTCCCCTTTTGTGGCTGTTAGTATTTGCCTTATGTATTGAGGTGCTCCTATGTTGGGTGCGTAAATATTTACAATTGTTATATCTTCTTCTTGGATTGATCCCTTGATCATTATGTAGTGTCCTTTGTCTCTTGTAACAGTCTTCATTTTAAAGTCTATTTTGTCTGATATGAGAATTGCTACTCCAGCTTTCTTTTGATTTCCATTTGCATGGAATATCTTTTTCCATCCCCTCACTTTCAGTCTGTGTGTGTCCCTAGGTCTGAAGCAGGTCTCTTGTAGACAGCATATATATGGGTCGTGTTTTTGTGTCTATCCAGCCAGTCTGTTCCTTTTTGTTGGAGCATTTAATCCACTCACGTTTAAGGTAATTATCGATATGTATGTTCCTATTACCATTTTCTTAATTGTTTTGGGTTTGGTTTTGTAGGCCTTTTCCTTCTCTTGTGCTTCCTGCCTAGAGAAGTTCCTTTAGCATTTGTTGTGAAGCTGGTTTGGTGGTGCTGAATACTCTAAACTTTGCTTGTCCGTAAAGATTTTAATTTCTCTGTCAAATCTGAATGAGATCCTTGCTGGGCAGAGTAATATTGGTTGTAGGTTTTTCCCTTTCATCACTTTAAATATGTCCTGCCACTCCCTTCTGGCTTGCAGAGTTTCTGCTGAAAGATCAGCTATTAACCTCATGGGGATTGCCTTGTATGTTATTTGTTGCTTTTCACTTGCTGCTTTTAACATTTTTCTTCATATTTAATTTTTGATCATTCGATTAATATGTGTCTTGGCATTTTTATCCTTGGGTTTTTCCTGTATGGGACTCTCTGCCCTTCCTGGACTTGATTGACTATTTCCTTTCCCATATTAAGGAAGTTTTTGACTACAATCTCTTCAAATATTTTCTCAGACCCTTTCTCTATTCTTCTTCTGGGACCCCTATAATTCGAATGTTGGTGTGTTTAATGTTGTCCCAGAAGTCTCTGAGACTGTCCTCAATCCTTTTCATTCTTTTTTTTTTTTATTCTGCTCTGTGGCAGTTATTTCCACTATTCTATCTTCCAGGTAAATAATCCGTTCTTCTGCCTCACTTATTCTGCTACTGATTCCTTCTAGCGTAGTTTTTATTTCATTTATTGTGTTGTTCATCATTGTTTGTTTGCTCTTTAGTTCTTCTAGGTCCTTGTTAAACATTTCTTGTATTTTCTCCATTCTATTTCTGAGACTTTGGATCATGTCTACTATCATTACTCTGAATTCTTTTTCAGGTAGACTGCCTATTTCCTCTTCATTTGTTTGGTCTGGTGGGTTTTTACCTTGCTTTTTCATCTGCTGCATATTACTCTGTCTTCCCATTTTGTTTAACTTTTGGGTCTCCTTTTTGCAGGCTGCAGGTTCATAGTCCCTTTTACTTCTGGTGTCTGCCCCCAGTGGGTGAGGTTAATTCGGTGGCTTGTGTAGCCTTCCTGGTGGGCGAGGACTGGTGCCTGTGTTCTGGTGGGTGGGGCTGGATTTTGTCCCTTTGGTCGGCAGGACTGCATCTGGTGGTGTGTTTTGGGGTGTCTGTGACCTTAGTTTGAGTTTAGGCAGCCTGTCTGTTAATGGGTGGGATTGTGTTCCTGGTTTGCTAGTTGTTTGGCATGGTGCATCCAGCACTGGAGCTTGCTGTCCATTAGGTGGTGTTGGGTCTTAGTGTTGAGATGGAGATCTCTGGGAGAGCTCTCACTGATTAATACTACATGGGGCCAGGAGGTCTCTGGTTGTCCAAAATCCTGGACTTGGCTCTCCCACCTTGGAGGCTCAGGCCCAACATTTGGCCAGAGTACCTAGACCCTGCCAGCCACATGGCACAGAAGAAAAGGAAGAAAAAAATAAAAGAAAAAACGAACAGACAGAACCCCAAGACAAAGGGTAAAAGCAAAACGAAACAAAGTCACACAAAGAAACATACGCACACTCACAAAAAGAGGGAGAAAAGGGAAAAGAGAAAGGAAGAGAGCACCAAACCAATAAACAAACCCACAAGTGAAAACAAACACTAAAAACTAAACTAAGATAAACATAAAACTCAAAACAAATCAAACACAGAAAGCAAACCCCAAGTCCACAGTTGCCCCCAAAGTCCACTACCTCAGTTTTGGGAACACTCATTGTCTAGTCAGGTATTCCACAGATGCAGGGTTTACCAAGCTGATTGCAGGGATTTAATGCACTGCTTCTGAGGCTGTGCAGAGAAATTTCCCTTTCTCTTCTTTGCACAGCTCCTGGGGTTCAGCTTTGGATTGGCCCCACCTCTGCATGTAGGTCGCCCTCAGGCATCTGTTCCCCACCAGACAGGAGGGGGTTAAAGCAGCAGCTGATTAGGGCTCTCTTGCCCACTCAGGCTGAGGAGAGGGAAGGGTACGGTAGTCATAATTGGGATGCAGGGAGTGTCTGCAGCAGTAGAGGCCGGCGTGACATTCCAACAGCCTGAGGCACGCCGTGTGTTCTCCCGGGGAAGCTGGCCCTGGATCACAGGACCCTGGAAGTGGTGTGCTGCAAAGGCTCCTGGGAGGGTGTGGGTAGTGATCTGTGCTTGCACACAGGACCTGTGGTGGCAGTGATGGCAGTGGTAGCAGTCCATGCCTGCCTCTGGGATCCAAGATGATAGCCACAGCTTGTGCCTGTCTCTGGAGCTTGCTTAGGCGGTGCTCTGCCATCTATGGGCACACAGAGCAGGAATTCCCTCTCCTCTTGCACCCTGAAACAATGGTCTCTTTCCTCTCCGGCAGGTCCACACTTTCCAGGACTCCCTCCCAGCTAGCTCTGGTGCACTAGCCCCCTTCAGTCTGTCTTCACACAGCCAACCCAGTCCTCTCCCTGGGGTTTGATCTCTGAAGCCCAAGCCTCAGGTCCCAGCACCCACCTGCCCCAGCAGGTGAGCAGACAAGCGCCTCAGGCTGGTGAGTGCTGGTCAGCACCCATCTTCTGTGCAGGAATCTCTCCACTTTGCCCTCTGCGCCGCTGTTGCTGTGCTCTCCTCCGTGTCTCCGAAGCTCCCCGCACCATCCCCGCCAGTGAGGGGGCTTCCTAGTGTGTGAAAACTTTTCCTCCTTCATAGCTCCCTCCCAGAGGTGCAGGTCCCATCCCTATTGCTTTGTCTCTTTTTCTTCTTTTTTTTCTTTTGCCCTACCCAGTTTCATGGGGATTTTCTTGCCTTTTTGGAAGTCTGAGGTCTTCTGCCAGCGTTCAGTAGGTGTTCTGTAGCAGTTGTTCCACATGTAAATGTATTTTTGATGTATTTGTGGGGAGGAAGGTGATCTCCACGTCTTACTCCTTCACCATCTTGTAGGTCACCCTCAAATGTAGTGACTTTTATTTTAAAATAAAATTATAAAGTGAGAACATAGAATTATTCAACAGGGCACAAGAACTAACTGAGGCCCATTAAGAGTGAGCTTTTTTAAATTTGTAGGTGGCAGGAACACTAGTGAGACAAGAGAATTTTCACCGCTGAAATCATCACAAAAATAGCTGTCACACTTGACATTAATGTTAATTGTGGACAAACTGAATCTTCTGACAGATTTTCTGCAGCTAATAATTTAGTAAAAGTGCTCTGCTTTGCAAAGCCAAAAATGTCAGCTAAAGGTCAGCTCCCAGGGCTTTGAAATGCCCCCTTTCTGTAATAAGAAGTTAAAATTCGACCATTTCTGCCTCAGTCTAAAATTGGAGAAAGTAAACAATAGGTACTAAGTACCCTACATTACAAAGTGTAGGGCAACACCACCTCTGCAGAGCTTCCAAAGCAAATGATAATAAATCAGTGTTGCCGTGAATCGCTCAGCAACCCTCTTGAGGATATAAAAGGATTGAGGTTTAAAGGGATTGCAAAGCAGAATTACTGCGGCCAGTTCTAGAGGGCTATAATATTTTCTCTTCCCATCATAGAGGAGGGGAAGAGGGCAAGTAAGAGAAGCATCTGGTGAATGGCTCAGAGCAGTTGACCTTGACTGCCTGGCATATCTGGGGTCCAAGACTGATGTCAGAACCATGCTTGAAAAGGCCTGAGGCAAGAAGCTGAAGCCCATGGCTAAAGACGAAAGCCCTGCACTGGGAACAAACTGCAGTTCTTGGTGGGACAAATATTTCTGAGCATTTTCATTGGTGAGATGTGGACCACATGGGGAAGAAAGCTGACCTGGAGCTGCTTTAAGTAAACTTTACTCAGGAGATGCCCTGAATGTATGATGGAACCCTAAAGAGAGACTCAGCATGAGATGGGTCACTGCATATACAAAGGCTGAGACTCAAATCATGACAATTACAATTAGAGAGCCCCAGCAGGAGTGTTTCTGTGGAAGTCACAAAAGCACCTAAAAGAAAAATAATCAGTGTTAGGGACCTGCCATAAACAGAGGGAACCAGTGCCAGAATTTCATCCCTTCTGCAGAGGCAACTACTGTTCAATATCACTGTAGATTACCTGTCCTAGAACTTTATATAAATAAATTCACATAATACGTACTCTTTCACATCTGGCTTATTTTACTCAAGGTAATGTTGTTGAGATACATCCCTGATGTTGCATGTATCAGTGAGTTATTTTTCTTCCTTGTTGCTGAGTATATTCCATTACATAAATATAGTTTGATGTGTTTATCTAGAAGCTCTACATATTTTGTTCTTTCATTTGAGTCGATCCTCCAATTTGAACTGTCTTATGTATAGTACAAAGTATGTGTTGAAGTTCTTTTTTTCCATACAGATATCCAGTTTTCCTTGCACCATTTCTTGAAAGGAGTCTCATTTACCCACTAAATTATCCAATTACTTTTGCTGCATAACAAACTACCACCAGAATGACTGGCTTAGAACAAGGATTTTACTTTGCTATTTTATGGGTCAGCAATCTGAGAAAGGCTCTGCTGGAGTTTGTTCATGGAGCTTCTCATGTGGATACGCTTAGGTGTTGCATGGGGCTGTAGAATTCTGAAGGTTCTGTTAGGCTCAGGGTCAAATATGGCTCATTCACATGACTGGCATGCTGGCTGGCTGCCAGGGGCTCAGCTGAGAGTGTCAATCAAAATATCTACACATGACCTCTCCAGCATAGTAGCCACAGGGTAGTCAAACTTTTTACATAAGCCTGGCTTCCCACAGAAGGAGTGTCCCAAGAGAACCTGGCAGAAGGTGTTTTGCCTCCTACAACTTACTCTCAGGAATTATACAGTTTCATTTCCATCATATTCTTTTGGACAAAGTAGTCGCAGTCCCATCTAGATTCAAGGGATCCCCACATCCTGATGGGAGGTGTATCTAAGAATTTGTAGTCATCTTTAAAACCATAACAACATAAACCTGTGGGTCTATTTATGGACTCTTTTATTCCATCCTATTGGCCTATTTGTCTACCCTTACATCAATAATAATGTTTGATTATAATAATTTAAGGTAAATCTTGAAATCAAGTAGTCTAAGTTCTTTATCTTTCAAATTGTTTCGGCTATTCTAAGTCCTTGGCATTTCCATATAAATCAGCTTGTCAGTTTCTATTTTTTAAAAACTGCTTGGATTTCAATTGTCATTGTCTGAATCTATAGAACAATTTGGAAAGAAATGATTTCTTAACAATATTAAATCTTGCGATCCATAAATGGTATATTTCACCATGAATTTAGGTCTTTTATTCCTTTTTGCAATCTTTTTTGGTGTTTTGTATAGTGGTCTTACACTTCTTCCGTTAAATTTATTCCTATGTATTTTATATTTTTTGATGCTATTGACAATAGAATTGACCTTTAATTTCATTTTCCAATTATTTCTTGCTTGTATATAGAGATGCAATTGTCTTTGTATATTGATCTTGAATCCTACAACCTTTCTAAATTCACTTACTAGTTCTAATACATCCAGTACAATTTTGAAAAGAAGTTTTAAGAGTGAACTTCCTTCCCCTGTTCCAAAATTTAAAGATCAAATTTAAAATTTTTGCTAATTATTTCATTCTTGTTTTTCTGCCTCAGTCTCACTCTTGCTTCTTCTGGGAACTCCAGTTACACATAAGTTAGACCGATTAATGTTGCCTCACAGATCTCTGAGACTGTTCCTTCTCTCAGGCTCTTTTCCTGTCATTCAATTTGGATAGTTTACTGATATTTTCTTCTAAAGTGTTCAATCTTCTGTTAAGCTAGTCCAGTGAATTTTTCATTTCCTTTTTTTTTTTTCAGTTCTAATGCTTCATTTGCTTCTTGTTTTATAATTCCAATTTCTCTACTGAAATTATCCATCTGTTCATCACTAAGTATGACAATATTTTCCTTTAAGTTATTGAATATATTTATAATAGCTGTTCAAGTTCTTTCCTGCTAATTCCAATATCTCTGCCATCTCTGGGTCTGCTTCCATTGATCATTTTTTTTCTACAGGTATAAGGCACACTTTCCTGCTTCCTTCTCTAAGGCCAGAGTAGCCCAACATCTGAGATGTGGCCTTTATGGGGTTTCAATTGAACACTTGAAGTTTCAGCAAGACCTCTCTACTTTGGTTGGTCAGAATTCTAATGCTCCCTTGAACTCTGTGATCTCAAAAATCTCAGGTCAGCTCACAGCTCCCTAAGTAGCTGCTTGCTGTCAAGCCTTGCCGTGTCTCTCCCTGTACATGCCGATTAGTATTTGGCCAACGATTCGAGGGGACCCCTAGGCAGATTTCTGAAGCTTATTTTCTGACCAGCTGCCTTCTTTCAGATATCCATTCCTACAAATCCAGCCTCAGCAGCCCCAAACTCTGGCTACTCCATTCAGTGAGACTGTCATACTTTGCTAGGGTTTCAAATTCCTGTGCCATGGTCTCAAAGTGCCTTCAGTCAAAAATCTGGGGTAATCATAAGGATCATGTGTTTTCCTTTTCTAGGGATTACAGTCCATTGCTGCCTGTCGTCCATCATCTGAAAACAGCTGTTCCATATATTTTTGCCTAGATTTATAGTTGTTTACGTTGCTAGAGCTAGTCAAGTACCAATTACCATCATGGCTGGAAGGTCAATTGAAATTTTATTATCTAAGATTGCCTGGAAACATCAGTGGCTGGCAGAGATTTTATCCTAGTTACAGGAGTGAAATGTCCACAATGTTTGAGATAATGAGATAAAATTGTTTTCTACTTGCACCCTATAGTGTTCAACTAATTCAATATACCAGTTATGTTACCACTTCAAGTATATATATAAAATAAGAAATAGAGTATGTTTGTGGAGCACTGATACAGCACTTTAATTAGGGAATGGAGGAAATGGCAAGCCATGAAACATCGATTATAAAGGAGCAAATCTGGAATGGTTCAGGGTAGGGGAAGACCCGAGTTTGGACTCAGTCCCAACTCTATTCCTTATTAGCATTATTGAGCAAGTCATTTAACCTAAAGTTAAAAGTCAATGTTCCCTATAGCTGGATTGTAATACTGGCCCCTCCATTTAGTCATGAGTAGCAGATGTGAAAGTGTTTGCAAACTCTCCATAAGTGCTAGTTTTCATTGATAGAAACTTGATTTATGAGCTCTATGAGGTAGAAAAACAAAAGCTGTATCCTACAATGTTGATATAGATTCTATTCCCAAATCTGTCTTCTCTCAGCATATATAATAATACTAGCAGTCTCCCTTTGTTCAGAGCCTACTACATGCCTATAACTGTTTTGGAGATTTTAGCTTATTTATTTTTTCCAATAAACTTGAATGACAGGGATTAACATCTTGATTTTACAAATCAGGGTACTAAGACTAAGCAAAGTTAAGAAACTTGCTCAAGGTCAAATGGAAGTCAAGAAATCAAGCTCAGACTGTTGTGTCTCCAAAGCCTAAGTTTTTGCCATTACACCACTGTGACCATGGACAATCATGATTTCTCTAGGCCTCAGAACTCTCCTCCGTGAAATGAGGATTTTGAGCCACATGGTAAGTATTACTATCCTTTCTCATCTAAACATGCAAAATTGCAACATGATTTTCTAATCTTATTAAACCTGAGGCATAAAGAGGCCTAATCTAATTCTAAGTCCATATACATAGAAATGTTGAATTCTACAAGTATATTTGGTCTGATTTTCATACTCAGATTCTGATCTGCTATCAATAAAGACTGCAACCTGAACAAAGATTTTCTTATCTTATTCTAATCAATCACACAGGATTTGGTGCTCAACTTTTTTCTCCTCTATGCTGGTCATATACACAGTGCATTTCTAGCTGTCTCATCTGTCATTGCTTGTCACAGAGGAGATGTATCCTTGGTAAGTATATTTGAAGAAGAGTCCCCCAATTTATTCTGACATGCCCTCTGTCCACTGTTAATCTGAAAAATATCATTGTGCATTTGTTTGTGCACAGCTCAAGTCATATTGCAGACATATATTATTCTACCCTATGCTCATTAGTACTAAGTATCATTTTATCTCTTTGTTTTTATATCTATACACTTCATGTCAATAATGTTACTAGTTTGCAGAGCTGGCCTGAGAAGGGAGGAAAGGGCAAATATTCATCTCGATGTCTGCTTTGACAAGACTTGAAATGGGTGGGAGGAAGAACACACTTCTACCTCCCATGCAGAAATAAGAGAGGCCAGCCTTTGAGACAACAAGAGGTCATTCCACAAGCATCAGTGGACAGAGGGCACATTTAAACAAGCACATCAAAACACCCATCAAAGAGACATTTACCCCCCCCTTGCTGACAATCACCAAAGTCAGTGACAGTTGGTTCTGTTGGATCTGCACTGTTCATGTGAAAGACATTGAAGAAAAAAAAGCACTGAGCAGTAAGGCCAGTGAAATTGAGTTCAGGGAGAGGATGGAGTTGTTTCCAAATATTTCTGCTATATGTAGGGAGATGAAAAAGCACTGTCTCCTCACAGAACACATTCCCATTCTCCTGGCATAATCTGGAGACCCAGTGGGGTCCTAACCAACCAGGTTCTTCTGGTCCAAACAGTCCCCGATATTCTCTACCTTTATTCTCCAAAGATGATGAGAAACTGACCAGCAGTGAGGCACTATCTTGGCTCTCACCTCCAAAGCAGTAATTTCTTTCTTTGAATATCAGCCACACAGGTCACTCATAAATCATCTGGTTGAAATGCAGGCTTTTAAGGTGCTCTGCCTCCTAGAGAAATTCAGTCAATCTCTAGATCCAAGTTGACCTCCTTTTCAATCTCCCTCTTTTTCAATCTCTTGAATTTAAAATTAATGCAGCATCAGTGTTTACTGCATGATTAAAGATTCCAAACCCTGAAATGTAATAGTGTGTAAAATGTTAGCAGGGCAAAAGATCAAGGACGTGTATAAGACAATTTGACACAGGCACAGGCCAAGTCAAAAGGCCACGTCACAAAATACATTGCAACTAGCAAGGGCATGAAAGAACAGCAGGGCCATGCTTTATAAATACATTAGCAGTGTGGGCAAAGTATAGAAGCCTCAATTATTGTGGTGGGAAGGGAAATAGAACAAGAGACAGCAGCAAAATGATGGAGTTATTAAGCATTGTCACCATCATAAGGTATATATCAAATGCCTGGAAAGTATTAGTTTAACTTCAGTTTTGGAAAAAAAAAAAAAAAAGACTCCAATGATCAGAAGCCTAGTTTTTACTATACTTGAAAGAAAAAGAAAAGTCAGCCTGATTAGAAAGTAATTTATCAACTGCTTGCTGGACATTTCTAAATGTCTCAGTCACTGAAACTCTACATACACACACACAAAAAAATCATCACATTTCCATCAAAAATTATTCTTCTCCTGGAATCTGGAACAAAATGGTGGTGCAGGAATATCCTGAGGCTACCTCCTCCCACGGACACACCAAGTTACAACTGCTTACAGAACAGCTATATTTGAGAGTGACTTGAAGACTAGCAGAAAGGATTTTCCATAACAAAAGATATAAAGAAGGAGTAACAACAAAAGGGGCATCTAGTCTGGACCCCCGCCCCCAGCAAGGTGACCCAAAAGTGGGAGGAAAATCACAACTGCAGAGTTCTCCTAAAGGAGCCAGGAATCTGATTCCCACATCGAGCTCCCCAGCCTGGGGGTGCTGCACAGGGAAGACGAGCCCAGTGTCTGGCTTTGAAAACCCGAAGGGTTAAAATCCAAGTAAAAAATGGGCAGAGGACCTGAATATACATTTTCCAAAGAAGACGTACAGATGACCAACAGACACATGAAAAGATGCTCCAATATCAATAAGCCTCAGGGAAATGCAAATCAAAAACACAATGAGACATCACCTCACACCTTTCAGATGGCCATCATCAAAAGACAACAAAAGTGTTGGTGAGGATGTAAAGAAAGGGGACCCCTTCTTGCACTGTTGGTGGGATAGTAAATTGGTGCAGCCACTATGGAAAACAGTATAAAGTTTCCCCCAAAAATTAAAACTAGAACTATTATACAATCCAGAAATTCCATACCTGGGTAAATACCTGAAGAAAACAAAAATGCTAATTCAAAAAGATATATGAACCCATATGTTCATTGCAGCATTATTTGCAATAGCCAAGATATGGAAGCAGCCTAAGTGTCCAAGGATAGATTAATGGATAAAGAAGATGTGGTAAATATATGCAAAGGAATATTACTCAGTCTTTAAAAAGAATGAAAGCTTGCCAACAACATGGATGGATTTAGAAATTATTACGCTAAGTGAAATAAGTCAGACAGAGAAAGACAATTACAGTATGATTTCACTTATACGTGGAATCTAAAAACCAAAACAAACAAAACAGAAACAGGGTTAGAGATACAGAGAACAAACTGGTGGCTGCCAGAGGAGAAGGGGGTGGGGAAATGAACAAAATAGGTGAAGGGGATTAAGAGGTACAAACTTTCGTTCATGCAATAAATAAGTCATGGAGATGTAATGTACAGGATAGGGGATAGTGTCACCAATATTGTAATAGCAACTGTATGGTGACAGATGGTTTCTAACTTATTGTGGAGATCATTTGGTAATGTATAGAAATATCAAACCACTATGTTGTACACCTGAAACCAACATCGTAGGTCAACTAAATGGCAATAAAAAAACTATGCCTCTTCCAAATATTTGCTGTCACTGCCAATGGCACTACCATTTATTTTCCCAAATCTTCAAGCCTTGAAACTTTTAGGTTATCTTTGACTCACCTCCCTCCCATCTTTAATGCTTATCGTCACCAACTTTGTTTTATTTCCTTCAAAGCATCTCTTTACCTATTCCTTTCCTTTTATCTATTCACTGCTTTCTTTTGATCTTTCAACTCACAATTTAGTTCTTCCATTGTCTGTACTTGTGTCTCAGGGTCCACTCATTTTATACACCACATTTATTGTGGCCGTTCTTTTCCAAAAGTACAAAAGTTCCCTCCTTTCTATCTCATCAATTCTTCACCCACCAGCATAGTTCAACACAAGATATGAAATCTTTTTTTTTTTTTTTTTTTCGCGGTACATGGGCCTCTTACTGCTGTGGCCTCTCCCATTGCGGAGCACAGGCTCCAGACGCGCAGGCTCAGAGGCCATGGCTCATGGGCCCAGCTGCTCCGTGGCACGTGGGATCTTCCCGGACCGGGGCACGAACCCATGTCCCCTGCATCGGCTGGCGGACTCTCAACCACTGCGCCACCAGGGAAGCCCAAGTTATGAAATCTTATGTGACGTGATTTGCAACCTCTCAGAATTTACAATCCTCTTTCCCATCAAAGGCCTGCTATTTTTTTCAAGGACCCAAGCAGACACAAATGCTGACTATGAGCTTTGCTTTGACCTAGACTCAGGGAGCCTGTGCTTTAGCTCCTGGTTCTGGCATCTAAGGTCTGATTATCATTAGGCGCTTGGACACCTTTGAGTTCTGCTATTGAAAGTAATAGGAAAGAACAGGCAGAAAATCCAGTAGCAGCACTGATACTTCAAGGAGAAGTGAGCTTGAGCCATTGGGCATGCTCTTCTTACAGAATAAATAACAGTGGCTTATATAACCAAAAGTCCACGTTCTCAGTGGCTTAACTCAACAAAGATTTATTTCTCTCTCATGCCACAGTCCAACGTAAGTCAGTGAGGCAGGGTGAAGAGTGGAGAGCGAGAAGCAGTGAATAATAAGGGGACCCAGGCTTCCAGACTCCTTTATTCTTAAAGTACATTTACTTTAAAGTGACTTCTGGGGCTTCCCTTGTAGCTCAGTGGTTAAGAATCTGCCTGCCAATGCAGGGGACATGGGTTTGAGCCCTGGTTCAGGAAGATCCCACACACCGCAGAGCAACTAAGCCCGTGCACCACAACTACTGAGCCTGTGCTCTAGAGCCCGTGTGCCACAACTACTGAGCCCGCGTGCCACAACTACTGAAGCCCGAGCACCTAGAGCCCGTGCTCCACAACAAGAGACGCCACCACAATGAGAAGCCCGCGCACCACAACGAAGAGTAGCCCCCGCTCACCACAACTAGAGAAAGCCCGTGCACAGCAACAAAGACCCAATGCAGCCAAAAATAAACAAATAAATAAATTTATTTTTTAAAATTTTTTAAAAATAAAGTGACTTCTGAGGATACGGCAGTACAGAAAGAAGAGATGAGGGTCATGCATAGAGCTTTTTATGAGTCAGGCAGGGAAGTGACAGGCTTCACTTTACCCATATTCCATTAGGCAGAACTTGGTCAAATGGCCCCAGAGTCACTGCTAAGGATCTGGGAAATGGAGCTCAGCTATGTGCCTGGAAAAGAGAGGAAAAACATAGATATTGAAGATGTGCAATTTCTACCCATCATCCAAGAGTCCATTCATTAAGGGCTGCCTAGAACCTAGATTTGCTGTCAAATCCATATTAACTTGTTCCCGCTTAAATCAATAATTCCTGTCAGGGACCAATCCTTTGAACCATTTTTATTGATTTTATTTGATCACATGTGTTACATTAGTCCATCTTCTGGATTTTGCCACCCGTTTGGTTTTAACTACTTTAGCTTTAGATCAATACAATGCAATGACCAGCAGGTTCTCATCCTGCCTCACACTGTAGAATACTAGACCCAGACACCAGTGGCTGATTCCCACTTCTCAACAGGATAACAGTGATCTCAATTAGTCCAACATTTATACTATAATTACCCACATATAGAGTTTAATAGAACAAACTTCTCAATCAATGAGACCTGGGTTCAAATCCTGCAGGGCTCTGTTACTAACTATGTGACCTCACTGGGGTACTAACCTCCCCAAGCCTCAGTTTCCTTATCTGTAAAATGGAGATAATAACATCTACTTTCAGAGTTGTTGTGAGGACTAACTAAATGAAGTATTTGTTAGACACTTAGCACAAAATTGTCACATTGTGACAATGAGGAGGTCATCTGAACATTGTCAAATTGGTGACGAATTCTTAATAACACCAAGGAAAGAATCAGTAATATTATTTTAGACAGTAGCAAGAGGCTGATGGGGGAGATATATGGAAATTAGGTAACAATCTAGAAAGATTCTGTTACAAATCACATATCTGAATCTGCTCTGTTGAGAAGAAAAAAATAATTGCTTTCATGGAGCAAATAAATATATAGCACAATGTTAGGTACTATAGATACCGTGATGGCTTTGTAACATGTCAGTCTGGCTGGGCTGAATTACATTTGCTAGAATTCCGTTTCTTGTGTCTTTCTGATTAGACCACAGGAAGATTCCGGGAGATGTAGAGAGCAGAGGGAAGCAGCTGCCTATTTGTAGCTCACACCCATTGTTGCTGATCTGCTGAGATACCCCAGGGGCATAGAGCAGTAGCTGGACTGCCTTTCCCTATCCTCCTGCAGCTTCTTTAACACCTGAGCCAGTGACTCCTGGGCCAGGTGCGTGTGTTTAGCTCCCTGATGAAGTGCCTTGGCTTCTGCAGGATACCCTTGTCAGCAAGGCCAGTGGCAAAAAAAAAAAAAAAAAAATGTCCATCCCCATGGGGTTCCAGGTCATGTTTGTGGGTTCCAGCCAACTCTTGATCTCCCCACTCCACATCCGTCTTCCCCTCCTGACCAGATGCAAATACTATATATATATTATATCTATATAATATATAATATATATATTATATATATATATTATATCTATATAATATATAATATATATATGTAATTCTGTGCTTAAACCCTGACTGATACAGGTACCATGATTTTTTAAAAGTCAGACAAGTACATAGCAAGAGGTTATTTTAGATAGGGTAGTCAGGTAAGTCTCTTTGAGGAGGTACCATTTGATCAGAAACCTGAATGAGGTAGCAAATGAGTCCTGAGAATATCTAAAGGGAAATTATTCCAGCGGAGGCAATATCCAGGGCCCAGGGCGTTTGCACTTGCTAACTCTCTCCAGGCCCTGGGAAGAGTTAGATGAAACAGGAAATCTGCACAGGGGTTTGGACTATGTGGTATTGGTAGAAGTGATAAGAAGTGTGTAGATTCGATACATATTTTGAATGTGAAGCTGATGGGAATTGTTGATGAAATGGATGTGAGTGTGAAGAAAAAGAAAAATCAGGAATGAGTCTTGATGTTTTCCATTGAGGAAACATATGCTAAGCCTAGGAGGCTCTAAAAATAGGGCATTCACTATCCTCAAGGATTAACAGTCTGTGCCTTCTGCACAGAAACCATACTCAGCATCTCCTTCTTCTTCAAACACTCTTCCCAGCTCCTCATTTGAGTAACTGCGAGTCTCCCACCTTCACTCAGTTGTGTGCTCCATAGGAGCAGGGATTAGCCTTCTTCATCTTTTTTTTTTCTTGCCCCAGTCCATCTAGTGCAGTGATTTGTGGAGAATAGGGTTTATTTAAATTTCTTTGTGTTGACTCTTCTTGAAAAAGATTTGAAATACGCAATCAGTCATAAGCTTCCCTAATTCCTTCAAATCACATCACAATGTGGCTTTAAGGCTTTCTTTATTACAAAGCCAAGATGTGGATTTGTTTACATGGGCTGATCTTTTTTTTTTTTGGCAAATTTCAGTAATTTCATTATTTCAATAACATACCAGGAATCAAAGATTACAGAAAAGGAAATCCTTTTATTCCTGCCATTTACTTCACAAAAGAATTAGAATGTCCTTTAACAAAGAACATTTATATATTAGACAGATTTTAAGCAACTAAATTCTAATCGAGCCAACCAAAGCCAGTTCAATATCTTACACATGCTGGATATTAATTAACACAGTTAATTAAAGCAATTTAAAATCTCTCCTTTCCTGATTCCATTAGCATTGGCTTTTTCAACTAATAAAGAACCTTTCTTAAGTATTATGAATTGCCACGGAAATCACAAACTGCAGGGGCATTTATGAAAGAGAAATAATTTATTCATTCATTACTAAAATTCACTGACCATAAATTTGTCACTGAAATAAAACTGTGGCATTTATGCCCAGATGCACTCATAAATAACTAAATAATTAAACCCATAGCCTCAGAACAAAAGCCACACAATGGGCACAATGAAACTCAAATAAGTATCTCACAGGACAAAAATAGAACAAAAATTATGCTAATCTGCATGTGACCCTGTCAGAGATTTTGCACCAGCAGTTTACAGAAATTCTACTTCACTTTCCATAACTTACTTCCTACTCACTGTCCCTTAAGAGTGACAAAGTATTTGGAGCACCCCAAGGCAGATATTATCCCTGTCAACACTGTATGGGTCGTGGCAATGAGGACTGTGGTGTTCCAGCTCCCAAAGCACATCTCCCAACTTCTCATTTTACCAGCGTGGCCTAAGCCTCCTCCACTGGGCATGAAGCCAGGGGAAAGGAAGAGGGAGAGAGGAGAACCAGCATTTACTGAGCATCTAGTATTCAGTAACAACTGCCCAACGCCTGTTCCAAATACATTCACCTATGTAGCCCCACGATAATTGTCTCCTCCATTTTCAAACAACAAAAGTGATAGTGAAGGTTTAATTAGATTGCCCTGGCCACCCAGGACAAGATGCTTTGTACCCAACTCTTTCTGACTCTGAAGCCTATATTTTGCCACCTGAACCGGCTATAAGGATAGCTCTTCATGTCTGTGATGTGTACCCATGCTCTGAGGCATCCTACACAGTCAGCCCTACTGAGGTCTGCAGCTCTGCATTGGGTCCACCCTGGATTGACCAGCCTGCTCCGATGACAGCAGCAACCTTTTGCATCAAGCTATGTTCTCAGCAATTTCTTCTTGTCTTTGGAGAGCAAATCAATGTATTGAAAGCAGCCCAGAGACTTCTGACAAATCAGAAGCATGTTGACTAGAGGATATTACACACACATACTGTGTTCTTTAATGTTGTACAAAAATATGGGGAAAGGGCAACCCAAATCAGTGGAGGAGCCCTTGGATGATGAGTTAGATATGAGAAGAGTGAGTAAATCTCAAAGGAAATAGCAATTTCTGCCCCTTCCTACTCTACTAGTTTTTTACAAAAATAACTGGGCTTGGGTCCACAGAACTTCAATTTCTTATTCTTGCTTTCCCAGTTACTCGCTGAGTTACTTTGCCCAAGACTTTTACCTCACAGAGCCTCTGTTTCCTCTTTTGCAAAATGGCGTCTAGAGTCAACTTTGAACAGTTGCTAGAGGCTCAAAAGAGATTGTGCGTATCTGAAAAGAAGTCAACAGGGTAAATGTAGCCCACGTATATGTTTCATTTGAATAGCAGAGCAGTTTTCTTTAAATGTGACTTTGAACTTGAGGGTAATGCATCTCCCAGTTGGCCACAGTCCCCACCACACCCTACTGTCTTATACCAGGCAGCACCACACATTGACGCTATCTGCCTGGCCCCTGAGGCATTTAAGTTTGCATCTTATATGTTTATATGTCTTCTGTGAACTCTCAGGAATCATATGAATATTGTAAATATTATGTGTTTCTTTGAAGACAAGAAATCATACCTCAATACCTTCATGATGTGATAATATACAACAGAATGCCAGGCAGATATTGAACTCTAAATAGAAGCATCTGCAAATGAAATCATATTGGTGGTGTCTTGATAGAAGTTGTGGCGTTCTTTATAGAGGATCCATCCTCAAAAACTCACTTATACTGCAAAACACTGGTTTCCAGGGCCCAAGATACTAATTAGCCTTCCTTTGTCTTTCCAGAGAACACTCGGATTCTTTTCAAGAAAGAATCTTAATGTGTGGCTTAGATTGAAAACCTGTATTTGTATTCTGCAGCAATGGTTCAGGTCGTGGACGTTTTACAGGAAAAGCAAATAAGTACATCAACAGTACGGAAATTGTTTACCCCAGGGCCCATATGCTACCTTGCGCTCATTACAGTACTTAATATTGCCATGATTAGTGTTTCTCCCTTGTGAATTCAAGGAATAAGAGGTATTGTGAATGTATGAAAAGTTATTATGCATTCATCTAAAAAACTTCCAAAGAATCTTTATACTGCACTGAGTATTAGGCATTGCAATGCCCTGGGAGGTTCAGCCAGACCCTGAAGCAAGACTGCATGAAGCTAGCTCCCGGGAAGGGAAAATAACAAGAATAGCCATTTCAGCCCCACTGTTCCCAACTTTCTCTTGCTGGCTGGGCGCCTTTATTTCTATCTACTAGTGAAGGAATAAAATATACGTAAGAAAATTGTATGTTCTAGACCTCTTACCACTAATTTACGTAAATGGAAAAAACCCACAAGTTCACATCCGTACTACTTTCTTATCCATAATTGGACAGTTTTCTCCAGTGGCTTAAATAATACCCTTCAGCCAAAGCTTTCAGATTGTTCCTTCATATTAACTTTATTCCTCTAGGTCCCCTGTGAGCTGGGTTAATAACAGGAGCATTGGAGTCTTTATGTTGCATATAAAAAGGGAGTCAAAATGATTAACCCCAAGTCCCAACCCAGCGCTAGAATCTGGACGCTCTCCCTTAGTTCTTTTTTTCTAGTCCCACACCATATTGTTGAGACACAGGCTAAAATTGCCAAGGATCACAGTCAGCAAGATGGGTACCACCAGATGTGAATGGTGGTCAGCACAGACAGAAGTAGGAAAGAATACATTTCAGGCAAAAGTCCTTCAAGACAGTGTATCTGAGGGAGAGTTTAAACCATGCACTGTTCTTGTTTTCGCTCGATAAATTAGTGATCCCAAATATGTGGACCGTGGATCACCTAGAGATTTGGAGAGCTAATACAAAGAGGGGTGGAAGAATCTATATTTTCAAGTGTATGTCCTCAAACATTGTCTGTAGATGACATACATTTCTTGCACATATAGCTGCTACTTTTTTAAAATCTTATATAGTTTATATGTGCTGCTCTCATTTATGAAATACCACGTATATGAAAAGCTATTTATTGTGGTCTTGTAATTATGAATCACCACAATTACTATAAGATAAATTTACAAATAATATTGTGCTGAGTGTATCGGGGAAAAAATGAGCTTGGGGCATTTAAGAAGTTGGGGTCCACTATCCTCAATGATATGCTCAAGTCTATCATAAAATGCAATTAGATCCAAGGAACCCAGTTTCTTTTTGAATAATGAACACCTTGAAGCAAACTTTTCACCATTTTTAACCTTTCTACATTTATTATTTCCATTTATACCTTTATGTGCCCAATCTTTAAAAGTTTTGTTTCCCAAGAAATAGCCACCAATTTGGTCTTTGCGTGGAGGACATATGCCTTTTATTAGAATTTTTTAATTAAAAGTCTCTTTCCCCATTCATTATTTAGTTTAGAGACACCTGATTGAGAATTGCAGCTTTGAATTCTTTAATTTATTTTGAGTTTATTTTTATAGTGATCACAGAATTTCCAACAATGGTTTTTCTGCTTTGGAGTTCCTGATAAACATAATGTGTATCTAATCACCATATTTATTTTTATCACTTTCTGACAATGAAGAACATTCTGTATCACTTAGTTTAGAAACAGTACTATACCCAGTGAGATAGCCCTTTGTTTCGGAACTGGCTCCAAGCCAGGTAAGTATGATCGATTCTTCTGCAGAAAGGGTTTTCTTTCCCAGAGTTTATTGAAGTAATCCTCAAGCAAACTTATAGGCATGATGTTGATTTCAGCATAGACTTCCCACTGGCCAATCTATTGACTCAAAAACTGCTTCCCTACATTAGAAAACCTGAGAAAAGGGCAACTGTCATTAAGGGAATTGTACTAGTCTTTTTCTATCATTGGGAAGTCTATGAGAGACTAAAAGTTTAGGGAGAGAAGAAATCATAACTCTCTTAACCTAGAAGAAAACAAAACAAAAAAAACCCTGAGGCTGATTGTGGGATTAGCAAAACTCTACCTGCAACAGCCATGTACTAGGCAGAGATGCACAACCGATGCCATTGAGATGGTTTACATAGATCATCATTTTTATTATAATCATTATTATTTTACATATAATGAAACCAAGGCTTAAAATATCACATTTTCATTGGGCTTAATTATAGACTAAAAGTCATATTTCAAATGCATTATATGCACACACACACACACACACACACACACACACACACACACACACACGGATGGCATAAATCCTTCTGAATGCCCTATCCACATATCACTTTGCTCAGATAATTGACCTTCGTAACCAGAGAAAGAGTTCTGGATCTCAATCAGGAAATAAGGGAGGCGTCTCAAGAAAAAATAAATAACAATAATGGAATGTTCCCTCCAATAAGTTATTGATCAAACTGATTATCAGAAATTACCTGGGGAATTTTTATTTTATGAATGTAGCCCTGTGGCTAAAAGTTCAACAGGCCTTAAGCAAAACCTGGGATCTGTATATTTTTTACCTCACAAAGTAACGCCAGTAATCAGCCAGGTTTGGGTACCACTTACCTGACCTTCTGTCTCGCGATGCCACGTAAAATTTCATCACCCCCTAGTATTTTCCTGAACACCCACCAGAGTCGCCGATGGCGACAGCCAGTCCCAACCTTCTCTGCCGCCTGAAGTCCAGGCAAGAGCTAATTTTACCACCTCCTCCTTGTTCGCCTGCAATCAGAGAAACAGTAAAGCCAATGTCTAGGCTCACCATATCTAATATTTAATTGACACCACCTACCTACAGGAGTTGTTTATAATTATCATCTGTTCTGAGGGTCGCCGCCTGGGCCAGTCCAGGTGTTCAATATTTTCAATGTTAACACCAATACTAACAAATGAGTAAGGGACTTGGAGCCATTCTGAGTGATGGGATTGCTATTCTGCAGCAACTGTAACAGATGCAAAGAAACAAAAGAAAGGGTAAGGGAGCCTTTGCTTTTCCCCTCTTGACTGCACTGCGGTCCCCACAGTGACCCAGCAGCAGTGCTGGAAGCCTAGTGACGATCAGCTGGGAACTTTCTCACTTGACAGAGATGTGGCCTCTTGTTGAGTCATTTTAGTTCAAGGTGATACATATTTCTTGTTGTTTGGTTTGTTTTTGTTTTAGAGACTAGTGCCAAAATAGTAATTTTTGTTCAGCTGAGGTGCCCACTTCTTTCAGAGATCTAGATAAAATCAGCATTCTCACCATGATGCCTGAATCTTGTCAAGCTACTTTGCCTCTTCCCAGGGTTTCTGCAAGAACTCTGGTCTCAAACGTTTCATGAATTTTAGTAGAGTTCACTCAAGATGTTCGGGATCACAGGGAGAGTCACACTGTGGAATAGAGACTTCCACCAGCTACCCTGTTCCGCTTTCATCATTCTTGCCATCATCGTTCCTGTCCGCCCTCTCACAACTCGGCTCTGAAGGCCAAACGGGACCAAAGTCTGGATATGAGGCAGATAGAGCAGTGGTTAAAGGCGTGACCTTCGGAGTCAGATTGCCTGGATTCAAATCCTGCCCCGGTCAGCACTCTGCCTCTGGACAAGACTACTGACCATGAGAGATGTCATTTGTTAACCAGGAACGATAATGGTGGCTACCTCACTGGGTTTTTGAGTAAATGATACCAGACCATGGCTTAAAGCACAAAACACAGACTTGGGAACATTATAGGTGCTCGTAAATATCCCCCAGCGGGCATACTGATGACCCCCTGAGCTACTGAAATGATGCACCCTAATCCCTGCCTCATAAATGAGGATAAGGGATGGAATCCAGCTCAGTATTCATTATTATTAACACTCAGTGAAATCCTGAGAGAAATCAAATTCCAGCGATTTCAAGGAACTTACAGTGCAGTTAGAAATATACTACCAACTCATGAACGGGGAGATCTGAGAAGCAACGTACAAGGTGACAAAATTAACAAAACGGAAACTGAAAGCTAAGCAAAGCCATGTTCAGGGTGGAGTAGTGATACGCAAGGAAAGCATTTGGAAGCAGACATTCTGAAATTGATGTTAAAATGAAAACACACACACACACACACACACACAAAACCCCGATAGCGAGCAAGTAAGAGAAAAGGTATCTGAAATGCTGGGTGGTTTTAGGAAACATACATTGATTTGCATAGTTGGAAGTAGCAGGTCCTAAGCTAAGGTGAGAGAGGAGGGCCGGAAGGAGGACATTGATGGCTGATGGAAGACTGTGTAATGAATCCTTCAGCATTTGCCTCTATAGGATCCCAACAGAGAGCGTACAGAGCCACAAGCTGTCTCCTCCTGTTGGGCACCACAGGGAGAGAGGACAGGAGGGGAGCTGGAGAAGGAAGGCCTCCAGGGATCAGGCTGTGTGGGAATGTGGAGTGTGGGCCTCGGAGCTCTGTGGGACCGATGGAAACAGAACAGGTGAATCCAATGATGTTCCAGCAATGTCATAATTTAACCTTTTCTATACTAGCGATTTCTGTGGTTTTATGAAATCAGAGTCACTCATTCAAAGAGAGAAATATTGAATATTTCCATGACATCACTGTGCCTCTGGATGACTGCAGGGCTGGATGGATCAGGCCACGTGCACACACTCATGCAGCTGTGGAAGGAGGTTAACTGTGGGCATAAAGGCAGGGTCTGGCTGAGGGGAAATCAGACCTACATCCGAATCCTAGCTTTGCCAGTTGCTGGCTGCTTGACCTTGGGCAAGCCACCTAACCTTGCTGAGATTTAGGGTCCTTCTGGGTAAAGCATGAATAATGCCCACCTTGCACAGTTTGTTGTGTGGATTACAGGTAACATGTACAACATAGCACCTTGCACACAGCAAGCACTCAATAAATGCTAGCCATTACTGCAACGTACAATACAGGCAACTAAACCCAAACAACATGGAAGGTGTAACTACAGTTGAGAGTCCTCAAACACCCTATCATAAAATCCGTATATTATTGTACAATTTTTTTAAACTCCTACAAATTTATTTGTATTATAACTTTTCATTGTATACTCCTGCGTGTGAGAGATATGCAAGAACTTCACGGGTTGTATTTGCCTGCCCCCTCGTGGTAAGATAAGCCCACTTCAGGTATGAGGCAAAATACCTCATTTTATTCTTTACCTAGAAACCAGAGGCTGCAGAGGTAAAGCGACCTCCCCAAGGTCACTAAGTACTAAAAGGCAGAATTGGAATCCAGGTCTCGTCACTCCTCTCCATGTTTTTTTCTATCCACCGCAGGGCTGGAGAGGGCTGAGGGAAGTTTAAGCTGGACGTTTAATGAATACAACATAGTGGTCTCCCTTCGCTTCACCTCTCTTAGGCAATAAGGCTATTCTCCTTTGGTAATAAAGGGGTTTAAGTTGCCAGGCCCTCCGGCCACCTGGCTAACCTTCCATGGAGTCAGGCACGATTGTTGTTAAAAAAAAAAAAAAAAGGAAGTCTGCAGTGCTTCAGGTGGGGCTAGACTCCCAGGGGCAGAAGCAGCCAAGTCAAAGCATATCAAGAAAATTCTGGGCTTCCCTGGTGGCGCAGTGGTTGAGAGTCCACCTGCCGATGCAGGGGACACGGGCTCGTGACCCCGTCCGGGAAGATCCCACGTGCCGCGGAGCGCCTGGGCCCGTGAGCCATGGCCGCTGAGCCTGCGCGTCCGGAGCCTGTGCTCTGCAATGGGAGAGGCCACAACAGTGAGAGGCCTGCATACCGCAAAAGGAAAAAAAAAAAGAAAAAAGAAAATCCTGACTTAGAATCACCAAAAACATTTTCTACCAGTAAACTGGTCAGGATAGGATAGAAGGGATGACAGCCCTCTCACCTGGGTGATACGCTGGGCTCGTAGCCAGATGAACTGGTTGGAATCTGAACTGTATCTCTTCTTGCTCTCTGGTCTTCAAACATAAGGGAAGGGGGCAGGGCACAACCTTTAAAAGAATGACGTAGCACGTGAGGGTACGCAAAAACTGATTTACAACCAATTGGGCCCAAGATGGCAGAAGATTCAACTTCCAGGAGACCTTGAGCCTCATTATGTGCTCATTGTAATAAATTAGCATATGCTAAAGACCACACCCACAAGCACCGCCATGACAGTTCCAAGGCCAACCATAAAAGGCCAAAAAGTGGGCGGTGGCCCAATTCCTGGAAATCCCCGCCCCTTCCCCAAAATAGTTGGAATAATCCTCCCACTCATTAGTCCATTAAAATACCCCGCCCATAAAAATTAACCGCCGCGGGCTTCCCTGGTGGCGTAGTGGTTGAGAGTCCGCCTGCCGATACAGGGCACACGGGTTCGTGCCCTGGTCCGGGAAGATCCCACATGCTGCGGAGCGCCTGGGCCCGTGAGCCATGGCCGCTGGGCCTGCGCGTCCGGAGCCTGTGCTCCACAACAGGAGAGGCCACAGCAGTGAGAGGCCCGCGTACCGCAAAAAAAAAAAAAAAAAAATTAACCTCCGCATAGTTCGGGGCCGCCCTCTCACCTTCAGAGATGGCCCACACTCTGTCTCTCTCAATAAATCTACTTCTTACCTATCACTTTGCCTCTCGCTGAATAACTTCTGCGCTGAGACATAAAGAACCTGAGCTTCAGTAAGTCCTGGCACCAGGTGTGTGATTTTTACAGAGTGAAGTAAGTCAGAAAGAGAAAAACAAATACCATATGCTAACACATATATATGGAATCTAAAAAAAAAACAAAAAATGGTACTGATGAACCTAGTTGCAGGCAGGAATAAAGAGGTAGACATAGAAAATGGACTTGAGGGCATGGGGTGGGAGGGCGAAGCTGGGGCGAAGTGAGAGTAGCATTGACATATATGCACTACTGAATGTAAAGTAGATAGCTGGTGGGAAGCAGCCGCATAGCACAGGGAGATCTGCTCGGTGCTTTGTGACCACCTACAGGGGTGGGATAGGGAGGGTGGGAGGGAGGCTCAAGAGGGAGGGGATATGGGGACCTGTGTATGCATGTGGCTGATTTGCTTTGTTGTGCAACAGAAACTAACACAGTATTGTGAAGCAATTGTACTCCAATAAAGATCTATTAAAAACAAAAGAGACAGTGGATTCTAGTCCCAACCTAGTTGTGAGGTTTCAGTCTTTAATCTACGCCTAGTTTGAGACCAATAACTGGGGGGAAAGAAACTATATTCGAGAACCACATGTCAAAATTTTCAAAAGTCAGAGAATTTTGCACATAATAAAGCTTCAAATAAATGCAAGTTGTTACCATTTTCACATCACACTGGACTGTCGGTATAAAATATACAACTTTTTAAGAAATGCTTCTAAGTCATTATGGTTCTGAGGTGAGGGAAGCACTTCACCTCTCTGAGCTCACTTTATTCATCTGAAAACATACTTTACAGGTTAACAATGAGCGTTCATGGCATGATATCTAGATGTTCAATAAATGTTACTTGAATCTAAAATGGAAACAGCTAACCCTCAGTTTTCTTCCTGCCATTGTCCACCCCCAAACCATAAAATACACAGAGCAGGAACCAGAAAAGGAACGCAAGTCAGTCCACTCAACAGTTTGGTTAGAAGGTTTGGTTGAGACACAAGATCACGACTCTGGATTTACAGGCGGATAAACAGCCCTCAGTAAGCCTGGCCCCATTAACATGACAAGGAGTCATGGCTATATTTAGAAAAATATCTGCCTTTTCTTTTGACATTTAGGAAAGAGAATTTGCTGATTTTTAGGGTTTCCAAACTGTGTTCTATGAAACAATAAGATTTTGGAGGGTTCCCAGGGCTCTGGAAGGGAGGGGTAGTAATATAGGGCAAAGAGGTGGGCTTCTGTGTCCCCCATCTGTGGTTCAACCTGAAAAGCTGCATTTTATAAGATTTTATTTGGAAGGCAAAGTTTCTGCTTTAAGACAACTTAAAAAATATGACCAGGCTAGACCATGGCCCTCATAAGGCCTGGTGGCAGGTCCCATCCTGATTAGTCGGGCCTTCTGACATGTTCCAGAAGTGGCACCATGAATGCCAATGATTGGTCTAATCAGTGAGGACTGATGAGGCAAAGGGAAGAGCTTGAGGAGAAGTCTCCCGGAGAAATCAGTCAAGCAGCTGACATGCACTATATTACTTTGTGCCAACCAATGACTAACGCCCAAAATTAATTCAGCTGATGCTCATAACAACTGTGACTTTTGGTGCCAAAGATTGCACCCTTAACCTCTGTGCTGTACTGCTTAACCATACAAATAGATCGTGTGAATAACCGAAACTATAAAGAAAGACCATCAGCTCTAGTGTTGTCAGGAGTGTCACATTGGTAAATGAGGGATCATAGGCCACTACAGGATGGAACATTTAGTCTGAATACATTTCCCTAAATTTCCTACTGAGGAAGCCCTAACTGTGAAAAGGCTATCGTGCTGTCCCTACAGCAGGCCACTGCAAGGGAGAAGTTCTTCTGGAAGATTGTTTTAGCCTAAAACTTCACATGCGGGCTTCCCTGGTGGCACAGTGGTTGAGAGTCCGCCTCCCGATGCAGGGGATGCGGGTTCGTGCCCCGATCCGGGAGGATCCCACATGGCGCGGAGCAGCTGGGCCCATGAGCCATGGCCGCTGAGCCTGTGCAAAACTTCACGTGAAATCAGCATAATTTATAGATGGGATTTACATATTTTAAAAAATATTTCAAAATTAAAATGACTAGTAACTTATCAGTGAAACTACCAAACCCACCTCCCCTTCACTCTTCACCACCAGACATCCAATAAAGTCACCATCCCAGACTCTGCCGTGTTCATCCCATGGTCTCATGTCACCCCTGTTTGGGGAAATACAACTGCCCAAGATGGGAAATCTGTCTGCCATGGCTTATTGGGTATGTTTTGCAATTCTGTTATATTAAGGTATTCTCCCAGACAAATCCCACACTGCTGGACCTCCTTTCCCTTCAACGAACTAAGGGTAGGGCAGAGATATCTTCGCATTCTAGGAGAGGTGGGTTTTCCATGGAGTTTATGAAGCTTAAGGTTCAGGGCCCTTACTTGTACAGTAATGTGTCAATGTAGTCATAAGATTTGTAAAGCTTGCAAAAGAAAAATCGTTCAACCCCAATCAGTTAAGGCCTCTGTCTCCTTTCCAGTCCTAATTTCCCTCTGATACATCTCCCCTCTTGTCAGAGGGCAGTGGCGTGGCCGTGGGCATTTGGGGTCTGGCTAAGGGGAGGTAGATCCCAGGGCATGTGATCTGTGTGAGGTGTATCCCTGCGGCTTGCAGTCACTTCTGTGCGTGGTAGTTGCTGTGGTTCACGAAGGGCTTCCAGGAAATGCCCGGCCCTCTCCACGCTGACCCATCCTCCAGTGTCGGGGTGTGAAGACAGGAGGGCAAAAGTCAAACGAGATATGAATGTGGTTCCACAGCAACCAGTTTTTAAAGTATTCATAGTGGAAATGAACAAAACCAGAATTTTCTCTGTGGAAAATTCTTCCAAATCTTAAAGTTCATATTTCAAAGAAATTTTTGAGATTTTTTCAACTCTGAGAATCTTGAAAATTTACATGGCATAACCAAAAAGAACCAAAAAGAAATTTATAAACTGTCAATAATATTCTGCTCAATGATGTTAAAGACTAAATTATCTATTATCTCTATAAAAATATATTATACCACCAGAGTCGTATGAAGAAGTAATCAAAGAGTATGTAGCCAAAACTACAGGAAAAAACTATTTCATAGGTGTGGCGGGCAGTTAATGAGTATAAATGTCTTTATTGGACTTTGATGCTTACACAATTTGTCAACTTTTACAATTTTGTCATTTCTTGGGATTTTTATTCACATATTCACTTTTGTATCTAATTTTATATTCTCTCTTAAAGCGGGTGGCTAATTTTCATAAGCTTCAGACCCCATCAGTCTGCATCTGCCCCTGATTGTCTCAGTGCCTTATCACCCAGTTTCCTCAGAGCATTTATATGCCCTTTCCTCTGGAATAGTCTTACCCCAGAACGTTGCCTGTTTCACTCCCTCACTTCATTCATGTCTTAGCTGCTCGAGCTGCTATAACAGAATAACATAGGCTGGTGACTTCTAGTCAACAGAAACTTATTGTTCACAGTTCTGGAAGCTGAGAAATCCAAGATCAAGGTGCTAGTAGATTTGGTGTCTGGGGAGGACCCACTTCCTGGTTCTTACATGGCCGTCTTTTCACTGTGTCCTCACATGGTAGAAAAGACAAGGGATCTCTACGGAGTCTCTTTTATAAGGGCATTAATTCCATTCGTGGGGGGCTCCACTCTCACGACATAATTACCTCCCAAAGGCCCCATCTCCAAATATCATGACGTCGGGCATTAGGATTTAACATAATGAATTTGGGGGAGACAGGAACAAGCTATGGTAATTCAGGTGCTTGCTCAGACGTCACCACACTCAGGAGTCCTTTCCTGGCCACCCTATCTAAAATAGAATCCCCTTCATTTCCCATCTCTCTCTATCACTTCACACCACTTATTTCACAGCACTTACCACCTGCCACCTTTGTGTGTAGGATAATATACCACCTGCCACCTTTGTGTGTAGGATAATATAAGCGCCACAGAGGGCTGACATGTGTCTCGTTCGCTGCTTTATCTGCATTGTTGATATCAGTGCTGTGGATGAAAAATGTCACCTGCCACATCGATAAACAGAGGATGTTGTGGCCATCAAGCAAGCAGCCACTGCAGTCACCACCAGTTGTGCACCCGGAGGGGATTCTGGATGGAAAAAAGCAGGCTACTGGCCCTAGTAGTTAGGGTGCATATCAAAGGGATGATTTCAGTGAGCCCAGACGCTTGCATCTTCCCATCCAGAGAAAAGCACTAAATTCATTAACTTAAGATGTCTGGTTTTCCTTCAATTAACAGTAATCTTGCTTTTTTTTTTCTTTTTTTTGGTCATGCTGCACGTCTTGCAGGATCTCAGTTCCCTGACCAGGGATTGAACCCAGGCCACCATGGCAGTGAAAGCCCAGAATCCTAACGTCTAGGCCACCAGGGAGCTCACAATCTTCTGATGTTCTGACTACTTGGTTTTTGTGGCAACACTTCTGTAACCCTGGCTCCTCCCTGACCTCTTCAGAGAAATCCCTCAGAGCTATCTGAGAGGCTGCCATCCAGGGTTAAGTCCTCAATTTTGTCCACCAAATAAAACAATTCTCACCTTTTAGGTCATATATTGCTTTTCAGTAAACAATGCCTAGCTCATAGTGGGCAATCAAAACATATTTGTGGGTTGAATGAATAAAAATTGTGTGTGTGTGTGGATATAAAGACAGAGATATATGCCCAAATCCATCAAAGAGTTCATCTGCCTGATGGGAAATCTTTGGGCTCAATTAACATTGTAAAAATCCAATTCAAAGGAGGAAGAGGAATCCTCATCTTTCTGTGGGCCCCATGCCTTTGCCCAGTTGTGTCAGTTGCTTTTTTTTTTTTTCCATTTTAACAGGTGATAATCTACCTTCACCCTTCTCAGAGAAACTCCAGGTGAAAAATCTTAAAACAATAAGAGAATTTTTATTGGTAATTTTTAAAGGCAAGACCCAAATGTCTTGGCAGTCACTCGCCTCTCCCACAAAGAGAGTCAGTAATCGTTGCAACGAAATCCCCCAGGCAGATTGTAGGTGGCTCATTAGCTGAGGAAATGTGGAGATGCCTGAGACAGGACAGCTTCTCTAAGCGGGCAGCGCAATCCGGGACAGTCTCCAGGCCGCCGGTTAGTGAGCTGAAGCGTTCCTAAATCTACTCCCGCGCAGAAAAAAAAGCCCTAAAATAGGGTGTAATCATCTGATAGAGAAATAAGGACCTAGATTCTCCACATGGCAACAGCCCGGATTTTCTCCTTATGAAGCAATAATCATTTAAATTTCCTGTTAATCCTTCAGCCGCTCTCCTGTTGGACTTAGCATTGGGGTGTGCACAGACTGCTAATACTGGACTGATCGGTGATTTAAAAACTAATCAGAAAGTTATCAAACATGAAGGGGAAAGGAAAAAAACAAAACAAAAAAACCTGGTGGATTTTTTTTCCCCATCTTGTGCCAACACTGCCACCTATTGTTAAAAATACGTAAAAGGAACGCTGCAAGTAAATCCTTCCAAAGAAATGGGGAATTAGGAACATAGTTGCACTCTCAGCTGTTATTTATTGTTGATTTTCTAAAATTGTGTCAACCCTGTATCATCTCAAAAGCCGAAATCGAGTTTTTAGAAGATTGATTATTTATTCTTTCTTCCAACACTCAGCGTTTGCCATTCAGCTGAAGAGCTAACGTGCATTATCTGTTTCTATTGGCAAAAGCCACTTTCCTAAGGGCATTACGTGAATTGACTTGGGACTGTTCTTGGTCACAAGAAGCTCATGAGATATAGATTATTAGTAATACTCATATTAACTTTGTTTTACACATAACTGAGGTACGGAGAGGGAAAGTAAGTCACTCAAGGTTACACCTCTGGTAAGCAGGGAGCCACAGACCCTGTGACTCAGCACTGTTTTAACCGTCACAGCGTCCTGCCCCTCATTCTAAGTGCTAATTGCCATGAAGGTGATACAAAATATTTAGAACACTTGGATCCAACCATCAACAAGTTGGGGGACAAGTAAATACAGCTCTTAATGGAAAAATGCAAAATTCAGGATGAGACTGAGTGCTTTATTTGATCACTAAAGGCTTTTCACAGGGAGATTTGTGTCTCTGAAAGTTCAAGTTTCTACCCCATGTGTATTATAACCAAACAATAGAGTGAGTCCCACTGCTAATGCTCCAATTCTCCAACAGATGTGTGTTTTAGTGCAATTCCCTTCACCTGGAGTAATTTTAAAAATACATTCAATGTAAAATAGATAGCTAGTGGGAAGCAGCCACATAGCACAGGGAGATGGGTGCTTTGTGACCACCTAGAGGGGTGGGATAGGGAGGGTGGGAGGGAGATGCAAGAGGGAGGAGATATGGGGATATGTATATGTATAACTGATTCACTTTGTTATACAGCAGAAACTAACACAGCATTGTAAAGCAGTTACACTCCAATAAAGATGTTTTAAAAAAAAAGATTTAAGATGGGAAAACCCCAAACGGGACAAGACCTAAGTTCCAGTTCTGGTCTGAGATACTTTACTTCTTTCGGTTTTAGTTGCCAGAACTGTAAACATGTTTATTTTATTTTATTTATTTTTAAATAAATTTAGCTAGTTTTGGCTGCGTTGGGTCTTCGTTGCTGCACAAAAATAAAGCCTTTCCTCCCTCAAAATGTTTATTTTTCTAGATATTTTTATGAACACAATATGACTGAATATTCTGATCTTACAAAATATCTTGATTGGTGATACAAAGATTGGAAGATTTTGTTGTGGACTAATGTACAGGCATCCTTGGTGTGCATGGCTGGCACAAAGGGACAGGTGGAAGGAGTTTGACCTTGGCTGGTTTACTGAGTCACACTAAGCAGCTACTCATTGCTCAATGGCATCTACCATTTAGGCAGACGTTTTGTTGAAGATGAGCTTGGGGCTTCCCTGGTGGCGCAGTGGTTGAGACTCTGCCTGCCAATGCAGGGGACACGGGTTCGAGTCCTAGTCTGGGAGGATCCCACGTGCCGCGGAGCAACCAGGCTCGTGCGCCACAGCTACTGAGCCTGTGCGTCTGGAGCCTGTGCTCCGCAATGAGAGGCCGCGACAGAGTGGCCCTTGCTCACTGCAACTAGAGAAAGCCCTCGCACAGAAACAAAGACCCAACACAGCGGAAAAAAAAAAAAAAAAAAATATATATATATATATATATATATATATATATATTTTTTTTTTTTTTTTTGCGGTACTCGGGCCTCTCACTGTTGTGGCCCCTCCCGCTGCGGAGCACAGGCTCCAGACGCGCAGGCTCAGCGGCCATGGCCTACGGGCCCAGCCACAGCAAAAAAAAAAAAAAAAAAAAAAGATGAGCTAGTTAATTTCCATCCCACTACTTTCACTCACTGAGTCCTCTGCCTTTTGTGTATATTTAAACAAATTGGTTCAAATTCTGCTAAAAATATATCACTTGAAAATACTGTTAAACATTTTAGTTTCTGATGAGAAATGTGTGTAATATTTAGGGTTTTTTTTGGCAACAAAACCATATAATAATGGAAACTTTTTACACATTTAATTTTCAAACTGTTCTCTCATAGCATGTTTCTTTCAAAAGGGGTTATGCATTGTATTTGTTTTTATCACCTTTATTGTACAAGAAGATTATTAAGCTTGTTTTTGTATTTTAAATATCTACTAGGAAAACTACAGGCAGCCACCTTGGGAAAAGGTCAACAAATCTGAAACCCCCCCTTTTTTTTTTTTTTGGCAAAGGAAAATCTGCAGAATATCTTCAACCACTGCCAAAGTAATGAAAACAAAGCCATCAAACGTTGTTGTCATCAAGTGTAGCAAAAAAATATTTTCATGGTCATTCCCTATCTCATTACAAAATGTTATTTTATTCTAGTAAAGATCTTGTTCTGTTTTGTTTTGTTTTTTTTTTACAAGTCTTTAATTAAAAAGCTCAACAAGGGGCTTCCCTGGTGGCGCAGTGGTTGAGTCCGCCTGCCGATGCAGGGGACACGGGTTCATGCCCCGGTCCGGGAAGATCCCACATGCCGCAGAGCGGCTGGGCCCGTGAGCCATGGCCGCTGGGCCTGCGTGTCTGGAGCCTGTGCCCCGCAACGGGAGAGGCCACAACAGTGAGAGGCCCGCGTACCGCAAAAAAAAAAAGCTTAACAAAAATATATAATCAAGCATTTTACATAATGCATACATTCTTAATATCTGCAGGTAAGATAAATAACAGAAGGCAAAAACAGATATACTAATTGTATTGCTTCTCTTTGGCAAGTCACCAATATTATCCCCTGCAGAAACATAGGATATGTGTAAAAAATAAACAAAAAGCAAAAATACCCACTACAGTCATAAAATAATTGTCCCTTAGTAGAAACAACAAAATATTTAGCAATAATGCAGTAGACAGATTTTTCAAATTGACTAAAATTTATTATAATACTTTATTTATACCACAAGGGTGAAAGTAGCCAGCTGCTTTCCAAAATTAAGGCCCACAAGCAGTAGTTAGGAAAAAAAAAAAAAAAGACACCCTTTCTTCCTGGTTATATCCTAGCTACTTTTCATTTAATAATGTCACATTCAAATTCTACCTCTCAGCTGCCACTCCTAAGGAAAACAAAATCCTTCCCTAGACAAAAGCTGTTTTACTTGAAGGTCAGTTGTCTGACCACCCCCCAACCAAATACACATTTTGTTATGAGGCATTCAGCTTTCTTAAGTCAGTATTTACTACCTAACTCAGTGTCCCAGAATGAAAACATTCCTTCCACTTTACAGCAAAGATACATATTGTGGCTCTACCGAAGCAATGTATACATGTTGGAACTAAAAATTAGAAAAGCAAAAGGGTCCATTCAACACACAGCAGCTTATATCGAAATATATACATGTATGTATATGTTCTCACAGTTACATTTTAGAAAAATATTTACATTTGATATGTTCAGAAATATTTCTCCTAAGGTCTATAAATAATATTTTAAAAGCTCAACTGATGAAAATGCAATACAAGAATGTATCAAATTAAATAAATCTCCTAAACCTTGAAGTCAGTAAAGCTTGAGGTTTGTGTAAAGTGTGTTGTCAGTCCCCAATACTAGGGAAGACAGCATCCTCTAAACACGGTAGGAGAGGAACTCTAAAACTTTGGAAGGAATCGGCAGCTCCTGGACTTCTTGGGTGGGCATCACTCTTCGGATTGATATGCGACATAAATGTTGAAGGCTAGGGACTTGCCTTGGAGTGGCCCCAAAATACACACTTCCATCATGTGTCCCAGCGGCTAAAACACTGCCATCAGTAGAAAAGGCACAGCAAAGACCATTGCTCAAAGGTGTAACTTGTACCGGATAATCCTCATCAATCTTCCAGAACCTCACCATTTTATCATCAGCAAGGCTTGCAACATGCAGTCAATCATGACTAAACGAGACAGATCGTACCCATCGGTCATTTGCTCCTCCAGCAAATATTGGAGTGGGTGGGGAAAACAGGTGCCCAAATTCCATCAGAATGTCTCCAGTGTGTGGATCCCCGATATAAACTCGAGTATCGTAAGAGGCCACAGCCAGTAATGCTCCATCAGGAGAAAAGTCACAAGCTACAACATCATGGTGATGTCCTTCTAGTTTCCGTATCATGGTATATTTATCCATATTCCAAAGGAAAACTGCCTTACTGGCTCCCACTGAACACAGCATAGAAGAGTCAGGAGAGAATGCACAGCTGTACACCCAGTTCTGATGGCCCCTCAATACTTTCATCATGTTTCCGTCATCTTTCAGGTCCCACACTCTCAGAATTTTGTCTCTTGAAGCTGACACCAGGATCAAGCTCCCATCTGGAGCAAAAGTTAAATCTCTGACCACTTCAGTATGACCTACCAAGTTAAGGAGGAGTTTTCCTGTATATACATCCCATATTTTGATACACCCATTGTTTAACCCTGTGGCAAGGAGTAGCTGATCTTGTCCAAATCTGAATCGATGCCATTCTATGTTTACACAGCGACTCTGTTTTTCTGGAACTGAAGATCCAAAAGCAAGACTCCAGACTATATCGCCACAGTCTATAATATGTTCACGAGGCTTATTTTTTTGACCACCATCACTGTTTTGTCCTGACAATCTTAAACTGCTTGAATTGGTGATATTCTTGGTGCCATGCAAGAGAAAGTTCTTAAGGCAAAAGCAACAGTCCAATTTTCACGACCACATTTCTTGTCAAAAGGAGCTGCAGGAGCTAAGAGTTCACCTGTAGTACGTGATCTCACGATCTCTTACTCGTTGACCATCAGGGGAAAGCTGGCCATCTATGGGGCACCGTCTGATTCCGGGGGCGCGATGAGGCGTGACGCGGGCTGGGTCCCTCCCGGTCCCGGGGACGGAGGGGAGGGGCGGGGCGGTCGCGGCGTTTTCTGCTGACCGCCCCGGGAAAGCTCCGGGAGGCCTAGGAGCAAACTACAGAGTCAAACACAGACAATAGATGCTGTTCCCTTCCTCGCGCCTACGGACCAAGACGCTTCCCTCCACTCAACCGACTGCCGACGAGACACTGGAGCAAGATCTTGTTTTTAAAGAGTAGAAAAGTGGTTGCCCAGGGCTGTGGGTGGAGGAAATAGGGAGATGTTGGTAAAAGGGTATAAAATTTCAATTATAAGATGAGTAAGGTCTGAGGATCTAATGTATAATATAGTGACTATAGTTGATAACACTGTATTGTATAGTTGAGATTTGCTAAGGGAGTAGAACTTAAATGTTCTCACCAAATAAAAAGGATAACTGTGTGAGGTGATGGAGGTGTTAATTGACTCCATGGGGGAAATCCTTTCACAATGTACATGTGTATCAAATCAGCCCGTTGTATACTTTAAATATCTGGCAATTTTATGCGTCAATTATACCTCAATAAAGCTGAAAAAAAATCCTGTTTTTTATAAAATGAACCACATTTGCTAATTTCTGACTACAATTTGAGACTAAAACTTGCAATAAATGATGCAGTAAAAATAATATAGTAATATTATAAAGACTCTGTAACTATATTCTGGAATCTCTTTTTTATTCCAAAATAGTCATTCCATCAATGGGTAAATGTACCCAGTTTTACCATAAATTGTTTTTAAATTTATTTATTTATTTATTTATTTTTGGCTGCATTGTGTCTTCGTTACTGCACGCGGGCTTTCTCTAGTTGCGGCGAGTAGGGACTACTCTTTGTTGCGGTACACCGGGTCTAGGCACTCGGGCTTCAGTAGCTGTGGCTCGTGGGCTCTAGAGCGCAGGCTCAGTAGTTGTGGCGTACGGTCTTAGTTGCTCCACGGCACGTGGGATTTTCCCAGACCAGGGCTCGAACCCGTGTCCCCTGCATTGGCAGGCGGATTCTTAACCACTGTACCACCAGGGAAGTCCCTTGTTTTTAATAAAGAAGTAACTTACTGTTGAGTATCAGTCTCCTAAAACATTTTAATGGCTCATAAATAGTTCTTTTTGTATTTCATCATTGAAACAATTTAGCAAATACCATAAGCTGAGATACGATGGAGACACCTGTATTATGGAGCAAACGTCTCACACCGAATTATTTGTTCTCATTCTTGTTTCTTCTCTACTTCGGTGATGTTTTCTGTGCCTCTTCCAGCAATATTTGCTGACAAAGGTATATACTTGTGTCAGTTTCCATGTTATTTCCAGTATTTTATTTCAGCCATTTTAACCTCGGTAAGAAGAGCAAGGGGATTTGCCATTATATGCATCTGCTATTATGTAAGCTCAAAAGATGCTTGTAAACATTTATTACTGTATGTAGTATGTCAAGGAGAGATTAAATCTTACTTGACTTTAAGCATCACTGGAAAAATTGTAGATGTTCTTCTTCATGTTCCTCATGTTTCTAAAAATCTTGCTTGCAAAGTGATGACATAAATAAATTGTAATATATCACAACATGCCAAATGAAGAAACCATTGCGGGGTGGGGTGCTCATTCAGCCCTCAGGACATCTACGTACTACACTATGCGTTCTGCACTACACGTGACTAACACAGCCATAACGACAAGCGTGTCTGTGCCAACCCTTCTATGAAATACCAGAAATGCTTAAAATGTTTCTTTTCAAATATAAAAACACATACAAATAAATTTTCTAATATGTTCTTCATACAGCACAATGGATCATCTTGCCCATCATTGTAGAGACTGCTCCCAAAGAAATGAGGCAAAACGGGCAACGCAGAGGTCACTGGAACCACCACTATCCCACTGAAAATTAAGCCTACTGAGCCAACAAATGTCATTTTATTACACCTTTTAGTGATGAGCACACATTTATAAATATTATTTGAGAAAAAACTTTAACATTTTTAGTCAGAATCATCCTAATCTCTTTTTAAATAGTGGCAAAAGGGGAGAATACTAACTCCTGGTTTTAGTTGGTAAATATCAAAGTGACTGTGGTATGCCAAATAATGTTCCCATCCTAATCCCTGGAAGCTGTATGTTTCCTTATGTGAAAGAGGGACTTTGCAGATTTGATTCAGGATCTAGGGGCAGAGAGGACCTTTGGCTGACAGAGCAGACCTGTTGACCCAAAGAGATGACCTGCCTGAGATGAAGGGATGAGGGCTGAAGCTGAACACTGGGTGACCTGTGCTGCATGGTCCTTCAAGCCATGGATCAGGTGGGAAAGTTGACACCCCAGTGGATGCCATCGTGAAGGGCTAACCAGGTAGAAAGACCAGACAGGATGCTAGGTGCTGCAGTGATCACTGGCATAGCAACGAGGTGCATAGAACAAGGTGCTTCCACAGGTCCACCACGGGGCCATGACTCTGTCACCATGTAAACCAAGCCAAGGTCAGATAACAACTGTGGGGCAGAAGAGGGGTTAGGGAATATCCTGATTTGATTGGACTTAAATCTGAAAAAGCTGGAGAGAAGAAATGGGCAAGATTAGATTTGAGTTTTCTTGCCTTCAGGTGGAATGGGGCTCTAAGTATATATTAATTTTGACGATAAAATTGTTTGTAAATAAGTTTAATTATAAAAATGTTAATTTTCATAGCTGAATTCATAGTTATTTTATAGTATGAAAATACCACACTTGTACCGTGTCCCTAATACACCTGGCACACAATGAATACTCAATAAAGACTTGTTAAGGTGAACTCAGGTCAGGGAGAGGCTCTTTCTTGGTTTCTCTCTGCACTTCCATTGGCCTCCTCTTCAGCTGTGAGCTATATTCCTGATCCTAGAACTTAAATGTATTCAGAAAGAAGGCAACATGGATATCCTAAACCTCATTATACATCCGAACTTGAAACTGACACAAAGTCAGTATTTTACGACTAAGGGCTCCCAGGAAGCTAGTCTGATTTGGAGGTAGAAATGGATTTAAGAACACAGAGGACTTGCAAGCTTGACCCAGGAGCTCTCTTGGCCATCTGTGATGGATGTTTTCCTGCTGCCGTAGAACAGGTTGAAAGGGCAAATGAGCTTCTGACAAATGTAAGAAGAACTCTCTATTTAGCCTGAAATGGCAACAGGCAGACCAACGCTTCCCATGCAGGTCTGTGACAATGAATTCATTACAGATCTAACAAAGCACTTTAGCTATCAAAAATATAAAAAAAAAAATTTAAGTAACAGCAAGTAGCACACAAAAATATGTGAGTTAAAAGCCTGGATGTAACCTACAAAGCACTGCTCCGTCCTTTTCCTGATTCTAATAGGTCTCTCCTATGGAATTTTCAATAAATCCTATTTTCCCCAATCTAATTTTAACAGCAAGGAGTTTTGATAATCTTTCACAGGATTGTGTTATAAAACTGGTGTTGAAAAATACTCTCCATGACGAGCTTTGAGGATCTTTACGGTGTAAGCATTAAAGAGCTTCACACAGAATTGTCAAACAGAATCATCAAGAGAATTACTGGGTCACCTAAATGTATTAAACGATCTCATGGGATTACAGTTCCTAAAACCCACAATCTTAAGTTTCAAATTTAATCATAAGAAGATGAGCATTGAACCCACCATTCCCTTTCATGAATTTTTACAGAAAAAACCTGAAAAAGTATGAGACTATTTTTCACACTTTATATTCATAAAGTAGTCACAAGTATTTACAAATTATCCAGGTTACCAATTTTTCACCTCATCACCACCATGATCTCTTCATGATTGCTTGAACAGAACAAATTTTCTCAAGTACTCTCTCACATGATCCTTGGTGGGTACGACAGAGGAAATATTCTCGTCCTCTCCCCTGTGCTCTCTATATTGTTCCTTAAGAAACTCGCGGACTTACAAGGTTCTAATTTTGAAAGACAGGGTCTCACATCATATTGATGCAAGTATGCAATTTTTAAGAGAATTCATAAAGGCTAACTATGGTAAATGTTGTGGTTAACCCCCAACATTTACTCCACCAAACTCCCATCAGTCAGCATCACCAGGTGATTCTCACTTAAGGGGGCCCCCTGGTTCAAAACTGGGCAAATAACCCAAGGCTGGCCTATGAGAAGACAGAAGTTTGGCCAATGGCTTCTGGAAAAGGTCCCTTATACGCTGAAGAGCAATGAGGGCTCAGCATCTCTTCCAGTGAATATGAAAAAAGAAGCATGGAGCCTGTCTTCCATCTTGCAACCGTGGTAATAAGCAGCCTTAGGAGCAGCCAGCGTTGTGATGGCCAAACAGCCCGAGATGAATGATAGGGGTGTTTGATGACATTATTAAACTGCTGGATGAACTGACCTTCTCGACTTTCTCTCAGGTGAGGAAATAAACTTATATCTAAATCAATTTGAGCTTGCAAATGAACCAACTCTAATGGATGTCATTTCTTTCTAGTTAAACCCAAACCCCTATTTCCAGCTACCTTCACCTACTTCTTCTCTATGTATGTCAACCCTGTAGTACTGTGGCATGTCCAAAACAGAACTCATTTCCTTTTTCAACAATATCAGTCTCTACACTACCCAGGCTTGGGGTCCTACAGTTATTCTTTTGCTTCTCTTTAGGTCGTGTCATGTCTTTGAGTCATGATCTCTCATCCATTGACTTATTCCTTTTTGCGGTCTCACCACCCTACGTCAGATCTTCACCACTCCATGGAGACATGATCCCACATAGTGTAACTAGGGATCTCCTCATTCCTCTGCGAAAGAGGCCCAAGTGTGTATGCTTTTGATCGAGTACAACGTAAGGGAGGCACCTCTGGGGATTTGATCCCAACTCAGAAATGGTATTTTGTTCCTTCTGCATGCTCTATCTGCTAAGATTATGTCTGCTCTTAAAGATGTAGTTCAAATATCAACTTGGCTGTGAAGTTGCTTCACAACTGAGTAAATGTAAATGTAAATGTCTCATGGATTCTCACACACTGGATTTCTCTCATAGCCCTGGTCTTTACTACCAGGCACTAGAATCCTTTGGGTATGTGCCTTTCCCCTCCATGAGAATAAGGATTGCTTTGTATTCATCAAATATTCCCTCCATGTTTTATGACATTAATCTGAAAATTGCTTTTTTCCTGTCCTGTACACATGGATTTTAAACACATACTAGGGTTTTTAAATGCCATTTTTTAACGTCTTTATTGGAGTATAATTGCTTCACAATATTGCATTAGTTTCTGCTGTATAACAAAGTGATTCAGCTATATGTATACATATATCCCCATATCTCCTCCCTCTTGCATCTCCCTCCCACCCTCCCTATCCCACCCCTCTAGGTGGTCACAAATCACCAAGCTGATCTCCCTGTGTTACGCGGCTGCTTCCCACTAGCTGTCTATTTTACATTTGGTAGTGTATATATGTCCATGCCACTCTCTCACTTCGTCCCAGCTTACCCTTCCCCCTCCCCGTGTCCTCAAGTCCATTCTCTACATCTGCATCTTTATTCCTGTCCTGCTCCTACGTTCATTAGAACCGCTTTTTTTTTAGATTCCATATATATGTTAGCAGACGGTATTTGTTTTTCTCTTTCTGACTTACTTCACTCTGTATGACAGACTCTAGGTCCATCCACCTCACTACAAACAGTTCAAATTCTTTTTATGCCATTTTTACTGGTATAAACTGGGACTTGCATTAGCATACCTTAACACCTCTTCCAGATTGCAAGGATTGATGTTAGAGCAGTAAATAAAATGAGTAAACTCCCAGCCCTGGCATATACACTATTAGAGATGTCTCTCAACTAACAATCAGGCAGTAGTTTTTATTCCAGGCCTATTCCTTGGAACCCAGCTAGTTTCTTTCTTTCTTTCTTCTTTTTTTTTTTTTTGCTACTTCTCACACCGTGATAGAAATGAAAATTAAGTATTGAATAAAATGCCTAGATTACATTCTTGAATAGAACAAATTTAATTTTCATGCTACTTTCCTTTCTGAATCTAGCACTGCAGAGGCTCCGGGTTTTAATGACTACAGGGGATAAAAGCATCCTCTTCCCTCCTCTACCAGTCATGCCTACCCATAAAATAAAAACTTTTGATTTCTCAAAAATATTGAAGAAATCATCTCTTCCTTCTACTCCTCTCACTCACTCACTCCTCCCCACTACCTCTTTGGGACAGACTGGATGTTAGAATTAGCCACTCACAAATGGCCTGGCCCCTCAATCCTTCCTTGGCCTTGTCCAAGGAAGCTGCCTGTCCACAGGCCATGTGCCGTCTTCTCCCCGCATGTCGTTCTCCCACAAACACAGAGGACAGAGAGCTCTTCTCTTGGCTACTCAATTGCTAAGCTCAATTCAAGTAGGAGGAAGCAGGAAGTGTGCCAGCAGAAATGACGGTGATATTTTTTGATCCCTCCCTCTTGTAAAGATTCCCAATGGACCCAGCACTCTGATTATTCCTCCCCATACACACACAGATAATTCTCATGTGTAAACAAAACAAATGAAAGGCTAGAGAATACACATGTACCTACTGCCTCTTTAAGTCGAGATTATAAAGGGTAACTTTAAAGAATATTTACGAAATTTTAAAACGTAGAACTTTCTTATGTCTTAATATGGCATCTAGGACTTCCCTGGTGGCACAGTGGTTAAGAATCTGCCTGCCAATGCAGGGGACACGGGTTCGAGCCCTGGTCCAGGAAGATCCCATGTGCTGCGGAGCAACTAAGCCCATGCGCCACAGCTACTGAACCTGCGCTCCAGAGCCCGCGAGCCACAACTACTGAGCCGGCGTGCCACAACTACTGAAGCCGGTGCGCCTAGAGCCCGTGCTCCGCAACGAGAAGCCACCATAATGAGAAACACGCACACCACAAAGAAGAGTAGTCCCCGCTCACCATAACTAGAGAAAGCCTGTGCACAGCAATGAAGACCCAATGCAGCCAAAAATTAATTAATTAAAAAAATATATGGCCCCTAGACGGCAGTTTCTGACTTGGCCTCTCCCTGCTTCCCACAAAGCATACATGGAGACATTGAAAGTGATGAAAAGCCTTAACACTGAGATCTACCACTGGCAATGCTAGACTCCGGGGGTGGGAGGGTACAGAATTTCAATCAACTACCATGAAACTCAACTGTGAATCATAATTTAAGGACCAAAGCTTGTCTGTAGCTTGAAGTAAGGCAGAGCGACCAAGTCCGGGGCCTCAGCCGAGAGACCCAAAGTTTGCGTCTCAGAACACGGCAGAACAGAACCCAGCTGGCTGTCTCTGCCTCTGGAAGCAGGCTGTGCACTCTAACCCCAGTACCTCTGTTTCCAGGACATTCCGAGAGTCCCCCAAAACTACAGGGCAAGTGGTGAAGGGGAAGCAGCACACGTGTCAAGGGAACTCACTCATAGCACACTGGGAAGTGCAGCTCTGATTCCTAATATATCATGGGCGCGGGGCAGGCGGTACGGACAGAACGTGGCCTGGAGATGGCTTTCCAAGCTCTCCCTCAGTTCATCTCACTGGGTAGACAACACATCAGGACATTCAGAGGTTGCTAGGCACTGGAAATTGGGCTGGGTGCTGTGTACGTGAAAGACCGCCCAACTGAACATCTGAGGTGGTCAATCCACCAACACCAAAATGTACATGATCTCCAGTCATCGACTGGGTTCTCATCTTACTGCATCACTGGGTAGCCTTTGACACAGCAGGTCCCTTCCTCCTTGAAATATGCTGTTGACTTGATTTCCAGAACACCGGTATGTGGGTTCTTCTCCTGCCTCTGCATCTCTGATCTCCAATGCTGGAGGACCCCAGGAATTGGTCCTTCTGAGATATTCTTTGCTCTAATTACAGTCAGAATCCAGGTGATATCCTCTTGATTCTCAGCTTAAATTCCATCCATATACTGATGACCCTACACTTACGTCCCCAGCCTGGACTTCTGCCTTGAACTCCAGATTTGCACAGCCAGCTGCCCACTCGACACTGTCATTTAGTTTATCTAATACTGTTCAGACCTTACCATGTTTAAAATCCAAACCCTGATCTCCCTGCCCCACCAACCCCAACTGGGCTCCACCTACCACCTTATCCATTTTAGAAAGTGGTGGTTCCATGTTCAGCTCCTTAAGACAACACTTGAGACTTGGACTCTTCCCTTCCTCTTATGCTACATCCAACCCATCACCAAATTCTGTCACTTCATCTTCGAGATACATATGCACACTGTGTAATCTGTCACCTCCTTCCTCATCACCTCCCCTGCTCCCGCCCTGGTGAAGAGAACATCTTTCACCTGGACAATTTCAATAGATTACGAACTCGCCTCCCTGCTTTTACCTTTACTCTTCTGCAACCTATTGTTTATGTGGTGGTCTGCAGTCATTTTAAAACGTAAGTCAGTTCATTTCACTCCTCAGCTCAACCCTCCAATGTCTCCGTCCTGCTCAGCAGACCTGCGTCTTCCTGCCCACACCTCCTTGCTCACATCACTCTCACTTGATCCGTCCTAACCACATGGTCGCTTTCTGAGCACACCAAATATTCTCCTGCCTCAGGACACTTGAACTTGCTATTCTCTATATCCGGAATGCATTCCCCTCCGATATCTGTAAGGTCTGCTCCCTCAATCCTTCAGGCTTTGGCTCAAATATCAGACAGGATGTCTCTACAACCCATATAAAAAGGCACCACGGAACTTTCACTTCCAACACTCATGGAGCCTCCTCGCCCCGCTCATTTGTGCTTCAACACCCTTATCTCCACATGCATGTTACATTTTATTGCGTTTATCACTGTCTCCCCCAACTGGAAATCTAAGCCCAGTAAGAGACAAGACTTTGTATTTCTTCATTGCCCTATCTACAGTGCCTAAAACTATGCCTGGCGCATACCGCTTGAATAAAGAATGTTGAATGACTGAATCTTTCCTTGTTCCTAAATGAAGTTACAAATTCTCATGGGCATATACAAAGGTGCTATAACACCGGTGTCTCAGAAGAAAATCTCTGAAAGCTGTCCTAACAACTTGTACTAACAAAATTATTATCACTTAACAAGATAATATGAGAGATGAGGAAAAAAGTCATAAGAATGTACAGAGAAGAAGAAAAACAGTATACAAGGTTAAGATGAAAAGACACAGGATTTAGATGAAAAGGAGTACTGATCAGTAGAGATGTTGGATGAGAAAACTAAAACTGTGAGGTAAGAAATAAAGCTTGTACTAGAGGTAGGAACAAGCAGAATTAACAAGACAGAAATTGGAGCAGTGGTTTATTTATTGATTTATTCAGCTACTGCATACTGAGGGCTACTATATGTCAGGCAGAGAACAAGGCAACGGAAATTCCTGTGTGGTGCTAGTGGGAGTCTAAGTTGGTAGCATCTTTCTGGAAACCACTGTGGCAATATGCATCGTGACAGCCTTAAGATGCATAACCTCTGAGCCAATAATCTCATGTCTATGAAAATAATATAAAGAAATAGATATGATCATGGAGAGTCCATCACAGACTTTATACTAGAAGTATATGCATACATATAGTATATATAACCATGTTATATATATCACAGGGAGCTCAGCTCGGTGCTCTGTGGTGACCTAGATGGGAGGGGGAGGGGGGAGGGAGGTCCAAGAGGGAGGGTATACAGGTATACATATAGCTGACTCACTTCATTGTACAGCAGAAACTAACACAACATTGTAAAGCAATTTTATTCCAATAAAAGATAAAAATAATGGGGAAAAAATAAAAGTAACTTATATCACTTTAAAGAGAATAAAATCTATTTGTTTAAAAAGTGTTAAATATTAGAAACAATTGAGATGCACGCAGTAGAGGAACTATCAGGTAAGTATTAACAGCACCAAACAATGGAGTGTTATGCAACCATTAATAAAAATATATAGAAATGGTTTTAAGAACATGGAAAAATTCACAAGCCAATGTTAACTAGGAACACAGGATAAATAACTGTGTATGGATTGAGTTTAAACACAGAGCTCTTGTCTTTGAAGTTTGGAATTGAGAATTATATTCCCTACGCTTTTGGTACTTGATAAATTTTCATCAAAAAACACACATTACTCTAATAATCAGAAATAAAGAATACTAAACAAAAATAAAAACTGGAACTAAATTTTTTATGTTCTCCCACATTACAGCTTCTTATATACTTCTAACCTATCCCAGTACAGTTCTCATATCCTAGAATTAACCACTCCAGTTTCCTTATTATAAAGGATTCAAGCAAGCTTATATTTTTGCTCAAAACATGCTAAAGTCTTGCGTTCTTGCACTCTCACTCCAGATTTCTAAAACATTATAGATTTTTTTTATCCTATAGATTTTCTAAACTTATCACTGAGGAAGTAAAAGAATATGTAAAGATTCTATGCATATCATCCAACAATTCACCATTCACTTCACCTCTCACCATAAAAACGTATTGCATTCAAAAACAACTTTCCATCAAAAATAAAGTTTCTTGTTAAAATTTTTCAGGAAAAATGATATCAAGATTGCAGTCATAGTTTCATAGGTATATACACATGTCAAAACCTGTCACTGTACAGTTTAAATATGTGCATTTTATTGTATGTCAATTTATTCCTCAGTAAATATGCTAAATAAAACATAGTATCAAGAAAAGCCACACACTGAAACATAATTAAAAGGCTTGGAAGGTAGACAAACACAGACGCACACAGAAGAAAAAGAACCACTCTTTAAATGCATCAGCAAGTTTATTTACAAATGCAGTTGAACAGAAAGGCTCACTAGTTTCTGGAGAAAACTTCTGGCATACAAACCATGATGATTTTCCATGAATGAAAAGAAGCAATTTCTACTGGGAATTGCTTAGTGACAATTCTGGTGAAGAAAATAGAGCTCCCCTCATCAAGCAAGTAAAATGTCATATAAGCTAAAAAAAATTTAATAATATTACATAAATGAAAAGAAGGATACAGAAAGCAAATTTGGGGGTGGATTTTAGTGAAATTTTCCGTATTGTTCTGCATTAATTTAGAATACATTATAATAAACAGAGCAAATGCAATTACATATTTATATTAACTATTTCAAATAATGTTTCCAAAACTTAAAAAAAAAAAACAATAAAATAACCCTCCTCAAAACACCATTAGAAAGTCAAACTAGATCATTATCAGCATCAAAAAAATATTTTGAAGTTCTTATTTTTCCCCTGTGCTTTTATAATGCTGAATTCAAAAAGGAAATACTGCACTTTTCCCCACACATAATTACCTTCTTATAAATAAACAACAAAAATACAGGTTCTACCAAGACTATAATGCTCTGATGTAATCTAAAGAGGCCAGAAAAAGTATTATTCTTTTTAAAAAAGAGAGCAAAAGGACATACAACGTGTATTTATAGATCTATACCAGCAGCAACCACCTCTTCTTCTATCTGCAACAGTGCTTTCGTGTGGAGGCTTACATCACATGGCGGTTGGCCGTCCAGCTGATCAGGCAAGGAGAGAAGAAAGAAAAGCGCTTAGATTCAGAAACACTCGAATATCGCCACCTGGGATACATAGCAGGAATCGTTCAGAGAATGACCCCATGAGGTAGAAAGAGTTACCCTGTTACTCAGGATAAAGCTGGGCAAATCACACCTCTGGGTTCTACAAGTCTTTCTTTGCAAAAAAAATGGAGTAAAAATTAACTGCTGATATAGAAACAAGTTACACTCAACTCTCTATTATTTGTACTGGAGGAGAGAAAAGGCATGGGCAATTTTTCCATGATGATTCCAAAAATCAATTATATTTGGCTTTGGAATTTTGACTAAAGAGAGAAAAGCTCACACACATACACACACTCCCTCCCCATTCCATGCCCAGCCTTGACACTCTCCCACCTCAGTGCTGGCATCCAGGAAAGGTCTGGACCAACGGGGTGAGAAGGCTCAAAACACGGTGACAGATAAGAGAGAGTTGACTGGGCTGAAGCCATTTCCAAAGCACTCTTCACATAAAGGCCATATAAATACCTCAGAGCTCAAAAGCATATGGTTTGGCTGATACCACTTGTAACAAACACCCTTTCACAATAAGGAAGAAACACATGTTACCAGCATCAAGGCTCAAAATATAAAAAGGAGGAATGGTTGTCTTTATGTAGCTATAAACGATATGCGATCTACTTACGCTACCCTATGTTTATAACACACTTACAGGCAAAAACAGGCTTAGACACAGAATAGCATGTGAAGTTTTCGAAAAACGCAATTTTTCCAAGAATGACACTGAAACACTACGTCATCAGAACTAATGCTTAAATTATTGTATAATTTGATAGCATATGATTATAGAGTAACAAAGCATACGCTGACTATTCTTTATTACCTTTTTAAACCACAGTTTTTAAAGTTGGTCATATTCTAAATCACATAATCAGATCCCATTAGTAAATAATAGAAATCAGCTAAAATGATGAGAGTTTCTTAGCCAAGAAACTGATGAGAGTCTACACAGAAGATTCATTTTGACTGTTGGTCTTGGTTGGTTTTTATGCTTGAGTCATCAGAAGTTTCTCCAGACTCAGCAGACTGCACAGCACACGGTCCTGACTCCTGGCACGCATCCCTCTCTGGTTCCTTGGTCCTACACCCACCCTTGTGCGGCTGGAATCCTGAGCACTGACCCACTGACCCGCTCACCGGACCCTCTTTGAAGGGGATACTCTGAGATTCCTGAAGCCTGGAGCTCTGGGGCAGGGAGCTTGAAGGGGAGCTGGTGGTAGGTTCAGGGAAATGCATGGGAACCCGTGGTCTCCGTAAAAGACAAGAAATTTTCTCCCTGATTTGCTCTCTTACATTTGAATCTGAGATAGCAGTCGTTGCAATACAGTTGGTTGTTTCGGATTCTGACTTCGGCTCCTGAGGAAGAGCCTCCGAGGTCACGATCACAGGCCACACACTGGGAGACAAACAAAAAAAAAGCAAAAACAGGAAACGTCCACACTTAGCTCAAGAAAGCTTGGGGCACTCCCAGAAAAAAAAAAAAAAAAAATTGAGCAAAATGCAGCTACTAAGCTCTTAGATACATTTCAGCAAAGGAAAAAAAAAAAGGGCCCAAAGATAATTAGATGAAAAGGAAACCTGCCAGATGAGACATTAAAGAATACATAAAGCCAATTTAAAGAGCCAAGATATCATTCTAAATATACCAAAAGAATAGAAATGATTCGTTGATTGGTTTAAAGAAATTGCATCTTCCTTTCTCCCCGCGGAATGGAGAGGATAAAGCACCACAGGAAGGAACGGGTGAAGGGCACCAAGACTGGGTGTCCGGCTCTCTGCCCTGGGGTGGGTCACCACAGGCATTCCCCCCAGCACCAATCCGGTGAGGTTCACTCACAGTGCTTTCCCTTCAAGGCTGGGTATTTTGGTTCCCTGTGCTCAAACACTAATAATTTTGACTCATTCTGCTATGCCTAGGAACAACCCAAGCCAGAGATAGACAAGCTTAAACAAGCTGAGCTCTAAAGGACTCCAGGATCAACCACCGGAATCTCTCTCTCTGGCCCAACGCAAGTTCAAGAATCAAACAGATGTGTCTCTAAAGACATACTGCAAACTAAGGGAGTCATAGAGCCCTACTTCTTTCTTATGTGCAAGAGCCCCTGAGGTACAAGCAGACTGTGCAACTGTAAAAATACATTATTTTTCCTTTCATACTCTCCCTATTCAAAGCTAGGGTTTGGACACTGTTATAATTCATGTCCCCATGCTGTTAATAACCGTGGCAGCATGTCAGAGAAAGCATTTACGCACGGTAAATTTTACTTATAGAATCTTAGATTGGAAATAGGAAGTGCATAGTGCTTCCGGCTTTAAGTTTTGAAGCCAGGTTCAAGGTTTGAGAACCTAGTAGCAGTAGCAGGCCATTTGTGATTCAAAGTGCAGCACAGACCAACAGAGGCAGCACCTAGCTTGTTAGTGGCAGGTCCACACCCAGCGCTGCAAGAAGCCATGCTCTCTCCAAGCAAAGCAATGCGGGCCTGCAGGCTGTCTGGCTCAGTCTCACCTTAAAACAATGCAAATGATAACAAAGACCCAGGGACTCGATGATCATGGCGGCTCCTTTGCCCAGAATGTTATGACAATAGGAGCACATGCGCTTCCCACTGACCGACCTAGACGTAGAACGAGAATGGAAGGGTGGCTTTCATCCGAGTAGCTCAAAGCTCTTATCTAAAAATCACACTCTGGTATTAACGTGAATCATAGTTTACGAAACTCTTTATTTTATAAACCTGTGGCAGGAAAACGTTCACCAGCCAACCAAAGTATGCCTTGATTATACTGTACCTTGATGGACCTCCACGACGGCTCTGGAACCCTTGACACCTAGTCACATACATGAAGGATTTCTGTGTAATCAGTCCATGCTGCACTTCCCGATGCTATCACCCTCAGACCACATCTGTACTCGGCAACAGTCCCCCCTCCTCTAATGCAGCCGACATCATCTTGCCAGGTAAACCCTCCAAGGCACAGCTCTAATCAGGTCTTCTGCTCATCGAACACTGAAAGAGCAGCCCCGCTTCGGAGAGGTGTTGCAAGTCTAGTCAACCTACCGCCTCAACCTTATTTTCTCAACCTCTTTCTCATTCACCCGATATTCTAGGTCAACAGAAGTATCAGTGCTTTCCTGACTGTACCTCTGGTTTACAGGGCTGCCTCTGCGGAGAATGACATGAAAACTGCCTGACAGCTACCATTTAGATAGGTAAGGCAAGTTTCTACTTCGCTTTATTTACAAGGCTTATCTCTTCTCCAAGGCCGAAAGGTGAAGGCTACTTCTTATCTTTGCATCCCACTGGACTGGCACAGCACTTCAGTGACATTGGAAAGGGCATAGCTGTTGAGTGCCTCACGTTAGAGCACCACGTGCTCTAGTTAGAGACCTTTTCAGGGCAGAGAAGTCCACAGCCCCGTCTCCTTTCTGCTTTCTGAGGGCAGGGTTCTCAGTAAGGAAACAGGTACTCTCTCCTCTGGCTTCTCCCCGACTCTGCAGTCCCTATCTTCCCTCCAAATTTACCAAAAATCCTCATCTCTTCTTCTCTTAATTTAAGCTCCCTGATACACATTTTATAAATCCTGACACAAGCAACATTTTTAGCTAGATAAAAATCTCTTCTCCGAATGAAATCCTTTAGTTGATAGCTTAAAAAAAAATCCCAATATTAATCATTGTGTTTCTACTTTTCAGTATTTCAATAGTGATGAAAAGTAGCATAGGCCAGTAGCACTCCCTTCAGGTCTCAACAGAAACACTGCTGTATGTGGCTTTGTGAAGCATCAGTGATCTGTGGAGAAGCTACACAGGTATAGCACCCCAACACAGGCTGATAATCTGAGCTTTAACCCATACCAAAAGGCAAGTGCCAAGACCCACCATTATAACTCTCACACAGTTCCCGCAGCATATGACCTGCAGAATTCAGTTGATGTAGTCTGAGTAAGATGTTGGAAAACCAGATAAGAGACAAGCAATGGTCTTGGAAATCAAAAACGCAAAATGCCATATCTAACTTAAGGATTTTTTAAGCCAGCTTGTTCAAAGTTCCACAGACGATGGGTCTGGGTTATAATGCTTTCCTTTCATACTCAGTTCCTATAAAATGATTTTATATTACAGTCTCATCAAAACAGTCAAACATTTTACAATACTGCTTTTACTCATCAATTTGTCATGCATTCTTGAGCTACTGTATATTTTTATGATTCCAGAGTGAGAACTGTTCAGGTCCGTCTGCATCTAAGACACTGACCACAGGCCCAAGTAAACGAGGCAGTGGCAGTGAAGTCAACATTTTAAAGGCCTCCAATGGCTTCATAAGACATCCATAAATGCCCTTGGGTTGGCATGGAAAGATAGCAAGGAACTGATTTGGGAAAGGAACACTGAAACTGACACACTCAAAAAGGCTTGTTTTTCTTTTTTCATTGGAAATCTTGGACAAGATTTTGGGAAATTTTTAATGAAAAACAACCCCTTGAGACGAAGGGAAGAAGAGGGAAAACCCAAAGGGCCTCACCTGTTGCGTGGCTGGCAGCCGGGCTGCGGAACCGCAGGGGAATGGCTGCGCAGTATGGGGGACGGGGTGGTGGTCTTCCCGGAACCCGCTGAGGGAGGGGGTACGCCGGAGGAGGGGTTCCGCATGTAGGCACGGTTCGAAGTGGACAGCAGCTGAGGTGGGGGGCGACTGAAGTCTTGGACAGAGGAAGTGGCATAGACTCCTGAAGGCTGGTTGAGCCAAGGGGACTGTCGCCAAGAACTGGCTCTCGGGGAATCCAGGTTATCTAGAGATTCACCTCTGAAACACGGAAAGGGTTCATCCAAGTTATAGAACACATTCAACTAGAAATCCACTTAACACCATTACAGTCATTAAAATATCCATGTATTTTATAAGCAGGTATGAATCTGACAAGGCCAGTTACATATAAAATTACCTTTAACAGCTAAAGTTCCTTTTCGTCAAAGGCATCATGATGTTTCATATTCAATTAACCTTCATTTATTTTTTTTAATTTTTTAAATTTTTATTGGAGTAGAGTTGCTTTACAATGTTGTGTTAGTTTCTACTGTACAGCAATGTGAATCAGCTATACGTATGCATATATCCCCTCTTTTTTGGATTTCCTTCCCATTTTGGTCACTACAGAGCAAGCGTTCCCTGTGCTATACAGTAGGTTCTCATTAGTTATCTATTTTATACACAGTATCAATTGTGTTTATATGTCAGTCTCAGTCTCCCAATTCATTCCACATCCCCTTCCCCTTTGGTATCCATACGTTTGTTCTCTATGTCTGTGTCTCTATTTCTGCTTTGTAAATAAGATCGTTATGTACTTGACATTAATTCTGACCTACAAAGATTGACTCCAAATTATGAGGGTTTTTTCCTACCTGGTCAATTTTGTTGTTATGACTTTTAAAACTTTCTCTCTTATCCCAAGTTTGAAATATGTATTTTTTTCAAATTACAAAAGTATTATATCATCATGATGAGAAAGACCCAAGCAATCCAGCTGGGTATATACACTTTTACTTACAATTTACCTGCCCTAATCCCCAGAGGTAACCACTGTTGACTGTGTATCCTTCTAGACTCTTTCCTCACACATGCAAGTATATATTTACATACATATACAAATTTACATGTGTACGGATAACCACGTCTACATACATATGTAATGTGTTCATATGTTTAACATGCTTAAACAAATGGGATTATTCTACAACTCATATTCTTCATAACTTGCTTTATTGCATGTAATATACATTTTCTTAGAACTATCTTCATGTCAGTTCAGGTGATAGAAGGTACTTTGGTGGCCCCCGGTGAATCATCTTCCTGGTATCCACATCCTTGTGTGGTCCCCTCCCACTGATTCTGGGCTTAGCCATGCGACATGTTGGTCAATGGGACATTAGCAGGCATGAGACAAATGGAGGTTTGATAAGCACTTGCACATTAGGGCTTATACCTCTTGCAAGGTTTCCTCTTTAAATCCAGGTGCCAGGTTATGAGGCAACCCAAGCAGCTATGTGGGGAGGCCTATTTGGAGAACAGCAGCTCCCAACCAATAGCTCCAGCTGAGCTCTCAGTGGAGTATCAGAGGTCAGCAAGTTATAGCCCACTGCCAGGATACGAAAAATGCATGAGCTAAGGGTATTTTATCTTTTCAAACAGTCATTAAAAAAAACAACAAAAAATACATGACGCAGACTTGGGTGGCCTACCAAGCCTAAATTATTTACAATCTGGTCCTGCGTGCAAAACAAATTGCCAACCGCAGCTCTAAATGACTACAGCTGCCAAGTGCCCCAACCAATACATGCAAAGACCTGCCCGGCCAACGCTCAGAATTTTGAGAGTAGTGATTGTTATTTTAACCCACTCACTGTTGAGGTGGCATATTATGGAGTGATGTCTCTTTCACTCTTTAATAGTGGTATAGTATTCTACTTATCAGGGTGCCACTATTTATTTAATGAGCACCAAGTACACTCTTATTTGTACATATTCTGATTATTTCTCTTTTTTGCTACTGCCAATACTATCTTTGCATACTTATCCAAATATACCCAGAAGATAAAGTGTCAGAAACTCAAGTGCTCACGGGGTATACGCAAAAACTTTTGCTTATTAAACACTGAAAACACTGCCCACCCGGTTGGGAACAAGAATTCCTGTTTCCTTATACAATTGTCAATACTAGATTTAATCAATACTAGATTCAATCCATACTAGATTTAAGTTAATTTAATCAATACTAGATTTAATCAACCTTTTAACTCTACAAATCCCACCAGCGAGGCATACCACTGTTGTTTTAGGAGAAGTGTTGATCTGTCATATGCTTACTGACTTTGTTTCTTTTTCTATGAACTATCTGCTCATATCACTTGTCTATGTTTCTACAAAGTTGTCAGGGTTTATTTACTGATTTTCAAGAGTTACTTTTACATTGAGGTAATTAGCCCTTGGTCTGTAATGTGTTGTCAGTAATTTTCCTCAGTTGGTCAGCTGTGGAAATACTAAATAGAAGTAGCTTCAGTATTCACTTACCCAGGATACATCTGTTTAGTTCATCCTCTCATCTCCAATTAATTGATATCTCTGTATTTTCCTTTAAGTTACAAAAATTAGGTGTCCACACTTTGTGAACACTACTTTCATGATTCCAATCTAACCACTGTCTCATTATAAACAGAGGTTTAATTTTTTTTTTTTTGTGGTTCAGCGTCATCCACGGAAGCACTAAGAGCACATCAATTATTTAAGTACCTGAATCACACATCAGAGCTCCACAGGCAGCCTGGCAACCTATTAGCCGTGTGGTTTTGTCCGAGCGCATTGCTTGCTCTAGTCACAGCTTCTTCGTATGGAAAAGCAGAATTACTACCCCTGCCTCAAGACATTCCTTCCAGATTAAGTGAGATGATGTAGACAAAGCACCTGGCACGTGTCTGGCACTAATCAGTGCTCTGTGACAAGTGCCCAATGACATCTGCTCTCCTTCTCTTTCCCCCACTAAATCTTACATAAGAAAAGAAATGATGACATCTCTTCTGTCCAAAGCAGCCAGCACGTCTAGAAATTAAATATCTGCACCTCAGTACAGAAGGAGAAATAATTCCGAAGATGTCTCTCACCTTCTCATAATCCCAGGCAGACAAATAGGCTCTTTATTGACACTGGAACTGCGCTGTCGGATCCAGCTGTTGTCATCATAAAGGGACGTTCTCTTCCTCATTTCTTGAAGGATTTGCTGTCTCTCCAACTCCGCTCCTGATGGGACTTGTTCCTTCTTGGAGCTTTTCTGCGATGAGCTACTGCTCCCAGTTCGGTCTAAATATCTATTGCTTCCTAAATTAAAAACATCAAAAGCTCTGGGATTAGCACATTAAAAAAAGGCATAGTGGATAAATCTCCAAATACAGTGGAGCAAAAAAAAAAAAAAAAAGTGACATTGGGCACATATGCTCACATTATCAATTCTCAATGAGACTGCTGCCTCAGAACATAAAGGAACAGTCTCCTGTCCCTAGAAATTCCAATTCCACACCCAGAGGCATTCCAGAGGGCTGCCTAAAAAGGAGACAACCAGCCTTGATTTCAGCAGTATTACATTACAAACTGCTCATCTAGAAAGTTTCTCTTCCACTATTTCCTTCCTTCCTAAATTAAAATCAATCAAGCACCTGCTCACTGAATGCTTGCTGTGACAACTCTGCAAGGGAACAGGGCACTCTGTTCTTTCAAAAAACGTACACTCCCCCTGCAGAGAGAGCGAAGACAGAAACGCATGCATCTCCAGCTAACATGGCTCGAGTCTTCACGGTATAAGTCACAGAATAAGTCATGACCAAATCATAGGAATGAGAGCATATTCAATGACCGAAATGGCTTTTGTGAAATTGAAAACTAGCCAAGTAATCCAAATGATAAGCAAGGAATGTTATCAGACTTGTATCTCCTGTAAAGGAACTGACAGAACTATAATTTGGATGAGTGACAATTAAGTCAGGTTTTATCCTGAAGGCGTTGTCTCCTTGGATTTGCTGATTAATTCCTGATATGGGTAAAACATCCCTAACTTTGATGTATCCTCCCCATCTCCATTTGGATTAGAAAATTTCATCTAAGGATTTATTTTCTTTTGCTCTCCAGATTCACTGCTATTGTCTTTCTTTCAAAATTCATTCTGCCTTAGTTTATCTTCCAGTAAGCAATGAACAAGGCCACCAAAGGTTTCTTATACACGCCTATGTTTACACTGGTGTATGCACACAGCTTATCAATTTGGTCAGATTTGGAATAAAATGTTTTCTATTTTAAAGATGCCTTACTGGCATAGCCAAGTTTTTCAATAAGATATTTAATAACGTCTACCGTGTGCTATACAAGAGCTTACAGTTAGTAAAGGGGAGAAAACATACATAGAAAAATAGCCAGATTAATAACACTAGTCACAAATATTAACAAAACTATTTCTGAGAGTCACACTTGTTATTACTAACAGGTCCCGTGTTTACGTTCAAGAGAGAATATGATCACTGCAGGTTAAAAATGTTTCATGGCAGATTCAAGTACTTAAACTTTAATTTTAATGGTGCTTAGGGGCAAATTCAGGGGAGAAGAAACTGGAAATCCAAACAGGTGAGAGCAGAGGAACTAGATCAGAAAGCATCTGATAAGTTGGAAAATGAGAGAGAGAACAATTTGGTTATAGTTAAGGGCCCCTAATGGGGAAAACAGCAAAATATGCTGGAAAGTTAAACTAGGACCAGACGATGGAAGGTCCTCTGTGTTAAGGGGAAAGGGGTGATTACAGAACCTATTAGAAACTGTAAATTCTACAAGCTTTAACCAGAGCTGCCATCAGACCATTGGGGCCTGTGGATGTTGTTTTGTTCACAGAGGGCTGTAAATTTTTTTTCATGGCTCACAGGCCCAGCCGCTCCACGGCATGTGGGATCTTCCCGGACCGGGGCACGAACCCGCGTCCCCTGCATCGGCAGGTGGACTCTCAACGACTGCGCCACCAGGGAAGCCCCATTTTGAATTTTTTGAATCTTGTCATTTAAATGTCCAATTTCAGGTTTATATGCAATTTCGGGTTTATATACAATTTCCCTGGTACTCTGCAGAAAACTTTTCTGTCCCAATTCTTTGGAGGCAAGATGAAATTCACTATACAAAACCGTATCAGCATCACTTTGCAAAATTTCCACAGATTTCCTTAGCTATTTATAATCATTTTAATCTTGCAGTACTCCCTCCATCATAAAATAAAGCTAAATTAAGCACAAGATAATTTTGTTCTTATACACAAATGGGAAGGGGTGCTAAAAATCTGTTGTATTTTAAATATGTAATCTTAATCAACCTGAAATACCTTGACCTTAAAAATACTGATCATAGGGTGTGATAGCATAACTAAGCAATTGCGCAGAAGAATTCTGAAAAAAATTCACATTTACCATTTTTGTTTGTGGGGTAATCATCCAGTTCAGTAGTGGATTTGGATTTATTCCTAAAACACAGAACAGATTACATACATCTCATTAAGAACATCCTTTTCATATTTATGAAGTAAGAACCCCCAAAAGATTACTTTTTAAAGCAGCTGATTTATTTCCCATGTCTGTTGAGAGCCATATGTATTTTCATATGAAGGCATTTTTCATGTTGCACAAACTAGCAGAAAACAAGACATCTCTAAAGAGAAAAGAGCCTGATGCTAGGAACAGAAGCATGTGAAAATCCTCTCCAAGTTGATGTCAGTTAAAGCCTATGATTTTCTGACCAGCTTGAATACTTTGACTCTCTTCTCTTCCAGACATCAATCTTCCCAGGCTGTACAAAGCATCTGTCATCAGATCACCTAACATCAGACTGTCAGCACCTCCTTCATGCTGCCCGAGGGTCAAGAAGTCATCTTTGGGGGCATTAGGGTCCTACTCTGAAACAGCAGCTCACCAAATGTTATCCTAGCATTCCAAAGAGGTACTGGAGCACACTGGCATAGGCAACTTCTGAAAAGGCCTAAACCTTGGGGCCATATACCAATCCATGCTCATCTCTTTCTCACTCTCCTAGGCACAATAACTTCAAATACTAGTAATAATAATGAATAATAATATATTATATAATAATAATATACGTTGTCATACATAGGTATATGCAGACATTTATAATATATCAATACAACATATAATTATATGTAACACACAATATATCACAACTGTTAGCAACATCCATGAATGGTTTCATTTGTATTAAGGTAGAAGAAAATATTTTTAATGCATGATGCCTAGCTACGCTCCTTAATGCCTCTAGGGCATGCTTTATCACAACTACCTACGAGCGTTTCATACTTTCCAGGATTCCTTAAGTTTCCTTTCCCTAAAATCTACTTATTTTCTCAAGGTAATGAACCACATACATCAAGCTTATTTCTCTATATATAAATAAATCATAGCTTTAAAAAAGAGAGATACACATTTTAATGATCTAAAGTTACCCAGAAACATTCACTATAAATAAGGTTATCCATCACTAGAATTTTTTGTCTAGCTTAATGTCAGCCCATTAGTACCTTTATGTATGTTGTTTTTCTTTTCCCTATCTACTCTGAGCCCTATTTAGTCATCCTGATTGCCTATAGAGATGAGTCCTTCCTTATTTCTAAGGTGAACTTCCTAAAGGAGAAATTTTAGCTGTGAAAACACAGATTAATCGTCATACACTGGATATATACATAGACTTTTCAGAAGTCCTTAGTGATTTCAAGAGTGCAAAGCATTTTTAAAATTCTCTTAAAATATTAAATTTAATGTTTTAGGAAATATATAACTTTTCAGGTATCTGAAATCCTATCTTCATTCCCTGAAACTGACTAGTAGTTCTAATCAAACTAAGAGGAAGGCTACAATTATCATTTCAGATGTCCGCATGGAACTTTTGGTAAGCTTATGCCATTGCTTATAACTTCTTTAAAATAAAGCTTCAGGTAGATCGCAAAAATGAACACAAGTCTTATTCTGTGTCCATTACCCTTGCACTGTGGCTCCTCCCACAAAGAGAGAGGGTTTTTCTCCTCTCCGTGAACTTGCGCTGGCCTTGTGACTTTAGATAACAGAATGTGGCAGAAGCAATGGTGCACCAGGTCAGACCTTAGACTGCAAGGTGCCTCGCACGCTTTCTCTCTTTAATTCTCTCTCTTTTCTCTGTCCAGCCACCATGTACAGAAGACTGCACTGGCTTGCTGGATGTTGAAAGACACATGGCTTAGTTGTTCTCACTGTCCCTGCTGACGGCCAGTCAACTCCCCAAAGCAGAATTGCTTAGTAAACTGGTGGTAGATGCACTAGGGACCCAATCAATTAAAAGAACCACCAGTTGAGTTTAGTCTAAAATGCTGACCCACGAAATCGTAAGTCAAGTCACTAAGTTTAGGGGCAGTTGGTTACACGGCAAAAGCCAGTTGATACAAACATCAACCAGCAGGATATCTTTGTATCCCACAAAAGAGCAGGCGCTAAAGCAGTCCTACGAAACATCTAGGCAAGACCTCAAATATTCTTCAGAGGTCAATTACTCCAACCAAATTACAATTAAAGTGCTACACACCTGTCACTAGGAAGCAAACCTGAAGATTCTTCTTCTCTCTTTGGTATGTCATAGGAATCAACCGGCCTAAAAGATGGAAAAAGAGTTTATGCTCAAAGTATTAGACTTTAATGCCTGCCCAGAGTTTAAGAAATGGATATCAAAGTAATGTTATTCCAGCCTCTTTATGAGAATGGTCTCTGAGTTGAAAACTAAACATACAGAAGTATTTCAATCCATCCCTACAGAAAACAGACCTACTACCGCCAACAGACATTTGCAATTCATTCATTCCACAAACATACACTGAGTGCCTGCTATGTTCTGGTACTATTCCAGGGCTGGGCTACCGAAGCCATCAAAACAAACTTACTGGCCTCATAATACATTTTAGTGGGATGGGGCAGGTTAACAGACAAGCAAATAAATGCATAATGTAAAGCAGGCGAGTGCACACTAGAGAGAAAGGGTGGGGGGAAGAGACGTGTTTCTGATGAGGTATTCTGCAAAATCTGAGAAGGTGACATTGGAGCAGAGACTTAAAGAAAATGAGTAAGCCACACAGACATGTGAGGGAAGTCTTCTCCAGGTACAGGGACTAGAAAATGCAAAAGTCCCGGGGCAGAGTCAGTCGGACATTTTCATGGAAGGAAAAGGAGGCCAGTGTGACTGTAAGAGACCAAGTGAGGGGAAGAGTGGTTGGAAGCCGGGTGGACAAGAAGGCCGAGATGCAATTCATTCAAGCCATCGGGGCCACGGCGAGGACTCTGGATGATGTTGTAACGTGACAGGGAGCCATGTGGGAACTTTGAGGAGGGAAGTTAGGTGACAGGATCACTGACAGTGAAAAAGGTTCACCTCTGCTTGTGTGGCCCTGCGTGGAGGATGGATAGCAGGGAGCAGGGGGACCAGTTAGCTGTATCCATTCCCCACTTCAGAGGCACCCAAGTCAGATCAACTGAAAAAGCACACGTGCCCTTCGGCCGTGGGGACAGACCTTCTGTACTGGTATATTTGGATAGAAGTTTCCCTCTCTCTCTCCGCCTGGCGCTTCTGCTCGTCTGCCTCTGCCTCTGCCTCTGCCTGGCGCCGCTTCTGCTCCTGGTCTTTCTCTTGCTGCTGCTGCTGCCTCGTTTCCTCCTCTGCCGGGGTTCCTTCGCTGTCAGGTGCCTTGGACTCTTCGCCCCGGGTGGCCACAGCAGGCTCCCGTGTGGTCAGAGAAATGCTGTTTGAGTTTAGGACCATTAGCTCCTACGTGACCAGGGAGAAAAGAAACCCATCTGAATCTGTGCATTTCTGTACTATGCACAGATACGTCTATATTCAGTTTTAAATGATACTTATTGTAGTTGGCCCAGAATTCCACTTGAAATAACGTTAAAAGTTTTATCACTAACAAAAATCACACATGGGTGGTGGAGCTGTAACACAGAAGAGGAAGATGCACTTCAAGCCTAGCGATAGGATTATTTAGTGATACAACAGAGAAGCTAGGAGAAAGGCTGAAACGTCACAGTGAAATTGACAAACCAGAGCCTGGTATTTTCAGAGAACTACACAGGTGAATGTGTGACAAAAGCCAGGTGAAACGGGGTAGCTTCCAGCTTACAGCGAATTTCACCAACAAGGTAGAGAAGTTAGAAGAGGGCGTGGGCCAACACTACCTCATTCAAGTACTTGGAATTCTCTCTCTCAGCCTCCTGCTTAGCCCTCTGCCACTCTTCCCTTAGCTTCTCCTGTTCACGTTGATATTTTTCCTACAAGATGAGATGGCATATTAATTAGTTAATAGGTTAATGATGTTAATCTCTCATTTCCATTTTGCCAGTTCTACCCTCGACCTCCATCTTTAAAGACAGAGATATTGGTTTAACCAATCAGATTTGCACCCCTAAAGTAGATCATAGCTTATACTGAGCTAAAATACAGACTTGGGAAAGGGCAGACATTCAGAATTGAACCCATGTCCACTCTTTACTGTGGCTGTAATTCATCGACGCCCCTAGCTAACTGGAAGGGGCACTGAATTACGGCGCAATGGACCAAGCACACAGTTTATGCAGGTGGAGGTCCTGACAAATCTCTACACCTCTCATGCATAGGAAAATCCATGAAACGATGGTGCCATACACTCTAAAAATATACAAAGGGTCTAATAAATAATTTTAAAAGGAGGACTCTGGAAATTTTCAAAATGGTAAAGTATTTCATAAAAAATGTGTTACAGGGGCTTCCCTGGTGGCGCAGTGGTTAAGAATACGCCTGCCAATGCAGGGGACACGGGTTCGAGCCCTGGTCCGGGAAGATCCCACATGCCACGGAGTGACTAAGCCCCTGCGCCACAACTACTGAGCCTGCGCTCTAGAGCCCGCAAGCCACAACTACTGAGCCCACATGCCACAAATACTGAAGCCCGCACGCCTAGACCCCGTGCTCTGCAACAAGAGAAGCCACCGCAACGAGAAGCCCGCGCACTGCGACAAAGAAGTGGCCCCCGCTCGCCGCAACTAGAGAAAGCCCGTGCGCAGCAACGAAGACCCATCGCAGCCATAAATAAATAAATAAATTTATTTATTTTTTAAAAATGTGCTACATATCAAAAGATTTGCTAATTATGAGGTTATTGGCTTTTAATTTTTTTTAAGTTGCTTCTTAATGTAGGTTGACACTGAGCAGGAAAAGCTGTTAAAGCAAACTGTGTTCCTGCTGACCCACACTACCCTGCTTTACCTGCAGCAGGCGGTCCTGCTCTTTCTGCCACCTCTCCTGCCGCTTCCGCTCCCCTTCCTGATCCCACGTCCAGCGACTCGGGGCACTGATGGTCGGGACTGGAAGCTGCCGAGTTACAAGAGAAAAGGTGCAAAGCAGAATATGTTACTTCATTAAGTCATCTACTGAAGCACTTTTTTTTTTTTTTTTTTTTTTTTTTTGCGGTACGCGGGCCTCTCACTGTTGTGGCCTCTCCCGCTGCGGAGCACAGGCTCTGGACGCGCAGGCTCAGCGGCCATGGCTCACGGGCCCAGCCGCTCCACGGCATGTGGGATCATCCCGGACCGGGGCACGAACCCGTGTCCCCTGCATCGGCAGGTGGACTCTCAACCACTGCACCACCAGGGAAGCCCTACCGAAGTACTTTTGCATACATAAATTATTCATATCACCCTTGGCCTACGCTGTACTAAAGGAGGGTGGGCTTTATATATCAAAATAGGTCTCTTACACAATGAACTTATCTACGAAACAGAAACAGAGACTCACAAACATGGAGAACAGACTCGTGGTTGCCAAGGGGGAAAGGGGCAAGGGGCAGGGGAGGGTTGTATTGGGAGTTTGGGATGAGCAGATGAAAACTATTTTATATAGAATGGATAAACAACAAGGTCCCATTGTATAGCACAGGGAACTACTGATATATCCAATATCCTGTTATAAACCATAATGGAAAAAATATGAAAAACAATATGTGTGTGTGTGTGTGTATATATATATATATATATATATATATATAAAAATAAAACTGAATCACTTTGTTGTACACCAGAAACTAACACAACATTGTAAATCAACTATACTTCAATTAAAAAAAAAATAGGTCTCTTTATCTTGGAAAGATACTCCTGGATAAACTCTCATGCAGCTTAAAATAACGGTAAGCGATGCTACTGTGTGCTAATTCAGTCCCACCCAGGCCTCCTTGTTTATTCCAAAACCAAATGAATACTACTTACGTCAGGCACCACAGAATCGGAACTTCCTATATTACAGCACGTGGGCAAGGAAAGAAAAAGAAAACAATATAAATCTTCATTTCTATGAAATAATTCCTTTCAGAAAGTTGTATCACTAACTGTCTCTATGCCAATATACTAAGTGACATCAGTTTTTTCAAACAACAGTACATTTCTCTCTTTAGTTCCATCTGTTTGTTACTCATCTTCCAAATTCAAAGTCAGTAAAAAGAAGAGAAACAGTGGATGCCAAAGTTTCATCTTATCTCTAGGTGCCAGAGCTGAGATACTGGTGTACTTATTTCTAAGGGTTCAGGGTTCTTTTATTAATAAAGTGGATAGTATTCTCATAACTTGGCCTAATAGAAGAAAAATTGAATTTCAAATATTACAACATCTACCAAACCCAATTTTTTTACTTGCTGCTATTCAATTACATTGTGACAGGTGTAAGTCACATTTTTCAGGCCTTATTGCTAAGGAGCTACTTTTCTGAAATAAGCCACCAACAAACATATTCAAGAAACATTTCCCTTTCCACTCCTATTATTTGAAACACAAAATATTCAGACTTCATGTGTAACCCTATGGGCAGAACGTTATTCTTTTTATTCTTATGGGGCCTACATAATTGTGTGTGCCTGTATGTAGTACAATGATTATAAACATGTAAGCAAATTTCATAAAAAACACTATCGTGCTGTATTTTTAAATTTTCCTGAAACCTCAGCTGTCAAATAAATTATTCACTTACACAATCAAATTTTTAAGAAAACTGCTTTGAGATTTAAGAAAATATTCTTCCCTAAAATAGTCTGTTGAAGAAAAGTGCGTGAAAATGGAGAAAGAAAAGGAATTGCTTTATTTTAGCCAATTTGAGCTAGGCGTATCACACAGTTTCAATTAAATTACCATAGAATAACAAGAGTTGAACAAAAATTATCAAAAACACAAAGGACACTGACACAAATGGACCCTTGTACATGCAGAGCTGGTAAGCTACTTCTATTTACGGTCAAAAAGAAATCTTAATTCACCAAAAAAGACTACGAATAGATTAACACAAAATACACAAATCCAGTAAGTACCATGTTATAAGGCAAGTTTGGAAATATTTTTGATAATCTTAAAAGTAAGAAATAATAACATTTTAGACACCAACAGCACACCCCCTACTGACTGTGCCATTGCATCTCAAATGTTGGATATTACTTTTAAGCTCTTGACTGCAAAGCACAGAGTTCAAACTGCATTCATGAGACAGAGCATTAGACAAACGTGAAAGGGGAGGAAATGCCACATGCACGGCACATTGTAACGCAGCACTGCCCGACTACACCAACAAAGAGAATCTCAAAATGTACTTGTTTACAGATGTGACCAAATTTACAGAGCGGTCCTATTAACACTCCAAAGCCATCATCCCAATAGCAATCAACAACTCTGTTCTTTATTCAGAGCATTTTCCAAAACCCAAATTTGACTCTAAAAGTTGGCCAATTGTATGTTGGTGTAATCTACTATTATGCAATTTGTAGGAAGCAGTAAGGCATAAATGAAATTCCTCATTTCTTACTGTCACCCAGTGGCAAGTAGTGTGTGTTTAAACAGCATCTCAATGTTTTTAATTAAAAAAAAACCAAAAACTTCAGAGGTATACAAAGGACACACAAAGACCCATTACCACAGAGGTAGACCCATGAACTGTAAGAAAAGCCTGATGACCCTAGGGAAAGAATGGAAATGGGTTATGTTGCTTGGTCATAATGATGGCCAAATAGAAGAGGCTCAGTGCCCAGCACCACAGACTATCAGGAAAAGAGTGGAGAGTGGGAACAATTCCATGAAAGTACATGAATTGTTAGCTTGGCAGTTTACCTTGTTCAAAAAATTGTGATCGCCTTTTTAAGTTTTTCAAAGAAATAGGTTCAGAGGCTAGTTGAAAAATACAAACACAAAAAAAAACACATCAATACCATGTCATTCATTTTACTCTCTCACCACTGGAAAACTAAACGATACTTGATACATCTTTCCATTCTGGAGCAATATTATTTTTAAAATGATAAAACTGATTGCCGTAGAAGATAGGGATTATTTCAATGCACAAAGACACACATAGTTTTAGTAGTCTATACTACATTCAAATTAGTAAAAGGAACTAATATTTTGATTAATACATTTTAGCAGGTAGCATCACAGTTTCAAAGTAGCTGAAGTAACATCTTCCGTGCTAGATTACACCCCTTTAGGGAAGTGGAAATTAAAATGTTTTTGCTTAGGTTAATCAATTCAAAATCTTTTCTAGTACAGGAAGAATTGTTTGTAACTAAGATTTTTCATAGTACTAGCAAGTAAAAAAGGAACTAAAAATAATGGGGAGGAGGACAAGAAAATAAATATCCAGAGAACAATTCTAAAAAAAACCCAAATGCTAAAATTAAAATATTCTTCTAACTAGACTATTTTGCCCTAGTTTCCAAGATCTTATAGCCCCTAACTTTACATAAAGCAAATAGAGTTCAATCAGATAAAAAAGAAAATATTCTGACTTCTACAGATCTGTCACAAGATTATGGCAAATGATTATTATACTTCAGTTTATTCATAAAATGTAAATGTAATTATTATTTGACACTAGTTGATATTTACTTATCTAAACAAAACCCTCAAATGACAGGGCCTGTGTATCACCCCATAGTCACTAACAAGTGCTCTGCTGAGACACAGACAGAACGGGACCCGCACATCTTAGATTAAAATATCATGAAGAGAAAAGCAGTCAAAGAATGCAATATCAAACAATTAAAATATAGTCACATAATTATCAGAAATTAGATACATAAATAATCAATAAAGGAAGGGAAATTTATAAATTTGGTTTGATTTTGACGTAAGGTATTATGAACTGACAAATGCAGATTCAAAACCACCAAACCACTGAGAAAACCCAGACCTGTGCCTGGCAGTCTAGTTTCATGCTAAGAGAAGCTTCATCCTCTTTGGGTTTCTTTCCCTGCCTATGTGGACCAGATCTTTCTTATTTATTTTGTGTGCCTAAGCTATAGCACACAGCATGTGGTAGCTCAATTATTTGTAGATAGACAGCAGAAGGAAGGGAGTGATGACTCCATAATGCAAAATTTCCCTAGATGCTATGTCTGCTTTTTCATTACAGATGGGCACTTCTGCTAACAACTGTTACTGCCACTGGCATTTCCTTATTACTAGCTGCTTCCAGGCTTGTCCCTTTCACAACATAAAAGGGAGAAAGGAAACCTCGTATTTAACTAAGATTCCCTTTGCCAGCACACCATAGCGGGAAGGCTGATGGCCTCGGGAAAACCAGTCTTTCTTATTTGGATTAGACACACAGGCACTCAAAGCTCCTGGACAGGCTGCCAAAGCTTTGTTTGCAGTTCCTGGACTATTCAACACTGGAACTGAATGCCCTTCCACCTGGCTGCAATTGGATCTATGCGCTAACCTCTGAGTTTCAACTTGCAGTAGATCAGTTTTGCTTTCACTCACAGATATTAATTTTTATAGTAGCAGAACTTGAGTGCAATGACTTCTCCTATATTATAAATGTAAGCTGTTATGGTAATGTTTACCTTTTGATTCAAAAGTATTGCTTTCATCACGAATTCCATTAATTTCCTTTGATTCAGTATTCTAGAAAGGATAAAAATGCCAGTTAACAACATTCTCTCCAGTTGGACTTCAAGCTTAAATAATGCATTTCTCATTAGTGAAAATATCTTCTAATGACATGAATTTTTCACAGTATTAATATATTCTTTACAGCCTTTTACATATAATAGAAACATAATTTTTTCACTGTTCTTCAATATTTGTGGAAGAATTAATGACCAACTGTAAGCATGAATAGCTTTAAGTTCAATCAGTCATTAATTTTCCAAGAAACATGATGGGCCAAATAATCATTGGTCCATTCGGTTTATATTTATGAGTAAGCAACACAGTCATATAGGATTCTCTAACATTTAAACTTTTCTTATACAAGGTAGCAGGATCTCCTTATTACATGAAAGGGAGCATCTTGGGATAACAGCCATTATATCTAGGGAGTCAATATAAACACATTTATTTGCAAATTTAAATTTAACTATTACTTTGATAATTAGAAATTTTCTACATTATAATTATTTTAAATCAATTAATGTAACTCTGTATCTCTTAACCACATATGTAAATCTACCCATCACATTCATCCACACAAGGACTAAAACTGCTTCATGAGGTTTTAAAACTGCACACAATTACTATATCTATTTTACCAGTAAAGACTAAGGAAAGCATAGAAAAGTTATAGTGTATAATTTTACATAATTAACTACTTCACATTCACAAAGATCTGAGAGAGGGGTATAATGATGAAGGATTGGTAAGAAACACCTGCAGGGACTTTCCTGGTGGTCCAGTGGTTAAGAATCCACCTTCTAGTGCAGGGGATGTGGGTTCGATCCCTGGTCAGGTTACTAAGATCCCACATGCCACGGGGCAACTGAACCTGCCCATCACAACTACAGAACCCACGCGCTGCAACAAAGAGCCCACCCGCTGCAACTAAGACCTGACACAGCCATAAATAAATAAATAAATAATAAATAAATAAATGTATGTTTAAAAAAAAAACCCTACAAAACATCACTATGGGGTCTTTTGATTTTTTTCATTATATAACTATTACTCTAAATTATTAATGAGTAGTGCCTTACGATTTTCAAAAATATATTTTATTCTCATTACTATAAATTACCTTATTCAATTATCTGTTTTTAAAACAGCATCAAAATTGTTCAAAGAAAGCAGATTCTTTCCCCCCACAAACACACTTCCTATAGTTGCTCTGCTCTACCCAAATACTCCCACTTCTCGAAATACTTACAGAATTCTGAAGGCTTTCTGAGAAATCAGCTGTTATTGATAGATTTGAAGATTTGTCTGAGCTGTAAATTCCAGAAGTTGCATCAATCCACTTTGTTTCAGGTGAACCTATAATTTTGGTAGCCATACTGGTGAGATTGAGGGTTTTATGCCGTGTAAATGGCAGGGAAGGCTGGTCTTTGCCCCAGTCTGATTGGTACACGAAGATCAAGAAATGAGTACACGTAAATGTTGAAGTTGAAAGAACGAAGTACTGAATGTACATATACAAAATACACACACAGAAGACAAACAAGTCAGATAGTGTGTGAAAGAAATGAAGAGTTTAGGCCTTTTACCAACAGATCACCTTCCAAAAACAGAGGGTTAGAGCATGTTAATAGTGAAAAGACTGGCAAATTTGCTGAATCTTCCTGTAAACCAGGACTGGGTACTATATTTTGATATCATAAGTTGGTAGGTCTGGAAGGCTTAACGCCCTTCCCCATCTAACCTCAACAATTAAGCAACACAATAATGAAATGTACATCGAAAGTTCTTCGCGAGTGAACAACTGGGATATTGACTTACTGTGCTCTCTCTTATACCAGTTACAGTCATGATGCTGTAGAGGAAGTGAAACCATGGTGTAATTCTTAATATTCAACATCATCATATGACTTCCAAATGCAGATATAATTACAAGAGCCTTCAGCTGATATGTGCATTCAAAGCCAGTCCAGCATATAAATCAGTCAATAAATAATGCAGAATTCAGTAAATTTGCTAGTGAAAAGCTTTCAGACAGAACATCCAAAGAAGCATCATTCAAGACTTGCCTCGACATAACCACAAAACATCTTTAAGCCAAAAAATAAAAAAGTGAAACGAAGAGAGAAGAAAACGTTATTGAAGCGAGCTGTTATAACCACTTGCCAAAGACCAGTTCCCAATTTAGAAAGCCAAACACGGTGGTATAACCAACTCACCAGACTTTCCATAGCGCCTGATATCCATTACTAGGTTTCCAGTTTCCTGAGCATTAGCCATGGTTTCCTCCCACTCTTTTGTGTCCTTATGTGAAAACTTAGTGTTGTTGATAGCAATAATTTCATCATCTACCTGTAGCTGAGAAAATTCTGCTGGGCTACCTAAATAAAGCAAAATAAATTAAACTACCAATAAAAAATAAAAACATGTCCTACTAGTCACTGCTTATTTAAATTAAGAGAAAAAATGACTTCTTAATCTCACCTAATCACTTCTCATATTCTTTTCAGGTGCAGATGAGTCACAAAATTTCTTAAAGTTATCAAATATTTGAGTAGCTACAACATTACAAAGCAACCAAAGGCATTTTTTAATCCTATAGAATGTATCTTCCTTAACGTTTAAAGGGAAATGATAAACCCATCTGTTCAATAAAATTTCTTTATTAACCCCCAAGGAAGAAAATTTTAAATTATTTTTAAATTAAAAATGTGAAATATATATTCCGCTTTAGCTGAGCTTCCAAAGCCAGATGCACTCTAGAATGGAGAAAAAAACAGAGCCGCTTAAAATGGCTTAAAATTACTACTTACCATTATCTAATTAAAGCAGCCTTGAAATTTCAAAGAAATAACCAAAGTTCACATGCATTTTTATATAGCTAAAAGATGTAAATGAGGAACTCCTCATAAATACAATAGCTTTCGTTTTAATTTTAGGTCTTGTAATATTTTGCTAAGAGTTTCTGGGCTTGATTTGGTGGAGGAGGGGCAGTGCTTTTGTAAAAGTCCCAAAGCATCCTCAGGAGTCCTTGGGCAATAGATACATTAGGACGCTCCGAAAATATTGATTATATAGCACCTATGTATCCATCACAAACACAAATGATCAGGGAAAGTTCTTTCTGGCTCTTCAATTTAGCGTCGTTTGTTAGTATTTCCAAATATTAAGCCTAAAGTTTTGATAATTGAAGTCTGTAAAAGTCACAGAATTACGACTCTTCAAAACTAAAATTAACGAGGCAAGATCAAACAATATGTAATTTGTAACTCCAACTATCAGCCTCTGGGAAGAGGATGCGCCTCTTCACTTTACTGCTGCATTTTTCACATGTGTTTTCTCTTCCTCTATCAAATAAACTAATTTCTCTGCGGGCTTTTTGAACAGCACAGGACAACAAAGGAGAAGAAACTTCAGGAGAGCTCAATCTATGATTTACCTGGTTCGACTGATGCTACGAAGATCCTGGAAAAATCCCATTTTACTGTAAATCCAAAGTCAAGGCTGTTCCCAGGCGTCTGGTTTATGCTGATTCTCATATCACTGAACTGATCCTGAAAACAAACATGAAACGGTGGGATCAAGTGTCCCTGGCACCCACGTGGAGGAAAGTCTATCCGTGAAAGAAGGGAGGCTGCACGCGAGGTACACTTGAATTATTTCATGATAAACCGGAAGCTTCATTCTTTTCCCCTTGGGTTTGGTAAAACCTTCACTTACATAAATATCTCTGAGTTTATTATTTTGCTGCTAAAATCAGGGAAATCGTCATATCCATAGATATTTTTCTTCACGTGCATACTATAAATCAGTTGATTTATATTGATAAAGTTTAGGCTTTTGCCCACCATACAGTTGGGTCTAAGTTACAGACCATTTTTTATAACCCAGGAATGAAGCTGAGTGAGATGTGGGGGTGTGTGTGTGTGTGTGTGTGTGTGTGTGTGTATACACACACACACACACACAATGGAATTCAGCCATGAGAAAAAGGACATCCTGCCATCTGTGACAACATGGATGAACCTTGAGCACATTATGCTAAGTGAGGTAAGTCAGACAGAGGAAGACAAGTACGTATGATATCACTTATACGTGTAGTCTAAAAGCCAAACTCATAAAACAGAGTAAAGTGGTGGTTACCAGGGGATGGGTGTGAGGGGACAGGGCAGATGTTGTTTAAGGGTACAAACTTCCAGTGAATAGTAAATGAGCCCTAGAGATCTAATACACAGTACTGTGAGTACAAGCAATATCTTATTATAATGAAATTTGCTAAGAGACTAGAACTTCCAACCACTAAAAAGAAAGGATAATTATGTAATGTGAGAGATGTTAATTATCACTACAACAGCAGTCACATAACAATATGTAAGTGTATCAAATTAACATGCTGTACCTTTAAAATTTACACATATCTCAAATACATTGCAATAAAATGGCATCTTTGAAAATGCAAAAAAAGATTTAAATCATTTATTTTTAAAATGTCACAATACTTAAACTACCTCCAACATTCAATATATTTAGCCAAATAATTTTGAGGGGTTCATAGACACAAAATTCAGCTACCAGAATCACTCATCTAGGACTGGTACCACCCCCGAATGGGTATCTGAAAGTTTGGCAAGGCATTTTTGCTTGTCCTACTGCTGCGTGAAGGTCGAGCGGTAAAGGCAGAGCTGCTACATTTGCTACAAAATGCAGAACTGGGTCATGCCTGAGGAACCACCTGTAAGATGCCAAGAGGGCCCCACTGAGACACCATGAGCTCCAGGCCACAACCTCCTTGAAGTAACAACAGCCCGCAGGCCCCAGAACTTGGACAACAGGCAGACCTCTATTTTCATCTCCATCCCTACAGTCCACAGCCACAAATTCTCAGTTTCAAGGACTTTCTTAGGCCATTTTCCAAAACAAATATTTTAAGTTTTACACTATAGTATACTAGGTCTGTGAAAATTTTAATTAACTTCCATAATTTACATTTTTTGTTTTGGGTAAACAGCAGACATAAAATTCAGCATGTGTTTCCCAGACTAGTGTTTCCAGTTCTTTGATTCATAATTATCAAGAACTTAGACTTAAATGTTTAAAAAGAAAAATTCTTCCTAAAGCCACTTTATTTTCCAGAAAAAGGCCTATAACTCCTCTATTTTAATTTAGCAGTTAAGTCCAGACCTAGGACCAACAGGGCAATTCATGAGTTTTTCTACCTTTAGAACAAGTTTGAAATCTAAGTGACTATATTCTAAGAAACACTGTGATATTATATAAGAATTAGAAGACAAGGAAGGCATTGAATAAAGGATCAAGAACTTACTGTATTGTATGGATATGAGCAATTAGTGTTGTAACAATACACACTTGCTCATTTGTTCAACATACATTTATTGTGCATCTATTCTGCATAAAACACTTGGGAAATGAAGACGAATTAGGCATGGTCCTTGCTCTCAAGAAACAATTACTGACTCTTCAAAGTGGGTATGGAATTTTTTAAGAAAAAACTTGTAGCTAATAATATAGAAACGTTTCCATCAGACATCATGTAAAGCAGTTGAAATATGGGAACCCAGATGTAGATGGTGAGAACAGTCATTAATGATCAGCCTGCTGGATACCAATCTCCAGAGTATATCAAAACTCTGCTATGAATAGAAAAAATTACTGGTTAGTTCTACTCCTTAACCAAAACCACCACACACTTAAATTAGAGATGACTCAATGAAAATAAACAGTCGTCTTCACCACTTTTACCCCACTCTACTCCCCCCGCCAAATTCTGACCTAAAGCCAATTAGAGTGCAGAATCTATTGCTATATAAGGGCACAGAGACAAATGATGGGTTAGAAATTCCAAGACACTAATTGAGGTTTTTTTATCTTGAAGAATAAGAGACAGGATGGAGTTTTAATAAATAGTTTCAAACTACAATAAAGAATACTTTGTGGGAGAGAGCAAGTGAACATTACCCTTTTCCACCAAACATAGGATAAAAGAGAATGAGCTTAAGCTCTAGATGGCAGAGTGTCACAATTGTATTAGACCAGAAGAACTGTCCTCCAAAGGACTGCTCTTACCTTGGAGATAAATCTCTACTTGAACATAATAAAAAGGCAAATAACCACCTCTCTGAAATAGTTAATAGAGGAGGTCAGCCTTACTGTGGCTACAGCCTGGCAGCCTGTTACGTGGGTCCTGGGAGTGCACACAGGCAAAGGAGAGAGAACCATGTGAGCACTTACAGGACTATTTCTGTCAATGGCCAGGTGGCCTCAGGCATGTCACTGAGTCTTCCAGAGAATTTTCTCTCACAATGACATTAATTTTAAAGCTTTCTGTTTTCAAAACCCTATCTTCCAATGCAGACCATCTCCCTCCCACATCACAGAAAGGATTAAAGTAGGTGGTGGCAGTTCAGGGAAAGGGCCCCAGAGGCCCCTCTTGCATGGCCTCCCCACCATGACAGTCTCTCTGGCATCTCTGTGGAATCCTGGGTTCTTGAATTAAATTATCCTTGAGACTTTTTGCAGGTGAATATATCTATAATTATAGTCAAGCATAAACTATTCAACAATGATTAGGATTTCTACTTCCTTATTTTTCTTTGCAAGATATATGCCATGTGAGTATTCTACAAAGGGTCCATGTTTCAGAAGATGACACTGTGGGAATTTCCTTTTGAACTGGATGGAACCAGGAATATAAATTATTGGGAGAAATCTAGATTCTTGATGACTGATAAAGAACTATCCCAAGTGGTTACAGTTGCCTATTCTGGGAAAGATAAAATACAGTTACCAACATATCAGCATCTAAAATAAAAATAACTTCCCTCAATTTAGGTACAATTTAAACAGAAATATACACTTAAATCTGAGATTTTAAAATAATGACATGGTGATCTGGCATAGCAATGGTAAGATTTATTTTTATGAGATCTGATGAATTAAGATTCTCGTATCAACACAGATGGGAATCAATAAACAACAGGGTCAATCAGATGGCCATTCTCCTCAAACTTTTTCAATTAGATAAACATGTTCCCTTAAAGAAAGCCTACTTAAGTTGATAAAACCAAATAACACTGAAAGTAGATTCAGGCTGTAAAATCACAAATAACAGAGGAAATATATAATCTTTGATTTTTGTTACACGGCTCTTTAGTTTCTTTTTTCAGGGTCTTAGTGGAACGAGAACATAGTGAGTAGCCCTCAACTCATGGTGCAGCTCTGGCACTGGAGCTACTCTCCTTCACCAAAGATGCGTCTATACCTACTTGTTTCCCCTCTCCATTATCCGTTCCAAAGAAGCAGGTGGTGTTTCCAGCTCTACCACTTGAGTCAACCCATTCCCCAGCTTAGCTCTTACCTACCAAATCCATCTTCGGCCCTCATGCCATCAGGCACTACGAACTATTCTTGCTTACGGGAAACGGTCTTCCAAGTCACCCATTATTCCACTTTCTCCTGCCTTTTTCCTCTATCCCTCTGGCCACCTCTCAGCTTCATTAGTGTGCTCCTCTTTATTCTATTTTCTCTTTGTTGCTCTTCTTCACCCCTAGTCAGTCTCCCACCTTCCTGACCACATGTTTTCCTGAGTCAACCTCATGCATTGTCATCAACTATCTACGCCCAACATACTCAGAATTAAATTCATTATCTTCCCCCCCCAAACCTGCTCTTCCACCTCTTGCTTTTCACATGTTGGTTAATCACATCACTGTCTAACCAGATACCCAAGCTAGAAACATCAGGTTCTTTCTGGGCCTCTTTCCCCTTCCTTCCCCTAAGTGCTCCCCACACAACCTCTACACAATGGTCTCCCAAGCACCACCACACACATGCACTTAATAAAGTGTCAGCAAGTCCACAAGCCATAAATCCATCCAGAGCCATCCCATCCTTCCATTCTCCTTCAGGCTCTCATCTGAACTCAGGTCACGGTTTCCCCTCTAAATTGCTGTGGGTCACCTCCTAACTGGCTCTCTTGCCTCCAGCACTTCTTTCCCCCCATCTTGCTCACATCTGCCAGAACTTTAGTTATAGAAAACACCAATTATTATATCATACCCTGTTTTAAAATTGCTGGTAGCTCCTTATTGCCTGCTGGGTAGAGTTTGAAGTCTGCACCTCAGAATTAGATTCAGTTCGGGTAAGTTTTGATAAATATCTACCTTTCCTCAAAATAATTTTAAGAATGATTTTCTCTTTATGAACCAGAAGATATTTCAGTCCATATTGGCTCTAAAATTCTAGAGACATGGCCAAGTTAAATTAAGTCAACATTTGGTGTCTTAAGGCAGTTCTCAAATTTAAGCATGTCACATTTCAAAATAAATTGGGGTCGGAGAAGTTGCAAATGTGGCCTAAGCATTTAACTAGCCTAGGGTGTGTTACATAACTTTCAACTCTCAAGTATTTCACTGGTGAAAGTGAGTATAATACCACCTACTTTGCTAGGTTATTGAGAGAATTAAGTGAAACATTTTAAAAGGTGCCAAGCCACATGGTTGATGCCCAGTAATTATCTTCTTTTTCCCATGGAAACAATGTGATACATGGTAATATATGCTGGTTAGGCAGTTTCCAGACCAACTAAAGAAAATCCTATTTAACTCTCACACATGTAGCTCTAAAGCTAATGGAACTCGGTCAGCATTCGACGTATAATTACAGATCCAGGCACCGTACTAACAGTGAGCACAACAGGCTTGCTTCCTACCCTTAGATAGGGTAGGGGTCTAGTGAAGCTGACAAGCAGGTAAAATGCACAGGAGGTAGATGTGATAAGGTAAACCCTGGGTACTCTTAAAAGAGGTACTCTCGTAGACTTGGGCATTAGGAAGTGTAAAAATCTTCCTTCCTTCCACATGTATCATCCTATTTCTGGGTTCTGATTTAAAAATCTGGGGCAAAGGTCCTGAAATGTGGATTTGGATGAGATTTGGGTGCAGAAGGCTTGGACAAGACAAAACAAAACCCTGTATGCAACACCAATTTGGGGGAAAAGCCACATCTGTGAGGCAGCTGGAGCGGGACGGAGGACTCTGGGAGTCCCACTGCCTCCCCTTGTTCGGGTGCCCCAAGAATTGCCCTGGCAGCCCAGTCTGGCAGGGGAGGCTGGAAAAGAAGCAGTACCATAAGAGAAGTCTGTGAGAAAAGGGAAGAGAGAGAAACAGAACTCCAGACTAGCAATGGAGGTGAGAAAGAAACTCCTGGGCAGATTTTAAACGAGGTCATTTAAGCTCTTCCCTCATTAAGTCTTTGCTTCTTTATGCCATGAACTCCCTTCTTACCACAATTCTGTGAGAGGCTCCTAGCCCATCTCTGCCCCCAGATTTCGCCTCCTTCAAATAATTCTATATAGCATCACAGTGCTCACATTCCTAAAACACTCCTTAATCTTAAAGAACCTATAAAGACCTAAATTACCTGCTGAATCAAGTTCATACTTCAGTCTAGTAATCAAGGCCTTGAATGTAATTCAAGTCAATAAGTACTTAAGTGCCAACTATGGGTAAAGGCTATGGAGGGTATAAACAATACCAGAGAAGGAGAAACGAACATATGGAAAAGGAAGCATTCAGTGAATGAAACTTGCAAGGGTAGGAAGTTCAGTTCCAACAAGGGGGGAGGCGATCTCTTGATCCATGAAGGAACCGAGCCTCCTGTGCTTTGAAGGAACAGGAGAACTTCAAAACACAGAGATGGGTGAAATGAACATTTTTAAATAGGGCAACAATAAGAGTAAAAATATATATGATGTGTTCATGAAAGTATAGGGTATGTTCCAGAAATATCAAGCAGACTCATGTGGCTAGATATCACCTACTTCCGCTCTCTTTCTCACAACACAGGGCAGTGAAGGCAATCTTGAGACAAACTAACTGAGTTCAAATCCTGACTCCACCACTCGCTATGCTGCATGGCCTTGGGCAAGTAACATGACCACTTCATGCCTCCATTTTCATGGCTACAAAACAGCAATAAGAGGGTCACTGTGAGGATTAAATAAAACAATGCCTTGCGAAGCCTGGTCGGCATAGCAGCTACTCAGTAAACATTAGCCGTTTCGGCACTACAAAGGGAGTTTGGGAACAGTCATGAGAGACCTCGGTGTTCCCCTGCGTGCTCTGAACTTCACTGAACAGACCACAGCATGCCACTGGGGGCTTTGAAGCAGAGAAATTACCCAGTCCAGCCCGGCATCATGCAGATTAATCTGGTGCCAGCCTTGTGTAGAACGCACAAAGACGTGACTATTTACTAAGTGTTTGCACGGATGAGGGAAAGGGCTGGAATTAGGGGAGCGGAAGCAGGGATAGAAAAGGGTAACAACATCAAGGGAGATGCTGTAGGAAGAAATGAAAGGACACTGCCAGCACAAGTGTGAGTAAGGAAGAGGACCTGAAGAACACTCTTCTACAAAGCTACCAAGACGTCTACCTGAAACTAATATAATATTGTAAATCAAGTACGCTTCAATTAAAAGAGAACGACATCGGGCTTCTCTGGTGGCGCAGTGGTTGAGAGTCCGCCTGCCGATGCAGGGGACACGGGTTCGTGCTCCGGTCCGGGAAGATCCCACATGCTGTGGAGCGGCTGGACCCGTGAGCCATGGCCGCTGAGCCTGCGCTCCGCAACGGGAGAGGCCACAAGAGTGAGAGGCCCGCGTACCAAAAAAAAAAAAAAAAAAGAGAGAGAGAAAGACATCTAGATGTTCAGCCAGACACCATGTTTTATTTTTCTGAACTCCTAGGACTAGGTAGTTTGGAGGAGTGTTGCGTATGCCCTGGCCATACTGGTCCTAGGCTGTTTTGTGCATTCCCAGCCCTTTTCCCAAGTCAGTCAGCTCCTTCTCAGTGACAAGAGCAGGGTGATGCTACATAAGCTACTTTCCTCAGAGTGCAGACGTGGACACACCAAGCATCTCAGGGATAGGCAAGTCACCGTACGATATATACATTCGTTCAAGAATTCCAATTGCTCCACTTATTAAGTCAAGCCTAATTTTGCCCGGTAGCATTCCAAGTTGGGTGACTAAAGAGCATAAATCCACTAATGATAAAACCTGAAACCACACCATGTTAACTCACATTCCTCTGAACTGCTCTAACCTGGAAGCCACACCCACACCCTCTTTTTCTTAATCCACTGATGCAGCTAGTCAACTGCCACCCTGAAGGAGTTACCACCACTGAGCACACAGTACAATAATCAGGCTGTTTCGTGGGATTTGCTGTTTGAAAAGGCGAAGGCAAACAGGCAAGTCCATAAAACAAAAGACACCTTGCTTCTCTCTTTATTATTCATCCATGGTACCTTATGTTCCCCAAGCATAACAGAGGCTACAGTCCTCATCCACTGAGACTGATGATGCTAATTACGTATTCCCAATTCTTTAAAAGTGAAGTTAAAAAAATAATTTACAACCAATGATTTTAGCAACCTGGAGAGACTGGATTTAGATATGTTTGTAAATATACATGGGAAAACTGAAAGAAATATATCTAAATGCTACAGAATATCTCTAAATGATGGGATTACCAAGTCATTTTTATTATGTATGTTTTCCTGCATTTCCAAGTTTTCTCAAGCACAGAGTACTTCATAATCACAACGAAAAAAAGCTTACTTTAAACTTGTAAAGCTTTCCTGTACTAATAAAAACTAACGATACTAAAATATGCTGTATCATATTTTACACAAAGATATTTCATTAATATAACTTGGGCCAAGTTACATACTTGATGTTGTGCCTTGGGAAAAAAATACACTTTAGTAAGGCATCAGAAAATGCTGGACTAAGCCACAGAACCATAAAAGCATCTCCACACTAAGGGGTTCATACAACTATCAAATTGCTTATGAAGGTTTTTCTCTAAAAGAGAAAAGTTTCTTTCTCTTCTCTAGACAAGCAACAACTCTTTAGCCTATGTGTAAAACATAACTAAAAGAACATTCATTACCTAATAATTCTCTTAAAGTCATCTGTGGGATTTTAAGTAGGAAAAACTACAAATGCCCCCAGTCCTTCTTCATCTGATGGTATATTTTATTTGGACTCCAAATGTTAAAGAACGCAATTGTCATACTGTAACTAAGCCTCAATATTCCCCTTAAAAGAAAAGGAGTGGTACAAAATTCTAGGCTTCCCAAAGTACAAATTAGTATTGAAAGTCACTAGGATTTTTCATATGGTAGAGAAAGAAGTTCCCCTCTCATGTGTACCAGTTTCTCCTTGTGGTCAGTTCACTTCCCTGAGAAGGGGCTTTTATTGCCCATTTTCTATTAGACCTGCATCTAAAACCTCCTGAGTGACTCCTGCACCCAAACCCGGACTACTGAGTGCTAACGGTGCAAGGCAACAGCTGCTGAAACGGGGAGTAGAGAGCAAAGCCAGCCAACTCCAGGGAGACTGGTCCAAAAAGTCTCCATACACCCATATCACAAGGGTCATCTGGATCCATCAACTCAGAGTTGGAAGAGATCTACTTCCGCCAAGATCTGTTACAAATAAAATGCAATGTCATTTCTACATTATCAGCCCAGACTGTAGTGCCTAGAGGTTAGAAACGTGGTTTCCTGATTTTATTACTTATGTTTCTGGGCAGCAGGTGATTGAAAAGCCTTCCCAAACCCACCTGTGATCTTGAGACCTCTGTCCGTGGTGAGCTTCTCCCTTCTCCAAGCTCAGACGTTAAATCAGGGCTAGATGTTGAAGATAACGTGTCTTTCGAAGTGGCAGCCTGGCCCTGGGAAGGAGATGAGAAGGTGGGTGTAGGAGAGAGCAGCCTCATCACACTTTCTCTGGGTGCTGATGCCTCTGTTTCGCTGGATGACCTGGACGCAAGCTGGCTCGTGTCAGGTCTTTGCACAGAGATGCTGACCGAACTGCTTTGGGTTCTCTTAATGCCTTCTACGTCTCCATTATACTTCCAAGAATCATCCATCTAAATAGGAAACATCATTTTAAACTTCGTATTCTGTTAGATTTCTATTTAAAAAGCATATACATTAAATTAATACTTTAAAGTAATGAAAGTAATATATACCTCCCTCAGCAAAGTAACTCCTACTAAAAGCTTGGCGCATGGTTTCACACTAACAGATCCGTACATATGAAGTGGTAGGAGTAGTTATTTTTTACAAAAGTGTTTATTTTATAAACAGACCTCTGAAACTTGCTTTGACCATCCACATCACTCCAGGTCAACAGACAGAAATCTAAACTAGATCAATTGAATACTTCACACTATGGATCTCTACAATTTATTCATTTGATATGCATTCAATGTCATTTAAAGTGTACCAAAAATATTGCACATCTCTTTATAACCAGAATATTTTTATAGCACAGATTCCCAAAAGTAGACTTGCCGGACGAAAGAATATTTTATGTATGTAGTAGAAAATATAATTTATATATATATATATATCTTTAAAAATTGTAGCAATGCACTCCCAAAGTAATGTATAAGAATGTCTCTGTCCCTGCATCCTTGCCAACACTAGACGTTTTGAATGTTTTAAATCTTTGTCAATCTCATGGGTGAAAAGTTGTACCCCTCATTCTTGCTCTAATGAGACTGAACATGCTTCTATGTACTTTATGTTACCAACCATTTAAATTCCCTCTCCCTTGAACTATTCATTTCTATATTCACTTTTCTACTGTTTATCTTTCCTTATCAATTTGCATTTTAAATCTCAGGGATAGTAAACCTATATATAAAATACATTTTACTAATATTTTTCTGAGCCTATATAAATTGTCTTTTGGACTACATTAATGGTGTCTACCATATAAATTTAATTTTTATGTTGTCAAATATGCCTGTATTTACTTAATATAATGGTCAGCGGTTTTTCTGGCTAGTTTAGGCAGGCTTCCCTCATCTTGAATTTTTTTAATCAAATTTTTTCTATTTTTGAATTTTAGCATTCCTCATTGGCAGAGGTAAAAGGAATTTGAACACCAATGTGCTCAAGGCTGTATTGCTTCCTTTTAAATAATTCAAAATAATACACTCACTTTCAGCCCTGCTTCATTCTCAGGGCAAATGAGTCTATATCCTTTAAAACCCCAATAAAAATATGTATTTTTTGAACCATGAGATACATTTTAATAACTATAATCAAATATATCAAGTTCTAATGAAGTGGGAAATCAGGAAAAATAGAACTTTGTGCATAATCACCTGAAAATATTTAGGTTAAACCACATGAAATTGCTGTTTTGTAGGTCAAAAAGAACTGACTATTGGCAACTTCATACAGTGCAACCTAATACTTTACAAAAGATATATTTGAGAAAATATGACACTAAAAAATAAATGCTCTGCCTTAGAATGTAGATTACTTATTTTTTAAAATGTATCAGCTCGACTTTCATTGAATTTAAAGTTTAATCAGTTCTGCATCGTTGCTATATTTTAAGCATTAAATGTCTATTGAATCTAAATTGGTAAAAATACAATTGCTTTATATACAAGTTATATACATTTTACCCATCAAGTATCTGTAACTCAAACCTCTGCACAAGTTCACCGGTATTTTGCGCTGGCGAACAGACTAAGTGAAGTAGAAACACGTTTACCGTGTAGGATCTCGGGAGTGATGAGATTCCCCTTGACTGAGATCCAAAAGGTCTCGGTGTGACCACAGACGTTAACCTGGCCGCATCAGTTTTCTGGTAACTTCTAGGGAGAGCAGCTGAAACTCGAGTTGACTCCATTTGTCGTGAATGCTGAGAAGACAAAGAGGCTGGGCGTTGTTCTTCCACGGGGCTTTTCGAAGGAAGCTGAATTTCAGCTGTGATAGTAGCCTCCCTTTTTGCAAAAGCTGTAGAATCTTGCTTAGGAATTTCCATCGGATAAGTGGTTCCCTTCTCTTCTACTCTCTCACTCTGGGAACTTACTTCTGACATAGTCAGCATAGGGGGAAGTTTTTCTTCATCCACTCCATCATCAGAAGAATACAGTTTCCTCCTCGATGTCACTGTAGACATCTGATTTGGGGATTCCCTTAGCAGAAAGAAACGCCAAAACCACAAAGTTAGGCATTTGACACACAGAGGTGGAGAGACAGATGTTATTTTGGTCATTAACATAAAAAAATGGGTGGGAACAAAAAGACTACTGACTTCATATCATAACACAATATTAAGAGAATGTGGGAATAAATACATGCAAATTTTTTAATGTCACACTAAGAAAGATTAAGAGCTTGACTTTTTTTTCTTAAAGAGGTTAAAAAAAAGTCCCTGAAGTATATGCAATTGTAAAGAAACTATAATAAGAAAACTATAATAAGGGATTATTCAAAATTTCATCCACAAGTGTATAACGCTTCCAAAATTAACACACTATAACGATAACTAATTGACGACCAATGTGAACCCTCCAAAGATGTGGATTTCTTAACAGGGTTGAGAGTTTTCTTGTACACAATTTATAATAGCGTCGTAAAAACAGAAGACCACAAAAGACTCAGACTTTCATTAAGATCAAGTTAGTCTATAATTTCACACAGCTTGATAGAATTTCCATGGAAAATTATTGCAGATTAAAAGTCACCATTCCTGTCTATAGAGAGGCTGATGAAACAGTCTCACGGCTACCATTTAGTAAGGAGTACCTCTCAAGCCAACTGCATTGCGTTTAAGTGAATGAAACTGTGTTTACCACTGGCTTCTAGGGGACAAAGGAGCTTTGCTTAATTTCACCTGACAGCACATTTCCTTTTTGACATTATCCTTAAAGACTATTTGCCTTCTCCCTGACCTGTAAATATCTCAAGGTTTCACATAGTAACTGCTCCACAGGCAAGTAAAAATTGGACCTTTATCCTGTTATGCTGCAATGAAAAAAAATAAACCCTCACACTGATGTTTATATAGTCTTCCTTTAAAAATACAGTTTTAATTGCACCACGAAGACATGAAAAAGAACTTTGCTATACTTTTACACAATTTAGTTAAGAGTAAGAGCTGGTTTTATCCGACCATTCCATTCCTAAATTTACTTTAAAAGGAGAAAAAGTTGTTTATTTTCTGCATATATAGCCAATCCTGCATGTGAATATACAATGTAAAATGAAGAAATTACGTACACCACCCTTAAGGACTCATTTCTTTCATTAATCCAAGTCACTACTTATTACAGCAATACTCTGCTTTTTCACTGCAGAGCAAAATGCTCGAAGGTTATGCACATTTAATGACAGTTTAATATTGGTGCACATGTACATCCCACTACACTTACACAAAATATCTATTTCTAACACTGGTATCTCCAACCCTGAGATGCATTCAGCCTCATTACCTGTCCTGCAGCATTTCGTTAAATGTCTTAGATCTTCTCTCAGACTTCTCAAGCGACTGCTTCTCAATCTCTTCCCTCTCTTCTTTTTTCTTCTGCAAATCTGAAGTGTAGCTTTTCCGACGATCTTTCCATTTTGCAAGGTCCTGACAGAAGAAAATCACATCAGCACAGGCACACCTGAATTTCTACACACCCTCTCCAGCAGTGAGAGCGTGCCAGAGGATCCCATTACATCGCTGAAACTATTCACTACAACTTTGATGCCAAGGTGCTCTAATTTTGCTTTTTATAGCCAGCGTTTCTGTACCAAGCCTTTTATCTCATGTATCTGTCTAAAAGCCCTGACCTAATAAGATAGGCCCCATTTTTGTTTTCCCAGGTAGCCTGCCTCACTTGCCCATTTCACAAAGAATGCTAAACGCTTGTAATTAGATGCCAGGTCAGAGAAGATCAGGAACCGTTTCAAATTCATTTCCATCTCACTCCAATAATCTGGCTCTTACACAAAATGACATGTTTCACTAGTCAGACTGGAAGAGAAACGCGATTGTAAAATGGCTAAACTTAGAAGCATACATTTAACAAATACTGAGTTCAATCCCTACTTTGAGACAAGGGGGCCACAAACACAGATGAATAAGGTGCACTTCCCCTCAAGGAACTCTCAGTCTAGAGGGAAAGACAGACAGGTAAATAAAGTTCAACAATGAGTGTGATAGGATTGTGTGAGAGAGCAGGGATCCAAAGGAGAAAGTGATCACTTCTATCCCAGGCAGGGGAAGGCGGAGTTTGGAAAGGCTTTAATGGGGAAGCCAGCCTCAAGTATGTGATTTCAAAGCGGGTCAACTCCTCATAAAGACAGGGCAGTAAGGAGGATTACACGGGAACAAGTGGACATCTGCTTTCCATACATCCAGGAACCTAAGTCTCACCTAGCTGGGTGACCCCAGGACAATCAACCTAATTCTCCTTTAAAATTAGTCCTAGCAGCCTAAGCTGGTTCTGACACCCAGGGGTTAAGACAGTTTGGATGGTACCAACTTTTCTATGTCATCAAAACAGAGAAATCCCATGCTTCCTAGTGGCACTGCAGCCCCAACAGAAGCTCATGTAAGCTTCTCAAACTGAGAGGAACCTCATCCCCAGGGCACATAAAGTAGGTGTGGTTTATACCCTTTGGGAGCAGACAGGGCCATTCCTGCTTCAAAAAACAGCCTGAAATCCATATGAACTATTTTCAGAAAGAACAAAAGCAGTGCACATTAGTCCTACAAGGTAACCAGCGTGAATTTTCGTCTGACTTAACCTAAGGGATAAACCCTCCATACCTCTCATTTTCAGCCTCAGTCATCATGCATTTTGGCAAACTGACACTGAATTTCTGTTTCTTGACAATTAAAATGCGTTCCCAAATAAAAGAGGAACTGGAATTTAGAAACATGGCCAAGGCAGAGGTTTCATCTGTATTATGTAATCTTTAACTCCTTGGAAAATTAAGATTTACTATCTCTAGCCCTTTTGTTTATGCTACCACTCAACCCTCTTACCAAAAGGTTGTCCTCAGACTTCTTTGGGTCTGCTCTGTGTAGTTTATCTATCGTATTTCTTTACACTCCTTTGGTGTAAAACAATTAACGCTTTTTAAAAGGGTAGAGTTCCCTTCTGCCGGGGACAAAACTAAAGGTTAAATCTTTATCCAAATGTCATTGCTGTAAAAACACCTAATTTTGATTCACATTAGATAACTGCTTTTTCAACCAAAATATTACTGAGTTATAATTCGTATTTCTCCCCAAACCTCCTCTAGTAACTCTAAGAACCCTTTCCTCTCTCCCTGCTGATACCCAGTCTCTGGGCTGGACCCTCTGCTCCCCTGTTCTCCCTAAACCTTGAGCAAAGTGTTTCCTTTCATGAGCATCGGTAACAGTCATACGCCAAGTTCAACCACCAAAGCAAGTAAACAAGTTACCTATACTGCACAGAAGCAGCTTCTCATTTTTGAGAACTCACAGAAAATATTAGAAGACAAACAGCTTCCGTTTTACACAATGGCCTTTAAGATATGTAGCAGTAATAGACCAAAATGGTTAAAACATCACATTTTCTACAGAACTGAAATCTGGAATAGCAAGGAAAATCGTCCCTTGAGTATACTGACTCTCTTTTTAAAGAAGGAAGAGTCAAACAAATACATCCTCCCTGCCTCCCCATCTCCCAATAAAAATAATACTCACATCCTGCCATTTCTGATCTTGTTCTTTTAACTGTGACTTTATTTTCTGCATCTCCTCGTAACGCAGCTGACGCAAGTTCTGAGCATCCTCTGCGCTGACATCACTCATGGACTTGCTCCTACGACAAAAATACCCATGGTAACCAAGGTTCATGTGACCGGATTTAAGGTAAAACTGGAAGGTTGGGCTTATATTTGGAAATTCCATCTAAAATTCTGCAGTACTACCTAGATGCTTTCGTGATAATATCACAGAAATAGCACTACAGAGATAAATGGTGTTTTTCCAAAACGCAGAAACAAGAGCCTAGCACTCAAGTCAAGCGTGAATTCTTTCACAAAATGGCTAAATGAACCCTGAACAAGTCTGAAAAAATAATCCAATGTTCATATTTAGGTAGTCGATGCAGAAAAAGATTACTTTAGGAAAAAAATAATTATTAGTCCCTAGAATCACCTGTCTTTATTTTTCTATCTCCCCCAGAGATAATCTTTTAAGGTTTGGCTGCCTTTTCTGAGCACTTATTAAATAATTTAACGATTACCTGATATTTTCTCCTCAAGTTCAATACCAGGAATAAATGTGCCACTGCTTCTCAAAGATTCTATAACATCCGCCCCACTACTGCACTGGGCTTGGTCTCAAAGACCACAGGTGGTTTCCAATAGCCAGTTACAATATAACCTCTATTATAATCCTCTTTTTTGTTAAGGCAGCTTTCGTTTTGTCCATGTGTGACCCCTGCCGTGAGGACGTACTGCGGGTTAGGTGTCAAAGAGTTCAAGTTAGGGTAGTTTGAGGAGAGTGGGGTGCCGCCCATGAGGCACGTGTGCTGTACACGCACACAGAAGGGTATGGTGAGCTACACCAGAGAAGGGAGACTGAGGGAGGCCTCCAGGAAAGAGAGGTGTCAGATCTGAATACTGAGTAGCAGCTAGGAGGAACGAGAGAAGAAGAGAGAGACACAGAGCTTTCAAACGTGGGGTGCCCAAAATCTTCTTTCCTACCAATCTTTCTAAATTTGTATTTCACTGTAACTGACTCCACTTTTAGTTATTTAAGTAACTCTCCCTCTCTTTCTTGAGCCCCTAAGTCTGCCTTCCCCAAGACTTTGCCATCACCACATTTTTTTAATAACATGCTTGCCCTTAGCCAGCTCAGGAATTCAATTACATTCTCTATGTAAATGACTCCCCCAAATCCACGGCCTAGGCCCAGTCTGAGTCAATTCCAATTGCTCGTTAAATAAACATCTCTGCACGGCCACCGTAAAAGGATAATGGAAATAATACCTAGAAAGGATTTTGTAAATGGTAACTTACTGAACACATGATTATTGTTGATGTAGCCAAACTCAATTTTGTCTCCAAACCTGCTTTTCCTCTTATCAGTGATGCTACCTGCCCCCAATTACCCACATTTGAAACCGAAGAACCATTTTTCACCTTTCTCTCTCCCTTCTCCCTAGTTATCAAGTCCTCTTATTCAGTGTCTTTTTCTTTCCATTTCTATTGCCAACACCCTAGATCAGAGCACAGTCAACTCTTACCTAGACTTTTTTAAAAGCTTCTTAAATTATCACCCAGGCTCCAAATCCAGTAAAGGTCTCCCCTGAACTCTTCCCTCCAACTTAGAAACCCTTCACCAGTATATATGCCTTTTTAAATGCCACTCATTCCTCAGGATCCCTGCAAGACTATAGTCTGGTTGGGTGCATGCAACTTCCTGTTCATTCTCTGCTTAGAAGTCTCATGGGCAACTCAAACTTAACTTGACAGACCAAAAACATGGTCTCACATCTTCCTCATCTCAACAAAAGCCAACTCCATCCTTTCGTATTATGGGCCAAAGATCTTTTTTTGTTTGTTTGTTTTTGTTTTTTTTTGCGGTATGCGGGCCTCTCACCGCTGTGGCCTCTCCCGTTGCAGAGCACAGGCTCCAGACGCGCAGGCTCAGCGGCCATGGCTCACGGGCCCAGCCGCTCCGCGGCATGTGGGATCTTCCCGGACCGGGGCACGCACCCGTGTCCCCTGCATCGGCAGGCGGACTCTCAACCACTGCGCCACCAGGGAAGCCCTGGGCCAAAGATCTTTAAGTCATGCCAGATTCCTCATTCTCTTATACATAACTGATCCCATCAGGAAATCCTGTCCCTCTACCTTCTAAATATATCTAGGGGCAACCACTCCTCACCACCTCCACCACTGCCATCCTGATCCAGGCCCTCCTATCTCCTGCCCGGATTATTAAAATAATCAGTCTCCCTGCTTCCACCACTTTCTGCACAACAGCGTATTCTCAACATAGCAGCCAGAAGGACCTTTTTGAAATTGCACTCAGGTCGTGACAGGACTCCACTCAGCACCCACCAGTTTCTTCTCATCTCACCTGAGTTAAAAGCAGGTTCTTCCAAGACCTTCAATGTCTGACACTACCTGGCCCCTTGCCTACCTCTCTGCTCTTGTCCCCACTGAGCTCCCCTTCACACACACTGTTCCAGCCAACTGGCTTCCCTGCTCAGGCCCAACCTCTTTCCTCCCTGCTCTTAATCTGCCTGGAATGCTCTTCAACCGAATATGCACATCGTTTATCTCTCACTTCCCGTCAGCTGCTTAAATGTTACCTCGGGGGTTTCCTCCCCTGACCACCCTACAAGACGAGCTAATGCCCCTCTCCCCTGACTCACATTATCCCTCGTTTTCTCCATAGCATTTATCACCATCTGAATTGTATGGTTATTTACACATCACCTGCCTCGCCCTGTAAGATTATACAGCATGAATTTTGTCTGACTTGTTTGCTGCTTTATCACCAGTGCCTAAAAAGAGTGCCCAGCCCCGGTAGGTGCTCGTAAATGTCCTAATGACCTAGATAATCTTCTCCCACCTTGATAAAGTCTTCCTGCAAAAAGCGATGCTTTAGTTATACCATTCTTGTGGCACTTAACACTCAGCATTATGTCATATGTAGTGTGCAAGCATGCATGCATGTTTAGCTTTCCACCCTCACAAGTTCACATGCTGCCTGGAAGGAATACACATTAACAGGGCATGCAGGACACACTCATTTAACATCTGTGGTAAGAATGAGGTATGATTTAGCATATTTAATCATGCAAAATAAACTAGCTATGAAATGTTTCTAATTTTGTAAGAAATTGTGGCTCCTCCCCAAAGTTTTATATAGAAAGCTTTATAGGATTTATTCAAGAATATTAAGGAATTACATATATGAGTACATATATGAAATTATATATTGAGCTGTTAACATCATATATAATTAACTAGGTATGACTATATAAAAATCATCATATGATTTGAGAATATAAACTCAAGTCATAACTGCAAAGAATAAGGCTATATGAACTAATACAATAACAGACTCACTAAAAAGAAAATTTTTTCAGGACGAAGGTACGAGGGGAATGTGGATGCCCAACACATGAGGTTACATAAATTCCAGAACAAAATTGGAAATGTAAATATTTTAAGTAATCTTTTGGTGGGAGGAAGGCTGGACAGTCTCAACTGGCCCAGACCCTTTCAGCCCTCACCCTCCTGCACTATGAAACCTTAACATGTGTCTTTTCAGAAAACATGGTATCACCATGGGCAAAGGCTGCATCACCCTCCGGGGAGCCCAAAGCACAGAGCCTGGCACACAGGAGGTCCCCCCAATATGAACAAAGTAAGTCAAACAACGGCTAGAGTAGACAAGTCCCTGTGGAAGGCAGGAATATGAGCCCCTTGTGTTCCCTGGGATCGATAAAGTTACCTCTAGAAAGCCTGGCACATTCCATACAGGTTGAGCCAGGCACCAGAATGAGACAGGAAGTAAGACCCAGCAGAGGCACCAATTTTCACCCCCACCTAACACCACTTAACTTTTCTCAGCCTCAGTTCCTTGTCTGCTAAGCCAGGAAGGAGTCATTAGGAGAAATAATGGGTCAGGTTATGTTGATGGCATTTCAATAACCATCTGGTGCTATACACCAACTATTCTTATTAAGGCAAATATGCTCATTAGAGATCTACTGAAAACTAACTCCCAAAGCAGTTTCAAATTAGAGAGGTCACCCCAGGCCACACTGATAAAATCGAGAACTTTTTGAGTGTAAGAGTCTTTCAGCCAGATCATGAAGAATTCTTTCCTTCCTTATCAGAGTTAACAGCATAATATTAAACTTCTGAGGGCTTACTGTGTGCCAACAACAACCGCCGAGCAGTCTCCATGGATTACCTCATTGTACGAAACCCTAGTCTGATTCTAGCAACTCAGGAGCTGCAGGTCCTTGGGAAAGCTGTGGCATCTGTTTCTCTCTCCACATCTCTAAAATGCACATAACACCTACCTGTCTACCTCTGCAAACTGAGATACTATTTACTAGCAAATAATTCCCTTGCAGTTCATTTACCCTTGTATTTCCTTATTTGCAAAAGCTCCAATTTAAAACTGCATTTGGATTTTTCCAAAAAACTACAGGTCTATTATGTTGTATTTTCAGTTGAATAGAATTTTTTTAAATAGCATGTAGGGTGAAGAGAGAAAGAAGGGGAAGTTTAAGAAAAAGGGAGTAGATTATAAAACAAGATCACTAAAATCTTATTTTCTTTTCCCACAGTGCAGGGACTAGTGTTACGATATTTTTTTAGAACACAATCTCAGGAAATTTATAGATGAATATCTAGGAACTAAGGGATCAAAAAGGAACAACATGTAGCAAAATTTCCTAAATATAAAATCACCGATAACCTTATATGGCAAACAGAAATTCCATGATGCTAAGTTTGGGGTCCCCACCTTTCAAGAGAAGATAAGAATATACCTATTTATGCACCTCTAAATATATTTCCATTAGGTGTTGTAGGAATTCTCTGAAGAGTAATTAATGCTAAAACCAGGGTAAGAGGCTTTAGAATTACCATAAATTATAATGATAAGATAACATAAGAGACTTTTCCTTTATAGGTTTAGAGTCTAAATCAGTGTTTCTCTATAGCTGCATTATTGACATTTTGGGGCCCCAAAATTATCTATTGTAGGGGGCAATCTTGTGTACTGTAGGACATTTAGCAGTATCTTTGGCTATAAAAGCACTAAATACCAGTAGCAACGCTCCCCTCAACCCACCCAATGTGACAATCAAAAATGTCTACAAACATTGCTGAATGTCCCTTGGGGGCAAAATCTTCAGAAAGCAACTCACATCAACTTTGTTTTTCCTTCCTTCTTGTTGTCTTACGTGTCTTAGAGTTCTACAGAATTTTTTGGCCAAAACCCCACAAGTAAAATATACGTGTCTTAGTTGTCTTTGATTACAACTTCACCTTGAATCAATGTTCATTTCCTGTTGCTACTGGCAGTAGACTCAATGGCTTAATCATATTACAAAATTATAGCTATATATCATTACAAATTCTTTGTCATTAACAGCTTCTGCCAAGAGGCATCATAACCAAATTTTCAAATGTCACAGGACCATAAGACAAATCATGCAACACAAAAGCACATGTGAGAAAATGACTGCCACATACAAAGCATCTTACTAAAAATAAAGTGAGAAGTATTAAATGCCAAATAAAAAGCAAGCCAGAAATGAACAATCGAAGCCTGCAAAAGGTGAGGCACATTTCTCTTTAACCTGGTTCTTACCAAAAAGAAAGCATTCATGTTATAGGCAGTTATTTTTCCATCACAGGATGTTGAGCAATAGTGATTTTTCCAGGTAAGTGTTCCAAGCTTGACAACATACACGATATCCAGAGGAATACCACCCAGAAATATCACTTGTTTCATGTTTATAATCATTTACAAACATGTTTATAAACATGAGATGAATTCTAGATTAAATGTCTATACTCAATCCAATTTAAATCTTTTTTTGTTTTCACTGCAGATCAATTTAAGAAAAACACTGGTAATTGAGAGAATTTTTTTTAATCCCAAATAATATATTTTAATTGCAAGTGGTCTAAAATGCACTTCAGTTTTCTGAAGATATATCTGTATTACTTTCCATTATTTGACAAGTCATGCATTATTCATCAGTCTGCATTTACAGACAACCTTGCTTTATTTGTGTTACCTTGGCAGTAAACGGCATGGGGAACAGCCTTTAAAACAAATAGTGTACTATGCAAGCAGCAATCTTGAAACGGTCTACAGAAGGCATTTGCTGCTGCTGGCTCTGGCCCAGGAAAACCCTTAGCTTGCTGAGCCTCAGCATTTGGGTTTTTCTCTTCTTTCCTTAACCCAGTCATACAGTGTGTTCCTGAGAGGGAACAGGTAGAGCCATTGGAATAGCTGTACAGGTTTACATTCGCGTGAAGCACTTGTACTCAGTGTATATGTATCCTCGTCAAGAAAAACAACCTGCTTACATCATAAAGCCTTATTTACCAAAGAAAATTCCTCTGAAACTTATCATTCAAAATGTTTGATACTGCAAAGATTTGTTTATCAAGTTAAAACAGCTTTCCCATGACGAACTGAGATTAGCAGATGCTTAAGTGTCATGCTAAAAATTGCCTTGTTCCCCTTCCCTGATGGAAACGCTTTAAGCACACATGAGAAACTGGATAGGAGATAATGTGCCTTTGCAAGGCACACTTAAAGCATGCTGGGAGCCTGATTTTTAAAATCAATGGCTGAGAAGTACTTGAAATTAGTCGCCCATCGCTCCTTTACATCTTTGACATCTAGAATGGCTATATTGCTTTAAATAGTAATTTTTAGTACCTTCCAAGATCTCCACATTATCAAAATTATCCAAAGCTGTCAAAATCAGAGAACCTGGGACTTCCCTGGTGGCACAGTGGTTAAGAATCCGCCTGCCAAACAGGGTACACGGGTTCGAGCCCTGGTCCGGGAAGATCCCACATGCCGGGAGCAGGTAGACCCGTGCACCACAACTACTGAGCCTGCGCTCCAGAGCCCGCGAGCCACAACTACTGAGCCCGCGAGCCACAACTGCTGCAGCTCACGCAACCCTAGAGCCCGTGCTCCGCAACAGGAGAAGCCACAGCAATGAGAGGCCGGCACACCACAATGAGGAGGGGCCCCGCCCCCTCGCCATAGCTGGAGAAGGCCTGTGCGTAGCAGCGAGGACCCAACGCAGCCAAAAATTATTTAATTAATTAATTAATTTAAAATTAGAGAACCTTAGAGATGAAAAGGCTTAGGCAGATCAAAATATTTGACATACTTAAGTTTTCTTCTTGATCAAAAAGTATTAGCAGTTAGGTCCACAAAGTTACAGAAAGTTTGATATAAAATATTAAGATGTAGCCAGCTGGTTATTCTGCACTAAGAATGACTAAGTCTACATAGTTAGTGTGTACTAAAAGTAAAGAAGTATTTATTTTAACTCAGTTATTCTAGAAAGGGAAAATACTTCCAGAAAATTATTTTTATCATATTTTATGTCTACCAGGTGACTAGAATTAAACAACAGGACAGTCGCCCCTCCGTAACCGAGGGGGATTGGTTCCAGGATCTGCATCCTCAGATACAGAGGACCAATGTAGACAAAAACTGGGAATTAGTTCTAAATATAGTTCTTGCAGCTATATTGGAAACTACCAATATTTTAATTTTTTTGCAGTTTTGGAAGTCTGATTTGCCTTTATAATACAGCCATGTTATAAAATTTTACCCTAATCAGGAATCTTGAAAGTGTTTCCAAATCCTACTAAGGGAAGACTAATGCCACTCACCATCCCAACTAACAGAGCTCCCCTTGAACTGAGAGTACACAGATAATGCCAACTGCATGCATTCCAACCTCAAAGTAAACGCTAATACTCTCTTTCCATCATAGATATTCTAAAACATAGTTATTTGGGCTTCAACATCCAGAAATGAGAGGTTTGGTCTATGCAGCAATCAGATACCAAAATAAATACACCTAATCTCAGGCACGTGTTTTTGTGACTTTTAATCAACTCCTTAAGGAAAAAAAAAAAAAAAGGGCCTGAATTTTCGACTTCTAATAAAACAAACTGTTGCTGTCCTATAGGACTTCATGCACTGGGCACTCAGACAGAAATATTACCATTTGGTTGCAGAATTAAGAAAGATTTCCCATTTTTTAAGTCTCATGCACAGCACAGAGCACCCCCATTTAGTGGCATGCCAGGATAGAAGTGCAAGGATGTATTACAAAAAGGACAAAGAAAATGCAGATTTTTTTTTTTACTGTGAACCACAAAACTTACCCGTTCTCACCATAAATCTTTTGAAAGAGTCTAAGAAATCAGAAAACCAAAAATTAAAAGTCATTTTTTCTAGTTGTGTTAGTTTCTAAATCAGCATCTTTAAGAGTTGAACTAGAGATGGACAAATCTCAAAAGGTTGTTTCTTCAGTCACATTCTTGATCATGTCTCAAAATCTCATTGATCTCATATCTCAAGGAATTCAGATTAAGATAAAGAATTTCCTGATTCCCTCTGAACCAACAAACCCATTTTTAAAAAAGCTTCCTGTTGCCAGGAACTAATAAGTTAGATTTAGATCTACTAATTTCATTTAACCCAATATTTGTCAATCCCAAAGTTCAACAAACTGAACAGTCATGAAAACAGCAAGTTGCATAACACATAAATGCAGACTCATTATCAAAATGGCCATAATTACATACATGTAAAGTGTAGCAGACAGCAAATAACATTCATGCATTTTAATAATGTTTGCACTGAACTTTAAACCATAAATTTAAAAAGTCACACATCGATAGTCCAAGAAGTCTAGGTCAAAATCAAAATCAAGTTAAATGAAACTTGCAATGCCATATTTTAAGGGAAATTTTTACACAAAAATCATGTACTCCGAAATATGAGAAACATGGAAAACCAAACAACCAGACTGTTTCAGAAATGCCTGGACGTGAGAATAAAAGTCTGTAAATACAATTGGAAAACATTTTCGTGAAACGTCAATGTGGCAGAATAGTATCATAGTCATCCTTAAGGCCAAGGGCAACATTTGTGTATACACCTTCTTAAACAGGTCTCAGAGAGGGGATGTTGAGATGTGCAAATATGGAATTGCACTTTTTCCACACAAAGACTAAAGGTTTCTCAAAGCAAAATCAATGTTTTACAGGAAGCTTCCAAATGGCTCATGACATGCAGAGCTGGGCAATACGATGCCACTTTCTCACACAAGAAAAGTCACACAAGACCATCCATGACAAGCAAATCCTTGCAGAAACACACTCTGACCTCTCCACCATCAGCCGCTTCCTGTGTCTAAGCCTGCTGGCCTCCCGGATGGACTCCCACTTCTGTAAGTCGGCCTCGCTGCAGGGACCAGGGGTGAACTTGACTGGAGGCACAGTAGTTCCCAGCTTCCAAGATTGGATCTTACGAGCCAACATGTCATCTTTCTTCTGCCTCCAGGAAGGAACTAACACTCTACAGCTATTACTTTTTTCTTTAGGTGGGCATGTCCTTTCAAGTACACAGAGAAATTTTGCTTGAATTTCCGGAGGAAGAGTCCAGGGTTCGGGGAAAGGGACTGGCTGGTATCTATCTGGGGCTCCCGACAGAGGCACCTCTTTCTTCTGTGCTGGAATGCGGCGAACAATCATATCATCTTTTTCTAGGTCTGGAAGTACAAGTTCACCTTCCCTACACTGCAGTATTATATCTTGCTCTACAGGATCGTCTTGCCCAGAAAGCCTTCTTAAGTCTTCGAAAGCCCGAAGAACACATGGGTTTGCATGGAAAGCCCCAGTCTTTCTGACAAAGAAATCATCATTCTCTAAGTCAGGATCCAGGGCTGGCATCTCCAGGTCATCTGGTCTATATCCTGGTGCATAAGAGAGATTCTTTCTGCGTGTTATGAGCCTTGGGCCAGCAGTGGGATCAATTTTGATATGTGTTTCAGAAGACAAGATGTCATCAGAATATGTCTGGAGGGCCTGAAGTAATAAAAACTGACTGAAGCATAGAAAAGAAAAAGGAAGGGAGAATCTTATTAAATTTGGGGAGAAAAGGTAATTAGGTAGCAGACCAACTAGCCAGTCACTGTGGGTGAATTATTTTGGGGGGCTATGGGAGGGACTCTTGCTGGGAAGAAAGACCAGCATTTAATGCCGTAATCCATGACTTTCCTGGATACCATTTAAAGGAATAAGAGCAGAGTGTATCTCTCAGTGGGCACCACTGAGGCCAAGTGATGGGGCCAGAACAGGAAGAGAGTGAAGCTCCCTGATACACACAGTGTTCCCTTCCACCCCTTCCTCATCCCATGGGCCACAACGACCTAAGTCCCCTCCCAGAGAAGCAGCAGTGATCTTCAAGAGCTGAGCAACAAGCACTTTATGCAACAGGCACAGGTGGTCAGCAGATTAAATAAAATGCTCTGAAGCTTTATTAAAGACGCCTATGAATCTTCTCTTTGCATTTTCCCACCAGTCTCGCCTGTCCCAGTGTCTGTCTATAAGTTATTTCCTTTCTCCACAGCTCCACACATAGCACAACTGTAAAATTAGGTCAACTGCCTAAAAAGCCTTTTCAAAACGGTTTTCCCAAGAACTGTCTATGCCACATGTAACTATATACTCTCTTGTACGTGATTGTGCTAAAGAATATTTAATCCTATAGAATTTCAAGCTCACATGCTTGTACAGAAAGCACGATGTCATACGTTATGCTTTTATAACTAAACATTAAGTGCCTAAGTGTTCATGACTCAGCACGTCATGGTCAGAGGTTAAAGTAGCAGCAGAAGCTGGCACAGGCGTCACAGGCCAGACTCCAAGCAGGCGGGCTCATGCAGGCAGGTACACCTGGGCTCATCTGAAGCACCACTAGTTCTCCTGGCTGCATGGGTGTCCCGGGAGTTTCTGGTCCATTTCTTAGCCAGTTCCAGCAAGAGTGAACATCTTTGACAGTTGCTGTCTAGCCTATGATCTGCTTTTTGTATTCTACTAAAAATGGCGGAGCTTCTGTCAGAGCCTGAATCCTCATCGTCAGAGTCTGAATTCCCTCTACCGTGGAGTGACATAGTGAAAGGAAAGAGAAAAGAAGACAAAGAATTGGAGAACGATGCGACTAAAAATAATGTCAAGCTCTGGCTATGGAGAGGACTTTTTACGATCCAGATCCTAAAGTTTAAATTTAGACAGTAGTTTTTTTCAGTTAGCAATTCTACAGATGTTGAAGGGAAATTAACCTCTCTCATGAAAAGTACACATAGAATGTACCCAGCCAGGGTACTGAGCGGACACCAGAATAAAAGAAACATGCACAGAGACAAACCTGAAGCCCTGAAATTCTTTATACCATGGTTTATAAGTTTCCCTTTTTATTCGTTTCCAGTTCACATCTTCTGGGATCCAGCATTTGGGAAGAAACTGATCAAAAGCATTCCCTGGGCTTGGCATGATTGGGCTTAGCTTTCGCACATAAAGATCATCCCTTACAGTGTTGGGTATGCTTGTCTTTTCTTCTGCCTCTTCCAAATAACAAGAGGAGTCTGAAGTTTCTGGTACTGTTGGCCAGTTCTCCACGTTTGTGCCCCAAGTTCTCCTCTCGTTACTGTTCAAAACATCCAACCAGTTAAGACACCGCGTGAGCAATTTGTGACACAGAACACAAGAGGCATGCTTTCTGTCTCACAAAGTTTACACTGTGAATGCAGCCAATTAGTTCCCATTCTCATCAGTCTCATCATTCCAGCTCCTACAACAAAGTTAAGGCATTATAATAGCATCTCATTTTAATTAGAGAAGAGCTTGATACAGAAGGGCCAAAGACAACTACAAAATGTGTTAAAAGAGAGAGACAAATTGCAAACCATCTGGGGTGTTACTTTACATATTAAAAATCAAGAGCATAATAGACATTCCAATCCAAGAGAAATTTTTCTGACCTCGTCATTCTGTATAGCTCAGTGGCTAATGGGTCAGCAGGAGAAAAGACTGGTGCACAAGACTTGGGAGAGATGCTTTTCGAGATGAAACCCTCGGGCCTCTTTTTCATTTGGAATCTACGGTTGGCTAAGTCATCCAAAACTATATCCGGCAACCTCCGTTCCTCCTCCGAGTCTGATCCACTTTCAGAACCATACACCTCCTTCTGATAGGAATCTGGATTCGAAAAATCATGCTTTGCTCTGCTGATTTGATGGGAATAAAAGGATTCTTTTTGTGTCCACTGAGCTCAGTCAACACAGAAAAAAAATAATGGAAGAAAGTAACACAGCAGAGCTCACAATGAACAACGTAAGTCATCCAGGAAGCTGAAAGATAACCAGTGAGCTAAAGGCATGCATCTAAAAAAAGAACCGGCAAATCATACGCTGACATTCTAAAACGGAAGAAATCTCTTCAAGATACGGATGACTAAAAATATAGGTAAGTAAAAGAAATACTTCATTAATGAAGTTCTATGTTATCTGTGAAATACATTTTAAGGACCATTCCTTTTTACCAAATTTAAATATCCTGGCAAATTCACAAAGCAGACTGAATTTTAAAATTCAACAATCAGCTCGCATCCCAGTACCTTGGAAATGTTCCATCGGCTTCTATGCAGACTGGGCTTGTCCAGCTTCTTCTGTTATCCTCATTTTTGTCCAGCTTTTTCTTCCTTAAGGGCGCCGGCACATAGGATGGCTGTCTACCCTTGTTGGGTAAAAAGCGATTAAATGGTAAAGCGGACTTTGGTTCAATAGCCGAAATCCTTCGATATGACATATCATCTTTATTATGGTCCTGCATTTTGAATGTAAATTCAGAATCTGTGTCACTTTCACAACCTATTAAAAAAAAAAAAGGCACAAGAATTTGCTTTACTCTCCAGATTACTCGTCCAACTGAAACCCACACAGCATGCCTGCTTTTGTCTTTCCCTTGGAAACCCAGTGCTCTACTGCTAACTGCAGGGAATATTTTTAGAAATTTGTCATGAAGTTGTGATAAGACCCATCAGGAGGAACTTGCTTTGCATACTGGAGATGCATGCAGTACATTCTTTCACTGTTGCACATTCTAAGCAGAAAAAGTCCCGGTTTATGGCTGAACCCCTTTTCTTCCCAGTCTTCCTTGCCCTAACGATTTGTCATAAAATTTGTTGATGGAATACATGTGAATAAAATCTAGCAATCAAGTCAAAGGTGGCTAAAACGAGATCTGAATGTAGTTCGAGGGAAACTCAGTCATTTAAAATAAATCATGCAGTCACCCAAAATTTCTGTGAGGCGAGAGACAAGGGAAGACAAAGAAAGAGATGCAAAAAGCACAAAGAAGTTTGATAGATCCTTGTGAGACCCCTATGAGCAAGAATCACACATTACACATGAGGTTGGACCAAATGACTTCTAATGTCCCCCCAAAATAGTAAGAGAACACAGAACTCGAGGCTTTTTCTGATGGTGGTCACGGAAATATTGGGAACCTTGTATTTTGACTCAACATCATTTACACACAAATTTGAAAGAATATACTTTGATACACCTCAAGGTCAGACAGATACAAACACTAATCTGTTCTCAAAAAAAAAAAAAGTCACTTTGTTCTTTTAAATACATGGGAAGAAATGAGGGTACAAAACATCACAATAGATACGATATAGATACGATAGATATAAGCTTCAGCTGCCTCCCATTCTGCCCTTTTCTTCCTGCCTCTGTGTATTTGTTAAGAAACTTTGCAAATGTCGCATGCTTCCCGCCGGAGCTCTCAGAGGCTGGCTGTGCACGGTACCTGAGGACCTGGGAGCTGTGGGCTCTAGGCAGGAGCACACCTGCAGGGTAAACCTGAGCCAAAGGCAGTCTCGTCCCCTCCACCGTGCCTGGCAGGAGTCTACAGTAGTAACAGAGAGGAGGCTACAGGAAGCAGTTGAACACACAGCTAGGAGACCTTGAGATAGGAACAGGGAAAGGAGAGTCATGGAAAGAAAGGAGGAAGTATAGCAGCTATGACCAGAAGGATTAATAGTCAATAATCTCGCGCTTTGTTTTTACTGCCTCCTAAATTAGTACATTTTTTGAAAATAAGAGAGAAATGTCAAGGATTCTTGCTAAAATCTTGTACATGTGAAATTTGTACAAAAGATCCTTCTACTTCGGAATTTTTAAAGCTACTTTTTTTTTTTTTTTTTTAGTCCAGCACAGTATGCTGCAGAGTAGGCAAATATTCTTGATCTGGTAAGAGATATGGATGAAAAATGCCACCAGCCATATCAGTAAACAAAGGATATTGCGGCCAGCCAGCCAGCAGCCACTGCACCTGTCCCCGACTGTGCACCCTGAGGGGATTCAGGATGGAGAAAAGCAGGCTACTCGCCCCATATAGTTAAGGTGCATGTCAAAGGAATGATTTCAGTGAGCCCAGACTCTTTCATCTTTCCATACATAGGAAAGCTTGAAATTCATTAACTTGAGATGTCTGGCTTTTCTTTAATTAACAGTAATCTTTTGATGTTCTGACTACCTGAGTGAGTTGTTTTTTGTTTGTTTTTTTGTTTGTTTTGTTTTACAAAGACTCCTATTTACCCCGGCTCCACCCTCACCTCTTCAGAGTAGTCCCTCAGAACTATCTGAGACACTGTCTTCTGGGCTTAAGTCCTCAGCAAGTCTGCTGAATAAAACATAATTCTCAACCTTTAGATTGTGTTTTTGCTTTTTTTTTTTTTCCAGTCAACAGAGGCTTCATATAAAACTAAGGAATATGACTTTGCAATTCTGTTAACCTAAAAATATTATCTTAACATCAGTATTATATTGATCATCAATTTGGGATTACAACCTGGTAGGTAGCAGAATTTCAACATACTGATCACAAAAATGTTTTATCATCCTGGTGGCCCCCAGGATTTTCTTTTTTTTTTCCCTTAGTTGTAATTACCAAGTCTTCACTTCCACCCTCTTCAAACATGGTCTGCAACTCCTTTCCCAAGATCAGGAAGCAGCGTGACAGTAACCCTCTGCTTTTCCTCACAAGGGCCAGGAACCCAACCCAACAAGTATCTGAGGACAGTGCTTCAAGTCACACCACTGGATCAGTGCATTTGAACTGACTGGAGTCTGTATACTCCCACATGCCTTCAATACGGGTCCCTTTTATTTCTGTTGGTCAGATATGAATTCAAACATCACATGTGTTAGGTTCTTCAGTCAGGACAAAGTAATGTAGTGGGTTGAGAATTTCAACCTCTGCTTTTACAGCTTTAATCACTCAGATGAATTATGAACTCATTCACTTCCTTAAAACTATTATAAGAGTCATCTGGGCTATGAAAACATTAAAGCTAGACAGCAAACAGCCAACAAATACAGCAGTAATTATAAAGGTTAACGCAAATAGCCATTCACTTTTTAAACGCTTAAATGCCACGACTACTCAAAAAGCTAAGGAATTTGGGGTTTTGTTATAATATTTGTGGATTCATTCTATTTTTGAAAAACAAATTCATTGTACATTGCTTTTATGTAAATTTACATTAAAAGAACAACAGCAAATAGGGCTTCCCTGGTGGCGCAGTGGTTGAGAGTCCGCCTGCTGATATAGGGAACACGGGTTCGTGCCCCGGTCCGGGAAGATCCTACATGCCGTGGAGCAGCTGGGACCCGTGAGCCATGGCCGCTGAGCCTGCTCGTCCGGAGCCTGTGCTCCGCAACGGGAGAGGCCACAACGGTGAGAGGCCCACGTACCGCAAAAAAACCCCAAAAAACAAAACAAAACAAAACAAAAAAAGAACAACAGCAAATAAAGGTTGAATTCTAGCTAATGATTGCATGCTGAAGCATTTAGGACAAGTGTAATGTTCTCTGAAGTGCCTCAGAAAATAAGATGGATAATTACTGCATAGAGAATGAGAGCTTGGTATGTGATAAAGCAAGCACAGTAAAATGTTATGGTAAAACTAGGTGGCAGGCACATGGGTATTCATGTAAAATTCTTCCAACTTTGCTGATGTTTGAAATTTTTTATAATAAAAACATTAGGCCGCAAAAAAAAAAAAACATTAGGAAAAACACTTAAAATAAAGAATAATCATCAAAATAAACAAGCAAAGTAAACTCTCTAACAATCTGGCAAAAACTCACAACCAGAACTCTCAATTTTTCATGCTGATGGTGGAAGCACAGAAATAGTTCAAGAAACTTCACTTGTGGTTTCAATCTAGTCAATTTGAATTGCTAGAGGCATACAGTCAGAAATTTCTGACACCACCCAATAGCCAGGGGAAAAAGACCTGCATTTAAATAACAGATTTGACCACAATATTGGGATTTTGAAAGAAAGTTCCTTCCCACAACAGAAACTTTCATTAACACGTTCCTTTCACACTTGTCCTGGGTTTACTCTGACCCTGACAGACGCAAAAGATGTTTTCTAACACAATGCCAGTGTTGTTACTTAATCAAAGTTTAGCATAATATTCTATCATGACAGATATCAATCATTTCTTTTCTTAGGTAGAGATAATTATTAAAATATTTTCCTGTTTTTTCTTAGAAGTTTTTTTTTTTTTTTATCTTTTGCAGAAAAGTAAGAAAAGGAAAGAAAGCTTATTCAGGAGCTAGAACAGACTTTTATAGAATCTTATTTACTTTCTTTTTTATGTTTAGATATATCAGTTACTAGGCCTCAGAGGCAGAGATTATTAAACCCGAATCTGGAAAGAAAAGAATTAGGATAGATTATCGCTGATAAAACAGGTCATAGTTAACTGTCTCTTCCCCAAACTCCTCTAAAAACAGAAGATTAAAAGAAGTGAAACTATCACCCCTCTAGTGGCAATATAGTGAGGAAGGAACAAGAGAGACAGAGAGACAGAAAGAGAGACAGAGAGAAGGAAGGAAGGGAGGGAGGGAGGGAGGGAGGAAGGAAAGAAGGAAAGAAAAGACACCCCCAATTATATTTCCATCTCTACAAAAATATACTTCTTGACGAAATTTTTGCCTCAATAGTTTCACTCCATTTTTCTACTCTCTCCAATTCCCAACTTTCTCTCAATACACAAAGAAATAAAAATAAACCGTCCAGTCCAAAACGTAACTCACCTTCACGTGCCCCCCTCAACGTGATATCAGAGGAGCAGCTTGTGAATGACCTAGACCCCAAAGAGTCCAAGCTTTCAAATGAATCTTCTCTCTTATAGTTGCCTGGAGGAGCAAGAAATTCTCCACGCTCAGCGCACCAGATATCACCGTAACCACTGTCTCTGCCACTCCTCTTCAGGAAGCTGGACTCTTCAAGTGCCTGAAGAACATATTTTAAAGACTTGTAAGTTAGCATAAACTTCCAAAAATGTAATCAGTTATCGCTTATTGATTTGCAATAGTTCAAGTTGTGCTGCATTTGATAGGTGAGGCAATGAGACTGCCCCATTAAATATCAGAAAAAATCTGATAAAAATCAGAAAATACATCTGTAAATGTTTTCCCACAACTAATACTTGGCACTCATGTGACTATATGGAGGTATTCAATATTATTTAATAAGGTAATAATAAGGGGGAACATTTTAATAAAAGAAAAGCTAATAGAGTAACATTCAAAGGCTAAAATCAATTATTATCTACAGTTTTCTGGCAATAAACATGAAAGGAGGCAATGAGAAAAGCCAACCTTAATTTTGATATCCAAAAGGAGAAAAGTTAATAAGATTATATTCAGCCTACCTCCAGGAAATATTAGGGCTCATTTTTATTAAATAAACAAAAAAGCCATAACAAAGTTCTTTAACAGAAAGAAAAGTTTTAAAAGAGAGAGGGGCAAGAATAGCAGGCGTACACTTCACAAATTCATTTATTTTCACTCAAAACCTAGATGTGAACCAAGGAAAGTAGACTTGTTTGTTGAATATAAAACATTTTCCCTGGGTCTAAATGAAATACTTGTTTAGCTCATATAACAGCTATATAGAAATATGTAAATGTTATTAACCATAGGTTTGTAAATCATATAGAACTTACTAAAATAAGCATTTTTAACTAACATTCCTCTAGGAAAGTTAATAGCAAAATACAACTGGACTTTTTAAAATTAGCATGTAAGTAGAATTTTTAAAGCCTTTAGCATAGTTCTAATACATAGTACTCAATGAATAGCTAGTAACTATAATTTTTTTTAATATGGTGAAGGTAATTTTGTTACTATAGTAAAAATCAGAAATGTTACTTTCAGGTGATGATACTAATACAGAGATAGGAATTCCTAGGTTCTTTTTTTTTTTTTTTTAAAGCAGAGGGTTTTCCTTTTTTTTTTTCCTTTAATTTTATTTATTTTTGGATGCTTTGGGTCTTCGTTGCTGTGTGCGGGCTTTCTCTAGTTGAGGTGCACGGGCTTCTTATTGTGGTGGCTTCTCTTGTTGCGGAGCAATGGCTCTAGGCACGCGGGTTCCAGTAGTTGCAGCACGCGGGCTCCAGTAGTTGCAGCACGCGGGCTCAGTAGTTGCGGCACGCGGGCTCAGTAGTTGCGGCACGCAGGCTTAGCTGCTCCACAGCGTGTGGGATCTTCCCGGACCAGGGATCGAACCTGTGTCCCCTGTGTTGACAGGAGGATTCTTAACCACTGCACCACCAGGGAAGCCCCAGGAACTCCTAGGTTCTTTAACAACCAAATGTAATATGTCAACTTTCATTAAATCATTATTCAGAAAAAAAGCTATGAAAGAGAGTTGGGAGACAATTGGGATGTTCTGAATATAGACTGGATATTAACTAATGTGGAATTCATGACTGTTCTTTGGTCTAGTAGACATCACAGGTATATGGAAGAATATTCTTACTGTTAAGAGATGCATGCTGAGTATTTAGGGGTGAGTTGTCTGCAATTTACCTTGAAATGATTAATTAAAACACAGATGGATACATAAATAAAGCCAATATGGGACATGTTTAATGATTAAATCCGATGGAACACAGGTGGGTATTTGTTGTACTATTCTTTCAACTTTTAATTAGGAACATTCTCAAGATATCATAAAAAGCTGAAGAAAGAATGTTTACAATGAATAATTAGCAGCTGTCTCAGGGATACTTTTGGCTAAGACTGGATGTTAATTCGTGGTTGAATTGTTTGACAAATGTTTAAGTGCCAGTAGGGTCTAGTAGACTTATGTGAGATTTCATATATTTTGGACGCCACACACACCCTGGAATTAGAGTTGACATCCTAGCATGAAAATGAAAGTGCCTGCTTTGTACCCTATTTCCAAGCGGGTAGGGAAGCTGGGCTTAGTGCTGGTACCACCAAAATACTTCTTAAAAAATATAGGTTTTAAAATTCTAAGTAAATCTTTAGATTTACCAGGTTTCTTAGACACACACTTGTTGAAGCCTTAGAGTTCAACTCAAGGAGACGATTTTTGGCCTCGTAAGTGTTAAAGATAATGATGATGTGCCACCGTGGTTATAAAAGAACCTAAGTTTGGCCCCGTTGCCTGGTTCCTCCCCCAAACCCCCACCAAGGACTTTACTCTGACAAGTCACCTAAAATGAGTCACCTACAACTTATAGGATGACTAAGGGTCAACAGCTTACTGCAAGTATTTTTTTTAATATATATTTTGGATTGGCCATTAAGCGTTATCTAGTTAAGGGAGAAAAGTCTGATGAACACAATGATTTTGATTTTAACAGAACAGATGCAAAACAGCTCATATATTCACGCACCTCTTATGGCTCTCCACACTCCACAATAATGGAACGGAACCACAACTATAGTTTTACCTATGAAAATTTTTTTTTTTTTATAAATTTATTTATTTACGGCTGCATTGGGTCTTCTGCATGGGTCATATGGCTGTGTGGGCTTTCTCTAGCTGTGGCGAGCGGGGGCTCCTCTTTGTTGTGGTGCATGGGCTTCTCATTGCGGTGGCTTCTCTTGTTGCAGAGCATGGGCTCTAAGCACACGGGCTTCGGTAGTTGTGGCATGCGGGCTCAGTAGTTGTGGCCCACGGGCTCTAGAGCACAGGCTCAGTAGTTGTGGCGCACGGGCTTAGTTGCTCTGCAGCATGCAGGATCTTCCCAGACCAGGGCTCGAACCCGTGTCCCCTGCACTGGCAGGCAGATTCTTAACCACTGCGCCACCACGGAAGTCCCTGAAAATTCTTTTTCATCTACTCTGATTTTGATACTGGTGATAGGAAGCAGCCTCGAATAAAGCATTCCCAGCACAAACACTCTACTAGGATGATTCAACCTGAGTCAGACTGCCATAAAAAGAACCAAAGGCTGTAATGAGAACACTAATGCAAGAGCCAAAGTCCTATGTTATTTTTAACTGGCTGTTTTCTTAGCTGAAATACCTGTAAGGCAAGGCTTTGCCCTTGCTCAAATCCCTGCCACATTCATCCTTCAGAGCCTTGCCCTCCTCCATTGCACTGACCTACCTGTTCATCTGTCTACATCAGAGGGTTGTGCTGTAAGGAAGGGTCATCAGCCTTGTATGAGTGTTTTCTCAACAACTAGTACAATGCTTGTGCATGGTATTATCTCAACTGTTATCTGAATTAACTGTTTTAAGGAATTTAAATAGGGTATTATCAACTCTTTACAATTAGAAAATAAAAATCCAGAAGGAATACCCTAACCTTCTAGACTATAATCCCATCTCCCTATAATGTATGTGGCTGGGTTCAGGCAAAACTATTTAGAGATCAGAGTAGTTACAAGGCAAAGTGATCGTTTTCATCCTAAAATTTCTATCTTCCAATTATAGTAACTAGCATTTATTACATCCTTACAATGTGCCAGAGACTAATGTTAAATGCCTGATTAATCATCATCAAGACCCAGCAAGCAACTAATATTAATTAGATGACCATATATTCTTTTGATGACATATTTTCTTCTGCACACAGCAGATTCTCCTGCATAAATACCCCCACAGTGAAGTTAATTTTCCCATCTGAATATTATGAGTGAAGATTTGGCCAACTCTGGTCAGTGCTGGCACTTGAGATATAATGACTCATGGCAAGACAGTAAGATAAAGAAACGAGTAACTTCCATATATTTTAATAGCCCTGAAGCACCTCTCTATTACAGGTTAAGTTCATAATGAATATAGAAAGAGTTAGGTTATATAAAGTGCCTAAGAAAGAAAGTAAATTAGTATTTTGTTGAGTTACCTAAAATTAAGAAACAAATACGTATACCTAGATCATATACCCTGGAAACTGCTCTGAAATACTTACAAAGCCAGCAAATGAGTAACAATCCTCTCCACCCATCCCAATCAGAGCCGCCATATATCATAGAGGGAGGAGAAGAAGGCAGAGGGCATGTGGAAAAAAGAGACGAAGGGGAAAGGGGAAGATGAGAAGTAGTACTAGTTAGAGTAGTTGTCTCATATAGATAGAGTTTCCTTACCTTAGTCAGAGCTTGCCCTAAAAGATTCTCAAATGCTTTCAAATTAAGATAGGGACCATTATAGTAGGGGTTACTTTGTGCTTTTCTTCCCAGCCAGTACAAAGTTATCAAAACCTTTAAAAAAAAAATTCCATGAAACAACAAGATCAGTCTATTTAGTAACTAATGGCAAGCTCAAATGCAAGTGAGCACTCTAGATAAAAGACAGTATCTATGGTTGAAAAGTAGATTTTCTTTTAAATTATGTAAAGGAGAAGGGTCACTAAAAATGTTAATTCTTCTTAGATTTCCATCTCTGAGCACATTCTCAGAGCAAAAGCCTAGACCCCAACAGGTATTTATACTCTACCGGTACACATGAAGAAGGAAAAAATTTACAGTAAGAAAACATAAATTAAACGTTTAAAGTAATAGTTTTCCAACAATCTTACAGACTGCACACTTAAAATCAAAAATTCTCAGCTTCCCTAATAATGATATTGAGCTCTTATGTTTTTCAATAAAGCTGTCACATTTTTAGAAATTCTTCTAATATGCAGAATATTATAGATATAAGCCTACATTGGGCAATTGCCCAGAGTCCTTAAACATTTAGTGTTTTTCCTTAAAGTCTGATTTTGGTGGTTTCTGACTTGCTCTCCTAAAAATCCTATAGCCTATTCATTTGCCTTTACCACATTACTAACATGTAATGACCCACTCCCTAGATTTAACCCACCTTCTTATACTATGAGGTCAGAAAATACATATTTCAACCATATTTAAACACAATTAGAATTTGTTTCTAGCAAAACTTAGAAAAAGGACAGAGAATATATCAGATATTTTTAGGTCCCACTACCTTTTCACAGAACACGTAAGTAAAAAACCATTTATAATGTCCCATTAAATATATCTTACATTTTTCACTCTCCTATCAGTCTCTTCTTGCCTGTAAAGAAAAAAGAAAATATCCATTAGTAATATCTATGAACCTTAAAATTGTTAATTATTAACTAGAAAAAACTCATTTGTATTCTAAATTTCTATGAATATTAATACCACCTGGAAGTTCAGAAACCTTAGTCAGTATATTATCCATCAGAAGGATTTTTCCATATTCATTGATTTCATGAAATATAATTATCAGTTTTCTATAAAAAGCAAGGTTGTCTTTTTTCATTACTTTATTCATTACAGTCTGATTTTTTTTTTTTTTTTTTTTTTTTTGCGGTACGCGGGCCTCTCACTGTTGTGGCCTCTCCCGTTGCAGATCACAGGCTCCGGACGCGCAGGCTCAGCGGCCATGGCTCACGGGCCCAGCTGCTCCGCGGCATGTGGGATCTTCCCGGACCGGGGCACGAACCCGTGTCCCCTGCATCAGCAGGCGGACTCTCAACCACTGCGCCACCAGGGAAGCCCCAGTCTGATTTTTTAAATGTGTTATATGCATTTATAAGTTTTCATTTTAAACAATGTTTAAACCCAATCAAAAGGGGGAAAAAATCGATGCGTGCTCACGGCAGAAAAAAAAATCAGGAAATGGGGGAAAAAAACCTTAAATAGGAAAAAACAAAAGTAATTTTGCCCTGAGTTTTCTTTTCCACTTTGCGTGAGGGATTTTTCACTCAAGTTCCCCAGAGAAAATTGCTCAGAGACCAAACCCTGCAGATGTTGAAAAGTGCAGTTTAAAACATAGCCATGAATCTCTGCCTAAAGAGATTTCACTCTGTTATAAGCATCATGGGTTTTCCCCCCACCTGTAAAAGGGCATGACATTTGTGGGAAAAGTTAAAGAGGCAGATGTCACCGCAACGTTGAAGACGAAAAAACATAAGCTAATTAACAAAGCGATGGATGACCCTAAACTATTGGTGCTTTCCATCAGAGACTTAAGCAGGATCATTGCTAATTCAGAGAGATGCAGGAGCCTGAGCTAGATGACCTCCAAGGTCGCTTTTCAGTCTAAGAGTCATAAGTAGTACCTTTATAAGAAAATATATATGTATACACACACATCATGTGTGTAAGACATATAAAACACACATATATAACATATATATACAGGGAGACAAAGAAAAGGGGGAGAGAATGAGCACACAAACGGAGACAAACATTTAACTTCACTTTCAAAGAATCCATGAAGACAGCTACAACCATTCCTTCCCATAAGATAAACATGAACTGAAATGAACTTAAGAACATTTGCCTCTCACCTACCCCCAAAACAGCATAACAAAAGTAAAATCCACAAACTCTCACCCTACTGTGGAAATGTAAATTGGTACAACTACTTTAATACATTCGGTAGCAACTATTCAAGCTGAATATACAGTATATGCATATTCTGTGACCTAGTACTTCCACTCCTCGATATATACCCAACAGAAATGCTTACAGATGCTCACCAAAAGTCACATGAGAACCTTTACAGAAGCACAATTCATAATAGAATAAACTGGAGCTACATCTATGTCTTTAACAGTAGAATGGATAAATTATGGAATATCCACACAATGCAATATTCCATAGCAATGAGAACAAACAACCTGCAGCTATATGGTTCAATCTGACAAACAATGGGAAGTAAAGGAAGCCAAACAGAGCACAGACTGTCTTATTCATTCAAGTCGAGAACAAAAACAGGCATAACAAAGATATGATGTTAGGAGTCAGGATACTGTTCACCCTGGTGGGGGAGGATGGAAGTGACTGGAAAAAGGTGAGGGGCTTCTAGGGCGCTGAAAATTTCTTATATTTTGATCTGTAAGCTGGCTATTTAAGTGAGTTCCATCTCTAAAGTCTGTGAATTGTACACTTAAAATACACATATAGAAAAAGATACATACTTCAAAAAAGCAAATAAATTTTACAGCCCAAGTACTTAAATCATGGCTTATCTCTTAAGTAAAAAAGAAAATCATCTTGTAAAAACAAAATCAACATTTTTCAAAGAAGTGGGGGGAAAAAATCACTAGAAACTGACAATTTAAAAAAATAAGAGTTATATTGGGAATTCCCTGGTGGTCTAGTGGTTAGGATTCAGCACTTTCACTGCCATGGCCTGGGTTCAATCCCTGGTCAGGGAACTGAGATCCCGCAAGTCACACAGCATGGGCAAAAAAAAAAAAAAGGTGATAAAATATATAGCCTCTTTTTATATTAATGACCAACAAACACACTTCAGACATTAACCAAAGCACAAAGAACCATCAATACTCAATGAAAAGGATACATTAGGCTGAAAATCACCACACTCTTAACAGTCAATGCAAACCACCCCACTTTTCTCATAAGTACACTGAGGGCCGAAAGAGGAACAGAGCTGTCTTGAACCCCTGACCTCCTTTCCACAGCCCTCTCTAAAGGTTTCTAATCCAACACACTCATTTACTTTGTATTATGATAAAGCAATAATTGTAAACACCAGGTATGGCCTTTTTGGAATAAACACCCACAATAAGCAGTGACCTTGGCACTACAACCTTTCCCTCATTTCACAATCCCTTCTGAATATGAGCATTTATAACATGCTCTTGAACACAGTGACACACATGCCAGCCAAATTGCTGTTCTATCACTGAAATGTAATGCCAGGAATTCAAGTAGTCAATGATTTGCTGGAGTCAATAGAGGTCAACTTCTGACACACAACAAACACATCTCATTGTATGCCAGTCAGTAACCAGGCGGCTCCTTTCCCTGCTGTGGCCACAGGGCACAACCCCAAGGCCTTCCAAATAGAGCAAGCATGAGGGCAGAGGAGAAACTCATGGCATCAGTCTCTCTGTGAGCCATCCAAGATATTGCCTAACCCATCAGAACCCAAAATAAGACAGTCTGATCTACAAATAGGCTAATTCCCTTACAACAGATATTTCAACAGTTGACATGGTATAATTCCCTGTTCAAAAGCATGGTCTTTGGGTCAGATGTAGGTCCCACTAGCTATGTTCATTTCGGCAATTTACTTAACTCTTGAAGCTTCCATCTCCTTCTGGAGAAACTGCAAATAATGGCCCTTATTCCAGGACATCATAAGAAAAGTACACAGGTATTTAGCAGAGTCCCTAGCCTCATGGTAAGTGCTCACCAAGCAGCAGTTATCATTAGACTGTAAGCTATGTGAGGGCAGGGCCCAACTTCTTTACCAAGCTACCCACACAGGCTTCTTAGTGACGCCATGCTGGACCCCAATATTTAACTTGCAACCAGCCTGCCTGACACTCCCCATCTGTCATCCCTGCTTTATTTTTGTATTTATAACCATCAACTGCATGCATTCGTTTATTATCTGTCTCTTCATAATCCAGAAGGAATTTTTGTGATTTTATTTACTGCCATATCCCAAGTGTCTTAAGACAGGGTCTACCACCTGACAAGTACGTTAAAATATTTTATTAAAAATGCCTAGCACATGGGACTTCCCTGGTGGTCCAGTGGTTAAGACTCCATGCTTCCAACGCAGGGGGCGTGGATTCGATCCCTGGTCGGGGAACTAAGATCACATGCCACTCAGCGTGGCCAAAAGCCACAAAAACCAAAACAAAACCTCTGAGTTCCTGGAGTTTTCTAAATTAATTATTTCCATAATTTTTTTAAAAAATGCCTAGCACAGTGCATGGCACACAGATGCTCACCAATACTAATCTGAACACATTTATTTAGCTTACAGAAATGTAAGTCAGCAAAAGAAATCCTGAAATGATAAAAGCTCAGGAGATTCCTATGTGACGTCAAAGGACAGTTAAATTACATTAGCTTACTTAAAACATCCAGTTTTGACTCCAACTGTATTGATACTCATAACTGGGCTTCTTTTTTAAAGCTATTTTCTTTAAAATTGCAATAAAAGGAATTCTTTATAATCATAGATCAATAACCCAGAAAAGGCACAGGTTCAAAAACAAACGGCAGCTTCAAAGTGCTGAGTACAAAGATTAAGTGATGGTCTCTGGGATAAAAAAGCTTCCCAGCAGAGCTCTGAGAGACAAAGTCCAAAGAATCCAAACCTTCCTTGAAACCCAAATTTACCATAAAAAGGGACAGAGATGAAACATTAATAGTTTGAAAAAATGACTATGTTGAATATGTTGCTAGCCTTCTCTGTGTATTACACACCAATTTAAATATTAATATTCAAGAAATAGCAAGTATGACATAGATATCATCTTCCACTCTGTTAATGGAATAGCTCTGGTAATTCTTCACTACCTGACGAAGGACCAGAAAACATGTGCTCATCACAGAGCTCTAAACTTTCTGCCAGAGGCCAGGAAGAAAAGAGCCATAAACCCTCAAGTAAGCCCATCAGTGAACAAGATCCATCAGTAACCACCTTATCCTAACTTCAAGGTATACTTAGAGCCAGGAAACTCTAGGTCTGATCCTTTCTTTATTCAAAGCGGTTTTAAAATACTCGTACAAATCCTCCATCAAAGAGTACCATCTCTAAGGAAAGGACCAGGGAAATAAAATCCATGTGGACGCTCTGGCTCTCATCGGGAGAGCCCATTCTTCCCCAAGGCAGCAGCGTGGCTAGGAGGGCAGGCTCTGGAGTCAGACCTCCTGGGTGTGATTTCTGGCTCCACTTTTGGGAGCTGTGAGAATGTGGCAATGCTTATCTAACTCTTTGCCTCCACAGTCTCACCTGGAAACCACATACCCATTTCACTGGGCTTAAGATAGACATTTGAAAAGTACTGAACCCAAGCAGATCAAGTAAAGGAGACACTTCAAGACTATCCTCCAATTACCCATCTCAACCACACAGTATGGTGGAAGGGAAGTGGCGAGAGGACAGGCAAGTCTCCCCACACATAGTATTTTCCCCCTAGAAGAGACATTTCTGTGAAGCACAATTCAAGACACTCTTTCATGTCCTTCTTTCCTTTCCCTCTTTCTCTGAAAGGCTTTGAACAAGAAATTGTTTCTAGAATAAGGTCAAACAAAGAGCAAGGCAAACTAGTGTGGTATGACCCTTGTTGGCCAAACATCCATGTTGGCCCCAAGCCAGCCCTCCTCACCCACCCTTTATCTACCAGGGACTGCCTAGGCCAACACCCTTCAATTTTCCAAAAGCTCAAAATCTGAGAGAAAAAAAATGTGCCTACATTGCCAAAGTCTATCTCTCTCCTATCTGACAGCATAGTTTGGGAACAGAGTGTTAAAGGATGAGATTCTAGTTTTATTATAGCTTGGTGCGGCCAGCTGTATTCTAGGGCGTCATCAAAAATATTTCCAAAAACGTTCTGTTTATCCAAAGAGCTAACCCTGGGCCCACATGCATGCACCCACCTCAGCCTCTCATAGAGTCTCTCCTGGTGGACAGCAGAGAGCTGGAACCACACCTGACTCATGACTGTACCCCTGGAGTCAACCACAGGCCTGGCTAAGAGCTGCCCAGCTTCCAATGTTCTTATATAAGTCACCTAAAGCCACTCACAGAGCCAGTCCCGCAGATCAAGGACAAAGAGTTGGAGGAAAACTCCCCCCCAATAAGATAAAGCTTCACAGAGCTTGAAACCGACTCCCAGTTCTCTCTTTATGTTCTTCCTCCACACTTTTTTTTTCTTCTTCTTCCATATCTTGATACACCTTTTCCTCAAGGTACCAACTTCTTCACTGACAGCACCGTAAGCTCAATCTTGTCATGTTCTGCCCTAAGATCAAAATCCCCTAGCACTGAATTCTCCATGCTCCAAAATCATCCTTCCTCCCTAAATCCCAGCCCACACCCTGCCCAATCCAACCTCGGTTAAGATCAAATACAGTTGTCTTACTGAAGCATCATACAAGGAAGCGTGTGATGAAAAACTCATGCTGGAATTTCTGATAGAGTGGGAATATCTTTGCTCCAGATACCACGGGGGAAGACTCCCTACATTCTAACAGGAGAGATGAGACATGTGGTACCACCTGCCACTATCCCAAGCTTCTCTGGCTACAAGGAATCTGGAGTTCAATAAGAGACTCAAGTATAACTTCCTACCCCACCGGGTCTCCTCCCTGCCATACACACTCACCCCTCTTTCTATCCCTAATCCTACAGCCCCGATCATCCCCTTTTCTTGGTCTCAAATAAGCTTTTACCTTTGTTCCTCAGAACAACTGCAACTCACTGGGTGATTATGTCCCCAAGCATCCACTTCCTGAGGCTACTTCCAGAGTAGAGCATGGACCCAACCCTTCCAGAGTCAGTTCTAGCCCTGCCCTGCCCTGCCCTGCCCTGCCCTGGGTGGCTTCAGCTGACCGGGATGTGCTGCTTGGGAAACTGGGTTGACATTAGAGAAGCTGGGCTCACACAATACTTGGTCCTCCTCCAAGCCACTAAGTAATCCCTGCCCTCCAGTTGCTGCTTATGTAGTCTGGCCACCTGTTCACAACTTTTTAAAAAATGTCAAGAAATGAGGTCCTAGATCATGATTTCATAAGCGGTCACCAGTAGAAAAAAGTGTGTGGACCGTATCTGCTTTCAATCTGTCAGGTATGCATGAGGTTAGGGAGGAGGCATGTGTGTGGCCAGGGGAGACGGTTGAGACCATTCAAAGCAGATGCCCTTCTCATTACAGCCGCGGCATCGTTTTCTATAAGAGACAAGACAGTCTGCCTCCAAATGGGAGGAAAGGGTTGCTCAGGATACTGAGTGAAATTTTAAGAAGCATAGTGACATAATAATTTCTGACGCTACTGTCTCTGAGGGAAGGGCCTGTTTTTATTCCAAATGCAGAAAGTGAAGAAGGAATTTAGGAATCTATCAGGTAACGGCTCCTTTTTCTATTAACAGACATTATTCATGGAAGCTCTTCCATTGCATTACATAAAATAGAGCAAACCTTTCTCTAATGACTGGCAAATAGAAGGAGGAAGAAATGTGTGGATAAAAGTTAAAGACGAATTCTTGGAATACTGCACTCAAAAAGTAAGCTGCATTTTAAAAAATGAAGTTGAAATTCTTCCTTTCCTCCCACCTTCATCCCTAAAAATGAAACTGTATTCCATTTGACAATCTGCCAGTAATGTGAGACACATGTGACTCATAGCTTTTAATCTGCCATTGCTACAAAATGCAGCTCTACCTGACTGGAAATTGTAAAAATGGCACTTGAGAAAATAATACCAAATCTGGAGATAATTAGTGAGCAAAAATTGATAAACGATGATTTCTGTACTTACCTATGTGAGACAAAACTCTTGGAAATTCAACAGTTTTTGCCCTAGGAACATAATGCTTATTCCAAACATGACAAATGAGTAAGTACCCTCTCGTTAAAAATCATTTCTTATTAAATTTCACACCCCACCCACACAGTACTAAGAATAGCTAAGTTTCACTTAAAGAGAAAGGAAAAAACAAACCCACATGCATTCGAAGACACCGGCACACAGTTCCACTTAAATAATGAACCTGAGGAGCTGCTGCAGGAGCTGAAAAGTGGGTTTTGTTTCTCTCTCAACCACAGACTTTTTGCAAATCTTCTTTTCTACTTTTTGGAGTATGTTTGCTATTACATAAAACTGATTTCACAATTTGAGACTCACACATGTATATCCCCTGTTAGATGGTAACCCAGAAACAGACAATTCCTGAATACAGAATTTAATATCCATGATATATGCTCCGTGTACTAAATGGAGTTATGACCTTCAATTATATAAAATATACTGGGGAGAGACTACAGGGAGTGTCAATTACAGGCCTACCCATCATTTTACTTCTGTAGGTAACAATGCCAGGTAGCAGCAGCAATGGGAAGAGTGGGCTTGGTTTTAGACGTGGGAAGTTTGAGACACATGACAAAGTAGAAATGTGAAGTGACTGGTAATTAGACATACAAGTAGGATGTTCAAGCTAGAAATCTAGGTTGGAGATATAATCTGGGGAGTTGTCAGCATAGAGATTAAGTGTAAAGTCATGAAGCTACCATGACACCCCCTTAGAAAATAAGTGTAGATAGAGAAGAGGTCTAGGGATTGAGGGCTGGGAAACCCAACACATAAGGGCTAAGAGGTGGAGGAGAAACCAGCAAGGCAGACACAGAAGGACCAGCCAATGTGATGGGAGTGGCACGCCGGAGGGAAGGAGAGCGAGACGGAGGGACCAGTCAAAAATGTTGTTTAGAGGGGAATGAGGATGAGCGCTGAGGAATTACTGCTGTATTCTTTTCTTTTTTTCTTTCTTTCTTTTTCTTTTGCTGTACGTGGGCCTCTCACTGTTGTGGCCTCTCCCGTTGCGGAGCACAGGCTCCGGACGCACAGGCTCAGTGGCCATGGCTCACGGGCCCAGCCGCTCCGCGGCATGTGGGATCTTCCCGGACCGGGGCACGAACCCGCGTCCCTTGCATCAGCAGGCGGACTCTCAACCACTGCGCCACCAGGGAAGCCCTGTATTCTTTTCTTAACCCTTATAATATCTTACACACATGTAATACACACTCACTCAATTACTAATTACTTCTCCTCAAAGAAGAAAAAGAAAGAAGTATTAACATCAACAAAAATCTCGTCAAAACCACCGATGTTCCTAAACATACAATTTGGGAGAATACTGAGCTAGATGGCTCAGGTGCCCTTCCAGACTTCTGAGTCCACACTTAGCAAAGCCAACAAGAAATTCGACTATAGGTATAAATCTTCTAGTCTTTAGCATCATGATATTGGAATAATAATGTGCCAGGTGAGGAATTTTCCAAGTCCGTATTTGTCAAACTGTGTACCACGAAGCATGAGAAACTGGCAGATTGAATGGGGCTTAAGGTCAAAACTTTTCACAAAGTGTTGCATATTTTCTCCTTAACACATAACAGAAAATTGAAGTTGTGAAAAGCCCTACAACAAGAGATCCGTTTTACTTATACTTTGAAAAATTCACTTTCTCATAGTTTTTGGCAGAACAGTTACTAAAATCTTAAGGAATTCTGGTATCGATGAAGTATTTCCCAATTGCGTCCTGTTTAAGTCCACTTTACGCTTAATTGTATCATGTATATTAATAATAATTACCTTTATTAAGCACTTTATATTAATCATTACGTTGACCGTATTGCATTATTATCTCCTTTAATCCACACAACAATCTAATGATTTACAGATTAGGAAATTGGGACTCCAAAGGCTTAAAAACTTCCCCAAGGTCACAAAACTATTAAGACTTGATGTGATCCGTACTTGCCATACACTAAGAGCTATGGACTAAAACCCTGTTTTAGTATTAGTGCAGTCACTCTTTCTACCTTAATATATTTTTAATAATTTACTTCTTTCTTAATCCTGAAAAATAATTGTCTGTAATATCCTTGAGAAGTATAAATGTCTCTCAACATTCTCTCCAAGTGTTGGTTCAAAACCTATCTATGGCAACAATAATTTCCTGCCTAAATCTGTCTCCCAAAGACAATGGCAGAAGTTCCCCCCTACCTTTTCTGGCAAAATTTAGATTTGTACTGTACTATCTTGCACATACAACCCGTTATGGGATTCTGCAGATGGAAACTTGCCAAAGCATTTTTTAAAGGACTTCCTTCTAAGTAAATGAAATACATCGCAATAATTCTCGTAGTGAGAGAAACGCAAGGCAGAGATTACCTGTTCTTATCACTGCTAAGCCTTTATGAGTATAGTTTCTTTAAGGCAAGTACCCATCGAATATAAATAAAAAGATTATAAATTAAACACAAACAAGATTAACTGGGAAAACATTTTGGTTAGTCTCCTGAAGGTACATTTTCTAATCTAAAAAAAAAAAAAAGAAAGCTAAATCTACCTTTAGGTTTGTGAAAATTAGACAAAATATATTTAAAGTGCCTAGCATGTAAATATTTATTTTCTTTCTGACGAACATGAAAGCATAAGGTGTAAATTATTAGTAGTAAGTTATTATATCATTACACCAATTCCTTAGCTGTAGTTTATATTAAATGTGCTATGTGTGAATAGTACAAAGCTGTATTGACAAAGTAGTGCATACCAAACTATTGATTCATGCTACACATTCAGAAGTCTCCATATTGCTTTTAAGCACATTATTCTCCCTTGCCTATAAGTGAGACTTGTTTCAAAATTTTAATTCCACCATGGGAAAAATCAGCACCACGGCCTCCTCAAAAAAATCCCTAGCCCAAGTTTTTCATAAATCATTTTTAGTCCTAAATTTTGCCTGTTCTAGATTAGCCTCTCTTATCTTAGTGTTTTTTAAAAAAACATCAAATTTTTCACAACTATATTTAATCCAAAGGTTCATAGGGGCAATATATATTTAGAACAGAGTTTCTTGACAATATTACCATTTGAACCTTACAATTCTTCATTGCGGGGGATTACCCTGTGCATTGCAGGATGTTAAACAGACTCCTGGCCTTATTCACTAGACACCTCTCCTCACCCTAGTCAAGACAATCAGAAATGTCTCCAGACGTCACCAAATATCCCCTGGGGCACAAAATTGTCCGATGTTGAGAACCACTGTTTTAGAGGATCTAAGAATTTAATTAATTCCTCTTCATAAAGTATACTCAAGTTTCCATGGGCCTAAAATTAGCTGAAACCAAAACCAGTCTCATGAGTAGTAAATGAAGTCTGAGGAGTTGACTCACTCTCCAAGAATGACCAACTATTAAATTAAAAACATACTATGACTTATCTCCCTTGCAATTTGTATAAAGCTGCCTGTCTTTCATTAGAGAGTTAACACCACGGATCATTTAAAAATCTCCATTTACATGTACCACCTTCCATAGATGTGCCACTTCCTTCTTAGCCTTCCATATAATGCTTCAAATTTCAGAATCTTATCAAAGTATCACCAATCACTCTGTATAAGTCATTGAGAAAGAATGGACATGCTTCAAAGGAATAACATAATTGGTTTTCAAATTCAGATTAATATAACACCGCCTTCTTCAATTAACTTTCAAGTTCAATACACATTCGATCCCGATGTCCTTCAGAGTAGTTTACCTTTCTTGCAATCGATTTCAATTTTCCCATTTTCTGTGAATACCTTTTTGAAACTTCCAAGACTAATGAATCGAATGAGTTTTTTCTTCTTCTTTCTCCCCTTCACCATATTTAATCTAAACCAAATTCAAATAATACTTCCCAGGCAACTTTTCTCAGATATGCCCTTTATATTCCCACTATCACCAGTTCAGAATTTAAATTGAATAAGTCTTCGTAAGTGCATGCATCGTCTAATCCCCGAGCCTGTTCATCCTTCCACACGCGCTGCACTGGTGAAGGGCCCCAAATTTCAGAGTCAGAAAACTAAGGCCTAAGCCAAACAACATCTCCCTCGAACACTCACTTCCCCACCAAACAAGTCCTATCAATTCTAGTCCCTAAATCTCTCTGGAATTCCTTGCTTCTTTTTCAGATGTATTTCCTGTCTTCGGTCTTCCCCCTGGTCCTCCTCCTCCCCAGAGATTCCTGAACAATCGTCCTAAAATGGAATCCTCTCCATGTCTCCTATCGTTTTTTCTTAATAAATTTATTTATTTTTAATTTTTATTTTGGGCCGCGTTGGGTTTTTGCTGCTGCGCGCGGGCTTTCTCTGGCTGCAGTGAGCGGGGGCTACTCTTCGTTGTGGTGCTGGGGCTTCTCATTGCAGTGTCTTCTCTTGTTGCGGAGCATGGGCTCTAGGCACGCGGGCTTCAGCAGTTGTGGCACACGGGCTCAGTAGTTGTGGTGCACAGGCTTAGTTGCTCCGCGGCATGTGGGGTCTTCCCGACCAGGGCTCGAACCCGTGTCCCCTTGCATTGGCAGGTGGATTCTTAACCACTGTGCTACCAGGGAAGCCCCAAGTCTCCTATCTTGACATTCTTACCTCTTATGGTTTATTTCCCTCAAGTAAAGTTCAAAACATAGCATTCACATTCATCATCTGCCCACTCTCGGTCACCTCGTTTCTTGACCTGCCCCAGCATAAACCCAACACTCTTTCTATAAAACAGCTCTAGAACTCTCTCAACAGCCCTGATCTCTCCCACCTCCACATAAGAGACAACAGGAACTTTTCTCTTCCTAGAAGGCTCTTGACTGTTCTCCCCCACTTTTGAACTGTTCATCCTTTCAGATTAAACTCAAATGTCACCAGCCTCTGAAGCCTTCCTACCTTCTAGAGGCCTCTCTCATGGGAGCCCATGGGTGCGCCGCACAGAGTGCTTTTAAAGCATTCCATTAAATTATCTTCCTAGTCTCTCCCACTGGACTGTGAACTCCATGAATTAGAAACAGAATATTGTTCATCTCTGGCTAAGTACTTAAAATATAGGCACTAAAATATTACCAGAAAGAAGAGATTAATCTTCAGCCTCTTCTAAAAATCTATGCTACCAATCATCTAGAATCATTTTTAAGGGGCCATTTACTCCCTCTCATCCCCACTAAATCATAGGGCTCCCCATGCTTTATCTTGAACTTAATTTTAGTTACATTCCCATTTCCGTCTTTCAGCCATTTCCTGTTGCATCCCACTCTATTCTGACTTTAATCAAACAAGTCTAACACAACAGGACCTGTTTACTCTCACTCCAGAGCTATATATTCCATTCCTTCAGCCTAAAATGCCCAGAATCTGTCACACATTTAACTCTTAAATGTCAATTTCCAGGAAACTCCCATAGGACATTGCCAAGTCCCTGATACACCATCCCTTTAGAGTCCCAATCACTCATGCAAATATAGAGCCATACCATTATTCATCCACTTATATCCATTACTGACGTTAATAAAATACATTTTGTGTATTTGTCTCACTACCTCCAAAGGACCTTTGAGGATTATTTTCTTTCCACAAACATTATTCACTTACAGTTGACCTTTGAACAGTGCTGAACATGTAATACCATGGTACGTATTTAGTGAACAAAGTCCACGTGTAAGTGGACCCTCACAAGTTTAAACCTATGTTGTTCAAAGGTCAACTGTACTGAGGGTTTTGCTGAATATCTATACAAGATGAAGTAAAAATATTCTTAGGATAATAATGTCACATACCTTCTCTTTGAGTAGTTCCCATTGATTTATCCCCTAAAACAGAGGTTCTCAAACCACGGTCTCCAGACCATAGTATCCACAGTACCACAGAACTTGTTAGAAATAAAAACCCTCAGACCCTACTCCATACCTCCTGAACCAGCAACTCTGGGGTTAGGAGTCCAGGAATCTGGGTCTTAGTGAGTCCTCCGGGTGACTCTGATGCATGCAAATGATTGAGAGTCAGTGCCCTAGAAACATACCAAAGTTAAAACTACAGCTTAACCGAAGCTACAGCTTCAACTCCTTTAGCTACTTCTCTGAAAAAGGAAGTTAAACTGAAACATAATTCCTCTAGCCTTACCCAACTAGAATTAAAAACAAACAATAAAAAGCACAAAGAAACTCAGAGTTAAGTGAAAAGCCTGGAACTGCTGCCAATGATTTTCAGGTGTTGACTGAAAAACTTCAATGTGTTTCCCTGGGCTTGCGTGGGCTTAAGAGAGCACCATAAAAATGCACTCGATTCGCTGCTGTCGCTGTTCACTAAGCTGTCACTTAGGATGTCTTGGTCCAGGGATCTAAAGGACAGGGAAGATCACTGAGTTCACTGCTTAACACTCCAAAAGTACCAACACTCCATGGGATCCAGAAGAGAACACCCAAACATAGAAACACACCTACCATGTCCACAGAACACAATGTTTCAAGAAGGACAGAAATGATTTCTCCTATAAGTTTTCTGAAAAGCCAACCACTGTCAGCTTTAAAGGAATGAATGCTATTCAGAAAGTTAAAGTAAGTTAATTTTGTTACAGTCATCTTATAATTTCCTCATAATATCATACATTCCTGTTATATATCTCTGAAAAAGGATAATTGGTGAGAAACTGGCCTAGACCTATTTTTGTATTACCTAATCTCTAATTTGTTTTCCCCAGTTAAGAAGAAAGTCTGGATTAGGTAACACTGGAATAATGCATCTGGTGAAAGATTAAATGAGCATGAATCTAAGACCACGTTATCAGAAAATCCTACACACAAAATTATAACACCAAAGTAGCTTACATAAAAATAGTTGTGTATATTAGGGTTGTAAGGCACCACTAACAAACACCAACACAGACCAACTTGTTGAAAACAGGTACAAAACATGGATAAAGAAAAGTGGATAGCGGTTGCACAGACCAATTAAATTGCCATTGGTAAATTTCCTTCTTTATATTCTAAAATGTGAAATAATGTGAACATATTCAGGTCTACTGAATAAAGAAGGTGGTTGCCTTTGAAATTTAAGTATAGCCCTTATCTTATTCAAGTTACTAAATCTGAAGTAGAATAATAAACTAAAATGTAGACAAAGTATCAATATTATAGACAGTCACTCACTGAAATAAGAAAAGGTTAAAGCCAGGTGAAATTAAATGTTATTCTTGTTCAAGTCTTCTGCTGCCCTGGCTAAGCTGGGCATAAGACACGGGGGGAAATAACTACACCCAAACCAGAAGGTGGGACTTAAGTCAGGATACATGTCTTGGCTCACGAGTGGCCTTGGAATAGCATTTTGACCTCTTCTGGGCCACATTTTCCCTCTCATGTGAAAGGAGGACTGCACTGGATGGAGCTGTCTCTTTAGTACCTTCCAGCTCCGATAGTCTGATTCTTACCTCTTATAAAGGAATATTCCCACCACAATTTTTAAGTTGATATAAAAGGCAGCAGAGAGACTCCCTAGAGAGCTTTTCTGGTAAGTTCAAATAAAACAGTGAACACTCACATCAACTGCATGATGTGACTAAGCATTTTGAACTAATATAAATAAATGTTCCCATGTATTACCTTCATTACGATTGTGGGATAAACGTGCTCTAGAGTTGAAGGCTGACAACTTTTGAATACAGTATTTATCTCCTCATAACTATATGCCAATTTTTAAAGGCTTATGAAATTAAAAATGCTTTTGAAACCACAAGTGAGTTAATTGATAGCAGAAAATTAATAAGTTTTCAAAGTCATTCCCTGAAAGCAATTCTCAGACATGATAAAAAACAACCTTTCAAATAATGTAACCCCAAATTTTGTCTTAAACTTTCAATAGAACACAAAAAAGGGATCAAACACCAGACTGTCAAATTATTTACTTAGGAGTGAGGGAGGATGAAGAGAATCGTGAACAGTGTATTCGGGAGGGAAATGAATACATAGAAGTGTAAAAGTTTACTAAGGTAAGTTCTTCCTGATTGCATCATTCTGTTTTATGAATGAACTAGTAAGACTTGAGACCTTTAGCAAAATGATTTACTACTAACTTCTTGGTGAGATAATGCCCTTCTTACTTTCATAGTTTTCTTTAACACAACTGTTAGTCAAATTAAGAGGACAAATTATCCACTTATAAGTCTTTAAGGAAAGAGTAAAAACAATCATTCCTAATAATAGAAGATTAAAGCAAGAATAAATCGTTAGTGGGCTATTCAATTATTTTTGCTTTCAACTTTTTCATCCTAAGAACACTGTTGGATATTTTCTGTTTATATAAAATAAATCCAATTGCTTATAGTTGTTATCATAGTAATCAAAATATCCAAGGACAGGGCTTCCCTGGTGGCGCAGTGGTTGAGGGTCCACCTGCCGATGCAGGGGACACGGGTTCGTGCCCCGGTCCGGGAAGATCCCACATGCTGCGGAGCGGCTGGGCCCGTGAGCCATGGCCGCTGAGCCTGCGCGTCCGGAGCCTGTGCTCCACAACGGGAGAGGCCACAACAGTGAGAGGCCCGCGTATCGCAAAAAAAAAAAAAAATCCAAGGACTGTGGAGAGATCATCAGTTATCCCTAGATCTGTAGTCTTACATTTCTTAAGAAAAACTATCCTCTTCACACATAAGGGTAAGAGTAGAGGTCCTTCCTTTCCTATTATTGTTTGTTGCACAGACTGAGTCTACAGGAATGTCACCTGGGTCACACTTTTCTCTTCTGGCAGAGGGAGTCACTCTTGTCCCTCTGCCACACCTCTCCTTTCTCCATATACACAGCTCTTTCTCCCTCCTCTATCTCCTTATATGGACAGATCCTTTATTTTCCCTTCTGCCTTATTACCCCAAGGGTAAAATCATATTGCTTAGTTCATTTAAGAAACACACCCTTACAATCCTTTCTTAAGACTCACCTACTGGCGCAGTGGTTAAGAATCTGCCTGGCAATGCAAGGGACACAGGTTCAAGCCCTGGTCCGGGAAGATCCCACATGCCGCGGAGCAACTAAGCCCGTGCGCCACAACTACAGAGCCTGTGCTCTAGAGCCCGCAAGCTACAACTACTGAGCCCATGTGCCTAGAGCCCATGCTCCGCAACAAAGACAAGCCACTGCAATGAGAAGTCCACACACCGCAATGAAAAGTAGCCCCCACTTGCCGGCACACAGAAACAAAGACCCAACACAGCCAAAAATAAATAAATAAATAAATAAATTTATTTTAAAAAAAAATCACCTACAATTTTTAACCACAAAGTCATCTCTACTGCATCTTATTAAATGAGATATTACTGGGCATTGGAGACTAAGGTTTTAAACTGAGGAAAACATACAGAATTAAGATTACTATGAGACAGAATAATATTGTACATAGCATGTAATGTCTCATATTTTCTTTATCTATTCATCCATCGATGAACATTTAGGTTGTTTCCATATCTTGACTATTGTGAATAATGCTGCAATGAACATGGGGGTGCAGAGAGCTCCTCAAGATCCTGGCTTCAATTCTTATGGATATACACCTGGAAGTGGAAATCCTGCCCTCTGCAACAACATGTATGAACCTGGAGGACATTATACCAAGCGAAATAAGCTAGCCACAGAAGGACATGGTTCCTCTTAAATGAGATTATCCAGAATAGCCAACAGACATAGAGACAGACGATAGCATGGTGGTTGCCAGGGACCAGGGGAAGGGGAATCTGGGAATTGCTTTTCAGTGGGTATGTAGTGTCAGCTATAAAAGATGAATAAGTCTAGAGATCTGCTGATACATTATGCCTATAGTTAACACTGGCTTGTGTACCTAATGATCTGTCAAGAGGATAGATCTCATGTTAAGTGTTCTTACCATAACAAAAAAGAAATTAGTATGAGAAAATTTGTAAATTAACTCATATCTAAGACAGTCAAGAAAGAAAAACGGCAGCAACTCAGCAGTACTTTCTCTCAGCACCTTGGGTCCATCCCCTCCTCTCGAGCATTTCCTCTAAGTAGACAAGGGCAATAGACAAGGACCGTCCCTAAGTGTTCTTTGCTCCCTCCATAGGGTTCCTGTTCCTACCTGATCGTCAATCACCAAATACGTTATAATTCAATCTAGCTCGAGATATATTAAAAGTTAGGAGTTTAAAAATCTACCATGAAGGTAAAAAAAAAATGGAGTAGGAAATAAAAAAAGCTATCATGTAGATCATACACACCATATTTAGAGAACACAGTAGTCTAAAATTTTACGTAAAGCATCAATAGTAGTTAACGGCCAGCGTATAATGGATGTGTGCCATGTGTCAGGCATCTAAGCTCTTCACCTTTACTCATTTAATCCTCACAATGGTCCCTGTGCAGTAGGTACTAGTGTTGTCCTCTATTTCGCAGGTAAAGAAATGGAAGGACAGAGAGGGTAAGGGAAATGAGCAAAGACCACAGTCAGCACTGGCCGCCTGGGACTAATAACCAGGCATCTGGCTTCCTCTCTTAGTGAGGGAGGAAGGGCTTCCTGGATGAGGCAAGATGGTGCCTGGCCTGTAAGAATGGCTGTCCAGGGGAAGAGGCTGGCCCGACTGGTTGACAAAGCTTGCGTAGAAGGGAAATAAAAATGCAAGTAAATAAGCCACACATGATTAGACAGTAGAACTCCATTAAAGTCTCAAGTGTGCTTGGACTTGACCTGTGGGTAAGTGGGAGCCACGATGGGCTCATGAGTGGGAATACATGATTCAAGTACACACATGAGACTTGAGACTAACAGAAAAATACGAAATCTTTTATGAAAAGCAGGAGTCAAAATACCATAAGTAGTTAATTATCTGATCAAAGCAAGCTTCCTTGAATTCAAACCATATAAAATCTTAAAACAAAAACTGAACCCTTAATTCATTTGCGAGGGTGAAACCTAAATGCAAAGACACAAGCCCTGCCAGCCAGCAGGCTGCCAGGTGGGAGTCAGGTGCAGAGGAGGGGAAGCCTCGTGTGCAGACGCACCCCAACCTGCAGCCCGACCTTCAGAGGTTAATGGGCCTCCTTTCTGATGCTTCACTTTAAAATACACTAAAGCTTCAAATCAGTGAGCTTGTTTTAGGAGAAAAGTTTACCAAAACTCTTTATGATTCTAATAAAATGTAACATTAATCCCAATAGCTAGTTTTATTAGTACCTTTAAAATCTACTGAATGTAGAATTTTATCTAAAACTATGCTTAAAATATCATATCAAAACGAACCTTCCTGACGTGCTCTCTCCACCCCTGATTTATTTTGTTTCAGAGTCCTATCACCACCTCCCAACATTTTATATTTTTATTCATTATTGTCCTCCCTAGTAGAGTTTATGCCTAAGAATGGCAAGGCTTTGTCCTTTTCACCACAAAACTGGATCCCCAATCCCTAGAACAGTGCCATGCACAGAGTAAGAACACAATAAATATTTGTTAAACTCATTCATTTATCCATCCATCTAGTTATTGAATCAAATTCCCTGGTGTTACACCTGCCCTAAAATACTGTTATTTTTCCAACCTTGATGAACAGAAGTGGAAGCAGTTTTGGTTTATAAAATTCCGTCAGGCTGAATGAGATGTTTTGCAGACTCCATAGTTTTGTTTTTTAATGCTGTTGTTTGGGAGTAAGGTTTTCATGGGTGGGAGAAAAAACAAGGAGATAAGTCCATTTTGTTGTACGAATTTGGACACAATGTGGTTGAAATGGTCTATTCTATGGGGAGTTGTACATATTCTTGTCTGGAACAGTTGCTGACAAGAGACACAGAGTTTAGATTTAAAAGATGTTGACAAGAAAGACAAGGGACAACTTTTCTCAGGTTGTAGGAGAAAATACAAAGCAAGTGAGTGGGGTTAGTACGGCCAACACTGGCCAGATGGTGGCTACCACGCAAACAGGGGTATTTATGATTTAAGGACCCCAAGGCTAGGACACACAGTGATGTTGGATTCGCTAAACTGATCTGAATATCCACCTGAGCCCAGAGGCCAAGCCCACAGTGTTTCCTGTGAGGGCATGACATTCCCACTGCCCTTACTCCGAAAGCATAGTTCCTAGGACAAGAAATCCGGCCTAACACTTCCAGAAGGCGCTACAGAAAAGAGATTTGGGACTCAAATAATAATCCCTTCTTTTTGTTGGCATTTAAAAGAAGGAAAAAAGACCATAATTTCTGATTAGATGCATTAACAACTCCTACATTTCCATTTGGATACTCTACTGTCATATCCAGTGCGGTGTGTTAAGACCTCATTTCTATCTTGCCCCCAAATTGGCTACCTTTCCCGTTTCTGCTAATAGTTGCACAAGCTCAAAAGCTGGCCCTTCTTGCTCTTTCATTCTAATCAACCCCCATCATGTCTACTTCAAATATCTTCTCCTCTTTTACATTTTTACTGCTTTCAGTTTGCATCCTTATCAAAACACCCATGAACTGCAACCACTTCCCAACACCTGTCCCAGCCTCCAAGCTAGTTCTCAGTCAATCCATTTTATATACCACTTCATTACCCCACCTTTCTAAATCTCTGATTTTAACATTGTAACCTTCTGAACCAAGCTTTCGGTAGTAATCCCACTACCTAAGAGATAGCTCAAACACCCCCAGCCAGGATACTCGAGGTACCACTCAAGCAGGTCCCAACCTACCTGTTATCCTGCCTCTAATCTGCCAACCTAGACTAGAAACTCATGCCTTGCATACATACCCTTCTCCGCAAATAAGTTCAGGCCTCAAGAGCGGAGATCTTACTTAACTTTACTCATTGCTTTGCATCTAAAGGGCTCTCTAAAATGATTGATTAGAACTTCTCACCTCTGTGCCTCTGGATGTGCCAGTCTTCCTGTAGTATTCTCCCACCTCACTCAAATCCAACTTACCTTCCAGATCCACACTAAAGCCTTACATCTGCCCCAATATCTTTATTAAACCCTCACTCCAGTATGCGATCACTACCATTAATTGCCTAAATACATGTAACTCAGAGCGTGGTGCTCACTGGCACAGCCTGGGAGCTTGCTAGAAATACAGAATCCCAGCCCTGTCCAGACCTAATGAATCAGAATCTGCATTTGAATCAGAGCCCAAGGTGTTTTACGTGCACATTGAAGTTTGAGAAGCACTTGTTTAAAGCACTCTCACTCTCAGTAAAGTCTGGGTAATTTCTCACCCACAGCTTCTAGAAATTACAAATTCTTCTGTATCTCCAAAACTTCCCTCCTATCCAACCAACTTCATGGAGCTCGTGTCTGACAGATACACGTTCAAAATTCCTTTGTTTGACCTTCCTGTCTTTCGTTAGGATACACTTGAAAGCAGAATTATTATAATGGAGAGAAACTGGGTTTGGAGTCCTAATGAGGGTTCCCACTTGTGCTAGGCACATGACCTTGAGTGAGAGGCCAAACCTCTCAGCTTCCATACCTGTATACTCAAGCAGCCACTCTTTCTAACAAAGAGGGTGTAAGATTATACAAGGCATTAAGCAAAGCATTCAAATGTTACTTTCTTTCCACTCTCCTCCACTCCGTCTCTCAAAAGCAGTACTTTTCCTCCTTTTACATATTCAACAGCCTTAAAACAAGTGTTTTCTATTACTGCATCTAACCCATCCCACTAGTTATTTAAAAGGAAATTTTTCCTTCTTTGTATTCTTCTCTTATACATGTATCTTAGGCTACTGTTAGTTTCAACTATCTTTGGCTTTCTAAAAACATCACATTCACAACATAAAAGTTTAATATTTTTTCCTATGAATGAAAGATTTACATTCAACAACTAGCAAGAAATAACTTCTAATGACTTGGTAGAAGAAGTGATCACTCCACTTGTCATAAGTCTTAGTAAAGGAATTCTTAAAGTGTCTCTGTGCTTGAGTCATTTCTTGGACTTTGCTTTTCTGAGTCACTATCTGATCCCCCAGGAGTTTCATCTTACCGAAATTAGACAGTGTTATTTACTGTTACACTTGGTGCTTTGTACTTACCACCTGTTTCAAACCCTCCAATGGCTACACTGATAGCAGGACTTGCAGTGATGTACTGAAGTAATTCTTCTTCTTTAATTCAATAAGCTAGGTAATATGACTATAATTTATCTTCTTGCTTTTAGTTTGAGCTTTCAGACAGGACTTCAAATTATCAAGCATTAAGGTTCTACATAAGATTTAATACACAATAACCTAAACTGAAATGAAAATATTATATATATATATTTATATTATATGTATATATATAAATAATTTATAAGCATTTATTCCCAGCCAAGGATGTTTGGAGGAGGGAGTCATGGTTTAGTCGTTTTTTTTTAAGATAAGTTAATTTTTAATTTTTTTAAGTTTTTAAGGATAAATTTATTTTTAATTTGTTTGTATTTTAAAATTTAATACATTAATAAAAACACAGTATTATATTTCATATTTGTGTTTCAGAACTATTTTGACAACCATGTTTCAATGTAATTGGTTTCTCTTGTGATTCTGTGTATTTTATTTTATTTTATCTTTTATTGGGGTATAGTTCTTTTACAATGTTGTGCTAGTTTCTACTGTACAGTGAAGTGGAGTTCCCTGTGCCATATAGCAGGTTCTCATTAGTTGTCTATTTTATACATAGTAGTGTATATATGTTAATCCCAATCTCCCAATTCATCTCACCCCCCTTTCCTCCCTTGGTGTCCATATGCTTATTCTCTACATCTGTGTCTCTATTTCTGCCTTGCAAACCGGTTCCTCTGTACCATTTTTCTAGATTCCAAAAATATGCGTTAATATACGATATTTGTTTTTCTCTTTCTGACTTACTTCACTCTGTATGACAGTCTCTAGGTCCATCCACGTCTCTACAAATGACCCAATTTCGTTCCTTTTTATGGCAGAGTAATATGCCATTGTGTATATGTATCACATCTTCTTTATCCATTCCTCTGTCGATGGACACTTAGGTTGCTTCCATGACCTGGCTATTGTACACAGTGTCGCAATGAACATTGGGGTGCGTGTGTCTTTTTGAATTATGGTTTTCTCTGGGTATATGCCCAGTAGTGGGATTGCTGGGTCATATGGTAATTCTATTTTTAGTTTTTTAAGGAACCTCCATACTGTTCTCCATAGTGGCTGTATCAATTTATATTCCCCCCAACAGTGCAAGAGGGTTCCCTTTTCTCCACATGCTCTCCAGCATTTGTTGTTTGTAGATTTTCTGATGATGCCCATTCTAACTGGTGAGAGGTGATACCTCATTGTAGTTTTGACTTGCACTTGTCTAATAATTAGTGATGCTGAGCAGCTTTTCATGTGTTTTTTGGCCATCTGTATGTCTTCTTTGGAGAAATGTCTATTTAGGTCTTCTGCCCATTTTTTGATTGGGTTGTTTGTTTTATTGATATTGAGTTGCTTGAGCTGTTTATATATATTGGAGAGTAATCCTTTGTCCATTGATTCATTTGCAAATATTTTCTCCCATTCTGAGGGCTGTCTTTTCGTCTTGTTTATGGTTTCCTTTGATGTGCAAAAGCTTTTAACTTTCATTAGTTTCCATTTGTTTATTTTTGTTTTTATTTCCATTACTCTAGGAGGTGGATCAAAAAATATCTTGCTGTGATTTATGCCCAAGGGTGTTCTTCTTATGTTTTCCTCTAAGAGTTTTATAGTGTCGGGTCTTACTTTTAGGCCTTTAATCCATTTTGAGTTTACTTTTGTGGATGGTGTTAGGGAGTGTTCTAATATCATTCTTTTACATGTAGCTGTCCAGTTTTCCCAGCACCACTTACTGAAGAGACTGTCTTTTCTCCATTGTATATCCTTGCCTCCTTTGTCACAGATTAGTTGACCATAGGTGTGTGGGTTTATCTCTGGGCTTTCTATCCTGTTCCATTGATCTATATTTCTGTTTTTGTGCCAGTACCATACTGTCTTGATTACTGTACCTTTGTAGTATAGTCTGAAGTCAGGCAGTCTGATTCCTCAAGCTCTGTTTTTTTTTTCCTCAAGATTGCTTTGGCTATTCGGGTCTTTTGTGTCTCCAAACAAATTTTAAGATTTTTTGTTCTAGTTCTGTGAAAAATGCCATTGGTACTTTGATAGGGATTGCATTGAATCTGTAGATTGCTTTGGGTAGTAGAGTCATTTTCACAATATTGATTCTTCCAATCCAAGAACATGGTTTATCTCTCCATCTGTTGGTACCATCTTTAATTTCTTTCATAGTGTCTTATAGTTTTCTGCATACAGGTCTTTTGTCTCCCTAGGTAAATTTATTCCTAGGTATTTTATTCTTTTTGTTGCAATGGTAAATGGGAGTGTTTCCTTAATTTCTCTTTCAGATTTTTCATCATTAGGATATAGGAATGCAAGAGATTTCTGTGCATTAATTTGTATCCTGCAACTTTACCAAATTCATTGATTAGCTCTAGTAGTTTTCAGGTGGCATCTTTAGGATTCTCTATGTATAGTATCATGTCATCTGCAAACAGTGACAGTTTTACTTCTTTTCCAATTTGTATTCCTTTTAATTCTTTTTCTTCTCTGATTGCCATGGCTAGGACTTCCAAAACTATGTTGAATAATAGTGGCGGGAGTGGACATCCTTGTCTTGTTCCTGATCTTAGAGGAAATGCTTTCATTTCTTCACCACTGAGAATAATGTTGGCTGTGGTTTTGTCCTATATGGGCTTTATTATGTTGAGGTAGGTTCCCTCTATGCCCACTTTCTGGAGAGTTTTTTGGTTTGGTTTTAACAAGTAAAATGAAGCATCAAAAATTGGTAAATTAATAACTTATTTAGAATAATTTCCTGCCAGTTCTGTTTTTAAATATACGTTTCATGCCAATGCTGTAAAGGTCAAAGTGTGGTAGTATGATCCTGAGCAATTTAGATTAGTAAGGTTTTACAATCCACAGCCTCTAACAGGAATGTTCCATTAGAATGGCAAATACAACTGAACATTCATAACTATCTGTGTAAAGGTCATAAAACCTACAAAGGCCTTTTTGTGTGCATATCAATAAAATCCAAATACTCTATTTACTAGACAGGGAGAAAAGACCACACATGTAGCATACTTCTTCTATTCTAAGGTACACATGTGTCTATTTAACATTTCTAAAATAAGGAGATCTTAAAAGCACTGATCTTAGATTTAATGGCACATAGTAATATTGTATCTATTTGAAGTTACTTAGCTCACAAACTAGGGGGAAATTTTAATTATAATATAAAGATATTGGCCATGTATCAAATGAGGTAATATCAGTCATACACACAAATCCATCTGGGCTATAGCTGGCCTGGTTAAGCAGCAACTCAGACAATTTCAGTCCCATAGCACTAGAAAGAATATTAGCAAGTTTTTAAAGTCTGTTCAAGTCTGTTTAGACAATACAGTGGAAGCAATCCAAGCTTTGAAGGCTAAGACACCCCCTGAATTTAAATCCTAGCTCTGTTATTTGCCCAAGATAAGCTAAACAAGTTACTCTTCTCTCTGACTCCCTTCATTTCATGCATTGGAAGCAAAATGGCTGGCTGGGCTGTTACTAGGTTAGAAATAACTAATGTAAAACACCTGACAGATAGCTAGCTGTCTGTCAGGTGTCTAAACCTGATGGAGTAGTTATGAAATATTCCTGACACTGTAGTACAGTGATGCCCTCACCTAGTTGATATTCATCAGTCCAAATCCATCGTTCCCTTAGAGTTGTAAACTGTAAATCACTGCAATGCTCTTTAAGACACAAAAGCAAACATTAAGACTGAAGAATGCTTTTTTCATCTTCCCCATTTATGGTTTTAAGAACAAGGTAGAGAAAGAGTAGGTTTTTTTTCTCTTCTACCCACCCAGGATTCAGGGTCTGCACACAGCACATATTAAATATTCAATGGCTGCGGCTGACAAGCCACAAGATAAAAGGTGTACAGATGAGAGAACTCAGTACCCCTAGGCTAAGCCTCATGTACCTGTCCACCCTCCCTCTTCAGCCCATCAGGACTGTGCTGCTTCTAGATACCCCAGCAGCAGTAATCTCTGGCTCTAGCAGCTCAAGGCTTACATCAATGGATATCAGTCTTTACGGGAATTTTTTACCCTGACTCTTTCTTGTAAGCAGAATGAAAAAGAGAATGAAAAATATGAGAAAGGACATAGAGCTCTATTTCTTAATCTGGGATGGGCATGCTTTAGACACCAATATTTAATCATACTATTCCTATTTCTCCTCCAAGACAGGGACCAAGCCCTTCTGGTGAAATGAATTCTTCACTAAAATAAAAAAGGATCTAGGGACCCTCAGGGTCTGGTGCCTCACTCTTTGAAGCCTTTTACAAATTTTCACATATGTTCTTAGTGTGTGTACACGTATGTGCTCTACTGCACACTTTTGAGATGAATACACATTATACACAAAATAAAGTCTGAGCTCCCCACTTAGCAGAGAATTTTTCTTCTCAATATTAAGTCAAAAGAAGCCTAGTAACATGTCAGCCAAATTGTCTACCCAGACATAGATTCTTTTGAAGATTATTTCCGTTTATCTCAGTAAAAGTGAAAGAAAAAATACAGAACAAAAGCATTTTACAAAGTCTAGCAGCCATCAATGTTATTATAATGTAATGAAATGGTGAAATGTAATAACAGTGATACTTGATATCTAGGGATTTCTCCCCAAAGTGCTCAAAATACACAGCACAAACCCTTCTTAAATTTATGGTGGTTAATGCAAACAGAGCTTAATTCAAAGCAGCTGCTTTTTCCAGGCCACCAAGATCCCCCACTTTTTCCTTTTTTAACTTAAGAAAAACTGGCTTACCTGAAGTGTGTTCATTCAAGTATGTTTTTAACCTACTTATTTTTGAATGGAATTTTATTACACTATCATATGCATTTAATGTGGCAAGTATCCTTAATTTATACAGCAGGTGTACACTTTTCCTTAAAATTAAAGGTTTCTCAGTAACACTTTTGGAGCATGTTTTCTTAAGTTTACTGTGTATATTTTGGTCAGTAGTATCTGAAGCAATGCTTTTAAGCTCTTAAGAAAAAGTGACCATCACCCTGCCTCTCAGTTCAGTAGGGATACGCAGAAGGTATGTCTCTGAAAAATGGAGAATCAGTCCATCAGCAGCCAATCCCACCTGGGATGGCTGCTCAGCATGACAAATTATACCAGGGCAATTACCCCTAAAATATAACTACTCCACTAACCTAGACTCTTTAAAATAACCAATAAATGATCAATATACAACTTTTATACCTATTCAACATTTGATAGCGAGTCTCTTCATTTTAAAAGAACCAAGCTATAATGTTATGTCAAAGCATCAACATGAAAGTATACTTCCTAGTTTCTTGATGTGTTTCACCACGTACAACTGGAAGTAAATAAGAACCAAGGCTTATGACCTCACAAACAGTGCCTATTGCTAGTTATGATTGTTCATGTCCAGAGTTAAAACTACAAATATTTTAGAGAATATAATCAAGACCTTTATGCTATCAGTACAGTAGCCTTTTGATGGACAGCACAGATGGGAGATATCCAAAAGGAGCAGCTAAGTTTTCTGTCTGGGGGACAACATAGCTGCAGTGTGCATTTGAATTCTGTAAACATTATGAACACCTATCCGCCCCCCCCCAAAAAAAATTCATAAGGCCTACAAAAGCCTTTTAGAGAACAGCATCTGATCTGATCTTGCCTATCCAAAGGATAACCACCTCTCCTCTCCTAATGACCAAAACGATAAGAATTTTCACAGAAGAGGAAAAATGGGATGAAAGAATTAAACCAATCACCAAAGTAAAGTTTTGAATTTGGATTTGTGTTGTGGACTGCTTGTGGTTTCATGTCTTTTTTTTTTTTTTGCTTTTTTAAATATGGAAATAGAAACTTTTTAAGGAAATAAATCCAAATCAAACTACAATATTTCTAACATTTCATAAAATACACAGAAAATTGAGGTCTCAAAAAGTTAATAAAATTATGTTGGTCCCACATAAACAGGAGGAAGAGTAAATAACTTAGATATATGTTCTCTGGTTTCCAGCTTTGCTATTCTAATGAAACAGATACACTGTAAAAAGCTGACTAAACATACATGTCAGAAAAACATCTGTTTTAATATCTGCTCCTAATTGAAAGAAGAGATAAGTCTAAAATGGCTAAAATTCTCATAAAAAAACAAAGAGCCTATAGCCAATCATCACAATTTAAGTAGCTGGGGGCCAAATTTTTCCCTCCATGTTCTTCTACAGAGCACACATATCTTCACTTCATAGGGTCAAGAATCTGGACATATGTATATGTACAGCTGATTCACTTTGTTATAAAGCAGAAACTAACACACCATTGTAAAGCAATTATACTCCAATAAAGATGTTAAAAAAAATAAAATAAATGATCACAATTGATAATTCAGTACCACTTATTGAGCACTACTATATGTCAAGCACTATACACTTTACATACATGACTTTATGAAAATCCGTACAATATCCTTGCGGGGTAGGGCTATCCCCCAAATGGTATTATTTGCTAAGCTCCAGGATATTAGCCATTCCATCTCTCTTGTTCACTGAGCAGTCAAGTGATCACAGGGAGGAAAACTAACCTGTCTAAGGCCATTCAGACACCAGGTGACTGAATGGGATGGGATTAAACCCATGTCAGGCACCTAAAGTCCCTGCTATTGTTAGGATGATCGTCTATTCATGACAATTGATGCACATCAACTGAAATTCTATTCCATCCTGGGTGAGAAAGAAACCCAGCCTGGGGTATACTAGAAACAATTCAAACGAACTGCTAAGAAATCTTCATGTTTCTGTGCGCTCATATTCTTCAAATAGTTTTTATCATGCCAAAGTCAAAGGCAATTTGTGACTTTTTTCAAATTGGCTTTGGTGTTTAATGCTAGGCAAAGGTAAGAGGTACCAAGGCAGATAGCTTGACTTTGGAAGAAACAAGGCTTACTGTAAACTTGTTGGTAAAACTTATTAAAGTAACTTTAATGACTTCCCGTTAAGTTACCTCCACTCTTGATTCCTGCTTTTAAAATTTTCTGTCCCTTGCCCTTGAGCTTCTACAAGATATTCCAACTACCTACGTAACAACTATACCTTTCCACCCAAGCCTTAAGCATACATTTAGATTGGTGATGGTATGAGAACATTAAAATGTTTCTAAAACTTCATATAAATATAAGCATGGAAAAACATCCCTCAAATGTCAGTTAAAACAATACTAGCATTTATCATTGGATATCAGCATAAGGATTAAAACTTCCACCAAATACTTTGGAAAGTACATGGCCCAACATTCCAATTTTAGTTTTACCCACACAACTGAGAGGAAACACACATTCTTCTTTTAAACTGTATAAGTTTCAGATTGTGTTGCAATATTCTGAAATGATAAGTAAAAGTCTCACCCAGCAAACCAAAAGTTTAGTGACTGCTTTCCCAGATCTGCTTTGCAATTTTGAAAGATGAGGAAGAAAGATAGGAGCACTTAGCAAAGAAATATTCAGTTCTCATCTTCGAAGCCTGGTTTTAAGATTTCCATATCTTCATAATTAAAATCTGATTTTCAAATAAGTATTTAACACCTAAGGTGTCAGGAGGAGATTAAATGCATTATCTCTGCCCTCAGATAGCTTCAAGTCTAGGGAAAAATTAGATGTAGGTAAAAACAAGAAATGCTTTGAAAGCCCAGAAGAGAGACCAACGTCACCTTCAATCAGAAGTGTTTCCTGATTAAAAAGCTGAAATGACTGTTCATCTCTATAGTCCCAGAGAGCCCTGTGCATTTAACACAACGTATTCTAACTTAACTTATGAGGACATTTCCTCAATTATAATGTGAACCCCTCTAACGGCAGGACTCCATCTTCTTTATGCCTGTATAAGTACCGGCCACAGAGAAGATGCTGAATCAATGCTTGCTGTATGATTGGCAAGTGAATGAAACCAAAATTTCCCCATAGCTGGATTAACTGCCACTTTCTACTCTGTAGCTCCAGAAACAGATGTAAGCACACGCACCTCCCATGTACACCCTTCACTCAAACAATCAGTTAAATCAGACCAGAATATAGCATGAAATTCAGGGAAAAACAATGCTTAACATCTCCAGCGACCGGTGAAGCTCTCATTTTCAAAAATGACTGACAGGACTACAGATATTACAGTGCATGTAACTGTCAAAGTTTGATTAATTCAAGATAGGCAGCCCTACAGATAATTAGGTGAAAAAAGAATCTCTTCAACAAAAATATCTCTTTGGTTTAACCCTTTGAAGGACCACGTTATAAAACAAATGCTATCTGATAGGCGAAGCAAATTCTACCACCTTCCCATGAACTGATTCATGACAACTGCTAATCAAGATGAGATTCTTTGGAGCAATGAATTTAGGATGCGTTACTTTTGTAGATAAAGATCCTGGCCATAAAAGTCTATAACATGAAGTCTCACCCAGCAAACCAAGACAAAATCAGACCCCATGGCTCTTTGGATTTGAGGGAGTGGGGAGCTGAGGAAGGAGACTTGGCATCCAGAAAGTGTCGATCTATCGAAGAAATAAATTAAGAACTAGAAATGGAGAGAAATAAATGCCAGGTAAAACTGCTAGTTATTCTACAGTTTGTCCCTGCAGCTCATATCCCACCACCTTCTCTGCAGTTGAGCAGACTCTTAGAAATTCAAACTTTGCCATTAAAGATCATTTGAAAGATGTGACCATATATTTTTGCTGCTGGCCTTAAACAGGACTTCGGCAACCCAAAAGAATTAATGTCCCCCTTTCAGTAACTACCTAACACCAGAGAATGAATGGGATAGAGATATATGTGATGCAGTAAACTTCCTTTCTCTTTTATTCTGTTCTAATTACTTGGTAGGAAGGGAGGGAACATTTTAAAATAGCAACATGAATTGACAGGTGGAACTCCCCATACTCAAGTTACAGATCCAAGTTTGGATATCATTAAGGTTGCTTTTTTCCTTTTCGTTTTTTTTAAACAGATTAAGACATTGAGAAACTCATTTGAAAGACACATCTGGAAAAAAAAAGTAGTATAATCAGGTTTAAATGAGAGAAAGTTGAAAATTATCCAATTCAAAGTAGGTATATTTTTACTTACATGAATAACAACCTTAAAAAAATACACATACACATTCATATCTCAAGTCAAATTTGGCAGACTGTAAAAGAGAGCCATCTGGGAACTTAATTCCTAAGACATGACTTTACAGTATTGCTGCAAAATCAAGCACCTTTTGAAGCTTTAGAGATCAGCTAAATCCTTAAAATATCATTTTGAGCCTCCTTTATTTTCACAAGGGAAATACGTGAACATTAATTTCGCTTCCAACTACTGTTCCTTTGGTAACTAGTACATGTAAAAATACCAGATTCTTGATTTCTCCACCCTCCATTTGATAAACAGACCTTTTAAAAAAACTCAGTCAATAATATTTCAAGTCACATTTTAGAACTAAAATATTAATATCGTAAATAACAAAAGAGTAAGTGTACACTAAAAAATACTTTTTCTTTGCATGACAAATATTGTGTTCAAAAGCATCGCCATCCTATAATTGTATTATGAACAGAATGTATCTAAGGAAGTGCGAAAAACTGGATTGGAATGGTAAGGGGGTGGAAAGAGAAAACATGTTTATAATCTGTTCAAATTCTCAGCTTAAAAATTTCAATATATAATTTGGTTTAGAGCAATGGTTTAAATGCAGGACTTAGTCTGAGTCAAAATGCTAGACACAAAATTAAAACCTTTAATGTTCAACTCTACCTTTCTGTCAACTTCAATCCTCCAATACAGGACGTCTGGGCTGCTCTGTTGAGTTGCTTTCCACAACGAGTCATTGTTCTGTGCCTCTTAATGACCAGATGCCACCAAAGCCCATGACACTTGCTGCAGGAGCTCTGCAGTGTGCTGTGGTTGCTCTCCCACAGGCCTTTTAGAGAAAGTGTGCAGAGATGGCCCTGTGGGAGTCATACCCCCTCTTCTCTGCAGATTGTGTGTGTTTCTAAGCTCAGTATGGATATTTGGTAAATGGTTAATAATACGGTGCAGTTAATCATTGGTGCAGAAGCTAAATTTCATGGCCTCAGTAAACATCTCAACTAGGATAGGTTCAATCTCAATCTACCATTCATGGAGGCTAAGTCCCCAGTTTGCTTACTACCCTTTCGGGAAGAAAAGGAGTAAAGATACACCCTGTCCATCAAAGTCAGGAATGTCAAAATTAAAAGTATCAACTGACTTTTGCATATATGTAGTCCCAAAATAAGTGGAATAATTCAAACATATTTGGAAAAGTTCAAACTATTACTTCCTTCAAATAAAATAATTCAGTTAGAAAATTAATATGTATAATTACAGAAATATAAAGAGTACCCTAGCTTGTTTGACTAGCGAAAATTGTTACCAAGTAAATGGTAAATCTCAAACTACTGGAAAATAAGATTTGTACTTAGGGTCTGGATTAGTGAAGTGATTCAACAGCAGTGGGTCTTTATATTAATTGCTTCTGCTCTTGCCACTCATTCTCACCACACACAACTCTCCTAGGCTCTGTGTGTCATCTATGCTTTTAATAACATAGATAGTGGACTGTCGTCCACTAACAAAAAAAAACACCTCACATTTGCCAACATGTAGTTCTTTGCTCTCAGTATGTTCTGCAAACGTGTATCTTAGATTACATGTGCAGGAAGACCAACAACAGGTCTGTGAACTGTTAATGCAGTATCTTAGGGGTTGAATTTTGATAGAGCATTTAAAATAATAAATAGTTTGCCACACTTCTGCTAATTTTTTTTTTTTTTCCGGTATGCAGGCCTCTCACTGTTGTGGCCTCTCCCATTGCGGAGCACAGGCTCCGGCCACGCAGGCTCCGCGGCCATGGCTCACGGGCCCAGCCACTCCGCGGCATGTGGGATCTTCCCGGACCGGGGCACAAACCCATGTCCCCTGCATCGGCAGGCGGACTCTCAACCACTGTGCCACCAGGGAAGACCCCTGAGCTTTTTTTTTTTTTTTTTTTTTTTTAACTTTTACTAATTTTAATGTACATGGATGGGCACAGTAATGTCCAAGTACTCACACCTTACTGCACGCTCCAAATACAATGAGCCTTTCTGTAAAATGAACAAACATACTAACACAGAAATACATGTTATTATATTAGTAAGTAAAAAGTCACACTTCAGCTGAAAATTTATGTCAGTATCCTCCCTTCCACACAATTATCTTGCTGGCAGAGTGGAAATCTAAAAATTTGAAGTCAAGGCCTCTCAACCTCAGCACTACTGATATTTGCGATGAGAAATTCTTTGTTACGGAGGCCACTAAATACCCTTTTGAACTGAAGGGTATTTGGCAGCACCCCTGACCCCCAGGATGGCGGTAGCACCCCCATCCCAGCTATAACAACCAAAAGTATCTCCAGACGTTGCCAAATGCCCCCAGTTGAGAACCACCAGCCTAACCAACACCAAGGCTTTTAATCTACAATAAATATAGGACAAGATCTTTGACCTACAGAAGCCTCCACGTTACATAAGAACTGAAACTAAAGAGAAATGCATTACTATTTCGTAAGGAATTATTTGCTTTCCTTCACATTTTCCCTTCCTTCTATAAAAATGCCATCTCAGGGCTTCCCTGTGGCGCAGTGGTTAAGAATCTGCCCACCAATGCAGGGGACACGGGTTCGAGCCCTGGTCCGGGAAGATCCCACATGCCGCGGAGCAACTTAAGCCCCTACGCCACAACTACTGAGCCTGCGCTCTAGAGCCCGCGAGCCACAACTACTGAAGCCCACGTGCCACAACTACTGAAGCCCGCGTGCCACAACTACTGAAGCCCGCAAGCCACAACTACTGAAGCCCACGTGCTACAACTACTGAAGCCCGCGCTCTACAGCCCGTGCTCCGCAACAAGAGAAACCACCGCAATAAGAAGCCTGCGCACCGTAACGAAGAGTAGCCCCTGCTCGCCGCAACTAGAGAAAGCCTGCGCGCAGCAGTGAAGACCCAATGCAGCCAAAAATAAATAAATAAATAATTTTAAAAAAAAAAAAATGCTATCTCAGGGCAGAGGAGCTCTGGCCAACCATTTAAAGAAGCTGTCTGCCAGCTTTGTCACTCTCCACCCTCCACTTCCTTTGCAGCAGTCCCACGATCGACCCCTGTGCTCTTTGGTCCAACAAGACAGAGCTGTCGGGGCGATGCTCTTAATTAAGAGTGTCGAGGTCCTCATGCAGATGTTCTCACTAGGACTGCTTGGACACATCTTGCTTTTATGGACTTGTGGTTTCCACTGAAACAAGTTGTTCTGCATACTTCCTACTACGGCTGTAACTACGTGACTTCCCGGTTTCGGTTTGTCACTAACTTAATTTCATTGAAGGCTGAGCCCAGATACTGATTTTTCCTGAACACTTTAGACCCAGTGTCTCATGAAACAGGCTCCAGGCAAGTTTCACTCAGGGCACTCTTGTTATTAGAAGCCAACAAACATGTTTTATTAAGTTCATAACCTCCTTGAACATCGGCTACAGAGTTTCAAAACAGTATGATTTTAAGGGGAAAAGACATTTCTTCTTAATAGACAGCAACAACTGAAGAAAAATACTTTGAAAGTTAAAAATTTCTTTGCCCATCAGATAGGTCATATGAGAGAATGCTGATTAGGAAAAATAAATTCATCCATAGTTATTTTTCATGGAAATTAAACATGACCTCGAATACTGCAGAAGTAAACATGCCATTTTGGTGATGAAACTTAGCATCTCTCAACAATCTTCCAATTAATCAGAAATGCTAACAGACCCATCCCTGCTATGCACGTATCACTGCTGTGTCGTTTAGAAATGCTTGTTCAACAGAACTAGAAGCATATAGATATGAAATGGCTTGTTCATTTAAAAATATATCATTGCTTTTAAAAGATTAATCCTACCCAGGTTTTTAGGTTATATGGCTAAAGACAATGTTTACTATAAAAAATATTTATAGACAGGGTTATTCTTCTTTAGAAAAAAATCTTGACCATATTTAAGATTTTACAGTCATTTTTTAATGACTTTAAAGCTATTACAACAGAGATATTAACTCTTCAAACTTAGTCTTTGAATTGGTAAAAGCTAATTTTTTCATTTCTATTATTTCTATAGATAGAATAAGGTGTTTATTTTTTTCCAATGGAAAAATGCTAATTATGTTTAAGAGCCATGATAAGGAGGAAGTCATTATTACAAAATTAAATCATTTTCCTGTCACACTGAGCTGGTAACATGAGTTTATTCTGATTCACTGAAAGCAAATTTAGATTTATAAGAGAAAAATCTTACAAGAGTTTAAAACCAGATTTCCTGAAACCATATACTCAAACACAAACAGCATTTTCCATCTAAAACACAACACAAACACCTGCGCACATGTTTTCACACACACCCCCCACTTTCACTTTCTCATCCATACTATTAAAAGAGTGAAAAACAGTTCATTTTTAGAAATCAGCCAGTTGACAAAAGTCATTAGCGGTACATGTTGGTCCCAAGCACCGCTGCTTTCCAAATATTAAGTCTCTTTTATCACTGTCCCACTCTCATTTTTATGTTAGCAATCATGTCTTAATATCAAATAATTTTTACTCTGTAAGCTAAAATATAACCTTCTCCATTTTCTTTATAAATATAATGAGCATCCTCACCATTAGCAACCAAACACTATGATGTTGGACAAGCATTAAAATATAAACCACCATTTTGGCTAATACAGGAATCTAAAATAATAAGATACCATGGTCTCAGTTACAGACAGCTTCACACTCACAATCCCTAAACTATTTCTTAAATGGTCTGTTTTGGAATGCAAACAGAGGAAGATGGAGGGACAATTTTCCTGTAATCAGAGCTCTCAGAAATTATTTACACTTAAGCCACAAGCCCTAAGTTTAAAAAAACATGTAACAAACCAGTGAAACTTACTTGACAGTGACTCGATTTGATAAATCCTGTAGATCCCCAGGATGGAAAAGCTGGGCTTCTTTCAATCCAATCTGTTCACAAGCTTTCAAAAACACGTTTATATTATCCTGTGAAAAGAAGTGGAAAGTGATTGCTTAGCCGAGCTCTCTCTCAGACAAAGGTTACCAATTTTTATGATATAACTTCCAAGCTTCAAAGTCCAATTACAGCCAGCAAAAAAGGAGGAAGCAAGACCAAGCCACTCATGTACGTAAAAAAAAATAATATTAATACATGTGCACGTATAGCCTTTCAGTTTTCCAGAGCATAAACGGCAGTGCTCTCTTATGCCAGGCATATGCTGTTCCTGTGATCTTTGTGACTGACACGTTAAACATTACCTGTTATAGGACAAGTGCCTGGCCACTGAGCAGTAATCTACCCTTGGATGTCAGCTCTGCTCTGCAAACAAACGCCCTCTTCCCAGCTTTGCACGACAAGCCTCACCTCTCCTCTTTAAAAATAACTCCAGCTACTGACATTCACCCACCCAGAAACTGTTGGCAGGGAAGAAAGAAGAGGAGGAACATTCTGTTTCTATGATTACAAATTACAGAACGACTGTGGAATACCACACCTGGAATCTGGGTTTGGTTGCTAACCCGGCTCCTGACAGACAGGGAAACCACACTGTAGGACCCAGGAGAAGCCCAGTGATCATTGGCTGAGCCGCAGAGCTGAGGTGTGGTCGTTACTCATGCCCTGCACCTGCCTCAGGAAGGGCCTCCACAACGTGAAAATCTAGGTTGCCCTCCTGTCTAACTTCAAAACCCAAATCCTCCATTCACAAACCAAGGCTCTTCATTCACGTCAACAGCTGCACCAACACTGACAATAGTAGAGACACACTGGGTGAGCAAAATTAGCTGGAGCTTCTATCTTTACTCCACTTCAAAAAAGAAAATCCTTTATGGGCTTGAGCTTGTGCAGATGCCATGCGACTCTTCACCTTCCACGTTGTTAGGTTCTCAGGCAAGAGAATGGCCTCCTCACATGCCAGCACAGGCTGGTCCCCTCACACCTGCTGGCAACGCCACATCTGAGGGGTGAGCGGCTCAGGGCCCCTGAAACCTCACCTCACTCCCTAACAGGTGGCCGCGAGGGTCCTCTCTGCCACGTGGAGAGAGGCAGTTACCCTTTTCCCATGCTGGGAAGCTCATCTCCACAGGAAGAAAAGGCAGGCTGCGATGGCAACGTGGGAGGGAATGATGGAAAGGGAAATGAAGTAAGGTGAAGAGGCTAAATTCAACAGTTTGGGTTCTTGGTGTGTGAGAGGACTTAGGGAAAGGGGAAGCAAATGTATGGCAGAGAAAAACAATGCTGTTAGGGAGCTCAGGGACATTTAAAGAAAACCTGTTTGTAGCAGTAGGATGTTAGTCTAGTGTACGTACTATCAGTAAAAGGCAGCGCGAACTACCTAGCTGAAAGCTGCCATCCATGATTCATTTTATTCATTTTGAACAGAGGTCAAAGATTAAAGGAACTTAAGTCAAAAGTTGAACAGCTCAATGGAAGGCATTCAGTCTGAGGAGCAGTAGGCTCCTCAGGTGTGGTGCCTTAGAAACAGCCCTTGAATAGCTCTCTCAACTTGAGTGCCAGTGAACTGAAGCAACAAGTTACCTGCCCCATACACCCGACATACAATGGTGGGACAGGTGTAGGGTAACCAATAGACACACTCCAGTTCAATGTGTGCAGAAAGGAAAGGTCACTGATTCTGAAGTCCTGCAAAGCATAGGTTGGCAGGTCCTTCATTAGGATTCAAGGCCAGGGAACACCTCCTTCATGGTTTTCTGCTTCACTCTCCGGACACTTGGCTCTGCCTTAAAAATTATCTTTCCATTTCCTTGGAAAGTAGCTTGTGTTTGCAGATGTGTACCTTTCTCAGTCTGCTTCCTGGCTGAAGAAGTTTGGAGGACTAAAGGTCTTTTTATTTTGTAATCCTCTTTCCCTTTCAGTCTAAGTTTACAAAGTTTCTGCAAATACGATTCCCTCAAAGTTTCTGCAAATACAATTCCCTCAAAAATACCATATGTCTTCTGTGAATCTTATTGGACTTCACTCCCTTAGACAAAAGCCACAACCACAAATTCCTTCAAGACAAGCCCTTCTCTTCATGTGCTGAGAAGACTGAGAGACACCACCCTTAAGCTTCTTAGAAGCCCTATTGCTAGACCAGACAGATTTCCAAGGTACCACTTTGTATCTTTCTAAGATCTTAAGCAATTGTACAACCACACCCTCAGCTTCATCGTTAGACCATCTTGTTTTCCTGCAAGCGCTCTGAATTTGATCTCTGCCAAAAACCCATTTCTCAATTCTCTTGATATTTTTCAGAAAAAAATTAATCATTTATTAACATAAAGAGACTGATAATTCCCCAAACCAGCAATTCCTGTGACCCCTTGTGTTTACTATTCTACCTGTCACTTCACCTTTCGCATTTTACTATAATCCTCAAGAGGAAGCCAGGAAGCACATTAACACTCCACCAGGAAATCATTTCAGCTAGAGCATCTAGTTAATTAGGTACAATTTATAGGTATAAGGGAGTGACTATCACGTGAGAATCACTGGGACCACTTTAGAAGCTGGCTACAATACTTGTACAACAAAGAACAGAGCCTGAACCAAGAGGGCGGAGCAGAAGGACGTGCTCTCACTCCCTCTTGCGAGAACACCAGAATCACAACTAACTGCTGAACAGTCAAGGACAGGAAGACGCTGGAACTCACCAAAAAGGATACCCCACATCCAAAGACAAAGGAGAAGCCACAATGAGATGGTACGAGGGGCACAATCACAATAAAATCAAATCCCATAACTGCCAGGTGGGTGACTCACAAACTGGAGAACACTTACACCACAGAAGTCCACCCACTGGAGTGAAGGTTCTGAGCCCCACGTCAGGCCTCTGAACCTGGGGGTCCGGCAACGGGAGGAGGAATTCCTAGAGAATCAGACTTTGAAGGCTAGCGGGATTTGATTGCAGGACTCTGACAGGACTTCGGGAAACAGAGACTCCACTCTTGGAGGGCACACACAAAGTAGTGTGCACATCGGGACCCAGGGGAAGCAGCAGTGAACCCAGGGGAGACTGAACCAGATCTACCTGCTGGTGTTGGAGGGTCTCCTGCAGAGGCAGGGGGTGGCTGTGGCTCACCGTGGGGAGGGGGACACTGGTGGCAGAAGTTCTGGAAGGTACTCATTGGCCTGAGCCCTCCCAGAGCCTGCCATGGGTCCCACCAAAAAGCCTGCAGGCTCCAGTGCTGGGTCACCTCACGTCAAACAGGGAGGGAACCCAGACCCACCCATCAGCAGTCAAGAGGATTAAAGTTTTACTGAGCTCTGCCCACCAGAGCAACAGCCAGCTCTACCCACCACCAGTCCCTCTAATCAGGAAACTTGCACAAGCCTCTTAGATAGCCTCATCCACCAGAGGGCAGACAGCAGAAGCAAGAAGAACTACAATCCTGCAGCCTGTGGAACAAAAACCACATTCACAGAAAGATAGACAAGATGCAAAGGCAGAGGGCTATGTACCAGATGAAGGAACAAGAAAAAAACCCCAGAAAAACAACTAAATTAAGTGGAGATAGACAACCTTCCAGAATAAGAATTCAGAATAATGATAGTGAAGATGATCCAGGACCTTGGAAAAAGAATGGAGGCAACGATCGAGAAGATGCAAGAAATGTTTAAGAAAGACCTAGAAGAAATAAAGAACAAACAGAGATGAACAATACAATAACTGAAATGAAAACTACACTAGAAGGAATCAATAGCAGAATAACTGAGGCAGAAGAACGGATAAGTGACCTGGAAGACAGAATGGTGGAACTCACTGCTGCTGAACAGAATAAAGAAAAAAGAATGAGAAGAAATGAAGAGAGCGTAAGAGACCTCTGCGACATTAAACTCAACAACATTTGCATTATAGGGGTCCCAGAAGGAGAAGAGAGAGAGAAAGGACCTGCCAAAATATTTGAAGACATTATAGTCAAAAACTTCCCTCACATGGGAAAGGAAATAGCCACCCAAGTCCAGGAAGCACAGAGAGCCCCATACAGGATAAACCCAAGGAGAAACACGCTGAGACACATAATAATCAAATTGGCAAAAATTAAAGACAAAGAAAAATTATTGAAAGCAGCAAGGGAAAAACGAAAAATAACATACAAGGGAACTCCCATAAGGTTAACAGCTGATTTCTCAGCAGAAACTCTACAAGCCAGAAGGGAGTGGCATGATATACTTAAAGCGATGAAAGGGAAGAACTTACAGCCAAGATTACTCTACCCGGCAAGGATCTCATTCAGATGCGATGGAGAAATCAAAAGCTTTACAGACAAGCAAAAGCTAAGACAATTCAGCACCACCAAACCAGCTCTACAACATATGCTAAAGGAACTTCTCTAAGTCGGAAACACAAGAGAAAAAAAGGGCCCACAAAAACAAACCCAAAACAATTAAGAAAATGGTCATAGGAACATACATATCAATAATTACCTTAAAAGTGAATGGATTAAATGCTCCAACCAAAAGGTACAGACTGGCTGAATGGATACAAAAACAAGACCCGTATATATGCTGTCTACAAGAGACCCACTTCAGACCTAGGGACACATACAGACTGAAAGTGAGAGGATAGAAAAAGATATTCCATGAAAATGGAAATCAAAAGAAAGCTGCAGTAGCAGTACTCACATCAGATAAAATAGACTTTAAAATAAAGAATGTTACAAGAGACAACGACATTACATAATGATCAAGGATCAATCCAAGAAGAAGATGTAACAATTATAAATATATATGCACCCAACATAGGAGCACCTCAATACATAAGGCAACTGCTAACAGATATAAAAGGGGAAATGGATAGTAACACAATAATAGGAGGGGACTTTAACACCTCACTTACACCAATGGACAGATCATCCAAAATGAAAATAAATAAGGAAACAGAAGCTTTAAATGACACAATAGACCAGACAGATTTAACTGATATTTATAGAACATTCCATCCAAAAACAGCAGATGACACTTTCTTCTCAAGTGTGCCCAGAACATTCTCCAGGATAGATCACATTTTGGGTCACAAATCAAGCCTCAGTAAATTTAAGAAACTTGAAATCATATCAAGCATCTTTTCTGACCACAATGCTATGAGATTAGAAATCAATGACAGGGAAAAAAATGTAAAAAACAAAAACACATGGAGGCTAAACAATACATTACTAAATAACTAAGAGATCACTGAAGAAATCAAAGAGGAAATCAAAAAACACCTAGAGACAAATGACAATGAAAACACGGCAACCCAAAACCTATGGGATGTAGCAAAAGCAGTTGTAAGAGGGAAGTTTATAACTATAAAAGTCTACCTCAAGAAAGAAGAAAAATCTCAAATAAACGATCTAGATTTACACCTAAAGGAACAAGAGAAAGAAGAACAAACAAAACCCAAAGTTAGCAGAAGGAAAGAAATCATAAAGATCAGAGCAGAAATGAATGAAACAGAAACAAAGAAAACAATAGCAAAGATCAATAAAACTAACAGCTGGTTCTTTGAGAAGATAAACGAAATTGATAAATCATTAGCCAGTCTCACCAAGAAAAAGAGGGAGAGGACTCAAATCAATAAAATTATCAATAAAAATAAAAATGAAAAAGGAGAAGTTACAACAGACACCGCAGAAATACAAAGCATCCTAAGGGACTACTACAAACAACTCTATGCCAATAAAATGGACAACCTGGAAGAAATGGAAATATTCTTAGAAAGGTATAACCTTCCAAAACTGAACCAGGAAGAAATAGAAAGTATGAACAGACCAATCACAAGTAATGAAACTGAAACTGTGATTAAAAATCTTCCAACAGGGCTTCCCTGGTGGCACAGTGGTTGAGAGTCCGCCTGCCGATGCAGGGGACACAGGTTCGTGCCCCGGTTGGGGAGGATCCCGCATGCCGCGGAGCAGCTGGGCCCATGGGCCATGGCCACTGAGCCTGAGCGTCCGGATGCTCCGCGGCGGGAGAGGCGACAGCAGCGAGAGGTCCACGTACCACAAAAAAATAAAAATTAAAAAAAATAAAGAAAATCTTCCAACAAACAAAAGTCCAGGACCAGATGTCTTCACAGGTGAATTCTATCAAACATTTAGAGAAGACCTAACACCCATCCTTCTCAAACTCTTCCAAAAAATTGCAGAGGAAGGAACACTCCCCAACTCATTCTATGAGGCCACCATCACCCTGATACCAAAACCAGACAAAGATACTACAAAAAAGGAAAATTACAGGCCAATATCACTGATGAATATAGATGCAAAAATCCTGAATAAAATACTAGCATACAGAATCCAACAACACATTAAAAGGATCATACATCATGATCAAGTGGGATTTAACCCAGGCATGCAAGGATTCTTCAATATATGCAAACCAATCAATGTGATACACCATATTGACAAACTGAAGAAGAAAAACCATATGATCATCTCAATAGATGCAGAAAAAGCTTTTGACAAAATTCAACACCCATTTGTGATAAAAACTCTCCAGAAAGTGGGCATAGAGGGAACTTACCTCAACATAATAAAGGCCATATAGGACAAACCCACAGCAAACATCATTTTTAATGGTGAAAAACTGAAAGCATTTCCTCTAAGATCAGGAACAAGACAATGATGTCCATTCCCGCCACTATTATTCAACATAGTTTTGGAAGTCCTAGCCACGGGAATCAGAGAAGAAAAAGAATTAAAAGAAATACAAATTGGAAAAGAAGTAAAACTGTCACTGTTTGCAGATGACATGATACTATACATAGAGAATCCTAAAGATGCCACCTGAAAACTACTAGAGCTAATCAATGAATTTGGTAAAGTTGCAGGATACAAAATTAATTCACAGAAATCTCTAGCATTCTTATAAACTAATGATGAAAAATCTGAAAGAAAAATTAAGGAAACACTCCCATTTACCACTGCAACAAAAAGAATAAAATACCTAGGAGTAAATTTATCTAGGGAGACAAAAGACCTGTATGCAGAAAACTATAAGACACTGATGAAAGAAAGTAAAGATGGTACCAACAGATGGAGAGATAAACCATGTTCTTGGATTGGAAGAATCAATATTGTGAAAATGACTCTACTACCCAAAGCAATCTACAGATTCAATGCAATCCCTATCAAATTACCAATGGCATTTTTTACAGAACTAGAACAAAAAAATGTTAAAATTTGTATGGAGACACAAAAGACCCTGAATAGCCAAAGAAGTCTTGAGGGAAAAAAGTGGAGCTTGGAGCAATCAGACTCGCTGACTTCAGACTATATTACAAAGCTACAGTAATCAAGACAATATGGTACTGGCACTAAAACAGAAATATAGATCAATGGAACAGGACAGAAAGCCAAGAGATAAACCCATGCACCTATGGTCAGCTAATCTATGACAAAGGAGGCAAGGATATACAATGGAGAAAAGACAGTCTCTTCAATAAGTGGTGCTGAGAAAACTGGACAGCTACATATAAAAGAATGAAATTAGAACACTCCCTAACACCATACACAAAAATAAATTCAAAATGGATTAGTGACCTATATGTAAGGTAAGACCGGACACTATAAAACTCTTAGAGTCAAACATAGGAAGAACACTCTTTGACATAAATCACAGCAAGATATTTTTTGATCCACCTCCTAGAGTAATGGAAATAAAAACAAAAATAAACAAATGGGACCTAATGAAACCTCAAAGCTTTTGCACAGCAAAGGAAACCATAAACAAGACGAAAAGACAACCCTCAGAATGGGAGAAAATATTTGCTTAACGAATCAACGGACAAAGGATTACTCTCCAAAATATATAAAAAGCTCATGCAGCTCAATATTCAAACAACCCAATCCAAAAATGGGCAGAAGACCTAAATAGACATTTCTCCAAAGAAGACATACAGATGGCCAAGAAGCACATGAAAAGCTGCTCAACATCACTAATTATTAGAGAAATGCAAATCAAAACTACAATGAGGTATCACCTCACACCAGTTAGAATGGGCATCATCAGAAAATCTACAAACAACAAATGCTGGAGAGGGTGCGGAGAAAAGGGAACCCTCTTGCACTGTTGGTGGGAATGTAAATTGATACAGCCACTATGGAGAACAGTATGGAGGTTCCTTAGAAAACTAAAAATAGAATTACCATATGACCCAGCAATCCCACTACTGGGCATATACCCAGAGAAAAGCATAATTCAAAAAGGCACATGCACCCCAATGTTCATTGCCGCACTATTTATAATAGCCAGGTCATGGGAGCAACCTAAATGCCCATTGACAGACGAATGGATAAAGCAGGTGTGGTACATATATACAATGGAATATTAGTCATACAAAGGAACGAAATTGGGTCATTTGTTGAGACGTGGATGGATCTAGAGACTGTCATACAGAGTGAAGTAAATCAGAAAGAGAAAAACAAATATCGTATATTAACGCATATATGTGGAACCTAGAAAAATGGTACAGATGAACTGGTTTGCAGGGCAGAAATTGAGACACAGATATAAAGAAACAAACATATGGACACCAAGGGGGGAAAGCAGCAGGGGGGGGTGGTGGTGGTGTGATGAATTGGGATATCGGGATTGACACGTATGTATACAATGATGTGTTATTGCATTACTCTCAACAAACTATTTTCTCTTACATGCTGAATCATTTTGTTACACAAAGTCTAAATCCTCATTAAAGTGTATACTCCACCTCCCTAGGCTCTCACCTGCCCAAAGCCACTTTTATTCTTACTTAGAGGACCTTTTGTTATTTAAGTATCTTTTTTTTTCTTTTTTTGCAGTACGTGGGCCTCTCACTGTTGTGGCCTCTCCCGTTGAGGAGCACAGGCTCCGGATGCGCAGGCTCAGCGGCCATAGCTCACGGGCCCAGCGGCTCCGCGGTATGTGGGATCTTCCCGGACCGGGGCACAAACCCCTGTCCCCTGCATAGGCAGGCGGACTCTCAACCACTGCGCCACCAGGGAAGCCCCTTTAAGTATCATTAATGATAAAATTTCAAGTGTGATGACTTCCAACATGTAGAGGGAATACTTTGAATCACGAAACCTTAATGCCACAACAGATGGGGAACTGTCTGCTCTTAAGATCAAACCAGTTAGACCCACCTCTGCAGAAATTTCCTGAGTGTACAGGGTCAAGAGCTGTCATACACAAAAATGGGTTCTTTAAATAAAGACAAGACTAATAAAGAGATTTATTACAGAATTCCTGAATAAGATGAAAATCCTAACTAATTCTAAAGAAGAGTGAAGCTGTGCTCAGGCCTGTGACCTGAGGGCCATACCAGCAACATCTTAAACCAAAGCTCCCAGAATGGCGTCACTTGGCAGTGTTTCCCATCAATGAACCAAGCGATCTTCCCATGCTCAGTCTGACCTTTTTTCCCAGTACAGCTCTATGCCTACTTTAAGCAAGATTCTTCCATTTTCAAAAGAGCCTGTTATCCAATTCCTCTGAACATGAGGACAGGATGGTGCCGGTCAATTTATCCTAAGGCCAAGAGGCTTGGTGACCTCAACTCCTTTTCTATTAATGACATGGCCCCTATTTCCTCTGCCTCGGGAATTGACAGTGCCAGAAAGTTAGCAGGTACGTGCCAGCAAGCAAGAGGGTGTAAGCACTGCTGGAGGCGGAGAAACTAAGTCCATGCTTTAGAGTGACAGTCTCCTGTCAGCCACATCAGAATGACCAAAGGGGCACGCAGTACTGCCGCTCAGGCGATGCTGATGGGGGTCAAACTGGAGAACAGCTGACCTAGCCTCTTGCTACTCAACGTGTGGTCCACACACCATCAGCACTGGCATCACCTGGGAACTGTCAGAAATGCAGAAGCTGCAGCTCCACCCCAGACCTACTGAATCGCAATGCGCATCCTAAGATACTCCTGCAGGTGATTAGAGTCTTTGTAGACAAGTTCTCTGACAAATAACAAAATAAGGACACTCTTTCCAAATATGAACTAAAGCAGTATTTCTCGTTAGCGTAAACACGAAACACCTAGGTATTATAGAGCTCACATTGGACCATGACTAAAAGTGAATTGAATTCCATTCTTATGATACACTAATTGTGGTCATTCAAAATGATTTTAAAGCAACTCCCAAGCAACAATGACAATATATCCAAATTTGCCTTTTAAGTATACCATTTCCATTAAGAAAGCAGCTTAGGCACAGTTTTGATCAGCTAGCCCTAGCTCTTTTTGTTTTGGAAAGTTCATCCTGTTTTACGGCTTAGTTAATAAATGTAAGCTGTGAAGTAGCACACCTACAATCTGTGATTCTAATATGTAGGTAAACACACAAGAGATTCGACTTCCATCCTTATTTGTGAAGAAAATAAGCAGCTCGTCTTTAAGTTGTCCTTGGGTGCTTACTTCTCTACAAAGAAAAAGGCTCGGTCACTTGCCGGTAAGAAAGGAATTGAGGACAAGGAGAGCAGTAAAGTTCTGTCACATGTGAAAATAGGACCCAACCAGAAATGCTTAAAAGGAATCGCCAGGTGACACGGAGGGCCTGGGGCTTATACATGATAACTGTGCCAGCAGCTTGGCGGTTTGATTTTGCCCCAGCACTGTCTGGCGGGGCAAGAGCAAAGCCAGACCAAGAGAGAGAGACTGAGAGCTGGCAGGTTAGGGCAGCAGCAGGTCAGAGGGATGGAGGGCTGAGCGCTCCCGTAAAAGGCTAGTTATTCTCTACACCTGCTTCCTTCTTCCTGTCCTGCCCCTAGGTTCTTCAGAACCTTTTTTTTTTTTTCTTCCTCTTTCTGACTTACTTCACTCTGTATGACAGACTCTAGGTCCATCCACCTCACTCCAGGATGAAGTGAGAGAGTGGCATGGACATATATACACTATCAAATGTAAAACTGATAGCTAGTGGGAAGCAGCTGCATAGCACAGGGAGCTCAGCTCGGTGCTTTGTGACCACCTAGAGGGGTGGGATAGGGAGGGTGGGAGGGAGACGCAAGGGGGAGGAGATATGGGGATATATGTATACGTATAGCTGATTCACTTAGTGATACAGCAGAAACTAACACAACATTGTAAAGCAATTATACTCCAATAAAGATGTTAAAAACAACAACAACAACAAAAGGCTAGTTATTGACATGCTTAATCAACTCGGGTTACAATTAACTACACAGGAGCCATAACAGCCTTTGTCAAACTGCAGCATGAAGTCAGGTACGGTCTTACATATTATTTCTATTAAACTTTACATCAGAAAGGAAGTAATTCTAAAACTTACCTACTCTGTTAAAAAAAGAAAAAAAAGGTGCCAACATAGATTCTTAAGAAGTTCTGTCAGAGAACAGATTGGTTGGTTGCCAGAGGTGGGGGGACGGGACAAAATGGGAAGAAAAGAAAACAAAGTTCTGTCCTCAAATTATCCATGTTGTATGTTCCAAAGTGAAACATGTAATTGCTTAGATCAGCGTGTCATAATGATGCTAAAATGCATGTCTTATGAATCAATAAAGCATGTTTAATGAAGGAAAACTACACAGTAAAACTTTGGAGATGGTTGGGAATTCGTGTTCCTTCAGTGCCCCCACCCCACCCCCTTCAGAGACTCTTTTACAGGTAATATGTCTGGATCATCAGCCCTTTTGTAAGTCTTTCCAACCCCAGGGACTCCTTGCTTTATGAGGCTGACTCACTTTTAGTCATTTCTATGTCAAAAAAGTCCAAAGGGGCTTCCCTGGTGGTGCAGTGGTTGAGAATCTGCCTGCTAATGCAGGGGACACGGGTTCGAGCCCTGGTCTGGGAGGATCCCACATGCCGCAGAGCAACTAGGCCCGTGCGCCACAACTACTGAGCCTGCGTGTCTGGAGCCTGTGTTCCACAACAAGAGAGGCTGCGATAGTGAGAGGCCCGCGCACCGCGATAAAGAGTGGGCCCCGCTCCCCGCAACTAGAGAGAGCCCTTGCACAGAAATGAAGACCCAACACAGCCAAAAATAAATAAATTAATTTAAAAAAAAAAAAGTCCAAAGACTTCTCACTGTAATTATAAAATATTGATCCTATCCCTGCCTACTTAATGCAAAATGAATCTCATCTTTCTCCCACAGGAGAGCCCCTGAGCTTTCCTACTTCGTACACTCCATGTGTTTCCCCCACCTCACAGCTTCTCCTGGTTTCCTCAACATCTCTGGTCGTTCATGTGACATTTTTCCATTCTCTTATTATCCCAACTGGCTCTCCATAGAATAGCTAATTTTCCCAATAATCTCAACTTCCCATGAAAAGCAGCTTACAAAGTCTAACTGTTCCCATTTCACACACGGTGAAACTGAGGCCTAAGAGGTATGTGACTTGCCTAAGGTCACCCAGTAAGTAGTGAAGCTAGGATTCAAACCAAACAGTTCAACTCAAGTGTGTGCTCTTAACCACTGTATTAATTTCCCATTTCTGCTGTCACAAATTACAGTTTAGTGGCTTAACACAAGATAAGTTTATGATTTTACACTTCTGGAGGTCAGAAGTCCAACATCAGTCTCGCTGGGTTAAAATCAAGGCGTCGGCAGGGCTTTATTCCTTCTGGAGGCTCTGGAAGAAAATCGATTTTCTCTTCCTTCCTGAGGCTTCTTTCGCTCCACCTTCAAAACCAGCAGCATCGGGCTGAGTCTCTGTTCCACTACCATCTATCTGGTTCTCGCTCCCTCTTCCACTTATCAGGACCCTTGTGATTATACTGGGCCCCCCTGGCTAATCCAGGCTCCTCTCCTCCAACCCGAATTCCACCTGCAACCTAAGCCCCCCTTGCCTTGCAACATATCCACAGGTTCAATGGGCTAGAGTGTGAACATCTTTGGGAGATGTTCTGCCTACAGCTACCAAGCCTCCTTAAAAACAGGTTCCTGGGGCTTCCCTGGTGGCGCAGTGGTTGAGAGTCCGCCTGCCGATGCAGGGGACACAGCTTCGTGCCCCGGTCCGGGAAGATCCCACATGCCGCGGAGCGGCTGGGCCCATGAGCCATGGCCGCTGAGCCTGCGCATCGGGAGCCTGTGCTCCGCAACGGGAGAGGCCGCAACAGTGAGAGGCCTGCGTACCGCAAAAAAAAAAAAAAAAGACAGGTTCCTGTGTGCTATTGCCTTCTCAGAGTGAAGCATCTGTAACTCAAGACAGGACTCCAAGTGTGGTTAATTATCACAAAAAACCATCACTGTAAAGGTAATTAATAATGGTCATCTTGTAAAATGAGGATAATGGGGTGATTGTGAGGATGGAATGAGGAAATAGATACGTGATTGGCACAGTTTCTAGCATATAGTAAGTAATCAGTAAATGGAGAGAATTTACCCAACTTCTCTTGTTGCAGACCACAGGTACTTTGTATTGTGGCATCTATATTATACCGTCAGCTGAGCTCACATACAGTGGCGTAGTCACCTCCTATGAATTGACATCACAGTTCATAGGAAGAAGACCTGTTAGTTTTAACAGACCAGGAAGCTAGTCCAATTTAGAATAAAAATAAGGTGGATATAAAGAATCTGAATTGAATGTCATGTGATGCTATTAGTGAGGTATCACAGAAAAAGGCATAAAATGCATGATTCCATTTGTAGCCAATATAAAATCACAGAATTCATGTGATTGATTTTTTTTCAGTAGAATACAGTAGAAATATATTCCTGATGAATATCCTTTTGGAGACTGAGGCCCATTCGGATCGTTTTTAGTTTCAGTTTTTGATATCCAGTACATGAGCTATGCGTGATTGCTCCAACATCTATAAACTAGACTAAGTAAATTTCCCATGTTTTCATCCCACCTTTTTTTTTTTTTTTTAAATAAAATTAGGGCAAGTACAAGCCCTAAGGCAAACTGCCAGAAACCTCTCTCCAAGTTTACATGGATTTACATTCAGGTCCTTAAAACTGAGCATTTTTTCTCAATTATTTAAGATTTCGCCTACAGACATTATTCTGGTCCGCTTTTCCATCTCAACTACCAAGGCTACAACAACAGACACATTACAGGAATTAAGGCCAAGGATGGACATATGAACAAATCAAATACAAATGAATAAAACGGGCATAATGTCAAAGAGATGGCAAAAGAGAACAAAGAAACCAGAGGCTCCCATCCTGTCTATGGGACACCCCATATAATGGTTGCCTTGGGGGAATACAGCCCTGCTGTTACCAGATTCATTGCAAAGCTAGAGATGAAGATTTTATCTAAAATATGAGGGTATGCAAATGTTGATTTAAATTTTGAAGACAAGCAAAACCTGTGTGAGTCAAGCAAAATCCATTGTGGGCCATTTCATGACCTCTAGTAGGTCTCCTGGACTCTCCATGGGACCAGCCCAGTGATCTGTTGCTTTAGAGCATTTGTGGTGGACAAGGCTGGCTTCTAGTGATTATTTTCCTTCTTGTTAAATAATCACAAACCATCCCTTTAATCATCTTTTCCATGATGTTGTTAGGGAATAACATCTAAAATCAACATTGACCACTTTTTTGGACATTTGCAAATCTGCCACCTTATGCAAATCGCCTCATCCTCCACAGGGTCTCTTGATTCTCCCCTCCCCTCCACCAACCCTCTGCTCCATATGTATTATGTCAATAAACTACTAATACAAAAACCCTGGCTTCTCTATCAACCCATAAGTAAATCCTACACACTTTTTCCATCAAAACATTTGGAAACTCTGACAGCTTCTCACCATTCCCAATATTGCCACCACATTCTCTTGCCTGAACTACTGTATTAGTCAAAAACAGAACCAACAGGATACATATATAAAGGAGATTTATAAAAAGGAATTGACTCATACAATCATGGAGGCTAAGTCCACAGTTATGGAGGCTAAGTCCCACAATCTGCCCATCTATAAGCTGGACACCCAGGAGAGCTGATGGCATAGTTCCAGTTCGTGGGCAGAGCCTGAGAACCAGGAGAGTCAGTGGGATGGTATAACTACAAGTTCAAAAGCTAGCAGCCTTGAAACTCAAGAAGAGCCAATGTTTCAGTTCTGGTCTGTCTGAAGGCAGGAAAAGACCAATGTCCTAGCTCATGCACTGAGGCAGGAGTAGCTTCCTCTTACTCACAGGAAGGTTGAACTTTTTGTTCTAGGCAGGCCTTCAACTGATTAGATGAGGCCCACTCTCAATAGAAAGGGCAATCTGCTTTACTCAGTCTACCAATTCAAATGTTAATCTCATCCAAAACACCCTCACAGACACACCTAGGATAATATAATAATGTCTGACCAAATATCTGGACACCCCATAGCACAGGTTGACACATAAAATGAATCATCACAATTACTGAAGCTGTTCCTTAACTGACTTTCCTGCTTCTCAGTTTCCTTCAGTCCACTCTTCAAACACCAATCTATGATCTCTTTTTAAGTTTTATTGAGACATTAATGCACATACTATACAATTCATCCGAAGGGCACAAATCAATGGGTTTCAGTGTATTCACAAATATGTGCATCCTTTATCACAGACAACCAATAATTTCTAACGACAAATTAAATTACTCTCAAAAGTCCCCAACAGCTTCTCATCCCCAGTGGCTTAGGGTAAAATGCAGTCTACTCACCAAAGCCCACAAAGCCTTATACAACCTTGCTGGCCTACCTCTTTGCCTCACTCAGTTCCAGACACAGAGTCCTCCTTAATGGTCCGGTTTGATCCTGCCTTGACCCCACCCCTCTTTTCCTTCTCTATGGAAAACTCCCACCCATCCTCATATCTTCCCACTCCTTCCTTTCATTCAGGTCCCTGATCAAACGCCAGCCCCTGAAATAAGATACTCCTGAGCCCCTTCTCCGTAACACTTCTCATGCATGCACTCAATCATTCTCTACCCATTCACTTTATTTTTTCAGTATAATTAAGGTAATTGGCAAGGTATTATAGATTCTTCACAGTAATCATTGGCACCTGACAGGTTATTATCGACTTACTGCCTATGTTCCATTAGGGAGCAACGTTCTCTGCCTTACTTGTGGTTGTGTCCCAAGTTCTTAGAACAGTACCTGGCACAGAGTAGGTGTTCAGTATTTTTAGGAAAGGAGGGATAGTCATGGGCCTAAACCCCATCAAGCAACCAATGCCCTGACACCAGTCTTACACCTGGGTTCTATTTCATATTAACGTCATCTGCTCTTCCATTTCCAATTTCTACATCAAAAAGATGCCTAAAGAGAGATTGTTCAAAGTGTCTTTGTATCTGAATAAAACTGTCATGTATGACATAATCTTACTCTGAATCAATTTTTTTTTTTTTTTTTTTTTTGCGGTACGCGGGCCTCTCACTGTTGTGGCCTCTCCCGCCGCGGAGCACAGGCTCCGGACGCGCAGGCCCAGCGGCCATGGCCCACGGGCCCAGCCACTCCGCGGCATGTGGGATCTTCCCAGACCGGGGCACGAACCCGTGTCCCCTGCATCCGCAGGTGGACTCTCAACCACTGCGCCACCAGGGAAGCCCTCATTAATGTTTTGAAAAAAGTTGCCCTCAAGGCTGAAAGTTGGCACATAAATGTTCATCTTAGATTTAAAAACGAGTAAGTTTTGAAACCATAGGGAAGTGTTCCTAAACTTGTGCCAATGCCATGACTAAGAGATTATGGCTAGAAATAAAACCGGAGTTTCCTGATTTACAGTGCTGCATCATTATAAGGGCATTGTAACCAATTTCAACGTTGACACTAAGTTTCTAAGTTTCTACTCTTGGTGATACTTAATTTCAGTTGAGAGTTGGAGAAAAATAGGGTGACAAGAAAACTTGAGGAGATCTCCTAAAAATACTTTATATAAATAACTCAGTCATCATTGACTTATTTATATGCCATTTACATGGAGGTATTAAGGCATTTGGATATTTAATATCTAATATTTGTTACCTTGAAGACATCCAATGCACATCAGTCTGTTTCCTCAGACTTGATTACTGGATAACCCCAAACCATTTCAAAGTACAGATGGTGATCCACAGAAATTCCAATAAAAGATACATTAGAAAAAAGTTATTTACATTAAAATACAACCATGGAAAATGTCATTTCAAATGCACAAAGTGATCTTTTTTTTTTAGTACTGGCTAACTTTTATGCTATGATTTCTTACACCAGTGCAATAGTACACTTGGTAACATTATAGTACTCTTCTATGTCTTTATTAAGAAGTAAGAAAAAGTACTCCGTATTTGTCTTATTGGTGTTTTGTTTTCAAAGAAAATAATGAGATTGGCATGCTAGTAAAATAAGAATAGTTTAAATGCTAGTGTTACACAGCTTGTAACAGTGGTTCACCTTCCCTTTGTAATAAAAACATTTCTTTAATAGAGTTTTAATCATGAGACCAAGACGGAGCAGTTTTAATCAAGTGTATTGATATACTTTAACCTTCACTGTCTCATTAGGAAATGAAAGAAAAGAAAAAAATCTTTTAACTCAAAACTCCAAGGTCTGACCCAACATATATGAAATTATTCCAATACAGTAAGAGGTGAGAAATGGTAATTTATAGAAACATTTAGCCTTTGTTATTTATCAACTGTGAGGAAATCAAGAACATGAAAACTAAGAGTTGAGGCAAGAGTAGGGTTATGGGAGGGGACCTCCATGTTGACCCCCATCCATCTAAAGATGGGGGGCAGGGCAGTCAGAATCAGCTCAGTACGAAAATCCTGCTCTTATTGGCTAAATAATCGAATTGGCAAGGATGAGTGAATCAAAAAGAATTTGCTTGGTGGAAGCCTCTCCCAAATTTACTAGGTGGAAGATCTCCTTCAACAAATCTACGAAGTCAGCAATAAAATTCAAGACCAGAAAATAGGGCTTCCCTGGTGGCGCAGTGGTTGAGAGTCCACCTGCCGATGCAGGGGACACGGGTTCTTGCCCCGGTCCGGGAAGATCCCACATGCCGCGGAGCGGCTGGGCCCGTGAGCCATGGCCGTTGAGCCTGCGCGTCCGGAGCCTGTGCTCCGCAACGGGAGAGACCACAACAGTGAGAGGCCCGCGTACCGCGGAAAAAAAAAAAAGACCAGAAAATAGACACTACTGATCTTACCATTAAATGGTTATTTTAAACTAGCTGTACACCATTTTCCCCTCTCTTCTCATGCCGCAGCTTGTTATCAGTGTTTTGCATATATTAACATCCAAATATTTTCACAAATGCATCTTGCTTATTACCAACTAGAGAGATATTCCCTCTGAGACACACATTGGGTTTGACCTAGTACAGAGCAACTCTCAATCACCACTCTTTCAAGCAAGGCATATATTCATACTGGCTGCTCATCCAAGCCACATTCTAATATTCCTTGAGTACTTTCTCTTCAACCATACAAAATTCATTCCTGCCTCTTACCCAGAAAAGTACCACCCTTGAATGAAACTAGTAATTATATTTGTACTTCTTACATTATTTCAACTTGGAAGAGAAAGGAAACAGAAGAAAGTTTTTTTTCTCCTGAAAACAGTCTGTCTTGAGGTCTCACATTTTGATTTTACTTGTAGAAAGAACTCGCAAACTCAGCGTTTCACAAACCTCCCCTCTCCCAACCCCTGGGCTTATTTTACTAAAAAAAAATTTTTAATGGGATAAATATAGTCATTGCTTAGGAGTAGTTTTCAGAAAAGTGCATGATAAAACCTGTATCAGAATATTTAAATTTTATAGCTGATTCCTCAGGTGAATTTTCTACTACAGCGGAAGGGAACAACTAGATGTTTCAACAGTGACCTTGGCATAGACTAGGTTGCACTACTTTGCTGACACGCAAGTGTATAGGTGAGTGAAGATGAATGAATCAGAAGTAATTTTACACAGGTACAAGAACACTGACCACTAATAACCTTCTGAAAAATGGCAGACCCATAGACTTGCTTTATTTCTTAAAATAACCATTATGAAGGCAGGAGAAAATGACACATCTAACAGCTTAAGCTAGCTGGCATCTTTGCCCATTTCCTGCATTCTACAGCATTCCTGAATGAGGAGACAACTTTCCCAGCCTCTGTAGTCAACCTTACACATTCCACTCTTAAAGGAATCTGAAAGAATAACACTTTAGAGCAAAGATGTTCAAATTGAGCCCATATTTTTCATGCAAGTCCGGATATACCAAGGATTTTTCTACTAAGCCCACCGACAGACACAAACATTCAAACAAACAAATGATTCAAACTAAATTTTCTAGGATACCATTGCTTTTCAAAGGGAAATCGCAATTGAAATGCCAAGCATGAGAACAATCAAATCTGTAGTCAGTCAGCAAACTAGCCCATATAAAAGGGTAGGGTTTACTTTCTTGATTCTTTAGCTCAGTGGTTCTCAACCAGGGATGATTTTATGCCATAGGGGTTATTGGCAATGTCAGGAGACATTTTTAGTTGTCACAAGGCGGGGATGGAGGGCACAGTGCTACTTGCATCTATTGAGTAGAGGCCAGGGATGCTCCTCAACGTTCTACAATGCACAGGACAGACTCCCGCAACAAAGAATTATCCAGTCCAAAATGTCAATAGTGCCAAGGTTGAGAAACCTTGCTTTAGAAAATACAAATAGACCATTAGGGGTCCAAGATGACTATAAGTCTTACGGTTAATAACTTCCTTGATGTTTTCTACACATATTGTATCTCATGCACATTAATGCAGATGGTAAATAATATTCTGGTTCAACGGCTCTTTTCACCATCAGAATATCTTGCCTGTTTCTCAGGGGTCTGTTTTGAGGTTGAGTTTTTTAATTCTCAAAGTTTTGGTTTTGAGTTTCAATGATTTGAACATACCCACATTTAACACCAGCTAACTTTTGGAAGACTCAAACTCTTGCGTTAGAATTTTTAAGCATGGCTTTATAAAGAACAAAAAGAATTTAAAGGATAGGGGAAAATGTATTTCTTTACAAAACTCAATCAAGCAAGGAAAGCTGTATCTCTAGAAGATCTATGAGAACATGATTACTGCCTTCCTAAAGAAAAAAATAATCATATAATCATATGAATGTTTTAAACAAAGCATTCAATATACTTCTGAATCATCTTAACATCTCCCTTTGTGTTGTCATTGCTCAGGGGATATTCCAAGTGTTTCACACAGGTCCATCTGCCATGGGTAAATCCACAGCCTTGGCTTCAAAGCTAAATACACATGGGAGTGGACATGAAACAGATAAAAGTCATCACTGAAGAAGAGAGTAAAAAAGGGAGGAATGCAAGAGGGGGCCTGGAGCATTACACTCACATAGCTTAACAAACCCTTACACAGAAATTGTGTAATTATTGCTGTATTTGACCTAACTTGGTATCTACCCCACACAAACTTCATTCGTGAAACCACTTCAACTCACACCCCAGAACTCAACAAACTAAAGGAAATGAATACCCCTGACCACAGCCCAGTCAGCCAAGACCACTCTCTCCCTTAAGGAACTCACCTACTAGCTGGCCACTGACCCACGAGATCTGTAGCCTGGAAAGAAAAAGGTAATCTCAGACTCACAGATCTCAAAATCAAACTTATGGTTAGCAAAGGGGAAACCTGGGGGGAAGGGATAAATTAGGAGATTGGGATTATCATATATACCCTACTATATATAAAATAGATAACTAATAAGGACCTACTGTATAGCACAGGGAAATCTACTCAATATTCTGTAACAACCTATATGGGAAAAGAATCTGAAAAGGAGTGGATGTATGTGTATGTATAACTGATTCACTTTGCTGTACAGCTGAAACTAACACAACATTACACAACATTGTAAATCAACTATACTCCAATTTAACAAAAAAAAAAGAAAAGGTAATCTGATCCATTCAGATTCCTCTCTTGGGAAATGCAACTAAGGGATGCCATTTCCTGTTAGAAATGGGACAGAAAAAAGTAATCATGTTGAACGCAGCTGCCATGTTTATGCCTGAGCACTAGATTAACGAGAGTCCTCTGGAAAATCCTTACAATAAAACACTCTTCATCTCACTTAGCTTGAAAGCATCTTTGCTCTTTGTTACCATTAACTACATGTAAAACTGGTGGATCTGATTAAAGTCTTTGAATGTACCAGTGTGAATTCCTGGTTTCAATATTGTACCAGAGTTATACGAGATGTTACAATGCGGGAAACTGGGGTGAAAGGCACAGAGGAACTCCGTGTACTGCTTTTTTTGCAACTTCCTCTGAATCTACATTTCAAAATAAAAAGTTTTTTAAAAGGCAAGTATTAACTAAAACATTTACCTATCTGTATTAGTTTCCGAGGGCTGCCATGACAAAGTACCACAAACCAAGTGGCTTAAAGCAACAGAGATGTATTGTCTCACAGTTCTGGAGACAAGAAGTCCAACATCAAGGTATGCACAAAGCCATGCTCCCATGAAACCTGTAGAAGAATCCTTCCTTGCCTCTTCCAGTTTCTGGTGGTTTGCTGGCAATCTCTGCTCCTCCTTGGCCTGTGGACGCATCACGCCAATTCTCAGTTGTCACATGGCTTTCTTCCTGTGTGTACCTGCCTTCATAAGGCCATCTTCTTATAAGGATGCCAATCATATTAGATCATACTCCATTATGACCTCTGTTCCCATACTCCATGTGACAACCCTCTTCCCAAATAAGATCACATTCTGAGGTACTGCAGTTTAGGACTTCGGTATATAGGCATACCTCAGAGATACTGTGGGTTGGGTTCCAGACCACCGCCATAAAGCAAGTCACGTGAATTTTCTTTTTGTCACCCAGTGCATATAAAAGTTATGTTTATACTAACTGTAGTCTATCAAGTGTGCAGTAGCATTATGTCTAATAAAGCAACACACATACCTTAATTAACAAATACTGTATTGCTAAAACATACTAACCATCATCTGAGCCTTCAGAGAGTCATAGAAGTAACATCAGAGAACACTGGTCATGGATCACCACAACGAATATAATAATAATGAAAAAGTTTGAAATACTGCAAGAATTACCCAAATATGACCCAGAGACATGGGGTGAAAAAATGCTGTTAGAAAAATGGCACTGATAAAACTTGTTCGATGCAGGGTTGCCACAAACCTTCAATTTATAAAAAATGCAGTATCTGCAAAGTGCACTAAAGCGAAGCACAATAAATTGAGGTATGCCTGCATTGTATCATTTTTTTGAGGGGCAGGACACAATTCAACCTATAACACTGAGAATAACTCAAGCCATCTGAAAAAACAGAGTACTTTCAATACAATTCATACTTTTCATTGTCACAGAAGTTATTTCGTAAAAGTTATTTTCATATAAAACATATTTATTCTATTAAATTGAATGTTTCTTCCTAGGAAGACTTCAAAAACAAAAGTTCTTTAACTTTATTCCTTAAATAACACCTCTGACTCCTATATTGCTAGAAGTAATTCATACATATATGTACATTACAATACATGCATATATACGAAAGTTTTTTACCCAACCAAGTTTGAGACCAATAAAAATATCATGTCAGCTGCTTAGTCATGACAGAAATAGAACAGATGTAACTTGGTAAGAAGGAAGGAATTAATATTTGAGCCCAACTGCTCTGGAACTTTATATATAGACAGTTGACCCTTGAACAATAAAAGTTTGAACTGCACAGGTCCATTTATACGTAGATATTTTTTCAAGAAATATATTGGAAAATTTTTTGGAGATTTGTGACAATTTGAAAAAACTCACAGATGAACCATGTAGCCTAGAAATATCGAAAAAATTAAGAAAAAGTTAGTATATATCGTGAATGCATGAAATATATGTAGATACCTTTACACAGGCATAAGGTGAGTGATATTTAATATAAAATTATTTGTTAGTTTTCTTACTGTTTTATAACTTTGCTTTCAAGGAATTACATTACAGTACAATATGCCTCTCTCTCTCTCATGATTGGAGAAACTGCATATCGGACTATCATCACGGGTAAGTGGGTTTTTCAATGTAACAATGTTTCTAATACTGTATTATAAATATGACTGTAATACTGTACGCCACAAAAATCATATAATGGTTCATTTATTAGTGTATAGGCTTGGTAACCATGAAGCAATCATAGTGTTGTTTCTTTGTTAACAATGCATGAATCATTATACCTTTAAATAAATATGAATTTCTTTTTCACATTACCTTTTCAATTTTATGACTAATGTCAGTAATATGTATAACAGCTATAGTGTTTTGTATCATATGAGACAATATTGATGTTGGTATTGACAGACAGATGATTCATCTTGTAAACAGACAATGTAAACTTATGGTTTCAATAAATACAGTACAGTACTGTAAATGTATTTTCTCTTCCTTAGGATTTTCTTAACACTTTCTTTTATCTAACTTACTTTATTATAACAATACAGTATATATTGATAATACATATAACATACAAAATATGGGTTAATCGACTATTTATGTTATCAATAAGGCTTCTGGTCAATAGTAAGCTATTAGCAGTTAAGTTTGGGGGGGGAGTCAGAAGTTACACACAGATTTTCAAGTGCGCAGGAGGTTGGTGCTCCTAACTCTCGCTTTGCTCAAGGGTCCACTGCATTCTATATTTCAAAAGAAAATAGTAATTTTCTGATCTTTCAAAGAGAAAACTGTAAAAACTCTTCTTTCCTCCTCTCCTAGACAGGTATTTTCTAATAATAAACACTCTGCCACCAACTTATTCCTGTCAAAATTCTGATGACACCTTCATGCCAGCTGCAAACCCAGAAATTTTAGTACTGCTACCTTTAATCCGTCATGCCTTTAATACCTGCAAACACATGCATGGCCAAACAGAAGGTTCCTGAATGTATTATAAGCAGCTTGACTATTCCAAAGATAAAATATTAACAATATTTTATTTACATTCCAGTTATTAGCTGTCTTAAACTTGAGTGTTTTGTAAAATTAATTTTTTACCTGACTCCCATCATCAGCCTTGATTCTTAGGGAATGCTAACTTTTTTTTTTTTTTTTGCGGTACACGGGCCTCTCACTGCTGTGGCCTCTCCCGTTGCGGAGCACAGGCTCCGGACGCGCAGGCTCGGCGGCCATGGCTCACAGGCCCAGCCACTCTGCGGCATGTGGGATCTTCCCAGACCGGGGCACGAACCGTGTCCCCCGCATCGGCAGGCGGACTCTCAACCACTACGCCACCAGGGGAGCCCCGGGAATGCTAACATTTTGAAAATTATCCATCATTTGTAATTATAAATTATTTATTTCCAAAGATATGGTCCCACATTATTATTGATCTCTCTAGGGTCTTGATACAGCAGAGAATCTATATAATGATAGTATGGGGTGTTTTTCATACACAAAACTCCGGATTTAAAGCTAGAATGAATCTAGAGAGTCATCCATAGTCATCTTATGGAAAAGGTTACTGAGGCAAAGTAGAAGACAGAGACTTGCCCAACATCACACAGGATGTTGGTAGGAAACCAAAAGAGGTGACAGGTCTTAAGTATGTTGCAAATACACTCCAAAACCTGCATGCTGAGCAAGGGCAATGTATAAGCACGAAGCACCTGAAATGTAACAACTCATCAGCTTTGGCCAGTTTCCATAAACTGTGGTCAACTAGCAACCAATACACGGAGGGCTGAGTTTCGGAAAGACCGTGATCCTAAACAAATGCAATTTGTGGAAGAAATGGGCCAAAAGGGGGGATATAGGCAGTTTGAGGGCACAAGAAGCAAAACAAACAAAAAATTAAATAAATAGAATAAAAGCCTCTAGGCAGAATGGAAACAGAAGGAGGAACTAAAGATATAAGGACAAGATCACAAGAAATACTTTTCTTGAGAAAAAAAGACCCCAAACCTAATATCTATGATAATTCCAGATAAGAGAACGTGTTTATGCCCATCTTTTTACATTTCAGAAACAAGTATAATTTTGAAGATAATTTATTACTTACCAAACCTGCTATTGGTGTGGACAGTCTATTGATCTTCTTAATGACACCAGGTTTAAGCTTATTAATCAAACTGAAAGTAAATAAAGAAACAACATATACAGTTACAAGAATGCCAATATTAGTTTAGTGTTCTTTTTAACATCCTCAAAAATCATACATGTCATTCATCCATCCCAATATTTTCTTCAGGTCCAAGAGCCCAACAGAAAGCAAACAACTAAGAAAATAAGTCAAGAAACAGAGACCAGCAATGCCAACAACAGTGACACGGGCCTCTTAGAACATACAGACACACTTCTACATTCAAAGACATGTCCTTTAAAAATAGTTCCACATTTGTTAAAGTAAGGTAATATTTGATTCTGTTTCAACAGTTAGTTTAAGAATCTCTTTCATTGTAACATAGTTCTCTTCAACCTAAGAATACTTTTTTCTATTAATCATTTTTACTGATTTTTTTTTCTCAAACTGATCCATGTTTTAAAAAGGTAGATTCAAACCATATTTTTTTTCTTTGCCATATTTAAAGGGTGCAGTGGAACTCATCCAAATAACAACTATTTCCCATTGGTAACTCATTCAACTCTATGACTGCTTTGTTATCACTGCGGAATGACGGGGTAAAAATTTAAATGCACCAGAACTCCCCAAAATAGGCTAACAGTCACTTCAGAATCTAACACTGAACAAAAGTTTATGTTGTTATTACAGAATCTGCAAGGATATTTGTAAGTCTCTAGATTCTAAAACACTTTTAGAGCCCAGCTTTGACACCTGAAACTTAAGAGTACAATTTTTGGTTCTAAATCTAGATTATGGTGAATTCTATATTTTTGTTGCTGTGCACTGATAATAGTGCCAAGCCATGTAGAAATTTAATATTATAATAATGTTTTTCTAGTAAAGCTAGCCTCATTAATTAATCATTAATCACTGCCAGAAAACTATAATTTGAAACAATGATTTTCCTATTCAGTGATGCTTCCACAAAAAAACAATTCTTTATTCTGTAACAGAGTTCCAAAAGGAAAGCAAATATAGCAGAAAGAATCAAACATTCTTAATCTACTGGTCTCCCCTTCACAATGGGCAACAGAAAAAAAAAAAAATCTGACACTTGTGGAATGTCACTCCTTCAACATTCCAGAGATTTATATATACACTTGAGTGTGCTAAAAATAAAGAAGACAAAAGTCTCAATTTAATAAGCTTCAGAATGTTGTTAACAGGATTCAAAATTACCAAACAGTGGCTTATGAAGGTTTAGTCTGGTGAACAAAAGCTGTTTTTCTGTTTTCATAGTTTCTTCACACAAAGATCTTTAGATAACATAGATGACAGAACCACCCCTCGACTTTAAGCATTTCCAAGAACTGTTACTCTTTGACTCCTAATTTCTTATTTGTGCACTGAAAATCACGTAGGAAGGAAGGCTTTCTCCCTCATGGTCACAATATTTTTCTTTAAGCACTAGCTGAAGAGCTAGCAAAGAATTGAGCAGGTTTATAAGAAATGACATTTCCAATTTAATTGTTCTAGTTGTTCCCTATTAAGCAAGTATTTCTTGAATTCTATTACTGGTGGCTTCTTGCAACGCATAGTACAAATAACTGAAACATTACTTAACAGAAACATAATTCTAACATAGCGTCAACCAAGAAATTCATAGCAGTTGTTGACCACTAGTTTGACAGTGACTTTCCTACGGAACTTGAACCTTAAAATGTAATCTTTCTGTGATATTAAAAGTTAGACATAGGGGTTTCCCTGGTGGCGCAGTGGTTGAGAGTCCGCCTGCCGATGCAGGGGACACGGGTTCGTGCCCCGGTCCGGGAGGATCCCACATGCCGCGGAGCGCCTGGGCCCGTGCTCCGCAGCGGGAGGGGCCCGCGTACCGCAAAAAAAAAAAAAAAAAAAAAAGTTAGACACCAATATGAGCTGGGGCATCTTATAAAATGTCAGGGAAATCTGACATCAGTTGTCCTTATTAAAGGAAGTGTGTCATAAATTCCGCCTCCACCCACTTGAGTCACCGGTAACTTTGGCCAGATCATTCAATTTATCTGTTTACTTCGCTTACCATTTTTGTACTACAGCGTTAGTAATAGAGAATTTTTTTTTTTTTTTTTTTGCGGTACTTGGGCCTCTCACTGTTGTGGCCTCTCCCGCTGCGGAGCACAGCCTCCGGACGCGCAGGCTCAGTGGCCATGGCTCACGAGCCCAGCCGCTCCGCGGCATGTGGGATCTTCCCGGGCCAAGGCACGAACCCGTGTCCCCTGCATCAGCAGGCAGACTCTCAACCACTGCGCCACCAGGGAAGCCCGAGAATTTTTTTTTAATACAGTTTCTGGAATGGATAATAACACAGCCTACTCTCAATTAAGTCAGCCAAAGGAGGCAAGGGATAGAGGTAAAGCAAACAGCACAGATAAATGACATCTCCCAATAGTGAGTTAATGGACTCCTCCCTCATCAGAAAGTTTCAGAGCTATTACTTAGAAGCAACATACACCCAATGGATTGGCATCCATTCCTGAACCTCCTCGTATGTGTACAAACATGGAAATAACCACAAGGAAAAACAACACTCTGGATAACATGCAAACTACCCTCTAAAAAAAGCAGTGTCACTAGAGGAAAATGCTGTTTTATTTTGTCAACTGTTAAAATGGTATCAGTTCTAAGCACTAGAATATGGAGAAAATGCTCATATAGTTTTGGCAAATAGTGAACATCCAATCTGATTATGAATCATGAGTAATTATTTTCAGATACAATTAAAGAAAGACTAGGATGTTTCTTCTGGGGAGAAAAACAGGTTTCATAAAATCTAAAATTCTGTGAAATTTAAGTCTATCTAAAGGAATAGGGCATAGTCTTATGTCAAATAAAATACAAGTGCCACACAAGAGAGATACTACTCTCTTTTACAAATGGAACTTCTTTGCATAATAAGTATTCTTCAATTACACATGTGGAATTCCTAAAGGCAACACTGGCTTCAGGTCACTGGCTCTGTTTAAGAACCATATAACATGCTAACTTTCCAGATACCTCTGTACACAAGGAACTAGAGGCAGTCAAGGGACCACTTTATCTGCCTGCATCCCTTTGCCCCACCCCTCTAATCCTATATAGAATCATACCTCGACTCTCCCAAGCTTTCCCTCATGGCCATGTGCTTTGCTAGCATACCAGGGGTGTGCTCTTTTAGTAAGATGAAAACCAGAACAGGAAACACCTAGTCACTTGCTATCTCCCATGGTAGAGCACTTCCGCAAAAAGGACTACAACCCCCCCCCAATCTCTTTCCTCCAGTTTTATCTATTTCCTCTTCTTCTCCTCCCCAAAATGTATTGCCCCTCCCTCCAAGGGAGTTGAGTTACATAACAGATGCTAGGAAGTTGTCTCTGTTCAGAAATCTCGTCACCAGTGAATGTGACCTGACTTTAAATATAAGTCAGAGGCAACACTCCAAGAAAACTGCACATAGAGCTCAATATGGCGTCTGGCTCAGTTATAAAAGGCTTTAATGAGAACTAGAATGTGATGCTCTGTCTCTTGGTCTCCAGGAACTAGTTCCAAATGCCAAATCTCATTTCCCCTTTATCAGAAAGCTCTTCAGCAGACGTAGAAAATCGAGAGACATCTTTTGACTTCCTATTTCCAAAGATTTTTTCCAAATGTACCACAAAGACTGACATCAAAGAGTATATCAATGCAATGAGAGTGAACTTTTTCACCTATAAGTATTTGGTTAGTCATTCACACATACATATTTTTAATATCTTTCTTTCGGCTGCATTTTCTAAACATATATCCCCACATTAGTCAAACTTTTCCTGTCAGTAAGCTAAATATTTGTTTAAAAGATATACTAAAGATATTACACATTTCCTTACAAATTAAGGAGCAATGCCTTGTTTTATCTGTTACTCGACACAATCATTTGTCTAGGTTTCTTTGAGATGCAGACTCTGCTCAACAAACAGATGTCAAGTAAAGACAGAGCACTGCACTGGGACCAGCCACAGAGCAACCAGCCAGTGAAGGTGCTAAGTGCAAGGATGTTCTCTCATTCCAAACACATCTCCTAGCACTTATCGAAGGATCTGGCACATCAAATATTTTATAAACCCACTAACTTCTAACGCAGAAATTTTTCTGTGAATGATTCAAAATCTCTATCTTCTTTGTAGAAATAAATTTAGAAGAACTTTTTTAGTTTCACTCAAATGCTAGACATGATTTTGTGCTATTCCCCTTTGTCATTTTTTGTTACCAAACAAGTCAATCTTCAGTGTTCTCTCTTGATTGTCAAATGCTGATCAAGAGAGTAAGCTCTCTAGGGACCTCCCTGGTGGTCCAGTGGGTAATACTCCACGCTTCCAATGCAGGGGACCCAGGTTCGATGCCTGGTCGGGGAACTAGATCCCGCGTGCATGCCGCAACTAAGAAGCCCGCATCCCCAACAAAGATCCCAAGGGCCACAACAAGGACCCGGCGCAGCCTAAATAAATAAATAAATAAATAATAAGTAAATAAATATTTTTTGAAAAAAGAGAGAGTAAGCTCTCTACCAGATATATTAATTTAGAATGGTTATCATAAGTACATGTTTTACTAATATTTTTAATTAATTATCTACAGCTAAATTCATAAGTTGTAATATTTTAAAAATAAAAACCATCTTGAGTAGTGATCACACATCCATGGAAAAAGTAATAAGCATATGTAATTTAAAATTTTAAAGTTTAAAAACATTCAAGGGGCTTCCCTGGTGGCGCAGTGGTTGAGAATCTGCCTGCTAATGCAGGAGACACGGGTTCGAGCCCTGGTCTGGGAGGATCCCACATGCCGCGCAGCAACTAGGCCCGTGAGCCACAACTACTGAGCCTGCGCGTCTGGGGCCTGTGCTCCGCAACAAGAGAGGCCGCCATAGTGAGAGGCCCGCGCATGGCGATGAAGAGTGGCCCCCGCTTGCCACAACTAGAGAAAGCCCTCGCACAGAAACGAAGATGCAACACAGCAAAACTAAATTAATTAATTACTAAACTCCTACCCCCAACATCTTCTAAAAAAAAAACATTCAATACAGAATTTTATGATTACTTCAGTATTGATATTTTTAAAGACTGGTAGTAAAATTCATGTAAGTTTGATTTCTAGAATTCCTGTGGCAGTAATTTTGAATACTGCTGAATTAGGATACAACACAAATAAATGGTTAACAAGACATGCTAAGATGGGAAAGTAAGTGAAGCGGCAACAAGTCAGTACCAATGCATTGATAATCATCATTTCATGATGATAGGACTTTCCGTTTAGCTTCACTGTTATGCCTGAAGCATCCTCCAGTGAGTCCAGCAAAGCTCAAGTGGTCTGACAGCAGAGTCCTCTTATTCTAGGCAACATCAATTATGGCACTAATGGATCTTGCTGAGTAACAGGACATTTCCCAATACAACATCGATAGCCATACGTGTTAGCAGGAGGACTCTGGTTTCCTGTCCTGGTTCTGCTCTTTACTACTAAGTAACATCGCAACTTCTGCTCCATCCCTTCATATAAATCAGAGGATTCTCACAGTCGAACTTAGGTTCTTCCCAACTTTTGCCACTGTAAAAATGCTTGGATGCATGTCTATATGTATATCTTTAACCATGCTCCTTATCATTTCTTATATTCTATTTCTAGAAATAAAACCATCAGTGACAAGCTCTTGGTACTTGTCTGGAAAGGAACCTGGCAATATGAACCAATTTACTTTTGCATCAGCTGGTATCATTCCTGTGTCTACCTCATGGTATGATAAAACAGCGACACTGTTTCCCTCTGCCTGTCAGCCCTACTGCGTGATCTCCCTAGTGCTGCAGGCTTTATAAGCACTGCTTGAAAGGGATATAAAAAATTTTACCAATGTTTTATGTATCACATGTTAGATAGTTAAGCTCTTTTTAATATTTTCCACTATGAAGAGGCTTTATGCATACCTTTTTCCCATTTTGTAGTCTTTTCTTAGAGTCCAAAACAAAAGAATTATTGGGGAAAGTCTTATAACCTTTATGATAAATAAATATATGTTTATATTAATAAATAAACTAGCATATAATTACTTGATAGATACTGCCAAATTGCTGTTCAGCACTGTACCAGCTTATACTCAACTGGTCATTTTGAGAATATCATAGACTACTTTGCCATAACACGGCCATCATTTTTTTTAACAGATTTTAAATTATCTACTAGTTCAATTTAAAAATCGTATCTGATTTTAACATAATTATTTCTTACTATTGAAGGTAGAGATTTTACTATTTATTTCCAGTAGTATTTCTTCATTTATGAAGTATTTGGTCACATCCTTTGCTCATTTGTCTATTGAGATTTTCAAACGTGTACCTTACCAGTTTATTTGAACTCCAGATAATATTTAAGCCAATTCTGCTTAAAATATTTTTCCCAGAATGTTATTTGCCAGAGTTATCTATTTCATAAAACTTCAAGTCTATTTTTTCTGGGTTTTTTCTATTCCTTCAAAGCTTAGAATCTTAAACTGCCTCCAAAATTTTTTTAATTCTTCTATTTTATTTTCTCAGTTTTTTATTATTTTAATCCAGGCTATATTCTAGTATACGTAAGGTTTGGGTTTGGGTTTTTTTTTACTGAAGCATAACTGACCTACAACACTATGTTAGTTCCAGGTACATAACATAATGATCCAATATTTCTATACATTACAAAATGATCACCATGATAAATCTAGTTACCATCTGTCACCATACAAAGATATTACAATATTATTGACTATACTCCCGTGATTCATTTATTTTATAACTGAAGTTTGTACCTCTCAACCTCTCTCATCTATTTCACTTATTTCCCATCCCCCCGCTCTGGCAACCACCTATTTGTTCTCTATGACTGTGTTTCTGGTTTTTTTGTATGTGTTCACTTGTTTTTGTTTTTAGATTCCATATTTACGTGAATCATGGTATTTGTCTTTCTCTGTCTGACATTTCACTTAGCATAATACCCTCTAATTCCACCTATGTTGTCACAAATGGCAAGATTTCATTCTTTTTATGGCAGAGTCATATTCTACTGCGCGTATATACCACCTCCTCTTCATCCCTTCATCTCTTAATGGGTGCTTAGGTTGCTTCCATATCTTGGCTACTGTAAATAATGATGCAATGAACTTAGGGGTGCACATATCTTTTTGAATTAGTGTTTTCGTTTTCTTGGGGAAAATAACCAGAAGTGGAATTGCTGGATTAAATGGTAATTCTATTCTTAATTTTTAGAGGAAGCTCCATACTGTTCTCCATAGTGGCTGCACCAATTTACATTCCCCCCAACAGTGCACGAGGGTTCCCTTTTCTCCACATCCTCGCCAACGCTTGTTATTTGTTGTCTTTTTGATAATAGTCATTCTGACAGGTGTGAGATAGTATCTTACTGAGATTTTGATTTGCATTTCGCTGATGATTAGTGATGTTAAGCATGTGTCTATTGGCCATCTGCCTCTCTTCTTTGGAAAAATGTCTATTCAGGTCCTTTGTCCATTTTTTTATCAGGTTGTTGTTTTCATTTGTTTGTTTGTTTTGTTTTTTTGCGGTACGCGGGCCTCTCACTGTTGTGGCCTCTCCCGCTGCGGAGTACAGGCTCCAGACGCACAGGCTCAGCGGCCATGGCTCAAGGGCCCAGCCACTCCACGGCCTGTGGGATCTTCCTGGACCGGGGCACGAACCCGTGTCCCCTGCATCGGCAGGTGGACTCTCAACCACTGCACCACCAGGGAAGCCCGGTTGTTTGTTTTTTTGATGTTGAGTTGTGGTATATGCTGAGTTTGTAAATTAATTTTCTTAGCCAATTATGTACCCCAATACAAATAATCGAGTGACTCATCTCTTCTCCATTCTCTCATCTGTCCTTTATCACAACTTCCTATGCATAAGAATGTATTTTGGACCTTCCAATTACATTAATATGTACATTTATAAAGCAATCCATAATTTTTTAATTACTGTGCTTTCTCAAGTCTGTCATTTGTTCTAATATTGAGACAGTATCATTCCACAGAAATTTTTAATTTTAGGATTTTTCCTCTTCTCACCTGTTTATTCTTCCCTGTGAATGTTAAAATCCTATTTATTCTAAGAAAAGTCTGACTAGATTTAACATGGGTATTGGCTTAAAATTATAAACAAATTGACAACTATTGGAAATACAGTTTTTCATTCCATTTCTTAAGTCATATAGTTTACCATTACATTTCAACATACAAAATATAAGTCTCACACATTTCTCTCAAGTAAACAGTAAACTGTGCTCTAAACTTTTTCACTATTGCCTTTTATCCCTTAGATCTCATCTGACTTTCTGACTGATGATTGTTGGTAAGTAAAAATTCTAGAGATTAAGTCTCTCATAAGGCAATTACTCTACTTTTAATTTATGTGATATCATTATATATTTGTCCTTTTGCAATATTTATTTCCCTTTCTTAATTCTCATTGCACCGACTAGAATTCCTATACTTTCACCATTTCCTGGCCAACACGTGGTTTTCCATTACCTACCTGAGAGGCTTCATGACATCAAGAAACTACTTCAAAAATAACTTTTTTCTGATCAACTTTAATATAAATTGTTTATATTACACACATTTAGCACATACATTACTCCTATTTATTTTTAGTAGAACATCATTCTCATTTTTTTTTCCTCAGAGACCCTAGCACTGAAATGTTGTGTGCCTTCCTCTTAGTAATTTATATTTAGGATGAGAAAGCCCTGTAGATGGTACCAGCAAGTTCATGAGACAGGACCAAAGCTTTCTACCTTCAAGTCTGAGGCCACAATGTAAAAAAAAACCTCTGCAAAATTTGCAATGAGTCTGTATGTATAACATGACTACCATTACAGAAGTGAATTTTTTAATTGATGTTTGCCAAGCTGACCTTCAACTTGAAAAACTACTTTTAAAAAAATGACGTTTTGCTATATGTGGATATAAAATTACAGAAAAAATTGACTGTGAAGGTTAAAAAGACAGCATACAGATGGCAACCATAAAACACTGCCATGAAGAGAAAGCAGTTTTAAAAATTTTAATTATCTCTATGAACTTGAACACGTGCATCTTTGCAAACTACTGGATTATCAAATAATATAGAAACTTCAAAGTCTGTACCACTTTAAGTGAAGAAAAATAGTTCTTATTACTTAAATTTTAAATGGCTATAATATGGGATCAGGGTCAATTGCTAGTGCTGGTGAGCTGTATGAACGCACCTGTCCTCAGGAAATTCAAAACCAGTAAGAGCTCTAAGAAAAAAGCCTTCATCCTTACAGAAGGACCTCTGAGCTTTACACGGAGCTCTGCATAGAAGCCCCAAGAATCCACTGATGTCGCTGTCACTCAGTGTGTGAAAGTCTCCAACTCTAACAAAGGACAGAGCCCTCTCGCATGAATGAGAAGTGGCAAGGTCTCTATCTTGTCTGATGTCTTAAAACAATCACTCGAGTATCCCATAGTAAATTAACAGGAGTATTTTTTAATAATTTTTTTCTTTTTTTGAATGCACCTTTAACAAAATACTACAGTCGTTTCAGGAAGACAGTATAGTATTCACATAGCAGATATAAATAGAAACAGGTTTTCTCAAACCAGTAGGTGAATGTTTATTTGCTCCACTCTTTCCAAGCTGCAAGCCATGGAAAGGAAGGCCTGGTGCCAGTGTGAGAAGAGTTTCCTCAAAAATGTGAGCTGTGAGTTCAAAAAGGCATAAACGTCTGCATGGCTGACTTGGGACAGAGCAAAGACTTGGCATTATTCCAGGGATGGGAAGTACTGACTGACTAACCAGAGACACACCCAATAAGATTAACTTCAAATACATCTTCTTACTTCATAAAGATAATAAACAATGTTTCCATTTAAATATTTCCAAGATTGCTATCATATGATGAGTAACTATGAAATTACTAATCACTAGCTGGATATGCTCCAACTAAATATATTTAAAGAGATATAATTCTGCAGAACCACAGAGCAAGAGAGGACTGCAGATACTTATGTAGTGGCAAATCTCTTATATTTTTAAATATATAGTAAGGGAGTCTTCAGGAACCCTAATAAACACTGAAGATAGGAGACAGATGAATGAATACTATTAATAAAATTCACAGAAAATTATAACCAGGAGTTGAAATCACCTTATAGACTCCTGTCAATCCTTTTACTAATTAGAAAAAAAAACCAAATTAGATTTCGTTCACATTTCACTGTTTAATAAAGCCAAGAGAGACTGCATGTCTAAGGTATACAGTAAAATAATTACTACAACAGACTTTAACTGGGGGAGTATTCTTTAGCCCTCAACTGATTGGATCCCACAGTCAATCAAACTAAATGATACTAAAATGATTTACAGCAGATACTAACTTCAGATTAAAAGGCAATAAATGCACATAACTACCCTCATTATTCAGATGTGTATCTTGTCTGAAACCTCAGTGCGTTTACACCCAATTTAAACTATCTGAAATGTCAGTATAGTGCCAGTTGGGAAAAGCTATAATCAGCTCATTTCCTCCAACTCTTGACTTTGATATTCCAGAATGCCAGTTCAAAAAGGATAAACTCCTACTAAAGCATAAAAGACTGCTGAAATTACTAAATAAAATAATAAGAAAACTGTTTAATGGTGATAATGAACTAGGATGCCTAGAGATTTTTAAAAGGCAATAAGCAGACCCTATATTTCACAAGAATTGGTCATTTTTATGGCAGTGAACCAAAGAGAAGTCAGCCTTTTCCTATAGAATATTATAAAATCTGAATTTATTTTTAAGTCATAAGTCAGCTAAAACTTGAGATCTCAGATGGGCAAGATATTCTCGAAGACAGACAGCTTACTATATTTACCACTAATTTAAAAGTCAGGGTTTACAATACCAGGCTTCTGAACAGCAGGTTTTGCTTTCCTCTTAGACATAATAACTACTCAGGCATATGTGATCAAACAATGATGCTTAATCATTTTGTAGACCAACCAGCTAGGCTTTTCTTTAGCTATAAATTTACACAGAATATAGTTACCTGGACTTTTTTCCAACACTACATCTATTAGATTAAAATGCCTTCATTAACCAGTGGCTAAAAATAATGCAATTCACCATTAAGAAATTTTTTTAATACAAACATCATGCGGTACTTTGGGATCCCATAATAAACTAAAATTACTGATTACCACAGCTTAATATTTACTGACACTACTTTTGGGAAACATTCATTTAAAGAATACTGGGTGGACTTCCCTGGTGGTGCAGTGGTTAAGAATTCGCCTGCCGATGCAGAGGACATGGGTTCAAGCCCTGGTCCGGGAAGATCCCACATGCTGCGGAGCAACTAAGCCCGTGCGCCACAACTACTGAGCCTGAGCTTTAGAGCCTGTGAACCACAACTACTGAGCCTGCATGCCACAACTACTGAAGCCCATGCGCCTAGAGCCTGTGCTCTGCAACGAGAAGCCCGCGCACCGCAACGAAGAGTAGCCCCCACTCACCCCAACTAGAGAAAGTCCGCGCGCAGCGGACAAAGACCCAACACAGCCAAAGATAAATAAATTTAAAAACTAAAAATAAAGAATACTGGGTACTAAATAGATTGATTAGACTTAGGTGGTAATGCACAAAACCCCAAATTGGTGTTATTTCAATAAGGAAACAATCTAAGAATGAGCTTCTGGAAGTTGTGAATTTAAATGACATTTAAAAAAAACTAATATATCTCTAAACATGCATCTAAATGTTTGCTGTGACCATTAAGGTAGAACTTATAATATTTAATCTAACAGTACTGCCTGTGATCAAAACAGTTTTTTATCAACTCTGAATATCCTCCTGGTAACAATATACTCAGGTTGGATATAGTTTTTGGAAATCACCTCAAGTAATTTAGGCTGCTGCATAAATTGCGTTTTAAATAAAACACTAAGTGTCACTCTCAAGTATGTTTAATGACCTAGTTATGGAGGCTATGTCCCCAAAAGGGGGATCCCTACAACTATTTTGAGTAATAGTTCATCACTGGAACTATATAACCACAAAGTGAGTTCTTAAAAAGATCACCTATTTGGGTTGCATGCTTTCATATGTCTAAAAACAACTCTGTGCTCCACAGGCCCACTGCCTACATAAGCCCACCTAACTCCTATCCTGACTTATGGGACTTAAAACTGACATCAAAGTTATTTGCATCAAAGCTCTAAATAGTCTACACTCATAGCTAAGGTTCTTTTCAGATCACATGTGTCTAACAACCATTTTTCCCCCCATCTTCTGAACACATTAGACTATATAAAACATATAATTTGCAAACCAAGATAATTTCCTATCAGTGACCAATTGAGCTAGCCACGTGACCTACTAATATTAGTTTAAACACTATTTGGCAACAACAACTCTGAACGTGGCATCAGAAAAGGACAAGAAACATCCCTTAAACTTTACTTGTGACCCTTATTCATATGCCTGTCCTACTACATATTGGTAGAATCACATGAAATTGACATTTCTGTAGGTCACACGTAGTTGAATATCAACACTTCATATGATTCGACTTAATAACACTGCTCTAAGACAAAGAAGTGTGAACACCTATCAACAGAACGGATGAGATAAAGACTTATCTTCATGGCCGTCTTCCTAGCAACAACTTGTATTCATACAAAGTTTGATAGTTTATGGAAACCTTAATATACGTATTATAGAACTTTGCACCTTTGTGAATTAGGCAGATCAGATACCCTGATCTCCACTTTACAGATGAGAAAATAAGGCTCAGATGTTAAGTCACTTGCTCAAATGTCCAAAAGTATGAAGCAAGGAATCAAACCTAAGCCCTCTGACTCCGGATCTTTGCTGCAAACAACCTTCCTTTAAAAGGATAATCAAAATCATCTAAGTATGAGCACATACACTCCCAGTGGTTGCTTGTGGACAGATTCCATAAATACTTATGTGATAAGTGTCTAGATTGGAATACTTAAGTGGTTTCAAAAATGTGGGTACATACACAAGTACATTCTTATACTTTATTTGCTCACGTCTGCAACCTGGACCCTCACCCAGGACTGCATTCTTCTGTTCCATAGACTGTCTGCCCCTCACCCCCAAAGGTCACCACCCGGCTAACTGTACTCTGCAACCAGTGGGGAACAAAACATCACACTAAACATACACTGTAGGTCCCACACCATCAATCGTGGCACAAGCCTATCTGACTTAGGATAACCAAAGCCTCAGATGTGATTCTCAGTAATATCATATTAATTGAATGAATGGCTGGCCTGTGACTCAAATTGATTGTGGTAATGTAATGACTCCACTTAAAGGTTCAAAGAAATACTTGCTACAGCCTAAATTTGTTCTACAATCATCACTGTTTACTGACGAAGGAAACAAGCTTTATATTAACTTCTACACCAGGCAACTCCATACATTAGAATTTCCACAGCAAGTGAGAGCTGGTGCTATGTGATAGGGCTTGCTTCTCAACCACCCACCCCTACTGGCCCATCAATCAATAACAGAATCTTTCTTGTTTACTAATTTAAAATAATATATATTTCACCAATGTTATCTTTAGATACAGAGACCGATAACCCCTTCCTACTGTCTGGTACTGTCAGGGTGTCAATTTGCAGGGATCAAATCTCACTTGTTACCAAGAAGACATATCAGTGACTGTGGTGGCCATGTGGGGTGGGGGTGGATGAAGACACCTCATAACAGGCGCGCGCACGCACACGCGCGCACGCACACACGCACACACACGCCCCTTTGCTTTTGAATTATTTTTTTAATGCTTTAAATACTTACTCACACAACAGAACGCCATTCTCCAGGGAGGCTCGAAAATCCTTTGTCTCAAAATTCTTCTCTGTCACTGCCTGAAAGACATATTTGGGTATTAGTTTTCTCTAAATCAGGGATTATACACAAGTCAAATCCAGTATCAGATTAATTAACATGCATCTAATATCATACTTGGAGAACGTGCATGTATCACCAAAAGTTGTTCCATACAGGAAATTCTATGCACTGTTCTATGTTATAAAGAGAATGTTAACCATTTTAGTATGAACAAATCTAAACAGAAAAACCCACAACAAGTGGTTTCTATGACGCAACCATTTTATGGAGGGTAAACAAAAGTTAGAAGCTTAATTTCGAGCATATTTTCTATTTAAAAAAGAAGCCCTATGGGCAATCTACTCTACTAAGAGTAAATAAAACCAGATTAAGATATAAACCTTGAAATACCAACTGTATACGCACATCATTAATTTCAATTCCACCCTTAAATTCCTCAAGTTTCATTACAAAGCTAAATAGCAGAGGGCATGACTCTCCCTAAACATATTCATGAAATGGCCCTGATTTGTGTAAAGAGCTATTTACTGCAATAGGAAGAAAAAGATTAAATCCTGACATTGAGAGAGAAAAGACAGAGAGGGAAGATGGTACACACTCTAAACAGACAATTCCCCACTTAAGGCTTTTACATATGAACAGCCCATCTACCATTACCGCCACCAATGTTCTTAGTGAAACTGCTGAAAAAATGTCTACCAGTTCTGTCTTCCTCTGTCTTCTGACGGTGGAGTGGTTGGGAGGAAAGTGGATTCCATAGGGACAAGAGTAGCAGAGAAAATGGAGGCCATGTAGGGAAAAGGTGCTCCAGGAATACCCTGGGACTGAGTCCCCAGCCAAGGGTGTGGACAGGTGTACCACAACAGCTGGGACAGCAGCCGCCCTAGAGATGGACCCACCACCCATAAGCAGAGGCCTTGCTCCACCTGCCACTTCAGGGAGAAATCTGATCTCGGAAACCTGATTGGGAAGTCACTAATCTTAAACCCTAGGTGAGCTACAAAGCTCCTGCTGTCCTTACTCACCACTCTGACCTTTACCGTCCACCTAGAGCCCCTGTATGTCTTCTGCATCTTTTCCACAACACCCAACAGTGCCACAGGTACACATAATAATGGGTCACTGACAAAACAATGGCTATTTCTAGAATTAAAGTTGGTTTCTCATAAGCTGGTTCTATAAACAGGGACAGGAACCTGTGTCAGGAGGTGACACACTCAAAAGCAGGAAGAAGTAGCAGATCCTTTCCTACAAAGGTCATTAATCTACAGAAGGGCTATGTTGCTGCATGAATTAAACATCTGCTGAGTGTCTCCGTTACATGCACTTACTTGGATACTGGGTGTAGATCTAAAAAAAAAATGCAAGGAGCTCACAGCCACGTAAGTAAAACACAGAGTTTAAGAGTTCAGTAAAACATCCAAATGGAATGGTATATTCCTTCAGGGATAACCTTGAGTGGCCCATGTATTATCCCAGGTAACCTATGCAGCACAAACTCTCTTGAATTTTCCCCAAATAAATCCAAAACAAACTCAAGGTGAGCACTAATCCCAGCTAGTGAAAACACAGTAGCATCTCATTTATCTGGGAACTCCTACCCAAAGCTAAAAAGCATGAAAAAGTCCCAGGAACGGCCAAAGCAGATGTCAAAGCCCATTCTCTCTAGTCATTAGGAAAGCCACTCAGAGCCACCAATACTCAATTACCCACCACTGAAACAATCTAGGGATTACGTTCCCAAATCAAGGTAGATTAGAAGCAGTGAGTTAGAAGGAAGAAGGGCTGTGACCCCACAGACACATGGAGAGCAGTAAAGAGTGACAGTCAACAGCACTGGATGGGCCAGTTGAGAGGCAGTGTAGCAAGTGACGAAATGGAAGGAGAAAGGGCGCAAGTCAGACAAAAATATATTCAAATCCCACTTTCATTATCTAGTAGCTGTGTGACCTTAAGCAAGTTGAATAGCTTCCATGAACCCCAGTCTGCTCATCTGAAACAGGGTAAATATCACCGACTTATTAGCTTATAATGGCCAAGATGCAGTGCAATCAGGTACCTGAGGGTAGCTCGCAGAGGTATATGCTTAACCTCAATACACACATCAACCTTCAAGTAACACGCTGACAACACATCACAAGAATTAGCCCTCAAAAGAATACCTCTGGGGGCTTCCCTGGTGGCGCAGTGGTTGAGAATCGACCTGCCAATGCAGGGGACATGGGTTAGAGCCCTGGAGCAACTAAGGGCTGCTTAGTTGCACATGCCGCGGAGCAACTAAGCCCAGGCGCCACAACTACTGAGCCTGCGCTCTAGAGCCCATGAGCCACAACTACTGAGCCTGTGTGCCACGACTACTTAAGCCCGTGTGCCTAGAGCCCGTGCTCTGCAACAGAAGCCACCGCAATGAGAAGCCTGCCCACAGCAACGAAGAGTAGCCCCCGCTCGCTGCAACTAGAGAAAGCCCACGCGCAGCAACGAAGACTCAACACAGCCAAAAATAAATAAATATTTTTTTAAGTTAAAAAAAAAAGAATACCTCTGCACCATATAGACAAAAAAGCTGAGTTAGATTCAGAATATTAACAAAGTAGAAATAATGGAATAGAGAGAGATATTTAGAAAACCCAACTATCCAGAATGGTTCATTTCTCCAAAAAGACTACAGAAAGGCAAAATCATCGTATGTAGCGGATTTCAGACCACCTCCCTCCATATGTCAAAATATGAATGCACTCTTGTACCTATACACTTATCAAAATCTAAATAATGATGATATAAGACCAGACTCCATTTATACTGTATTTACAAAGACAGAATGTAAAAACTAAACAGATTCTTAAGTGATAGTCTATATTTTGAAGACATGGGAATCTGGCATGCTCTGTACACTACTGAAGATAATATAAAATGACACTACCATTGCTGAAGGCAATTTGTAAAATGTGTCTGACATCTCTTTTTTTTTTTTTTTTTTTTTTCCGGTACGCAGGCCTCTCACTGTTGTGGCCTCTCCCGCTGCGGAGCAGAGGCTCCGGACGCGCAGGCTCAGCGGCCATGGCTCACGGGCCCAGCTGCTCCGTGGCATGTGGGATCTTCCCGGACCAGGGCATGAACCCGTGTCCCCTGCATCAGCAGGCAGACTCTCAACCACTGCGCCACCAGGGAAGCCCGTGTCTGACATCTTAAACACACATTCTCTTGGGCACACTATGTGCAGATCTAGGAATTTATATTAAGTCAACAGGACAAGAACTCAGAGACATCAGTAGAAGAACTGCTTCACAGCATTACACATAATAGCAACAACTTAAAACACCCTGAATGCTCAACAATAAGAAATCAGATAAATTATAATATAACCATAAAACAGAAAACTTCATGAAATTACAATTCATGTCAGAAAAGTAGATTTATCACTTGTAGAGAACACTGAACATATTAATTATAAAGCAATTTGTCAAAAAGTACATGGAGTATGATCCCAATTTCTATAACTCTATGCATTATATAAATATGCATATATAAGTATGCATTATATAAATAAATATAGAATAACTATATTAACAGTAATTATTTCTAAGTGGTAGAATTATAGCTGATTTTAGTATTTTTTTGCTTATGTATATTCTGTAGTAACCACAGGTGTTTCTTGTGCAATAGATATATAAATTAATATATTTTTAAAAACATTCAAAAGAATGTTTTGACTTCTTTTGAATGTTTTTAAAAATATATTAATTATAAATATATTAATATATATTTTTTAAAATATATTAATTTATATTTTTATATATTTAATTTATAGTTCATCAGATTTAGGTCAATTTCCTGTGTCTCCTACATTTAAAGGATAAAGGAAGAGAAGGACACCAGTTTTCATGTAGGTAATTTTTCTCATCTATGAAATGCACACATCCTCAAGTTTAATAATCCTTATTATTCCCCCTTTCACTAGTACGAAGGTTGAGGTTCAGAAAGTTTAACTTTCTAGAAAGTTATAGAATCATCCACATGGAACAGATACCAAAAACCTACAGCATTTTACAAGCACTCAGTAAGAGAATGTTTCAAATGCATCAGACACAAAGTGTTTCTAAACTAAAAAAAAAAAATTAAGTTGTCTTCCATCTGTGTTTAGACTTTTTTAATTTAAATTAATGTATTTTACCATGCAATGTGCCTTCAAAAATAATCCTCCACTGTTAAGGGTATTAAAAAGGTAACTCTGTAAATAAAAAATGTTGAATTAACTTTTTTTCAATGTTCCTGAAAAAAAACAGACTTGTGTCTTAACACATAATGACTGTGTGTGTGTATGTGTGTGTGTGTGTGTGATAAAGTGGCATTCTAAATGCTAATAAAATGAAAACTCATCTGTTAATGGTTTCAGCATTTCTCTTGACATTTTCATGAACATTACAAAATGTTCATACTGTATATACTATCAGTTCATACTGTATATACTATATATATACTGTATATACTATCTACCTCAAGCTCAACAAGGAAAACTATCTGATTAATTAAAAATTAAAATTTTTAATTAGCAATTTATATATCCATATAAATATAAACTCATCTAAGACCTCTCCTAAGAAATTAAAACAAAAAAGTTTTCCCAAGAGTTTTAAACTAAAAAGAGAACATAAATTCATAGCAGGGATTTTCAGTCTATAGCAGCTGCCTGGGCCACGTTCCTTAAGAAACACACAGCAACACAGAGCACGGCACCTACCATGGCCAGGTGAGGCCAGGGTGGGGCTCTAGAGCCTGTGAATCCCTGCCGCACTATTTCCTACCTATAACCCTGGACAGGGTGCTTAACCTCTTTGTTTTCTCAGGGATGCAACAGAGATGTAGTACCTACGTCACAGGGCTGCACAGAGTATTAAATGGGATACTGCATATGAAGCCCTCAGCACTTGCCTGATTCAGAAAAAGCATTCACAAATGTTAGCACAATTAGCTATTACTATCCCTCTGTAGAATGAAAATGAAAGTTTCATCTTAGCAAAGAGAAAGTCCATGTTGCCAGAAGTAACATCTTTTACTTAAAAGGAAGAAACTGAGTTACATTATAAAACTCCACTAGACTACCTTCCATATCCTGGAAACTGTAAAAAAAAAAAAAAAAAATTATAGAGATCTAGAAAGGACCTCAAAATAGAGTGAAGGCTGTTTTGTTCAAAAAAATGAAATCATACTTTAAAATGTGAATGCATCTGTATTTGAAGAATTCAGTACGCTAAAAGAAATTCCAGAATTTTGAAAGAAAAATTGTTTGGTAGTTCTAATCTAACAATTACTCATTGTGATTTTCAATAATTTTCAACCTCACTCATTAGCAAGCTATTTGAGGTGTGATACATTTTATGTAATGAGGCTGTGATTCACAGGAACTAAATAGAGACCACGTGTTTCCCACTGAGTTATCAAAAGTCAACACAAACAGGAGTAATCACTATGTCGTCAAACGGCCACACCTTGCCTTCTGTAAAAACTTGTTTTCTTCCCTCTTCCTTGTCCCTTTCCATATTTTCCTAATGCAGTTGAATAAAATCAGTACCACTTGAAATAACCTAAGATGTACATCAGATTTCATCTGGGGTTTGATCCTGGACCCATCTCACTCTACACACTTCTATTAAGTTACTGCTCAGTCCCCTGATTTTCAAAGGGAAAGAAGTATTTGCCATATCTACTTCACAGCCCACAAATGATATTTGAAAATATTTGATATCTTCAAAAAGAAAAGTAAAAAAAAAAAAAAAGACTACACACTGTAGTCGAGGCCACTGCATCTTCCAGCCATGTGTCCCTGCGTGCTGAGCAGCCATCTTGTTGGAAAGAAGCTAAGAAGCAACAGGGCCAAGTGTGAGGCTCTTGGGTGAGATGCTTCCTGTGAAGTTATAATTACTCCCCCTGAGCAAGTTAAGGGCGGAGCAGCGCGCCAAAAGTACACACCGCACAAACACTGCCGTCAAACCCGTCCTACCACCTGCAGCCTCCAAAGAAGCCCTTGATACAAAGCTTTCAAAGGGCATATGTTGTGGAATAAAATACCTACCAACCGAATACACCCTCAATAAGTGCCAAGTTGGCAAATTTCAAAAAAACCCATTTCTTTTGTTATGAAATATATTAACTTAATATATCAATGGGAATTATCTTCATACCCTTTACTGTTTGGTTCACAGCTTTATTTAAATCCTCTCACTGGAGGAGATTTCCCACCAATCTAAGCAACAAGTTTCTCTAAAACTTCACATCTCAGCTCCAATTCTGGCCAAGAAACCACATGACCTAAACCCCAAACATTCTGGGAACTTTTCAAAGACCGCTTTATACCAGACTGTTATCAGCAAAACACTCACTAATGCAAGTCAGCAGGCCCTCATCTCGTTTAAATTTTTCAGTTCCTTTTAAGCAGCCATTTAAAAGATGTTTCGAATCCCAAAAGCACTCTCCACCATACTTCTGTGTGAATCACAGTGCAAAAACACAGTGCCCATTTGAGCTTGTTTTAAAAGAGGGAAAGGGGGCTTCCCTGGTGGCGCAGTGGTTGGGAGTCCGCCTGCTGATGCAAGGGACACAGGTTCGTGCCCCGGTCTGGGAAGATCCCACATGCCGCAGAGTGGCTGGGCCCTTGAGCCATGGCCGCTGAGCCTGCGCGTCTGGAGCCTGTGCTCCGCAACAGGAGAAGCCACAACAGTGAGAGGCCCGCGTACCACAAAAAAAAAAAAAAAAAAAAAAAGAGGGAAAGGGATGTTTGCTGCCAAAAAACTAGATGATGAGCTTCAACTGGGCTCATAGTTGATTCCAAATTAAGTTACTAATTGACTGATCAGCTACTTCATCAGGACATTTAAGATACACACAGGAGATCATCATGCCAATCACTTCAACCAAAGTCATGCCAAAAAAAAAAAAAAAAAACCCCAAGGAATATTTGCCCTCAGAAAGCACTGGGGAACACAGGAACCACATCAGGAAGCAATTCACAAACAATGGGTCTGCTTTAACATTTTCATTCAGAAACATAACCTAGTATATCCCACCTTCCAACGAGAGAGCCCTTATAGGCCATGGTTTCCACAGAGAGACTCCCCCCCAGGCCGGCACACATCAAGGAGCTGTCGTGTTTTCAGTCTCTAAGAAGCCACCAAAGAATTAAAAACACCCTTCTCTCCTTTCTTCCACCAAACTTCATTTTTTGCAGCATCCCATGATGCCGCAAAACAGGTCCAATTTTTATGATGAATTCCATGAGACGTATACATTATTCAAGATTCAATAACTTTGACAAATCTCATTGGTCACACATACTAAAAACCTATAATGCAAGGACTGTGGCACACAGTCGAAAATATTAGGTAAAAACTAAACATAATTTAAATATAAAAAGTCTACCTTCTAGCTCTTTCCTTGCCCAGAGTAAAATTACTGAAAAGGTTATTCACAATTTTAGAGAAACCAATTCTTCCAAAAAGGGTGGGGCTCTATCCTTTTAATCTTATTTTTTTTAATTTTATTGGAGTACAGTTGATTTACAATGTTGTGTTAGTTTCAGGTGTACAGCAAAGTGATTCAGTATACATATATTGAATACATGTATGCATTCTTTTTCAGATATTTTTCCCATATAGGTTATTGCAGAATATTGAGTAGAGTTCCCTGTGCTATATACAGTAGGTCTTTGTTGGTTACCTATTTTATACATAGTAGTGTGTGTATGTTCATCCCAAGCTCTCCCCCCACCCCACCCCCGACGTATCTCCTTTGGTAACCATAAGTTTGGTTTCAATACCTGGGAGTCTGGGTAGTGGCCTTTTTAAACTAATAAAAATTTGAAGTCAGAGAAGCTGAGATGGAGTCTCAGACTCCTTTGTATAATGAAGTCTCCCAATTTCCCCAGGCCTCAGTCTTCTCAGCTAGAAAAGGGGTTCCAGGATTGACAGCTAACCCTTACTCTGTTTACTTCGTGCACGATCTCCCTTAATCTTCACAGCAACCCTGTGTGGTGGATACTCTTACCCCATCTAGACATGAGGAAACTGAGTAAAACTATGCTTGCTTGAGTTGAGACCTAGGTCAGTCCCTACATAACAGGCAGTGAGCATCCAGTGAGAGTGTCTATGGAAGCGCTGAGTGAACTTGACAATGTAATTAGGAACCTATTCCCAGCCATCCCAGCCTATTCTGCATACTCTCAAGGGCAGGACTGTCTTACCCAACTTCTCATTGGTTGAAATACGGCTTACACGTACTTGTCACTTATGTTAAATCTAATTACTCTTCTGATGAATATTTGCACTACAAGTATTTGAAGCAAGAAAGAACAAGACCCCCCAAAAAGCAAAACTGCTGGTTAAATTTCAAGTGTATGGGGGGTAGGGAGGGTGGAGATTGGTTGTGTTTTAGAAGAAGAACCTGCCTCAGTTCCCCAAAATCACTCACCCTAGTCTTGTCACTAGCTCAAGAACAAACACATACAAGAGTCTATGGAAACATATCACTCTAGTGATATACCTTTTTAAAAGGGAATATTCTTAGATGAAAACCTCAGTTGAGAGCATTTCACCACTGATTTGCTACATAAATTTTTTCCAGACCGAAGAATACATTGGAATTCAATTTTCCATTTAAATAATCTTTCTTAATTTTAACTAAGATACTAAGAAAGTATTTGGTTATTCACTCATTCAAAAATCACGTAATGGCAATTGCTATGCACGTACCTGGCACGGTGCTTGGCGCTAGGAATATAAAAAGACGAAGCAATTCTTGGAAATTCCTCTTTAAAAGTCTAATAACCCTGTTTTGAAATATGTGGTCAAAATGGCATTTTAAGCCTAGGCATCTCTCTAAAATGTGGTTAAGCCTCTGAATTACAGCATGTTCTTCGTTAACTTATATTGTATACTCAGCATTGCTTTAAGTGACATAATTCTCAAGTCACTGGCCTCTCTTAAGACTTGGCATTGTACTACATAATATCCCGGCATATACCAGGACTATTTTTGCCAATGCTAATATCACTTGATAGCAAACCCAAAGCCAACGCACAGTCTTCCAAAATCGTGGTATTAGAATTGCACAGATCACTGAATTCTAAATGGAATCCGAAAGTCTCATAGTGGTCAAAAATCTAAACATTTTCTACCCCACTGCCCATGGTAAGCCCTTGGTCTTAGCGGCTAGTGTAAATTACACCTCCCCACTTCCCCTTCTCTTGGGAAGGCTCCCAAGTCTTCACGCAGCCGGGAAGGGAAGACTAACAGCAAAGTACACAGCTCCCAGTGTGTTCTGGATAATTAAAAGCCAACTGTCTTTATAAACCCTCCAAATTCTTAATCATCATTAGGCCAAATGCCAGCTACACTCAGATATTTGGGGGGCGGGGGGAAAGAATGAGTTTAAACATAATTTCTGGTCCAGAAGAAGTGGCCACTTCCTGATACTAACTTTTAGCTTAGAGTCTCCGATTATTTTTGCTGAACCTCAACTATTAATAAGCCACATCTGGAAAGAACTATATAAAACCAAGGGAAGAACGATGTGCTCCAGGGCTGACAATGTACGTACCAGGTTTCATCTACATACGAAATCCAAGACAACCTGAACCCTACTGGCAGCTAGTTAAATTCACCAGAAACATCACACACAAAAATGTGCTCGAGCTCTACAGCTATACTTTGTTCTGCGAAGGATCACAAAACTACTTCTAAAGAATAAAGTATAAAGTACATGTTGTCTATAAATACAAGTTCAGACTCCAAATTTATGCTGCTGCAGACAACAGGTAAAATACTGCAAAGGAAAAAAAGTCCACCAAAAGCCTAGTCTAGCACATAAATTATTGTTTGCTCCTCGATCAAGGAGTTTTTTTAAACAAATAGCACACAAGGCACATGTAGACGTGAATATCCATTATCAGGATAGTTTAAGTAGAGTTCAAATGCTTAATATAATCATTGGTTCTCAAGAGACATCATTGTTTCGTGCAGAAATGTCACACACACACATTAGCAAGTCTCAGCAATTAACCTGTTTACCTCCCGGTGAATTACTGAGAGTCATCACTGTGGGAAACATTCATCGTGGGAAATAGTGTATCTGTATTACAGGTGACAGTCACTACTTATTTTACATGAACTTCAAATGGATAGTCACACCCCTAGGATATGCTTTACTCTCCAGTGTAAGCTTGGCATTATGGGACGAACTTGAGGCGACCTGTGACACAGGAGCTGCCTAAATGATTCTTGATGGATTCCTACTGCAAGCTAACAATGTCGTCCTTCTGGTACACAGTCGTCAGCCTTCCTTCCATTCAACAGTGAATTTCTAGGAAGCAAAGAGATAATTACACTCCTATTCCTAGGTACATGCCCAAGAGAAATAAAAACACATGTTCACACAAAAACCTGTGTATGAGTTTTCATAGCAGTATTGTGTTAGCCAAAAACCTGAAAATAACCCATCAATCCATCAACTGATGAATGAATAAACAGAAGATGGTATAACCATACAATGGAATATCATTCAGCCATAAAATGGAATGAAGTACTGATACATCTACATCATGGACAAACCTAGAAAACATGAGGCTAAGTGAAAGAAACCAGGCACAGAGGACTGCATATTATGATTCATTTCTGTGACATGCCCGGAGAAGGCAAAACCATAGCAACAGAGAGTAGATTAGTGGTTGCCAGGGACTAAGGGAAGGGAAGAATGGGTGAGTGCTAATGGGTATAGGGTGTCTCCGGGCGTGACGAAAACGTTTTGACATTAGGCTGGGGTGAGGGTTGCACAATCCTGCGAATACACTAAAGCCCAATGAACTGTACGCTTCAAAAGGGTGAACTGTATGGTCTGTGAATTGTATCTCAATAAACATGTTCTAAAAAAGCTCAATGAATTGCACAGTTAAAAATTTGTGCATTTTATTCAAGTTCAATAAAGAAGACTTTTTAAAAGGCGTTCAATACCATCTCATACCCCATACACAAAGGAAGTTCAATATATGTTAAGCTATTAATTTGTTTACTATCTCCTAAACGCCTATCCCCCTAAAAAACTTATTTATAATTTCATAGGAATAGGTCTAAATTTGCAAAGTGAAACTTCCAGCCCACTACCTCACATACAGAAATGTTTTAATCATGATATTTCCTTTTATATACTTGCATCTATCTTTTTACTTTTAAATGTGTCATCTTTGCATTATCTCTAAACAATTCTACAACCCTAAGTTTTCTCAAGTGCAGTTATGGCCTTTTTTTATAGCTCACTTTACGTATATGGTCTCAAAACAGAAAACACAGGTAAGATGGGACACAGAGGGCCATAGCACCTCCACATTAGCTCCTGTTGTGAATTAATTACCATCCCCACAACAGAATCGTTCAGAAATCAGTTTTCCTCAAACGACTTGTAGGAACAAAGTTTCCCCTAGGTTCTTTCTAGGGCCTTAATAGATCAACAAAGTTTCCAGATTATTTATCTCAAAAGTAGATATTGTTCAGGGCTCCATAACACGTCTAATTATTAGTTTAAAATATCCTTGGCTGAGTAATAATTTTAGTTTTTAGTAATAATGTCAGTAATAATTTAATTTAGTAATAATTTTAATTTTGTTTCAAGACTATAAAAACGGAAGGACTGAGAGTAACTTCTTCAGCACCACAGTCAGCCCTCTGTACTGAGTGTTGGGAATGTGGAACCCACGAATACGGAGGGCCGACTGCACTAGGGCATTTTATTTGAGGGACATGAGCATCCCCGGATTTTGGTGTCCCCAAGAGGTCCTGGAACCAATTCCCCCACAGATACCAAGGGACAACTGTATCCTGGTATAGTGACATGTGAAAAGATTGATATGGATGTTCCATCTTAGGATAACAGAAGGAAGACTCTGCCCATACAAAATGGATGAGATTGTTTCCCCCCCGCCAAAAAAAATATATATATGTATCGCAGACCTTGAGAGCTCAATGTCAGGATGTGTGCCTGACCCCCTCATGCAGTGCTGAGGGCTCCCTCTTCTCCCTCTGCACCTTCAACTCCTGGCTGCCCGTGACATTCACATCACCGCAGGCACATGTGTACTCGCCTTCGTGGCTCCCCTACTGGCCTAAGTCCTTGAAGGGGCTGTCACAGCCGACAGGTTGACTCCAACCTGAACACGTTTTGTTTGGCCCATGCACAATGTTGGGCAAGAGGGAGCAAAGATCTGGGTTACCAGCTTCTCTTTAAGAAAAGAAATGGTCTGCCAACGCTGGGCATGCATTACCTCAAAAGCCACAACTGGCTGCCCTGAGGTAGTGATGGGCGGCCCTGGGGAGAACACACTCCGCAGAGAGCCACAGACCCTACCCTCCCATCTGCTACACCCACCCTTCCTCGCCCCAGCTCACCACCTGGCTGGCCCCGCAGGCATGTCAGTTTGAAAATCCGCAGGGATTTTCATTGCATTCTGAAGGCCCAGCATAAATCCTGCCCTGTAGGAAGGACTCTCACTCGTTGACTCAGAATTTAGCGTGTAAAAGAATCACTTGTGGCGCCTGTAAAACAATACAGGTCCCAGGCCTTTCTCTAAGCGAGCCTGATTCAAACAGCCTAGACAGACACCTGAAGTTCAACTTTTCCAGAAGTACCCTTACGGAGTTTTGCTAAGAATGGTCTCCGATAAACACTGTTTTAGTGTTAGGTATCTAGAGCTCTGTGAGTCTTGATTTCCTTATAAGAAAAAGAATTTGGAGTAAATCATCACTACAGCTCACAAGTCTAAATGCTTTCTTTGGTTCTCTATTGGAAATCGAAAGAAACCGAACAGGAAATCAGTTCCTGCTCTCTGCTACCACCTACTGGCAACTTCCTGGTACTGCAGAGGTATAAGCTGCAGTTTAATACCTCAGTTAGGGAATCACTGTTTCCTAGTTTTCACGGCTAGATCCAAGTACATTTTTTAAAAAATTCAACAAAATAGCTTAAGAACATATCACCAAGCAACATTTGATGAAAACAAAAAAGAGAAATATCTTACAGTTTGATTTGTCAATTATACCTCAATACGGCTGAAAAAAATTAATATAAACACCACTAATCTGTCTCCTTTATTCATTCTATAAGAGCTTTTGATGTGTTTCCACCAAATTGATTTTGAAACACACAATAGATTTTGAGACTTCTGTAGAAAATTTGCACGTTAAGATATACAGTCTGTTTAAATGGTAGACCTGGGACCCAACTACATGGAACAACTTTCTACCATAATAAAATTCTCCGATGTGGAATGATCTGCATTTTTGCACAAAGTAAACTCCTGTTATAAAAAATGTTCGAACATATGGGTGAGACTTCTAAGATTCCTCTCAGGACCGTGGATGATTTCTCTCTCATCCAGTAAAGCATCAGGGAAGCTCACAGATCTGGGTTCTATGAGGCTTAGGTTTATACGTGGATTCTGCTCTCCAAGCCTAGAACTATGCTTTAAAAGGGAGATAATACGGACAGGCAACCAAGCACAACAAACTGAAGATGCGTCTGAATGTTCAGGCAAAACCGAGAAGGATCCCTGGCAGAGGGCAGCTGGGTGTGACAGAATTTGTGCAAGGCAGGAGGGTATGGGTTAGTCCGGAAAACTTCTCCAGGGTAATTACTTCACCCTCCTCCAAACCGTGAAGCTTAACCTGCCAACCACGCCCTCCAAATTCTTCAGTTCACCTGCTCAGTGGCCTTCCTCCACCTTCTAAACTCTGCTCATTCAATTACAAACGCCAAGCAGGTAGCCCTGAACTTGCAACCCTTGTCCTTCCCCTGAAGCGCCCCTCCAGCCTCATATTCACACCTCCCTGCTGAGCATCTCCTCTTGAGCACCCAGACATCACCACAGAGCCCACAGGTAAGACAGGCCTCACTCTCTCACCCAGGACTGAACCGCCACACCCCACTTCTCTACTGAAGTCATGATACCAACACCCTCCCAGCTGCCCAGACTCAAAACACGAGCATGAACCTTCCTGTCCCTCCAAATCCACGTCATTCTCTCCACCCCAGTTCTCGGCTTCTCCTCTGGCAGATGTAACATTTCAACAACCTACTGATCACCTTGCCTTAATCTCCCTTTTCTACTCTGTACTTCAAAGGCTACCTATCATTCCTTAAAAATCAAAAACCACTGCTCAAAATCTTCCAAAGGTCCATTTGTCCTTAGGGTAAGGCTTCCCTCCCTCCCTCCTGGTCTTTCACCCCTGGATTCTCACACGTGATTCCTTGATTCTGTGTAAACACAAGCAATCAGTATCCTCCAGGGCCTTCACCCCTCCATCTCAACATCTCAAAGTGTACCCCTCCACTGTTTTCCCCGAACACCACTGCCCCCAAAAGAGTCCTTCTCCCTCTACATCTTCTGTGAGACGGATTTTCTGAGCCACTAGTTCAGTAGACACCCCGTTCTGCCTTATGTCACCATCAAGTGGCCGTGTCTGCTCTTCTGTCCAACACTGAAACTTTCTGGAGCTCAGGAACCTCCGTCAAGGTTACACATCTTCTCCTGCCCTCCCCCACTGCGTAACATACACAACAACAAACATCTGTAAGAAAAAAAAAACTTAATTCACTTCTCCTAAAGACCAAAAGGAGAAAAAGAGAAACCGCTGTGTGAGATATACAGAGAAGATTTAATTCAGATTCAGAGACTAAAAGAACACAGCTCAAGAAAAAGAAAAGGCAGCAGCAGAAAGTGGGAGGGGATGGGAGAGCAAACCAGCCTCCCTACCTCTCAGGCCGTGATCCAGGAACAAGAGTCCTGGATCAGACAGATGGTACCTACACTGGGGAAAAACACCTGAGAGGTTCTGGCAGCACATGAAAGCCCTAACTAATGTCTTGGGGGAAAAGGAAAAGCCGAAAACCAGCGTGAACTAATATTTTCCTCCCCTAACAGAGAATAATGACAGACGTCCTACATCCTGGAACAGAGAATGAAGTCAGAAGACAGAAAAGCCGGAGGAGAAGGAAAACAGATTGGGTATCGGCAGGGACGGGGACCCTGAGTGCCGCATGAAATAATGATCGCCGCACCTAAAGCAGAGCCAGATGGCAGCCACAGACAATGGAGACCCATGCAGGCCACATGAAATTTTGATGAATTCCTTAATGGCCACACCACGAAAGCCATATTCCAGAAAGAGGCTAATAATAGAACAAACGTCAGTGCAGAACAAAAAGACTTAAAACCGCCTGCATTCGTTATTCAACTACATTTGGACAGTTTTCAAAATGTGGTTGTTTAATAAGTGCTTTCACTGGTGACAATGATCACCGTTTATGCCACGAATGCTGTTATTTTTTGAACCCTAAGCTGATGCTCCAGGCCACTGTGGTAACTGCATTACAACAAAAGGTCACACACCTACCCACACACTTGACCCAAAATGATCACGAGAGTCGTGGACTGGGGAGAACCATACACTTCCATGCCACTTCCCCACATCTCAACGTGAGAAATCAAGCCAAGTTACAGCTTCTATAACAACATACTCTTAATCCTCAAAATGAGCAGACTAATGTACACAAGAGTATATGCACAGTGCCTTACGAACTCTAGCCTGTCTACACAAGGCAAGATGCTTCTGAATTGCATCCAGTCAAAGTCTAAAGTCGAAATAAGACTGAAGGTGAGTGAAGTAAGTCAGAAAGAGAAAGACAAATACCGTATGCTAACACATATATATGGAATTTAAGAAAAAAAAATGTCAAGAAGAACCTAGGGGTAAGACAGGAATAAAGACACAGACCTACTAGAGAATGGACTTGAGGATATGGGGAGGGGGAAGGGTAAGCTGTGACAAAGCGAGAGAGAGGCATGGACATATATACACTACCAAACGTAAAACAGATAGCTAGTGGGAAGCAGCCGCATAGCACAGGGAGATCAGCTCGGTGCTTTGTGACCACCTAGAGGGGTAGGATAGGGAGGGTGGGAGGGAGGGAGACGCAAGAGGGAAGAGATATGGGAACATATGTATGTGTATAACTGATTCACTTTGTTATAAAGCCGAAACTAACACACCATTGAAAAGCAATTATACTCCAATAAAGATGTTAAAAAAAATAAAATAAAATAAAAAATAAAATAAAAGAAGACTGAAGGTGACTGGTCTTATCTGCCTTCTACAAAAGTCTTGATGGAATGAGTTAAATCTTCCTGGAGTTAGACCTCCAGGAAGACGCTGTGGGAGAAGGCAGAGCCATCTGATAACTGGTATGAAGTGATGCTTCAGGTTGAAAGAGCTAAAACTGGACTGGATAACCCAGAAGGAACATGAATAGCTGTACACATGCGTGAAGGATCCGGAGATAACTAGAAAAGAACTGAGGGAACTGCAGCCCTCCTGCAGGTCCTGGGTAAATAACCTCTTAATTAAGAGACACTGAGTAGACCAAGGATTCTGAAACTAGCTGGGATCTGTTGCGACCCGCTCCACACAAGTAGGGTCGGGGCAACCTGGAGTTCGTGCAGATCAAGACTACCTGAGCAGGCCGTCAGCAGTTGGGTTTTCCCAGGTAGATGCGAGAGGACAAGAGAGCCAGTTTGAAGACAATCTCAAGAAAGTGGCTTAGTGTTAGACCGTGCAGACTACACTAAGCAGGGAGGGAAGTAGAGACAGGCAGCTGGTAAGAAGAAAGAAAGTAAAGGGGCTTTGACTAAGCATGTTTAGTTGAAGCTGCTGAGTAAGATGCTGCGATTTTTTTTTTTTTTTTTTTCAGTACGTGGGCCCCTCACTGTTGTGGCCTCTCCCGTTGCAGAGCACAGGCTCCGGACGCACAGGCTCAGCAGCCATGGTTCATGGGCCCAGCCGCTCCGCGGCATGTGGGATCTTCCCGGACCGGGGCACAAACCCGTGTCCCCTGCACCGGCAGGCGGACTCTCAACCACTGCACCACCCGGGAAGCCCAGATGCTGGGATTTAATAATGCAGAAGTGCAGCCCTTCCAGGAAATAACTAAATCCAGGATTAGGGCGTCAAAGAAAGTGGCTGGAGTAGGAAAGGATATCGTGGATTGGGAAGTGAGAGAACCTGATGCACCCTTCCGGTCTACATTGTGTTACCCAGGGTGATGGCAGGTCAGAGCAGGAGGGATGCATGAGTCAGGTGCTCAAGTCTTCACTGAATAAAAAGGAGCAAGTGAGAGGTCAGAGGTCAGCAAGCAGTGAGGAAGAAGGATATTGGACAGTCTAACCAACTGGTCTAAGACATAGATACTGCTGTGTGAACATTTCAGGCTAACTCTCTGGAAGTGGTCACTTCTTCCAGCCCTGAGGTGGGCGAGAGATGGCAAACTCCACTGGAGAAGGCAACAGGAAAAAAGGAGGACTGGCTTTCTCTTAAGGCAAAGAGGTAAAGAGAAGGTTTAGGGGAGGGGTAAATGTTGGAGTGTTCACCATAAAATTGTTCCAGGGGACAGAGTGGAAAGCTCTGGGAGGAAGCAGGTCACTGGACCAAGAAGCCAAGCGTTGAGCACCATGACCGAAGCTCTTCCATCTTGGTGGGACAAAGGCTGACTGACAGTAAGGATACAAGAGGTTAGGCGGCTACAGGGAAGACCTCGGTGTGATTTAAACATTTCCGTATTACATTTAACAGTCAGTAACCTGTGACTCTAAGTCAAGCCAAGACCACACAGATCCTGCATTTTTTTCTTATGATAAACCATCCTGCATTTTGAAACTACACTGAAAAAACATCGTCTACTCAACACACACCCAGGAGACTGACGGGATGAATAATACTTCAAACATTAAGCCACTTGTCTATAAACAGAGAGATATTTTGGCTATATTCACATTACCTGAAGCAAAACTAATTTTTTTAAAGCTTTTTAAAAACATTCTTCTCGGACACAGTTTGGTTTAGGAAAACCTTTCAGTTTTGCTTAGACTATACACTCCAAAGGCACTTATCAAAATTTTTCATTTACTAAAATCAAATCTCCAGTTTTTAACTGTAAATTAAATATTTACAAATACAACACACAGACGATCCCTTACGTATTTTCTGAGAACTTCATTGAAGCATTACCAGAAAAAGTAGCTATAATTATTATTCAGCCATTGGAAATAACTCTTCATCACTGAACAAAGAACGTTCAAAGTACATCAGAGTATATTCAACAAAATCAATGTACTTTATGCATTTGCTTGGTACTATGTTAAAGCAACATGGGAGACAAAATAATTTATTAACCTAATTTATTGGAAACCACATCTTAAACCAGGGGTGGGCAAACTAGGGCCTATGGGCCAAACCCAGGCCCGCCAACTGTTTTTATAAATAAAAGTTTATTGGAACCCAAACTCCAATCGATTGCAATGAGATCTCTCACTACAATGGGCAGAGAGAGTTGAGCAGTCCTAACAAAGATCCATTGCCCATAAAGCCTAACACAAAATTAAATATGGGCTTGGGCTCCTGGTGACAGTTCCAGAGGATCTGCCAGGAGGCCCAGCACGGGCAGATTAGGCCAGAGAAGACCCCAGCCAGGTCCATATTTTCCTTGGAAGGGGCAGCTCAGCACCTTCCCAAGCTCTTTGGTGGGAAAGGGGTTTTCTGTCCCACCAAAGTGAGGGGGTAAGGATGCTTCCCATTGAGAAAATGGACTATGTTTATAATCAGTGAATCCTGGAAAACACTTACAGTGCATGAAAATGTCAACAGGCTAGAAATCCTACCTGGGACCTGGCCGTTGAGTGTTATGCCCAGGAGGGGATTCCTCCCACATTGGGATTATAGTGAGGCTCTGCCCCAGAACCTGCAGGCTTCCAGGTGTGCAGCCAGCAGGAGAAGGAGTGCCTTTCTAAGAGCTACTCTCTTAAAGACTTGAACTTCAGGAAAAGACAGGGCGTGGGCTGCTTCCTCCTGGCCTACGTGATGTTGCACTGAACTCTGCCGATGAAGCCTGAACCCACAGGAAGAGAAAGGTCAGATAATGAGAGAAACAAATCTCAGATTTCTCTTAGATAGACCAAAAACTGAAACAGAGCCACATGTAAATGCACACGAAGTGTGCCTTTCTGGAATTCCCTTAAATATGTGGAACAAATTTCAAGAATTGCATAAAAAGCATTCCAAACATGAAACCCTGACCTCAAGCCTGGGAAGCGGAAGCGGGGTGGAAAGAAACTCTCCAGAAAAGATAAATCGAAGAATGAAGGGGCACCTTGTCAGAAACAATCTTTAAATAAAGCCCAGTGGAAGGAACGTATTCAGTATTTTGGAGTCAGGGATAGGTTTGAAAAAAGAAAAAGAAATGATAAGTCAGGCCTTCAAGAGCATAGACCAGGCTGTGGACAACTGCAAAATGGAGAAAGCTGAGAACTCAGCAACCAAATGGCCACAGGAGAGCTTATTGTAAAACTATCAGAGCCGCTGAAAGCCCCAACTCTGTAAAAGCCAAAAAAGATACTGCAAATTCACAGGTTGCTTGAGAAAAGAATAAACTTGTATGGGGGTCTGAAGCAAAGAATAGATCGGAAACTCGAACAATATGAGACATATGTCACTTGGCCAGTAACCTTCACTACATGTGTGAGGTGCACATGCTCAATTTACTGAAAAGATTTCCATGCTTGTGTTAAATGTGTCAGGAAATTGACAGAAGTAGAAAAAATAAGCGTAAATTTTGAGAGCTTACAATAATGAAATGAAGTTTTCTGTTATCTGTATAAGAAATTAGAATGTGTAACACTTATATATCCCTAGAGTGTAAAATCCATTTTAGTTTTCATCTATTTGTTATAGCATAGCCAATGAGCTTCCTATATTCGAATTCAGTTTAATGATACTTATTCTGAAATTTTAAGATTGCTATTTGTTTATAACGGATTAGTTATAACTGGATGAGTCTCAATTGATATTGTCTTTGTAAATGACTTTAATTACTTCAATGTTATAAAAGTAACGATTAAATTTTTATTGGGAAGGTGCAGTTAATTCTTCACAATCGCATGGTAAAAGCAATTAATTTTTATGTTCCTTCAAATAAAATATTTCAGTAAAAAAAGAAAAATATAGTAAGTGCTACATAGAGATATATACTGAAAGCTGTGGAATAACTCTGCTTGGGGAGAAAGAAAAAGATGGAGAGACCAAAAAATGACATATTGCTGGAGTTATCCAAGGTGGATGGGATGAGCATAAAATCAGTACAAAGTTGACTTCACTCCAGGGTCTGCCCCCCTTTCACACAGTCCTCAGTGGTACTTTGAAAATGCAGACTTCAGAAAATAGTTGTTGAATGCATGCTGCCCTCTGGTGGCCCAGAAGTGCTATCCCCTACCACAGCTTTCTCCCAAATTACTCGTACTGTGTTCTGGACCTTTCCCAAGTCCTTTTCCTTCAAACAGTTACGCATCCTTTATTCCAGTGACTTAAGACTTCAATCTCACATGACAGCCGAATATTTCTGACCAAACAAATGCTAATACAGTCATGGTTTAGCCCTTCCATATAACCGGTAGTCACTTTATAGAAACACATTCTGGAAAGAGTCACTAATAACAAGTCCAGAACAGGGAGAACAGCCTTCATGCAGGCAGACCCTGTAGAGGGTCTCTCATTCCCCATGGGATGACCAATTGCACGTGTAATCCGCTTTCTCCTAATGTTCCGCCAGTTTTTTCACTGTAAGGATTTATTTTCGGGTGTTGTTTCCACAAACCTTGCCTAGAGACACTTCTGCACACATTCCATTAGTCTGTCATAGCTAAGCCCCCTCTCACAAAGCCAGTGTCAACATATTTTACCCCTTGTAAAAAAAAAGGGGGGGGGGAGGGGGTAAAAAAAAAAAAGGTAAGAGGGAAATCTTGGATGCCGGGGCCTCCTTTCGCAGTAAATTGATATAACTGAAGTAGCCACTTTCTCCCTCTTCATCACCCCTTATTTCATATACATAATTACAGCTGATAAAAAATGGAGGCCAAGGGCTTCCCTGGTGTGCAGTGGTTGAGAGTCTGCCTGCCGATGCAGGGGACACGGATTCGTGCCCCGGTCTGGGAAGATCCTACATGCCACGGAGCGGCTGGGCCCATGAGCCATGGCCGCTGAGCCTACGCGTCCGGAGCCTGTGCTCCGCAACGGGAGAGGCCGCAACAGTGAGAGGCCCGCGTACCGCAAAAAAAAAAAAAAAAAAATGGAGGCCACTCCAGTGGACCGGCCCACATCACAAACCTAAGTCAGCCTACACTCACGGAAAACTGCCAAGGACACCTAACATACACGGACCCCAATCTTCCAGCTCGGCTCACCTCACGCTAGAAAACGCTAGACCTGTTAGCCTTCCCAGGATACTCCTGGCCTCCTGGTCAATCATGCAATGTCCATGTTGCTGCCTCGAAGGCTCTGTCAACTCGCTTTTGCCCAAATCCCTCAGAAACAGTACTCCCCCCCATCCATGAATTATCTTCCCTTGAATAAAGGACCGTCAAACTTGCTACTAAATTGTATCATTTTTTTGTCATTTGTCACAACCCGTAGATACTTCCTCTGTATGCAGGCTTCCTCCAACTTCTCTCACTGTTGAATGTTTGTGTCTGTCAGCCACCACTGCAGGCCTCACAGAGCTTTGCACTCAAAGGTCGGCCGGAAAGCATGGCTTTCATTTCAACATGTTCTTTGTGAGCTGTTTCGGTGCAAACCCTGAGCAGCTGAGTTCTGAGTTAGTTTCCATAGGACAAATCCAAGTAAATGTTCCACAGGCTCTACTGCTTCCTCTCCTCCACAGAGCCTGCAGGCCACCCAGAACAGGCAGAAGATTAAAATGCATTGCCAGGCTTTCTTCTTTTAATTGGTCTCTTTCTTTGGCGTGCTTTTGGAAGACAATAGCGTGGGATGAGGCTTTAGTTTCCTTCAACTTTACACAAACACGAGTCAACTCTAGCCAGAAGGGGGAAAGAACATAAATCTGTGGTGTGGCAGCCTAGTTCCCAGCGGCCAGCGGGGTTCACAGAAACTGCAAACGCAGGTTACTCCAAGTTCAAGTCTGCATTTACAGGACGTTTAGTAAATCTATGCAAAATGAAATGGAGGCAAATTCCGTGGAAAATCTAAACCAAAGGATACTCAAAGGCAAAACCTTTTTTCATAATCTAACAAGCTCTGGGAAAATTACCTGTGGGCTAACGAACTGGAAAGTTACAGAAAACATGCTTAAATTTTCCAATATCACTGCTTTTACGCAATAACTTACAAATAGCTGAAGATGGGTGGAATTTACCAGAATTAATCCGATAAATCACAATGTCATAGATGATCCAACCTTGAAGGGGCCTCTAAGATTACTCAATAGCTGTCAACCAAAGCTCTCTGTAAACTGTACATCACAATACATAAGAGGAAAAAACTAAGGCTCTTTACTGAAACGGACAAAGAAGAGTAAAATGGTTAGTGAAGAATGGACAGTGCATAGTAACAAGCACAAGCTTTGGGTCAGACACCTGCTGCCCCATTCAGGCTCTGACACTCTCTAGCTAAGTTACAGAATTGCTAAGCCTCTATTTTTTTCTCTTACTGAACCAAATTTTCGTAAGAAGTTTGGCCAACTCCTATGCCCTTCCCATAAGACTTTCTGCCTTGGATGACAAAAATTGTAAAAAGAAAAAAATGACTATGAAATGTCAAAGTGACAAAATTTGGATACACAGAAAATACTCTTTCCCACTACGCCATACTGCCAGTGGATATATTTGATATGTTTGTGGGCTTAAAAGTACTAGAGAAGAATGGCACAGCTGAATAGGAATCTGTGAAGAAAAACAGAAATACATGATTGCATTAAATAAGGATGACAATAATTAGTGCTGGGACACAAATTCTACTCTTTGAAAGACACTAAAAAAAAAATCAAACCACTGGGAGAATTTCTGCAAAACACAATGATAAACCACTTGCATCCAGAATACAGAACTCTAGAAAACAAATAACCCAATTTAAAAGATGGGCAAATTATCTGAACAAACACTTCATCAAAGAAGGTATACGAATGGCAACTAAGCACACAAAAAATGCTCAACATCACTTGCGTAATAAAGAGAAAGACTCAATGTGGAAAAGTCTGTCCATTTCTGATAAAGTTAAACAGACACTTACAAGAAGACCCATCAATCCCATGCCTCACCATTTACTCAAGTGAAATAAAAAGCCTGTCATGAATGTTCACAGTGGCTTCATAATTGCCCAAAACTAAAAGCAACCCAAATATACTTCAAATGGGAATTGATAAACTGAGGTACATCTGTTCCAGGAATACCACTCAGTGATGAAAAGGAATGAAGTACTGATACAAACATGAATGAGTCTCAGATGCATTACGCTAAGTGAAAGAAGGCTACAATAGTATGATTCCATTTATATGATATTCTCAAAATGACAAAACCACAAGGACCTTCAAGGACAGAAAACAGATCAGCGGTTGCCAGGGACAGGGGGTAAAAAAGGAAGGATCTTCTACAAAAGGTGCACAAGGAAATTTGGGGGAGGGGGGCGGGGGGATGAAACTGCTGTAACTTGATCGAGGTGGCAGTCACACAACTGTCTGCGTTTTGTCAGATCTCAATTCACTACCAAGGGTGAATTTCACTGTAAATTATACCTCAATTTTAAAAAAAGGTATGAGACACGTGATGTGAAACAGCTGTCAGAAATGTTGCCATTCTCTGAGCTGATATGAAATGAGGTTTAAGATAGTGATACTTAAACTTGAGTCAGTGGGTCCAGGCTGGGAGCTGGGAATCTGTAGCTTTAAAAAGCGTTCTAGGGTTTCCCTGGTGGCGCAGTGGTTAGGAATCTGCCTGCCAATGTAGGGGACACGCGTTCGAGCCCTGGTCTGGGAAGATCCCACATGCCTCGGAGCAGCTAGGCCCGTGAGGCACAACTACCGAGCCTGCGCGTGTAGAGCCTGTGCTCCGCAACAAGTGAAGCCACTGCAATGAGAAGCCTGCGCACCGCGATGAAGAGTGGCCCCTGCAACTGGAGAAAGCCCGCGCACAGAAACGAAGACCCGACACAGCCAAGAATAACTAAATAAATTTATAAAAAAAAAAAAAAGCATTCTAGATTATTTTGATGCAGGTGGTCCAAAGACTACACTTTAAAGTTGTTACACAGCATGATCATGGCAAAAGCTGATACAAATACCCTCTCATCATTTCTTCATCTGAGGGAGTGAGCAGAAAAAACATGATCAAATGCCAGATTATGTATAAGGTCTTTTCCAAACTTTCATCTAAGAGAGCTGTGGATTTCAGATAATCATCTGTTTAGTGTCCTGAACAGTTTTACCAAGCTGGAAAGACAAGAAAGTAGTTAAATTCATAGATGAACACAGAATAATATGGCAACAAAGGTTAATCATAGAATATCTAAACCACTGTTGTCTAAGGCAAATTTCAAACAAAAAGATAATTCTCCGTTTTCCAACACTCACCCACTCCATTTATAACCGAAAGTAGATCGCTCCTTTTTAAAGAAATAGTATACTGAATTCCCATGTGTAAACGAATAGGCGTAGAGCTGGTCTAATAAAAAAAGGGGTGTGGGGGGCAGAAGATTCTGAGCATCACTGAAGAGCCATACACACTAGTCTATAAATCTCATCCCCACCCCATCTTCCAAAGGTCACCATGGAAACTCTGCTCTGCGGAGCCCCATTAGAAAATATTCCTTAAAAACTAAGGTTGCAGGGATAAATGCACAGCCTATTGGGTTGGCCAGAAAGTTCGCTCAGGCTTTCAAGAAATCTAGCTGACTTCTACTATAAGAGTTTCAGTAAAGTCAGTAAATTTGGCTGAATTATGTAATAAACTTAACACTTACAGTTATTCTGTATGTTTGTCTGGTTTCTTCACTAATATATCCCAAATACCTACAAAGTCACTAGCCCATAGTAGGTACTCCTATTTATTGAATGAGTATCTAAATATAAAGCAGCTTATACACTTCAATACAAAACATATCCCCAGTGAGTCAAACTCTGATTGCAGATACTGGTAAAATTGGATGATAATTGTTAATTCTCCCAGAAAAGAACTGCAATTTTAAAGAACCATTAAGTAAATTAATCTCTAATTAGTCAAAAGTATTAGTGTAGATTTTTGTAGAGGACTTGCCGAGGTCTATATCTCCCACCAGTGTCCAGGCCATTCCTCCAAATATGCAGGTTTTATTAGTGTTTAATGTAGGTAGGATTATAGCTATGTCACTTCTGAATTAAACAAAATCATGGAAAACAATCCAGGAAAAAAAAATACTTGGGCTCATTCTATACCATAAACAAAGCCTTAAAAACCTCTCTAAAAAAGAAAGATAGGTTGCTCTTATCTTGGGCACAAAATAAAAGCTGAGCTACCAGAATTTGATCCAAAAGTAAAACTTCATAGCTTTCGTATTAAAAGCTTCAATTGTAGACTGAAAGTAATAGGTTCAATTTACAATTTTAAACACTTCATAGGTTAAAAGACCTTGAAAAAGGCCTTAGGTGTAATCATCAAAGAATTGCCACCTTATTACAGAAGAGTATTACCCCTGAATAGTTGTTTCTGTTTTAAAAACAACGAAGGGGGCGAGGTTGTCTTCAACTTACGTACCTAACACCCCTCTTATTGGCTAAAAGCTTTAATAATGCAATGTCTTCTCATCTTTGTTAGCTAGTGAAACAAGGTTTAAGTTTCACATTCAGTTGGTAGCTGCTGTGGAATGCATTAAATAAGGAATGTTTTATCCAGAGGAGAACAAACCTAATCTTCAGGTGTGGATTGATACAAAGAGAGGGACATTCACGGAATTCAAGAGAATCAACACCTCACAAATTCTTGCTCCCCCGCCCTGGTGTTACATTACCTGCTACACTGCCTCAGGTTCACGGCCCCCCTACAGTCAAAGACACTGAGAAGGTAACCATATTAATGTAAAGAAACCAGCTTCCAGCGCTTGGCTTCTCTGTGTACAACTTAGATGCAGCAGGGTAAGCTCTGAAAAATCTGTTTCTGTTAACTATAATTCCGTTAGCAATCACAGAGATCAGTGAGTAGCCACAGTCACTGTTTCATCAAGTCAGTCAAATATTCAGTCTGGAGAAAGTCACATAATTAATATGCTGTACTTGGCAGCGTAATTTTATTCATCCATTCCATTAACATTTACGGATGGTCTACTCTGCTCCACAGAGAATGCTAAGGATGCTTTAAACAAGAAGGTGGCTACATTTTATATTTGCAATCTTCTAAAAATATATGTAGTTTCAGGGGAAACTTTCTAAATTTTCCCCTGTATTTTAATTATTACTTTGCTTCTTCGAAGAGGCACCGTGTAAATGACATCTGTGTGTGTGTGTGTGTGTGTGTGTGTGTGTGTGTGTGTGTGTGTGTGTGTTTCACAAGGAGGAGACATTTACGAAGAGGGAGACAATTGATAAAATGTTCTCCCTGGTGGCACAGGGGTTAAGAATCTGCCTGCCAATGCAGGGGACATGGGTTCAATCCCTGGTCCGGGAAGATCCCACATGCTGCGGAGCAACTAAGCCCACGCGCCACAACTACTGAACCTGTGCTCTAGAGCCTGCGAGCCACAACTACCGAGCCTGCATGCCACAACTACTGAAGCCTGCACGCCTAGAGCCCATGCTCCACAACAAAGATGAGCCACCGCAATGAGAAACCCATGCACCGCAACGAAGAGTAGCACCCACTCGCTGCAACTAAAGACCGCGTACAGCAACGAAGACCAAACACAGCCAAAAATAAATTTTTTTAAAAAATGTTCTTCAATTTTCTGTTACAAGCATCATGTCTCATTGACCACCTTCTTCAGCTAAGTGAATAACTCATTCTTTGTTTAAAGAATAGCATTCCAGCAATGAGTGGTTGGGTAACATTTAGACACAGAGCTCCCTCTGAGAAAGCTCACCCACCGCCTCCAGAGCTTGCCTCTAGCGACAGAGATGTCTCCGGATTTGTCTCGTTGGTTCAGACTTCCATCAACACCATAGAGGAGAGGATGTATTCCAAAAAAGTCTGTTTAAGTTTATTTTTGGAACTGAAACAAATGCTAAGATTGAGGGGGGGGAGGATGTATCAACCTTAAAAAAAATAAAGCTCAATTTCCTAAATAAATCTGTTTAAACATTGTTTCATGAAAACATTTGTTTTACAACTGTGGAACCTAACTCAAATCTGGTTTAGAAAAGACTTTAACTGAAAGGAAATACAGGGTACAAATATGTTTGAACATTCTTCTGTTATAATCTAACCTGAAAATAAAATTATAAACAGCAGGGATGGGGAGTTGAAATTGACTCTGAAACCATATATTCGCCACAACTATTTGCTGTTGCTGGCAGATTCGATCCAGTAATTTCAATAAATTATTACTTGTATTTCCTTTATAATTCAATCTCTAGTTTTTAAATATTGGGTACTATTTATTTCATTACTCTAATCAGGATATTGTCTGTAAGCTGAAACCAAATAGATGACATCCTTTGAGCAGATTTTCTCTACCTTTCAAAAACCAGGCTACAACCCAGTGAGAAAAACAACACATTTGATTTGAGATGCCTTCATATTTCATTGTAGTTTTGTGAATACCCCAATTCTTGTGTCCAATTTGGGGAAGGCCAATATATTATGAATAAAAGCTAAGAAGTCGGTCCTTCTGTTTAGTTGCATTCTTCCATTGTATTTCACCCTCTGCTTTTTTTTTTTTTTTCTGTACGCGGGCCTCTCACTGTTGTGAGAGCCTCTCCCATTGCGGAGCACAAGCTCCGGATGCGCAGGCTCAGCGGCCATGGCTCACGGGCCCAGCTGCTCCGCGGCATGTGGGATCTTCCCGGACTGGGGCACGAACCCATGTCCCCTGCATCGGCAGGCGGACTCTGAACCACTGCGCCACCAGGTAAGCCCTCACCCTCTGCTTTGAGTTTGCCAACATACACATACACAGAAGCACTCTGACTTCTGCTGCCAGAGATTGGAATTTTTTCCACAAGTGTTTTATTTCAGTTACATTTTTCTGTAAAGTTCTTAGTATCCATCCTCAAAGTGTAATCCACGATCATTTCCCTGATGGCCTACAAATGCTGGCCATCTGTACCTTCTACCCTCACCTAGGCAGGAAAAGAGGGAAAGGATAAAACCAAAGGGTTATGCTATCAGCCTGTCCCTCTTTGTCACCCAGGCAATAGCTCTCCTGGAAGCTCCACCCTATAGTCACCTGTGACACATGGACACTCTCAGCACAAGGGTGTCTAAGAAGACAAATCTTTTCATCTGGATTTACTAACATTCTCATAAATGTCACTGTTCAAAGGGTGACGAGAGAAGAATGGATATCAGATAGACAACTTGTAATGTCTGCCATAGGTAGATCACATTAAAAAAAAAAAAGAGGTGAATTCACCTGGGTAGCCATCTGAGGGAAAAAGAAAGTTAGATCCATAGCTCATGCCTTAGAGTAAGCTAATTCCTGATAGATCAATGATTTTAAAGTATAAAAGATGAATCTACAAAATAACCTAAAGAAACTAGGAGATTTTGGTACTCTAGGAATGAGAAAGGTCCCTATGATACAAAACCCAGAAACCACAAAAGAAAAGATTAATAAACTCAACTACGTACTAAGATAGTTTCTTCATAGGAAAACAGTCAAAACACAAACCAACGTGCACACACACACACACACACACACACACAATAAAAACTCTTGCAGCTCACATCCTAGACAGAGCCAATTTCCTTAATAAATAAAGAGCTCTTACAAAAAGGAGGAAGCAATATAGTTAACAGAAAAGAAACAAATTACCCTTAAACATATTAAGAGATGGTCAATCTCATAAATAAGATTAATACAAAATCAAAACTACAAGATACCATCTTCATCTTTCTGACAAAGAATAAGAATAGGGGTTAACAGACCCTCTCCTACGTGGCTGGTGGGAGTGTAAACTGGCAGACCCTCTAGAGAGGAAAACAACAATTCAGCTGCTGGGACTCATCCTACAGTTATAACCGCACACACGCAAAATGACGTATGCCCGATGTCATTCGCAAAAGCGTTGCTTATAATTATAAAAATCAGAAAAAAATTAAGTATCTGTCAAAAGGGGACAGGTTAAATAAATTCTAGTTCATCCACTCAATAAAATACAGTAATTACAAATATTAGATTTTGCAACTGTCAAAAAAATTTTAAAGCCCTTTATGTGCCAATATATAAGGGCAGTCGAGCTATCCTGTTAAGTACCAAAATCATGGAACGGAATAGTGTGTATACTACGTTTCCATTTGTACTTTTAGAAATTAAGCAGTGAACAGAATATGCAGATTATCCAAAGCATTCAGGCTTCTCAGAAGCCCTGTGAATACTTTTTCCACTTTCTGTGCGCACTTGCCCTGCACTTTCTCACCAAGCAGTGACAACTCAAGGTGATACACAGCTTTCACAGAGGTGAGGAGGGCAGTGCGTTGGCTCTGGAGCTGGAACTTCTAAACTGATTTGATATATTTTATTCTTTATCTAAGAGTCTAAGAAGGGCAAGGTCCAAAATGTCTTTACCACAAATTTATCCAACTATAGATTCATTTCTTAACAAGTTTCTAGTATAAGAATTGAATGTTGAGAAACTTCCCTGGTGGTCCAGTGGTTAAGACTCCACGCTTCCAAGGCAGGGGGCACAGGTTCGATCCCTGGTTGGGGAACTAAGGTCCCACATGCCCTGCAGCACAGCCAAAAACTAACTAAATAAATTAATTAATTTAAAAAAAAAAAGAATTGAATGTTGCTGGAGAATTAGCTCTCATCTAATCTTTGATCAATTATTTTCACCATTATCTGATATTAGAAGTACAGTGACACTGCACGGCTTCATTAGGGCTGGAAGTAACAAGAATTGGTGTTAAGGTAGCTGGCTCGGGTGAGGAGGGGACACAGGCAGGCTGGAAAGTGTTCTACTTCTCAGCGACAGAAAATACAACAAGCAATAGGCATGAGCCACAATAGGTATTCTGCAGATTTCCTTTAATTGAAGGATATCAGGATGAGTTCAGAAAGCTACAAAATCTCAGTTTCCCTAGTTCAGCCTACTTTTCTGATTCCCATAATAGTTCAGCCTAGTGTCTTCCCATCTAATCACACTTCTCTCTTAAGAAAAGAAGTCCAAAGGTGGGGGGAAAGGAGCATGGGCGGGGGGGATATATTCCATACTTCCCTACTTCTCCTGGACAACGTTTTGAAAGCCTTTCCCTATTCTAAGGGCTTACGACAGGGAAACCTTCATACATAGCAACCTGGAATCCCCCCAGAGACCTGAGAGCATCCATGGAGAGCTGTAAGGGAAACCATGCACCAGAGATGTTCTCTACACCCTTGGCACTGGGACCACTGTTTCCACCGGATCATGGCCCTATCCCATATCCTGAAACTGACGCCACTGACATTAAGCCTTTACTATATGCAGAGTAAAATAAAATGTGCTATAGGGGAAGAACACCAAACTAAAGAGAAAAATAAATTGTCATCATCATGGCGCTCGTAACATCTTTGGGATCAAAAGCTATGAGTGCGGGCATGCCGGCCCACACAAGCAGTCTCCAGAGTTTGACAGCAGAGCAGCTTTCACAAACTAAAAATCTCAGGACATAAGCACAAAGGGGATAGTGTGGCAAGGGCCCTGCGACACATGAGGCCAGGCGGGGCATTGCTAGGCTTTTCTTAATCTTACTCCCCTCTATCAGGCAATCTCTCCTCCGCTTACCATCCACACTTCCTGCAGGAGAATTTTATACTCCCTGCCCTTAGCTCTGCATCTTCATCTCCGATTCACTGCTCAGTGAAGTCTAATTTGTCTTCCACCTGCACCCTGAAATCGCTCTCAGCCACTAGTGAGCTCCAAATTTGTAGATTAAATAGACACTCTCCAGTCATTTTTCTGAACTTTAATTTGACACTGTTTATTTTTTAATTTATTTTTCATTGGAGTATAGTTGATTTACAATATTGTGTTGATTTCTGCTGTACAGCAAAGTGATTCAGTTACACACATATATACATTCTTATGTATATTCTTTTCCATTATGGTTTATCCCAGGACATTAAACATAATTCCCTGTGCCATACAGTAGGACTTTGTTGCTTATCCATTCTATATGTAATAGCTTGCATCTACTAACCCCAAACTCCCAATCCATCTGTTCCCCACCCCCCTCTCCCCTGGCAATCACAAGTCTGTTCTCTGACTGTGAGTCTGTTTCTGTTTCATAGATAGGTTCATCTGTGTCATATTTTAGATTCCACATATAAGTGATATCATGTGGTGTTTGTCTTTCTCTTTCTGACTTATTTCGCTTAGTATGATAATCTCTAGTTCCATCCATGTTGCTGTAAATGGCATTATTTGGTTCTTTTTTATGACTGAGTAATATTCCATTGTATATATGCACCACATCTTCTTTATCCATTCATCTGTCAATGGACATTTAGGTTGTTTCCATGTCTTGGCTATTGTGAATAGTGTTGCTATGAACATAGGGGTGCATGTATATTTTTGAATTATAGTTTTGTCTGGATATATGCCCAGGAGTGGGATTGCTGGATCATATGGTAATTCTATTTTTAGTTTTCTGAGGAACCTCCATTCTGTTTTCCATAGTGTCTGCACCAACTTACATTCCCACCAACAGTGTAGAAGGGTTCCCTTTTCTCCACACCCTCTCCAGCATTTATTATTTGTTAACTTTTTAATGATAGCCATTCTAACTAGTGTGAGATGGTACCTCACACTAGTTAGATGGTAGTGTTGATTTGCATTTCTCTACCAATTAGCGATGCTGAGCATCTTTTCGTGTGCTTTTTGGTCACCTGTATGTCTTCTTTACAAAAATGTCTAGGTCTTCTGCCCATTTTTTGACTGGGTTGTTTTGATACTGTTTATTTCAACATTTAACTATTTGTAGGTCACAAACCTTCCTGGAAATCTGATGAATGGTATGAACCCTTTCTCCAGAAAAATCCTACACATACACACGCTGCAGAGAGTTCAGAAACCCCCTGAAACTTAATCCTGAACCAAATGGGTCAAGAGATCCCAGGTTAAGAACTGCGGATCACGAGCTTGGTTTCTTTAACAACTTTCCCTTACAAATTACAGTTGACTTTTTGATCAATTAGGGGATTAGGGGTGCCCTCCAGGCAGTTGAAAATCCGAGTATAACTTTACAGTTGACCCTCTGTATACACAGTTCCACGAATTCAACAAATGGCCGGCGGATCATGTAGTACTGTAGTGCACAATCGATGACAAAAAAAAATCCGTGTATAAGTGGACCCGTGCAATTCCAACTCATGTTGTTCAAGGGTCCACTGTACTCCACTTCCACTTTGAATCTCCTTCCTGGGTTCCTCATCCTATTCCTACCTCTTAAACACGGCTGTTCCCCAGAGGTATGAATTCAGGTCAGTCCTCTGGTTCAAAACATTCCTCCTTGCTCATCCACTCTCATGATCTCGGTCATCACTGGCATGTTTAGAAGTCCTACATCTGTACCTCCAGCCCAAACCACACCCCTAAGTGTCACACTTCCATAACTACCACTTGGTGGGTAACTCTACTTTGGTTAACATCATACTCAGCACGACCAGAATCAAATCCATCCTGCTCCTCTCACCTCCCACTTAATTAGACTGTCTTTCTATAATCTCTCTTTCTTGGTAAATAATACCAATACAATACCATAATTCCACCTCTGGGACGGCCAAATAACTCCTATCAGGCCAACTCTCACACAGATAAGAACTATAAACCTAGGATTAATATATTAAAAAAAAAAGAGAAAATTTCTGAAGGCCCTGGAGGAAGAAATGAAAACAAGCAATGCCTGGAGGTGAGTTGACATGTGAAAGAATGAACGAACTACGCTAGATGAGGACAGGCCCCAGTCTGTACCATGCAAGTGGCTAAAATTCTGGTAGAAATCTCACAGTCTCACTGGGCTTCAGAACTAGAGAACGGAGCCCAGGAAAACCACAGTCACCAGAAGATGAGAGGGAAATTCCAGGCCAGAGAGAGTTAGAGAAAGGAAGCATAAAAACTCCTCGCAAGGGCTTCCCTGGTGGCGCAGTGGTTGAGAGTCCGCCTGCCAATGCAGGGGACACAGGTTCGTGCCCCGGTCCGGGAAGATCCCACATGCCGCGGAGCGGCTGGGCCCATGAGCTATGACCACTGAGCCTGCGCGTCCGGAGCCTGTGCTCCGCAACGGGAGAGGCCACAGCAGTGAGAGGCCCGCGTACCGCAAAAAAACAAAACAAAACAAACTCCTCCCAGATCTCTGAAGGCCCCCAAACCACAGATGTGCAGGCAGATTCCAAGCACCAGACTAAGGGGAAAAGAGCTGAACTGAGACTTAAGCTGCCACCACCACAGGTAAAACAGAATTTACAGTTTGAATCCAGGCAAATGAAGTACCTGCTTTAACCAAAAACAAAACCAAAAAAATAAATAAAAATACCACTTCTTGGCAAAATGTAACAGAATTGTGAGTTCCCACAACTCATCATTTATAACGTCCAGGATACTGTCCAAATAAGTTGACATAAAAGAACCAGGAAACAGGATCTCATTCCCAAGGGAAAAGTCAATCAAGGGAGATCCTAAGATGTTTCAGATGTTCTAATTAGCAAGCATTTTAGGTACAATACTCGGGTATAGAGAGGAAAAATGCTAATAATGAAAGACAATCTCAGCAGAGAAACATAAACTATAAAACTGAATAACAGTAGCAACAAAAAACAAATTAAAATTCAAGAAGTGAAAAATAAAATTTCTGAAATAAAAACTTCACTGGACGAGATTAACAGCAGAAGGAAGATGATAAAGGAAAGAGTCAGCGAACCCTTTGAAGATACTGAAGATATGCTGAAGATAGATCAATGCAAATTACTCAATCTGAAGAAAAGAAAGATAGAGGGTTGAAAAAAGTGAATCTTAGAGACATGAGGGACACTGTTAAAATGTCCAACATAATAGCATAACAACTGTCATTGATGTCCCAGAAAAAAAGAATGGCAGGAAAACATAATCTGATAAAATAATGGCCAAACTTTCCTCAAAAATTGGAAAACCTATTTGGTGATTCAAGAAGATAAGCAGGGGCTTCCCTGGTGACGCAGTGGTTGAGAGTCCGTCTGCCGATGCAGGGGACAAGCGTTCGTGCCCCGGTCTGGGAGGATCCCACATGCCGCGGAGCAGCTTGGGCCCGTGGGCCATGGCCGCTAGGCCTGCGCGTCCGGAGCCTGTGCTCCACAACGGGAGAGGCCACAGCAGTGAGAGGCCCGCGTACCGCAAAAAAAAAAAAAAAAAAAAAAAAAAGATAAGCAAATACCAAGCAGGATAAATTCAAAGAAAATAATTCCTTGACACGTCAGAATCAAACTGCTAAAAACTAAGTATAACCAGAAAATCCTGAAAGCAAGTTGAGAAAAGTGACACTTTGCTTACAGGAGTACAATGATTTGAATTCCAGCTTACTTCTCATCAGAGGCAACAGAAGCCAGAAAACAGAGGAACATACCTATAAAATGCTGGGGAGAAGAAAAACAAACAAACCTGTCCACTCAGTTTATCATACCACTGGCTGCCAGCATCCCACATCAAAAACCTGGGAGTGAGCTGAACTTCTTCCTCACAGCCAAACCCTCCCAGAGCCACTGATTCTACCCCCTTTTTGGTCTCCCCATTTGCACCACCATGTCTATCCCACCAAAAGTAGCTCAAACCCTCACATCTCTCCGGAATGACAGCAATAGCTGTTGAACAGTCTCTCTGCCTCAGGCTGGCCCCTATGCACTTTGTGTTTCTATCAGCACCCCTGCTCTCTAAGAACACTGAACACGTCACACTCTTGCAAAAGTTACCTGATGACTCCCTACCACACTCAAGATAAAATCCAAACTCTTTAAAAGGGCATTCTCTGATTTTTGGATCCCTTTACACTCTTAAAAATTACTGAAGGCCCCAAAGAACGTTTGTTTATGTGGGCTTATCTATCAATATTTACTGTTTTAGAAATTTAAAGTGAGAAATTTTTTTAAAGCACAAGAATCCACAAGCACACATCCTGTTAAACAAGAGAACAATGATATCATCATACACAGGGCAGCATCTAGAAAATTCTTAGCATACTCTTGAGAGAATTAGGGTGAAAGGGGCAAATGAAATCTTAGTATTGTTTTATAAATAAAAGGATCTCACAGGGGTCTCAACCCACACTTTGAAAACTGCTACCTTAGATGGTTCCCTCTGGAGTCCAGCTGCCCCTGGAAGCTCCAGCTACCCCAACCTTCAGCGAATTCCCTGAGCACGCCACTCTCTCTCATGTGCTGCACACCCTGTTCCCTCTCCTTAGAAGAAAAGCCTTTCAGTTTCACGTATTCCAGCTAACACCTACCCATGGCCACAACTCTGATTAAGTATTGCCTCTTTGGAAAGCATTTCCTAATCTTTCCCCTACAGTCTGATTCTGGTGTGCTCTATCCTCCCCCATAGCTCCCTCTGCCTATCTGCCTGATGACACTTATCAGACAACTAAACCAAGAAATATAATGTAGGCTACTCATTTCTGTATCCCCAGAATAAGGCCCAGAATTTCACTCATGCACTGAATACACACACACACACACACACACACACACACACACACACACACACACACACACACACACTCCTTAATAGATACTAATCTAATGAAGTAAATTCAATCATTCTCCCAGTTAGAAATATCAACACATGGGTTGACAACCTGGCCTACTAGGATATAAGCAAGTTATTCATCCTACTTCCCAACATCAAAATTATTAGGAGGTTCTCCTTTATAGTAGAATCTCAATTACCTAAGTATTTCAGACCTCTCAACATTCAAATAAAGTGAAGAAAAGGAATTTGGGGACAGATGTGATGGGTGACAGGAATCATTTCTGATGGTGGAGAAATAACATTCAAAATACCCAGTAACCATGTTGGGTGACCAGGAAAAAATTCTAAGATGACAGGCGAAGAGCTAAGATGGTCTAGCTCTCATAGAGAAATGAAAAAGCACTCTGATTGGCTATGTTTTTCAGATTAAGTTTACAAAGTAAACAGTGAGAAATACTGAAGAAGGAAGAAAATGGGAGGGACCAGCAGCAGAGTGACAAGTCAGGTCACAAAGGGCTAATCGTACCAGGCCGCTTTATACAAGGGCCTTGAGCGTGCGTGGATTTGGGTATGGGGGCCTGCGGTGCTGGAACCAATCTGTATCACACTCTTGCTTGTCAAGGAGGGCAGACGCAGAGGGGAACAGTCCCCAGACCTGGTAAGTTAAACAGCCTACACGTGAGTCCTCTCTTACCAGCCTAGGACTACTTACTGGATATGAATGGATGTGAATACAGGGAGAGAATGAAAGCACCAGTGTGCTGCCTTTCCATCCCTGCAGAAGGCTGGAATAGCCTTAGGAACACAGTAAGGTCCCAGGGCAGCAGCAACTCTACACCATTCTAAGTGATCAAGAATATTAAATGCCTCATCCTAGAGCTAATGGAGCAGTAATGAAAACACTTTAGGAAGATTTCCACTTTTTAAAGTTTCAAAATCCTGACACAAAGAATTAAGAAATGGGAAAACTTCATTTTCAAAAAAAGATTACAATTACAAAATTAAACAGTCACCATAATATCCGTCTGCCAAATAGAAACCAGTTTATTGTCAATTTTTAAAAGGCATTTCGGTGTAAGTTGTAAGCATGGTTTATATCAATACAAATAACCCCCCAAGACATTACCAAATTAAAAACAAAAGCTTGCTTTGACTCCAACTGATATCAGAAACACACTAGAATATTCTTACACCAAAAATTATTGGGAAAAAATCCTAATACTTTATGATATATCATTTAACTATCCTCTCACAATTTTCTTTTCATAACGCAGAAAATAGGATCTTAAATAGAAAATATACATTTAATTGAGTAACTACCAAAGCTTGTAAAAATCCCTACTTTATTAACAACATTAGCCTTCAACAATGAATAGTTACAAAACATATAAAATGTAGGCCAAGTAGATACAAATTGCCCCTTGAATTAGAAATCTATCAAGTTAATTACTCCACTCAGACTAAAATTCTATTAACTTACAAAATAAGAATCCAAAAGTAAATCTGATCTTTTCTCATATAAAGTTTATAAAATAAATGACTACTTCTAAACATGCAGAATATATTTAAAAAAAACAATTATTATACTACAGAAAAAAGGAAACTATCAGAACATATTTCTTTCTGAACTCTAATTGCTTCTAAAATTTACCTCAATCAAAAAATTGAAAGTTTTCTGAAAGCTGTAAATTTCTAAAGAAATTACTAAAATATCTAATAGGTTATTCCACTGAAGGATAAGAGCATGAAAGAAAATTTTAAACTACTATGAAGCATTTAGTATAATTCAGAGTAGCCATTTTATTTCCTCAAAAGTAAAAAATACGGGCTTCCCTGGTGGCGCAGTTGTTGAGAGTCTGCCTGCCGATGCAGGGGGCACGGGTTCGTGCCCCGGTCTGGGAAGATCCCACATGCCGCGGAGCGGCTGGGCCCGTGAGACACGGCCGCTGAGCCTGCACGTCCAGAGCCTGTGCTCCACAACGGGAGAGGCCACAACAGTGAGAAGCCCGCGTACCGCAAAAAAAAAAAAAAAAAAAAAAGTAAAAAATACTAAAACAATTTTATTCCATACACATATCTGACCCTCTGCCATTGTGCTAATTTAAATTCAGCAAGAGAAAGTTCATTTTTACCAGCTTTAGGGCCCCAAAGAATAGTCATGTAAATAAGACTTACCATGTTGGCTACAGAAAGACTTACCATGTTGGCTACAGATTTTGTACTATGAATGCAGAATGTGTAAAAAACGGCGATGATGAGATCAAGAAAGGCATAATCCATGTAACATATTTCTGAATGTTTGGATATATATAAAAGTGTACTTAAAGGACTAGAAAACATTTCTTTGTTATGTCCACGGTGAGCAAGAAGCCCAGCTTGAGAAGAGGTCACATTCCTGTGTTCTCTTAGCCAACTGGAATAGTAAAGTTTAAATTGAAGCAATATTTTAGATTTAAAAGCAATATTTAAGAATATTTATCGGGGCTTCCCTGGTGACGCAGTGGTTGAGAATCTGCCTGCTAATGCAGGGGACACGGGTTCGAGCGCTGGTCTGGGAGGATCCCACATGCCGCAGAGCAACTAGGCCCGTGAGCCACAACTACTGAGCCTGCGCGTCTGAAGCCTGTGCGTCTGAAGCCTGTGCTCCGCAACAAGAGAGACCGCGATAGTGAGAGGCCCGCGCACCGCGATGAAGAGCGGCCCCGGCTCTCCACAACTAGAGAAAGCCCTCTCACAGAAACGAAGACCCAACACAGCAAAAATTAATTAATTAATTAATAAACTCCTACCCCCAACATCAAAAAAAAAAAGAATATTTATCGACAGACTTCCTACATTCACCTTTGTCTATCCCCAAATCCCATTTACCAAATATAAAAACCGAGAAAAAAATCAGAGTCACCACTGCAGAGCAAAGAGAAAATATCACAGAAAAAAAGCACTGATAAAAGCATCTTGACATAGGGAAGAAAATCAAGGGAATTTCTAGAAAGAAGACTAGATTTTTAAAAATGTGTAGGAAATAGTCAAACCTAAAGAACAGACGTATATTTTCAAAGGAGATAAACCACATTTTATCTATCAGTTGTATATAATTCAGTAAGAATTAAATCATCAATTACTTTCAGATTTTTAAAATAACTAAACACAAAAGCAGTACATAAATGCTTTTTCTAATTGAAAACAAAATTTTTCAGCTATCAATTTCAACCATGAAACATAAATTTTTTTTCCCAAAAAACTATGAGCAGAAACACATATATCTATTGTTGCCTTCCAAAGATATTTAGAAATATCCTTTCAAGGACCAGGAGTTATCTAAATTAAAATCAACCCTGTCATTGGATTCCACATGTACCTTGCAGTTGGTAAAAAGAAAATCAAACTTTTCATTTGGTAAATGTTAAGTTCTAGATGGAATACATGAAGACAAAGATATTAATTACTAATATTAATTATTCCCTAGTCATTATATTACTTGACTTATTTTATATAAAAAATCATATTCACGTAAATGTTTCTAATTTTATGAGAAGCAATACATAAGTGTTTTGTATCTTAAACATCGGACATAAAAACCAGAAATGGCCCCCAAACTAAAATATACCAGTATTCACCATCAGTACTGATTCATCACAAGATTTTGAAACTTAAGAAGGTTTTATTTAAGCATTTAGAAGTACTATTTTGATTCTTAAAGACAAAATAAGCAATAACTAAAGTTGTAGTACAATGAATTTTATGTTACTTTTTTGCATTACACCCCAGGAAGAAGAATTTTTGTTGTTGTTTTTACCTTTCAACAGAATGCAATGTCTTTATCCTGTGTTCCTCAGCATAACAATTTGTAAATGATTAGCTTAAAGACAATTAAAGGTAAATCTAAACCCATTTTACTTTACAGTTAGCATTTGACCCCAACCATGCTAAAACTGGTAGGACTAGCCCTACTAAAACATTAACCCAGGGAGGTAAATAAAAACATCAGCACTTTATTTTAGTAACTTCAGTATTATTATGTATACTGTTTTAAATTCATATTTCTTAAACTGATAGCTTAAAACATATTAAAACTTCAAAATCTTAATTCAAAATTTTATTTAAAATTATATGGATTAAAGAAGCATGTGATATGAAAAGGAATAAAAATTATGCCAGAGGGCTTTCCTGGTGGCGCAGTGGTTGAGAGTCCACCTGCCGATGCAGGGGACACGGGTTCGTGCCCCGGTCCGGGAAGATCCCACATGCCGCGGAGCGGCTGGGCCCGTGAGCCATGGCTACTGAGCCTTGCGCATCCGAAGCCTGTGCTCCGCAACGGGAGAGGCCACAGCAGTGAGAGGCCCGTGTACCGCAAAAAAAAAAAATTATGCCTGAACTTTTAAAAAAAGTATGACTAAATATTTTACAAATCTAAATTTAAAATACAGATATCTCAGAGAAAATCCTTAGATATAGAAGTCTTATACTTAGCGATTAAAACAGATTTATTACCTTTGCTATGATCAGGTAAATTATATACACAGTCATGAAGGACATCTCAAAAGCTCACTAGCAATCATCAATATTCTTGTCCCCTACATAACAAGTCATCTCAGTTACCATCAGCCTTAAAAGCAAATGAGAAACTCAGTGTGTTGGTCCCTTCAAAGACATTATTTAGCTTAAGGATGCTACAAGTGCTCCTTTAAACTCTCAGCATTAATCAAAGTCAGAAAACGTCCAAAAGGAATAAAAGTTTGGTGGGATAATTAAAGGGAATTAATAAGAGGTCCCCTCCTCTGTGAACAGGGTCAGGGCTTGGTTTTATTCCCCAAGGCCAGCTGCTTTCCTCATAGGGATGTATTGGTCTTCTTTTTCCTAGGCACATACCAGGAAATCAACAATACTCAGTGAGTTAAAATTGAATATTTAAAAACTTTACTTCTACTTTTAATTAACTAGAATAATCCACAGGAAAATATTCTCAATCCACAAATGATATTAGGATTAAAATCAGAGGCCCTCAGTTCCACCATTTGGAAGCTGTGTATTAAGTTCTTAAGTGTGCTTCAGTTTTCTCACCTGTAAAATGGGAACTTCATCTGCCACTCTTCCCTAGCATCAATATGAGAGATGAGAACCTGGGACACTGAAATCAACATCTTTGCTCACACAGTCCTCCTTCAGGGGTTAATCATTACCTCCTCGGGGTAACTGTAAAAAACTGTCTAATACTTCAAGTATGTAAAGATAAATGAGAAAGCCAAAAAGCAGCTGAAAATTACAGTCCTTGTGAAATGATCAGTTTCTAAAAATTCCATGAGTACCACAGAGAGGAACTCTGGGAACATTAAGAAATTTAGTTTAACACATGATTAAGGGTGAGTTAAGGTCAGGCTTGAGTAGCCATTCAGTTAAACGCATTACTTGTCACGTAAAAAAAGAATTTGAAAACCCAAAGAAGAAAATTTAAATTGGCAGGTAAATGAGAATCTAAGGTTATAAATTCCACATACAAAACATTTGTAATTTACAATTTCTAGTAGTAAAGCACACCCATTTAAAAAAAAAAAAAGATTGTTCAGCTGTAAAGGTAACCCTATGTAGTGACAACAATTTCATAGGGTAGGGGGGATGCTTAAGAATCTTTAATAAAGCACAGGATTTTATGGGATGTAAATTATAGCTCAATAAAGTTGCTAAAATATAAATAAAATAAAAATAAAGCACAGAAGGAGACAGGGCACAGACGCACTCTGAACGTGACAGTGCTGGCACAGGGGCATCTTTCATGCCTCCTGGACTCCCCAGCAAGCGGACAAAGGGAAACTAGAAACAGGAGGCAGGGGTTGGAAGTCAGTCCTGGTTCAGAGTCACTGTTTATCCCTTTGTGTGCTCCCAGTGTCTTAGTTACCTTTTCTGGAATTTGACCCTTTTCGTTACTTCTGGTGTCCATGTCTTCTGCATTCCTTAAAAACTCCAGTTGAAATAGCTTTGTACTTGTGTCATTTCATCCTCCAAACCCCATGAAGCAGGTTTGACTACCGTTTTGCAATAAGAAAACTAAAGCACAGAGCAGTTCAGTCACTTTCTCATGGTCTCACTTAGCAGTTTACAAAGCACATGTAAAATTCATGTACATGAATTTTATTCTTGGCCATCCAATGTCAAGAAGCTACCTTTTCTGTCTAAAACTAGTATGTGACAATATTTAATTTAATAACACCTCAGCCTTTTTTTGGCACATACTATATATATATGTATATATATACACACACACACAGTATTATGGGAAACACAAAGATGAAAAAAACAGGGCCTCAGCCCTTCAAGTGTTCCCACATTAGGACGGGAGAGGAAGCCAAGCAAAAATCACTATTTTAAAAGAGATGGCTATCTCAAGACATGGAAGCAACCTATATGTCTATCAACAGATGAATGGATAAAGAAGATGTGAGATATATAGATATATATATATATATACACACACACACACACACACGATGGAATATTACTCAGCCATTGGACCTAGAGATTATCACACTAAGTGAAGTTAAGCCAGAGAAAGCCAAATATCAAATGAAATAAGTTACACGTGGAATCTTAAAAAAATACAAATGAACTTATGTACAAAACAGACTCACAGACATAAAAAACAAACTTATGGTTACCGAAGGGGAAAGGGGTGGGGGGGAGGGATAAAGTAGGAGTTTGGGATTAACATATACACACTACTGTATGTAAAATAGATAACCTACAAGGACCTACTATATAGCACAGGGAACTCTACTCAATTTTTTGTAATAACCTATAAGGGAAAAGAATCTGAAAAAGAATATATATATTATATAGGAATATATAATATATATGTATAACTTACTCATTTTGCTATACTCAATTTAAAAAAACGCTAAAAGATATGGCTATCTACACTAGAGGTAAAAATAAAGTAGGAGAATAACATGTAGGAGGAAGAATTACTGCTGGAGAGAATAATCAAAACTTCTTAGAATAAGGGATTTGAAGTAAACAGTGAGAAGACTAAACATCAAAATACAAGTTTGCAAAACTATCTGTGGCCTTGCATTATTAACTAACTGCGCTCCTGGAGACCCCATACTCCCTTACTGACATTCTAAATTCCATTGACAAAGTACCTGTTATCAGCCAACCCTGCTCCACACCTGAAAATCCTGACGAGGCATAAGGCATCTCTTCTACTACTCAGGAGGGAGACTCAAATAAAATTTCGAAAACTCCAGGGAATGGGTTTCTAAGGAATCATGACAAACGAATGGAATAATATTTAGGAAACAAAGGTACCTTCTCCTCATGGCACAGCATGTGGTTAACTCGACAACCTCGGGAGACCGAGGTGCCCCTCTCCCACTGGCAAGCAGACAGCTCTGAAGCAAAGCAAAAGTAGTAAAGACAAGACCCTGAGACTAGAAAAGGGGTAAGACAGCAATCACTCGGTCTCCCAGGGCAATAACTGAAGGCACCGTGCCCCATGAGCTGGGAATTTAAGAAGTTGGAAAAGCAAGAAAGCCAAGAAACAAGAAGTAAGATTGATATTAAAGAGAAGGGCAGAAACAATGAAATAGGAATCCCATCCCCTGCATGCATACCAAAATTAGAAGTAAATAAAATCAAAATTGGTTCTTGAAAACGATCAATAAGGTACACATACCTCTGGATAGTGTGGTGGGATTTAAAATTTTCTTTTTAGAAAGGATAAACTACAATGAGCAAAAAACAGACTAAAATGGAGCAATAAACAAAACTTTAATACAACGTCAGCTCGTTTATTTTTTATCTCCCCCACCAAAATGTAAGTAAGCCCCACGAGGCTAGGGACTTATACCTACTTGTTTGTTGCTGTGTCCCATTAATTATATCACGTGGAACACAGTAAGTGTTCGATAAACATTTTTTCAGTAAATACATAAAGTTTTTTATAAGAATATTACAAACTATTAACTACAATTTGAAAATCTAAAGAGAATGGATATATTCCTGGATTCTCCTGGAAACTTATGAAATGCCAAAATAAAATGCAAGGGCTTCCCTGGTGGCGCAGTGGTTGAGAGTCCACCTGCCGATGCAGGGGATGCGGGTTCGTGCCCCGGTCCGGGAAGATCCCACATGCGGCGGAGCGGCTAGGCCCGTGAGCCATGTCCACTGAGCCTGTGCGTCCGGAGCCTGTGCTCTGAGGCGGGAGAGGCCACAACAGTGAGAGGCCTGCGTACCACCAAAAAAAAAAAAAAAAAAAAAAAATGCAAGAAGAAATGAATTTTTAATCAGTCCCTCCCTAAAATGGGCCCATTCTTAAATGGTTCAAAATAGAACAGAAAAATGTACTAAAGGAACAAAATATAATGACCATGAAAAATTTAAGACAAAACTGAAGCTCACTAATGTTTATTTTTAAATGGCACTTAATAATCAAGGTTACTTGTGGGTGACAAAAACTTTAGTAATAATTTCTATCCCCAATGATGAGCTCCTATGAATTGGATGTTAATTTTACTTTTTTTTTTAAATATAAAATTATACCTGCCTACCAATACTATTTGAAATCAGCACAGGACGAGTTTGTTTTTCTCACAAAAGGTGACAGAAGAGTAATTTGAAACAATCATATCAAATCTCCCTCAAGAAGGGAAGGGAAAGAAGGGTCCTAAAGTCTAACCTTCTTCACAGGGCAGCCCTTAGAAAGGCTGCCAGTGTGCCAGACCTGAACTAAGCTTTTTCATAGCCAACAGAATTGATGCAACCTTTCCAAGAGCCACAGATTTTACATCCAAATGAAAATTGTTGTCTAGGATTTCTCTCCACTGACTACAAACGTTCTAAAGTCTACTAACCACAGGCTAAACATGGCATCTCTGAAACCATAACTATGACAACCAGTTAGTATACAAAATCTGCCTGCATTTACTCCAAAGTCATAATTTAAGAGAAAATGTTACAGTCCAGATTTTGAAATGCAAAAACATCTTTATGCACTAAAACACTCTGAAGTTAAACTTTTAAACATACTGCAAAGGTGAATAACCACTCTGAATTGCTGAATAGATGGTCAAAAACATGATAAATATTAATAATGTATCTATAGAAAGCCTAAGAGATTTTTTTTTTTTTTTTTTTTGGCCGTACACGGGCCTCTCACTGTTGTGGCCTCTCACTGTTGTGGCCTCTCCCGTTGCGGAGCACAGGCTCCGGACGCACAGGTTCAGCGGCCATGGCTCATGGGCCCAGGCGCTCTGCGGCATGTGGGATCTTCCCGGACCGGGGCACGAACCCGTGTCCCCTGCATCGGCAGGCGGACTTTCAACCACTGCGCCACCAGGGAAGCTCAAGAGATTTTTAAATACAGTGGAGATGGTAGCATATTAAATATGTACAGCCTTTTTCCCTCTCCTAACTTCAAATCTAAGCCATACATTTCCCCTGGACCCACAGCTCCAGGCAAGATACCGGGCCCCCAACAAGTAAACAAGGAGTTGTTGCAGGACTGTCTCCCCTTCAGCATGAGAGAATTGGGGGACCAAAAGTGGAAGACCCCAGGGTAAACCTCTGACCAGAGTGGCTCCCAGGGAGAAGTGACCCACAGACAGACCTGAATCCTTAAGGGAACACGGTCAATTTCCACAGGCCCCGGGATGAGAGCAGACAGGGAAGTATCCAGACAAGGGTAGAAGAGCATAAAAACACGTAAGAGCACAGGAGTTTCTTGCTGGTGTCTCAAGATAGACAGACCAAGGACCCATCAACAGATTCATTGCCCACCACGTGGATAGAAACCACCAAGCCTCCATCATACAAGGAAGCCCAGAAGCTGGACCTGAACTGCAATGAGGAGACAAGGCAAAATAACTACATATCTACGGGGGCCCAGCAGCCAAAGGAAGAATAAACAAGAAAAATCTTCCCAACTCCTAATGAAACAGAGCTACCGCCAGGCTCAGATGACAACCTGAGCAAAAAACGAGCACTTCAGGAAATTCAAGTCAACACCAAAAAATAATAACCATCCTTTTTGTAACCTAAAAAATGTATAATCCATGAGCTAAAAAAATTAGCTGGTGAATTGAAACGTCAGCACTCCCAAGAGCAGAGGCCTCAAAGAAATGTCTGCCACAGAGCAAAATTACAAACAGAGATCATGAGTAGACTTCTGGGAGAGCTGTTGGAGACCTAAATACCAACAAAAGGAGGTGACTAAAGATGGAAGTGATAATTAAACAAATGGAATAAAATTTCACTGAGTTGAATAAAATCTGATATTTTCTGATCAAAATATTACACGAAAAAATATAACAAGCTTCCAGATAAGAACTAGTTACAAAAACTTCTCCCCGACCACATTAGAAATGAGAGGCCTGTGGAACATCTCTACAGACTTCAGAAGTATGAAGCCTGCAATCTAAAACTCTAGCCAGACAAGAATCATTCATCCATGAGGTAACAGAAAGACATTTCCAGATATGCAAAGCTTCAGAAACGTTTTTACCCAAAATAGGACCTAAGGAAAATATTTGAGAAATAAGTGTATCTAAGCATGTATCAGAGATCTTGAGATGAAAAAAGAAGAAACAACGGTAGACCAAGATCCTGAGTAATGAGACTGGAATGTATAATAATAATGTTCAACGAGGACCCTTAAGATCAAAATCCTACAAGGAAAATTCTCAGTCCAGACCTAAAATTGGGCTACACAAAAAGAAAGAGATGGGAATAGGTGAAATCTATGCTGGTTAGTTTGTTTGCTCTCACCTCCACCCCAATCTATTCTCTAGCTCCCCCCCACCCCGATCTGATTACACCCCCCTCCTGTCCCCCCTGAGGACTGCATCATCTTGGTTATTTAGCCAACTGGCCTCTGACTGGATTTGTCCAACGAGAAGTGTCAGATGTAGGTGACAAAGAATAACAGAACGATCAGGGTATTATTTTCCCCTGTTCCTTCCCACTGCCTCTCAAGAAACTTCACAACTAAAACTCAAACCTGCCTGTCCTCCTCAATGGCCCCAGATTTGTTTCTTATTGGTTCCCTTACCTCTTTGTACACATTTGTAAGACCTTGCCTTCTTTGAATCATGTGAGTTGTGGTCTGTTTCCTGCTTAGGATCCTGATATACATTCCAAATTTCTTCTTTGGGGAAAGGGTAGAGGATAGTGTATTAATGATAAAAATGAGAAAGGGGTATTTTTCATATGAAAAAAAAAAAAAACCCCAGGATCCTGTGTTGTCTTATGATTCTATTACATTCGCCATAGAGAGACCCACCATGGTTGCAAAGAAAAGAAAAAGTACAAAATGAATTTAAATTATTTATTTGCTAACTTTAAGATCACTGTGCATTATGTGATTAGTAAAATCTAATCTAAGTTTATGTTTTATAGAGTATTTTATAAACATCTCTAATAATCCTCAGGTCAAGTTGTGAATTATTTATTGACTAACGATGCCAGAATTACAGGTGTAAATTCACTAGAGTAACAGAAAACTATTTATTGGGCTCTGTCATCAGAGACTTGGAGTACACTCCCTTTAACCACAAAATACCAGCACCATTACACACTGTTTCCAGTGGTACTGATAGCTTTCCTTCTCTGCCCCAGCATTTTTCCTCCAGAGGTTACACGTCTAAGTCACCAAGTCGCAGGTCTCATTCAGTAAGGATTTATAGTACCAGTATTATGTGCAAAGCACTAAATTTATTCAACACTTTTTTCTTTCAAGAAAATTCTACTGAGCCATCCTTAAGGGTCCAGGTACTGTACTTGGGCCCTAGGTGGTTTGGCAACTCCTCTCAAGAAGCTTGCAGCATAGTGTACAGCATGGTGACTACACTTAACAATACTGTTTTGTATATTTGAAAGTTGCTAAGACAGTAGATCTCAAAGTTCTCCGCACAAGAAAAAATATCTGTACCTATGTGAGGTGATGGATGTTAACTAAACTTACTGTGTTGATCATTTCATAAAATATACTTAAATCATTGTGTTGTGCTCTTTAAAGTAATACAAAGTTATATGTTAATTATATCTCAATAAAACTAGGAACAGGGCTTCCCTGGTGGCGCAATGGTTGGGAGTCCGCCTGCCGATGCAGGGGACACGGGTTCGTGCCCCGGTCCGGGAGGATCCCACCCACGGAGTGGCTGGGCCCGTGAGCCATGGCCGCTGGGCCTGCGCGTCCGGAGCCTGTGCTCCGCAATGGGAGAGGCCACAACAGTGAGAGGCCCGCGTACCGCAAAAAAAAAAAAAAAAAAAAACTGGGAACAAATAAAATAAATATTAAATCTTTGGTATAAAAAGAGGAAGAAGCTTGTAGCAAAGACAAACAACTAATTATAACAAGTGAAGTGCCGTTCTCATTTAGGGAAACATTCACAGAAGGGGTGTCACTGGAAGCAACTGTGATGTCGCAGACAGGACAGCAGGACTGAAGCCAGGATTGGAGGTATGGCTTGCTCTTCCTTGGGCAGGTTACTCAGGCTCTCTGATCTTCTGTCCTCTTCTTTGTAGGATGCAGTTATTTGAAGTGACTAGAACCTAGATACTCATGTCAACTTCCTTTTTTTCCCTTGAAGGGCCAAGTTTCCTCAGAGGTGAGTGAAAGAGTGTGCATAAAAGCCAGGCTGTGAAAGGCACGGATGGGGTCAAGATTCTGTCTCTGAACTGAACTAACTGCTACAAAGATGAAGTTTATGACCTATTACTAGCACAGGTATTAGAAAACATAGCAGAAACTGCAACTCATCTGTGGCTTTAGTTTCTTTCTTATGCTCATTTTCTGCTTGTCCTGCATTCACTATCCCTTTATTTGTGATTTAAATTTTGCCTCATTACAGTGTATGTATTTAAGATTTATACAAGCCCCCTCAATTTAATTTTACAATAAGATAGGATTCTTTAAAAATTTATATAAGGTGGCATTTATTTTACTAGTATGAAATTCACCTAGGCAATAATTATAACCGTCATTCAACCCACATTTTTCTACTCTTTTATTCTATTGTAGACACACACACACACACACACACACACACACACACACACACACACTGGACTTCTGCTTGAACACAATGAACTGGCTACACATTTCTCTCCATTGCCTCCCAAAACCTCACCAAAATGACAGCACAGAAATTTAAGGCATTAATCCACAAAGACAAAGGGAATTCAAAAAGAGACAACAGTAGAAGAAAACTGTGAACAAACATTTGGACGTGGAAAGTAGATGGAGGAGTGGTACCCAACCAAACAGAATGGAGGAAATTCCAACTTCAGGACATGCAAAGGCATAGTGCAGAACCAAAGCAGGCAAGTTCCTCCAGAAAAGAATCAGAGTCTAGAGGCAACGGGTCCTCCGGGTAGGGAGGGTAGTGAGGAACATGGCCCCATATACAGAAACTGACAGAAAACCTAAAGAGCAGTTAGACAATGATCATCAGAGGTTTAAGAGAAACTTCCAATTTAAAAGAGACCAAAGCCAAAAGGGAAAAAACAGAAAAGGAGCTTGGAAGACACAGACAATGCAGGGAGTAAAGGGGAAAAAAAAATTATAATATCTTCAAAGAGCTAAGACACTAGATTTCAATCATAATAAAGCAAAATGGTACAAAAAAAGGAACAATCAGAAAATAAGTATGGCAGAGATTTCATTGTCAACCTCTTCCTCCTTAGTAATGAAACCGCCATATTGTTGGGAGCAGTTACGTGTCCAGCTACATTTTTCAGACTATTTTGCAGAAAAGGTTGACTGATGAAAAGTTAAGTAGAAACATTTAGGTGGGCTTCCAAGAAAATTCTCCTTTATGACACCAGCAGAACTTCCTATGGGTCTTCAACTCGATCTCCTTAAGGCACATCATAAGCTTGTGCCCCAAAATGGCCCACCCAAATGTAATTTCTCCCCAAAATGCTTCAGTTGTGCAAAGGATTTTAACATCACATTGGCCATTACAAGCACAGAGACGGTGGCTGTACCTAAACTGAATAATGAAACCTTAATTTTAAATGACTTGGTAATAATCAAAGAGCCAGAAACTCATCTGGAGTTTATCAAGCCAAGAAGATTCATTTCCTTACACAAAAAGGATTACTGCACATTGCAGTGTGCTGTCAACCACATTCTTTTCCCAGAAGTAAGGCCAAATTTCAAAAGGATCAGCTATTTGGCAAGTGATACCTTTCAGGACTTGCAAGCATTTTCCAAGTCTAAATATGTTTGCAAATTGGCTTAAAAACAAGCAGTTGTATAATGTTATCCTTTGAATAAAACACCTAAAAATGCATTTCCTTTCTTCGTGGAAACGGTAAAAGCTTCTCTTTTCTAAAATAGCTCATTAGGCTCATTTTTAGGATGACATCAAAAAGTGTCTTTATTGGAAGGATCTTACAATTGCCTCTTCCAAACTGAATACAGCAGAAAAGCGAAATTAATGAGATGATTCAAAGACACACACAAAACATGAAAAGTAACTTAAAGGATAAAAAAGACGCATGAAGAACAAAGAATAACTGAAATAACAGTAATGCATAGAGACTTGGAAAAAAAACAATTTATGTGAAAAGAATCTTAACGCACATAATCTACATACCCTTCTCTCTGATCTGAAACTAGTAGCTGAACGGAAGGCAGCAGTGAGGACAGAATATATGGCAGTGTTTTCAACAGTGCAATAAATATGGAATTCTCAAAAAAAAAAAAATATGGAATTCTCTTCCTTCAACTTAAAAGGTCTCAGGCAGGTCGACTACCCTTAGATTTATACTGTAGGTCCATTGACAGGAAAGAATCAATAGCAAAGATGTGCTAAAATGAACTTGAGGGTCCCTAGAGAGATGATGATGACAGAAGTATCATCAAGAAAGAGAATTCAGGGAATTCTCTGTGGTCCAGTGGTTGGGACTCTGTACTTTCACTGCCAAACCCACCAGGGTTCGATCCCTAGGTGGGGAACTGGGATCCCGCAGGCTGTGCAGCACAGCCAAAAAAAAAAAGTAAAAACAAACAAAAAAAAGAAACAGAATTCACTACTCATAAGGCAGTTGTTCATTCTAACTTCAAGTCCTTATAAATGAAAGGATTTTTTATCACAGCTTAAGAACAATACAGAGGAACTTAATAAAGACCCATGTTTGAAAACCAGAGGTTAGAATACACAGCAAGTTATCTAAGTGCATTTTGAGATTCACACACACACAGGCACACATGCGCTCACGTACACACACATCCATAAAAATTAGCCATTCTAGGGAAAACCAAAAAAGTCATCAATTAATCATCTGTTTTCTGATTGTATACAGATGCAAGTAGAATACTACTACTAACATGGACACTTTGTTGAGTAACCTACACGTCTCCCAAATTTCTTTTCTTTTTAAACCTTATCACCACCTTGCAACCCTCACTTTACAGTGAGAATTTAGGCCTAGGGATGCTACGTGTCTTGTCCATGTCACACCTTTTACTCTGGGACCTGCCATGTACGAGCTATGCCTATGAAGTACTACCTCAAACCCTGCCACTCTCGCCACTATACCACGCTAAACACAGAAAAGAAACAGACCCAACAGGCCAAAAATGTACACCTTCATGGCAACGATGTGTATCGATATTTAAAAGTTTTAAACGTTTTATTACCATCTGTTTTCTGGTTAATATGACCTTAAGCTTCTTAGAGTCACTAAATCAAAACTATTTATATTTATTCTATGGATAAAGAAGATGTGGCACATATATACAATGGAATATTACTCATCCATAAAAAGAAACGAAATAGAGTTATTTGCAGTGAGGTGAATGGACCTAGAGACTGTCATACAAAGTGAAGTAAGTCAGAAAGACAGAAACAAATACCGTATGCTAACACATATTTATGGAATCTAAAAATTTTAATAAAAAAGGTTCTCATGAACCTAGGGGCAGGACAGGAATAAAAGACGCAGATGTAGAGAATGGACTTGAGGACACAGGGAGCGGGAAAGGTAAGCTGGGACGAAGTGAGAGAGTGGCATGGATATATATACACTACCAAATGTAAAATATCTACCAAATATCTACCAAAATAACTACCAAATATCTATTTTACATTTACTACCAAATGTAAAACAGATAGCTAGTGGGAAGCAGCCGCATTGCACAAGGAGATCAGCTCAGTGCTTTGTGACCACCTAGAGGGGTGGGATAGGGAGTGTGGGAGGGAGACACAAGAGGGAGGGGGTATGGGGATATATGTGCTATACAGCAGCAACTAACACACCATTGTAAAGCAATTATACTCCAATAAAGATGTTAAAAAAAAAAGATATACTTATTCTAAATACCGTAAACAAAGTAACTTTACCAAGTTATCATCAGCTAAAAACCCTCAGGACAAAAGAGACATTTTCCCTGCTAAGGAAACAGGAAATAAATTCAGGAGATTAAAATGATCTTCATCACGTGAAGGGCACAGATGTCCAAAAGAGAACAGTATGCTTCAACTTTAGTACTTCATGTAGAGACAATGATGCCTTCGGACCTGTTGTCCTAGAGTGTACTGCCCGTAAGTATGAACGGTTTGAACATTTAGTATATGTAAGCTGGGGGTAAGGAGTGCGTTTGTTAACACAAGTAAAGAGAATCTAGATTTCTTGAATAGCTCTCCTTACCTCTTCTCTCAGGGCACTCGCACGCCTATACTGAGACTTCCCAGCAGGATTTCCTGAGGCTTCGTTTGGCTCTCACACTAACAAGCCAAAGCTCTATTTTCAACAAGTGAGAGACGTCTCTTGCCAAATTCAATGGCCTTTTTCCATTTTCTTTTCCCTTGATCACTTCTTTTAGTACTGAACACTGCTGACCATCCTCTTCCTTTCTACCTTTCACGGAACCAACACTTCCCTTAGGGTCCCTAACATCCTCCTAGTTTTCTGCCTTACATTTGGACCACAACTTCTCTTTGCTCTTCCTTTCCTCTTAACAAAAGACACTGACTCCCAAGGCAAGCACCTTGATCTTCTAGGTGATATGGTCTTTCCCCTCTACCGTCCCATTCTGTCCCATGGGTTCCAACATCACCTGACATGACATTCACAGGAAAAAAAAAAATTAACTTCTTTATCCACAATTTGGGCTTGAAATTCTCACTACCTTCAAATAAGCACCTTCCACGCTAAGTAGACTATGAGCTTCTCTGTCCTGCCAACAGAGCAATCCAAGAGGCCCTTGCTCATGCCAGTGACACCGCTACCCAACTCAAGTGCCCTGCACACTGTGTTCCATCATCTTTCTGGTCCAGCTCCAGAAGGACCTTCTCTAAGAGCCTCCAAATGCTTCTCCCATCTCCCCAGAGATATGCTCTCCAACACGTTCACACTTATCCCCATGCTGCCCTGGGACTGTCTCTTCCCTGCCAGGACGAGCCCCAGGAAGAACCACCAAAGCCCGTGCCCAAGCCTCCCCTTCCTCAATACACACACACGCACACACACATGCTGTCTCTAGGCCCGTCTCATCCCAACGGCAGGAAGTTATTCAACAGTATCTACTTACATCTTAGTGTGAATTTACATCACACTTATAGTAAGTCTAAGCACTTTCTTATGCTTTTTAATTGTGAAATAAGAAAAAAAGAGAGACAGAGGCAGACATATGGAACAGTACAACACAGCGTGTATGTGCCAAAAAAGCAGGTACAGTCATAAAAGAGGAAGAGAAACAGAGGAAGGTGAATGAAATGGTTGAGAGCTTGAGTTCTTCTGATAGAAAAATATAACTTCAAACACTTGTTCTAACAGTATCAGCAGTGCTGGGAAAGAAACTCTACTTCTCTGAGCTGCTCTTTTCTCATCTGTAAAGAAATTATATTTAACAGATGGTAACTAGACTTGTGCTGCCGATCACTTTGCAGTGTATACAGATGTCGAATTATAATGCTGTCCACCTGAAACTTACAGAATAAAAAATTCTATTTATGAAAAGAGAGCTATCACTTAATCCATATGACAGCTAGGAGGAATAATTTTTTAACTTTTTTTTTTTTTTTTTTTTTTTTTTTTTTTGCGGTACGCAGGCCTCTCACTGTTCTGGCCTCTCCCGTTGCGGAGCACAGGCTCCGGACACGCAGGCTCGGCGGCCATGGCTCACGGGCCCAGCCACTCCGCGGCATGTGGGATCCTCCCGGACCGGGCACGAACCCGCGTCCCCTGCATCGGCAGGCGGACTCTCACCACTGCACCACCAGGGAAGCCCAGGAATAATTTTTTTAAATCACATTAAGAGAAAATCGCTTGCATAAAAAAAGACAAAAAGTTTCAGCTTCCCTTTTCCCCTCATTTCTGAATGATGCTCTTTTGGAAACCTGCGCTTCTCGGCTTTATGTGCCATCTCAGAATGACTCCTGAAAAAAGTGGTATAAAGTGCAACACTGGGAAAGCGTGAAGTAGACTCGGATGTCTGAGATGGGACAGAAGGAAGTGTTTCTGTTCTCAAATTTTTAATTATTTTCTTTTGTTTTTGAACAAGGTAAAGCTATTTTCTTCTGCTCTGTCTCCAGTTAGCTCCTGGGGATGGTCCACGCTCAAGTTGGAGGACACCAGTCAGGGAGCTGTAAGACCTTTTTCATGACTAAAACCCAGAGTTTCATGACGATGCATTGTCCCCAGTGCAGGATATTCAGCTAAGGAGGCTCATCTTCAAATTTTCTAGGATGTTTCTTACCTTACGATACTTGCTTACCTTTGGGCATCTTTACAATTGGTTGAGCAAAGTCAATTTTACATGGTTGAAACTTGTTTCTTAAAAACATGCTTTGAACTTGCTCAATCCAGAACGGAACTTGAACAAGAAAAACAAAACCAACAAAACCCTAATATAACAAAACCAACTTGTCTTACTGAGGGAAGCACAGCCTGAAAGTCAGTCATATCAGAGTGAGAAAGACATCAACTGTAAAGAATTAAAAGACATTTGTTCATTCATCCATTTATTTACCAATTTATTGAGTGCCTACTAAATACCTGGCACTATTCAAGGCTTGAAAACAAATCAAAACACTCATATTCTTGTGGGAGTAACAGCCAAAGCAAAAAATATATCATACAACAGCAAGTGATGATAAGTGCTATGAAATATAAGAGTATGGGGTCACAAGGCTGATTATTTTATAGAAAGGGAGACAGGGGGCTTCCCTGGTGGCGCAGTGGTTGAGAGTCCGCCTGCCGATGCAGGGGACATGGGTTCGTGCCCCGGCCCGGGAAGATCCCACATGCCACAGAGCACCTGGGCCCGTGAGCCATGGCCGCTGAGCCTGCACGTCCCGAGCCGGTGCTCCGCAACAGGAGAGGCCGCAACAGTGAGAGGCCTGCGTACCGCAAAAAAAAATAAAAATAAAGAAAGGGAGACAGGGAGGAGGAGGTATCATTTAAGCTGAGATCTGAATAGGTGAAGGAAATGCTTTCATGCAGAAGGAACAGCAATGCAAATGTCCTAAAATAAAAACCTTCTTTGCACATGTAAGGAATAGCAGGAAGCCAGGATGACTGGAGCATGGCAAGCAAGATGGAGAGTGGGAGCAGAGAGGAGACAGGCAAACAGGGAATAGGTCATGTGGGGACCTGGAGACCATGGGTTAAAAACTCAGATTTTATTCTCAATGTAATGGTAGCCGTTGTGGAGGGAAGAGAGGGCAAGAGTTGAATGTACAATCTCTGGTTCACTTTTTTAAAGAGGAACCTGGCTGTTACATTGGAAGCAGGGAGGTGATGATGGACGTAGTAAGAGGTGGTCAGATTCTGGGTGTATCTGGAGATATAGCCACTTGGATTTCTTGACAGACTGGACGTGGGGTATGATAAAAATAGGAGGCAACGGTGACTTCGAAGTTTGGGAACCTGAGCAAGTGGGTGAACGGTGGTGCCATTTACTAAAATGGGAAACATTGAGGGGATGAGTAGGTGGGTGGGAGGGAGGGAGAGGAACTAAGAATTTTGTTTTGCACAAAGTGTGATGTGCCTATTTGACCTACAATTGGAAATCTTGAGACTGTGTGTGTGTGTATACACATACGTATATGAGGGGGGTGTCAGACACAATGTCAGGGTCAGGAATATAAACGTGGAAGCTATCAGCACACAGAAGGTGTACAAAGCTATGGATCTGATAACACCCGCAAGGGAGAGGTTGTAGACAAAGAAGAGACAACATGGAAAGATGAATGAACCCCAGGGCACTTAATATCTACCCAAATAATTAGGATTCAGCAAAGGAAAATCAGGAATATCAAGTTAAATGGGAGAAAAACCCAGAGGGCAATTGAAGGAAATGTTTCAAGAAGGAAGGTGTGGCCAACTATGTCTGATGCTGATAGATGGACGATATTTTTTCAGGCAATAGGGTAAAATTCCAAATTGATTAGACACCACTCAAGAAGTAAAGGTAAAATGCTTGTTTATTTTCTCCTTCCTCAGGTAGAATGAGAGACCTCAAACTCTAATGAGAAAGTTTTTAACAAGGTTGGTAACAACCACCCTTCCTTTGAATATTATGAAATGGTGATATAATAAATCAGGTATTTCCTTCCTAGCTCAGACACCTAAGTCAAATTTAAATCTAGTCAAGAATGCAAAATCTTTGATCACGATCTTGGCTTCAGTCCTTACAAGTCTAAAACACTAACAAGAAAGTATCCTCATCAAAAATATGAAATATATTTCGAAGCACTATACAGTAACAGACTGTACAATTTTGGTATACCATGTACTACTTAAAATCAGGTAGTATAAGAGAAAAAATTGGGAATTTTATAAATTGTTCAGAGAAGAAACTAGTTAGATATAATTTATCTCCTACTCTAGTACAAAGTATAACTCAGTGTCATCATATAACCATGTTTCCGTTTTGTAACACTTTCAAGGGTTTATGGAGCACTTAGATACACCAGAACATACAAACCTAAAGTCTGCAATTGCTCAAGGGTGTCTGTTAGCAACGCTGTAGCTTACATAGTATTCGATCACGAGCTTTCCAGGCACTAACATCACAAGACAGAACCTGTTGTGTGTGGAGGACTTGTCATAAACAGAAAGCAGCTAATCTTACAGCTTTAGGCGGAATGAAGACTGACAGCCCATTCTCTTCCCGATTTATAAATCCTTCACCACGATTTACCGACCGGTGTCCCTCTTGAACAACAGCATATACTGATTAAGTCAGATTGCTTGGGTTCAAATCCCCAACCACCGCTTACTAGTTCTAGTGTTTCCTTGAGCAAATTATTTTACCTCTCACCCTTCTTTTTCCTCATCTGGAAACACACACACACACACACATATTTGGGTAATAATAGTCTTTCATTATAAGAGCATGTGGGTATGATGCTCTAGCCACATGTCTTCCACATAGTTAAAAAAAATAACTACTAGTTGCTTTAATTGTCAGTTACTTACCTACTCTTGGAAAACCTTCACTAGGCGGTAACCCACCATTCAAGTCAGTCCATTCTGGTGTAGGACAGCTCTTTATTTATAGAAGCGTCTTTAAAATACGAGTCAAAAGTCTCACTGTGCTCAATCAGTTATTACCAGTTCTACCCTCTAAGCCCACAGAAGACTTTTCTATTCTCTCTCCTTAAGACAATCCCCCAGGTACTTAAAGACAGATGTGATGTCTAGGGCTGTGCACTATCATCTAAACACACGTAAGCACCAAACTGAGCATCCTGTACCCGGGAATTAGAACCAGGCTTTGAGAAGCCTATCAGGGAGGATTTTACAGTCTTTGAAAAGGCTGTTTATGGGGCCGTGTGGCGATTCATCTGTAAGTGGCAGAGTGAGTGTGCTAAACCTGTTTTCAAAGCTGTGCATATATGACAGGTATCATCCTTGTTAAAGAGCTCTGAGTACATCAAAAGTATTTTTAAAGAAACATACCCAAAAATTACCTTTGGAAACAGTAAACACGGGTACAACACATAGTTTATCATTTCCTCGGGCTCAGATACATTTTTGACAGTTAACAGATTTAAGGAGATCTACAGACATCAATTAAATCAGCCAACCTTTTGACTGGACACAAAACTTTCATTTGTTCAACAAGAACCTGAGAACTGTCTGTCAGGGACTGTAGAGCACAGGAACAATATGGACAATTCAATCTGCAGATAATAGATGTAACAGATGAAAGAGTTCACCGACAATCGATTTCTCCGAACTAAAAGAATCAGGTAAATGTGCTGATGTTGCTTGGTTTTTCTTAACTAACGTTGTCAAAACTAGTGCTTTTCTAAAACTCAAATGCTGTTATGTTGAGAAGCAATTTTGAAAGGAAGCAGGAGATAAAAGGAGCCAGTTAGGGCTTCCCTGGTGGCACAGTGGTTGAGAGTCCGCCTGCTGATGCAAGGGACGCGGGTTCGTGCCCCGGTCCGGGAAGATCCCACATGCCCCAGAGCGGCTGGGCCTGTGAGCCATGGCCGCTGAGCCTGCGCGTCCGGAGCCTGTGCTCCGCAACGGAAGAGGCCACAACGGTGAGAGGCCCGCGTACCGCAAAAAAAAGGAGACCAGTTAGCCTCAGTAGAAATCCCTGACCACCCAAAGCCCTCTGGACATCCAGAGACAGAGCGCCCTGGAGCACCGCAGAGAAGGCCAAGAGCCCAACAGGTTAAACGAATCGCACACTTCCTTCCACACACCAGGGAAATTCTTCCTCTCTCAGCCTCGGAGAAGCTTCAAGAATTCCTCAAAACAGCCAACTGTTCCATTCTTTATCTCATAATTGTGTTCAGAACTCAACGGGCCTATCTCCAAACAACCCAAAAGCAAAGTGAGACAACTCAGGGGACGCCTCCTCAATGGCCCTACCCTGGCCTATGAACTTAGAGACTTACGTCACCAGGCCAGGGGCCCTCTGAGCCTTTTGCGACCTCATTTAGAGGAGGAAGAACCCTCCCTGTTTCAGCTTCACCCTTCCTCACTGGAGAAAACCCAATGAGTCATCGATTAGACAAATGTTTAACATCATTAGTGACCTAAGAAAAAGTAGAATGCACATCTTTCATCTATTTATTTAGAGGGAAAATGCAAATGACAATTTCTAATTCTGGCCAGAATAATGAGAGGCTGGGGCCCCCAGCCTCTGCTCATGGCTGCAAATTAGCACAAAGCTTTCACAGAGTGACTTGATGATGTGCATCAAGAACCAAAAAATCGGGCTTCCCTGGTGGCGCAGTGGTTGAGAGTCCACCTGCCGATGCAGGGGACACGGGTTCGTGCCCCGGTCCGAGAAGATCCCACATGCCGCGGAGCGGCTGCGCCCGTGAGCCATGGCCGCTGAGCCTGCGCGTCCGGAGCCTGTGCTCCGCAACGGGAGAGGCCACAGCAGTGAGAAGCCCGCGTACCGCAAAAAAAAAAAAAAAAGAACCAAAAAATCATTCATTTCCTTTGGCCCAGGGATTTCATTTCTCTAGCCAGTTCAAGAACACTCTGTTTTATTAAAGGTACGAGTTCCTAGTATTTTCCCCCACTTTAAGAAGAGGTCCACTTCTAGCTTTCAGTGTACCAGTACACTGGAAGGATCCAGAATGACTGACACTGCTAGAATCCTCCCACTTCCTCAGGAAATACCTTGTCATATCTGTTTACCCTTCCTGGAATCAAGCTATTCTAACAGCATCTCTGTCCTGGTTCCTCTCTGTGTGAATCAGTTCCTTCCCAAGAGAATTCTGTGAACGCCCTCATCTCTCGCTGCCCCTCCTGTCCTAGGATCCTTTCTTATTTGCTAAATAAAGAGGATGTTTAAGAAATAGGAAGATGCTGCATAAAGAAAAAAGAAACAAACTGACATCAAGACACCCCTTGGCTGCTCACAACTGCCCTGAGAAATCTATGATGCTAGAAATCTGAAGAGTGGAGAGGTAAAGACTGATGTGCCCTTCTGGAAGGAAACGTTCTTGAGTGGTAAAAATATTCAATAAGTTGATTGGGGTGCTGGGTACACGGGCCTATACATTTGACAAAAAGGTATATCCTGCAACTCTACACTGAAAACCTATGCATTTCACTGCATGCAAAGGTTACTTGAACAAAAATAAACTACTCTGGGGCTTCCCTGGTGGCGCAGTGGTTAAGAATCTGCCTGCCAGTGCAGGGGACACGAGTTCGAGCCCTGTTCTGGGAAGATCCCACATGCCGCGGAGCAACGAAGCCCAAGCACCACAACTACTGAGCCTGCACTCCAGAGCCCACGAGCCACAACTACTGAGCCCATGTGCCACAGCTACTGAAGCCCGTGTGCCTAGAGCCCGTGCTCCGCAACAAGAGAAGCCACCGCAATGAGAAGCCTGCGCACCACAACAAAGAGTAGCCCCTGCTCGCCACAACTAGAGAAAGCCCACACGCAGCAACGAGGACCCAACGCAGCCAAAAATAAATAAAATTTTTTAAATATAAAAAATAATAAATAAAAATAAATAAATAAACTACTCCAAGCAACTCCTGAAAGTTGTGCTGTATGCAACCTCAACATCTCTCAACAAATTACAAAGTCACAATGCTCTAGCTCAGGGGGCAAAGGTGTTAGCCCCACTCCAGCCTCGACTCAAGTGCTGCCTCCTCTGTGAGCTCAGGCTGCCTCCCAGATGCCATCACTATACACGGGGCAAAATTCCATCAGAGCAATTATCTGATGGCACTGCAGGGTCTGTTTGCATGTCTGCTCCTCACGGGGTGCACTCTGTCTGGAGGTCCTAGAAAGATACTAAAGAATTGGCAGTTGAATCAGCAAGCCCAGCAAGTGCCTGGTACAGAGTAGGCACTTCATAGGCATTTTCTGGATAACAGAACGATTGAATGTAAGTCCCCATGAGGGGAACGAGTAACTAAAAGGCAGGAGTAGAGTGACATCACTCAGGAACAGGGTTGGGGCAGAAGAGGAAATACTGCGTAAATAGGTAAGTACACACTGGCACCCAGATGAACGCGTATCTTGTAGCTGGTCCCAACCAACTGCCAAAGCAACAAGCTCAGCTTTGGACTCTGATGCACATTTCCACTGGGAGAAGGAAAGAGTTCTGGTCCTTAGGTTTCATTAAAGCTCCAGCCTTAGGATTGTACATTCACTCAACAAGTGTTTACCTGGCACTGTGCCAAATCCTCAAGCAAAAGACAAGCTATTGTTCCTGCCCTCAGTTAGCGCCTAGTCTAATACAGAAGAATGTTTGTAATTATACCACAGAGAGCAAAAAAGAAAAATCCATACAAGCAATAGTGATAAGGAAGGAATAGGTGGGGTGGAGGCTTGGTGGCCGAGAAAAGGCTTCACGTAAAGCTTGACTGTAGAGCCCAAGCATGGAAGAATGCAGAGGAGCAACACATATTAGGTAAACAAGGAATAGCAGGCATTCCACACACAACAGCCTGGAGGTGAGAAAACAGCACCCTGTGTGGGGCAGGGAAACACAAGCAAGGATTAGGGAGCACTAATTCCTTTACAGTCAGCATCTCATTCAACTGGCGTAAGCACCACTGGAGGCTCAAGGAAGAACACTGACTGAGGCCTACAGCATTTAAGAAGCTGAGCCAGGACTTGAACAATGATTTGATTCCAAAACGGTGCTTTGGGGTTTTTTATCGAGATTTAATTGAGATTTAATTGGCACACAGCTTGGTATGAGTTAAAGGTGTACCACCTAACAATTTGACATATATTGTGAGATGTTTACCACAGTAAGCTCCGTCAACATCCGTCTCCTCATATAGTTACAAAAAACTTTTTTCCTTGTAATGAGAACTTTTAAGATTTACTCTCTTAGTAACTTTCAAATATACTGTACAGCAGTGTTAATTGCAGTCATCATGAATTGGATGAAGGTGGTCAAAAGGTACAAACTTCTAGTTATAAAGATAAATAAGTTCTGGGGATAGCTGTATAAATCTGTGCTTTTAATGTCTATGCTATCTGGCAACTATGCAAATAGTAATGGAGAAAATGAGCAAAAAATAAAGATAGATATACAGACGGAGACCAGATTGTAAAGGGCTGTGAATGCTACACTTCACAGCTTAATGTAAATGCGGACTTTTAAAATCTTTTCATGGCTCCTCAGAAAACAAAAAACAAAATCAGGTTTATATTCTGAAAAACTAATTTTAATTGCAACAGCTAGTGTAAGAATTGCTTTCTAACATTTAAAATTTTAAACAAAGTTTTACCATCAGAGTCTTTTCAAGCTTAATATCTGTTAATTGAAATTATATATAATTACCAGAAATGCTTCTATGAATTCAGTAACATTTTCAAATGCATTGGTATCTTGTCTGTTTACGTCGCTCTACATCCATTTGAAAAGCAACAGTACAAATCATAAGACCCTCATTTAGTCTATTGACAACACCGGTAATGCACTGAGGATTCAAGTGCACCCAGCAAACCTTTTCACGCCAGACCACAGGTTGGAAACCACCAGTAGAAGGGATGCAGTTTACAGAGAAAGAGGGAAACCACTTAGGGGAATTTTGTAAATATCAATGGGGGACCCACAGAGTGCGATTCTTTAAAAATTTAGCACTAAACGCAAACAAAAGTGATGACCAGCACACAACTCCCAAAGGACAAAAATGGGGCAGGTGGAGAAACAGACCAGTTGGAAGTAACTGGGGAAGGATTCATATTCTGGTGCCAGGCATGGCAATGAGCTCAAGTTGGCATCCCTTTGGTCCTTCTACAGGGTGACAGTGATACTGAAAACTTCGAACACAGAGATAACAGGACGGGCAGGTGAGCAGGAAGGTGTTGAATTAAGTTAGCCTGATCCGCTCCAGTCATAAAAATTACTACTGTGTTTAAACCTCAACCTAGATAGGAACATTAAGTCACAGACTGGAATGGGTGACCAACCAATGCAATGAGCAATATACTCAGTTTTCAATTTCATTGGTATCTTGTCTGTTTATCACAGGTTTTTAAATGCTCCATAAACAGAGGGACAGAGGCAACTATTAGGTACAGAAAATTAAAAGGTGCTGAAGAAAAGGACTAAAATTAGAGGGTCCAGGCTGCATTTTCTACCAGTTCCTCTCCCACTCCATGACCTTGCTAGAATCAAGCTTCCCCTCTGCCTCTGCCTTCAAACCATTACATTATTTGGCTTTCAACCCGTGTTTAATCATAAACTAGCTCAATACATTATTAATATTCCAAACCACATTTCCAACCAGATAATAATCCAATATCATGATGTTGAATTACCTTAAAAGGTTATGTTCCTACATTTGTTTTGATTTCAAATATGAAACTAACCAGAAGTATATGTACACTTTTAAATATCGAAGAACACTTTGAAATAAACAAAAAGAGTCATGAAATGACAATAATTGGCAGAATAACAAGCACTAGCCCTCACCTTACCCTTTCTCCTCCTCCCAGAACAAAACAAATTTAAGACTTGAACTTTGGTTGTGGGAATAATACATTAGTTATTTAAAATCGCTGACAGAGAATGGAAATGGCAAAGACATACGGCCATGGACTCTGGTCATCTTTCAAAGATGTACAAGGTTATCGGGGTTTTCTGACCTTGGGTTGGTCAAAGCTGTAGCTGAGAATAAAGGTAGCAGATTATATTATATGCATATTACATACAATACATATAATATGTATATTATAGTATATAATATATTAATGTATTTATTTGTGTTATATGTATATATATATAAATACATATATATGAATGATATAATTCACATAATACATATATGTTTATATATGTGTACTGTGTATATATAAAAATATATATATGAATGAACCACTTATGCTTCAATGTATGTAGGAGAAAATATGATAGAAATGGAAAAATGGAGCAAAACTATTAGTAAGCAGAAGAAAGATTTACACTATAATCTTCCTTGCTTTCCAAAGTAGTTTATAAATACACTTTGGACTCAATATTTTATCCTCAAATTAGGGGTTCTCAGGGTTAAGTGGTTGTGGAATGAGACACTCATTCACTCTGCTTCTTTTGGCAAGAGCGATATTTTAAAATATGTGCTCTGGTTATAAAGGCAAAGCTAAGGAGACAGATAAATTTGGACACTAACTGGAGAAATAACATAAACCTAACAGTGAACACAATGCTGTCACTTCAATGTCCCAAGTATACCAACAGTATATGTGAATATGTAAATTATTCACATATCTTCAATGAACGTACTGCCTCGCTCCCTGTGGCACTAGGGGAAAAAAGTCACTTGATTTTAATTTCATGAGAGTTAACCATATCAAAATTATATGGCAAAGCCTTTAGAAAGATTTGGCTTTCTGCTAATGATGAACAAAGCACTCTACAGAGTTGCCAAATCATTGCTGACAAACACTTTTAGGTGGAGTGGGATGGTGGTGGGAAGAAGAGCACAGTTACCGTGCACACGGGGTATCTTTTATCACAACACACCTCCCCAGAGTTTATTAGATACAAATTTCTCACAGAAGTCTCCAATTATAAGCAAGCTATCACACACAAAACAATGTTTAGATTTCAAATATCTGTATACTGAAAAAGGAAAGGATGTGAAATCATCCATATTCACAGATTCCCTGAAGCAAATACAGAACTTGCAGATACAAACTCCACACAGGAGCCCTGTATGGCCAAAAAAGTATCCCCATATTTCTTCCCTTCTCCCTCTCTCCATCTCAACATTCAGACACAGAAGGGCAAGTTTGATTTCTAAAATTATGCAGTGTACATACTGCTAATGGAAAATTACCTTTGGAAGCCTTGACTTTTCAAGGTTTATGAATGGGGGAAGTTATTTCCCTTAACTACATTGCTGGAATTTTTCCACTCTCATTTCAATTCAGAATACAGTGTTTATTCTTCTCCCAACCTCCCCACGCGCTCCCCTCACCCCGTTCTAAGTCACCTTCAAACCAGCTCAAGTTTCAGTACAAAAAGACAGCAAAGCTAATTTCTTAGCCGCCCCCCATCTCCATCTCCCGCCACTGTCTAGTGGGTAATGATACATTCACTTTCCTTTAGCGTGAAAAACATAACATTTAAAGTTTATCTTTTTTTTCCCCACATACATAATTTACTTCTTTAAGGAGAAATGAATTGTTTTAAAGTACTGTTTGCTTTGGGATTCTTGAATATTTTGTTTTTCCATGGAATAACCTTTAATCCTAATTTGAATTTTTAAATACGCTGAGTAGACCAGCACGTGGCATCAATAACCCTTAAATGACTGCAAGGCTGGTAAAGGCAATACTTTTGGTTCCTGATTCACATCTGCTCCGAAGACTTTTTTAGCATCATTATAAAAGTCATCTTTTTCATCCAATAATAAAACGGCTAGAAGTCCTGGTGTTAACTTTCTACAGACAAACGTAACCCTAATGCGTTGATCAAGGAACTTCCAAGAGACCATCTCCTTTTTAACGGCAAAGAGGGGAATGGAAGATCTCCTCCCTGAGGCACAGCTGGGAAACTAACAACCCTTGAGTAAGTGATTTCAGGATATCTTAGTCTTATCAATGCCGACTTTGGAAAACGTACGCGACTTGATTCACACACCCTGGGCTCCAGAAGCTGCCTCGGAGAAAGCATCTCTCCAGGTGCGCCACAGGTGTCTAACCTCCTCCATCCGCCCTCCCACACAACACACAATACGCTGCCCAAGCAAGTATGTTTCAGGCATTTCCACTTCTAGCCACCCCAAAGAAACGCTCCCGAGGACCCTGGGCCGTCTCTGCCCAGCAGGTACATCCCAGGCGTCCTGGCGCGGACGTGGGCTGCTCCACAGAGATGCGCGGTCCCTAAACCCGCGGGGCCAAGCTCTCGACTCTGTCCTGGCAGAGGAGATCCGGGGAAGCCAGCGAGACCGTCGGCGGGGAGGGCAGCGCTAAGCTTCGCTGGACGTTAAATCATAGGAGGCGCAGAACTTGCAAAGTCCCCCAAACTGCTGAGCGAACCAGCCTGAGGCGCTGCGCAAGCTAAGGTCCGGGAGGCGGCTGAAAGCAGAGTGGCGGGAGCGGCCGCAAGGCCGCCAACTCTTGCGGAAAGAAGAGGAGTAAAGGCACTCACCTCCACCCATCTCTGGGCCTCGGCGAACGCTAGGGCGCAGTCGGCCTCCGCCTCCTCCATCACTTCCAGAACTAGGGGGAGAGGGGGAGAGAGAGACATAGTGGGTGCGCGGAAAGGCGGGAGTGCCGCGCGCGTCCGGCCCGCTGCTCCGGCCTCTCTCCGGCTGCAAGACGCCCGGACTCTCTGACCCTTTGTTGCACCCTGCAGTTCGGTAAAGTTTCGAACCCACGAGAACTTGAAGCCGGGGCTTTCTCTAAACTCCTGAAAACGCCGCGGAGACCCAGGCAGAGCGCGGGAGGCGGAGAGGGCTACCAGAGGCGGCGCGCAGCACCAACCCAGAGGACTGTTTGGACTTCAAAAGTGGCTGCGCGGCCGCCGCCCTCCCGGAATGCCCCGCCCCCGCGCACCCCCACCGCCCACCCCCGGCCGGCCAGCCGCCGCTTCCGTCCTCCCCACCCTACCCCCCGCCGCGCCCGGGGGCTCCCGGCCGCAGCGGCCTTTGTGGTCGGACAGTCTGGCCCAGGGGATGCCACAGTCCGCCAGGAGGCCGTGGCCCGGGCCACGCACCCGCTCCCGCGCCACCCGCCGGACCGCGGCCCCGCCCGGAGGAGATGCGCCCCCGCGCCCCTATCCTGTCCGCATCCTTCCCGCCTCCGGCCGCCTGGCCGCCTTCCCTCTGCCGGGGCCCCAGGAAGAGGCGCCCCCAGGGCTCGCGGCCGCCCGGCCCGCCTGACATACCAGGAATAGCTGCTCACAACTGCACCTTTCCCAGCCAAGAAACGTCCCCCGCGGTGGAGCGCGGCCCAGCCCGCCGCCCTCACCTGCGGCCCGACTTCGCAGCGCGCCGCTCCCTCTCCGGCGGAGTCCGCTGCGCGTCCGCCCCGCCGCCAGGTGAGGACGTCCGCACTCCCGGGTCTCCGCCCCCTGCCGCGGCCAGAGCTCTCCTGGCGGCAGGTGAGGGTAGTGGCTTTGGCATGTGCGGCCCATTTCCCCCAGCCTGGGCCAGCCCCTCTCCGCTTCGCTTCCAGGTGGGTGAGGTGGAAGATACCTGCCACTCAGGCCCCATCCCTCCGCGAAGGGTCGGAGAGGAGGGGAACCCAGCATTCTCCCGCCCTCACCCTGAGCGTCACACCCGCCACCCTGCGTGGTCTGGGAACACTTAGGGAGCAGTAAGGTGACGGGTTACTCACCATCCGCAGGGGGCCTGGGTAGGTGCGCAGGACTGGAGGGTAGGAGGCTCAAGGGTTGCCTTACGCGGGTTCTTTTCCCACAGAAATCAGATCTCCGGAAAGGAACCTGCTCGTCTGTCTAGGCTCCCTGGAATCTCGCTTCATGCTCCTGAAGCCCTATCCGGGCCCACACGTTGATGTTGTCACTGTTGGAAGAAGATAAAGATCGATTCTTACTCCGGTAAAGGAAGCCATACCTTTTTTTTTTTTTTTCCTGGTTGATCCTCTTTATGATGCAAAACGACGTCAAAGAGCAGAGAGACTAGTATAATGGATAGCTAAAACCTAGTTTTGCCTTATTAACCTCGTCACATTTTCTGCTGAAAATATACATATTTCCTACTTAAAGATAAATATTTCAGGGCCTCCCTGGTGGCGCAGTGGTTGGGAGTCCGCCTGCCAATGCAGGGGACACGGGTTCGAGTCCTGGTCCGGGAAGATCCCACATGCCGTGGAGCAACTAAGCCCACATGCCACAACTACTGAAGCCCGCGCGCCTAGAGCCCGTGCTCCACAACAAGAGAAGCCACCGCAATGAGAAGCCTGTGCACCGTAACCAAAAGGAGCCCGCGCTCGCCACAACTAGAGAAAGCCCGCGCGCGGCAAAGAAGACCCAACGCAAACAAAAATAAATAAATAAAATAAAATTTTTTTTAAAAGATAGATATTTCCTCTCTAAGTATTATAATATACATCTCGTTCTTTAAAGAACGCTTTTCTACATAACCATATTACCATTTTCACACCTAACTAAAGCTAACCTTAATTACTTAGTATTAATATATGCCCAGTCCAGATTCAAATTCCTCCAATGGATTCCAAAATGTCTTTTACAGCTGACTTAGACCAGAATTCAAACAATAACCACACATTGCGTTCGGTTACCTCTTTTTTTTTTTAGCCTAGAATAGCCTCCTCCTTCTCTCCCACTCTACCCCCTCCCCCTTTTTCGAATGACATTATCTTCTTAAAAAGAAACCAGGCAGACTTCTAGATTTGTCTTATGGCTTCTTTGTGGTGTGTTCAACATATTTCTCTTCCCTCACTATTTCCTGTTACCTAGAAGTTAGATCTAAAGGCTGGATTAAACTCATTTACACTTCTGAATAAAGATTTCACCAGCATCCTTCCCGATTGGGGTGACTTCTAGAGGAATTTGTTATGTTTATTTTCATCCAACCCTTTTTTCACTGGCGTTGTCTGTAATCAGTGGGTCTGTTTAGAAGAGCTCACAGTTGTTCCTGCTAAAGTGGGAAACGGTCGACTGGATCATCTCTTCGCCTCCTGACCACACCATGATCAGGACAAACCCAAAATGAGGATGAAAGGATAAACGAAACTAGGAAGAAATTTCTTTCCAGCTATTTAAGACCTGTTCTATTAAATATTTAGTGAGCACATTATATGTGTGATGTGCTGGGTATCATAAGTGTTACAAAAATTTAAAAATTTTAGATAGTAAATCCTATGGACTTCCAACCCAGTAGAAAGACAGACATTCTGCAAGCTTCATGAGAGTTACTGTTACTACAGTTGTTTTATATATATATATACTATACCATTTAAAGCTACTGCTGTGTCACTTGACTTACAGCTTTGGGGGCAGCAGCCCAGGATGGCAAGAAGTGCACAGGCTTTGGAACCTGTATGACTAAGGTTACCAAGTTACCAAATTCTGCGAGCTTCAATTTCCTCACCTGAAAAATGTGGTGATAATAACTACTTCAAAGGGTTCTTGTGAGAATTAAATGTGATGGTGTATGTAAAAGCCAAGGGCATTGCTTGGCATGGAGCAGGCACTCAATAAATGATGGTTATTTCCCGTTCGTCTCTCTCTAACAGTAGTGTGTCAAATATGGATTCTTCCTAATAAGTGGGAATTTCATTTATTTGCTCAAATACTCACAGGGAAAGAGCTATAGGGTACTGCAAATTCTGTTTCAAGTCAGCTCATGCACCAGCCGTTTCTGTCACTTCAGTGTTGCAGATTTACAACTCACGAGACCGAAATCCGGTTCTTTGCGTCTTACCATCAGTCATTAGAGTGTTTTATCCTTTTGGAAAGATTTATACAGCTCTATAGAGAAAGGTAACCTGCCTTAGGAGTTAAAAATGAAATTCACAGTAACAAAACATCACAGATATTATTTATTTTCCAAAAGAATTTGAGGTGCCTTTCAATATTTAAAAACATAAAACAGTACAATTGTCATGTTCTTATATATTAGTGACGAACTGAACTGTTGGTAGGAGAAAGTGACCCATCTTTCTGGGAGGTAATTTGGCAATAAATATTAAAGGTTTTTAAAATGCCCACGTTCTACTGCAGCAGTCCTACTTCTGGGAATTTATCCTAAGGATATGAGTGACGATATATGCACACAATGAGCATCTGCAGTGGACACAGAGATGCACTGGCCAAACCTCCCTTTGGAAGTCTACCTCAGCCACAGAGGGCAGCCTCACCTGAGGTCATGCCCTGCCAGAGCAGCCCTTGTCTGGTGACTGAGTGACTTGAGGTTACAAAAGCCCAGTCATTTCCACCCAATTCAGGGCAACTCTGATGGCCCCTTTCTGTAGATATGAGGTCTGTTGAAGCAGTCAACCTCTGTCATAGTTCAACTTCTCCCTTGCCCATTGCTGTTCCTTCCCTCTTCACTTCCCTGGGGTCAATCCCTAATAAATATCTTATGTTTCAAGTGGCATTTCTGTCAGTTTCTGGAAGACTCAACCTGTGATGGCATTACACGTGATTTGCTAGAAATGAGAATCTCGAAGCAATCTAAACAATAGAGATGGTGGAGTAAATTATGGTTCTTCCATAGAGTGAGATATTGCGCAGTCAATAAAAATGTAAAAGGATGTTCAATGACACAGAGAGATGTTTAAAAATATATTACGAAGTGGGGAAAAAAACATCTATAAAGCACCCCAATTTGGTGATTGCATTTTTTTTTATTGGGTATAGTTGTTTTACAATGTTGTGTTACTTCCTACTGTACAGCAAAGTGAAGTAGAGTTCCCTGTGCTCTACACTCTACAGCAGGTTCTCATTAGTTATCTATTTTATATATATTTATGTGTATATGTCAATCCCCATCTCCCAATTCATCCCACTGATTGTATTTTTAAAATGCATAATTTTCCACATAGAACAAATTGGAAAAAACTTCACTCCCTCCCAAAAAATGGGAGTTCCCTGGTGGCCTAGTGGTTAGGATTGCGGGCTTTAACTGATGTGGCCAGGGTTCAGTCCCTGGTCAGGGAACTGAGATCTCGCAAGCCACGCAGCACAGCCAAAACAAAACAAAACAAAACAAAACGAAACTCCATCCAAAGTTTAACACTGGTTGGATGGACATTTCATACTTGTCTCTCTTCTACAATTTTTTGGTAAGAGACATGTATACTACTTTTATAAATGAAAACATTTGTATGACACAAAGATACGTCCAAAATTGACTTTCTATCTCATCCCACAAACTTCCCCTTGCCTTCCCTGACTTGTAAATGGTACCACACTTGAAATTTGGGGGTCATGCTGGACTTCGCATCTCTTACCTCCATGTCCACCCCATCTCCAGTCCTGTCCTTTCTGTCTCCTCAATATCACGCCAATTGGCCCCTCTTACTCATCCTCATTTCCACTTTAGTTTAGGCCCTCATTAGCTCTCAGCCAGATTTCAGAAACTGTATGACCTTTCTAAAGTTAAATCTTATCATTCTACCCAATTAGCTTCTCCTTCAAGGACTCCCAGTTGCCAGCTTAAGGGCCATCTGATCGTTGCCAGCACATTGACATCCTTCAGGACTTGCTGCTGCCCTCTTCTCTAACCATGTGTCTTGACCCATATTTTTCCCTTTGTGAGAAACGTGCTTCTCTCCCTTTCTTTGCCTGGCTTTCTCCTACGTATTCTTCCAGGCTCAATTCAGGCCTCTTCCTTCTCAGAATCCTTCAAAATATCTTTACAGATCATCCTGGGCTACATTAGGTACCCCTTCTTTTTTAAAAAAAAAATTAATTTATTTATTTATTGGTTGTGTTGAGTCTTCCTTGCTGTGCGTGGGCTTTCCCTAGTTGCAGCAAGCAGGGTCTACTCTTCATTGCGGTGTGCGGGCTTCTCGTTGCGGTGGCTTCTCTTGTTGTGGAGCACAGGCTCTAGGCATGTGGGCTTCAGTAGTTGTGGCATGCGGGCTCCGTAGTTGTGGCTCGTGGGCTCTAGGGCACAGGCTCAGTAGTTGTGGCGCATGGGCTTAGTTGCTCTGTGGCATATGGGATCTTCCCGGATCAGGGCTCGAACCCATGTCCCCTGCATTGGCAGGCGTATTCTTAACCACTGCTCCACCAGGGAAGCCCAGGTACCTTTTCTTTATGTAATCATAGCCCCTTCAATCACGAGGTATTATACTGTCTGTCTTCCTCATAGAACTATGAGCAACTTAGGAGTGCCTAACTCTGCCTGACACGTATCTGGTGTTCAACCATTGATTACTGACTGGTGTGGGTATGGGTATAAAATATATAACTTTTAATGCACAGAAGTAATAAAACATTAATAGGAGCAGAGTAGAAAATACCAATGATTACTGAAGGTAATATAAGAATTTCTTTACAGTAGGATTTCTCAACAGGTATACTACTGACAATCTGGGCTGGACAATTCTTTGTCATAAGGGATTGTCTTGTGCATTGTAGGATATTTAGCAGCATCCCTGGCCTCCACCCACTAGATGCTAGTAGCACCCTTGTAGCTGTGACAATCAAAAATGTCTCCTGGGGGCCAAATCACCACCAGCTGAGAACCACTGCTCTACAGGGAGAGACTGGCTTCATCGATTAGTGCTTTGGTTCAGTAGAGGTGCCCAAGTTTTTTTAAACAAGTGTGTGGGGTAGAGTAGAGAGGAGTTAGGTGAATTGTGGGAAAGGAGTTACTCTGTGTTATGAAAGAGGAAGGGGCAGGGAAGCACGGGGCTGGATGATGCCTGGGGCAAAGATGATAAGAATGAAGGGACTTTGTGGCTGGAAAGAATTGCAAGAAGAGACAGGTACAGTGGAAACACTTCTAATAAAATAACTGAGTTTTATACTCTGGTTGAATATGGCTCATAAAAATGTCAACCCTCATGGATTCAGATAGCCAACATCCACATGGCTGGTATATTTCTCATGCTTATAAAACACATTTATTAACAGGAAGAATCACTCCTAGAAGGTAGATGAAAAAATATAATGACATTGTCTCTGTTTGCAGATGATAGGATCTTGTATAGAGAAAATTCTAAAGAATCCACCAAAAAGCTTATAACTAATAAAAGAATTCAGTAAAGTTGTGGATACAAAATCAACATACAAAAATTATTTGCATTTCTATACACTGACAACAAACTACCTGAAAAAGAAAGAAAAGAATCCTATTTTAAAACAATAAAATACTTAGAAATAGATTTAACCAAGGAGGTTAAAGATCTGTATACTGAAAATTACAAGAGACTGATGAAAGAAATTAAAGAAGACACAAATTCAAAATGAAAAGATATCTAGTGTTCATGGATTAGAAGAATTAATTGTTAAAATGTCCACGTTACCCAAAGTCATCTATGGATTCAGTGCAATCCCTATTAAAATCCCAATGGCATTTTCCACAGCGATAGAAAAAACAATCAACAAATGTATACAGAATCACAAAAGACCCCACATAGTCAAAGCAATCTTGAGGAAGAAGAGCAAAACTGGAGGCATCACACTTTCTGATTTCAAATTATATTACAAAGCTATAGTAATCTAAATAGTATGATACTAGCATGAATACAGACACATAGACCAATGAAAGAGAATCAAGAGCCCAGAAGTAAACTCACAAATATATAGTCAACTAATATTTGACATGGGAGCCAAGAATACATATTAGGAAAGTATAGTCTCTTCAGTAAATGGTGTTGGGAAAACCAGATATTCACATGCTAAAGAATGATATTGGACCCTTAATTTATACCGTTGACAGAAACTAACAGGAAATAAATTAATTGTAATACTTGAAACCATAAAACTCCTAGAAAAAAAATAGGGAAAAAGCTGCTTGACACTGGTCTTGACAATGATTTTTGGATGACACCGGAAGTACAGGCAACAAAAGCAAAAATAAGCCAGGGGGACTACATCAAACTAAAAAGCTTCTGCACAGCAAAGGAAACAATCAACCAAATGAAAAGGTAATCTACAGAATGAAGATGGAAAAAGTATTTGCGAACCATCTATTTGATAAGAGGTTAATATTTGAAATATATAAGGAATTCATACAACTCAACAGCACACACAAAAATCTGATTTAAAAAATAGACATTTTTCTAAAGAAGACATACAAATGGCCAACAGGCACATGAAAAGATGCTCAGTGTCACTAATCATCAGGGAAATGCATATCAAAATCACAATGAGATATCATCCTACACCTGGTAGAATGGCTATCATCAGACAAGAGGTAAGTGTTGGCAAGAATGCTGGGAAAAGGGAACCCTGAGCACTGTTGGTGGGAATGTAAATTGATACAGCTAATACGGAAAATAGTATGGCGATTCCTCAAAAAATTACAAATTGAACTATCATGTAATCCAGTAATTCCATTTCTGAATGTATATTTGAAGGAAATGAAGTCAGTATCTTGAAGAGGTATCTGCAACCCCATATCCATTGCAGCAACGTTCACAATAGCCAAGCCATGGAAATAACCAAAGTGTCTATCAATGGATAAATGGATAAAGAAAATATACACATATGTTATACATATATATATATATATAAAATCTTAAAATACCAAACTCATAGAAATAGAGACTAGAATGGTGATTGCCAGGGGCAGGGACTGGTGGAAATGGAAAGATGGTCAAAGGATACAAACTTCCAGATTTAAGATTAATAAGTTCTGGGGATATAATGTACAACATGGTAACTATAGTTAACAATATTATACACTTGAAAGTTACCAAGAGTATAACTTAAGTGTTATAACCCCCAAAAAAGAAGAAATGGTAATTATGTAAGGTGATGGAAGTGTTAACTAACCTTATTGTGGTAATCATTTCGCAATTACACGTGCATCAAATCATCATGTTGTACACCTTAAGCTTACACAATGTTATATGTCAATATATGTTATATGTCTCAATAAAACTGGAAAAAAATAAAAGTTCTCGTAAACAGAAAAAATAAATAAATATATAATGATAAAATCCTAATTATCCCATCTTTGCCCACAAAAATACATCCTTCAGTGTTGGTAATTAAAGGATTATGGATGTTGTCAGTACTTACATAATGATATTCAGAAAGGTAGGTTTAACCCTAGATTTGGAAATGGAAGCCAGGGAGCAAAAAGTAGCCACAATGTTACAGACAATATTTAAGAAATGAAGGTAAGAGGGAGGAATGTAGATGTGCAGGAAGCAGAAAGGGAAAATATTCTAGGTGAATCCTGTACTATATCACTCCCCCAAAAGGCAGACAAATACTGAGGAAGTTTTCAGTACAGCCTTAAGATGATGATAATGAGTGCTTTGCCCAGTGGATAAAGGCAGGGGTCCTAAACATGTCTTCTGAATCTGCTAGAGGAGATGGGATAGTCTAGATAGAAGCCCTTGGTTCTTATTGACCTTTCCCCTGTGTGCACAGACAGCTCATTAAGAGACCAGTAGAGATGGTAACTTTCAAAACATGGGACCAACCCCATAATTTGAAGAGTAGTTGGTTATTTTCTTCCTACTGTAAAGATCTGAAGGCTTTGGGGTTTTTTGTTTTGTTTCATTTTTTCAGCATGTACAAGAGTTTCCTATCGTTGAACTCAAATGATTTAACAGAGAATCTAAGACTTTGGTTTTTGTTGGGGTTTTTTTGTTGTTAAGGTCCTGCATTCTAGCCAGATTTGCAAAACCACACTATAATTCTCTAAGTGATAGCAGTAAGATCAAAAGGACTTACCCTAAAATTATCTTTAAAATAAACTATTGGGGCTTCTGGGTAAGAAGAAAGAGAGAATGTCTGTTTACTAAACTTCTCTTCCTGCAACCTAGTGAAATGAGTAAAATGAACTCTGTATTTTCCCTAAAAGGATATATTTAGTAATAATAATCAAAGATAAGAATAGTCAAGCCCTGTTTTCTCTAAAACATTTTCTTTCTTAGTGTTTTTATGTTTTGGCACAGAAGTTCTACCTGACCTCTCATTAAGTTTACTTGAAAAGACCAACAACATTACTGTCTGTTCAACTTGTTCTGCTAAAAAAAAAACAGGAAGAAAAATTAAGCACAGCATTTACTGTGTTATTAACTTAGAATTGTAATAGCCATTTTTATTTATATTTTGAAGTATAAAAGATTTCATTTTATTTTTGCAGAGAGGAAACACCCATATATTATAAGAAACTTCTAAAAATTCAAACTACATTTTTAAAAATAACCCCTTCATTCTTCCTATTCTGTGAATAGTGGGTGGATATCGAAAAAATATTAGCTTCAAAAAGGAAAGGTTACCAAAACTACAAAATGGACTGGCCTGGGGAATAAGAGACCTAAGTTGTGCTCCTAGATTTAGCCCTAGTAGTTGTCTGGGCATCAGTAGTGAGATCAGAGTGATCTCTAGCACATCTCATGCTCACCATCATGCAGAGTGAAGAGACCTTACAAAACAGCTATGAAATGAACCCCTTGGGACTTCCTTGGTGGTCCAGTGGGTAAGACTCTGCGTTCCCAATGCAGGGAGCCCGGGGTTCATTCCTGGTCGGGGAACTAGATCTCACATGCATGCTGCAACTAGGAGTCCACATGCCACAACTAAGAAGTCCGCATGTGCAATGAAGATCCCAAGTGCTGCAACTAAGACCCAGCACAGCCTAAATAAATAAATAAATATTCTATCTTTAAAAAAAGAAAAAGAAAGAACTGAAGCCTTTGTCTATTCAGAGTTCCAGCACAGCCATGAAATAGTCTACACAGAGGAGAGTCAGGTGTTCCCTCAAGGATTGGAAGTAACCACAGAAGAGGCCAGCTTTGGTCCCACCTCCTTCAGAAGGTTCTTTATGAAACAAAGCAAAGGGATTTCCTTGAATGTATGGGTAAGTTTGTTTATTTATTTCTTTTAAACAACAGCAATTTTTAAAAATTAAATAATTTATTTATTTTTGGCCACATTGGGTCTTCATTGCTGCACGTGAGCTTTCTCTAGTTGCGGTGAGCAGGGTCCACTCTTCATTGCAGTGTGTGGGCTTCTCATTGTGGTGGCTTCTCTTGTTGTGGAGCACAGGCTCTAGGCACGTGGGCTTCAGTAGTTGTGGCACGTGGGCTCAGTAGTTGTGGCTCGCGGGCTCTAGAGCACAGGCTCAGTAGTTGTGGCGCACAGGCTTAGTTGCTCTGCGGCGTGTGGGATCTTCCCGGACTAGGGCTTGAACCTGTGTCCCCTGCATTGGCAGGCGGATGCTTAACCACTGCATCACCAGGGAAGTCCCCTTGTGTGCATTCTTGTGTCTAAGGATGTCTAATGAGTCCTAGAGAGAAACCAATTCCTGTAGGTAGTGAGTGGAATATTCTTAAAGTAGGATGGAAGTTGGCCCTGTGAAATATTTATGAAAGGTGTTTTCTCCAACAAACAAGTACAGGGTGGACTCTGATGTAGGGCAGAATAGCTAGGAAGCTGGATATACCTGCAAAAGGTTTAACTCTTTTGCCTTAGATTGGAGATATAGTTATATTCAAAGTATAGATTTAAGGTAGTGGTGGACATTGTTATATTCTAATTCTCTCCTGCAGTATGGAGACCTTTGGTAAAGTTGGATACACAGCTTTATGTTAGTGGTGCTTTGAAGGGTACGGTAATGTCCTACATAAGGCAAAGTGCTACCCGGGAAAGATCAGTGTCTGTCATAGTTGAAAGACTGAAACAGAAATTGACAATTCAGCAGAAGCATATAATTGAAACAGAGAAGGCTGGAGATACATGTGCTCTTAAAAATCCTTGGAGATATTTGGGGAAGCTAGAATAGTCATTCAAGGTATTCTATTTGAAAATTAAAGGAGATGTAACTCCAAAAGATCAAAGATTTAGGAATACCCAAGAGACACCTGGGTATCATATGCATTTATGAACTGACTTTATTCTCCTAGTGGTGGAATAGGCCAGAAGAATGTTATTTACCCATCATTTCACTTTCTAAAATCTTATTAATAATTATACCATGGCCAAATTTTCAATAATTTTTATCTTCCTGTAACATATTTAAAAATAAATCTAAATTAAGGGGCCTTGATGTGTCTATTTCTGCTTTCAATTTCATCATTTTTTGCTTTTCATATTTTGAAGTCTATTTTTTGGTGCAAGCATTTAGGATTGCTATGTCTTCTGGATGGATAGACTCTTTTGTTATTATGTAATGTTCCTCTCTGTTTCTGTTTTTTATGTTTTGTATTATCCTGGTGTCTACTTTACTGTTAATAATAAAGCCACTCTTAACTTCCTTCTAAAAAAAGACAAAAAACAAACCTAAATTGATAAGCTTCAATAGCCTAGGTTTTCACCATTTTGAAAGAAAAATTTTATTTGACAACACCTACAATAAATTACCAATTTAATTATTCAAAAAATGCTTTGACTTTTCTGGTTCTGGCTTAGAAATTAGAGAAAATTTTTACCTTAATAGGAATAGTCCTTCCAGAATTTCTTTTAATCTCCAAATTTATATCTGCATAAAAATTCATGACTAGGAGAGCTAAACCATTAACATGGGGAAAAATGAAAATTAACTAATCAGCATATATTTATTGAGCAACAACAAACATTTGCTGAGTCTCCAAGGCACTATACTAGCTAGCAGAGATACCAAGATACACAAGTGCTTGTCCCAAAAAAGTCAAACACAAATATGTACCCGATAAAATACTAAGAATATTTTTACTTTAATTCAAATTTTAGAGACACTTAAAATTATTTTTGCTCTTCTAGTGGCTTGTAGAAATTTCATATCATTTGCAAAATAAGTGCAATGTAAAATTAACCTTTCATTTTGTTATACAACAAAAAAATTTTTACAGTAATATTTCATGCCAGAAAAATTCTTTGCCAAGGAAGTGCTCAGTTCTTTAAGCCATTATGGCCAGAGAAAAGTTTATTGGATGTTAAATCAAAAGCAGGAGTTATTAATTTTCAGACCTTCTTTTAATTGGTATCCTGATATAATCAGCCAATACAGTAGAGAAAAGAAACTCTTCATGTGCATAACTAAATGTTACAGAATCAGACATCAGTATACTCCATGTTTATTGCTGTATCTGTTGAATAGATCTAATGTCAGGTTAGGATAGTTGTTGGAAATCAGCATGGCACCCACCATAAGCATCCATTTCTAGTCAGGTCCTTTTTTTTTTTTTTTTTCCGGTACACGGGCCTCTCACTGCTGTGGCCTCTCCCGCCGCGGAGAACAGGCTCCGGACGAGCAGGCTCAGCGGCCATGGCCCACGGGCCCAGCCGCTCCGCGGCATGTGGGATCTTCCCGGACTGGGTCACGAACCCGTGTCCCCTGCATCGGCAGGCGGACTCTCAACCACTGCGCCACCAGGGAAGCCCTAGTCAGGTCTTTTTGAAGGGATCCCTGGGCTTAGAATTCTTAAAGCTCTTAAAAGCATGATTAGAATAGGAGCATGAATTATGACGGTAGTACTTAACAATTACAAGATATAGAAGAAGAATGAGAAAAACTTTTCAAAGCAAAGTCCAGCAGGATCTTAATAACACTGGGCCCGCAAACCTAAACTACAACTGGCTTCAAGTAGCTTGGCTGACATTTCTGCATGCCCTCATCACCTTGTATGTGAAAGCACGCTACAAATTACAATATGCTTTATGCTATATTAATATCTCCCGCCATCTGCACATATTCTACCAGTGCAAGAGATCAACAATGATTATAAAATAGATAAGACAGAGCTAATTATTTGCAATACTGTGACTACTGGCAATAAAAGTTCAGGTAAAATGTGCCTGGGAATAGTCTGGAATATTGACTTAATTTTTATCTCAATTGCAGTATTTATTTCTTAACCTTCTACTGAGTTCCTCTCTGCCATCTGCATGTGTTTCCTGAAGAAAGCCAAATGAGGACATTCTGCCTTGCTGTTTTCAAAGCAACAATATAGAAGAGTCAAGGGACTATTACCTTCTGTGCTGCTGACTCCCTCCCTGAGATACAGCAGCCCACACATACCCAGACACTGGGCAATGATCAGTTGCCTCAAAATTCCCAGAGCTCAGAGGTCTGTTCTTAGTATAGGAAGTCCAACTGTAAAAAGTGAAATATTGTATATCCTCATTTTCTTCATAGTAGATCTAACAAATTAAAATAGGTGTACACCATAACCTTATATTGAATGTACCTGACCTTGTTTTGTCACTGTATTGAAATTTGTCAAAATTCAAATAGCTATAAATGAAGAATGAGTAGTTATAATAACTTGAAATGTCAAAATAATTGCTCAGGGTGATTTACATTCCATAAACATAGCTATAAAAAAGAAAAACAGCATTCTTGGCCCCCAAGAGTAAAAGATTCAGATAAAAATGTTTTCTAATGAGCAGTATGCTTGGATTGCTTGGATATAATAGTATTACAGGAAAGGCCGAAATTCCAATCATCCTTGCTAAAATTGCATGTCTGCTAACTTGAGCTATTTTGAGATTTTTTTTTAAGTTAAACCATGTCCGAATTCTAGAAGAAATATGCACAGTTCTCTTGTGCATAGAAATGAAATGTGATCTGTTCATTCCACCTTCTTATTTAAATTATTTTAAAAAATTAGATGAATCTGATGATTCATGAAACAAAGTTTGAAATTACATTCAATATAGCTTATTGCATTTGTGGAGTGATTGTGGTAATGATAGACACCACTTTTTGTGTGCTGGCTTTTATGTACTACATCTGTAATTCTCACAAAACAACCTGCATGAAAGTACTTTTACTTAAGGTGTTAATAGCCCAAAACCACTCAGAGTCAGAGCCAAGAATCAAACCATGTCTAACACCAAAGTCTGAGCTCTGTTTATGAAGCAATGACATTTAGACAATTGTTAGTGATCCTAATAATGTCTCTTTTTTAAAATAGTAAAATCACTATATCTTATGTCATAACCTCAGTATCATGCTATCAATCAAGCATTGTGGGAACACTGAAATTCTAAATTACTAGAAAGGGTATTTAGAAGGGAAAAGGGTACTAACTGGATGTTAGAGAAAAAAAATTCTCTCTTAAAAAAGTTCCATCAGGGGCTTCCCTGGTGGCGCAGTGGTTGAGAGTCCGCCTGCCGATGCAGGGGCCACGGGTTCGTGCCCCGGTCCGGGAAGATCCCACATGTCGCAGAGCAGCTGGGCCCGTGAGCCATGGCCGCTGAGCCTGCACGTCCGGAGACTGTGCTCCGCAACGGGAGAGGCCACAACAGTGAGAGGCCCGCGTACTGCAAAAAAAAAAAAAAGTTCCATCAGCCAAGATCTCCCAATTCAATGGAAGAGGTATCTACTCCTCCTCCAAGGTTCACCTCTTCAGCTGGGTTCTAGAATCTCCCTACTCATAGTGAGGTCCTCAGACCAGCAGCCTGGGTGCTAGTTAGAAATACACAGTTTCAGAATCTGCATTTTAACTAGATCTAGGATCTCATATGCTCATTAAAGTATGAAATGCTTTGCTAGATGATACATATCTTACCCATCCCCACCCTCCGTAGGTCCCCCTGTCATCCCTTTTCTTTCCTGTGTCCTCAGTTTCTCTCCACTGTTTTTGTTTTTGTTTCCTCACAAAGAAACACTCTTTTAAAAGACCTTTCTGATCCTGCTCTGAATCCAGTTATGACATAATTTCTCTCCTGTTCTCAACCAAGTGGCTTGAAGGTGGTGTCTGTGCTCCCTGAATCCGTATCTTCACCCTCTATTCACATCTCAACCCAATGCAGTATAGTTCAATCACCTACTGAATATCATCTGGGCCCTACTATGTACCAAGCACTGTACCAGACTCTGAGGATAAAATGCTGTGCAAAAGACACTGACTTTGTCCTCCAATGACTGTCTTCAAATTGTTTTGACATAGATCACCACCGACTCCCTAAACTGCCAACTTCAGCAAGCACTTTTCATTATCAGAAAGGAGACTCTAGCTGTCTTCAATAAGTCAGATATTAAAGAGATTTTGCATTTTGTTAAATGTGAAACAGTGCTACTCTTCTCACTAAATTTTAAAAGTTATTTTAATTAAAATGTTATTTTTTAACTTGTAATGGGTTTATTTTTACTTTTAAATGAATTCATAAAAATTCTTAAAATTTGCATAAAGTTTTAATACTTACAGATCGACAAATATAACCTATAAAGGTTCTCTGGGCTCCTCAGTAATTTTTAAGAGTGTTAACGGGTTCCTGAGATGGAAAAGTTTGAGAATAACTGGATCCCATTTTAAACCAGGTTAACTGCTCAACAAATTCTTAATATCTACATAGCTATTAACTATAGAATTAATATTGGAGGGATATGAATAAATTGGCCTAAGCATTTTCTCTCCTATGCTTTATTAATTTAGCTATAGAAGTCACTTTCTCTAGGCATTCCATGCACAGTAAGTAAACAGTAGACGGCTACTAGCCTTGGGAAATTAAGAGCCTCCACTGGAATACTTGTAGCAAATGAGATACATGGGTTCTGAAAATGGAAAAAAGCATAGTAAAAACTAAAACAGTAAGGTGAATAGTTCCCTTTAAACATTCTTTCTGTGTTTATTTTGCCCACAAGTCACATTTTCTAAGGTTCTTAAAATCAAATCAGTACTACTGTACTGTTATCTCAAATACTTCATATGTAGCTGATTATTAAGCCATACCAGAATACAGCTATGAGAGCAAATATTATCATATTAAAATGAAGAACTATTTAAGGCATGTGCATTTTGTTTATAAAAGAAATCAGTTCTTCATGTTTCTTTTAAATTATACCCAGACCATGAAATATGTTTTGGTTTCAGTGGTAAAAATATATATATATAAACAATGTAACATTCCCATTAACTGTATACACTATTATCAAATGTGTATACTTCTACCAGTGGTGGTGGAGGATGGGAGGAATGTCTGCCTTCAAATACTTAGTATTCAGGGCAGAATAAAGGAAAATAACTTTCTACTACTGAGCCGTAAGGAAAATTCAAAAGCTATCTTTTGTCATTCTTCAACCATAGGTAGTTAAACTCTCAGTAGGCAATGCAACATAAACAATGTTTATGTTTTAGCATAATGTTATTAGCATAATTACTGTTATTTAAATACCAACTATGTTTACATGTTGATAAAGGGCAGAGTTTTAAATGAACTAAAATGTGTCACTCATATCATTTGGGATTTATTCTTGACCATATGGATTTTTATTTTAATTCAATTTACACTCATATCTGTCTCATAGATTAGAACAGCTTTATTACATATTTCTATGCATTTTAAATTATTTTAAATAATTCATTTTGAAAAATAGCTTTTAGTATGGATTATGTACATTCAGTGCCTCTAAACCAGGGATTTCCAACCATCCTATCAATTAGACAAGAAATTAATGCTCATAATCTATATAGCCCTTGTTGTCTACATAGCCTCCCTTATAATATCTAGGCTTGGACTGTAGTAATGTCATACTGGGGACTCTCACCTATCAGGTGGAAGCAACAGACAGGTTCAGAACCACTATCCTAAATGAAGAAATCAAGAGAAAGGTTTAGAATAACTTTTATAGAAAAGCAAAACAAGTAAGAATTTATGTGAAACTAAGGCATGGTGGACTGGTCTCATCTACTGACACCATTGGCACCAAGGAAAAAAATGCCCTTAGGACACTGGATCTTCCAAATCACAATAGTTTATGCTTGTAAGCAGTCAAAATTTGAAATCAAGAGGAACAAAGGCAGTGACAAAACTTATTTTCTGCTATCTGAAAACTCAGTGTATTCCACACTTGGTTTTTGGTAGTAATTCTGTTGAGAGCACAAGGAACCTCATTTTAAGACCTTGCCAGAGAATTCTGTAAGATTAAAACATTATTAAACTTTATATGCGTACAAATCCATCTAAATTATCTCTAAAAACCTGCACAATGATTACACACTTTTCAAACTGGTTTTACTTTAACTTCAGTCAGGGATTTTAATAATATGCAGAGAATTTAGACCAAAGTTATTTTCCTATTCAAGGTATGAATGTGTATGTACATATATATACATGCACATATATGCATATGTACATACATATATACACATATATACTTATTAATTTCCAGATAATGTATATACACCCACACATGCATATATATATGCATGCGTGGGTGTAAATACACCTATATACATGTATGTATACTTTCCCTAAAAGAAATAAATTTCTATAAATAGAAGTTTTTAAAAAGTAATGAAAATATGCCTCTTTGCAATTTTCTTATAAGCATCAATATAGGAATCTTAAGCCTATAGATGCTTCTTTTGAAAACTATAGTAGTAGTCAAACATTAATGGCTAGGGGCTTCCCTGGTGGCACAGTGGTGCAGGGGACACGGGTTCGAGCCCCGGTCCGGAAATATCCCACATGCTGCGGGGCAACTAAGCCTGTGCGCCACAACTACTGAGCCTGCGCTCTAGAGCCTGTGAGCCACAACTACTGAACCCATGTGCCACAACCACTGAGCCCGCATGCCTAGAGCCCATGCTCCGCAACAAGAGAAGCCACCGCAACGAGAAGCCTGCGCACCACAATGAAGAGTAGCCCCCGCTCGCTACAACCAGAGAATATCCCACACGCAGCAACGAAGACCCAACGCAGCCAAAAATAAATAAAATAAAATAAATTTATTTAAAAAAACATTAATGGCTAAAAACCTCTTAAACTATATTTTCATTACATGAAATAAGCAGGTTTATGTTATACACAACCCAATTATAAAGCTTACCTAATAAATACTGTACACAAATCTAAGATGGAAATTAAATTTAAATCAGATCTTTGTTTAAATAACTTTTACAGAATTAAAGATCGTTTGCAAAAAAAAAAGATCGTTTGCATTTAAGATATATTAAAGTTTGATTCACCATAAAATACAGATAACTTCTGTTTTAGTCACAAATGAACACAATATATTAGGGGTTAAATATTATAGAGTTTATAAATGCTCCTGTTTCAATAATTTAAAGCAAATAATTACACCTGCTGAAAGGTGATATTTAGTCAGCTCTCAAAAGTCCACCAAGAAAAAATTTAAAGTTTCATTTTAGTCAGTCCCATTTCCCCAAAACATATTATGGTCCTTAACAGCAACATACAGAAATGACCCAGAACTTGACATACAAATGGACAACAGGCACATGAAAAGATGCTCAACGTTGCTTATCATCAGGGAAATGCAAATCAAAACCACAATGAGGTATCACCTCATGTCTCTTAGAATGGCTATCATCAAAAAGACCACAAATAATCTATGTTAGTGAGGATGTGGAGAAAAAGAAACCCTCATATACTTGGTGGGAATGTAAACTGGTGCAGACACTGGGGAAAATAGTATGGAGGCTCCTCAAAAAACTAAAAATAGAACTGCCATATGAGCCAGCAACTGCATTCCTGGGTGTAGTTTTCCTGAAGAAAACAAAGACACTAATTCAAAAGATAAGTAAACCCCAATGTTCATAGCAGCATTATTTACAATTGCCAAGATATGAAAGCAACCAAAGTGTATATCAACAGATTAATGGATAAAGAAGATGTGGTATATATACAATGGAATATTACCCAGCCATAGTGACATTTTGCCATTTGCAACAACATGGATAGACCTAGAGGGCGTTATGCTTAGTGAAATGTCAGGCAGAGAAAAACAAATACTGTTCGTTATCACTTATATGTGGAATCTAAAAAAATAAAACAAAGGCATGAATATAACAAAACAGAAATAGACTCACAGATATACAGAACAAACTAGTGGTTACCAGTGGGGAGTAGGGAAAGGGAAGGGAGGAAGGACAAAATAGGGGTATAGGATTAAGAGACACAAACTACTATGTGTAAAATAAATAACCGACAAGGATATATTGTACAGCACATGAAATATGGCCAATATTTTATAATAATTTTAAATGGAATACAATCCATAACCATTTTGAATCACTATGTTGTACACCTAAAACTAATATTGTAAATCAAATATACCTCAATAAAAAAAAAATTTTTTTTAATAGTACTCAACCTAGAAAACTTTGAGAAACTATGTAAATTCTTGCTAACATGTCACTGATTAAGAATCTATTAAGAAATTATGGGACTTCCCTTGGTGGCGCAGTGGTTAAGAATCCGCCTGCCAATGTGGGGGACATGGGTTCGAGCCCTGGTCCGGGAAGATCCCGCACGCCGTGGAGCAACTAAGCCCGGGCGCCACAACTACTGAGCCTGCGCGCCTAGAGCCCATGCTCCGCAACGAGAGAAGCCGCCGCAATAAGCCAATGCACCGCAACGAAGAGTAGCCCCCGCTCGCCGCAACTAGAGAAAGCCCGTGTGCAGCAACGAAGACCCAATGCAGACAAAAATAAATAAATTTATTAAAAAAAAAAGAAATTATGTAGGAGAAATCCAGCAAGGCAACAGGCAGAACACTGCTTAGGAATGTTTAAAATATTTAAGATGATACACAAGATAAATTTGAGGGCAAAATGCAAACAATGTAACAAAAAACCCGAACACTTTGTTGTTGTTATTGGCATGCCAAAGCATCATCTCTATATACTATCCATTTACAGCATTGTTTCAGATTATTTCTTCATCCCTATTGCCAACACTTCATTCAGGCCCTCTTCAGATAGGTCCAAAGTGACCTCATCATAGTCTAGTTTTTCTAATCCAGTACTTCCCAGACTTAATATGAATCACTCAGGGATCTTGCTGAAAACACAGATTCTGATTCAGTAGGTAAAGGGTGGGGTCTGAAATTCTTCATTTCTAACAAGTTCCCCAATACTGATGTAACCACACTTTAAATAACAAACAGCTAATTTATTCAACTTTTTTTTAAGGTGTGCAATTTATTTAATGCATTTATATGTTGCAAAATAATTACCATAGTGTTAACACCTGCATCAAGTTACTGACCATTTCTTTTTTAAAATTAATTTTTAGTGGAGTATAGCTGGTTTACAATGTTCTGTTAGTTTCTGCTGTACAGCAAAGTGAATCAGTTATACACATATATATATATATATATCTCCACTTTTTTAGATTCTTTTTTTTTTTTGGCTGTGCCATGTGGCACGCAGAATCTTAGTTCCCTGACCAGGGATCGAACCCACGCCCCCTGCGTTGGGAGCACAGAGTCTTAACCACTGGACCACCAAGGAAGTCCCTCTTTTTTAGATTCTTAAAATACCACTTATTTCATGTTGCAGCCTCAGGAATCCACCCTAACTCAGTGAAGCGCGTATAAAACATCTACATTCAATTCTACGGGTTCAGAACTTCATTCTGGACCAATCTGGTCTTCTGCTATACTCATTCCACCCCATCTCTGCTCTGTTTTTTTTTTTTTTATTGTTGTTTTGTTTTGGGGGGGTAAAATGTATATATAGTGAAGTAAGATTTCAATGAGTTTTGCTAAATGTATACACCTGTGTAACCAATATTCTCCTGAAAAGATGGACCATCACACCAACCGTGTTTTGACGTTAACTCTTCAAATACTCTTCCACCTTTCCACTGCCTTCCACCTTATCCTTTAAGACTTAACTGAAGCCCCTTCTTTTTCAAAACACACCCCAAATTCACTCACATACCTCAATCTAAATTACTACTAATTCTAAGACCCTAGCCATCACTGTCTCTTAACTAAAGCAATGGGTTCCTCACGTCTCTCTACCCCTATTCTTATCCCCCTCCCCAATATATTATCCACAGAGTAGTCAGTGATATAAAATTATAAACCAAATCAGGTCACTCTCCTGCTTAAAACACTCCAATGGCTTACCATCACACCTGCAATAAATCCAAATTCCTTTTCCCATATTCCTGTATCACTAAGCCCTCCTACTCTGACCTCATCTCTTGTTATCTTCCCATTATTTTCAATATGGTCATATGAACCTTTTTTTCTGGTCCTACAACACAGTGAGACTTGCCTACTTTAGGGACTCTGCATTAATTATTCCCTCTATTCTCCCCACCACTCTCCCCTCTTCTCCCATTTCTATGACTGGCTACTTCTCGCTATTCAGATCTCAACTTCAAAGTTAGCTCTCACAGAAGCCTTCCCTAACCACAAAAATCTAAAGTATCCACTCAGTCACTCTCTAACACAAATCCGACTTTAATTTCTGCATAGCAGTCATTATTGGTATGTATCTTATTAATGTGCTTATCATCTGTCTATTCTCACAAGAACATAAGCTCCGTGACTAAGAAACTTGCCCACAGTGTTCACTGCTGTAACTCCAGCGCCTAGAACAATGTTCAGCTCATTAAAAGTAGATGCTAACCAAATGTTTGCTAAATAAATATATGATATATGTTCATACTATGCAGATGGAAATTGAGCCTGTGTCCCAATACAGAATCTCCCATGAAATTCAAAGAGAGTAAGAAAGATACAGCTAGTCATCCAATAAGGTAAATCCTTCATAAGAAAGAAACGGAAGAACTGCAGCTTTAATTTGAGGCAAAAATAATATAAAACACAGATAAGCCAAAGCTTAGTTCACATAAAGTTTAATCAGTCAAGTTAATGAAAATATCAAAATTTTTGAGTTAGTGTATGGCAGAAGAAATTTAATTTTGTTGCAAATAATACAGTATTTGGTGTTTCCATTCTGGACAAGCTAAGCTGCAGAAAGAGCAATGGCATTGAATCTCAGTTCATCAGGGTCACGTTCCATAAACTTCTTGCAAACTTCTATGGCATCCTATAGGGAAAAAAGATACATAATCTTTCAATTTAAAAACGTGTTTTACTTAAAACTGATAAATAAATGTTTCACGTTTTCCTAATCCATACTAATTTTATACTGCAGACTTCTTTTCTCAAATAAAAAATAACTTAAAGGACACTAGAAGAGTGAATGGCTGGTGGTTTAATTTGATTAGTACGAAAGTATAAGATCTGCTAAGTGTTCTTTCTTAAAATGCTTTTAAGAAACTTTTAACATGAAAATTACATATTTTGTTGATTCTAAGCCATAAAATTTGTTTGTAAATTTAAAAATCTCTAAGATCAAGATATAAATGATGGTATCTTGGATTTAATGAAATATGGGATATGATGTGCATCTCTTTCAATACTATTCTTGTCTTTTTCAAATTTGATACTTGTTCACACAAAGAGCTCTGCAAACTTCTTTATTTGCTGTAGATTTTTAGCGCTAGTTCAAATTTTTCTTTTTGGATTTTCTCAAGAGAGCCAGGATAAGGAGAAATACAGAAAAATGTTATACCAGTTATCTTTTATTTATTTTTGCCATGCCACGTGGCATGCGGGATCTTAATTCCCTGACCAGGGATCAAACCTGTGCCCCCTGCAGTGTAAGTGTGGAGTCTTAACCACTGGACTGCCAGGGAAGTCCTATACCAGTTATCTTTAGAGATGTTTTAAAGATAACAAGAACATTAATGACACTGAAGGTGGGCCAACAAGTTTTATTGTTACCTCTAATAAAGTTTCATCACTAGTTTCCCCATGGTTAATTGGAAATGGTTTCCGTCCATCTGTGGAAAATACATGAACAGGTGAATGGTTAGTTGTTTGTATAGGATAATGTACTTTCTTTCTTTCTTTTTAATACTATAAACAATTAACAACATGTATTTCACGTACAAATTTTTCCAATTCACCCAGAAATATCCTTTATCCATGTTGTTTTGTTTTATGTGGGATCTAATCAAGAATCACATATTCTATTTAGTTATCCTATCTCTTTAGTCCTCCTTAATTAAGAATGACAGGATAATGTACTTTCAACATCCATTTTCCTCTTCCCACAGTGAGGCAAAAGTTAAAAGATAAAATAATATATCCTAAAACAAACACTTTAAGTATGCTACCTACAAATATTTTTAACACCAATAGTTATTTAGAACCTTGTTTCCATGTTTGAAAGCCTATATTATCTTCAGAAACAGACATTATTAGAAATATATACTATTGGCTTTAATTTCCTAAAAAGAATATGCAAAATTAATGTCAGCTTTTCAAAAGTTATGACCATCAGAAATATAAAAAATTTCTTTCTTCACTTTAAAGCCTTCTGATGAAGGCTCCTAAGTAAGACTGACATGTTTATACCAATGAAAGGAAGCCACTACAAGGTTTATATATTACTACTACTAATTGTGTACCAAGGTAGGAGTACAGAGCAACAATCTAAATCACCTAGGATTGTTTTACTGACCACCAAAAGTAATCAGTATCACCTTGAATAAACTAGTACTTTTTCAATACTATGAAAAACGAAAAAGTCCAGAATTATATAAACTCCTGCTAACCCAAAGTTAACTGATACTCTCTATACAAGCCTATAATTTCAGATGTTTTATAAGTGGCACATCAAGTTCAAGCCATAAAACACAACTCCCTCTGTAATTTCATGGCTTCTAAACATAATAAAAAGTTTTGAATCAATATGTATACATAGTGATAGACCTGGACTAAAAGATACTACTTTTAAAGAAAATATGAGTGAAAATTAACCAAACCAAAAAGCAAAACAGGACAATTATGAAATCTGAAGAAATAAAAAAGTTAAAAAGAAAAGTACATTGACTATGGCTCATCTGAGAATAGTATTTCTGTAGTCATAAGAATATAAACAACTATAACAACACTGGAAGAACAGGAAAAAGTAAACCATGTATTTTGTGATTGGGAGGGAGAGGTAGGTAAAGAGGGTGACAAAGGAAAGCTAGATTATCTTCATTGTGGGAAGCCAAGGAATAACATTAGGTAACTTCCACCTCTAGCCAGAATGAAATAATGTACTGGACTAGGCCTTCCACTGGAAACAACTAAAGACCTGGACAAGATATCTGAAACCATTGTTTTATAGATTGGGAAACAGGTAGCCCAGAACTGTTAGTAAGCCTAACAGTAATGTCCACTTATCTGCCAGTGCCGGAAAGGAAAACCCAAGCAGCCTACAGCATCCTCACTTAGGAGGCTGAGGGGAAAGAGCAGAGTTCAAGGACGGTGAGGCAGGTGGAGTTTGCACAATGCCAGGAAGAAGGTAGCTACACAGTTTGGCGAGCTGTTGCTCTTTGTCTGGGACCAGGCCAGGATCAGTGGGCCAGCTGGGGGCGGGAAGCAGTGTGTCTGGAACAGAGCTTTGGGCTGGGGTGGTCAAGAGCTTGTTTATATACCAGGGGAATGCGTAAATCAGAAAAGAAATGAAGGATAATGAGAGCTAGATTTCCCATGTTCAGAAAAGGAAATCACAAATATGGATAACACTAGAATAAACTGTATATTATTAGGTTAGAATTATAAATGTGGATGTAAATAAATGCTTTTTAATATATAGAGAAACATATAATTGTGTGTGTATGTATATCCATATTCACATACATGTGTCTATGTATATAATACAGACAAATATTTCCTAGCTCTGTCCTCTGAGAAAGCCTAGAAGTAATGATATCTTAATAGCAATTAACACACTTAGCACCCAGGTCTTGGTTCTAATCATCATTTTCCAATAAAAGGAACCAGGGCTCCTTGGAGAAGTGGCTGAACACAGGGCTGGGGCACGGAAAACAAAGGATGAACCAGGAAATGTTTTCCTACTAGAAAGTTAGAAAGTGCTCAAAAGAATGACAGGGACACATAAAAAGGACATATGCCAAGAACTACATGAAGCCCTAAGGACAAGAGGTGATAATAGAAGGATGAATAACTCAGTCCCTTTCATCAGCTAACCTTACAATTAGGTATAGAATGAATACATTGAAGACTACCACTACCCTTTGTTATACAATTGTCCTGTAGAAATTACCTTGCACCACGTCTATAATTATATAGCCTTGTTTTTTAAAATAAGGATATGTAGAAATGACTTTTTTTTTTTTTTTGCGGTACGTGGGCCTCTCACTGTTGTGGCCTCTCCCGCTGCGGAGCACAGGCTCCGGACGCGCAGGCTCAGCAGCCATGGCTCACGGGTCCAGCCGCTCTGCGGCATGTGGGATCTTCCCAGACCGGGGCACGAACCCGTGTCCCCTGCATCGGCAGGCGGACTCTCAACCACTGTGCCATCAGGGAAGCCCAGAAATGACTTTTTTCTTAAAAACCATATGCTGCTCTCTTACCCACTGTTTTCTATGCACTAACTCAATACTCCTCTTGCTCAACATTCCTTTTAACTTTATTAGGAATTTGCGTCAGGGCTACCACCAATTCCCCTTGCAATGAGTCAGCAGCTGCCCATCTTCATTTGTCTTGCATTCATCCCTGTCCTCTCTAACATCTCTAAGATTCCAGCTACTCTGTAGAACTCTGAAATTCTTTAAACTCATTTAGAGAATGTAATCCTCAAAGGGCTCTGATTCTCTATCAGCAACATCGATCATTCTTCCTGCTAAAGAATACTTGAACCAAACAAGACCTCAGTAGTTCTGCCTTTCTTTTCTGATGTTCTTAGTTCAAACCAATTTTAAAATACTTTGGTGCTGATCTTGGCATGCTACAAAAAAGAACCCTTCTGCATATGTAGCCTATCCCGGATACACATCTTTCCTTCTAATGCCCTTTTAGTCTCTGAGCTCAGAAAGCTTGCTAATCAGTCAAACTGAGGTTTTTAGACAACTCATTCCTTCCCATGAGATGATCAGAGATGTTTTTCTTCTGAATATCTTTTAGACGTTATTGTTTGCTCTATTATGAAGTCTCCCATTCTGAAGGTCACCATTACTTTTATAGTCTCTGGTTATGGATAGTTATCACTCCTCTGGCCTCTCCTAAATCTACTTTCTTGAAGTCAACAGAATGTGTCTGTAAGTCTCAGCACACTCTTTACTTCCACTTCTACTAGTTACTCTTTATTATTCAGAATTCAGAGCAGAAACTAGCTTCCAGCAATCGGACATTTGAAATCCCCAATCCCTATTACATTCTATCTTTATGTAGATTCTAGAGACTGAATTAGCAAAGCATATGCTCCAATTTGCTCTGCAGTCTGTTACATACTCCGACGACAACTATCTGATTCCTACTCAAATCACTCTACTATTGCAGATGACCCACAGGGATGTACATTCCTTTTCTTGTCCCCTTTAATAGAGCCACTTCTTTTTAATGAAGTGTATGATTCTGTTGCCATATTCCAAATATAAAATCCATCTGAATTTTATGGACCACATTTACAGTCACAATCAGAGTCCTTTTGGAACTCTTCAGTCTTTAAGTTAAGGAAAATGAAAGTGAAAAGTTAACATTTACAGCAAATGAGAAGAAAGAACTAAAAATCATGGTATCTAGAAATTGAAAAGGATTTCACTTTTTTGTTTCTTTATTCGGCCTTTTTTAATCAAAGAAGGTCTCAGACAGAAAGACAAAAAGGACTCATAAGTACTGTCTACCAATTTTGAAAGAATCATAAAAGTTTCTTCTGCCTGAATGAATCAATTTAAACTATCCTCGAGTTATTATCCTCTAAAATTATCCTCTAATTATCCTTTAATTATCAATGAAAATATCCTCTCCTCCAAATACAAACTAAAGTAGTCCACCTATAGTTAAACTTTTAAAAGGTAAGTGCAGGAATAGGCCAAAATACCAAGTAATTAATCATGGCTACTTTGACACATGCCTTAGGGAACTGTTGCCAGAAAACACAGACTCCTGTAAAGTCTTTTTAAAAATCAGATGTGATAAAAAAGGGATAGTACAAAAGCCTGAAAACTAGTAATACTCATTATTGAATACAAAAACTAGTCATTATGAATAATACGCTATGTTTTAAAACTAGTTTCAGGATCAAGATCGTTCATCCAAGATGTTGATGATAACCAACTCAAAAATTTAGTAAAGACTGCTGAAGTGATTTACAGGAGTCTCCTAAATGATTTAGCAAAGCATTTTCCTGCTTTGCTAAAATGCAAAGGTGGTATGCAGGAATTCTTAAATTATAAGTTACTTGAACATCAAAAACATATTTATTTTTTCTAGTAAAAATTTTTAAATGGAAAACTTCCATTATGCCAACTCAATGTTATATGGTAATCAATTAATTTAAGTAAACACAATAAATATCAACAGTCATGTTTATCATAAATACAGATTTCCCCATTTACTATTTCTTTCCCCAGGATAAATTAAAATAGTTCTTACCTAATTCATAGAGATGCCCATCTACATGAACTAATGCAATAAAATGAAGATCTACTTTTTCATCTATATTTGGTGCCTGGAATAGGAGGGGAAAATACATATTATATATATTAGTAGTCAAACAAATCAATCAACTACACGTAAACACATACAAATAATATCAAATGACATGAAAAAATATTTATCCAATATAATTCAAGGCTTAATCTTTGATATAGTGGACAGAGTGAACATGCCTACATTTATAACAAATGTGCTTGCCCATCAACAAGGAAAACACTGACTCAAGGCACACCTTTCTTAATCTCAATTGACTTTAACCTAAAGTTTTGTTCACTCTGGAAGCCCAGCACCTAGCACAACACCTGATACATAGTAGGTATACAGTGTATACTTGCTGAATGAAATGAATGCATGAACTAATTTGTCTAATTTCTGAAATTTGAAATAATAAAGTTTTTAGAAGTTTAATAATAGCATAAACAGAGTTTAAAAAACTCTTTGCAAGTTAAATTTTAGGACATCAAGAAAGTGAGTTCTTCCCTTAATGATGTAAACTTAATCTCATTTTTTTGAAAAATGCAATATAGACTTAGAATAAAATAAGTATTTTTATTCATCCTAGATTCAAAAGGTTTAAAAACGAAGAGAAGGGCTTCCCTGGTGGCGCAGTGGTTGAGAGTCCGCCTGCCGATGCAGGGGACATGGGTTCGTGCCCTGGTCCGGGAAGATCTCACATGCTAGGCCCATGAGCCATGGCCGCTGAGCCTGCGTGTCCGGAGCCTGTGCTCCGCAGCGGGAGAGGCCACAGCAGTGAGAAGCCCGCGTACCGCAAAAAAAAAAAACAAAAAAAAACGAAGAGAAGCAGGAAAATAGCCCAAAAGATTAAAGGAGAAAAAGGGAACAAGTTAAAGTAACTTGAACAAGTTAAAGTAAAATTTAACTTAGCCTACAATTTTTCTCTTGTTTTCTCAGTGAACTATTTGATATTAAAACTATACCTAGGTTTTTTTAGCTTGCCAAATTCAATTTGCATGAGCAACTTGTGCTACATTTCTTAGACATTCAAATAACTTATGCAAGTCAATACATGATAAACTGGCACTGTTTACAATATATAGTAACTACACAGATAACACTAATATGTGTTAGCTATATACCAAATCTAAATGGTTTGAAATGAAATATAATCACTGTTAAATGTAAGTACAGATTTTAGAGGCAAAAGTTTTAAAGAGGCATAATCAAGTTATATCTCATATTATTTAATATCCAGTAAGTAACACAACAGTATCAACTCTAAAATTTCTATTTTTTCACCCTCAAGTAATTATATAATTTTAAGTTTTAAGTAATACGAAGTTTTCAGATGCAGAAATTGAAAGGAACAGAACAAACGTTCCTATCTTGGATTTACTGGATGCCTCTAAAGCATTTACAGATAGTGACTCATCTAACCTCATCTTATTCTTCAGGGATTATTGCCCTCGAATTACGAATGGCAACAACGCAACATAAATTGCTGTGGCAAACTAGCTCTTCCTAAATTCAACCTAGAACTAAAGAATTTCACAGTTGGTAGGAATCACAGTTACATAGTTTTACTGTTGCTCCAATGCTAGACTGCTCTCTATTGTAGCCCCATCTTGTGGTATCCCCGCAAACAACAGGGAACTGCCACTAGGTTTTCAGGCAGTCCATTCCATTTTGACAGTTTTGTTAGAATTATCCCTGATACTGAGGCAAAAAATGTTTCCCAATATCTTCCATCATCTTAAAAAAGTCTAATCCCTCTTGAACATGATATTTCTTCAAACACTTAAAGACAGTGATAATGAGTTCCCTTATTTTACTGGTCAGAGAATCAGAGATTTTAATGATCACTCAATCCAATACCCCCATTTCACCAATGACCAGAGAGAACCCAATTTTTCAAGGTTAAATCTAGGCAATTCAACAAACTATAAATTCAATTCTATAACAAGAACACTACAAAAAATTCCTTAACCAACTAGGAAAGGGGCTTGATTTACTTATTTTAAGATAATTCTCCAATAGGATATAAAGTATATTTAAAATCTTTTGAGCTCCTATGTCTTTAAAATTATTACTTATTTTAACACCATCTCTTCTTAAGAATAATACCTCTAATCTGGTTTTTACATTTTGTCAGTAAATACAACCGTGCTAGAGATAAAAGTAATACAACCAGAACCAGAGACCTGAATATGTACCCAACCCCTGTGAGCACTGGGTTTCTTATCTGTTTTGAGGTTTAAACGAAATGCATGAAACTACTTTGTAAACTGTTAAGTGTCATATAAACATTATGTGTTATTACAATACTAAGACTACATTATTACAAATGTAAGAAGTCACTAAATCTAGTGACTCAAAATTGTGAGTCATTGTACCTTTTAACCAAAAGTGCATACTAAAAATACAAAACGCCAAAGAGGGCATGAAAATCCTTCAAACTATTATAAAAGATAAATGCTCAAAATTTCTAAACCTTCCACAAGACCTCAGCACCTATTACAAGCCTTTTCCTTTGGTCAACTTCAATTAGTCAGAGTCTGAAATCTGTAATTATGCAATTGCTTAAACATTATTCCACTGAAAACAAGAACAATACATAAAAAGCAAATTCCAGGGCTTCCCTGGTGGTGCAGTGGTTGAGAGTCCGCCTGCCGGTGCAGGGGACACGGGTTCGTGCCCCAGTCCAGGAAGATACCACATGCTGCGGAGCGGCTAGGCCCATGAGCCATGGCCGCAGGGCCTGCGCGTTGGGAGCCTGTGCTCCGCAACAGGAGAGGCCACAACAGTGAGAGGCCCGAGTACCGCAAAAAAAAAAAAAAAAAAAAAAAAAGCAAATTCCAGTATGTCTTCTGTTTCAAAAAGTGACCAATAACTAACAAAAGGCAAAAAACAGAAGCTACAGATTAGATAATTTTTACCTACATTTTTATATCTTATTTTTTACAAAGTTTCTTAATTTAGAACATACTTCTTATTACATTGAAGGATTAAAAAAATGATGTGACAAATCAATTAGATAGAAATTAACTAAATGCGAAATAAAAATTTCAAATTATAAAAAACAGTTTAAATTTAATTTATAATTGTGGCACTAAATATATACCAGGCACTGTTCTAAGTGCTTTATAAGAATTGACCAATTAATTGTTATATAAACCATATGAGGTAGGTAATATAGTTATACCCATTGTACTCTCAAGAAAACTGAGGCACAGAAGTGTTAAGTAACATGCTCTGGGTCACAAAGCTAGTAAGTGATAGAATCTGGTTTCAAATCCAGGCAATGTCATTCTAGAATCCATGTTCTTAACCACTAGGCTATGAAAACACTTATGAAGCTATAAAGCAATGGAATTAACATGGGGAAAAGATCAATATTACATAAAAACATAAAACTGAGAATGCCAATTTTTATGACATGTTCATTTATATTTAGAATATTTTTTAAGTACAAAGGAATTTATTCCTATTTGGAATCAACTGTGCCCAAGTCAGAATTTAGAAAATTACGGTTTTACTCTGATCATCTAATTCACTTGTGTCTCCTACTGTGCCAGCGTATGGCACAGTAGGGAAGCAATAAATATCAGATGGATAAATATGACAAACGCATGTTGTGACCCAATGAGGATAATGAAATAGAGAGACACCAGTCTGTTGATACCAGTTTGTGGACAAAAGGCTATTTTGATGACTATACTGATATTTGGTGGAAGCAGATGTTTAAGGAAAAGTGCCAAGACTCCACCTCATAGTTTGAGAATAGCTCTAGAAGAGTAAATAAGGGGAAGGAAAGAATGTCTGACACCAACTTTTAATTTTTTTAAGCATGAAAGTATGTGTAATCAGACTTCCTCTGGCTTCAAAAGTCACGATGATTTACTGAAGTGTCAACTTTCTTATAAATGTGTGGCATACACCAAATCTTTCGGATGTAGCATTTCTAGGTAGGCTCTGTCAAGCTATAGTCATTACCATTAATTTTCTAAAACATCAGAAAGACAAGAACTATAGTTGCCATCCTGCATCTTATTTCAATTATGAGAATTATTAGAATTCCATCATCAACCTCAACATTTAAGGTAATTAGGTAATTAGCACAATTACAAGAACAAATGTACTTTTTAACAGTTTGCTAGTATTATCAACTTAAAAAGGAGAAATTATAAAATTTGTGGGAAGTCTATATCAATTCACAAGGAGAAAAATCGTCACCTCCTACTTGAGAAAAGATCTTTAGAAACTGAATAGGCAGGGAAGATTGGATCAAGATTAAACCAAGTACCTGAGCCACCTCAGGGAATAAAATAGCTTAGATGAAACACCCTACACCATGGAGGCTTAGATTAAGGATAGAGTAAGTAAAATAACCCCAAAGCATGACAAGAGACTAAAGTCATGTTCAGAAACATGAAAAAAAATAAAGTAAGAGATGGCAAAGAACTCAGACAATACACAGCATTTGTTGACCTGAGTCAACTAAATGAAATTGGAAAGATGAAGGGTAAGAGAATACATATTCACTTTAACAACTGACAGGAACTTAAACATTATCATGAATGTCGATCAGCACTCATCAAAAGGCAGGCACCTGTTGGTGTTATATGGAGTGGAAAGATGGATGTTCACCAAGGCACTGGTGAGAGTCAAGCTGGACTGCAAAACACAGAGGTATGCTTGCAGTCTTACTGGGGGAGAAAAAGCTAATGGTTGATGAACCAAGAGAAAAGCGCTTTGAAGACTGAAGAAGTTTAAGGGAAAAAATGGACTGCCCCTGTCACTGGAAGAAGAGATGGAAGATTGACTACACTTACAACAGAATGGAGACCCAAAGATGGTAGGCGTAAGAAGGGTCGCCAGCGACGAAGACGGAGAGATGGACTGGTAGCCTTTGCAGGGCCTACATGGTTACGTTTGGCCCAGGGCAGGGATGCATGGTGACACCATGATGAGGCCTTCGCTCTGCAGTGGCTAGAATGAGGCTGTGATGAGGATGGCGAAGAGGACTACATAATTAAAAAAGAGAACATTTTACTGAGACCACGTTACTGGGAGATCAGTTATTCTTAAAAGCACCGTATGGTCATACTTGGATTTATATGGTCTAGTATTTTTAATCAATCATAATTTAGAAAAGGATCGTAAATGAATATTAGTTAAAGGTACGTGAAGTGGAAATACATAACCAAAGTATCAGGTTATATTCCATAGCTTCTGTTAAGTGCACATCTAAACTACCCTCATTTGTATAGCGCAGACTCATGGAATTATTTAAAAGTCACTAAAGTGGAATTATTACATCAAACTGTTTGAAAAAAAAAAAGAACACACACACACAAAAAAACACGTAACACATACAAAACATACAAAGAATTATGTGTAAAAGAAAACTGTATGGTAACAGGCACTAGTAAAAAGAATTCCTTAGCAGTAATAAACACTAAGGAAAAAAACAACTTCAAAATATAGAGGAGTGAAACAAATCCCTCAGAAGCTGATGCCATGCATGAACTATCCTCTTACTTAGGCTGAAAAGTTAAATGGAAACTATCATGGATTATTAGCCATCTTTTAGTAAAAGAAAAAAACAGTTAAAATATGTATCACTTATTTTGTGCCAGGCACTCTTTTAAGCACTTTACACGTATTAATTCATTTAATCTCCCAGTAACCCATGAGATAGTTACTGTAATTATCTCCATTTTACAAATAAGAAATCAGAGCACAGAGAGGTTAAGTAACATAACCCAGGTCACACTGCCAGGAAGCGGCCGGGCTGGGATTCAAATACAGGAAATCTAGTTCTAGAATCCAATGATCTTAATAACTGTGGTGTACAGCCTAAGTGGCCAAGAAAAAGATTTTAATACTAATTTATTAGACCAGATTCCAACGAGCAGAGGAGTAATCCTCTTAAAATTAGATTTTTGGGAGTCACATTTTCGAACACTATTGCACCACAAAAGGTGAATCTGACCTAAGAGTTTTCCACAAAATGCACATGCTAATAAACACTAACTTACTAATGGTAATCCAAATGATAATTTTACAATTGTCGCCTCCAATAAATAACACCAGCACATGAAACTGAGTTTAAAGCAGTATGATAAAATTATAATCACTAACAACCATAGTGAGAAGAAGTAAAAAAAAAAAAAAAAAAGTGATATAAGTCCTTGCTTAGTGATAATGGATTTCACTAACCATGACCTATTTTCTTTAGGAAAATAAAGGGGTTTTCCTTGAATAATTTCTAAGACTCTTTCAACCCTGAAAACCCTATGATCCTACTTAGTACTTCTGATCTATGTAAAATAATAAAATAACCTAAAATAAAGGGTTTTAAAAACATGTTTGTGAACAGTTTAGCTGCTCATAGTAAGAATCAATCAATTAGAAATACATAAATGAATCCTATACTTTGCTCTATATGGGAACAAAGGTGTATATAATAAAGTGTCTGCTCTCACATAGTCTAACATGTTTGTCATATTCAATCTGATTACATTTAAATAAGAGAAAGACAGAAGAGTGGGGAAGAGGAAAAGGAAAATGGATGGAGAAAGAAAATGGAGTAAAGGAAGAGAGGAAGAGATGACTAATGAGTAGTGGAGAAAACAAAAATTTTCTAAGAATCTAGGGAAGGAGAGATTACTAAACCAGAAGTAGAACTAAAGGCATACATTGAAAGAACATATAAGGTTTGGGCAGGCAAAATGGGAAAGGTATTCCTAGCAAAGAATTCAATGTGAGAAAAAAGACAAAAATAGGAATGAGGATGACATGTTCAGAGAACTAGACTATCAGGTCTGGGATCTGACTTTACCCCTCCCATCTAAAAAGTTATCCTGTTACTTGTTCATAGGTGCTGGCAGAAGACATGAGACGCTGTGTCAGAGACAAAGGACTTTACTCATAGCCCAGCAAGGAGTACGATCATCACTATGTTAGTGTCAGTTCACATGAGGGCAACACAGAGGGCCCAGATGGACGGCTGCACACACAATGGGCTGCATTATAGGAGAGGAACACTAGGCTTGGGGAAACTGATGTATTATAATAAGCAGTAAGCAAACTTGTCTTTGCTCTGGAGGCAGACATTACCTCATCCCTCACAGTGCTTACTGGGAGAAAAGTGATTTCTAACTTCAAATATGATGGCTCTCTTCTTTTGCCATTTTTGAAGAATGTTTTTTAAAACTTAAAAAAAATTTTCAAATTACAAAGAGTTACAAAAATAAAAAGAGTACAGGAAACACCTAGATTTACCTATGACATTTTATTCTGATTTGCTTTATCATCTGTACTTACACTCTCTTGCTCTCTTCCTGTCTCTCTACATAGTTGTTTTTTTTTTTCTTCCTGAACCATTTGAGGATAAGTTATATATATCATGGTCCTTTACCCCTAAATACTTCAGTATTTCTTAAGACTAAGAAAATTCTCTTGGACTTCCCTGGTGGCACAGTGGTTAAGAATCCGTGAACCAGGGGCCTCCCTGGTGGAGCAGTGGTTAAGAATCCGCCTGCCAATGCAGGGGACACAGGTTCAAGTCCTGGTCCGGGAAGATCTCACATGCCGCGGAGCAACTAAGCCTGCGAGCCACAACTACTAAGCGCGCATGCCATAACTACTGAAACCCGCGCATCTAGAACCCGTGCTTTGCAACAAGAGAAGCCACTGCAATGAGAAGCCCGTGCACTGCAAAGAAGAGTTGCCCCTGCTCACTGCAACTAGAGAAAGCCCGTGCACAGAAATGAAGATCCGATGCAGCCAAAAATAATTAATTAATTAAAAAAGAAAATTCTCTTTTATAACAGCAGTTATCACCTTCATAATTTCATATAGATATGGGCTGTGTTAGGATGTGTGTAGGTTGGATGTCACGTTAGACTTCTGTCTAACCTTCCATCCATATTTTAATTTTGTCAGTTGATCCATTCATGTCCTTTGTAGCATTTCCCCTCAGGATCTAATCTGGGAGCAGGTATTGAATTTTTTTGTCATGTCTCTTCAGTATCCTTTAACCTGGAGCATTTCCAACAACCTTTGTCTTTTATGACATTAACACACAGTCCCCTTCCCCCATTTTTTAATATACAGGTTTTTTACATAAAAAAATCATGCTCTCTGTGAATACAGACATCTGTATTTCTTCCTTTCCAATCCATATGCCATTTGTTTCTTTTTCTCACCTTACTGCATTGGCTATAGGACCTCTAGAACAATAACGAATTTCGCTGATTCTCACTTTTAATTATTTCTTCCTTGTGCGTGCTTTAGGGATAATTTGCTCTTTTTTTTTTTTTTTTTTTGCTACCTTTAGGTAAAAACTTAGATCACTGACTTGAAGCCTTTTTTCTTTTCTACTATAGGCATTTAGTGCTATAGATTTTTCTCTAACCCCTGCCTTTTCTTTTCTACTATAAGCATTTAATGTTACAGATTTTTCTCTAATCCCTGATTTAGCTGCAACTTGTAAATTTGGATATATTTAATAATTTTTCATTCAATTCAAAATGTTTTCCAGAAAACAAATTTATGGTTACCAAAGGGGAAAGGGGGTTAGGGGAGGGATAAATTAGGAGTTCAGAATTGGCAGATACAAACTACTATATAAAAAATAGATAAAACACAATGTCCTACTGTATAGCACAGGGAACTATATTCAATATCCTGTAATAAACCATAATGGAAAAGAATATGAAAAAGAATATACATATATATGTATAACTGAATCACTCTGCTGTACACCAGAAACTAACACAGCATTGTAAATCAACTATACTTCAATTAAAAAAATTTTTTTTAAATGTTTTCTCATGTTCTCTGAGACTTCCTCTTTGATCCAACAAGCTATTTAGAAGTGTATTGTTTAATTTCTAAATATATGGGGATTTTCCAGATACTTTTTACTGTTATTAATTCCTAATTTAATTCCATTATGGTTAGAAAATATTCTTTGTATAATTTAAATTTTTTAAAAATTTTTAAAGATTTATTTTCTGATCCATAATATGGTCTATCCATGAGCACTTAATCATTCTTTAGAACAATTTAAAAAACAAAATTTATTTTATATTTACCTTCACTTGTTCCATTTCCAGTGCTCACCAATTCTTTGTGTAGATTCAAGTTGTAGTGCAGGTAAGCTTGTAATGAATTCTCTCAGTTTTTGTTTGTCTAAAAGACTTTATTTCTCCTTTATTTTTGAAAAATATTTTTGTTCCATCGAATTCATTTTAAAAACCTTTTTCTTTTTTTAAAAAATATTTATTTATTTGGCTGCGCCAGGTCTTAGTTGCAGCACATGGAATCTTCGTAGCAATGAAGGGATCCTGCCTGTGGGATCTTCGTTGAGGCATGTGGGATCTTTAGTTGTGGCACATGGGATCCTTTAGTTGCAGCATGCAGGACCTTTAGTTGCAGCATGTGGGATCTGGTTCCCTGACCAAGGATCGAACCCGAGCCCCCTGCACTGGGAGCGCAGAGTCTTAACCACTGGACCACGAAGGAAGTCCCTCTCTTTTCCTTCTGATTCTACCTGCACATATTAGATCATCTGAAATTGATCCACAGCTCTTGGGTGACCTGGGGGGTTTTGTGGGGTTTCTTCCCATGATTTTTTATTTTTGTGATTCAGTTTGGGTAAATTTCCAGCAATTTATCTTCACATTTCCTGATTCTTTCCTCAACATTTGCAAGTCTACTGGCAAATCCATTAAAGGCATTCTTCACCTCTGGTACTGTGTTTTTAATTACTAGATTTCCATTCGATTCTTTCTTAGAGCTTCCAACTCTCTGTTGATATTCCCCATCTGTTGGTATCTGTTGTCTACCTTTTCTACTTGAGGCTTTAACATATTAATCACAGTTATTTTAAGTTGCATCTGACAGTTCCAACACCTGGATCATATCTGAGTTTGATCCTGTTGATTCCTTTGTCTTGTGACAGTGTGTTATTTTTCTTGTTTTCTTCATCTTATAATTTTTGTTTAAAAGGCACACATCCTGTGTAGGAGCAGAGAAACTGAGACAAATGTATTTATGTCTGGGAATGGGCATGCCTCCTCTTCTGCTAGGGCTTTAGTGTGTGGAGTTGAGTCAATCTAGTTAGAAGTTGTGCTGTTTGGTTTGTTTTTGCTACGGTCATCCTCAGTAATCTACCAGCTTAAAATCTGCCTCGCATTACTGTGTGCTTAGGGTAGGAGCTGGGTTGCTGAATGCTTTCTTTTTCAACGTTCTTGTTCCACTCATAGCTTTAGGATTTTTCTCAGAGTCTATGCCTCAGAGAAGGTCTCTCTTCATGCTCTTGGCCTACCCCACACATTTGACACTTGTTTGTTGGTGCTGGCTGGTCTAATGGTGGGAAGGTGAAGGCATTCTTTGTTGACATGTTTCAGCCTCCATCATAAGTAGGTTGTTTGTACCTGGATATCAAGGACAAGGCTTTCCATGGGATCCTTCCCTCCTCCATTGATTTCTCTCATAGGAGTTTCCTATACTTCCCCTGAAGGGGTAGTTTTGTCTGTTCCCTTCTCCAGGGAGGGTTTTCTGTCCCAGCATTGTTAGGTTTTATTCCATAGGGGAGAAGAATCCAGGTCCTTCCCAAAGTAGAAGCTGCTTCCTCCCCCCAGGCCTGCACCTTGGGCCTCTCTCTTGCCTTGTCCCTAGTTTAAGCTTATAGGCACCCAGTGAGGTCTGTGGAGAGTGGATGTGAGCTCCCCTTTGGCACTGCTTACAGGGATTTTATAGTATCATACCAGTCTATACTTGACCTTTAGCAATTTGTTAAAATTTTTAACATTTTTTACAAGGAAAAAATATCATATTCTTCACGCTGCTTTCACTTTCCATATATTTTGGGCATCTATCCACCTCAGTAAGTATATATCTACATTATTTTTCATGACAACATATTATTCCTTAAATAGATGCACCATAAACATATTATGGCATCTTTAGTTTGTTTCTAGTTTTCTACATTTATAAACTATGCTGTAGTAAATACATTCACACAGGTATCTTTATATGTTCATCAGTCAACAATAATAATAGCTAGCATTGAGTGCTTACTATTACATACCAAATGTTCTAAACTGTGGATGCTATAGAGTCTCACAATGATCGTACTAAGGTAGAAATTATGATCATTTCTATTTAAAGATGAAGATACAATTTTTGCCCAAACATTATCAGATTATCTATGGGTAATTTTAGCCCTCTTTTTGCTCATCACGTTTTCCATATATAAGAGGAAGGAATGAAAAAAAGAAAGGATATGTTCAAAAGCACACCCTCCTGAATGAGTTCCATACATCAAGGTTCATGTGTGTGTGCATGTGTTTCTATTTGGCAACTGTTTTACAATATCAAATACAGGACAGTACGTTACTACATTATGACTGTCTTACTTGTAACTACCTTGTAATGCTCTTAGAAAAACCTTTTATCCACTATCATATTGCTAGTATACTAAGTATTGTTTTCCATAAGTAAATGAATATGTTGAGTTGTTAAACATTAGAACCAGTAATTCTAAATTTTTACTCTAGTCATATTTATTTCTACCTCCTAAAGCTAAAGGAACACAGTATATACACATCTTTTCCAACTGTACAATTTGTAAAGATAATTTAATTCATAATATAGACATAACTGTGTACATCACATATATTTTCAATTCCAATGAAAATTTATATGATAATTCAGGGAAGGACTTTCTTTTTTTTTTTAACATCTTTATTGGAGTATAATTGCTTTACAATATTGTGTTAGTTTCAGGAAAGGACTTTCAAGTAATATTCTTTTAAGAGATGAAAAGACTGATATGAAGAACGTTACTATGGAATCTTAATATTCCTAGGCTTTCTCTTAGAATTACAAATATTAAAGACATATTCACCAACTTTTACATTGTCATAATATTAGCTGCCGAAGTAACTAAGTTAGCTTTGCTTTCAAATATGAAAATTTAAACTGTGAGTAGAATCTTCAGAATAAATAGCCAATTTCCTTTCCATACTAACTGGAAAGGATCAAATATCTACAGCTTATTCTTGAGTCTTTCAGAAGATTTTAATAAAGAGCTCACTTTCTAGAGCATCTGAATAAAGAACTCACTTCCTCAGTTTTTCAGTTCTGGTAGAGGAATCCAAAGTTGTCAAAAATTATGTATTTCATTAGAATTATTAATGACATCACTGTCTGCCAGGACATTAACACTGAACCCGTGCCCCCTCTGCTTACTGCGTGGGTCTGCAACGGTATAATGTGACTTCACATACACCACTGCAATATAACCTATCTCTTCATTACAGTTTTGAAAAAACCAGAACAGGCTTTTCAAAAACCCTAGGAATTAAATGATTTGCTCTTCAGAAAGTACTCTAAGGAGTTTAACAAATATTTTTTGCATAAAGGAATTAGGTATAGACATTCATTTTGAGATTTTTAAGCATTCTGATTCTGACTTAAATCCTCTTGAGTTAAAAAAAAAAAAATACAGGGTGAGCCATTTGGACACAGCCCATGAGCATCAGAACAGTGTCGGGGTCTTTTAGAGGCACAAGGACTTAGTTGACTTGCCCACAGTCATATAACTAGTGACTCTCAAAGCAGAGGCAGAACCCATGACTCCTGGCTCCAATTTCAGTGTTTTCATCTCACACAAAGCCACCCACCCATCAACTGTCAACTACCTAAGTCATAGAGGCAAACCTATTACTATCTCTAGCTGTATTCCCAAAACAATCAACAGTTCAAATTTTTCTATCTTCAAAGTTATAACTAGTTCAGAAAGAAACCAAAATACCTGGGTCCCAGAAGGCCAAATTACTTTTCCTTCACAGTTAATGTGTATGTCACTTTGTATATGAAAAAATGAGTCAACTACCCTTTAAACTGTTTAATAACCACAAAATTAGAAATGTCATGAAGCCTAAAAAAAAAAATTTTCAAACCTTTAATAAAAAGGTGGAAAGAGGGGCTTCCCTGGTGGCGCAGTGGTTGAGAGTCCGCCTGCCAATGCAGGGGACACGGGTTCGAGCCCTGGTCTGGGAGGATCTCACATGCTGTGGAGCAACTAGGCCCGTGAGCCACAACTACTGAGCCTGCGCGTCTGGAGCCTGTGCTCTGCAACAAGAGGGGCCGCGATAGTGAGAGGCCAGCGCACCGCAATGAGGAGTGGCCCCCGCTTGCCGCAACTAGAGAAAGCCCTCGCACAGAAACGAAGACCCAACACAGCCAAAAATAAATAATTAAAAAAAAAAAAGGTGGAAAGAGTGTGTCGGTCTAAAAAGCCAAATTACTTTTCCTTCAGTTAATATACATTCTCTGGGTGTACAAAAAATAGATTACTCTTTAGAGTACTTAATAATAACCAAAGAATTAGAAATGTTGTAAAGGCTAAAAAGAAATGATACAGACCTTTTAACAAAGGGGGCAGAGGGGCAGACTAGTATTACTTCTTTATTAAGAAATCAAGTGTTTGGTAGTTTACCCTAAGTGCTTAAATCTAAATTATTCTAAAATGTTAAAATAAAGCAAGTAGATTTTGGCTTATACCCAAAATGTTTTCCCATCTAAAAGGGCATCCTGTTACTAAGAAAAATATCATTATAACCATGCAATTTCCTAAATATAAAGGGATCATTGGCTGGTAGGTACTTAAAATAATTACTGTTTTCCAAAATACAGATAACATAATTACCAAAAGACTGTGGTTGGTTTATGGGTAAGACTTTATGTTTAATATAAGGAAAAATCTACTGTTGACTAAGAGCTTGTTTGTTTTAGCAATTTTTATTTATCTATACATTTTGTTGCCTTAAGAGCATGGACAGTACTTACTAGCTGTGTGACTTTGGACAAGTTAGTAACTTCTTTGTCTTCCAGTCTGTAAAATGGGATAACATCTATCTTAAGGAATTGAGAAGATTAGAGTAGGGTACACACAGTGCTTAGTATAATGCCTACCACATAAGATGCGTTCAGTAAATGGTAACCATCATTATAATAAGATGACAGACATACTTTTAAAAGCAGTGAGAATTTAAGAAGATGAGAATACTTGGCAATTGATAAGCATGTCAATTTCCATTGCATTCACCCATAAATGACACTTAAGAATAATCAAGACTGATACTGTAACACCCCAAAATGATTCCCAATGTTTCCAGCAACCCCAGGTATCTCATGGTGAGACTCTTTTGTCTTAAATACCTACAAAATCATTCCTTTTATTGACCTGCTGATAAAATATATACTTAGTCATGACAATTAAATTTATTTCCAGAATAGGACATGTCCTTTCAAACTTTAGAGATACCACTGAGTCTAAAAAAATGGCACATGGAAAGGAAAAAACTTAGGAACTTCTCTAGGGCTTCCAAATGCCATGAAAAGAAGTAAAATTATAAGTATAGGCATACATGCATGAGGATATGTACACATATATAAAACTTTAAAAGTTTAAAGTCAAAATTATAAATTAATTCCAAATGGACTCCTGTAGATTTGAATAAATTTCAGTATAATACATTGAATTACACTAAATTTGAGGTCCAAATTTAAAATAGGAAAGTAAAACCAGATTCATGCAGAAGATGCAAACTTTCCTACAAAGTATCCATGTTCAGTTGGCAAAGAAGTCAAAGTGAAACATGAGCTAGATACCGAAATACACAAAATACCACTACATATTCCATGGAAAATGGCAAATTTCTTCATTTTGCTCACCTAATAAATCAAGATACCCACAGATTTCTAGATATTCTTTAAAGACTTTTTTCTCTTACTGGTTTAAGAACTGTATTTTCTCACTTCTGTTAACAATTCTCCAAAATCTCTATTAAGATAATGACCTATATCTCTATACTTTACATTAAACTCAAGCTTACCATTGTTAAGCTGGCCAAAAACTAAGTCCCAGAAATTCTTTATTATTATTATTTTTTTTTTACAATTTGAGAGTAGCTCCAATAAGATTCTCATTGACTACAAACGAAAAGAATCTTAAATCTTAACCCTTTGTTTTGGAAAGTTGTGGTTAAAACAAAACAAACAGAAAAATCCACCATCCTCAAATATCATTACAACCTCAACTCTATTTTTATTGCTGGAGACATTTTTAGATAGAAGAATTACATCTAGTCAGGTCTGGAAGAGTCAACTGATGAGTTCATATAAGAATTTACTTTAAAATAATAATAGTTATATATCTCCTTTTCCAAAACCCTGATACTGGAGAAAATAAGAAGAACAAGAAGATGATGCAGAAAGAATAAAAAACAGACTATTTTGATTCATTTAGGACAAAATATTTGTTAACCTAAGAAAGGGAAAAAAGTGTAAACAGGACAGAGTAGTAACTACATTCTGACCCTTTCAACAACTAATTTAATCCATCTAACTATCATTCATTTTCAAGTGATATTAGATAAAGAAGAACTGATTACATGTAAGGAGACACAATATCACTGCTTGAAAACAAAGGATCAAAAAAAGAACCATTTCAATAATATTTCCCCCACTATGACTAATCCTAATTTGTACTTCCTCCTTCAAACTCAGCTCTCCCATTCAACTCCACACATACGCTTTAAACCAGCTTCTATTCAGGGAATGATATACAGAAAAAATGATAACAGAAGGAGAGAAAAAGGCAAAAGTGTAAGGAGTTAGGACAGAAGTTCCAGAGCATTTCTCAGTTTTAAGAATGACATAAAATGAAGTTGCCCCAAAAGGATTTCCCTTACATCTTGTTGGAATGGAATAGAGAAAATGGGATATGGAAAATAAATGGAAAACAAAAAGAAAGATCAGAAAGATGCAATTTCAGATTTCTTGACAAAACTGGACTATACAGCTTAAAATGCATGGTACTTGCATCTGAGTTTCATTTACAGTTCCCATCTGATTCTCCCAAAACAATCAGGACCTTAAATTGTACATTCTATAAGAACTAAGTTTCTTCCTAATATCTTCCGTTTCTCTCAGAGTCAAGGAAAGAAGAAAATAAATCCCTAAAGAAGGAAAATAAATGTGAGAGCATCTTAACTCCTTGTAATTCTAACATAATCAAAATAATGAAAAACTATACTTCAGAGTAAAATGAAGCCATGCAAACTATACTTATACAACTAATAAAGATAAAACTTGACACTATTTCCTCCCCCATCACTGACATTGTGCACTGATTGGGCCAGAAAAGCCAACTAGACACATACATATACATACACACATACACAATTTATTTAAAATTGTGTATACATATACATGAGCACATACTTGAAATCAGAACTTACCCACTGCTTTCCCAATAGTCAAAAACACCTTCTCGTATAGGACAATACTAACCAAAGTAGATTACACATTTCACTTGTAAATTAATTACAATTTAATTTCATGATTGAAATTCATTTCATAAACTTTTACAACAGATCTTTGAATGGTCTTAGCAATCAACCACATTATTTCCCTCTATCAAACAAGCCAAAATTTAAAAATAGAATTCAACACCGGTAATGGCTATTTTTGAAGCTATCTCCATTGAAGTAAGAGATCCTCGAAGACACACACTGCATCTTATTTATCTCTGTATATATAGTTGCTAGCACCATACCTGGCATAGTAGGTGCTCAAACAGATTACTAGGTTAATCAAATGAAAGACAGACAATAATTTCATATTATGTAACAAGAACTTGAAAAATGTTCATCCCTTTGACTCAAGGTAATTCTACCTATAGGAAATGATCTTAAAGAAAGAACCTAGAATGAATATATGAATAAACAAAGATATTCAATGAAGTTATGCGTTTAACTTGAAAAACTGAAAACAATCTAAATATCAAAAGTTAAGGTTACTGGAAAGTAAATTATGGTTCATTCACATGAGAGTACAGTGCCATAAGGAATTATTTATAAAGAGGTTTTGATGAAGAAAATACTCATGATAAAATATTAAGAAAAAAATCCCACAAAAATGTTTGATTTCGACTGTTCTAAAATTAGCTAAAAAAAGATTTGAAGTTAAAAAAAAAAACCATAACTACTAAAAGCATTTTTTGCTACATTTTCCATACTGGCATGTTTGTTTAATACATACATAGAACAATTGTGTCCGTTTCTATTATTCTTCATTATTACTATAAATTTGTATGGAGGTTCCTGAGCAATATAATAAATTTATTCTTTTTGTAAAAAGTTAAATAAACAATAAATCATCAGGAGATCTCTACTCATATCTGGGCTGGCTCCTAAATTAATATGGGCAAATCACAAACTTTAGAAATGGCTTTTTAGATAAGTATTGATGAAGTAAAACTAGAGTCTGAAGGCAAATAAAATATTCTTTTGGATTTTTCTTTTCTTGCCTTTACGTTTGATTTGCATACTGTTTCCATTATTGTATCACTGTATTTGTTCACAATTTAAAAAAACACTTTTAATTTAATTTCCTCATATCCCATTGTTGTTCTTCTATCTTCCCAAACTTAAGTGAAACATGAAAGCAGAAACTTCCAGCGTAGGTTAATGAAGCATAAGTGAGGTGGGGCTACCGTCCAAATTTCTGGATTAGCCAGAGTCGGCCAGACAATCATGGTGGGATTCAGAACATACAAGTAAACAACTACTCTTTCGCCGCATTTACGGCCAATCTTCTAAAGAGGCTACTGTGTTTTGGTGGCTCATCTCACTGATCTCTCATTTAGTCTACAAGTCTCTGCATGCAATAAGGCTCCTGCCTACTCCATTCCCATGAAAGCGTTCTGACAGAGAGTATCAATGACGTCAGTTGTTATTACACTGTTATTACTGGCTCCTCTTCTTCCACCCACTCCTTTAACACCTATGTGCCCCAGGGATTCACTGTGGTTCACCACTATTCTCCCTCTGTAGAATTCTCAAGGTTCTAACTACTCTCTGACCAAATACAGAACTCCAGATATCGCCCTAGAGCTTTAGACTCCATATCCAACGTCTACACAGATGATCCATTACTCACCTTAAACTCAATGTGCTGAACACTAAACATACCATCTTTGGTGGCTCCCCATTGTTTATAAAATTCAAGCCACCCCTTGATCTGGCTTCACCCTATTGCTTCAGCTCATCCTCTGTCACTCATATTCATTTTTCTGAAAGCCTGGTAAAACAAAATCACCACCTAGTATTTACTGAGGGCCCATTAAATACCAGGCACTATTTTAAGCACTTTATATGATTAACTCATTAATCTTCACAGCAATCCCATAAGGTAGATGCTATTCTTTTCATTTTATGCTAAGGAAAGTACCTTGCCTAAGCTACTAAATAGTAGAGTCAGTATACAAACCTACATCCTGTGCTCCTTACTTTTATACTATGCACTTTTTCATAAATGCCTATATACTGTCCAATGCCAAGCACTGTCCTGGGGATTAAAGGTAAATATGACAAAAAAGACCCACGTCCTCATGGGACTCCTATTCTATGAAATAAATGGAATAAACAAACAAAAAAACATATTGTAGATTAAAAAATGCCCGGAAGAAAATAAAAAGGGTTTTATGACAGAAAATTCACTGAGGTGGCCCTACTTAATGGTAATGAAAGAAAACCTCTCTGAAAAATGACTTTTAAGGTGAAACCTAAAGGATGAGAAGGTACCAACTATGTAAAGTGAAAGG